>NC_135370.1:86518505-87742880 GCF_049243985.1 Paroedura picta | reverse complement strand
ATAAACGCGATGGGGAATTATTTCCCCACCACAGCAGGATGCTGGTAGAGGGAAGATGCATTCCCTCCATTGAAATTTGGGGAAAGCAGAGACAGAGATTGCAAGCCATGATGCAAGAATATGCACTCTAATTTTGACACTTTACATATAATAAAGATAAATAAAAGAAAGAAACTTTTGCTCCTCGCTGTGCAAATCAACACGGTCGGCATTAAACTCTTCTTTGCTAGACCAAAAGAGGTACATTGTTTTGGGTTATGAACCCACAGGTGATTTCTGTGACTCTGCATGGAGAATCATCATTCCATGGCAGGGCTCTACCCTTTTGTCACTCCACAGCGGCATGAGTGGTTTCCAACATGCTTATTAGTCTGTTTGAGTTGTTCAGGAACCAGAAAGTTTGAGTCAACATTTGATTGGGCAGTACTCTAACTGGGATCCCAAACATGACTTAGGCTGTATCTGACCAAAAAAAGCTTTGAGATTTCAAACTTGTAGTGAACTACTCGTGGAGTGCCCTAACTCCAGCACATCGCCCAGATTATCTAGGCATTCTCATATTCCTAACAGAAAGAGTAATTCACGACCCAGAGGAGAGTGGACTAACCCAAGCAATTAGCACTAAAGGTTGCTCAGAACAATGCATCTTCTTTGCAAGGCTATTGGGCCTGGTTCTCTTTATTTCAACTCAGTCACAATGGGGAAGGCTTTACGCAAGTCAGCTCCTATGTTTTCTGTGCCCCTTTCAGAAACAGTTGGTGCACATATAGACTCCTTCCAGTTCTTGTGTAGTGCACTGCGTCTTGTCCCCCGTCTTTCCCCTGCTTCGAATGGGAGAGCAGCATAGCTAGTGATATTTGCTACTTTTCTCTAGCACCTTTCTCTAATTGCTTATAATCTTCCTTCCCATACCTATTCCCCCCCTTTCCCCTTACTTTCCCAACACCAGTGTTTTTCCCCCTGATTTTTCCTGATTTTTGGTGGCAAACAGCTGCAGAGGGGGGAATTAAGAGAGAGGCAGGTAGCAGGAAGTGTGATAACTGTTCTTTGTGCACGCAGAAGAACTGCATGCAGTGGTCACTTTGGAAGTCTTTTTTTCACGGTGGAGTTTCTTCTTTTAAAATGGCATCCTACAATAATGAAGATTTCCTCTTGGCAGATGAGCTTGAGGCTCCATTAGGGGCTGCAGAACAAGGGGCAATGGGCCTAGTGAGTGCTACCCCACCCAGGGCTGCTCCAACCAAGATGAAGCAAGACCCAAAAAATCAGCTGGGCCTAAATCAATTGCCTCTGGTGAGGATAGCTCCTCTTTTTCCCGGGCTTTTCAGAAATGGCCAGACCAACCTGGTAGCCATAAAAAGAGCACAGCAGATGATGTCCCAGTCAAGGCTTCTGAGCAAGGTGCATGTGCAGCACCTGATTCTGCTGTGGTTCCTAGAGACACTGTGGACAACCAGCCAAGGGTTCACGTGAGTAAGGGAGAGAAAAGCCCCTTTAGTGATTAAATGCCATTATTTTTTTACAAGGCTAAGAGAGAAGAGATTGTTGCTTTTTGCAGAATGAGGGACCCGGACCCATATCTGAAAGGGGGTGGGGGCTCCCCACATCACTCAACCAGTTCTTATGGCCAGGACTATAATGTTGAATATGGTTTTGAACGTTCCCTTAATTGGCTCACTAAGGCTCCTAGAAAGACGGATCCTGTGCTTCTGTAGATTCTGATTCCTCTGTCAGTGAGCAAATCACAAAAGATGAGAGTTTCTTTCAGACAAAGAAATTACTGAGGAAGTTTCAGTACCAGACTAGTTTGGGAGGTTCTTTAAACAGGATGATTGCCAGTATATGTTGACCAGAGCTATGGTGGCTGTTAATTTTAAACAATCTGAGGAGCCTGATCCACAGGAGAGCCCAACTAAAAAGAGTAGGGCAGCAGTGGGGACAGAGGAGTTCTTCCCCACTACAGAGGCAGCCCCAAAATTATACCCCCTCTCTCTTTTTTTCGAGAAAAAAAATGAAAGCAGAGTAGAAGAAGCCATTAATTAATAAACAATTTCCTTCATTTATTAAAAAGTTGCACAGTCTTCTTGAGTATGGGGAAGAAGTACTCCATGTCTCTTCTGTCGATACGCAATTGGCAGCCATCCACTCTCCAGGTATTTTCTCTGAAGATGGAGAAAGTAACATAAGACACCCAATAGATGAGAAGAATGAGATGGCACTACACAGGGCACATGAAGCCATGGTGATGATGGTAAGACCAGTAACAATAATATCCTTTATCGGGCAGGTATTGTTTGGGCAAGAAAACTGATATAGCTGTTGCCAGCAGAGAATGTCCAAGTCCTAGAAGGATTCAATAGACGACTCAAGATGGCTTTGTTCACAGCGGATGCCACTTTGGACAGCATAATATTTAACTCCAGGGCCATGGCTTCTATAGTTGCAGCCAGGAGTTTTCTCTGGATCAAAGCCTGGATCAAAGTCTGCTGATGTAAAGTGAATGACAATTGTGGCAGCATACCCCTTTGAAGGAGATCGCCTCTTCAGTGAGACACTAGAGCACATATTGATAGAAGCCAAAGACAAGAAAACAGTGATGTCAAGGTACCCTGTTAATGTTGTATTGATAGAAGCCAAAGACAAGAAAAGAGTGATGCCTAGGTACCCTGTTAATGGACCCTTCTCCTCTAGCAACACAGTTAATAGACCCTTCTCCTCTGACTCCTTTTGTACGCAAGGTACCCTGCCACACTTTCAACAGGACAATTGCAGAGGGTCGTGGTCTCAGTTTCGCAGTGGGTAAAGAAGAAGCAACGTCTATCCCAGACAAAATAGAGGCACAAGCAATAGAGGTGACAAGGTGGATAGAGAAAACAACAACTAATCATGAGTATGAGTTCAGACTGGCTGTTGGGGGCCACCTATTTTTGTTCAGGGAAAAATGAAACGCTCCACAGATAGATGATTGGGCAATAGACACTGTGGAGCAGGGTTACAAAATAGAATTTGAGCGACCTCCGCCAACAAGCAAAAGGCCTATTATGACTCAAGCTGTAAAACATCTCATCTCCATCCAAGCAATAGAAGAAGCTCCAGATTCAGAGTAATTTGAAGGAGTGTATTCATTCTTCTTCACAGTGCCCAAGCCAACACGGACTGGAGAGGAATCATGGACTTGAAGTTCATGAACAGATATATCAGGTTAAAAAGTTCCAAATGTAAACACTCCACTTTATTGCAGACTCTCTGTGAGATGCAGAGTTTTTAATGACTTTGGACCTCACAGAGGCGTACCGGCATGTCCCAGTTTACCCACCTCACCACAAATGTCTAAGGTTTTTGCATTGGGAGTGAGCATTACCAGTATTGAACACACTGGGTTGGCAACTGCACAAAGAGTATTTTCCAAGCTCTTATAATAAACATAATTGTAATTCTCAAGGCAGCATGAATACATCTGCATCCGAATTGTGATGACGTCCTTGTGTGATTATGCTCGCCAGCACCCACAGCCACACAGCAACAGTTCTCACAAACCTTCAGGAATTTGGATTCCTGGTCAACAGGAAGAAAAGCATACTTACCCCCATCGCAGACAATCCTTCACTAGGGAGTGATCATAGACACGTTACTAGTCTATGAAAAGAAGATCCTCAAAACTCAGAGAGGCATCAAGGAGCTGATGAAAAAGCATGTCGCCACTAGCCTTAGTGCCATACAGGGACTCTTCGTGGCAAACACGGAAGCTCCACAGTGGGGAAGGTGGCACGCAAGAGGAATAAAAACATTTCTCATACCCTTTCAATCAGCAATAACAGTGGAACTGGACAAGTCAGTCAAACTGAACCTTCACTTGAAACAGTCTCACTTGGCAGTGCAAGAGGTTAAACTTCACACAAGAAAGGTTCCATTCAGTCTTCCAACAAGTCCAGCTATTTACAGATGGTTGCCTGACTGGCTGTGGGGCTGTTCTGGAAAAAGAACAGCCCAGGGCATCTATTCTGAGTTAAGTCTACCAATCAACATACTAGAAGTGAGGGCCATCTTCCTAGTAGTGCAACATTTCAAATTCCGCATTTTGAATAAACACCTGCTGATAAGGATGGACAACGTATCAGCCAGAGCATGCTTCAACAAACAGGGGGGTCCCCGGCCCAGGGGTCTGTTGAAGGAGGTAACCAGCATTCTGGACTAGTTGGAAATGAATCTCCTGTCGTTACAGGTGGAACACATCAAAGGAAGCTTCAATGTTCAGGCTGACTGGTTAAACCACAGGACCATTCAGGAAGGAGAGTAGTCAGTAAAGACAGAGGTATTCAGGCGGATAACCCAGAGGTTTGGGATGCCAATCAAGGATCTTCTAGCATCAGCAGACAACAACGAAGTGTCAAAGTTCATGTGGAGATTCCATCATCCTCGGGAGAAAGCATAGACTAACCTCGGACTGGCCAGAAGGGCTGCTCTATGCATATACCCATAATATCAAAGTTCCTTCACAAGATTGTGCAACAGAAAGCAGCGGTCATACTAGTGGCTTCCCACTGGCCCAGGAGCGCCTGGTTCTAGACCATCCTACAGATGTCAGCGGAACCACCTTTCAAGCTTCCACAGATTCCAGATCTCCTATGACAGGGTTCATTTTGGCATCCATATCCAGAATGAATGAAGCTGACCATCTGGAAATTGAACAGAGACTCCTAGCCAATGCAGGTTACTTGCAGGAGGTGTTGGCAACCATCTTAGTCTCCAGGAGGGACTCAGCTACCAGACTCTACAACGTCACATGGAAAGCTTTCATGAGATGGGGAAGAAAGAAGAAGGTAAGCTAACTGAAGCCTTCTGTAATAGTTCTGCTAAACTTCCTGCAGGATGGGGTGGCACAGGGACTAAAGCCAGCCACCTTAAGAAGACAGATAGCAGTAACCACAACGTCTGCCCACGGTTAGTTGGTTTTCAGTTATCTCACCAACCCCACATAGTTCAATTTCTGAAGGGGGCCACAGCAAAAGCACAGGTGCACAGATTCCCAACATGGAAATTGAACGTGGTCCTATGGGCTCTAACAAGGGCACCGTTTGAACCCCTAGCAAGCATTCCCTTGAATCGACTCAGCATGAAGGTCATTTTTCTTGTAGCCATTACATCAGTAAGATGTGTGTCTCAGTGGAGGGCCTATCCAAAAGACCAGACTTGTGCATTTTTCACAAGGACAAGGTTTTCTACGACCCAATCCAACCTGCAGATCCAAGATGAACACTATCTTTCATAGGTCACAGTAAATGATCCTGCCATCCTAAGCACCCTAAAGAAAAGGAATGGCACAACCTGGACATAAGAAAATTGGACAGTCTGTTCATATCAGTTTCTCCACCTAACATGGGACAGAAGATGTCCAAGGCAACAATTAGCAGAATCCTAAAGACCTACATAGCTGAGGCATACAAATCAGTCTGCTTGCTCCAACCTGGATTATGGCACATTCAGTATGTAGTACTAATAAATAGAGCTTCAGTACTGGAAGTATGTAAAGCAGCAACGTGGCCCTCCATAGCCACATTCAATAAAACACTACAAAATTGACCAATATAGTTTAGCTGAGGCTGCCTTTGGAGGAGGGTTCTGCAGCACATTCTGGAAACAGTCTAAGTACCCTCCTGGGTATTTAGGCTCTAGAAGGGCCAGTCCTAACGGGTGTCTTCCAATCCAGGGGGAGAATGACCATTCATTGGACTTACCAAAGAGGGTCCTTCTCCCCCAGAGTAAGGAGGACATCTACCCCTCCCAAAATAGACTGGTTCTGGAACACAATGACAGCCAGGTACAGGTGAAGTTAGAAAAAGGCGACAAATTCCCTCTGTTCCTATCCTGTCTTCCTTCTATTACAAAAAAAGATTAATATTGAATATACTGGATGTGTTAAAAGTTAATCCGATGTGTTAAAAGTTAATTTACTCTATGACTCTCCGAGATGCAGCATGCAACCAGAAGGAGGGCATTTTATTCAAACCCTGCCTCCCTGAGAAGCTGAAGGGAAAACTCATCCTAACATAAGTCCTCCTTAATCCAGGGGAAAAAGACTCTCTTCGGTACCTCCGGTGGTCATTCTGATGTAGCAGATAGAACACTAGACTAGGGTTAGTAGGTTGTTCCTTCCCAGTCATGAAACATGCTGTGCATGACTTATCGTTGGAGATGCTTCAGTGGAGCTTAGGAAGTCTCTCACCTTAGGGTCTTCAGGGAGCATTGATTTGAAAATAGCTGCCTCTACCATAGGAGGATGCTTGACTTTGAAAGTCCTAATATTTTGTGGAATGTTGCAACTAGGTTTGTATGCTTTGGCTGCCAAAGTGGCTGTTCATGCCTGAAGCAACCAGCGCCACAGCACGGGGGAGGGGGGGGCAGTTCATGCTGGTGCTTCCCCCCCTCCCACCGTGGCGCTGGCTGCTTCGGGCATGAACGGCCACTTTGGCTTCTGAAGCGCACAACTTTGGTTGCAACCTTTGGGGATTGGTCCTACATTCATGGCAGCCATTTTATTATGGTGCTTGCTACATCTTTAAATTCCCAAAGTGCCTTCATGTTCAGTAAGATTAGAGGAACCCCTGATTCATATAGTACCGTTAATGTGCTTTAGAAAATATGTGAAGATATGTTCCTGCCTTGGGGAACTTACAATGTGAAATTTGGCATGAGAGAACACATGATGATGATGTTGTATACTGAATCAGACCCTTGGTCCATCAAAGTCAGCATTCTCTACTCAGACCAGCAGTGGACCTCCAGGGTCTTGGGCAGAGGACTTTCACCTCATTCCCTATGAGATTCTTTTTGCTGGAGTTGCCGGGGATTGGACCTAGGATCTTTTGGATACTAAGCAGATGCTCTCCCTTGCCTACATTACATAGTTTCCATCTTGTGGAGCATGGTTGCCTTCTGTCAGTGTATGAGAGACTGATTGATTGAAGCCATGGGTTTTGAACCATTGATTTGTGTAATTAATTGTTTACTTCGTTGAAAATACTTGGATCTTCCTCTGTCCTGACTGTCACCTTTCCTTTGACTATGGCTG
Organism: Paroedura picta; assembly: GCF_049243985.1. NCBI lineage: Eukaryota > Metazoa > Chordata > Lepidosauria > Squamata > Gekkonidae > Paroedura > Paroedura picta. The sequence goes on along the minus strand of NC_135370.1, from coordinate 87,735,811 downwards.
GTTCTGGGTTGAGCAAGTTTTTATGCTAAGTGTTCAGTTTGTAAAGTTCATAAATGGTGCTAACGTTGCTAACTCTTGCTCATGAAAATAAAAATAACCCAACAGATGTGTTACTAGTATAACTGGCATAACCAACTGCTGGTTAAAAAGATGTCCATTATTCATAGCAAATGTAAAAAAACCCAAAACATTTCCTTAAGTCTTAAACCCACAATTTCTATTGATAATCAGGTACAAGCTGAATAGTCTCAAGCAACCCAGCCAGTTCACTTTGACTTGTATAACATCTCTGGAATAGATCAAGCACAGCCAAGCCGCTGAGTTTTTAATTTATCAGTTTTTTGCTTTTCATCTGATGACAGATTGTAGGTGCTATGCTAAACTGTAACTGAAAAGTAGGAGCACAGAAAGGGGGAGGGGGAGTAATGCTATGCATCATTGGATTCCCTCTACTTAAATAAGCACATTTATGCCATTGTGTGATAAATAAACAGCTACTGAGTTAAGTGGCAGTAATTAAGTTCTGGATAAAGTCAAGAGCAGCTCTTGCTTTGGTTGAATTTAGATTCCCCCCCCCCCCCTGTTTCTTATGAATTCATTATGAGTCTACCATGGGCTACCTCCTCCTTTCAGTTGACAAAAGCTATGCTACATTGATGGCAGATTCATAGTAGCAACAAAGCAATCAGAACTGGAAAAATTTTGGCTGTCTTTCTTGTAATTTCTTTCTTTTGCCTAGGGACATGAAAATTCTGTACAAACAATTGCCACAAATTTGGTGCCAAAGAAAACTCTTGAGAGACTTCAGGAAACTGTTTTATTATACACAATCCTGGTAATGGGTTTTGAGTGTCTAGCATTTTTGACTGGGGGAGAAACATGGTACTATTCATTTTCTGCTTGTTATTGGCATTGCAGGAGATACTAAGATATCTTCTTTTGGAAATGAGTGTTTTTAAAAAATGGGGGAGGGGGGGAGGAAGAGCTACACTCTAAAAGTGTTTCAGGACCAGCGTTTAATAAAACTGCTCCCTGTTTCCGTTTGATCTTTTTGATTTTTGATGCCGCCCTCTCTGTGTAATGCCCCCAAATGTTTTTTTTTTAATATTTGTTGAATACCTGAAAACTATGTACAATACAGCCTTTTCTGAGCAAGAAATGCCCTTAGTTTCAAGAGAATATGCCATGAAAGGGACACAATTTTTGAATCACTCTTTGAAAACAAAGACTGGCCCCTTCTGCCTTTCCTTTTAATAATAACCAAAGTGGCTAATCAGCTGGTCCATGTTGCCAGCTGTTACATGAATGGTCCCACTGGCAATAGATTGCACTGGAATGCTTTGTCCAGGTTCTTTGAGCAGGAAGATGTTGATGCGCGGAAAGGAAGCTGGTCTTGCATCATTAAGTTCAGCAGTAAGTATATGTTACTCTGGATTACAAGGCTGGCTGGAAGAAGAGGGGTGGCCACTTCGCTGATTCTGGAACATAGCTTCAGATTGAATAGTCCTTTTGTAACTCCCAGCTGTCAAGCTAAAAGGCCAGGCTGGGTACAGTGCAGTGAGTCCTAACATATGTGTACCAGATTTTCCTCTTCCTGGCATATATGCTTCTAAAGAAAGTGGGGTACAGTGGTAGAATTTTTTCATGTTCTCTGAGAGTTTTATCTCAATCTTGACAAAAGGACTGTAATGTTTATAATTAGTTGTGCAAACAAACTTGCTATTGGGTGCACAGGAAATTGAATACATCTTCAACAGAATCCAAAAGCCAAGAAGCAGTCACATCTGGGTCAGCTTATTTTGATTTTTACTACACCAGATCACTTATGTAAGTCATTCCCGGAGACTCAGTAGTACTTGTAACATTCTGGGAGGTAGTAATTTGTCAAAGTTCCCCCAATAACTTTTAAAAGTAGTGTACTATTTATAATTCATAAAGTATTCCTTGCTAATGTGTGCAATTCCAAGTTCAATCACACTCCATTAAATTTAAGGATTAAAGCAATAGGATGAAAATGCTTTGTCTGTGAGATTGCATCACTTCTCCAGTTATAAATTGGAGTTTATTTGCACAGTGAAAGAGGATGTTGCACCATAGAGCATTTAATAGGATAACCTGGATCCTTGATTTGGTTTCACTTCTGGATAATTGACAGAATACAGCCTACCAAGGACCATTATCATTATGTTTGGTGGAGTTGATTTGACTGGACTGCAGATGGTAAAACAGGTTTCAAACTGGAATGACCTATGTTTGTAGAGTAAACATATTTAGCTAAACACAACCTTTACTGCTGCACTCCTGCATGGAGAAACTCACGTGGTCAGATAACCAATGTAGCGTGGTCAAGGACCAGTTTGGTATAGTAGATACCAAAACAAATAATTTATAACAAAGCTATTTGTTACTCCCCCTTCAAGGATCGCTGCCTTGTTGTGGCAAGGGGGCTTGTGTAGTTCAGTGAAGCTATGAGCTATACCGTGCAGGGCCACCCAAGACGGACAGGTCATAGCTGAGAGCTCTGACAAAAGGTGATCCACTGGAGAAGGAAATGGCAAACCACTCCAGTATCTTTGCCATGAAAACTCTATGGACAGTTCCAATAGGCATAACGATATGACGCCGAAAGATGAGCCCCTCAGGTCGGAAGGTGTCCAATATGCTACTGGGGATGAGCAGACGGCTAGTACAAGTAGCGCCAGAATGAATGAAGCGACTGAGCCAAAGCCGAAAGGACGCTCAGTTGTGGAAGTAACTGGTGGCGAAAAGACAGTCCGATGCTGTAAAGATTTTTATTCCATAGGAACCTGGAACGTCAGATCCATGAATCAAGGTAAGCTGGACGTGGTCAAACAAGAAATGACAAGACTGAACATCGACATTTTAGGAATCAGTGAACTAAAATGGACAGGAATGGGTGAATTTAATTCAGATGACCATCAGGTATACTACTGTGGACAAGAATCTCGCAGAAGAAATGGAGTAGCCTTCATAATCAATAAGAGAGTAGGAAAAGCAGTCTTGGGATACAATCCCCAAAACGACAGAATGATCTCAGTTCGAATCCAAGGCAAACCATTCAACATCACAGTGATCCAGGTCTATGCCCCAACCACTGCTGCTGAAGAGGATGAAGTTGATAAGTTCTATGAAGCCCTACAACACCTTCTAGAAGCAACGCCAAAAAATGATGTGCTTATCATCATGGGGGATTGGAATGCTAAAGTAGGAAACCAAAAGATAACTGGGATAACAGGCAAGTTTGGCCTTGGAGTACAAAATGAAGCAGGGCACAGGCTGGTAGAATTTTGTCAAGAGAATACAATGGTCATAGCAAACACTCTTTTCCAACAACCCAAGAGACGACTCTACACATGGACATCACCAGACGGTCAACACAGAAATCAGATTGACTATGTGCTCTGCAGCCAAAGATGGAAAAGTTCTATCCAGTCAATAAAAACAAGACCAGGAGCTGATTGTGGTTCAGATCATGAGCTTCTTGTTGCAAAATTTAGGCTTAAATTGAAGAAAGTAGGGAAAAGCACTAGGCCACTCAGGTATGAACTAAATCATATCCCTAACGAATACACAGTAGAGGTGACAAATAGATTTAAGGAATTAGATCTGATAGACAGAGTGCCTGAAGAACTATGGACGGAGGTTCGCGACATTGTACAAGAGGTAGCAACTAAAACCATCCCAAAGAAAAAGAAATGCAAGAAATCAAAATGGCTGTCTGAGGAAGCTTTACAAATAGCTAAGGAGAGAAGGGAAGTGAAAGGCAAGGGAGAAAGAGAAAGATACACCCAACTGAATGCAGAATTCCAGAGAAAAGCTAGAAGAGATAAGAATGCCTTCTTAAATGAACAGTGCAAACAAATAGAAGAAAACAATAGAATGGGGAGGACCAGAGATCTTTTCAAGAAAATTGGAGATATGAAGAGAACGTTTCATGCAAAGTTGGGTATGATAAGGGACCAAAATGGTAGGGACCTCACAGAAGCAGAAGAGATTAAACAAAGGTGGCAAAATTATACAGAACAACTATACAAGAGCGAGCTTAACATCCCTGATGACCACAGTGGGGTAGTTACTGACCTGGAGCTAGACATCCTGGAATGTGAAGTTAAATGGGCCTTAGAAAGTCTGAGCAATAATAAAGCTAGTGGTGGTGACAGCATTCCAGTTGAACTATTCAAAATCTTAAAAGACGATGCAGTAAAAGTGCTACACTCAATATGCCAGCAAATTTGGAAAACTCAACTATGGCCACAGGATTGGAAAAGGTCAGTTTGCATTCCAATCCCAAAGAAGGGCAATGCCAAAGAATGTTCAAACTACCGCACCATTGCACTAATTTCTCATGCTAGCAAAGTTATGCTCAAAATCCTACAAGCTAGGCTCCAGCAATATGTGGACCGAGAACTTCCAGAAGTACAGGCAGGATTTCGAAGAGGCAGAGGAACTAGAAATCAAATTGCCAACATACGCTGGATCATGGAAAAAGCTAGGGAGTACCAGAAGAACGTATACTTCTGCTTCATTGACTATGCTAAAGCCTTTGATTGTGTGGAGCACAACAAATTGTGGCAAGTTCTTAAAGAGGTGGGAATACCAGAGCATCTTATTTGTCTCTTGAGAAATTTATATGCAGGTCAAGAAGCAACAGTGAGAACTGAACATGGGATCACTGACTGGTTCAAAATTGAGAAAGGAGTTCGGCAAGGCTGTATACTGTCGCCTTGCTTATTTAACTTGTATGCAGAGCACATCATGAGAAATGCGGGATTAGAGGAGTCACAAATTGGGATCAAGATTGCAGGGAGAAATATCAACAACCTCAGATACGCAGATGATACCACTCTAATGGCAGAAAGTGAAGAAGAACTAAAGAGTCTGTTGATGCGGGTGAAGGAGGAGAGTGCAAAAGTTGGCTTGAAACTCAACATCAAGAAAACAAAGATCATGGCATCCGGCCCTCTCAATTCCTGGCAAATAGATGGGGAAGAAATGGAGATAGTGACAGATTTTATTTTCCTGGGCTCCAAGATCACTGCAGATGGGGACTGCAGCAAAGAAATTAAAAGACGCTTGCTCCTGGGGAGGAAAGCTATGGCAAATCTAGACAGCATCCTAAAAAGCAGGGACATCACCCTGCCAACAAAAGTGCGTTTAGTCAAGGCTATGGTATTCCCAGTTGCAATGTATGGCTGTGAAAGTTGGACCATAAGGAAGGCCGAGCGTCAAAGAATTGAGGCTTTTGAACTCTGGTGCTGGAGAAGACTCTTGCGAGTCCCTTGGACTGCAAGGCGAACAAACCGGTCAGTCCTAGAGGAGATCAAGCCTGACTGCTCTTTAGAAGGCCAGATCCTGAAGATGAAACTCAAATACTTTGGCCACCTCATGAGAAGGAAGGACTCCCTGGAGAAGAGCCTAATGCTGGGAGCGATCGAGGGCAAAAGAAGAAGGGGACGACAGAGAATGAGGTGGCTGGATGGAGTCACTGAAGCAGTAGGTGCAAACTTAAAAGGACTCCAGGGAATGGTAGAGGACAGGAAGGCCTGGAGGATCATTGTCCATGGGGTCGCGATGGGTCGGACACGACTTCGCACATAACAACAAATTTGTTACTATTGTGTGTTTCTTATTTGCTTCCTTTCAGTGTATGGTCTGAAACAACTAGCCTTCCAAATCAGTATATTTAATTCTGAACATGGAGCCTCCTGTGGATGCTTAACTTCAGAGATTCAGGCCTTTGACAGACAAGACAGACCTTTCTGCAAACATGAGAAAAGCCTCTGGTTTGCAGAAAAGTCTGAATTTGAAGGGGAAAATACATTGGGGGAGGGGTTAAATCCTTCCCAAATTTTAGAAGCACCTGTAGCTTTAAGAAACAAATGGCCTCTGAGTGGCTGTGGCTGAACAACCACAACATTGTTGCTGGACCTAAAACCTTGGCTTCTGACAGTAAAAGGTAAAGAGGGGAAGGGGACCTTCCCAGAATTGTTTTGGGCTCTGAGGGTGCATTCTTCAGGTCTAGGACCCACTATGACATGACTTGTATATCTTTCCTAGGCTCACCTGCTTGCTACTTTTCAACAGTAGCCACCCCACTGGAACCAATGTGATGTAGTGGTTTAAGATCTGGAAGACTCAGATACTTACTCACATGGCGCTCACTAGGTGACCTTGGGTTATTAACATGCTCTTAGAGTAAGTTATCTCTCAGGAGGTTATGAAGATAAAATGGAGCACAGGAGAATGAGTGAGCTACGTTTAATTCCAATTCTGGAGAAAGGTGGGGTATAAATGAAATTAATAAATACACTATGTAAACTGCCATGAGACGAGCAACTGAGAGGGGTGGTATATAAATCTGGAATTGTGCGAGAAATAGAATAAAGAAGAGAAGGGGTATATACAAATTTCTTTGTGTAGTAATAGCATCCATGGGTTAGATCTGTGATCACCAGCACATCTAGTTCAGCATCAGTTTCTGCAGTCAATGAAGATTATGGAAGTGGCGCAGCATGATGGTTGTCAGCAAGAATAAAGCAGCTTTATGAGAAAGTAAGAATAGAACTTTTCTCCTTCATGGGAGTTCTTCTTATAAACCTTAGAAGAGTGTTATATGTTTGCCCCAGATTGAAAACACAAATTATCCATGATGTGTTAAGCTGTTTTTCTAAATGTACCCACTTTTAACATTTGTTTCATTGAAAATGTTCCGAGAAATTATAGAGATTTGTAAAGGAAGAAAGAAGTGGAGGGGAAAGAAATATTATTTGATAGGGTGAATCAATGCCTGAAATCAGACTCCTACACAAAGATGTTCTGTTTCCTAGGGAAGACAAGTTTGACTCTCTCCCTGAAATTGGGGTTGCCCTTGCATGGCATCTGTCTGTAATTGGGATGCCACCCTCCCCCCCCCCCAGTTCTAAGCAGATGATCCTGCTGTGGGAAGACACATAAGTAGCAGAGATGCTGTCTAGAGAGCTCTGGGAATCAGGCCGTGCCTCACTAGAGTGCCTGCTAGTTAACGTGGGCTTGGGCTGTGAAATGAAGCATCTGTGAGGTTGCTGTGGAAATACAAGGAGGCGCTACCTTGTTAAGAAGACTCCCATCCTTGATCCTCGCCCCTGCAAAATACGAATAATTTAGAAATAGTCCTGTGATTTAGGAATTCCTCATGTGATGCAGAGAGGGTGGTAAGAGCACAGCTTGCCAAACATTTAAGCGCTTGAAGGAAGAAGGGGCAGGAAAGCTTTAGCTACAGTACCAGAATTTACATCTTAATAAGGGTATAGATAGCTTTGCAGCTTAAGCTATCCTGCCAGCCTTTTGGGTTCTAAGCTGACAGTTACTTACTTGATAATCCTTCCGGCAGATAATAAACTGCCACTCCAAGAATTTCCTTGTCAACCTCTGCTCCGCACACGTGTTATTCTAAAGACTTCCACATGCTGTTGTATTTTACCCCTTGGCTGCTAGACCAGGATGCAAGTACTGCATCTACCTCTCTAGATAATGGCAGGCTAACCAACAAACAGTGGCTGAGGAGAATTGACAAGACAAGGGAGCAGCAACTGGAAGTCCTTGGGACACTCCCTCCCCCAAAACATGCTGTTTAGATCCTTACATGTCATCTTAGACAACAAAGAGGAATGGCTTTGGGGGCAGCAGAACTTGTTGGCAGTCTCCTGGCAGGTGGGAGTGCGGTTGAGATGTTCGATTTAACCATTCTTCAGAGTGGCTCTTATCTGTTGACCGTAGCACTAGCCTGGAAGGCTATTCTGCTGACTGTAATTGCTATAAAAAACACGGGTGCGTCTAACCAAGTCTGCATAAATAGTCTAGATTTGGTCCCCAAAGCTTGATTATTTTATTCATTTATTAATTGTATTTATATACCGCCACTCCCAGGGTTCTGGCTTGTGGCAGTTTACATATAAAATAATACCCCATACAGATAAAATAGAGAACATTCTAATCAATAAAACTCCAATCCCAATTAGTCAAATCAGTTCTATTTTCCAAAAATGGTGGTTTAATAATCTTATCCCATGGCATTACCCTGAGCCTGGTTCTCATAAAGATCACCGCCTAATGGCAGTACCGATATCAGATCCATAGGATGGCAGGAGAATGTCAAAACAATGTCAGAAACAGAGGGAACCAGACTGATAAAGGGTGCAGACATAGTCTAATACACAGATCTGCCACCTAATCAGGGTTATTGAGAAGTAAATCTCATTTTATTCATTGTGGCTCACTCCCAGGAAAGTATTGTTATGACTGCAGCCTTAGATTGGTGATCCGGGGCCTGAGGACCAAGCCCTATGAAGAAAAGCTGAGGGACTTGGGAATGTTCAGCTTGGAGAAGATTTAGAGCATGTCCGGTTAATCCATGTAGTACATGTAGCTCATGCTACGGGCATCATGCTTCCAAGGGCGCCACACTTCATGGATCAGGGCCATAGGCTCTCCTTCCTTTTCCCCTCTTTAAGGACACTCAGAGTGACACCCCTTTCCGCTGGGGGGGACCCTCTGTCCACAGTGTAGCCACTCTATCTGCAATTGTTTTCTGCCAGGGCTCCAGAAATCCTTAAATTGGCTCTGGTACTACAGGCGGCGCAAAACCTTAAACCACTCCTGGCTGAGAGGAGACATGATTGCTCTCTTTTAAGTATTTGAAAGACTGTTATTTGGAGAATAAGGAGCAGTTCCAATTGACAGCAGAGGATAGGATCCACAGTAATAGAGGACCTATCAGGTAGATATCAGGGGGGAAATTCATAGAGTAGTTCAGCAGTAGAAGAGGCTGCCTAAGGAGGGGGTAAGCTCCCCCTCGCTGGCAGTCTTTAAGCAGCAGCTGGACAGATATTTATCCTGAATGCATTAGATGATCCTGTATTGAGCAGGGGATTGGACTAGATGGCATGTATGGCCCCTTCCAACTCTATGGTTGTATGGTTGTATTGGGAACACTGTCTAGTATTATTATCCATTCTCTATTTCACACTTTGAAACAGAAATCACAACCAGAGCTGAATATGGATCCTAGGAGCAGGCATGTCACTTTCATCGATCTCTTTGCACAGTGAGATCAGGAGCAGGTTCAATATTCTTCTGTACAAACCTTTTATCAGTGTTTCACACAACCAAAGCTGCATGTCAATTCAATTTCTACCAGATTATTTATTCCAGTCATTGAAGCAAAGAGAAACCGAGGAGACAAACAACTTTCCCTGTGTCTTCCAGTACTTCATTTGGCAGTAAATCTTGCTTGCTTGACATGTGGCTTCTGAATAAGTGGATTATTTGAAGACATTAAGTGTAAGCTCCCACATATGAAGTCCACATGAGTCCTTGGTTTTGATGGTGTCAGGACCTGACATTTGAGCATTTCCACAGGAAGAGGGTATCTCTTAAAGAAGATGTCTTCAATAATGAGCTTCAGCTTGGGCAGGAAAGGAGGCCGAACTGGTCTCTATCACCACTTTCCCATCCAAAATGCTTTTTAAAAACTTGTTTTTCTCCCAAGAGTCCCTGGGCAAATCTTTTTTTATTTTTTTGAGAAAAGTAGCGGTTTTTTAACTGTTTTGGAAGGGAAAGCTTAAACAGGAAGAGCATTTTAGCTGCCCCTTTATTATTATATTTATATACCGCCCACCCCTTCCTACCCACTCATCCTCATCCTTAAATTCCCCCTCCCCAATATTATATAGAGTTGTCAAGACATGGAGCCCCATGCTGGATACCCTATATTGAATTATGGGTACCCTGTCTGGGGTTTTAAAGAATGTTTCGGTGAGCTACAGCTTCAGTTGGTATCCTGCCCCGCACAGTGGTTTTGTAGATGTGGTGACAGGCATTGGGTATTTGTTCCCACTGAGTTCAGTGAAAATGTTGATTTGAGTGTTTTTGCTGCATAACATTGTGTTGGGGTCAGGATGTGAACTGAAGTGGGTTAGAATATTGACTATATCTCACTTTTTCTCCAGTGTGTTATAATGGATTACAGTATTAGACGAGGATCTGGAGAGTGTGGGTTGAAATCCTGACCCTACCATGGAAACTTAGTAGGTAACCACATGCTGAGAGAATGGCCTAAATGATTTACAGGGGCTTTGTGAGGATAAAATGGGGGAGAAAAGAACAGTATTGTAAGATATCTTTTTTTGTTCACGTTGGGGAGAAATGTGATGTATAACTATTGAAATAAAATAGGATTGCTGTGTTAGGTTCTCTGAGATTCTTAATCAGTTAGATCCACACGTTAACCAAATTCAACCCATCAATTACGTGTACTCTGGAAATAGTTGTAATTCTGGGGGACCTCTAGATCCCACCTGGAGGCTTGCAGCTCTATGCTGGCAGCTCTTTAAATGGGCTGCTTGGTGATGCTGCCCTTGCCATCAGGGCAGCCATAGTAGTGACTGGCAGACTGAAGGTTGGGGCTAAGGTCATGGCCAGCTACTGTAGCCCAGATAAGTCTAGAAGATCTTGTCTCAGATCATTGGTGACTGAACATTCCCCCTGATTTTAGTGGTCAATCCTAAATGCAGTGACGGGGTGGGGATAAGGGGTGAGGACAAAATGTTGGATAGGTATGAGGGAGGGCAATGTGATGAACCATGGATTTAGCCAGAGACAACCCCATCCCCCAGATGGCTGCACCCAAGCCTCTTTACTGAGGGGACTAGGCTCTCGAGCACATACCTCACAGAGCTGTTGGGAGGGCTGCCTGCTGGCATACCCAGAGTGATATCTGAACCTTGCCACTGCTGTGACAGCCCACCCCAAGAAATGCCAGCCCTGCAGACTCGCCCAACAGCTGGCTAGGCAGGGCACCGAAGCCTGGGCTAGCTGGCTCTGCACTGCAGGGGCCTGTCCACGCCTAGTGTCATTCGCACATCCCCAGGCTGAGAAGCTAGCTACCAGCGAAGAGAGGAAGTCCCCCAGTAGCCCACCTGCTAGTCTCTGCTTGTAGGGCATAATAGCGTGGAATATATTGGTTAAACTAAAATATTGAGTGTGAGCAGGAAATAGCTTTACATCCTGTGCTTATAATTCTTTTTAATTATGTTACATGCATAGTTTAACAACTCAGACCTAGCTGTGGGACTTTACTATGCAATGAGTATCTTTTAGGGTTATGATGTGAATCCAGAACTAGATGTTATGTATCTCCCACCAAAGACAGCAGTAGGGAATTATCTCCTATTCTCTACCTCTTCCCATATAAAGTGATATTTGAAAAGTGTAACATCACTGCATTGGGAAGTCTCTCACGTTTACTCTGTTTCGTTCACTGCCATTTCCGGAGTGGCATAGCCGCATTATCACCACAGTATGCCACATTATCTTTTTTGTAATACCCAGAGATTACCAAGAGATGACAAAGAAACACAAGGCATACTTTTTGGTGATAGCAAAGTGATTTTCAGAATGCCTAGTTTGTGCCTTAACATTGTTAAATTCAAAGATTTAAATATTTAAATTCATGCTCATTTGGCAGGACTCTTGTTCTCCTCCTCCTAACCCTCGTTCTGCCATGGAATGGCATGTTGTCCTCAAACAGCCTGGAGTTCCCTTAAGACTTGGCCTAAGATGACTGCCTTGTCCCAGAGCTGTAGCGTAGTGCCTCCTGCTTTATTATTTTAATTCAGATTAACTCTGTGCCCATTTCCTCATTACAGCCATTCAAGAAGTGAGATTAAAGGATTATGGTAATGTTCTTCAGGAGCACTCAGGAAGATGAAGGTGGCTTTGATTAACTGATAAAGGAGGGACATAGGTTTGTTCTGAAACCCTAATTTTAACCTTTTTCTCTTCTTTTAATAGTAGCCTGTGGTCATTCTGGTGTGGTGATAAGCCCTTCCAGCCATTAATCTCATTGCATACTCCCCATGTGTTACATTTTTCTACCCAACTGTCAAATTTGGATATTGTGCCATCTCCAGTGATGTGGGGTCTAGTCCAAGATTCAGAACTGGATTATGCTCTGTGTGCGTGGAGTGTGTGGGGTGTGGGGTGGGCTGCTACTGGGCTCTTGACAGAGTTGTTTAGCTGGTTTTCCTTATTGGGTCACATCATTTACAGTCTGCTAAACCCAACCCAGTTGTTCCACAAGTACTTGACACTCCTCAGGCATACAGCAATAAAAGGTGGTTTACTGACAAAACACAATGCATGGCTTTGGTGGGCTTATTACAGGCCTGTTCTTGATGTTTCATCTCCACTCTGGTGGTATTGTGGGTAATTGCTGTTATAAGGAGAAACCTCTTGGGAGATGCTGTCAGTCTAGGGTTACCAGGTGCATTTGGTGCTGCAGGTGGGGATGGAGAGTGATTTCCAGGAGTTTTCTGACATGCTAACATCACCCAGACATGATTTTGGAGATGTTGGGGGGTGACTCTCTGGCTTTGTGGCAAAAGTCTGTGGTAGAATTGGCTTCCAACCATAGAGTTTTGCCCCAAAACCAGGGCATCACCATCTCCCTAATGACCTTGGTGTACCAACATTACTTGATGACATCATCAAGTTGTATTTAAAAAGTGATGTACTTCTGGGCTGAGATGAGTTTGGAATAGTGAGGTGTCTCCAGAAAGCATGGGACTCCCACCCAGACCAGTACACCTGGCAAGCCTAACTTACACACTTCCGGTTTCTTGCTTGGCATGGGCATAGTGACCTGCAAATTGTGTTTCCAATTCATTTTCACTACTTGTGTATGTGTTTTGAGAGTTTGCCAAAGGTTTCTATTTTTTTCCTTGTGCTAGCCAAGAACTGGATTTGAAATTTTGCATCTAAACACTTGAGTCAGTAAAGACATTGGTAAACAGATGTTTTTTTTTCTAAGGAAGGCAATCAGATGCAAACTGGGCTGGTGGCTAATTTTTCGCATTCCTTGTGAACTTTCCCCTTCAAAATTCTCTTCATTACAGTTTTAACACATATAAGCCTCTTAAAAATAACATTGGACACTTCCGGATCAGGTTCAAGGTTTTGGTTTTGACCTTCAAGGCCATCCGTGGTTTAGGCCCAGCATATATGAGGAACCGCCTTTCACCCTATATCCCCCGCAGGGCTTTACGCACTGCGGGGGCTAACCTATTGGTCGTTCCCGGCTCCAAGGAAGCCCGCCTGGCCTCGACCAGGGCCAGGGCCTTCTCGGTCCTGGCCCCAACCTGGTGGAATGAGCTCCCGGAAGAGCTGAGGGCCCTGTGGGAATTACCAGCATTCCGCAGGGCCTGTAAGATGGAGCTCTTCCACCAGGCTTATAGCTGAGGCCGGGTGGTAAGAAGATCAGCCCCCCCCTCACAAACTGGCGGTAGAGAGTGTCACCCCCCCTCCTGTAGTTGAGGATGCGGAGACTAAATGAGTAAGATTAAGCCATCATTGTTGCCACTATTGTAAATTTATTGGAACTTATTGTTATTTTATGGTTTTTAGGGGATGGGGTTATGTAAGCCGCCTCAAGCCTTTAGGGGGAGGCGGGGTATAAATACAATAATAATAATAATAATAATAATAATAATAATAATAATAATAATAATAATAGATAAGAGTTCTTTTTAAAAAAAAAAATCTGTCCCTAACCCCCCTTGAATAATGTTTTGGAAATACAGGACACTGTGCATTATTCATAATTTTGAGAGTGGAGGGACTGGAATTCTGTTGTCTTCATATATTATTGATAAACTGGCCTCCACTGTTTGATTAGACCAGTCCAAGATTTCATCCTAATCTTTGTTATTTGTCTCAGTTATCTCAATGTCTTTTTAAAAAATTATGATTGTTTTGTCTCTATTAATATTTCTCCTCACTGAAATTTGAGGGAATGGAAACATGCCATTCACCCCCCCCCTCCATGAGACAAGGATGGGTTGGAGAAGAATTGGGGGGGGGGGGGCTGATTAATTTGCATCCTTTCTGATTATGTTGAGTTTTGTAGTCCAGGTGCAGCGGGCGGTCCACAGTGAGGCAGAAATACATGATGAAGTGTGTCATAATGGTAGCAGGAGCCTGCATCTCCCCCTCAGACTGTTCTTAATTAGGGCTGTTTCAGTTTTAAAAGCCTGCCCTTAAGTGCAATGAGAATCTAATCATCTGGCGTGGAAGAGAATCCGTATTGAGATGCTTCTGATGGTGCAGAGAGATTTGCAAGCCAGCTGCCAAAGGAATGGCTGTAATTGGCATCTTTGTCCAAATGTACCAGGAAATAAATAGAAAGGCACACTGAGGAGGTGAGGAATGGGCACAGATTTAATTAGAAATAGTTGCTCTTTATATTGTAGCTTCTAGTATAGTCTTCATAGTTTCTTTTCATTTTAAAATGCAATATAATGCCTTTATGATCACGGGATTAATGGGTTTTCTCCCAGTGGCATCAAGGTCTGGCCACAGATATTTTGGGTAACCACACAATATTTTGGGTAAGCAGGTTATGCCTAAATCAGGCAGTTTGTAGTCATGGTCATCCTGCAAAGCAGATGAGACTATTATTAGACAACCTAATGTTCCAAATAGTGGTAGTGAGTTAGAGTCAGCCATGGCTAGTATTTGGATGGGAGACCTCCAAGGAATCCCAGGGGCATGATGCAGAGGCAGGCAATGGCAAACCCCTCTTGGATGCCTCTTACCTTGACCATTCCACATGGGTCACCATAGATCAGCTGCACCTTGACAACACTTTCCACCACCAGTATATAACTTGATTCTTCCTGCACAACTGGAAAACTTGTTATCAACATATTTTAATTTGAACTTTTCTACACGTTTTTTTCTTTTTTTACAGGTAGCTTTTCATAAAGATCCGTTTTGTGTGGCTCAGGCTCAAATACCAGAACAAATTATATACTATTTTTTTAAATCTATATATTGTAGTATTTTTTAAAGTCAAAAACAAAGAAATCGAGGCTGGCCTAAACTGCTTTCCTTTTCTTTTTGGTCACTTTGTTATCATGTAGCCTGTTTTTCCTTTAAATGAATGTCTGTCAGTAGAATAGGATATCTATTTCAGGCTCAGCAAGCTTTTTGGTTCTTTATACTGCAGATGATGCACCAAGAGTCAGTGTGGTACAGTGGTTAGATTGTCGGACTAGGACCAGCCCCAGGTTCAAATTCCGAGTCAGCCGTGCTACTTGCTGGGTGACCGTGGGCTGTTCATCCTTTCTCAGCGTAAGCCTCCTCACAGAACTGTTCCACGGATTAAATGAATAAGGAAAGAAGCATTTGTGCTGTCATAAGCTGCCTGGAAGAATTGCAGGGAAAAAAATATGATAGACTTGAGACCAGGTTTGTAGCCTAAAGCCCCAATGTGAATTGCTCAATTTCCAGTCAGTAGTTTCATGGTCCCTTTCTCTGTCTTTTTCTCGCTTTCTTTCTTTCCGGATGCCTGTTCCATGAAGTGGTTAGCAGTGCAGTCCTAAGCAGAGTTAATGCCTCCTAAGGCCACTGACTTGGATGGGTTTAGAGCAGGGATAGTCAAACTGCGGCCCTCCAGATGTCCATGGATTAAAATTCCTATGAGCCCCTGCCGCAGTTTGACTACCCCTGGTTTAGAGGGTGTATAACTCTGTTTAGGAGCATGTTGTTAACGTGCCTGGGTGCTTCCTTTAGAATTATATTTGCCAAGCAGAATTACTAGTGCCAGTTTTTTGTACTTGCAGCATCTCACTACTTTCCTCTCCTTTCTCTCTCTCCCTCCCTTTCTGTACCTCTCAACAGGTGTGGCACAATGACTTGTCATACAGGGCCTTAGCAGCGTGGCAAGATTTGGCTGTTTTTGAGCTGCCTCCCCTTCCCCAATCCCTTTTGCCTCTGGGAGATCTGAGCTGGCTCCCCCTGGCCTGGGTATTCCCCTTCCCTCTCCCTCTTGCTGCGGAAGGGACAAGTCTACCATGGCCGGGGACAGACTTCCACGCAAAGTGATGGATCCGAAGAAGCTTGCCAGTCTTCTGAGGAGTGGGGCTGAAAGCACGTTGGTCATTGACAGCCGCTCCTTTGTGGAGTACAACTCCTGGCATGTCCTCAGCTCTGTCAACATCTGCTGTTCCAAGCTGGTCAAGAGGAGGCTTCAGCAAGACAAGGTATCCATCACAGAGCTCATCCAACCGGCCTCCAATATAAAGGTACCTAAACCTGGCCCTTCGGTAAGCCTCCAGACCCTTTTATCCCTTCAGCATTCCTGTCATGACCTTAAAGGGCAGCCTAAAAAGATGGATGGAGGAATGGGTATGGGTAATATAAATATACTGTTGGCTGAGTGTTCACCTGTGTCATTTTGGGCCTGAAGGAAGTTTGGCCCCCCCAAAATGTCCATGTACACCTTTCCTTGTTTCCATTAAGTGACAACACACTCCTTTTTTTCCTTCTCCTTCTTTTGCACCATTTTTTTCTTGGTAATCGCCTTCCTGGTAGTAGTCATATGGGCATTCCAAGCTAACCTGGGAGCATGGTTATGTTGCAATACAGTTAGGTGTGGCTACTAGATGACATCACTGACAGCTAATTAAAACGAGAGTGTGGGCAAACCTTTCCTGTATTAGCATTTCACTCTTTCCAGAACTAAAAGGAAGTAAAGGAAAGACATTTTGCACCACTGCTGTAAAGGTTAATGAAACATCTCCATCTGTTTTGCTCAGCTCTATTAAAATATATATCATAATCTACCTCCTTTTCAAAAATGGAAGGTAGAAATTGTAATACCATTTTCTTTTTAACTAACCAAATAGAGGGAAGAAGATCTGTTTGGCTAAAAGTTACTCCAGTCCTTAACAGAGCTAAACTCTTCTGTTCTCATAGCAGAGGGAGCTAAATGCAGGTTCCTCAAGGATCTGTAATGGGGCGCGTTCATTTACTCAGAAATGATGGAGGAAAGAACTGTGTTCCCAGGTAACAACAGGATGGGAAAAACCTTTGCCAGATTGAGTCATAATAGGTAACTTATTTATTTATTATACTTTTATCCTGCCACTCATTTATATACCGCCAATCCCAGTGCAGACGACTTGAGGCGATTCACATCATATTATATAAAATATTATATAAAATGTAAAACACAGAAGAAAGTTTAAATGTATTTATCTATTTATTTATTTATTAGATTTTTATGCCACCCTCCCATATGGCTCAGGGTGGATATGATAACATATCAGCCCAAAGCCATCCCACCCAACCTTTATATCCTTTCCTGCCATGTGCAGGACTGTTTGTGCCGACACCCCTCAAAGGTGGGGTATGAACAAGGGACCCAATTGATGTTCAACCGCCTGGCCTCAACCAAATGCCTAGTGGAAGAGCTCCATTTCACAGGCTCTGCGGGACATAATGGCCAGTGAAACTGTCACCGTGGAGGCCGGGAGCGGCGGCAGAAAGGAGCCGCGTGGGCAGAAAGGGGCCCCTTTTAAAGCCGCCGCCCGGCCACTCCCCTTCTCAGGTGCGCGGATTGCGGTGCCAGGGGTCCCTCACCCCGACGCCATCAAGCCACGGTGGGCTCTTTTGCCCCCCTAGCCCTCCGCCCCGCAACGGCCTCTGGGCGTCTAGGGGTGGCGGTGACATTTGCAAGACAAGCCCAAAACAGAGAACACCACTAGTAGTCACATTCAGCTCTCAACTCAAAACAGTGCATCATCAGCAACTCACAACCTCTGCTGGATAATGACAACGGTGGGCAGGGGGACAACACTTTTTCTTGCACATAGACAGTTCCCAAATCTCAAATAACTCTTCATCTGTGATAACAGAACTAATAATTTGAACATGTACCAGAGCTTGCAATAAACCCGGATGCCAACTTTGCTGCCATATTCATCCAGGCAGCACAATCACTGGGCCTGACAAGATCAACTATACCATCTCAGCCCAAGAAGGTCCTTCACTTCTCTACATGGAACAAATAGGTCAAACCCTATGCCAAAGGATAAATAAGGATATATGGGCACAAATCTGACTTCGAGAATCACAAAACTGAGAAACCTGTAAAACATTCCAACCTTCTGGGGTACCTCAAAGTAGTTGTTCTACTGCAAAGGAATTTCAGAAACCGACTGGAATCGGAGGGTGCTGAATTACAAGTTAATACACCACTTAGGATAAGGGACTCCCCTAGGACCTTACACATGCTAATTCATTCAGTTCTCGCTTATACCCAGAATTGAACTTTGTTGGTCTTGAAGATGCCACTGGACTCAAATTTGATTCTTGCATCTATTAAGTATAAATACAGTATACAAGTTCGCTGCCATTCACGGATCTTACCAATTGCTTCAATCCAATCTTAGCTGTATTCATCACCCTGTAACTTACGTATCTTGAATCTAACCAGCCTTTCCTGGCAACTAACCTTCCCCCCACACACCTCTCTGCTGATACGTTAAAGGTAAAGGTAAAGGTATCCCCTGTGCAAGCACCGAGTCATGTCTGACCCTTGGGGTGACGCCCTCTAGCGTTTTCATGGCAGACTCAATACGGGGTGGTTTGCCAGTGCCTTCCCCAGTCATGACCGTTTACCCCCCAGCAGCAAGCTGGGTACTCATTTTACCGACCTCGGAAGGATGGAAGGCTGAGTCAACCTTGAGCCGGCTGCTGGGATCGAACTCCCAACCTCATGGGCAAAGCTTTCAGGCGGCTGCCTTACCACTCTGCGCCACAAGAGGCTCTTGCTGATACGTTAGGCTTGAGAAAAACTGTTTCAATAAAGGTAAAGGTATCCCCTGTGCAAGCACCGAGTCATATCTGACCCTTGGGGTGACGCCCTCTAGCGTTTTCATGGCAGACTCAATGCGGGGTGGTTTGCCAGTGCCTTCCCCAGTCATTACCGTTTTACCCCCCAGCAAGCTGGGTACTCATTTTACCGACCTCAGAAGGATGGAAGGCTGAGTCAACCTTGAGCCGGCTGCTGGGATCGAACTCCCAGCCTCATGGGCAAAGCTTTCAGACGGCTGCCTTACCACTCTGCGCCACAAGAGGCTCTTACTGTTTCAATATACATATACATATACAAAAGCTTCTATCCTGAATTAAAGTTTGTTGGTCTTAAAGGTGCCACTGGACTCAAAAATTCATTCTGCTGAGGGAAAAGAGATTGATCATCAGCAGAATTTCTTGATCACTTCAATTTCATGTGCTGAAGTTGTAAAAATGCATATTCAGTACTGGAAATTGTTACAGGAGGGATTATGCCATGACAAAAATCTGTAGTCTACAAATGTTTGGGATGCTGTGGTGCAATTCAGGCTGTATGGGACATGGACAAGTATATACTGGCAAGATTTCTTCCCTAGTTCTGTGTGTCAGTGAACTCATGCCTGATGTATAATCTATCCTCAAGAGCTGTGGGTTAACAGGATAATCCTTTGAAGTAGGATTTATGTAGATGAAAATAATGGTGTGCAGAGGAGAGGGAAAAGCAAGCCTTTGTTACTGATGAGGTACCATTCTGGTCTTTTTCTCTTACGTTGATAGCTAGAAATATGGTATAGTGTGTCCACATGAGAAATCTGGTTGCTGCTGTTCTGAAACAGGAAATATTTACTCCTAATGCATCTTTCTGTTTCTTGAACATAAAGTCCAAATCAGTCCCATGATTTGATGTATTTATCTGTTCTATCATCCTTCTTTTCTGTAGTCTATCTACAGGTCTCCAGCTTTCCAATGTGCATTTCTGTGATGCAGTTCTTGAAAATGGCACCTAGTCCTTCCCGGTACTTTTGTGAATGAAACAAAAACAACTGTAGGATATTTGGTAGACTAGATAAGCAGTGATAAATTTGCCTTTAGCATAGCCCGTGCAGCTCAGCATTACTTTTAAGTCAAAGTATGGACATAATTGAACAAGATTTGGGGGGATTATCGAATCATAGAATAATAGAGTTACTTATATCCCAGGCACTGGAGAAGACAAATGAAAAATAAAGGGCTGGTGTCAAAAATATAGAGCTATAAGGGGACTTTCTCCACGGTTCAGTGCAGTGTTCAGTATGATTTTCTTATGATATTTTAAAAAGAACACCCAAGGCAGCTAGCATCCAACCATGATTGCAAACATCATATAATTAACAAAACAGTCCCAGGGGTCAAGTTCTTCTTCTAAAGGGAGGTAGCCAGGGGCAGGAGAACAGATGGTGTTAGCTTAGCGCTGGACAGCAAGTTCTCCCCAGGCAAGTTAATATTAGAATGCTGGATTGGGATTGTCAGGTTTTAAAAAATATTGCCTGTGCTGGTTTATCTAACAGATGATATAATTCCCATCACATCTGAGTAGCATGTGTGTGTGTGTGTGTGTGTGTGTGTGTGTGTGGGAGGGGGGGAGTTTCACTTGGTAAATAACTATCATAAGCAAATGCCCATGAGGCAGGCCAGCAAAAAAGCTGGCAAGCCTAGTCAGGTTTGCCTTGCTCTCTTTAGGAAACAGGTGTTTTAAGTCTTTGCCTACTGGACAGCTAAACTGAAAGAACAAAACCCAAGGTTTTACACCCATGACGCATACATTCTCTTTTATGTTGCCTACTGCCTTTTCCTTCTCTGAAAGAACCTGGGAACAATATACGAGACTCAGCAACCATCTTTTAACAATGGGCTCTTCCTTAGACTCTTCATTTTGTGTGTAGCTCTCAGCAGCTGGATTGCTTTTTACTGTTTGTTCTCGCCTTCCCTCCCCCTTTTTTATTTTGTAGCAGAGTGAGGGTAATTCGGGCGATTAATCAAATGCTAGGCCCAGCTGGAGCCATCTGTGGAGTCCTCATCTCTCCCTCCCCTTGCATGTGTGCACACGGCTCTTAGCAATTGGCTAGCAATGACATCACCCCTGCCTGGATCAAGTGTGCGTGTTGGTGTGTGTGTGTGTGTGTGTGTGTGTATGTATGTATGTATGAAAGAGAGAGCGAGAGCGGGAAGACACTCCTTGCCTCTAATCTGCTTTATTGATGTTTCAGGGAGGGACTACAGAGCATGGTTTCTGGATTTTTTTTGTCTGCCATATAAGTATATACTAGAGAATAAAGCAGTTACTTAGAGAAATATGCCCTCTGATGCGAGAGGGTCATGGCTATAGTGGTTGCAGCTCAGTTCAATTATGAGAGTTGTTTTTGAGACAGAGTCACATGTTAGTATTTCTTCGAAACAGAAACAAATGAGGGACTCCTTGGGCAGGTGCTGGAGAACAAGAAGAGCCTCCCTCCCCCAAGCATTCCAAAGAGCACACAAAAAGCAATTTGTATTTTGTGATTCTGTGCAGGTGACATTCGAGCACAGAATGCTTTGTTAGGGGCATAGATCATCATCTGGAGAATCTTTGTTTTAAACAAAAGCAAATGTTTAGTTCTTGTGGTTGCAAAGATAGGATTCAAGGTGGTGGGTGAGGCGGAAGGGTTGCCTTGCTCTTTCCCTCTCTATTCTGCTGCTGCAAATGATCATATGCAGAGCAAAGGTGTGCCTATTTGCATGTTACAGAACTGCTTTTTTTCTGGGAGGGCAACATTTGGCTTCTGTTTATGCAGAATGTTGGAACTTCATAGTGGAGAATGTACATTGCCTTGGGCTTATGGTGACATAGGAGATGGCAAAGAAACCAACCTAGACTTTTATAGAGTTGGGAACTGAAAGAAAACTAGAAGATGAATCCCATGGTGATGATTATAGATAGCTCCTGTAATTCTGTAGGAGATGATATATGTCCTTCCTTCAGAAAGAAAGGGGACAAAACCAAAGGGAGCTTTCAGATGGAATTTCCCCTAGTGCATCTCCCCCGCACATGCACAGACTATGTTTGCAATGATGGCTTATTTTGTTTGCCTGCTGGTAATGTATGTAGCAGGCTTCATCTTTATTTAATTGAGAGATGTGGAGCAAGCACTTCCTAGAGGTTATTCTGTACTAAATTTTTGCTTCTGACAAAAGATGGCCCTAAATAGACTTGTTGAGAAACAACATAGGACTTCATAGAATGTAAGAACAGAGGGTTTGGTTTTGGCAGGGTGTGTGTGGTTTTGACATCTTCATACAAGCTAGATTGCAAAATATACCCTGGAAAAGCATGGCAATAAAGTTTTATGTAGCTGGAATCACAGGTATTATGTGACAAAGATGAACTAGTCTCATCTCATTGGATCTTGGAATCTAAGCAGGGACAGCCCTGCCTGGTATTTGGATGGGAGACCTCAAAGGAATACCAGGGCTGTTATTAGGGATGAATTTGAACTAGAAAATTCTGGTTAAGTTCTGGGTGTTCCTGATGGTACCTGGCTTAATCTGTTTTATTTCTCTCTGCTAAGAACTGTGGGGGGCGGGGGAGTGAAATGGACTGCTGAAATGGCTGCCAGCTATTTAAACCTAACAACTTGGTGGGTCCACCATAGAATCATAATATCATAGAATAATAGAGTTGGAAGGGACTTCCCGGGTCATCTAGTCCAACCCCCTACAATGTGCAGGACACTCAGAACCCTAACGCTTATCCAGTCTAACCTGCAACCCCCTTGAATCTTCATAGAATCAGCTTCTCTGTCAGATGGCTATCCAGCCTCTGTATGAAAATTTCCAAAGATGAAGAACCCACCACTTCCCGAGGAAGCCTGTTCCACTGAGAAACCACTCTAACTGTCAGGAGCTTCTTCCGGATGTTTAAACAAAATTTATTTTGAATTAATTTCATCCCATTGGTTCTTGTCCGTCCCTCCGGGGCAAGAGAGAACAACTCTACTTCATCCTCTACATGGCAGCCTTTTAAATACTTGAAGATGGCTATCAGATCCCCTCTCGGTCGTCTCCTCTCCAGGCTAAACAGACCAAGCTCCCCCAACCTTTCCTCATACACCTTTGTTGCCCTCCTTTGGACACACTCCAATTTGTCTACATCCCTCTTCAACTGTGGTGCATAAAACTGAACACAGTACTCCAAGTGAGGCCGAACCAGAGCAGAGTAAAGCGCTCCCCTCACCTCCCATGATCTGGATACAATACGCCATTTGGTACAGCCCAAATGCCATTTGCCTTTTTAGCCTGTTGACTTATGTTCAATGTATGATCTACTAAGACTCCTAGATCCTTTTCGCACATACTACTGCCAAGACAAGTCTCCCCCATCCTATATTGGTATATATGGTTTCCCTACCTAATTCAGAATTTTACATTTGTCCCAATTGAATTTCATTTTATTCAGTTTAGCCCACTTCTCGGGCTTATCAAGATCATCCCGTATTCTGATTCTGTCTTCTGTTGTGTTTGCTACCCTTCCCAGTTTAGTATCATCTGCAAATTTAATAAGAACCCCCTCATCCAAATAATTTATAAATATGTTGAACAACACAGGCCCCAGGACAGATCCCTGGGGCACTCCACTTGTCACTCGTCTCCAAGAGGATGCTGAACCATTAACAAGAACCCTTTGGGTACCATCTGTTCACCTGTTATCGATCCACCTGGCAGAATTAGATCCATACCACATTTTACCAACTTATCAACAAGAATGCCATGTGGAACCTTATCTAAAGCTTTACTGAAATCCAGATAAACTATGCAGATGATTTATCGATATCAGTATCATTCTGAGATTTTTTTGATGTTGGAAAAGTAATAAGTTTTTTTTTAAAGGCCTAAAGACTCAGACTGTGAACAAAAGGATGAAAGGCTACAAATTGCAGATGGCGGGACATCCAGCCCGTCATCCTACTTAAAGAATTTAAAATTCAGCCCTGCTGAAAGAGAGCACTATTTAATCTAGCCCAGTATTCTGTCCCTCATAGTGATCAACCAGTTGTTGGAGGGCCAATGACCAGTGCATAGATGTTGCCTGCTAAAACTGACATCCAGAAATTTGCTGCCTCTGGAAGTGGAGGTTGGCTTTTGTTATCATGGCAAGTAGTCATTGATTGGACCTACATCCATGGATCTATCTAATCCCCTATTAAACTACTCTTTCAGTAGTAGGGCCAAAACCAGTTTGAGAGGTGGTGGTTTTGAGCAGCACCCCTTCCTCATTCTTTCCATAGAAACTGTAGTCTCATCAGCTGCAGTCTATAAAACAAAACAAAACTATAAAAGAATCATAGTTCTGCCTTAAGCTATTAGCCAGTTCCACATTATGTCAGTAGATTCTGTAAACTGATTATACAATATGTCAAATTCTTTCTGAAATAACGCTAAAGTTATAGCTCAAGATTTTGTTTATTCCTATTTCATTGTAGTGAACATAATGTTTACCATTGTCTTCAGTGTCAGTCAGTATCTATTCCTTTTAAATTCTAATTATTTCAATGAAAGGAATTCACATTTAGGGTTGAGATTATATAACAGCAAGTAGCTTTTAATGTCCAAGCATGTGATGAGATCAAAGAAGGAAACCATCTTCCTTTCTTGATTATTTCATTACAGATAGTTGTGTTATTGCCAGGCTTAGTGCCGTGAACAATATAAAACCTTAAGACTTGACAGAAGCAGAATGCCTTGTGAGATTTTGGTGTTCAGTTAATTTCATCCTTTGGGAAAGAGCATAGGTGGAGATTTGTGAAGAAGAATTTGTTTATTTTGTCATGTTCCTCCGAGGAGTCCAGAGCAGCATCCATGATCTTATCACCATAACATGAAGATTTGGCTCTGAGAGTTTCCAATCTGTGTTAGCTAGTGATCTTTTTGACTCGACCAGAGCGCTGAACCCAGGTCTTCCCGACCTATATTTTATTTATTCATTAATCCAATGTATATACTACCCCTTACTGTGACGTCTTGGGGTGGTATACATAGAACCACTTGGGAGCAGAAAGGTACCATGCAACATTTGGAATGGAGAATAGCAGTAGTAACAGTTGGGTACTAACAATTTATGTTAGGGACATTGTTGGGTGTCAGGGGTTGCTTGGTAAGGGACCAGGTTATAGGCAGGTCCTCATTTCTGGCCATCATCTGAAAGCCCAGTGGAAGAGCTCCATTTTGTAGGCCCTACGGAATTGTTAAATTTCCAGTACGGCCTTGATTTCATTATGCGGATGAAGAAGCTCTGGCTCTAGTCAATGTCAGTAGTTTTCGGCCACAAATTGTGCCCATCAGGGGGGGATTTTTTTTTTTTTTTACTTGAAGAGTGTGGAAATGATTAAGTGCCAGCTCCTACGCCAGCAAAAAAGGTCTTTCTGAGACAATGATTGAACAAATATTTGTTGCGACTGGTGTATTTGGGTTTTTAAAAAAACAGTTTTTAAAGGAAAAGGGGCTTTTATGGAGCATGAACACAACAGTTCATTGGCTGTTCTGTTTGATTGACCGCCAGGGGCGGTAAGAAGCACGGAAAAATATTGCTTCCTTTGTTGCGATTCCAGCAAGACCGGAAACCTGTGGGGAATGAATAGACCCCTGCTGGGACTTCAATATTCCACTAGCATTGAAGGTATGCGGAATGACAAAATTCCACTATTAAATTTAGCGTTTCTGCATACTGCAAACATTTAGCAACATTGGTCCTTGTGCGGAAAGGTTCCCATTTTTGGAGCGAATTTGCCATGTTGTTCTTTTTCTGGCAGAAATTCTCTGTTTTTATTGAGAACAGAAAGAAATTTAACGGTATAGTAATACTGGATAATACATAATGGGCAATATTCTCTTAAACCTTTAGCTTTTTGGGTTGTTGTCATGCAAAGTTAGCTTCAGGGTCTCAAACAGAAAAAGTGTTTCCCAGCCCCCGCTACCTGAAATCTTTTAATTCAGAATACTTGGACTAAAAATGGAACCTTCTGCATGCACACCATCTGCTTACCATAGTTAATAGTTGTTGCTATGGCTTCTGTTTGAAAGTATATTGTAATTACCTGAAGAAGTGTGTGTGTGCACACAAAAGCTTATACCTAAAATAAAACTTTGTTGGTCTTAAAAGGTGCCACTGGACTCAAACTTTCTTCTGTAATTATCTTGGAATCTGTTTGTCTTACATAACAAAGAAAAAAGGTAATATCCAGTAATGGCTCTGCTAAGTCCTTTCAGGGGGCCTTGATGGGTTTGAGGAGGTGGCCTCTGCAGCTAGCTGGAAGTAATGTGGGTGGAAGAAGACTCCTGTCTTCTTCCAAGGGAGCCAATCTGGCTAAAGGAAGCCCTGGCCCTTGGGACTTCTTACCACTTGGAAAAATGACACAAGCATCTCAGTATTTTTTAGAAAGATCAATAAATACATATAAATAAAAGCTAAGCTTTTTCAAGGTGTTGATTTCTCCAGCTCTCAGCTATGTAATCCACCCTTCACTATGGGTCATCTCCATTCTTATGGTAAACAAGAGAATCCTGCGTTGAGCAGGGGGTTGGACTAGATGGCCAGTATGGCCCCTTCCAACTCTATGATTCTGTGATTCTGTGAAGAGAAGCCAGTGGCATTTAGAAGCCTGATATCTGCCTTCTTTTATTGTTAGTGATGCTGCTGCTGCTGCTTCAAGTGCATTCAAGAGGACAGTTGCATGGAGGGCAGCAGTAGAACAAATCACCCTCATACTATGTGGGTGTTGTTTTTTGTTTGTCTCTGATGGGAGAGGGGATAGGGGTTAGTGGAGCTGCTGCTGAGTAGCAGATGGCAGGAAGGGTGACATCATAGGCACAATTGTCCTACCCCATTATTCTTCCTGACAGGCTCCTGCCCTCCTTTCTGGTTTCCTGCTGACAAAGTTTGAAGCTGGGAAGAAAAGCAACTAGAGATCCTCAAATAGTTCCTCCATTTTGCGTAAAGTATGTCTAAGTAATATTGTAGAATTCTAAAGCAATACAAGGTTTAGTACATGAAATAAGATGCAGGCCTCACTTTCAAGTTTGTGAGCTAATGGAGATTGTATATATTTAGCAGTGAAAGAGAGAGGTTATACCACTGAATTCTATGCATGCTTTTCCAACCATTCCACGGAATTCAGTGGTGATTATTCTGAGGTATTTAATAATTCTCATAATTAAAACACCAGCCTTAAATTGCCATCCACACACCCCATGAAAATACCTTCACTCTTTTAGGAAGGGCAGATTTCACTTGTTATGGCTTTTCCCTGTCACTGGGATTCACTGAAGAAGTGACCTCTCTTGCAACCAATGAACTGTCTGAAGTCTGGGCTTTTCAACCCTACAGACTGTACTTTCACAGTCTGATCAATTTTAATGTCTCCACTTTTGATAAAGGGATATCAGTTGTTTTATCACAGAAAACTAGTTTATATGTGGAGAATATTAACTTGTTATAAACTCTGATTTCTTTAATAAAATGTACTTTCATACAAGTATCATAGAGAAGACAGAATCAATAGGTCATCACAGCAGCTAAGCCTGATTACCTGGTGTGAGCTTTTGCTTTGATGTTGATAGGTTCATTTACGTGGGCAAACTCTGTTATATATCAAAGCTGCTGAGTGTAATGCAATAGTTTTTCACTCTTTTTGTCTTAAAAAGATGCTTTAACCAAGGCATGCTCCCAAAGTATTCTTAATTTCATAGTGCTAGAACAAAAGAACCTCCTCGAAATCAAGAACAAGCTGCTCTTGGGTGATCTGATGCTTTGTATATCCAATTTAATGGCTTTTTAAAACCTTGCTCCAAGTGACTTGAGCCATACACAAAGAACGCAGCTGTGACCTTACCATTTAGATGGACAAAGGTATATATATTTTTTCAAATATAGCTTGGCATGCATCATGTTCCTGCAGATAGCCCTCTTTACACAGATATTGGGAGCATTTTTCCTGAGAAATAGATCAATCATGAAATTTGAGGAGAAATATAGTATGTATTATGCAAGCAGGAGACAAATTTAAAATGGGAGACACTTCAGAAATGTGTATATAAATATTGAAATGTAGAAGCAGAACAAAAATACGTTTTAAATATAACATCTTGAATATAAACATATAAAGAAGTAGATAGCAGAAATTATAAGATATATAATAGCTTTTCTTTCTATACTGTGATATATTATCTATTGTTAAAAGTTACAATGAGTAGCTTGGATTGGAAAAAATATGTAATACTGAATATGTAATAAAGATGAAAACAATGATGTGGATGTAAAATAGATTAGTTATGAATTTTTGGGATCTAAAATGTTGACTGTAAAGGAAACCCAACAGAAGTAAAACCAAACAAAAACCAAAAATAATTGTTTGGAAGGCAATTCAACAGCATCAACAGTATTATTATTATTATATTATTATTAGAAGAAAAAGAAGAAGAGATGGTTCTTATATGCCGCTTTTCTCTTTTGAAGGAGTCTCAAAGTGGCTTTCAATCACCTTCCCTTTCCTCTCCCCACAACAGGCCCCCTGTGGGGTAGGTGAGGTTGTGAGAGAACCCTGATATTCTTGCTCGGTCAGAGCAGTTTTCTCAGTGCTGTGGCTGCATGTGGGGGAGCGCAGATTCAAACCCAGCTTGCCAGATTAGAAGTCCGACCTAACCATTACACCAAGATGGCTCTCGACATATTAAGATTAATTGCAGTTGTGGAATGTTTACATATCATACAGTTAAATAATTTTTCTCAGGTAAAAATTTGCAAGCTTAACCTAGCACCCATTGGACCCAGGATCCTCACTAGGGGACCATTCTGTATACATGACTTTATTGCTGCGCTTCTAGAAATGTCAGATTCATAGAATAACTAGACCAAGAGAGCAGAAGGTGGAAAGTAACTGCGACAGAGCATCATGGATGAGAAATTGTAATTAGGATTGCCAGTATCTTTATTGGCTATGCTTCTCTGCCTTTAATAGCAACAAGACATGTAGGAATTGAAGAAATGAAGCTCAGAAAACACAGAGGTCAGCAAAAAGAACCAGAAATCTACATCAGTGAAGACTAGAGATGTATAGGTTTCTGGAAATGTTAAGGCTATGGGAGGGGGGGGGGAGACAACAACCCAAGGGAAACAAATTTGGGTACTCTTGAATTGATGCAGTATGTTATCTTCATCAGCAAAAAAGGTTTTCCATTTGGAGTTGTTGAATTTTAACACTAATTTTTAAATTTTAAACTGTATTATTTCTAATACTTCAATTTTTATTGTAAGCCTCTCTGAGCCCTTTTGGGGATTGGCAGGGTAAAAATCAATAAATTATTAAATAAATAAATAAACAAATAAATAAATGTTTGAGGTATTAATCCATATGGCCGCCATAAGTGACCTGGTGGCACATAACACCTATGTCTTATCAGACTTAAATGTTCTTTACCATTTAAGGACTTAACATGCATCATCTGTACCAGTATTCACATAAAATTCCATTGTTCTAGAATATATATGAAATTAAAAAATACTAATTCTATTCATACAATTACACAGGTATTCAGTATTAGAGATGGAGTAGCAAATTGCATCCTCAGGTGCCCAGACCTATCCAATTTGTGCCAGTTGAAATAGCCAGGTTTAAAATAAAAGCTGTTATCTTTATAGTAAAGAAAGGAAGTTGGTATTATCTGTTCTTCAAGCCATCAATGTAGCCAGCATTATCTAGAAACAATATAAAAGACCTCAAACACCTATTTATCAGAAGGGTTAAGATATATACCATGTGCAGCAATCCCTCTTTAAACAATTTCCTGTTTAGGGTAGGGGGTTGTAATGCCATATACCTCTTCAGTAATGCACCATCTTGTATTCTGTGTCACATGACTGTGGCCAAAATTAGGTACATAAAATCAGTATTATGACACTCAGTAAATAACATATCTTTTAAATATATCTTTCAAAATACTGCTATCATGTTTCTTTGTGAAGAGTCAATTGTTTTCAATTTTGAATTTCGGGTTTTGTTATTTCATATTGAGTGTATATGTGCTTATATTAAAACAGTAGACATTTTTCTTTCACATGCAGTAGAATATTGGTTTGAAAGATGTCAACACTGCATTGGTATTGCGTTTACCTAATGGTGTAGATCATTTGACATAGCTCATCTTTACGCCTTTCTATAGACTAAAACAATATTTTAAAACCTAACCTTTAAAAGCCTCTTACTCAATGTAAGAGTGGGGGAGGGGGGTTTCATTGTTGCCACTCCCAAATTTCCAATTGTCTCATTGGAAAATGGGGATGTGTAAGGTACCTTTGTTCCAGACCTTAATATTTCTAATAAGTTCAGGTGAGATAAAGCTGAGCTAGAGACAAGGTGAACTTTTAGATGATAAAAAGGAAAAACTGAAGGGAGCAGGTAGGCTAGGTAGGTGAATGCAAAAATCTGTTCTGGTAGTC
This sequence comes from Paroedura picta, assembly GCF_049243985.1. NCBI lineage: Eukaryota > Metazoa > Chordata > Lepidosauria > Squamata > Gekkonidae > Paroedura > Paroedura picta. The sequence continues at coordinate 87,705,609 of NC_135370.1, read as the reverse complement.
ATTTTTTAAAAGCCTGTCAGTTGTATGTGAGGGCAACATCTACTGTGGCTTTCAAACAGGAATTTATGTATCAGTATAGTTAAAGCACAGGAAATGTAATTTAGCTTAAAAGTATATGAAACGTCTTCTTTTCTCACTATTCCCCTTCTGAATTCTGCCCAGGCAATGCAGTGTTTATATGATGCAGCCTGCTTGTGAGCTGCCAATGCTTGTTTGGCATTTCTGTTGCTTGAAACCTTATAACTTTAATAAGATATAAACCGTGTCGCATCCATCTGCTGTTGCTCAGCAACTCTGCAGTAATGCCCAAACAAAGCTCCCCATGTGGAAGGAACACTAAATCCTACTGTGGGATAATTCTGTTTCCAAAGCTGTTGTTTCCTTCTCTCCCAACAGTCCAAGCCTGGTAGTAAATTCTTCTAACTATAATAGTGAAGGATACTGAGTGAGGGGAAGTGCCTAGCTGATTCCCGTTTTTTCTTGTGCCCATGAATGCAAAGATTGTATTGAGGATATATGTAATAGTATTTGGGGGGGACTTCAGGAAAGTCTAGCTGCAGGCAAGGAGAAATGCCTTTTTGTCTCTAAGGCCACTTGTATTTATATTTCTTTCCAGCATTACTTTTATTTCTCATACTAGGAATAGCATGAAGAAAGGTAATGTCAGAATGTGCATGCATATGTATTTCTTCAAAAATAAAGCTCTTTCTCGATGTTCCTCCCAGGCACAAATTTTAAATAGCCATTATTAATGCTGACACCCTGGTATGAGACGTAATTCCGGTGTTAGAAGAAGCAAAATGTGAACAGTTTCTTTTAGTCTCTGAGACCATTTGGGACAATTTGGGATTGGGTGCAATTAATGTAAGCACACTCACAGACTGACTCCACATGGCAGCTGCAACCGGCCACCACTAGGGGTTTGTGACAGGGACGTTTGCTCAGCTGCTTCCTGTGTTCCCATGGGGGACTCTTTTCTGTGGTGGACCCAGTCTGCTCCAGATTTCTGCCTCCACATGGAGGCAGCTCGGGCTAGATGGTTCTGCTGTGTGTGTGTGTGGGGGGGGCAGTGTGTGTGTGTGTGTGTGTGTTACTTTGCACAAAGGTGGGATTGTGTGCCAATGAAAAAGAAAGAATTAACGCAAAGAAAAACTTCTCCATTTGGCTCCGCAGCGTTGCGAAGCACTGCGGAGCCAAGTGGGGCACACCATAGGAGGGGAGGAGCTAGACCTGGAAGACTCAGCTCTTCCACATCCACATGGGCCTACCTTGTGGCAAAAAAAGGGAATTCTGATTTTTCCACATTCCCTTCCTGTGGGGCAATGGAGGGCCTTATCTGGGACAGGGCTGGAATGGTGCCAACATCATATGGACATGGGGATTAGCGCTGCTCCCATATGAGCGCTGGCCAAGCCTTTTCCACTCACGTGGAATCGGCCCCAGAGAAAGCGAGAAAGTGCATGCATGATGATCAGAAGTTGAAGACATAGCTTCCAAAGGTCTAAGCCAGGGGTAGTCAAACTGCGGCCCTCCAGATGTCCATGGACTACAATTCCCAGGAGCCCCCTGCCAGCATTCGCTGGCGAATGCTGGCAGGGGCTCCTGGGAATTGTAGTCCATGGACATCTGGAGGGCCGCAGTTTGACTACCCCTGGTCTAAGCCCTTCTGAGAATAATATTTATTAAGAGCATATAAAAGGCTTCATGAAGATTACTTCACAATCTCATCCCTTCCATAGTCATACTTCCCCCTAATCTTCGTTGGCGTCTTCAATACTCATCCCTCTGGAGTTTCAGATGCTACAGATAGAATCAAACAACCATTTCCACAGGAAATATTTAGAGAGCCATGACATGCTTCACATTGATTTCTCCTGCTCTCTTATATTAGTTTGTTTTGACAATCATAATTGAGTGTTAAATTTGCATCAATAGCATCCCTCATGTTTCTTACAGGCAGCCAGACATGAGTCAATCAGCAAGGGATGTGTTGAAAGTTGCTAGGCAACTACCCATGGTTAAAAAGGTCCAGTGAACTCAAAACAACTTCAAATAGAATCTCTTTTCTCTATGGATTTACAGTTTGGTGTTATACACTCCTCTGTGTCCAGAGGAAGACTTGTAGTGGGTAGGCTTTTGTTTTGTTATTTTATGTTTTTGCGGTGTCTTAAGGCCTCTGCAATAATACAAAAATATGGCCCTCTAATTTGCTCTCTGTCATCCAGTGAGTTTAGGTATTGTATGTCTTCCCTATATCTCAATGCCACATTTATTTCAGTAGAGCTATTTCCATTTCCATTGGATTATCAAATAAAACAGATTTGATTCTGTGAGATTCCTGGCATTTGTTAAGTAAAATATATTGTCATTATTATTGCTACCACTGATTCTAGTAGTAATTTGAAATGTATTTCTTATTCTATAGTGGTGAACTTGATTGGGGCAGTCTGTCCATTTTGTATTACCACAAGATGTATTACACTGGATCTTTTCAATAACTCTGGCAATATTTTATTTATAAAACTCACCCTAGAATAAGGTGACCAGATTGTCCCACTTTTGGAGGGACATCTGGGGGCACCTGGCAAATTGTACTTATGTTGAAATTAAAAATATATATTACAATACTATTTTGCATTCTATGCATTTGTTGCTCCATATAATCAAGACCCCCCCCCTGTCAATGGTGTCCTGCTTTACCAATGTTAAAATCTGGTCACCTTACCCTCGAATGACATTGATAGCAAGGTTACAGTTGAAATGGGGTATGTGGGTGTATTTTCAGTAGAGATCTGCACAGGTGAAGCAGTTGTCTGAAGCTTCAAAATGATGGCTGGCAAATTTCAGTTTCTGACTTCAGCTACTTCAGGTTGAGGGGGCTTGGTCTGCTTTGCCTGGAGAAAAGACAACTAAGAGGTGATATGATAACCATCTTCAAGTACTTGAAGGGCTGTCATATAGAAGATAGAAGAGAGTTATTTTCTGTTGCACCAGAGGGTCAGACCGGAACCAATGGGTTTAAATTAATTAAAAAGAATTTTCTGCTAAACATCTGGAAGAAGTTCCAGACAGTTAGATTGGTTCCTCAGTGGAACAGGCTTCCTCAGGAGGTGGTAGGTTCTCCTACTTTGGAATTTTTTAAGCAGAGGCTAGTCATCTGCCAGAAATGCTGATGTTATGAAATTAGGCAGATTGTGAGTGCCAGTGTTTTGGGATGTGCCAGTGTTTGTCTCTTGTGGCTATTCCTTGCATACCTTGGTAATTGCTAATTGCTGCTGTGGGATGGTAGGTGAATTTCCTCCAGGCCAGGCTGGTTTCTGGAGATATTTGGTAGTGGGATCACTTGGGCATGACATTGGGGTCACCATAGGTGGGCAGGTAGTTGTGAGTTCCTGCATTGCACAGGGGTTTGGACTAGATGTCCCTGGAGGACCCTTACAACTCTATGATTCTGTGATTTAAAAAAGGGGGGAATCTCAAATAGTGATTTGATACATAGGGCATGAAAATTAAGGTCACACTGTTCATTGGTAGAAAAAAAAGCATATAGGGATACAGATTTCTGAGGCTCTGGACTGATAATATTTGGTGACAATTGCTGTTTATGGAATTGGTGTTGATAACACATTTGAGAGGCCAAATGTGGTGAGAAGGAATGAGGCTGGACCAAGAGGCACAAAATGGTTGAGAAGCAAAGTGAGAAGTCATGGAAGCTTGCTAATTATAGCTTGCCTGTGTACAATTAGTGAAGTTTTCCAACTGGTAAATGAAATGGGGTGCTGCTATTTATGGGAGTCTATGTAAAAGGAACAGGACTTATATGTGCTGGTAGAGTTTCCTTGAGCAGTTACTCATTTGAATCGGGCCATGCTGCTGTTCATCTTCTGAGCCTGTGTAACTTGGCCTCTTTTCTACATTAGCACTGGTCAACCAGGATATTGACATGTGTGGAACCGAAGACTTTCACTGTCTAGAATTATCATTATGTTATCCTCATTCTGGGAGCATATATATTTTAAATATTTTCTCTATCAAGCTTGTACATCTGGAGATATAGGTTGTTGCCTGTATCCTGCACAAAATCAGTTACTTAAGGCCCAAATTTTTATACGTTTTCAGTGGCAACTATCAAGCAGATACGTGCTGGGAGTTCCCTGTTGAAACTTAGACCCTTGGGTGTGTAAGAGCCCAGTTCTCAGCCATTTCAGGTCAGAAAAATGCGACAGCCTTGGGGCTTACTTTCTCCATGTGTTATTCAGTTTTGATCCAGATCTGACCCTCTACATGCCTAAGAATCTAAATTTCAACCATGAACTCCAACCACATTTCAGCTTGACAGGACATGAGGTAGACCCATAAGCAATGTAACGGAATGAGCTTGGACATATCTACACCAGATGACTTTGATTACAGTAGTCATTCATTCTCTGCAGAAGAACAGAGAATTGCAGCACTATGAATTAACATAGGACTTTAATGGAGAGTTCTTAGTACTCTCAGCAAACTACAACCCCTAGGAGTCTTTTGGGGAAGGTGTGGCATATATACTTGTAGTATAGGTATGTTCTTATTCTCATTTCCAGGGGATGTAGTCTATGAATGCTGCTCTTCATTCATTTCCCTATTCCTACAGTACATCGGACACACTACAAAGTGGATGGCCTGTACTAAAAATGGATTTGATTTAAATGCCTTTCAAAGCTGACTCCAAAACACTAAGAGGATATCTGGAATGTAATGGAAAGAGCTATTTAGTCCTTTCTCCATCTCCAACTGGCTGCTCTCCCTGGCTTTGCTTCACCACAGCTGCCTTCCCCCTGACAGAAGAATGATAGATGTACTTTGCGCCAGCGGTGGAAGGACGCCAGCTCGGAAGGCTGGCGTATGCCACCTATCAGCCTATTCAGCAGATTCGTTGAGCCATGACACTGTGAAGATTTTATCAGCCTTTAATGCATTAACCTTTCATTAGACAAGGCAGCCCTTGACTATGCCTTGCACTCTCCATCTGCATGCATGCTATTGCTTAGGTATGCTTGCTTTGTCAGAGGGAAGCCCCTTTTGTCTCTCCATGGACTTGAGCAATCCTGGTGTGCCCCATGTCATCTTTCCTGCAGAGGTGCATGAGACTCCCAAGAACCCTGTTATCATCTGCACTAATGTTAGTGTAGAGAGAAAGCTCTACTGAAGAAATCTTCCCATAACCTTCTCTGCTCCTTTTTATATTCATGAGCTCATGCACACACACACACACACACACACACACACAGAGAGAGAGAGAGAGAGAGAGAGAGAGAGAGAGAGAGAGAGAGAGAGAGAGAGAGAGAGAGAGAGAGAGAGAGAATAGAGATCATGTGAAAAGAAAGTAATTTTAACAAAGAATAAAGACTCCATGCTGGTGATAGGAGTACCTGTATGGTTCTCGCCCATCAAAACAAAAGACTATTGACTGTGATTATGAATTAAATTTGGGTCCAGACATCTCTAAAAAATAAAATGGATGCACTGTATCCAGCTCCTGCTCTTTTTAATGAGTTCCAGAGATTTGATTTTTATTCTCTCCTCCATCTTCATTCCCTCTTTCTGTTAGAATCATAGAATAATGTTGGAAGGGACCTTATGGGTCATCTAGTCCAACCCCCTGAACTATGCAGGACACTCACAATCCTATCACTCATCCACTGTAACCTGCCACCCCCTTAAGCCTTCACAGAATCAGCCTCTCTGTCAGATGGCTATGCAGCCTCTGTTTAAAAATTTCCAAAGATGGAGAACCCACCACCTCCCAAGGAAGCCTGTTCCACTGAGAAACCGCTCTGTCAGGAACTTCTTCCGGATGTTTAGACGGAATGTCTTTTGAATTAATTTCATCCCATTGGTTCTGGTCCATTCCTCCGGGACAAGAGAGAACTACAGCATACTGAAAGCAAGTGTGCTAAATATTTCCATCCTGAATACCAATTCATAGTTGTGTTATGGGATATTACTTGTACTACAGTGGTGTCCTGAAGACTGCTTCATCACAAATAAATTGATACTCTACATAATTATTTGGGGATCACCGGTTGATGTCTTTTCAAAGTATGTATCTCCATTGTTTTCTTCTTGAAATGCAGATGCTCGACAAACCATACCACCCTTTATTTAGGTAATGGGGCACTAAGTCTCCATAGTCACTCCTTTTATAGAAACTAGAACAATGTTCTGTTAATTTTTCTGTGGCCGTCAACATACCAGTTTTCTTATACCCTCCATATCCTTTCATTGCTTTCTTGCTCCATTGCTCTTTTGAGGCTGGAGAATAATGGATTGACCTTGAGGCATGTATACTAAAGCTTTGGTGTGGTATTTCACTCACAGGTGGAGGCAGAAGAGCACCAAGATGTGGTGGTCTATGATCAGAGCTCACGGGATGCAAATGGACTGGCAGCCGACAGTTTCCTCTCCATTCTTCTCGGAAAGCTGGACAACTGTTTCCATAATGTCTCCATACTTACAGGTAGGAACTGGCAGAAGTGTAATGAAAAATTCTTGCCAATAGAGGATACAGGGAAGAAACATTTCTGAGAACAATGTCCAGATCAAGGTTGATGGTAAAACAGTGCCCTGTCTGATGGCTGTTCATAACTGGGTCTCAGTAAATTAATGGATTTTCGTATATGTATTGTAGCAGATATCCTCCTTGCTTCTTTATTCATGCACTTTCTAGGATGACCCAAAAATGTTCTGAGCCAGTTTGTCATGTCTGTAACTGATGTCACATGATGCAATACTGGAACAGCTGCATGGTTCAGGACAAAGCTTGGCTGAATTAATTACCTTGCAAAAAGCAGAAGTCACTGTATAGCATATCACTCCTTACCATATGTCTGTTCTTTGTGTCTGTGAAGGAAAGGATTGTTGTATAGATTAGCTTTATGGAAAGAGGAAATGGGAGAAATCTCCTAAATCAATTTAAAGTATACTATATTCTGTCCAGTAGAGGGGAGTGTTGCTCATTTACAACAGTCAACAGTTAAATATTTCGGAATGCTGAATTTTTTCGGATACCTTATGGGTACCATAGAATATAATGGAGACTCAGTCTGAAGTAGAAGCACTAGATTTGCAGCATAGCTGCTGGTATCTCTCTTCAAAAACTCTACAAGTTTCAAAAAGATCAGACCAGGGACCTAATGCTATGAACCTTCATAGAATGCACCCATATCCTCCGTTGCTCTCAATGGAAGGGGAAGATGCCTTTTGCAAGCTGTGAGTGAACTCTGAAGGCATTGAAAGGGCTTGCTGTCCCTTTAAATACCTGCAAGTGGCAAGTTCATCATAAAGGCGTTTCAAGGGACAGCAATCCCTTTAAATGTTCTTTAAATTCAACTATCTGGCTGTCCTGAAAAATCAAAAATATTTTAAGGATTTTTCAGGCTCTGCCATTTTGAATAGCTGAAATTTGGCCCCTATCCATATCCAACTGAAAAAGTAGCTCGAGAATACTGCTAAGGTATTTTTTGGCTATTTTTTCCCCGGTTCAGATATACCAGATGCACACTTCTAAACAAGCTGAGCAGCAAGTGCCTGGCCATACCACAGAGAACTTTTTCCTCTCCCATGGCTTTTGCTCACATAGCATAATTTCTACCATGCATCTTGTGCCTGTTGCTTGTTTGCAGCCAGTTCTATGGAACAATTTGCCAGCAGGATTACATTTATAGAACTGGACATTAAGAAAAGGAGATTGGGAGATTTGTAGGAAGCAAGGGGAATTTCTTGGGAAAATCCATATGGTCTCTTTCCCCAAGAAAGGTTCAGCCCATATGCCTATCATGGTTAATATTTACAATGAATGAGAGAGTAGGATCATTTCCAGAACTCTTAAAAATTAATCAGTGAATTCATTCGGAAAGAGGAAAAGGTGGGGATGTTAATTGCAATGAATAAGCGTCCCTGATGGACTCTTATGCCTGATCATAGCCCATGTGGTAAAGTGACTAAGTAAGCATGATATTCTAATTATAGCCTTTCTGCAGAGTGAGTGCAACTACAGTGCTACAAGAGCCAGGGGAGAAACATAAATGAATGAAATCCTGGAAGTGGACAAAGAGGAGGGACGTTAACACTCTTATTTATCCCACAGGTTAGAAAACCAGGTCTTCTGCATACAGGGACTAGATGGCATGAGCATTATCTGAAGCAAGGTTTACAGCTGGTTATTTTTGCCCTCGGATACCTAGTGCATACAGCAACTCAGATGCAGTCATATGCAGAGTTATTCCTGTCTAAGAACACTGAAGTGTGGATTTGGGCCAGAGTAAATCTGTATAGGATTGCCTTCTTAGACACATAAGAGCTGCTCAGTTCTATCAAAGCAGCGGTTCCACTAGCCTTTGCTGACTTTTCAATGGATGACGCAGGGTATCTATCTATCATCATCATCATCAATTATCAGTCATCAATCAAATAAATATAAAACAGGGCACTGCAGCAAGGTTCCTATGTTATCTATTCCCCATTCCCATCTTGATCCTCAGCATACTTCTGGACACTGTCTTCAAGAACTGTTGAAATATTCAGCATGCACTCATTGATAGTCTTCAAAACAAACAGAAGAAGAGTTGGGTTTTATACCCTTCTTTTCCCTACCTGGAGGCATCTCAAAGTAGCTTACAATTGCTTTCCCTTCCTCTCCGCACAACAGACACCTTCTTAGGTAGGTGGGGCTGAGAGAGTTCTGACAGAAACTACTCTGTGACAACAGCTTTATCAGGCCTGTGACTAGCCCAAGGTCACCCAAATGGCTGCACGTGGAAGAGGAATGGGGAATCAAACCCAGCTTCCCAGAATAGAAGCTACTGCTCCTAACCACTTCACCATGCTGACTCTTGATGTATTTATCAGTTCATTAGCATTCTGTGTTATCACAGTTGTATCACATTGCTTACCAGCACACAAAACAATCAGTCACGTCTTTTAGCAGGAAAATATATTGTTCATTCAGTATTCAGTTTGATATTGCATGATCCCTTTAAAACTTTAAAACTTAGGGTAGAGTAAGATGTCTTCCCCTTTTCAGGTGCAATGAAAGCCCAAGGATCTCCTAGTACATGGCATTCTCAGAAGACAGCAATCCTTAGAGCCAAATAGAGTGTGACAGAGGCACATAACATTTGTTTGTTCAAGTGTCTGCCCCATCCCATTCATATACAAGATGGGATGAGTTGGCAGGAGTCTGATATTGGTACTGGCAAGGATGTTTGGGTGAGGTGAACTTCCATTCATGGAACTTCCATGATGTTCTGATGGATAAGTTGAAGGACTGCAATCTGGATTTTCAGATCGTTAGGTGGATAGGGAATTGGTTAGAGAACCGCACTCAAAGAGTTGTTGTCAATGGTGTTTCATCAGACTGGAGAGAGGTGAGTAGCGGGGTACCTCAGGGTTCGGTGCTCGGCCCGGTACTTTTTAACATATTTATTAATGATCTAGATGAGGGGGTGGAGGGACTACTCATCAAGTTTGCAGATGACACCAAATTGGGAGGACTGGCAAATACTCCGGAAGATAGAGACAGAGTTCAACGAGATCTGAACACAATGGAAAAATGGGCAAATGAGAACAAGATGCAATTTAATAAAGATAAGTGTAAAGTTCTGCATCTGGGTCAGAAAAATGAAAAGCATGCCTACTGGATGGGGGATACGCTTCTAGGTAGCACTGTGTGTGAACGAGACCTTGGGGTACTTGTGGATTGTAAACTAAACATGAGCAGGCAGTGTGATGCAGCGGTAAAAAAGGCAAATGCCATTTTGGGCTGTATCAACAGAGGCATCACATCAAAATCACAAGATGTCATAGTCCCATTGTATACGGCACTGGTCAGACCACACCTGGAGTACTGTGTGCAGTTCTGGAGGCCTCACTTCAAGAAGGACGTAGATAAAATTGAAAGGGTACAGAGGAGAGCGACGAAGATGATCTGGGGCCAAGGGACCAAGCCCTATGAAGATAGGTTGAGGGACTTGGGAATGTTCAGCCTGGAGAAAAGGAGGTTGAGAGGGGACATGATAGCCCTCTTTAAGTATTTGAAAGGTTGTCACTTGGAGGAGGGCAGGATGCTGTTTCTGCTGGCTGCAGAGGAAAGGACACGCAGTAATGGGTTTAAACTTCAAGTACAACGATATAGGCTAGATATCAGGAAAAAGTTTTTCACAGTCAGAGTAGTTCAGCAGTGGAATAGGCTGCCTAAGGAGGTGGTGAGCTCCCCCTCACTGGCAGTCTTCAAGCAAAGGTTGGATACACACTTTTCTTGGATGCTTTAGGATGCTTAGGGCTAATCCTGCGTTGAGCAGGGGGTTGGACTAGATGGCCTGTATGGCCCCTTCCAACTCTATGATTCTATGATTCTATGATTATCTCCCCATAGGCATTTTCAGGTGTGCTAGTGAGACAAATAGGAGAAAAATCTTCTTGACATCTAGTGTTCAAGGTAGAAGGGATCCTTTTCTCTGGGAAAAAAATTAGTCATGTGAGCCCTACCCGCAATTTGTAGTGGTACAGCCCAGATACAAGTTTTCTATCTACATGCGAACTAAGCCTTTGTTGGGCTTCCTTTCTTTTTAGTGTTAGAATGTTTAAGGTGTGTTTTTTGCTATATATTGTTCTGTCTTCTACAGAATTGTTGTCATATTAATAACTAGATATTAAGCCCGCTGTGGCAAAAATACAGCGCGCCCTAGCATGGTGGGTGGGTGGAGGGATGGGGCGAAGGAAGGAGGAAAAGGAGAAAGAGAGACAGAAAGAAAGGGAGGAAGATAGAGACAGAAGAAGAGGGAGAGAAACAGGTAGCCAGAAAGAGGCAGATGGAAGAGAGGGAGGAAGGGAGAAAGGGAAAAACAAAAGGAATGCTGGGAGGAAGGGAAGGATAAAGGGAATGCTGGGAGGAAGGGAGGAACAGAGTAAGGTAGGTGGCCTTGGGACCTTCGGCTGCCCCAGGGCCCGGCAGAAGGCTTGGGATGGCGGGAGTGAGCTTTGTGGCCTTCTGCCGGGCCCAAGGGCAGGCGAGCCTGCCCCAGGGCCCAGCAGAAGGCTCCCTGGTCAAGGGGAAGCGGGCTGGAGGACTTACTGCTAGGGAAGGCTTCTTCCTCTGAGCGGCGACTCCCCAGCCGGCCCAGGCGAGGCTGGGCCAACTAGCCAATGAGGAGCCGCGCTTTACGCAGCTCCCCATTGGCTGGTTGGCCCTCGAGTGTCTTTATCCCAGACATGGCCCGCCCTAGCTCCTCCCCACTTGCCCTTACTCCTTTATTCCTCCCGCTCTTCCGGAGCGGGGGGGGGGGGGGGTTAAAGATAGTTCTTATTGTTGGAATTCTTGTTTTGCATCCTTGCATGCACACTCTGAGGCTGAAGTGATGCATGATGTGAGTGTTCCATTTGACAGTTAGCTTTTGACTGTTGGTTGTCCGTGAGAGAGTGAGAGACTGACTGAGACTCTCTCTGTTCAATGTTCAGATTTATCTGTCAGCAAATGTAAAGTAATCACTATCTCTATATTGTGAATGTTAAATGAAACAATGTAATAACCAGATTGTTAACTTTATGTGAACAAGGGAAAAGGAAAGTATCTCTGAAGACCAGATTTTTTACCTCAGATAAAAAGTTACTGTTAAAGATTGTGTTTGACTGTTCTCTTGGTATCTTGGAACTTGAAGCTTTAGAGAAGAAGAATGTTGGAAGTGAAGATGGTTTTGATATCCTGAGATTTGCAGTTTTAGACAAAAAGAAATGGAAGATATGAGAATAGCCTTTTTTTTTACTCTGAACATTGGAGGGGGGAGGCAGAGGGGGTTCTGCAAATCTAGAAAAGGAGGGGATTCTGAATCCTACTTCAACCAAACAAATGCTTCCAAAAGTTCAGGGCAGTGTAACTGAGAAGCCAGCACTTCCTATGGACTTTGCAATATACTTGGAGATTCATAGTATGTGAGTGGTGTGTTAGTCTAAGACTGGAGAGACCAGAGTTCAAATTCCTACTTAGCCACAAAGCCACAAGCACAAATTAAATATTTACTCAGATAGTCTCTGTAAAGGAGCTGATGACATCTTTTGTCTCACAGAATCCTCTTTCTTTGACTCTGATTCAGACTATTTTAAAAAAGTCATTAAAAAACTCACATGGTTAATTGTTGATGGCATAGGTTTTTGGAAAAATAAATAACTTCACATTTAAATAAATCAATATAGATTACTGTGGACCTGGACCAGTTGCAGCCCTGTGGCGCGACCCCCGGGGAAATTGAGAAGTCTGCATCCCTGGTACAGTAGCGCTGTTGGACTATTTTGTATGGCTGGGTGGCATGTGAATGCCATGAAGCACAGATTGGAATAGGGACAGGATTGCATTAAATAGGAGAGTGCATGATGCTATAAAAATCTGTTGTAAGCATTGTGAACCAAAACCTAACAAACCATAGCCAAAATCTCTGTACCTGCAGAAGATTAGCTCACTGTACAGTAGACCTGATGACTTTGCCTTGAACTTGATGTTTGCTATTGACAAGGTGATTAATCTTTTGCCCTCTGTGTGTAAAATGGAGAATGCAAATGTCGATATCTTATCTGTGCATTCTGAAGTCCTTCTGGGTGGGAGACTGTTACTTAGCAACAATACTTCACACAGTAGGTCCGTGGTGGTAGTGTTGATTATAAAGTAGCAACAGTAAGCCCCTTTAAAGAAATAAAACAGCCATAAGATCATGTGTACAAAAATAACCTTAAAGTTTGCTGCTGCTGTTCTGCATCGGTTTAGGTTTGATCATTTCAGAATGCCAGATACAAAGGAAGAGGAAGGTGATGATTCAGGCACACAACAATTTGCAGAATTACAGCAATCCCTTTCCTTCCCACAGAAGAAATGATGCAAACTGGGCTTATGGTCACTAGAGCATGGCCATCCTTGCAAGGTCACTGTGGCATGAATAAAGGACAAGAGGGCCATCGTAAATTGTGTGCCCAGGGGTCTTCTACCATCAGGCATGTTGGACCTCACTCAGAATTCCTCCTGCTTTTCTCAGGGGTATTCGGGGAATCTTGTGTATTCTTTAGTATTTGTTAAGTGAAGAGCAATCTTCTGACCCTAGAGCAGGGGTAGTCAACCTGTGGTCCTCCAGATGTCCATGGACTACAATTCCCATGAGCCCCTGCTAGCATTTGCTGGCAGGGGCTCATGGGAATTGTAGTCCATGGACATCTAGAGGACCACAGGTTGACTACCCCTACCCTAGAGGCTTGCAGTCAAATAGTCTTAAATGTAGGTGTGAATTTCTGCCTTTCCTACCTCTGCCCTTTGTTTCTCCCCCCTACCCCCCAGAAAAAGAATTCTACCGTCTCCTTCCCTTCATTTTTCTGGACTACTCTTCTGATGAAAGAACATACTTTATTGTAATAAATGCTAGTGTTATAATAATCTCAGTTGAAGAAACTTCATTTCATGAACAAACACAGGTTCCATAAGCCTCAAGTCTTAACATGGTTGTCAAGGAGCCTTGCTTGGAAAGGAGAGGAAGGGCAATGAGAAATTCACCTATACCCAATGGCCCATTTCAAGGTCATTTTTCTCATATGACACCACTTGTGCTTATGGCCCAAAGGACCTTTGTAGTTTGTCAACGGTTTCTAGCTCTTTATACAAACTCAAAAGTGCTGAGTGCAAAACCTGTTGCTCCTGGCGAAATAGTTCATTGGCTATCTGTCTGACTGTTGCATTGTATTTACATAGTGCAGAATATTATAAAAATTATTTTGCATATACTAAGTATTCTTTAGTATATAACTTTATATATATATATCACTGCTTCAGTGCTGAGAATAAGCTTGAAGGTTCAGCTTTCAACTTCTGGAGCTTAGCCCTAGTATCATAGAATCATAGAATCAGAGAGTTGGAAGGAGTCATACAGGCCATCTAGTCCAACCCCCTGCTCAACACAGGATCAGCCCAAAGCATCTTAAAGCATCTAAGAAAAGTGTGTATCCAACCTTTGCTTGAAGATTGCCAGTGAGGGGGAGCTCACCACCTCCTTAGGCAGCCTATTCCACTGCTGAACTACTCTGACTGTGAAATTTTTTTCCTGATATCTAGCCTATATCGTTGTACTTGTAGTTTAAACCGGTGGTCCCCAACCACCAGGCCGCAGCCCGGTGCCGGGCCGCGAAGGCCCTGGCACTGGGTCACGGCTCCCTCTCTCTGCAGGGCTGCTCCAGGCCGTGCATGCGCATTTGCGCCATGTGCGGACGCATGCGCGCATGACACGCCCCGCATGCGCTTATGTGCCACGCATGGCCGCACGCGTGGAAGCGCCACGCATGCATGGCGTGCGCAGGAGTGCCATGCATGCATGGTATGCGTGGCTGGGTGCTTGCCCTCCCCGCCACCGCCACTCCGCAGCCTGAAGAAGGTTGCAGACCACTGATTTAAACCCATTACTTGTCCTTTCCTCTGCAGCCAACGGAAACAGCATCCTGCCCTCCTCCAAGTGACAACCTTTCAAATACTTAAAGAGGGCTATCATGTCCCCTCTCAACCTCCTTTTCTCCAGGCTGAACATTCCCAAGTCCCTCAACCTATCTTCATAGAGCTTGGTCCCTTGGCCCCAGATCATCCTCGTCGCTCTCCTCTGTACCCTTTCAATTTTATCTACGTCCTTCTTGAAGTGAGGCCTCCAGAACTGCACACAGTACTCCAGGTGTGGTCTGACCAGTGCTGTATACAATGGGACTATGACATCTTGTGATTTTGATGTGATGCCCCTGTTGATACAGCCCAAAATGGCATTTGCCTTTTTTACTGCTGCATCACACTGCCTGCCCATGTTTAGCTTACAATCCACAAATACCCCAAGGTCTCGTTCACACACAGTGTTACCCAGAAGTGTATTCACACACAGTGTTACCCATCCATTGGGCATGCTTTTCATTTTTCTGACCCAGATGCAAAACTGTACACTTATCTTTGTTAAATTGCAACTTGTTCTCATTTGCCCATTTTTCCATTGTGTTGAGATCTCGTTGAACTCTGTCTCTGTCTACTGGAGTATTTGCCAGTCCTCCCAATTTGGTGTCATCTGCAAACCTGATGAGTAGTCCCTCTACCCCCTCATCTAGATCAGTGGTCCCCAAGCCCTGGTCCGGGGACTGGTACCAGTCCGTAGATCAGTCAGTACCGGGCCGCAGCTCCTCCTCGTCCTCCTCCCTGGCTGCTGCTTCGGGGGCTGCCCTGCCACTCTGCCGTTAGCTCACCTTTGGTGCTCTCCAGCGGCTGCCATAGCTGGGGCTCCCCCTTGGATTGGCACTGCGCAGCTGTTGCTGGCTGTGCCCCCAGTGGGCAGCGGGAAGTCGGGTGCTGGCGGGAAAGCAAGCAGAGCAGGGGCTCAGGCAGTGGCAGCGACATCCCTTGGCAAAAGACTACCCCCCTGGGTAATAAATATGTTAAAAAGTACCGGACCAAGCACTGGTACTTAGTAAAGTACTTAGTAAAGTTTAAAGTGCTACTCTGCCCTCTCAAATTTCTCAGAGTTTTTAGTGAAGCAAGACACTTTGTGTGTGCATGAAGAGTAATACCCAAATACCTGAAAAGACAAAGCAAATTGTAGCATAGAAGAAAGAAACATGTAGCATGCATGCTTTAATAGGTTTTTAAAAAATGTTCTGATGAGACCACACCTTAAGGGAACACAGATCAGAACACAGATTCTCAACATGGTCCCATCTGTGGATACTTAAATTCAGAGATTGGGCAGGCAGGACAGATATTTCTACAAACACAAGAAAAGACCCCTGGTTACTCCCCTCAGTAATACAGTTCCTGTAGCTGTAAGTATTGCCACAGCATTGGTCTATCAGTAAAAGGCAGGGGGAATAGTGAGGGTCTTTCCAGGGCCATTTTAACTTTTGAGGGAAGATTCATCAGGGTTAGGCTTGGCTACAACCACCCGTGGTTTGATTCCACACAACTTGGGTGACTTACCAAGGCCCACCACCTTGCTGCTGTTCAATAACAGCCACCCCATGACAGCCAGTGTGGTGATTAGAATTCAGAAGAACCAGATTCAAATCCCTTTTTGAATCGCTGGGTTACCTTGGTCGGGCCACACACATTCATCCTATCCTACCTCACAGACTTGCTGTGAGGGTAAAATGGATGAAGGGGGAATGATGCCAGCTGTTTTGGGTTCCCCATTGAGAAAAGTGTGGTTATAAAAGACATAAGTGCTAAATATAGCTGTGTGGATGGAGGCAGATAAAAGTAGGTTGATTGAGAGAAGAAAGACAAGAATATGAAATAGTATGAGTAGGAGACCGATTAAAGTGAGGTGTTCCTTACATGTTCCCTGCCATTCACCTTCTTCCAGCCTGGATGGTGACAGGCAACATGCAGTTGGGCACAGTCTGGCGCTGTGCAGCTCAGCCAGACTTTTCCCAGGTAAGGAGGGAAAACTGAAGAGGGGGCGGGCAAAGTAGGTTGGCTGTATGGTGGGAAGGATTGAAGGGAAAGGGCCATGTCTGTGGGGCTTTCAGGAAATAATGGGGGAGGAGAAATGAGATTCCCTCTCATGTCATTGGGAGTCCCCTGCTTGTACCATGTATTCGTGGTGTTGGGTTGCACCCTTTAATCTTTACTCTGTGTACTTTCATTGAGAAATGAGCAGACTTTTTATTCAAACTTATCCACTTTTGAAAATGTGTCCCAGAAGTTACCTTCTGATGACATACTTCTTAAAAATAATCATCTGAAGAAGTTTTGTGCACATTTTGGTAGTCAGGATAGACAGCTTTTCATTTCTTTTGCGGCATGAGAAGATGTAAAGGCCACCATTGTTTTTTTTTTTAAGTTAACAAAAAGTAATGTCTTTGTTTTCATGTGATGTTCAGGTTGGGTCTGGGAATCTTTGTTGGGGACCCATGGTGGTGCTTACAAGCCCTGCCTTGGTTCAATCCCTATCTCTTTACTTGACTGACCTCACAGAGAGCTCATGCTTGAATGGATGAAGAAAGTGGTACAAATGTGATAAATGTCCCACCAATGCAGTCCCTTGAGAATGTTTCAAAATTGATACTAGTGGGAAATATGAACCTTCAAGCTCTATATACATTTTCAATCTCAAATATAAAATCTCAGGTATCTCAAAACACACACACACACAACCCCATTCCATTCAGGGAGGGGAGGGAACCAGTTCCCAGAAGTTGCTGATAATTTCCTTCCTGAGGTTTTGGCACTGGATTCTTGTGTGCTTTTGCCGTGGCGTCATGAGCTTATATGCCCTTGAGCTCGCCAATTCACTAATGTCAAACACAGACCACTAATGTGCTGGGTGGAAGAAAGGCACTGAAATGTAGAACACTGGGTCATGGCTGCTAAATTTTATGTGGAAAGCATGACTCAAAATGGAGGTGGGGGGGGAGCTGCTGAAAGCTTGAACAGAGGCAGGCAGAGCAGATTTGTATCACGCACACATGCACAGAATTTCCTCTTTCAACTAATGTGGGTTGCAGCCCATTAATTTAGGCTAAAAGGTTTACTGCTTGGGAGGTCTGAAAGCCACATTTGTACTACTTTCTGGAACTATGCTCAGCCATCTTAAGGTAATATCTTGATATAGTGTAAAAACCATGATGACCAAAAAGATGCTCACAGTGTTACATTTTTCTAAGCCTGCAGACCTGCTTTACTAGCTGATAGTTGCTTTATACTGGTTTTCACTAGCAAAAGTGATACTCTTCTAAGATCCTATTTTCCTGAATTTTCAGTCCCATATAGATGCATGTGTTTTCAGAAAAGGAATATAATTTTTTTTAATTGAAGAAAGAGCAAAAAACCCACAGTGGCCAATCAGATGCACCTGGAAGGCCTTTTATCCATTGGGAGAGTATTTTCTCTACCAATTTGTCCTGGCCTGAATATTTTTTCCATCTGTAGGAAATAAAATTATAAAACATGGTAATAAAAACATTAAATTCAAGCTGTAATGACTAAAAAGTTAAATTAAATTGCCTCAATAAAGATCAGATCATTTACATGTTTGCTAAAGTTCTTTGTGTCCTTTCTGAAATCTTAAAGAAGAGGTCAGTTGCAACTACCAGAAATGCCCTGCACCTTGCTGCAGTACTCATTTGCTGGACTCATCAAATAACAAACAATGCTAGGTTTCATTCATTCATTCATTCATTTATTTATTCATTTATTAGATTTCTTGCCCGCCACTCTTGGAGCACCAACTTGTGGCAGATTACAATATATAAAACCCCCACATTAATAAAAACCCCTTTAAACCCCATCATACAATATTACCAAAAATACTAAAATGGCGGCCAAATCAATCCCTCCCCCATAACAGTATGCGTGCCACAGGGGCAGCAGAGAGCTATGTTAATCAATTCCTCAACCATGATGTTCCAAGGCAAAGTCGTGACTTCTGCAGGGGGGGGGAGCATATCTTCCCATGCACCAGCCTCAGCCATAGACCTGGTGAAAGAGCTCCGTCTTACAAGCCCTGTGGAAAGTTGACAGCTCCCACAAGGCCCTCAGCTCTTCTGGAAGCTCATTCTACCAGCTAGGGGCCAGGACTGAAAAGGCCATGGCCCTGATCAAGGCCAGGTGCGCTTCCCTGGGGCCAGGAACGATCAACATGTTGGTACCTGCAGAGTGCAAAGCCCTGTGGGGTGCATAGGGTGACAGGTTGTCCCTCAGATACATGGGTCACAGACCGTGAAGGGCCTTAAAGGTTAAAACCAGAACCTTGAATCAGATCCAGGCCATATCTCATTTCCCCTCCCCTATTTCCTTCTTCCCTTTCCTGAAAGCCCCATAGCCTTTTTCCTTTTCACACTTCTCCTTTTCCTTCAAGAGTTGCCAACCTGGAGATCTCTTGGGAACACAATAGATCTCTCAACTAAGGAGATCAGTTTCCCTTAGGATTTCTCCAAGTTAGAAAATTACTGTGTATTTGGTGGTATAGCCTTGGGAGGGTGAGGTTTTGGGAGGGAAGCAATGTCAGTAGGGTCTAATGTCATAGAGTCTACCCTGTAAAGAAGCCATTTTCTCCAGGGGAACAATTCTATCATCTGTAGAGCAATTACAATTCTGGGTGAACTCCAGCCCTCATTTGGAGGCTGTAAACCTAGTGACCCTGTTGGTCCCTCTGAGGTTCCTCCCCAAACCCTGCCTTCTGCAGGCTACCTCTGAATCTCCCAAGAATTTCCTAACCTGGAGATCACAATCCTATCTCCTTCCCACCCAATAGCCAAGCTACCGTTATCTCTTTTCTGTCTTAAACCTTTCCTTACTGCTCTGGCAGCCCCTACCTAGGATAACTGTAATTTTGGCTGGGATTTAACCTGCCCACCATAAATTTTTTTACATTTTCAGATTTTTCTGCAAAGCCCCAAGTTTGCAGGAAAAAAACCCATTTAGCCTCTGGGTAGATTTAGCTATCTGCAGATGGGGGCCATAGGTGGCTATTACAGTATAAGATACACTGATGAAACTTAAGTGTGTAATTTACTAATGTTTCTTGGTCATTTGCGTGGTGCTTGGGTGCTGTAAACATACCAGAATTGGGCTTCCCTTTCCAAATTTAGATACGGGTTGAAATTTCAAATTTTTAGCTGTATAATTTTGCACACCAGTATTAGCTGTAGTTTAGGTCTAAAGAAAAAAAATGGATTGTTTGAAGTCTCCAAAGTCTAAATTTGACCAATATTCCCCCCATCTCAAAATCTGTTATAGGAATGTTGTTATAACTGCTTCTGTTTGAACATCTTGCTTGTGACAAATTCTTTATTTTAAAGCTACAAACTAAGCTGAGTGTTTTTCCTGCTCATGCAGTTCTGGACAAGGCAGTGTGGATATTTGGCCTTGCGAAACTCCTTTCTCAATTTTGAACCAATCAGTGATTCCATGTTCAGTTCTCACTGTTGCTTCTTGACCTGCATATAAGTTTCTCAAGAGACAAATAAGATGCACTGGTATTCCCATCTCTTTAAGAACTTGCCACATTTTTTGTGCTCCACACAATCAAAGGCTTTAGCATAGTCACTGAAGCAGAAGTAGATGTTCTTCTGGAACTCCCTAGCTTTCTCCATGATTCAGTGTATGTTGGCAATCTGGTCTCTAGTTCCTCTGCCTCTTCGAAATCATGCCTGTGGAAGTTCTCAGTCCACATATTGCTGCAGCCTAGCTTGTAAAATTTTGAGCATAACTTTGCTAGCATGAGAAATGAGTGCAATGGTGCAGTAGTTTGAACATTCTTCGGCATTGCCCTTCTTTGGGATTGGAATGTAAACTGACCTTTTCCATTCCTGTTGCCATTGTTGAGTTTTCCAAATTTGCTGGCATATTGAGTGTAGCACTTTTACTGCATCGTCTTTTAAGATTTTGAATAGTTCAACTGGAATGCTGTCACCACCACTAGCTTTATTGTTGCTCAGACTTCCTAAGGCCCATTTGACTTCACATTCCAGGATGTCTGGCTCCAGGTCAGTAACTACCTCATCGTGGTTATCACGGATGTTAAGCTCGCTCTTGTATAGTTCTTCTGTATAATTTTGCCACCTTTTTTTAATCACTTCTGCTTCTGTGATGTCCCTACCATTTTGGTCCCTTATCTGATCATACCCATCTTTGCATGAAACGTTCATGTCCTACCATTAATCAAATTATTCCCAAGGCACCGTACCACAGATGAAGCAATACAAAAATATTGCCTAACCACTCTGGGGTTTCTGCCCTTTTGTGTGGATCCTTCTCAGAATTTCCATGGAAAGAAAAGGGCCAGTTTTTGGCTATTTCTCCCAGGTGCAGCATTTTTAAGGAGGGTTGAATTGGCAGTCATGCTCTGCAGGTGAACATTTCTTCTGTCTGCAAAAATCTGTATATATCCAAGTGTCAGTGGTTGAAAACAAAGAATACTTTTCTGCACTCTGAGGATAACTGTCAGGCACTGCGGAAAGAGTCTGCATGTCATTAAAAATTTGGATTGTACAGTAAAGTAAATTTAAGCTTTTGCCTTTCTTTTTAAGCAAGGCAGTAGTAGTGCACATGGCACTTGAGGGTGAGGAAGGAGCAACATTCCTAGGAAGAAATAGGTTTCAGGGCATGTAGAAGTAAAATGGCCATGGAGAATAGAAAAGGCATCACTCTAGACAACAGCCTTTTCCACATCAGCTTTCTTCTCATCTCAGGGTGTTCTGCATAGCCCATGGGATTGACAGCTCAAAACTTCCATCCTTGATTTTACTGCAAGCTTTTGAAATTTTTTACACACCGAATGGAGATTTTGTTCAGTTCCTCCTACAACCATAGTAGGGTGGGAAAGGAGCTATATCAGAGACAAATTAGACATTATGGTGACCATAGTTCTGACCTGAGGCCATTTAAAATGCTGTGAGGGACTGATCCTTATTGGGCTTTCTACTCTGAGTGCTTTTTCAAATGCCAAAATAGCCTCTTCATGGCTCTTTTGGGACCGTATGTTTCCCCCTTGTTCATTCCCACATAAAATACATACCAAAAGAGTCTGATTTGGGCTCAGTTTTTGTTCACATTTATTTTAAAGAAGGATATAGCAAGACATCCATGTCCGTAACTTTTAACGTGGGGGGGGGCAGTATTCGTATTTGATACTGGAGCCGAGTGCTCAAAGAGTCATTATCTGTCCATTTGCCCTGGCAGTGGGTTGAGGATTCTGAAGATGAAACAAGCCAAATTTACTTTTACAGATTTTCTGGCTAAGATCTGGCAGATGTGAATGTGATTGTGCTTCTGTGAGCAAGGAGCTTATGTGGCTGGATCCATAGTTAAGACACTGGTATAAAGGATGCATCTAGAAAATTCCCCTGTACTTCCTTGAACTGCAGCCATCTCAGATAAGCTGCTTCTCAATGCGTCAATCCTTCGTGCTAGGTTCACAGAGGGCTCCCATTGCATTCAGAAACCTTGGCTGGAATTTCCCTGCAGCTGATTTTGGTAACATCTACTGGTGAATGAAACTTGGCCAGCCCACTGCAGTAAAAATTCCCTAGTTGTAAAGAGTTGAGTCACTGCTGGAAGCCCCTTAAAGGGGCTAGGGTGCCTATCTGTCAGTCTTGATGGGCTTCATTTCTAGCTGGGATGCCTTGGGCACACACATGTACCCACCTGCTGTCTCAGTGTGCTTTGCTGTCTTTCATAATGCCTTTTTATCACGCTGCGTGCTTCTTCATGTAGTAACTTGGTACTGATGCTACCTGTGGGGAATTCAGGTACTCAGGAGAGCATCAGAGGGACACATAAAAATTGACAAGGAAAGGGAGGGGGAGCTCTTGAAGTCCCAACAGCCTTAAGGGTTTTTTTGGAGGTGGGGATTACTGGTGTAGGAGGAAGAAGGTGAAATGAAAGAGGGATAATACTTGTGTCCTACAGTTTGAAATCTGTTCTTTTTCTTGCTTTCCTATGAAGTTGGAGATTTTTTTGTCTATTTCTATTAAATAGTCTTGCTTGCTGCTCACCATTTGCAAGAAGAGAGAGCCTGTTGATTTAGATAGATTTCCTTACGTCACATAGAGCACTGAAAAGGTGAACAGAGCCAACATTTTTCCTGCATTACAATATATTTTCTCTCACTCCCTCCCTTCCTCACAGCCTTGCTATTCCAGCAGGAGCCTGACTGTTCTATAACCTCTGCTGATGCCAAAGCAACATCTGCGGCCCCTCCTTCAACACCTCCTTGCTTTTATTATAATTGGCTTATCGAGCCGGTTGTCAGAAGTCCTCTTAAATTCATGCCGTCAGCGTTGGTGCTGTCAGGCTGGTACAAGGAAGTCCTCATCAGTCTATTTTCCTTTTGTGTTTGGTTATTAGAGTGTTGAAGGGTGGGCGTGCCAGGACCAAATGCTGGCACAGTGACTGTCTTTGGTGCTTCTGCGCAAATGCTTTCTGCCCGCCATACAGTGTTCCACTCTTCTACTCCGCTGTGCAGAGAAGGCATGCACTGGCTAGAGCGGGAAGGAACACATTTCATTGACAGTAGGTCAGAATGCAGTCCAGGAATAAAACTGTGCTTTGGCATCCTTTGGTGCAAAACAAGGCTTACAACATCATAGCTTGAAACAATCCATATAATCAGTTATTTAAATATGAAACAAATAACCCCTTTGGGACAATTGATCACAACGCTGCTTCTTCCTTTTCCCCTGGCAAAAATGCATGCTTCTGGAGCCAAAAAGGACGTTTTGCCCAATGAAAATGCCCATCAGTTTTTATTATATATGCTGAAAAAAACTTGAAAAAGGCATTGATTACAAAGCAAATAACAAACCTGAACATCCTCATTAACTACATGCATCTGTCTTATTTTTATCCCTCCATTCACTCCAGAAGCTCAGGGCTCTCCCTTCTCCCATTTTATCTGCACAACAACCTTGTGAAGTAGACCAGGCTAAGAGGAAACTGCTGGCCGAAATTAACCCAGTGGGCTTCATAGGTCAGTAATAGTGTCTTAGTATTTGACTCCTAATGAAAGTATGGGCTATGCTGAGAGCTCTATAAAAGGAAATAGCTCTATGGAACACCAATTCAAATATCAACCACTGTCAAGTGAGAGAGAAGAGATTAACACACACTCACCCATGAAAGTTATTATAGAAGGAAAAAAATGCAGCAATCTTCAAGATGGTGCTCTTGATGATCAAATCACGAAGTGGGGGTGATCCACTGTTCTTATTACATCCATATGGGAATACAGCACAGCTGTTACTATAAAATATACCAGGAAGATCTGTGCACACATCTCCTAGCATCGCATCTACTCTGGCCCTAGGATAGCAAATATTCCCTATAGAGTTTGTAATTTCCTCATATCAGAGCAGTGTTACTGTAGTAGGAATCCTCCCTTAGTGCCGAGCATCTGTGGTTCTGACACTGCACAGGGGATGGAGGCTGATTAAAGTGGCCTGCCCACAGAGACTCATGGATCCTAATAGATTCCAGAATACTCTGTGAGATTATTGGATTCCAAATGATGCCTTGCAAAGGCTGCTGTGGAAGTTTGGAACATGAAGCTCCTAGAAGCTATCAACAAAGTTGCCTCTTGTTGACTTCTCCTGGCCTTGCAGCACAACTCAGCCCTTGGTTGGCCATGGAACTGAGTGACCTGAAGAGAGCTGTGAGATGTCTAGAGTTAGTGCTGCTGCAACATGTTCTTTCTTTCAGTTTTGGTTTAGCTCAGAAGATGGCTCCATCCCTAAATTTGGCCTCTCTAGCCATTGGATCCATGCCATGGTATCATTGAGACTAGACTACTGTAATGTTTTCCATATAGGTCTCCTATAGAAGTCAGCTTGGAGACTTCAGCTGGTGCAGAATGCCCAAACTTGGTTATTAGCAAGAGTTTGATGGGGCATGTGTATTACACCCATTTTGTGGCCATGCCATTGACTGCCCATCAATTAGCATGGCACTGGCTATCTCATACAAAACTCATCATGACCTTGGAGCCTTTTATTTTGAAAAAAATTATCTCCTATATTCTGCTGTGACTGCTTTGTTCATAACTATGGATGGATGAGAAAGACTCCAAGGGGATCTCCACAAATTGGGTGAGAAGGCAGCCATGGGACAAACGATGGGTTCAGTGTTAGTAAGTATAAAGTGATGAGCATTGGAACAAAAAAATCCCCGTTTCAAGTATAAGTTAATGCAGTCTGAACTTGCTGAGACTGAGAGGGGGAAAGATTGGCATCATAGTAGATAGCTCAATGAAAATGTCCACCCAGTGTGCAGCAGCAGTGGGGAAAAAGCAAACCCTGTGTTTGAAGGGATTGAAAGATCCCCGCCAAGGCAGATTGGGTTTGTTTTCACTGATTTTAGTATTACTGTAATTATTTATAACTTCTTGTGAACTACCCTGAGTTAGGATTTGTTTGTTTGTTTGTTTGGATTTTTATACCGCCCTGAAAGGGGCGGTATATAAATCTAAAAATAAATAAACCAGTGCCAAGACTTCCCATTATCTTTCTTTAAGTCAGAAGCTTTTCACTGGGCTCTGCTGTAAATGTTTGCTCTTTGTCCCCCCCCCCCTTTCTTTTAAGCTTCTACCAGTTCTGCGAAAAAAACTTAGATTTTTCCAGCCTTCTTCTTTCTAAATTTGGAGCATCCATTTACACTCATGATTTGGAAAGAATGCAGCACAGTAATTGATGAGAAAGCTCTTGCTCTCGCCTTCCCCCTCCTCCCTTCCTTCCCAGCTCTTCAGCAAACACATTGCCCCTGACAGATCTGGCTGTGCTCCCAGGCCACTTGCAACCCTGCAGAGCTGCAGAGGACTGTATGTTTCATATGCATCTCTTGCACGCCTGGTTTTCCTCCACTCCTACTTCACAAAACTCAGCCAGTGTGTTTATTTTCTTTGCCTCCTCAGAGCAAAATGTATATATTTCTCATACGTAGGAAAGGCTGCAGGCACATTAACTGCTGTGGTGGTTCCTTCACATTTTTATCTTCCTGTCATGCTAGCACCATAGATTATATAGCAGTTTCACCTGCTTTACTAACAGAGGTGGTCTTTTTTGAAGTAGGTAACTCTCCTTTAAGTGATCACTGCCCTCTACAGCTCTTACTTAAATATAATAGCAACATTCTTTTACCTCCAATTCCTGAACTCGCTGAAGGTACATTTCCTGGCAATAGGAGGATGAAATGGTCAGAGCAGGTACAAAACAACATAGCTCAAGCTCTGACGAGTGATGACCTTAAATCCCTGCATTCAGCCCTTTTACAGCCTGGCCATGACGCCATAGGACACTATGACAAAATTATTAGCTTGATCAAACCTCTGCTTATCAACAATAAACCTCTAAAGCTGTTATCCTGCCCCAATAATGGCTGGTTTGACCAAGAATGCAAAACCTTCAGGAAAAAGCTAGTCAAATGTATGAGGCTGAGCCGTCGCAGTAGAGAGGATAACAGAATGTTAGAGCTCATCAGATTAAGATCCCAATATAAGAGTCTCCTCAAAAGTAAGAAAGCTGACTATGCTAAACATATGTGGAACAAACTAAATCTGGCAGTAAAGGAGAAAAATGAGTCTCAATTCTGGAACCTTGTTTCTTTCGGGCTTGCAAAATCACCCCAACAGGTTGAAGCCCAAATATCTGGAAACACTTGGTTTACACACTTTTCGAAAACCTTTGGAGCCTGGCCACCTCCCCCACCATATACAGAACCAAACACCCAGGCTATTTCCATTGACTCTCTAAGTTTACCAGCTTGGCCCCCAGTCACAGAGGCTGAAGTCAGAGGCCTTATTACATCCCTAGCTTCCAATAAATCACCTGGAGAAGATCTGATTCCACCTGATTTATTTAAAGCGTTCCCTAACTGGTGGGCCCCAGTCTTAGCTAGGGTCTTCACCCAGATAAATGAATCAGGCATTTTTCCCAATGGCTGGAAGATGAGCATAGTGGTTCCTATCCACAAAAAAGGCAACAAGACCGACCCACAAAACTACCGCCCCATTAGTTTACTAAATATCGCATCTAAACTCTATGGAAAATTCCTCTTACATAAACTAGAGGACTGGGCTGCTGACAACCATATCTTACACCCACACCAAGCAGGATTTAGAAGAGGCCATTCTACCACTGACCACTGCCAAACCCTCCATTACTTAGTCTACTCCAGTATAGAAGGCCCTACGAGAGCCTTATACGCAGCTTTCATTGATTTAGCCACAGCTTTTGACTCCATTGATAGGGACAGACTCTGGTCAAAGCTGAGGGAAACTAACATCGATAAACGCCTACTGTTTCTGATGCATGAACTGCACTCAGGCACCCACACAAAAATTAGGGTAGGTGCTTCAGGCTCTCTAACTAATGAAATTGCAGTAAGGAAAGGGGTAAAGCAAGGGTGTGCACTAGCCCCTCTGCTTTTCAATATTTATATCAACGATATAGTTCAAAGACTATCGGGCCCAGAATTTGTACCCCCTTCTGTCGGTCAGCAAAAGGTCTCTATCCTGCTTTATGCAGATGACATGGTTCTGGTTTCCCTTACAAGAGTTGGTCTGAAAAAGCTACTTAACAACTTGGGTACTTATTGTAAGGAAGAGTCCCTTTCCATTAACTACACAAAAACAAAAGTTATGGTTTTTAGGAAAAGACCTAAAAAATTTATCTGGAGTATAAACAATATTCCTATAGAACAGTGTAGTACATTTAAATATCTTGGGATCACTTACAGTGAGACCCTAAACTGGAATGCCCACCTTGCAACTATAAAGGCCTCTGGTCTAAAAATCATTGGAGCCATTCTGAGATTTTATTATACCAGGGGAGGGTTTCTAGTTGACCCAGCTCTAAAGCTCTTTGCAGCCAAGGTCATTCCTCACCTACTATATGGCATTGACATCTGGGGCTGGAAAGAACAAACAATCAATAGCTTGGAGCCCATTCAGAACTTTTTCTTCAGACGTATCCTGGCTCTTCCAAAAGGGTCCCCTGCAGCCCTGATGAGGGCAGAGCTTGGTTTTCCCTCACTCAAAGCCCGTGCCCACTTAGCTATTCTGAAATCTTGGAAGAAAGACATCTCAACCAAATTAGATTCTTTAAACCATCAAAGTTTTAAGCTCTTATTGAGCAAGGACAGGACTCGGTCTGATTTTTTTAGCTCCATTCTTTCACGCTATACCATACCAGATGACTTACTGCATACATCAGCCAATATTTCTGATTTACGTGATTGGGTGTTCAAAGCTGACTCTCTGATCGACCACTCTTCAATACAGCTATCACAAGCAGCCCCATGGTATAAAACAATTAAAAAAGACCATTCCAGAGCATCATATTTAGTAAATATAACGACACGTAATCTTAGAATGGCCCTAACATCTTTGCGGTTTGAAATGATGCCATCAGCCATGCTCTCTGGGCGATATCTCCGAATACCCACAGCCCAACGCCTGTGCATATGTGGAAATCCATCTGTGGAGGACCTGCCCCACTATGTCTTGGCTTGTCCCCTGTACTCCGAACCCAGGGGCAAATTCCTTGCCAAGCTATTACCAAACTCTCACCCTATTTCTGATTTTAACAAAGTCACCTATCTGTTATCAGATGTCGACCCCTATATCTCTTATAGGGTGGCACTTTTTGCTCTGGCTGCCAGGAAGATTCGAGCTAATGCATTTTTACAGGAGCCTCCACCTTGATACACCATTTTATCTCTTTTATTGTAACTTAGTAGTCCATGTTTACATTTTTAGGTACACAATATTGGAGAAATATTGTTTTATTTGTTTATATTTGTGCCATATTGTTTTAATTGTGTTTTGTAATGGCCTTTGGCTACATACAATAAATGTTATCGTATCGTATCGCTGTGGGGAAATACTAATTTTCACCAGACAAGCTGGGAGCCAGTATTTGTGTCAGACCATTGAATTTTTCCATCTGTTTATACTGGGTTATTTAATGGTGGTTTGGTAAATGGAGCAAAACAGGGTCTTGATTTTAACAAGTATGTGTAAAAGGAAATGGATGAACCGGTAGCATCAGAAGATTCACCTTATTTGCTTTTCCAAAATGGGCCCAAGGATGTTCTTCTCGAGAGTCTATTAAAGAAGCAAAGCAGCCATGTGGAGCAAAGACAAAAAAAGCTATGTCATATATGAAAAACTGGCTAATATGGGGAAGCAAACAGAGATAGAAGAGAGGCTCAGGTTCCCCAGTGAACAATGAGGAAGCCCCACTGTTCACACACACACACACCCACACACACACATATATATATAAATTTTAAAATATTTACTGGATTATATGACCAAACATGGTCATGTCAACCCCCCCCCCCCCCAATAGCCAATGACGGGTCTGCAGAAAGCGTGAGAAGGGGAGAGGCACCAGCCATACAAATCCTTGCTGGCTGAGGCTCATTACAAATGATAGTGACTAGAATCCAGAGAAGTAAGTGCACTCATTTTAACTTACCTGCAGGGGGGGGTGTAGTGGCATGGGCCTGCTACGGCCCTGTTTCTGGCATTGGGGTGGGTATGGGGGCAACAGTGCAGCATTGGCCTGCCTCTAGCCCTGTTATTATAGGCTCCCATTACAGGTTTACTTTGGTGAAGGAGTGCAAACTGGTAGCCAGCCCAGAGTGCAGGTATGGCTCTGTTCACAAATTATCTGAAAATATTTCTGTGCTGTCACTTCCTGTGCTGTTGGAGTGGCCTGGCGATGTCTTATCTGTTGGGAGTACCTGAGTAATGTCATTTCTGGTGACATTGTGACTTGCAGGGGGCGTGGCAAGAAGGTGGGGGCCTGCTGACATCACTTCTGTGGTTTCTCAAAGCCTGAAGAATGTTTCAGGGATTTCTCAATGGTAAAAAGGTTGAGAAAGGCTGATCTTAACTAACAGGACATTACATTTCACTGAAGATAAATATAGTTTTTTGTTAAAAGCATGGCCCACTTTTATCTGTAGATGGGTCTGAATTCATTTCATGCCAGCATTCAAAATGCTATCTTTTACCTTTTAAAGTCCTAAATGTACAGGACTGGGTTATTCTAAGGGCCACACTAGCAAATGAACCTACTCAACAGCTAAGATCAGCATTTGAGGCCTTTCATCTTTTGATATAAGGTGTGAGGCGACCAGAAACGGCTTGCTCTGTGCTGGTGCATTGTTCTGTGTGGAAACCCACCCACCCCAAACTGTTTACCCTTTATCTGATTTGCTTAAGCACCAGGTGAAAACTTTTGTTATTTGCTCATTCATTTTGTGCTTTTCTTTATTGGTGGTGTGTATTTTTTGTTTTCTTTTAGATTGCTGTGGTATGTGATATGTAATCTTATAAGTTTCAGTCAGTATTTTTTGTAGAAATTGTGGTGAATAAATATTTTAAGTATACATACAAAAGACCTTTCTGCTACTTCCGATTAAAAAAAAACAACCACTGGTTTCTCAATCTATTTCCCAGTGTAAGGTATAATGGACCTTAAATTCTTTTCCATTTCACCATTTGACCTTCAGAATGTGTGCTTCAGTAGTGCTATATCTCAAGGTGTCAAACACTCCTTGGGCAGCCATGTGGCTAAGGTTGCCAGCTTCCAGGTGGATCCAGACTACAGAACTTAGTTCCCCTGAAGAGGATGGCTGCTTGGGAGGGCAGGTTTTATGGCATTTATACCCCACTTAGGTCCTTTCCTCCAGACAGTATGCCTCAGGCTCCCCTTCAAATTTCCAGGAATTTCTAAACCCAGAATTGGGGGTCCTAATGCCAGTGGCAAGCTTCATGTAAATAGTGTGAGTGTGTGTGGGGGGGAAGGGTAGCATGAGGAGGAATCTTAAGCAGATATTCTGGATGCAGGGAGAGCACAACTGGACACTTAGTTGTAGACTGCGTTTTTAGATTGGTATTCTATAATGAATGCAAGAATTTCTGCATCTATACATGCACAAAAATTCGTTTTCAGGGTAAGAGCCTTCAACATATGCCCTTACTTAAATGTATAGTTTAGAGGAACAATAATACATATATTGTAAAGTGTTCACAAGGCGTGACCGTATTCAGCCCCTTTAAGACATATTGGCACAAATGCAGTTTAAATAGCCCCTTTGGTTTGCTCCTGGCAAACAGTTTGTTAGCATTTCATTAACACCACAGTTACCAAACATTTGGGAAGGTTGCTGTAAAGCAGGCAGTAGCTACAAATGGTAATGAAATGTTTTAGCAAACTTCCAGTGTATCTCTTCTTGGGAAAAGGCCTGTTTCCAAGTGATACTTAGACTAGTGGTGTGGTGGTGTCCATAAGAGCAGTGGTCCCCAACCTGCGGTCTGCAGCCCGGTGCCGGGCCGTGAAGGCCAGGGCGCCGGGCTGTGGTTCCCTCTCCCCGCCCCCCCCCCCCCGCAGTAAAAAACTTCCCAGGCCGCAAGCTTGCAGCCTGGGAAGCTTCTTACGGCGGGAGGGGGGGAGAGGGAATCAGGCCCGCGCCGCGCATTGCGCATGTGTGGCCGAAATCGCGGCCGCGCATGCATGCTGCGCGGGCGGGGCAGTTACCCTGCTGGTCCCCAGCCGAAAAAAGGTTGGGGACCACTGCATAAGAGGACCCAAAGTGGATATGGCAGGAGCAGAGCCAAGATTTTGATCTATTGAAAGCTGGGGGAGGGGCTTTCATACAGTGGAGGCAAATGTCACAGCTGCAAAATAGATTTTACTTTGTATCAAAGCATAATCAAGTAAAACTGATCAGGTTAACAGAGAACTGTCTGCCAAAGGTACCATAAGGGGATAATCCAAGAGGGTTAGCGAAGTTAGGTCCCTTTCACTTTAGGAACACTTTAACTGTTCTAAACCAGATGTTATCTGTTGTTGGCCCAATTTTGAGTAAATCAATGCAGAAATGAGAGTTTCATATGCCAAATTTCATTCTGTTTAGGAGCTGTCTCTAAAGCACTCTGACCATTTCAAACAGTGCTGCTTCCCCCACCCTTTTTTGCCATGTGACTTTCTGGCAGCTTTTTGGTAGTGGGACTGTTCTAAGTTTAGCACTGTAGCGCTAGCCCAAAATAGCTGCAAGGCATCTCAGTGGTACCACTATAACACTGAAATACGTTTTTGTTCTAGCTCTATAGCGTTCAACTTAGAACTATTTTTAAAAATGCAAGAAAGATGAGATGGCAAGAAGGAGGGGGCAGGAAGCACTGCAGACATTTTAAACAGCAGACCACAGTGATTCAGAAATACAAAGAAGCGATGAAAATGGAAGAAAGAAGTTTACCTCAAAAATGGCTCAACTCCACTTTGTCAACTGGATGAAAGCAGCTTTGTATAAAAAGGTCAATAAAATTTGTTAGCAGCCAGTAGGTAAAACCATTCCCTGTTAAATGACACAGAAAAAATCTATTAGTAACCATGTACTAAAATGGATCACAAAAGCTTTTGAAAGTGTAAATTCTGTTTCAGCAGAATTTGACTGAGTGCATTCTACTTCACAAGAGCCTCTTGTGGCGCAGAGTGGTAAGGCAGCCGCCTGAAAGCTTTGCCCATGAGGCTGGGAGTTCGATCCCAGCAGCTGGCTCAAAGTTGACTCAGCCTTCCATCCTTCCGAGGTCGGTAAAATGAGTACCCAGCTTGCTGGGGGGTAAAACGGTAATGACTGGGGAAGGCACTGGCAAACCACCCCGCATTGAGTCTGCCATGAAAACACTAGAGGGCGTCACCCCAAGGGTCAGATATGACTCGGTGCTTGCACAGGGGCTACCTTTACCTTTACCCTTATTCTACTTCACAAAAATGTATACTTGATTTAAAAAAATATTCAGAATATATATTATTTACCTTTCTTTTAGGTATCTCAGGGTCCAAGGATAGACTTCTAAGGATGTCACAAAACCCTGTTTAATACTAAGAAAAATAATCCTCAGCTAGAAGAGAAGGTTTATCTATGGAAATATTCTTATGTATTTCATATATATGTGTTCCCCTCCGTCTAGGCCCTACAATGACAGTGGACAACAGAAGCCTAAGATCTCGTGCCCTGAGTTGGAAACCTGGTGCATTGAGTAGTTCTAGTGTCGTGTTCAATGCATATACAGCTGAATGTGTAATTTTAAACTTCACATTTATCCAAGTAGCCCCTAGTTTCATCTGGAACATGAAAATGAGTTTCCTAATCTGGTGAAACTTAAATCGATATACTGAATCAGCTGTCCTTTGAATGGATCCATGTTTGTTATGTTTTCTAAAGGCTTATGACTAACACAATAAAAATAACTCACATACTGAATCTGTAATTTTGTTGATTTAGGTTTTATCGAATTATGAAAACTCAGATCTGAAAGTATCAAATGTTCCCCCAGTGCACTTCCCTAGTGGTCCATTTTTGAGTGCAGCTCCCCCTAGTGGACTTTAGTTTGAGGTTTTTCTCCAGCAGCAGGCTGCACAGAAAGCATGCAACACAAATCCATGAGAGGGAAGTACAACCTTTTTTTTAACATAGAGCACACATCACAGATCTCTCCCACTGGCTTCACCAATCTGATTTAAAATCATGAGGCTTTCCCACACAGTCAGCATTGACCAAGGAATCCAAATGCCAGTTATCAAGACTTTACCAAGACCACGATGGAACGAAAGAGGAAGAATTGGAAAAATTTCTGTGAATATCTAGATAGGTGATTTGGATGGTCCTTCCAACACATAATAACTACCACATATTCATTATAGCCAAAAGGCACATTCCTTGAGGATGTCATAAATAATATATTCCAGGCTGGAGCAACCAGACCAAGAGGCTGTATCAGAATCTTCTTGACAGCAAAGACCCAAAAGTAGTGGATAAACTACTCCATTAAATCAATGACCATTTATGCACTGGAGGTTTCATGCTGGGCTACATGCTGGGCTACATGCTGGCAGGTTGCCCCTCCTCTTCCTGCACCCACACAGGGGAGCAGTTGGCCCAATGCACCTCATCTGCCCCCGATTTGTGCTCTTGCATGGAAGCTGGGGCAGTAAAGTTCCCAGTGCATAAACGGTCAATGCTGCACATAGGCAAAAATGGACCAAAGCAACTGCAAATTTGGATTTCGGTAGGAAAGTCTGAAGATTGTTGAAGAATCTAGTTTCAAGCCCACCTGTGCTTCAAGGAAATCCAAAGGTAACATCAAACCAGGTAACAGCCCAACTGGTATTCCTATCCAGGGTTTCAAAGGATCAAGATTTTACAGTCAGGATAAAAAAATAACTCCAGATTTTGAAATGCTTCTGTCCTGAAGACTGTGAGCTGTCAGGGAATTTCAGTGCTGATGACCTCCAAGGCACTGAAATACATAAAGAGCAGAAAGGCACTAGGCTTTGACTGCATCCATAATGAGTTCCTAATCAACAGTGGCGTGTTCAGCAAGAACTGGCTCACAAAGTTTCTCATGAGAACAGGAAGACTCCCAGAGCAATTCAAGAAAGCGAAGATAGTTGCTATTCTGAAACCTGGAAAACCAAAACATATGGTGGAAAGTTAAAGACCTATTTTCCTTTTTAGCTCTTGTTATAAACTCCTCAAGAAGTTAACCCTGAACAGAATCAGTGACAGAATTACTAAATGTGCCCCTATCAAGTAAGCAGGTTTTAGACCTCATCATAGTTGTGAAGACCAGCTTCTCAGCTTAACAACTTTCATTGAGATTGGGTATCAGCATGTCTCAAGACATCAGCCATTTTCATCAATCTTATGACACAGTCTATAGGAACGGGTGACCTTGAGCTAGTCACAGTTCTTGCAGAGCAGTTCTCTTAAAGCTCTGTCAGCCCCACCTAGCTCATATGGAATCTGTAGTAGGGAGGGGAAGGGAACGGTGTTTAAAAGCCTCTTTAAGATTCCTTTGGGTAATAAAAGTGGGGGTATAAAAAGCCAGCTCTTCTCTTCAGCTCTTCCTCAGAGACTTGCCCATCCATAAGACATGGCTGACACACGCCTATCTAGACTCAGGACCCAAATGTGGTTGTGGCTGTTGGCAGTCCTGCATCCTTCAGCCCCATTCTCACCAGCTGGTCACCAGGAAACGTAGTTGTCAACCCAAAATCTTAGATATTTCCAAGTTGTTCATTCAGGGAAACTGAGCTAGGACACGTGGTTGAGCCAATTGTATTCCAGGCCTGTGTTCTATAAGTCCCTGTTTAGTAACACTATCATCAGAAGCCTTGTTTTCCTGATTCTATAATTATTCTTTGGAATGTTCTCCCACCCACTTTCTTCCTCCACTGTGCCAAACCAGCTTTTGTAACAATTGGACCAAGAACAAGAAACTAAAAAAGCCTGGGAAGGAGGGGGCAGAGGAAAGGGGAGGGGAACTTCAAGGAGAACAGACCTCTGAATACTAAAATTGCAAAAGCACTATGTCATTTCATATTTGGTTTCTGGCAGGAAGGAGTGGGGGGTGGGAATAAAAGAGGGGAGTGAGAAGAACCTAAGATCCTGAACCTAGTTGGTGTTTCTTTTCTTTTGAGAATCCAAACCTCCTTTAACCTGAAGGCTTACCCAAATAAGCCTTGCAAGGAAAAGATATAAAACTAGCACTGATAACATTTCGGTCAACCAGCTGGGTTATTGCTGTAAGCTGTTAATGCTGAAATATCCTGGAGACATGCTAAGTAGAATCTCTTCAGTACTGTATATTCCTTGGATTGTTTTCTTCTGTGTCTATGGGTAAACGATTACCAGCTGCATGGCGATTTGGCCGTTATTTGCTCAATGTTTGTCAGCCCATGTTGTCGTTCTACAGCAGCAATTGTAATATATGCATGTCCTGCTGCCTCCAAGACATGAGGACTAACTACATCGCCATTCATTCTTATTGATGAAGGGCCCATATGGTTTATTTACCACCTTTCTAGACTGGTCCTCAAGTACTGAAGAAAGAGTAGTAGAAGCTCTGGGTGAGTGTCTGAAGTTAAATTAATTATATGTTCCCATTGCAAGAAATGGAAACCTGAAGTCTGTTCAGGTTTGGTGTGATGACCTTTCATTCTTGCATTGTTTATTTGTGACAATTATCTCCAAAGCCAATGCTTTCCCATATTACCACCCTTTTGTCTGATTGTTATCTTATTGGATAACCTGTTTTTAATAGCTCAGCACCTTTAAGAAAAAGTTAAGTGTATTGACCTGCAAATTCAAAGTTGGCTTTGCTGCTGTAAATTCTTACAATGCAGGAACACATCTTCATGTTAACTTAGCCTTAATACCAGAATTAAATTATTTCAGAAGTTGCTTTTCTGGAATCATTGGGTCTCAGAAAGCATTTATAATTTTTACTGGAAAATGTTAGTACTTGAGTAAACCTTCTATATATAGAGAATAAGCCATCCCATTTTCATGCAAATATTTAAAGTATTGGAAGCAAAAGTATAATAGTGCTTTAAAATTGTGTTCTTATATCCATTGTGGCATAGTGATAGGTCACAATGAACATGGTTTTGTAAGTCCAGGGGGGGCTTACAGGAACAGCATCTTAGGTTTCTGTCTACTGCCTCATTTAACAGACACTGTTCCAATGCATTCATTGTGCTCTAACCCACATCTGACAATAATAAACCCCATATAGTAACAAAGTCTCATTAGAACACTGGCTCCAATCATGGGGTAGGAAGGTGGGAGGGTTTATTTAATGCTGGTGACCGCATCTGGAGTGATGTCACTGCTAAGAAAAAACCATCAACTCCCATGAAACAATTCAGCCTTAGATTCTTTGGTCTTGAAGATCCTTGAGATTTAAAGAGACAAAGCATTCTATCCAGTTCATCTAATCTTTTACAGTTTTCTGTTGAGCGAAGAAACCATCACTCATACACAGACTGTCAATGGTCTCAAAGTGCTGTGCAGAGGTGTGTTAAAGAATAGCTAGAAATCTGTAGGGGAGGAAAGGCTAGTTTAGCACAATAAATCAGGATTGCCTTAACATGAGGCCTAGGGACTTAAGCAACACCTGAGGTCCCAAGTACACTATGTTCAGAGCTAGAAATTGCAGGCCTTTAGCCATACAAGGAACTGATTCAGCACTAGCTGATGTTGCGCTGCTCACTGTCCTCTAAATGAGCAGTGCAGGCATCAAAGAGCATGAAGCATATAGGAGTGATATGTGATCCATTTCTGCAGAGCATAGTGTAGAATTTGCAGCCGAGAAGCTTGGATGTGGAAACTGTGATGGTGGCTTGTGGCCAAGTAGCAGGAGGCTAGGATGACAAGGACAAACAGGCAGACAGGACTGGAGGGCAAGTAGTAACTTTGATGAGCTGAACAAGTCAAGGCATGGAGGCAAACTGTGTTCCCCCTCTTTTGCCCCCCTCCCCCCTCAACAGCTACCTTTGAACATAGATATTCCATTTAACCATCACAGCAAATAGCTGCTGACAGATATCTTTCCCGAATGTACCTAATCCTCCTTTCAAGCTATATAACCCAGTGGCCATTGACACATCCTATGCCAGCAAATTCCATTATTTCTTTCTGCGCTGTGTGAAAGCATTTTCCTTTGTCTGCCCAGAATCTGTTCCCAGTCAATTTTTTGGGTCACTCCCAAGTTTTTGTGGTATAAAAAAAATTGTGAAATATTTCAAGTCACTTCTGCTATGCCTAGCACATAAGTGTAACCCTCTGTTGTATTCCTCCTTAGGGCCAAGCTAGATAAGATGCTGGGAGAACCTTGCTCTCAGTGTTTTAAAGACAAA
Organism: Paroedura picta; assembly: GCF_049243985.1. Taxonomy (NCBI): domain Eukaryota; kingdom Metazoa; phylum Chordata; class Lepidosauria; order Squamata; family Gekkonidae; genus Paroedura; species Paroedura picta. The sequence continues at coordinate 87,668,367 of NC_135370.1, read as the reverse complement.
TTTAAGGGATAATTGTCATGGCATTGGGGGGGGAAGGGGGTTGAACCCTTCCCTCCCACATGGTTTCATTGCTCAAAATTGCTCCTCCTGTCAGTATTTGAATTTGAAAGGTCAAAAGACAAGCCAGCATGGCCTGGGACCTTGATTCAGATCCGCTATGGAAGCTTGTTGGGTAACCTTCAACCTATCATGTACTCAGTCTTACCTATTTCATAGGGTTGTTATGAAGATAAAAAGGAGAGGGGGAGAATATTATAAGTAGCTTTGAGACCTTATTGGGGAGAAAAGTAGGGTATAAATAAATCAACAAGCAAAGAGTTTTCCCCTCTTTCAAAGGTTGATAGCCTTGGTACAGTGACTGGTTTGAGTTCCACAGTCTACTTTGGCTCTCTGTAATCTTCAGTCTTCAGCCACTTCAATCTTTCTTTTTAAGGAAGGCACTGTAACCCCCTTGATCATTCTGGTTATCCCATTGTGTATCTTTTCCAGCTTTAAGATGTCCTTTTCCTGATATAGCAGCTAGAATAATACACTGTATAACAGATGCAATAGTGCCAAGGACAATAATGGCTGTTTCATTTTTGGTCCATTTCCTGATAATCCCCATCATGGATTATCCCTTCATGTCACCTTCATGGTCTGCTTGTGGCCACATAAGGGCATCTGCCTGACTTCTGTTGAAGACAAGCTAGCTGGACCTTTAGTCTGATCCAGTAATGAAAGTTCTTACTATCCTTGTGTGTGAAAGGCACTAATGGCTGTGGGTGGAAGATATTTCTCAAAGAATATATAATTATTTGAAGCACTAGATAGAGAACATTTTTGCAAGTTGACTGTTGAATATTTAGTGAGCACAATAATTGCTTTAATATTATGTATGAAGCCAATAATCTTATGAGATAGGATTTTATTTTATCCATTTCTCCCTGACCCCCAGTTACAAACAAAGAAAAGATAGATGATTAGTTGAGGTGACACAGGACATCTGTGGCAGTCTGGAGCATCAGATCATTTTCAGTGAAGTAAACAGCGAGGAGGGAGAGAGTCATTGCCTCCAAGCCCAGTTTGAATGCTACCTAGAAATATCTGGCTGGCAACCTTTGGAGACAGGAAGGCTGCTGGACCAGAAGGACTCTTGGTCTCATCCATTTCTTCTTACATCCCTTTATTTGTTTTCTTGTTTATTAATTAATTCATTCATATTTGTTTATTTAAACAGTTGTATACCATCTTTCTGACATCTGAGGTGGTAAAAATTAAGTATCAGTTAAAAATGATAAATTATGATCTCAAACATCACAGGCTAAAAACATCCTATTACAGACTTTATTTAATTTTGTAATGTCTTTACAAAGGTATATAGAGCCTGGATTCTTGACTGAAGGTTCATCCAGGCCAGCACTAGTTTTGCATTTCATTTCAGTTGTTCTGTTCCTGAATATGCCTAAAGGCTGATGTATGTGTAACAGGCCACCCTCCACACACCCCGGGCATATTGGCTGGTGTGTGCTGAAAAGAGGAGGGGCAGAAATCTAGAGAGAGAATTTGGAATTTACTGGACTATGTGATTACTGGGCTTTGGGATAACCAGGTTTCATTTGGGCTTAAAGAATGTTGCTCCCATCATATCAAGAGACGTCTGCACAGAGAGGCACACTGTGCAAACATAGCTTATTCACATCTGAATAAGCATTCCCAGCTGCATCACACTGACTGTTCAGAACAAACTGAAATTTTTCTTGAGATACCTAGAAATGCATAGTCTTATTTGGGGATACTGCTTGTTACCCACAAGTTGCTCTCAACGCATTCTAGTTGAATGTGTAACTCAGTTCAGATTGCTTGTTAACAAAAGGCTCCTGGCATATTTGTTTGCTTCATTTATATTCCAGTTTTATCCTCAAGTCAGCAAGCCAAATAGCCCAGTTCAGCAGCATTTTGGAACTAAGTAGTGTCAGTCATGGTCAGTACTTGGTTAGAGATCACTAAGATTGTGGTTGCTACATGGAGGAAGGCAGTGGCAATCTGGAACAGCCTGTGGATGGGGCTGCCATGAGTCAATTGCAACTCGATAGCACCTTGTTTTTCCCCAGTGGGAACTCAAAGTGGATTATACCATCCACCCCCCCCCCCATTTCACTGTCACAACAGCCCTATGTGGTTGATTAGGCTGACAGTGTGTGACTCAGCATGCTTCCATGGCAGAACAGGGATTTGAATCTGAGTCTCCCAGATTCTGGTCCAACACTTTAACCATTCCTCTACATTGGTAGGATGTTGGCCAAAAAGAGGGACAGTGACTAGTTGTTTCTTTGATGAGGTAAAAGACAGTTTTCAAAAAAGTTCACTCTGTTAGAGAACCCAGAAAACTGCCAGCTTGGATACAGCTTTAGTGGCTAGGTTCCATCCACTAGTGCTCCATATCCTTCTCCTTTGTATTATTGTCTTGGTATACTGTGATTAAGAACATGGAGGCAAATGATTTGATTTGGGCTTTGCACTATTCTAAAAGCTGAGATTGCTACACAGCATTATTCACGTCAAAACAAAATGTTCCAGAGCTGCTTCCCTTGCATTTCTGCAGCCATTCTGATGTCCTTGCCAGCTGCTGTTTGTGGCAATTTGGGAGAGTGGTGGAGGCGGGGGGAATTAGACATTGTCTCTTTAAGCAGCTGAGCAAGCCATATGCCAGTAGCGTAGCCCTTGAGTTAAACTGCATGTCTGTGTGCTGAGTAAGGAATGCGGTTGCATGCCTGACCCGTTAGCTATGACTGCTTCTTGGTGGATCAGCGCGGCTGTTGCTCATGTGCTGAGCTCATTCAGCCTCACTGGAGTTGGTGCTGCACATACACGAGTGAAGAGAGGAGAAAGATAATCCTACTAAGAGGGGACACGGGTATTTCTGTCCTATTACCTTTGTCCCCTTCCCTTTTTGTTTTTCCTGAAGCTGGATTTGGGGGAGGGGGGTTCAGGCTCCCTCATCCCCCTTTTTTGGAACAAGGACGCTTCCCCCTCCACCTCTGCCAGCTGTTGTTTTGTGAGGGTAGGAGGTGGTAGCTCTTGGAGACAGCAGCCTAGCTGCCTGGATGCCTTTGGATGTTATGATTGCTTCCTCTGAGGACCAGTTTTGGCCAGACATGCACAAGGGACAAATGAAGCTGAAAATCAGGGTGAGACGGATGAAGGAGAGCAGGGACATACGAGGTGGGTCCCTTGGATTTTGTTGCTTTTGTACAGGGATGTGCTTGAGAAGTGAATTGAAAGTGCATGGTGAGTGTTGGGTGGGATCGCTTCCTCGTGCTCTGCCTCAGAGGGAGTGCCAAGAAAGGGCTGACAACTGCAGGCTCATGTCTATTGGGACACAGCACAATTGCATGAGTTTAGTATTTGGGTGGTGGTAAAGCTTCTCATTCCCCAGTGCCTGGGCATGAAGCACATTGCTTGCAAATGAAAGCATGCCTGTTGTAAAGGAATTATTGCTAAAATCCATGATTGCTGAATGTTCTGAAGATTGGGTAGCCAGAATTGGGCTGACAAATCCCCCCTCCCTTCCTCCCTCAAATAACCAGATGGTGCGTGCTGCAGATTCAGGACCGCTTTACTGTCTGCTGCAAGTGGAATAAGGGCAGCGGTCTGAATCTCTCCAGTGAAGCAGGCACATTTTGTAGCTGCCATTGAGAAAACGAGAGTGTTGTCCCTTTAGTCAGGTCTTGATAGGCTGGAACTGGAAGCTGCTTAGTTTCACAGCAAGTTGGAAAGCATTAAAGCTGAGAGGAGGAAGGGAGGCTCTTCCTTTCTTATGTAATCTACCACATGTTCACTTCTCCACAGCAGAAGGGTAGGGAGTGGTGGAAATTTCCTGGGGATTTCTCCATGCAAGAGGAAGCATTGGACATTCTCTGCTGCCTTCTTTAGAGTTCACCATCATTTGTCTCAAGGCATAATGTCAATGGAAAGAGAGGAGGGTGGGAATGAACGGCTTCTGGAATGGGGACAACATACTGCAGTGCCTCACTCTATTTGCTTCACCTCTCACTGTATTAAAATGAACACATTTCTGTCTTGAGGACGATTTCTGTTTCTGAAAAGGGGCTGAAAGATCAGAAAATAAGCTGAAAAGTAGAATTCTCTGCTTTGGTAAATAGTTTATCCATAATACTTTCCCATCTCCCCCACATGGTTTGCAAAATGAAAATCCTCCTACAATGCTTAAAAATGTGTGTGTGTGTGTTTAGCCCAGAACTGCATAGCCCAGAGATGGTATCATTAGTAATAAGTCACTTATGGAAATGACATATTTTCCTTTCCTTAGAATCAGTAAAGCTTGTCTTGGTGAGACAGATTCTCCCTAGGAAAATCTGGACCAGCAGTTCAGGGGGGCTGTTCATTCAAGGATGTACATTTAAAAAAGAACACTGTTGATAGGTATAGTGACTATGTATGAGAGATCTTGAATCATAAAGGAAAAGGCAGGGATAGCAGAGACTCAAAAATAAAATGTAACTGCCCAAGGACCGTGATTATGGAACAGTTTTTCCCATTCTTCTTGATGAATTTGTTTTTCTGCTGGGCATATACTTCAAAACTACATAACCAGTACCAGTTACCTGAATTAAGGCTAGAACATAATCTACTGAATATCCTGTCCTGTGGAGCCAGTATAGGCACAACTGTCTGAATCAGCAAGTATATTTGGAAGCTTGCAGGGAAAGAATCTCACAGAGGTTTCAATGTTGATCCTGGGAAGAAATTTGATTCATATATTGCATTTCAGATAGGATGTGAAGATGGATATAGTCATTCTTGATGTGTAAAATGAAAATAATTGAAATACCTAATATGTTGAAGAGATTAAAGGATGCCACATACAATGACAATAAGAAGCTAGAGTTGCTTTAAAGTGTCCAAAATTGTGGGGACAGAAATGGATTTGCCTCAAGGCTGAAATGAAAGGATAATATCTGATGGAGATGCCAGCCTTTTCTGGCAGAAGATTGAAGAGGAGATCAGTCAATAGAGGGCAGGAAGACTGTGAGAGTCAATTAAACCAGGGGGTTGTGAGGGGAACAGCTGCAAGGATCTAAGTGTGCCTGTGCACTGTAATAATAGAATTTAGATAGGAACTAGATGAGGTAAGATCCTAAAGCCATTTAAAAAGACAGAGCAGACGGGAGAGAGGAGCTGAAGACAAGGTGCCAGTTTTTCACAGCTCTGAACCATGAAAAGGTCACTGTTTGGCTATGGCTAAACAGCAAATGTTGCCCGTGCGTAAGGGACCAGTGGGACTGCACCAGGAATATGTTGTGTGTTCTGGTCACCCTGATAAAATGAAAAAGGATATTATGGAGAACTGGTCATTGTCCACCAATGGGTGAGCTAATCAAGATGATATAAACAGTGGTGATCCATTTGTTACTTGAGAAAGGAAAGTGGGTTTGATTCCCTTGCCCCGCCCAATCATGTAAGGAGGGGGGAATAAAGTCCTAAGTGTCCTTGCCCACTTGACTTGAATAGTGAGCTTCAACATCACCAGAAAGGTATTTCGCTGTTCCAGCTTTTGATAGCTACTCCCTAAATTATTTTAGCCTGCACAGAAGGTTCCCGTGTTTGTACATGAAGCAAGATAGTGTATTCTTTCATATTCTCCACACTACTTGTGATCTCCCATCTATAAAAATGTTCTTTCTGCAGGAAAAAATCTACAATGCAGCCTTGAAGCTTGCATCACTGCTTCTAATGTTGTACTTGATATACGAAGAGACTAACAATTCTCTTAGGTAAAATATAAGCCTAGTTTTGCATAGCAACCAAAGCATAAAGCTCACATTCAAGAAGGATCTGCTTTGTGTGGAAACTGAGGTGCTAAATCTGGGCTGTTGTCTCACACTTCAAGAACTGGGTGGCAGATAACACCTCCCCCCTCCCCCCCAGCAAAAAAGGAATCAAAGCTGAGAATGCCAAGGAACTTGCTAAGGCAGAACTGAGCAAGTTTTCAGGGGCTTCAGTTTCAGCTAGTAATGGAATGTACTGGCCTCCCTTCAGCAAAAAATACCCAATCCCCACCAAATTAGAAGATAGATGCTAGAGGGAATTTGCTAGCAGGACCTGGGATTTCCCCAGAGATTGACTATGCTTTGGTTTTTGAACACACATCACCTTATATAGCTTATCATATGACTTTGCCCCTGTTCATTTTCTACTGGATAAAAACATTGAATTACGTGACATCAAATTGAGGGGTGGGCTCAATTACTGTGATTTTGAACTCAGGAGAGGAGTGATTAACAGAGGCCAAATGTTGTACTCTTGAGGGTATACCTCAACCATCCACATGAGTAAAATCCACAAGGGAATGGCAAATATTTGCTGGAAGTGTAAAGAAATTCCAGGTACTTTTTTTCATCTCTGGTGGACTTGTGGCAAAGCTGAAAGATTCCAGGTATAGATATATGACGGAATTCAGGCTCTTTTAATTCTGAAATTCCGGTTTAAACCAGAGGTTTTCTTACTAGGACTAATGGAAGAAAAAATGGACAAGCAATATAGAACCCTGTTCCAGTAGATGGTTATAGAAGCAAGGATTGTTTTTGCTATGAAATGGAAAGCCTCGCAAATACCAACAACAGAGAGCTGGCTATCAGGAAGGCTTGCTGAGATGGCCAAATTGACTACTTTACCAAAAGAAAATGGAATAACCCTCTTTATACAAGATTGGAAGCATTTATTGTATTGGAATTTTTACAACTAAGACAAAAATGACTTACTAACTAAAGGCTTTGAAAATTAAGTTTAATAAGTTTAACAAGATAATATATATGTACTAGGTGCCAAGCCTGTTGCATTCAGGAATACAATGGGCGCTAGATTAGGGGGGTAGAGTGGAATAACTCTGTGGTCAGCCTTCCCCTCCCCCCACGACCTGGAAAGGCCGCAGGCAGCTGTTCTGGAACTCACCGGCCGGGGCAGCTCTCACGCAGCAGGGATCTGTAGCCTCCAAGCCTCGGAGGGAAGTGGAAGGAGGATGGGGTGGTCAGGGGTGGAAGGTGGAAGGCGATGGGCTAGCTACTGGATGGACAGGCAAACTGTTTGGAGGAGGAGGCAATCAAGGTGGGACAGCCACCCTGTGTGGGTGTTAAGCGCTGAGTGGCACTGAAGCCATGAGACACGCTCCTCCTCCAAGGCTTTACCGGAAATATGTAGTGGAACAGATTAAAGGCTTGCATTATGAGAAGATAGAGGAGAAAATGGAAAATAATTATGGTGTAATACTCTTGCAGAAAACTGTACTTTCAATGTTGTTATTTCATTTTTTATTTTGTTTTTCCTTTTCTTTTTCTAAGACTTTGTTTCACTCTGCTATCTTTTATTAATGAATTTTTTTTAGTAAAAATAATTTTAAAAAATACCAGATGAGGACATACACATTGATAAGGTTGATAGAGTATACTCAAAAGTAGCAGTATGCAAAAACCAACAGAGAGATATACTGCTAAGTTTTGACAGCAAATAATTTTTTTAATCCATATTTCCATGGGATAATTCAGAAATTTGCTTGTGTAAGAGTTCAATCAGCAGTTTATTAAGAAACTGATAATTGATTATTACAAGTATTCCATGTTAAAATTCCTCCAACAAAGGCAAACTCAGATTAGCCATTTTCTGAGGGTGGAAAATCAGTAGTCCCTCCACCTTCTTCTTCTTTAACTTACAGCACCAGTTGCTGTATTCTGCTATAAGGCATTGTCCAAAAACATAAACATAGAAAACATATAATATATAGTTACATCATGAAGAAAGCTCTTTATTATATGCACAAGAAAAATATTCATATGTTTAAAGTATAACCTTTATACTGTAGCTTTCTCTTGTCCTCTTCAAAATTTTAGATGATTTCTATTACTAGAACATACAGTAGCTTAACCAGTAGTGTTAATAAGATTCTTTCTAAGACAAAGAACTATGTTTTTTTTTTTCTCATGTGACAGATAAGCAGTAGTAGAATTAGGGTTTCCAACCTCTAGGTGATATACTTGAGAGCGCTAAAGGTGCTAACAGAAAAAATAGCTAGCAGAGTGAGAAATCATCATTATTTTATAAAGTAAGGTCTGGGTTTTGGAAGGAGTTGTATAGAGGAAAAAGATAAGTTTCAGCTGTTTTGGTTGGCTTCCAGCAGCACCATAAAACGTAGATGGAAACGTGTAATTGGGACAGGAAGTTCCAATATAGAGATGAAAGTCAGGTGATCTCAGTTACTGATTCCTGCAACTCCTTTAAAGGAGGAATTATAGCTTTTTTCAAATGAGTTGGATTAGTTATTCAAGAAAACAATTGCTGTTAAGTTTCTCAAAAATAGCTTTGTTTAAATATGCAATATAAATTGAATGCAGACATATTTATAATCTCTAAAATTAAATCATTACCATTATCAAACACACCAAGTTAAAGGCTGCTTTTCTATATAAAAATAGGGCCTTGAAGAAATAACAAAGCTTTGAAGTTAAGCATTATGAAAGGAAATTATGTCATATATTTATCATTGTGGGCTTTCTACTCGACTCAAAGAATCATCAGAAGCTGGTTCAGGAGTTGGCAGTCTAACAGCGCCAGATCGTATATACGATTCTACTCTCTAAATGCTATGAGCATTTGAGCATTTACTTTCTGCTTCATTGAGAAACACTGTTCTGCCTGTTCTATAGAAAGTTATGGACTCTTCGAGGAAGGAATCTAGGGTTGGGTTTAAGAGGTATGAGGGGAAGAATCATTGTGTGAGAAGCTTGTGGTGGCTCTTGCCTGCCCTGCAAAGAAGACAGGAATACAAAATATATGATATGACTGTAATCAACATATTCAAAAAGTGTCTGGAGAGATGGTATGTGATTTTTCCCAGGCAATATATAAACCATTATGTGAAAACAAATCACATATCAAGGGGTGCTCAGGTATCCATGGCCCTCCTCTCCCTTGATTTTATGTTCAGATTACTTAGAGAAGAGAAGGAATTCTTAGTAGTAAGCTGAAAGCCTAAGACTTGTAAGTCAACCTTTGTTGTCCTCTGCCTCAAGAACTGCACAGAAGACATCTGTCAGAGCTCTTGGGACTTTCTTTAGAGTTTTCCCAAACAGCTGCTACCATCTGGCTCATGCTCATCAGATGAGAAACTGATAAACTCTGAATGAGTCAGTTGGAAGCTGCTACTGGGGAAAACTGCAGAATGCTCAGAATGCACATGTGGATCTTTTCCACATGTTCCTTATGTAGCTTTAGACCTTTCTGCCACAGATTTAATGAGAGGCCTTTATTGAGCCTCTTCATGCCCCATGTTAAAGGTACATGTTCACTTGGCAGAAGTAGTAATAAATATGTCTTCAAGATTGTCAGGGGTTAAGGTACTGAATAGGATATCTAAAGAGGCATTCATACAACCAGACTAATGTGTTAAGAAAGTGGGTTGTGTGGATTTATGAAGAATTACGTATAAGTATGAGGCTGTTCCATAGGACTTTCTTGGCAAAATTTTTACAAGGTAAGTTGCCAGGTCATTTCTTAACCCTCCCCATTTATCTGGCCTTGGGACTGGCATCCCCAGATGTGCATGGCTGGGTTAACGTGGCAACAGTTGAGCCATATGATCACCAGAAGTCAGACATGACTGAATGGCTAACATAATTGTCAGTGAGGCTACATTTCATAATTTTCTTAAAGTACTTTAGAAGGGGGTATGCTCAGTGAATAGACTGGTTGCTAAAAATGGAGTCCTGCACCCAGGAGCATTATTTTCCATCGCACTGTTCCCAAACTCCTGTAAAGTCATAGACACTTGTAATTTTCTTGTCATGGGTTGTGTTAAAAGATGCCAGCATTTTTCGTGCGTTAGGGCCCAGATCTGCGCACACTCACTCCACAGATCCAAGTTTGCTTGGTATTAGAAACTCTATAAGCCAGGTAGACCATTTGGACTCAGTTGTGAATGTTGTTGTTTTGGCCATTCTTGGGGTTCTGAACAAGTCAAGGAATCTATTTCTATTCCAAAGCCTGAGCCAGATCTCCTGGTGGAGAGAGCAACTCTAAGAAATCTGAGAACTCTTTCCACCCACACTGCCCCATATACAGATTCACTCCCTTCTCCTAATTCCACTCATGCCAGAAGAATACCACTCCTGGGCTATACAGCCTGACAGTTTTTTAAAAAACACAAATATACAAGGCCCAAGACTATTTGTTATAGTTTTCTGGCTTCATTTGAAACTAGAAAAGCAGCCAGCATATATTAATAGAAGCAGGCCCATCATCCATCAAGTCTGGCACTGAGTTTGTTGCCCTGGTGATTTCTGTGTAAAGCTACATTTGGCTTTTTAAAATTAAAAAGAAACTAGAGGCTGTAAAGCTACTACTGTAGCTGAGAATTCTCTCTCTGTCTCGCATACACATACAGCGACTTTTTCGTCCTTTTTTTTTGCCACTCTATCACTCTCTTTCACATTAACTTTTCTCCTTACTGTTTCCCTTTGGAAGTCAATCAGACCCATAATTTTGCTTTCCTAGTCCCTTGTTCTTCTTCCACCCCTTCTTGCTTAGATGTTCTTGTTCTATTCGTTATTTATTTTATTTTATTCTATTATTGAATCTCTAAGCCGGCCCTATTGCCTCGGCGTGGTTTACAACAATGATAATTACAATAACCATTAAAATCATTAAAACAGTTAAAACGATTAAACTGTTAAATTGACCAAACAGTAGACTATGTCCCTATTAAGTTCTTCTCCTTGGGGTAGGTAGTAAGAGCTACCTGGACTGCAGCAGGGGCAGGCCCTCTGTTGTTGGTATGTTTTGTTTGTCCAGACTGGCCTGAACCCTCTGCCTACTTTCTTCAGGCCTGTCTCCCCCCACCCTTGTTCCTGTAGAATAGCGGTCCCCAACCTTTCTCAGGTCACGGACCGCCTCCGGGGTGAGGGGAGAGCCGACGGCCCAGATGCTGCGAAAACGCGCACGCGCAGTTGCTGCGTATGCGTGTTTTCACCACCAGGTGGTGCTAAGGCACATGCACGCAGTCACCGCGCATGCACGTATTCGCCACCATGGGGCGCTACACGCATGCGCGGCAATTGTGCGCATGTGCGTTTGCGTCACCGCCGTGCCGGCGGCTGCGCCTGCCTCTTCCCTTCCTTCTTGCTGCAGGTGGGGGGAGGCAGGCGCGGCTGCTGGCGGCCCAGTACCATGGCCTTTGCGGCCCGGCACCGGGCCGCAGACCAGGGGTTGATGACCCCCACTGTAGAAGGTTTACTTGAGTTGACCAATTCACCTGTTTGTTTAAATCTCATATGTTCCTACGGCACTGAGATAGAATTTTCTGTGTATAACCTCTCTACAGTTTCTTCTATGCCTGACTTAATAAACACGTCTTTGTCAGATTGTACTTACAGTGAAGCCTTTCTCAGGAAAGGCTAGTTGATAATGGAGGATATAGACTATGGGTAACATAAAATCCTACGTGCTGCTTCCCTCAGTGAATCCTGCTTGTGCTTCTCATATGCCCTGGTATGTCTGGCTGCATGTGCACTGACAAAGCTGGCAATGGCTCTGCTGACAGACAAATCCTGGAAAGGAAGATAGGGTTGCTAGGAGAATGGCAATAGGTCCCATCCTGCTTTGGCTCTGATGTCATCTTGTCTATGCTGGGAGGCTTTGACAGCCTCTGCTGCAGTAAAGCTTTTAATAGAGCACCTTGTGCAACCAGAGCAGCTTTTTACAGAGTCCCTTATGGAATGGGCTTTTTGGAGATGTTTCTCTATCAGTGAAGCAAAGGGTACAACTTGACAGGAAGTTCTTATGGGAATACTGTATAGGAATATAACATTTCTCTATGGGCTATGCCCTAAGACTGGATTTGCCAAGAGCAAATTGCCACTCTGCATGATCATAATCCCCTGATACAAAGTTGCACATGAGGCCTCATCAGCTTTCACGCATCAGGGCTTTCAACCAAAACAACAAACCAAAGCCAAATATGCCTGGAAACAGTACCTGCCCCCTCAACTGGTGGGTGAACTATGAACAATCTTTTAAAAGGTGTATCCTGTTTAAGATATACCTCACTTCTGGACTGGGAGGGGCACTATAACACTGTTGTCACCAGTGGAACATGGTTGCCTAAGGAGAGCCTGCTGCATAAAACTGTGTAGGAACTGAGGACAGCCCTCACACACTAATGTCTTTAGAATCTTCCTTAAGGGAAAAATTGAACAGGTGGCCTGACGGTACAACAGACAATACTACATACTCCTTCCATGCTTTATTTAAACCATACTACATCCATGCTCTATCTAAATAAGCTGGAGATGAGATGGTATCCCTTTATCATAGAATCATAGAGTTGGAATGGACCTCATGGGTCATCTAGTCCAACCCCCTACACTGTGCAGGACACTCACATCCCAATTGCTCATCTGTTGTAACCTGCCCCCCCTTGAACCTTCACAGAATCAGCCTCTCTGTCAGATGGCTATCTAGCCTCTGTTTTAAAATTTCCAAAGATGGCGAGCCCACCACCTCCCGAGGAAGCCTGTTCCACTGAGAAACCGCTCAACTGTTAGGAACTTCTTCCAGATGTCTAGATGAACTTTCTTTTGAATTAATTTCATCCCATTCATTCTGGTCTGTCCCTCTGGGGCAAGAGAAAACAATTCTGCTCCATACTCCATATGGCACCCTTTTAAATACTTGAAGATGGTTATCAGATCCCCTCTCAGTTTCCACTCTAGGATAAACAGACCAAGTTCCCCCAACTTTTCTTCATATGTCTTGGTCTCCAAACTCCTCACCATCTTTGATGTCCTCCTCTGGACATGTTCCAGTTTGTCAACATCCCTCTTCCACTGGGGTGCCAAAACTGAACACAGTACTCCAAGTGAGGACGAACCAGAACAAAGTAAAGCGGTACCATCACCTCCCGTGATCTGGACACGATACTCCGTTTGATACAGCCCAAAATCCCATTCGCCTTTTTAGCCACTGAGACACACTGCTGACTCATGTTCAATGTATGGTCTACTAAGACTCCTATATCCTTTTCACACATGCTACTGCCAAGACAAGTCTCCCCCATGCTTAGAAGCTACAGTGATCTGAGAATGGTGTATAGATAATCAAATCATAGTGCAAACTATTTACATTGCAGATTCCCTGAACTACCTAGGAGATTTTCTGGATTGTTGCTCTATTAGCCCTTATGAATGGGAGATCCATTTCAAGTTTCTTGACCCAGTATTCAGAGGATGAGGATTGGCCATGATTGATCTTTCTGCAAGGCAAGCAAACAGGAAATACAAGGCCTTTTTTACTCTAGCTGCCTGGGAGACACTTTGGAGAGACTCCTGTTCAGTATTCTTCCCTCTCTTCTAGTAGTAGTCCATGTCCTCTGCAAAATGAGGGAGGAACAGTCTCACACCATTTAGATAACACTCTTTTGGCCTGGCAGGCCTGGTTTCCAGTTCTGCTCCCTATTTCCCATGGGCCATTTCTACAGATTTCCCCTATATACTGCTCTACTTTCCCAGGGGACAATCTGCCAGCCCAACATAATGGTATTCACCTAATAGCCTGGCTTGTTTAAGGATAAACCATTAGTAATAAAACCATGATTGCACTTACATGCAACAGATATTCTTTGAGTGGTCAGCTGTACAGATGCATCCCACACATGAACACACAATGTAGTTGCTTCATACTGAGTCAGGTCATAGATCTACCAAGGTAAGTAACTGTCTTGTTCAAACTGGCAGTGGCTCTTCAGGATCTCACATAGAGGCCTTTTGCATTATCTGCTGTAATGCCATTGTAACTGGAGATGCCAGGGACTGAACCTGGGACCTTCTGCATTCAAAGCAGAAACTCTTCCATTGAGCCACACCCTTTCCCTCCTACCCACCCTGCTGTGAACTCTTTCAATCTGTTTTGCTCTATGTGTCCAGCCATGGCATTGAGGGATGCAGACAGAGCATTAGAACTCTTCAGAAGGCCTGCCCACATGCAGTACCTGTGTTTGACTGTCCAGGTGAATATTTAAAGAACCTCAGACTCAATCCTTGACATCTCTAGTTAAACATCTCAGAGCTAGCCTAGATTGAGAGGCAGCAGATCCTGAGCCAAATGGTATAGAAAGAGAAAAATGAGGTGCTTATCTAGCAAGAAAGGGGCATTTAGGTGAGGAATGCATGAACCCACCTTCCACCACTCACTGCTTATCTCCCAGCACAGCCCCCCCTCCCCGTGCTTTTCTTCCCAGCTGAGTCCCAGTACACATGGAAACGAGATCTAGAGAGGAAAGCAACCAGTAGGAGAAATGAGTCCTGCAGTGTGGTGGTTAGCTTCTTTTACTTGGGACTTGCTTTGGTGGCACATATACAAAAATTGGAAAGTTTAGTAATCCATTCCCCATTTTCTAAGTAACTTTGGCTAATGCATGTTTAATCATACAGACTGGTTGCATCTCAGTTGGTCCTTACGTAGCAGGCCTTGGGAAGGCACCTGCTGAGGCTGTCAGGACCTGCTACCTGAGCAGACCATACTGGACTACTGGTCTGGCTTGCTATGAAATATTTTTTTATATTATTATTATGGCTGCCATTTGGTGAAAAGTTAAACTGTGAGCAATTAAATCTACATACATTTGCATATGAATAAAACATTGAAAGTAAAAGGAATACTTGCTTTGTTTTGAGGGGATGAATGTATCTGTCATTACAGGCAGCAGCCTCTTCTAATACAGTACTCATCTGCAGTTTTTATATTGAAACATAATATTTTAATGTGTTTCCTATAGAATTGTGGGGAGCTTTTTTCATTGCTAAAAGATATAAGTAATGCACAAACTAGAGGGTGCTACCATCATTGGTAGGACAGTTCCCAAGCTGGGTATAGGATAGACTATTCTAGTACTTCCCAATACCTAAACTTTGGCTCTTCAATTATTTTTCCTCCTCTGAGTCCAAGAGGGGAATTACACTTGCTAACACACACTCTTTCAACCTAGTGATTTATGCTTCCTTGTGAAGTTGATGCAGTGGTGGGGCGGAAGGCAGATTGGAGTAACCAGAGCTCATGTGCACCTGTGCTAACCTTGTTTCATTCATTCTGATTTAATGTCCCAGTTGAGGGAGTGATGTCATGCCTAGAATGAAACACAGAGCTTCAAGCTTTGTTGCAAGGCACTTTAATCCTTTGCATCCCAAATTGATGAGTCCCTGTAAAAAGTTTTAGTATTTCTTAATGGGCTTATTCAACTGTAGAGATAATACTACCTTACCAAACATAGTGTGACCATTTCTGTAGAGATATCGATCAAGAAACTGTTAGACTGAATTAGCTTCTAAATATTTATAGATATATTTAAGCCATTTTTATACTGCCTTTCCAACTGATCAGGGTCCCCAAAGTGGTGCATTTGAACAATTTAAAATTTTTAGAATTATGAAATAGTTCAATAAAACCCCAAAATACCAGAACCAGGGAAGGGGGGGCAGTAACAGTTATTGGGAGTATGCCAAACAAAACAGTGTTCACCTGCTGGTGGAAGACACCAGTTGAGGAAGTCCGACCAATCTCCCAGGCCATTGGGGATTACCTGACAGTAGATGCTTGTGTGAGATTATAGCCAGGTTTACCCTTCTACTGGAGGTGGTTGCAATGTAGCTTCATGTAAGATGTGACCACAGGATTGGGCCCACAGTAATAGATTTAAACTACATGAACTGACTAGATATTAGGGGGGAAATTTTCATATTCAGAGTAGTTCAGCAGTGGAATCAGCTGCCTAAGGAGGTGGTGAGCTCCCCCTCACTGACAGTCTTCAAGCAGTGGCTGGACAGAGACTTATCCTGGATGCTTTAGGCTGATCCTACATTGAGCAGTGGGTTGGACTAGATGGCCTTCATGACCACTTCCAATTCTATAATTCTATAAAATGTTCCTAGCCCTGGCACCTCTTATGGCTTTGTCCCTTGATGTTTTAGTACAGTTGTAGGTGTATTGATATTACCTAAGAAAAAGTAACTTTATATGCCTAATCAAATGCCACCAAGGGGCAATTCTTCATTGTTATTAATACATATGCAGCTAGAAATTAAATGAAGAGTTACAATTTGCTGTACCTGGTATGCAATACTGGCATGATCACAAATATTGCTTGCCTAATGCCGTGTTGATATTCCTCACTTTTCTAGCTCACCTCAAATGCTTATTTCCAAAAGGTAGAAGCTATATTTTTCTTCTTTCAAGTTACCTTTTTTTAGCTTCATTTTTAAAATCTTAGATATGAGCATTCCTAATATATATTGGGATTGTTTACAAATAGTAAATGATTATTAATAATTAAATACTGTCAGAATTAACACAAGAATTGGTGTGATACTGATGTTGGGTGGTAATTTATAAACACCTTTTCCCCTTACCTCTAGTAGTTTAACATAATGGCCAGCAATCCATGTCCATAAAGCTTTCCAGTGGTAAATCTCCAGCACTAGAAGAAGAAGAAGAGTTGGCTCTAATATGCCACTTTTCTCTACCCGAAGGAGTCTCAAAGTGGCTTACAGTCACCTTCCCTTTCTTCTCCCCACAACAGACAACCTGCGAAGTGGGTGAAGCTGAGAGAGCCCTGATATTACTGCTCAGTCAGAACAGCTTTATCAGTGCTGTGGCAAGCCCAGTGTCACCCTGCTGGCTACATGTGGGGGAGCAGGGAATCAAATCTGGTTCGCCAGATAAGAAATCTGTGCTCCTAACAACTACACCAAGCTGCCTCTTTATAAATAAATAAAAATAAACAAAAATGCTTGGCTGTAGAGGCATGGAGAACATCTCTGCCCTGAGGACAATGAAAGCTCATTCCTGCAGTTGCTCTGGGCTCTGGAAGTGCTCCAAGTGTGTTGGGGACAAATCCTGATTCACCCCCATAGTTGAACTACACTTCAGGTGCCTTCAGTGATCAGTATAATACCAGAAATAACACATAAGAGTTCGTAACAAGCACAAAATTTAGCTAGTTACCAAGACCTGTCAAAATGTGTTGATTCTCCCACTACAGTTGTACCCAGGCAATGTAAACTAAAAAAGCGACTAGTTCTGTGATGTATACGTAAAGTGAGTGAATCTAACATTCTTATTTTGCTTCTGCTGAGGAAGGCCATGAATGATGTAGGGCAGCGAAGCCCCATTCTAAGCAATGCAAACCTTATACACCTCCTTAAGTAGCCATTGTGCACACCTGTCTAGCATATATTCACACTCATAATGTATTTTTAATGAAAATAGCATATATAGGTAAAGGTCCCCAGTCATTACCGTTTACCCCCCAGCAAGCTGGGTACTCATTTTACTAACCTCGGAAGGATGGAAGGCTGCGTCAACCTTGAGCCGGCTGCTGGGATTGAACTCCCAGCCTCATGGGCAGAGCTTCAGACTGCAGGTCTGCTGCCTAACCACTCTGTGCCACAAGAGGTTCTTCATATATAAATATGAGATGCTTACTGAGAAGAAAAATCTTTCTGTGTCTTTCAGTGCAATCCTGAATGGGTTATATCCTTCTAAGCCCATTGATTTCAGTGGACCTAGAAGGGTGTAATCCTACTTAGGACAGTGCTATTAGTGTCCAAGCTGCATGTTGCTTTCCTTGATTCAATTAACAGGCATCACAAGTTCTCAAGAGGTTCTTAGCTATTAATGCTAGAAGTTGATGGTTGTGCCGCTTACTGCTAGCTAGTGCTCTCATGGCAGTTCATGGAATCTGTACTGACTTGGAATGCTCTTGTCTAATTAAGCCATCCAAATAGCCAAGCACTAGATTCAAAATATCACAAGGCAAACTATAATTAATCATCAGACTTAATAGCATATAATTTTTCCATGAGGGAAATTTTAATTCAGGGGCAGTTCCACCAGATATATCTTTTTTTTTAAAGCAGTTTTCAGTTGATAATACCTCTGAAACCTGCTGTTTCTGTTACAGTATATATTACTCAATTAGCAAGCAATTAGATGCAGCCAGGAAGCATTTTGCAATGATGTTCTTTTACATTTACACTGGGGCGAAAAGCAAGTCTGCAGTAGGGGCTCCACTTGCCATTAGGGCACCCAGGATATTTGTCCATTTTAACTGCTGTTTCTACTTCAGTTACATCAATTCCATCTAAATTGAACTGATACATTTTGCAGGTTCATCCTACTAAATGTTAAAAGTTTCAGATTTGCTGTCACTCACCTCGGGTATTTGCATTTGATCAAATTAAGAACAAGCACAGTTTGGACGGTGCTCAGTTGTATAGTGTTTTGCTGTATCCAATCTTGAAAAGTCAGTCAGGGGTCCCCGTTCAGAAATGAAATCCTGCCGTCTCTGTCCAAATACCTCCACCACTTACCCAGTGTGCAGGCTTGCTTTTCTGATTAGTGTTGTACACAGGGCTGTTTAATCGCCCAGCCACTTAGGCACACAATAGAGAAGAGCTCTGTGTCCATGCATGGGAGGAAGGAGGAGCTGTTGAAATGCTGCATGTTTCTCACATTGATCTGCTTCAAGTATAAAGGCCTGCAGCTATGTATGCTATGTTTCCACCAGATACTACAGATGACGGAGGCAGGGCAGGGCAGAAATCTACCACCAATAGATCAGTGCTTTGAAGAACCCTGGGAGTGATTGCTCAGGCCAGAGGTTTTCAAACTGTGTTCCAGATTGGCCTGTTATCCTTTGAAGCTTATTGGGGTGCTTCAATGGGAAAAAAAATCAGTATGGCAGATGGGCCTACCTGTTAAACCAGGGCAGAGTCTGCACTTACTTTCTTTATTCCATTGTCAATCCTGTTGAATTCAGATCGCTTTGAACTCGGGTCTTCCTCTCCCCCCCCATTGAAACAGGAAAGTCTTCTGCACGTGGTTAGGGAGGTTCAGAAGGTGTGTGTGTGTGGGGGGGGGGAGCCAAGCCTCTTTCTTTCTTTTCTTGAAGGGGGGGGGAGCCAGTCAGGGAGCCTCTTTCTTTTCTTGGAGGGGAGGGGGAGAGGATTGAAAAAGGCAGAGGAGGAGGAAAAATCCAGGACCGACAGAAGTTGAGAGAAATTAGGGGCTTCTCCTTTAAGGCAAGCGTGTCACATGACCAGGTGTAGCCTATCAGAGGTTCTCTACCATGGAGTTTTCTTTCCCAATCCAGAGCTTTCTTTCTCAAGCTGGATATTCAGGCTTAAAAGCAGTCTGAGATATCGCACAATAAATGTAGGGTCACTCCGGATCAATCCTTCTTGCTTAAGAAAGAAAATTAAAATCGCCCAAAATCCAAACGGAAATCGCATTCTGTGTAGAGGGCAGGGACTGAATCGATCTGGGGTTGGAATAAAATCTCCATGCAGTTTACACCCAGGTTGTCTGTCCTCTGCCAATCTTCACTTGCAATGAGCAGCTGAGGGAGAAGTTTTCCAATTTACAGTCTTCATCCACCCAGGGCAATCCATGAGGACTGACCAGTGCCTTTTTTCAGAATGGAGACCCGGTTCACACATGAAAGAGAATGAGGTAGCAGAATTCTAAGGTAATAGAATGGACTGCAGCCCTTTAGGTTGCAACTGGCAGATTTCAGCTTTCAGTATGCTGCCAAGCAAACAGAAAATGCATACAGTTCCACCCTTCCTTTCCCCATACTGGGCTAGTTTGCTCTTTGCAAGGAGATAGATCAGGAGTGGCCAAACTGTGGCTCTCCGGATGTTCACGGACTACAATTGTTGTCCCTGGACATCTGGAGACCCACAGTTTGACTACCCCTTGGATGGATAGAGAAATCAGATGTGTATGAAAGATGCCTCCGCATGCCCCCCAGAATATACTACTCAATTTCCTGCAGTGCACAGGGTTGTTGTGGCCACTCTGCCAGGGGTTTATCAGTGAGAAGGTTATTTCCTCAGGGTGGAAAGTCTGACAGCAACTCGGCCCCCTTCTAAACCATCCCATAATAACAACACTGGCTGCTGTTTCTCTGGTGACACATGTCAGCTAAAGATCCCATTGATCCTATTTGTAAAAGAGGAGTAAAATTAGTCCTTGGAGTCCTGGCCAGATTCCAGTGCTGGTAATTTATTTCCTGCCTTCCTAGCATCATATTCACAAGTGCCACTCTACCCTTGGCAATTTTTGTTTTTAATTCCATCTTGCGAGTTTATGTGCTCTCACCTACGACTGCCTTGTCACTAAGACTGAGCTGCCTTGCAATTGCTCAGAAACTGCAGGCTAGACCAAACCTATGCTGCTTGCTCATGAAGTGAAATTTAAGAGTTATGTGGAAAATACTTTATCCCTAACTGAAGAGACCCTGGGGGGTTATGGTAGGCAGCACAGGCCCTTTGCCATATTGGCATTCACTGGTGACACAAGGCTAATCCCCAACTGTAGGTGCTGTAATAGGAAGAGAACTGGCAAATGGCAATCCAGCCTCTCTTTGCTGCTATAGTATGGTCTGAAAGAATGAGGCGATGAATGGATATGATAAATGAGCTGATAACATTGCTCTCAGATTTAAACTGTGAATGGTTATAGGGGAAAGCACACTTGAGCTGGAGTTCAGGGCTGATGACAGCACTTTTGTAAGCATCATATGTCTCTGGATTCAGACCGTGTATTTGTTTCCCAAAGTGTAAATGTCTTGACTTGGGTATACCATTGTGGCCTCGAGGCAAATAGTTATTTTGACATAACAATACATTTACTTAAGTGAGTTAATTAACTAACTTAATAATTGGTTGACAGCCCATAAAAGAAGGCCATGCAGCAAGGGTAATGCTAAAGTTGGCATGAAGGAAAGATAAGGCATTGGCTTCAAGGGAGTCAAGAGGCCTTTAAAGGGTTGGCACACTTCATGGGTTGCTGAAAGGCCTGACATTGTGATAGATGAGGAGGGCTTACAGATTCTAGGGATCTTCTAAACACACATATATGCAGATGGGAGCTCACTGTCAGTAGAAGCCCACATTGCCATGAACTGTACTTATCTTTACACCGCCCATGGCGCCGCAGGCACCACGGACTAAATAAAAGGGTAAGGCATTCTGGGGCGGGATGTGTCCGGGATGAGGAAGGGTCCGGATTGGACCCTTCCTCCGGACAGACGATTGGTCTCTCCGATTCCCAGCCCCAGCGACAGCTCGCAGTTGCTCCTTTGCCAGCCTGATGCGTCGGAGGCCGGCCGCAAGGGAGCCGGCTGCCGGGGGCTCCCTGCCCACCGCCAGAGAGACACGACGACGAGGGAGCCGACGACGACACACCGCCACCTGAGGGAGCCCCCGCCGTCACAACGCCCACCCGGAAGAATGTCAGTACCTAGCGCCCGCTGTATTAATCATACAGCGGGCTTGATTACTAGTTCTCCCATAAAAGTGAATAGCACTCATTCACTTCTATGGGAGAATGTAAAGCACTAAGGTTCATATGCCCTCTAGAGGACAAGAGTGGTAAATGGCACCACTTGAGTTCCACTTTTGCTAAAGACTCACAGTGAGACCTTGGACAGGCCACTAGCTCTCTGCTTCAGTTCCCTGTCTGTGAAATAGGACTTGTAAATGATAACGTAAGCAGTTTTTCACAGTTTCTGTATCTTTCTCTGTCTTTCTCCAGGGGGTTTTGCCACCTTCTCATCTTGCTTCCCAGGACTCTGTGAAGGTAAACCTGCTGCCATCCTGCCAATGAGCATCTCTCAGCCATGTTTGCCAGTGGCCAACATTGGCCCAACACGCATCCTGCCTCATCTTTATTTGGGCTCCCAGAAAGATGTCTTAAATAAGGTACATCCCAGTAAAAAAATGTTCTTTCCTTTTACAAATTGCCATTTCTTTCTCCCACCCCTTACGAGAGTTATGAACTTTGCCTGACAAATTATGTATGTTACCAGTGAGGGAAATTGTACATTGTCCAATTGGGGACAGTAGTGTCTTCATGGACCGTTGTAGAGAAAGACTGCGATATAATTAATGGGGTTCCTTTGAAGTGTAAAGGACATTAGCAGTGGTATCATCAAGACTGCAGAATTCACCATGAGAAGATTTATTGTTGGCTGAGTTTGAATATGCAAAGGAGTAAAGCATCAGCTGCTTAAAGAATAAAATAGTTTTATTTAGAAGAGAAACAACATTGTATAGAAAGAGGAGAGAGCGATCTAACTAATTGCTCTGTTGTCTTCACTCAGTCTGTTCTGTTAGCAAGCGGGGGGAGGGGGGAGTGTGCTCAAAAAAGTAGGAAGTCTCCAGTTGAGCCAATCAGGTCACAGGAGGAGATAATAATGGTTACATAGTAGAGTCTCCTTGGAGGTACTCTTCTATTTGTTCTAGTTGATTGCTCTCAGCTTCTGCATCTCCTTCTGGTTCTTTGGGTTCTGCTGGTGCTTCATATGTAAAGTTCATGGTGCTCAGTTGTACTGCTTCAGGAAACTATACTCTATTTTTCTTCCATCAGTGTAGATTCTTTTATGTTAATTCTTTCTGTGTTTGTAGGTTTTTCCTTTTTGTCAATGTAGACTGTGTTTCAGGACTTTATAGGTTCAGTTCTCAGATTAAGGATCCTATATCCTTTACAACCTAAGGCATATCCTTCAAAAATGCCCTGTTCAGTTCTCATATTCATCTTGCTTCTTTTCTCCTTGAGAACATAGACATAGGCCTTTGACTCAAACATTTTCAGGTGGTTCATGCTTGGTTTGTGTCCAATCCATAGTTCTTCTGGCACCTTTTGTAGGCAACCTATTCTGTAAATAAGTAACAGTGTTAATTGCCTCTTCCCAGTATATTTAAGGTAACTATGCTTCTAAGAGTATGCATTGCTCATTTCAGTTAGGGAGTAATTCTTCCTTTCTGCTATGTTTTTCTCCTCTGGAGTGTATGAGACTGTGAGCTGATGTTCTGTGCATTATTTAGCCAAGCAGTCCTTCATGTCACAACTCCATTGTATGCGCGAAAGACCAATTGTTTTTTTTAGAACCTGTTGCTTACCACTGCAACATATGCCTTGAGCTTCTCCAGTACTTGGCTTTTCTCCTTGATTAAGTAAGTAACTGTATACTTTGAAATATCCTCCATAAAAGCTAGAATATATGTGTTCCCACTAGGGCTCTCTGCCTTGGGCCACATTAACCATTATGAACCAGTTCTAGAAGGCGCTGTGGCGGCTATTTTTATTGTGAATTTTACTGACACTAGGTCTCATTCCTTTTCTCATTCCAGTCTCTTTCAATATTGCATTTGGTTATATGTATGCTCTTGGTCAGGTTCTGGCTCTCAAGTTGGGAAATAGCATTATTATCTCAATGTCTAAGATGTCTATGCCATAGCCACTCTTACTGAAACCAAACTGTTTGCCAGTTGTGGGACATAAAGACCATTTTCAGTGCAAATCCCTTATTTTGGCCATATGGAAGCTTGCATTTTGCAGAACCTGACCCATTGTCCAAATACCATATTTTAGTTTGGGTTGCACCTAGTATCAATACAAAGCACTCCTTTAAGGGTAGCTGTATAAAAACTTCCCTTTTTGTCTGTTTTGGAAAGGCACCCTTCTTCTTGGAAGCATTGCTGTCCTTTTTAAAGTCTCCTTGGTTTCCATATAAGTGGCAAATCACCTTGCTCTTGCTGTTTATATTCAGTGCCATTTGCTCAACATTTGATTCCCTTGTATTACTGCAAACCCCCAACTGTTTATGCCTATATGTCTCTTCATGTTGGCTGATTACTTCAGTGATTACTTCCCTTTCCTTCAATTTGGGATATATCATTTTCATAATTTTTGGCAAACTAATTAATAAGCGCACATTCAGATCCTGCAGTGGACTCTATTTGCCAGCACTTTGGAGTTGTTTACTTAGAGTAATTATTTGGTCCAAATGGTAATGTTCCTTTCTCTGGCATTTTGATGTTAAAGAGTCTCTTCTGGAAGTAGAGCTGGCTTTTCAGAGAGGAAGTAACATACAGCCATTCTAATTCTGACCAGATTGTCTTTGCTATCTGTATTTGTATGACTCTCAAAAAGTCTCTCAGTCAGCCCCTTAATTATGGCCCTTCTTGGCTTTTCATTATCAGAATGCCAGGTCCTCTGTCCTCCCTGCTTGTCATCTCCCATTTGGTAGTCTAACAGCATGCAACAGTCTCATCTCTAGCAGGTAGCATTTCATTCCCTCCTTCCAGATCAAGTAGTTAGTGCCTTCAGTAAGCCTCTCCAGGTGGGTAGTCATGCTGAATGTTGCAGGAAACTGCCATTTTGTATTTCTTCTGTGTCTTCAATTTCTCAACATGAATGCTCACTCTGCACTGATAGCTATGTTGGCAAATTTAGAACAATCAAAGCGAAGCACCAGGCTGCTTAAAAGAACAAAATAGTTTTATTTAGAAGAAAAACAACTTTGGATAGAAAGAAGAGAGAGAGAGAGACCTAATGATCTGTTGTCTTCATTAGTCTGTTCTGTGGGCAAGCAGGGAAGAAGTGTGTTCAAATGAACCGGAAGTCCCCACTTGAGCCAACCAGGATACAAGAGCAGATAATTTGGAAAATATTAGGAAGCTCTTGATCTAACTATGCTAAGCATGCATCTCCTCTGAAGCCCACTGTAGGATATTCTTCATATCTTTTTTGAATCATGCACACTAAAGATCTTGCATATTCCAGCACTTATGACAGGCCCCACCTGTGTTTTGTCAAGTTCCAGTGCCAGCCAGGCTAAAGAATAACACTGACCTCAGCTCTTCCATGTCCACGTCCAGTGCCAGATGATGAGGTATTAAGCTTGGCATTCAACTGCCTGATTATAACAGGAGGTGAGGAAGAGTATAGGCACTGCAGACCACATCTGCAAGCAAAAAGCCTTTTGAAAATGTCCTCAAATGGACAAAGATTTATATTGCAAATGGTCAGGGGGAGGGAGCAGTCAGCATCCTTTTAAAAAGTACCAGAATGCCTGGGCCATGATACCATATATGGAGGAGAATTTTGCTCAAAGAAACCATAATTGCTGTTTAAAACTAACAGTAGATGTTTGTAGTCAAATGGAAAGAGTGAACTGGGCTGAATCTGCTCTTAACTTTGTTAATTCCATTGTGGATCTCGCTGAATCTAGATCAATTCCGAGTCTTCCTCTTCCCCCCTCCCCCCATTGAAACAGAAAAGTGTTCTGCACGTGGTTAGGGAAGTTCAGAAGGCGGGGAGCCAAGTGCAGCAGGAACCTCTTTCTGGGCAGCACTGGAGGCAGCAGAGACGGGAGAAAAAAAAAAGAGGCAAATCTCTACAGAGAGAAGTTAGGGTTTTCCCTTTAAGGCAAGCTTGTAGCCTGGGAACAAGGAAGCCTTTGAACTGAAGCCTTGGCCAATCAGGGATAGATGGAAGTGTCTAAAGTAGAAGCAAAAAAAGGGAGAACATTTTATATAGGCAGTAATCAGGGGAATAAATGTCAGGAATGCCTACTTGGGAACTGGAATAGCTTCTGTGGAACAAAATTAGGATCATTACTTATCACAGTGATACCGCTCAGAAACAAAGGAGCCATGAAAACTCAGGAGACTACAGTGATATTTATCTGTATTTGATAAATGGGGGAGACCTTATTATTCTAGATGTTTCCTTCTGAACAAATGTCTTCTGTTGCTCTCTTGTTGTGAATCTGAGGTTGGCTCCTGGTGGAAGTCCTGTTTGTTCCCTTGTGGCAATAGCCAATGAATATTCTTCCATCTTTTCTATCATCAGTCAGTAGTGCCAAGTGGGCAGCCCAATGACACAGCCCAGATGAACAGTGGAGGAAGGAAAAAGAAAACGGGGCTTGCATGGTTGAGGCCTTTGGGGAAATGAAGGAAAAGATCCTGCAGGCAACTGACCAACATGTACTCCTTATCTTTCTCTTGTCCAGGACCTGATGACTCAGAATGGGATAAGCTATGTCCTCAATGCCAGCAACTCGTGTCCCAAGCCAGATTTCATTTGTGACAGTCACTTCATGCGCATTCCTGTCAATGACAATTACTGTGAGAAGCTCTTGCCCTGGCTGGACAAGTCCATTGAGTTCATAGGTAAGATTACTTGCTAGTCACTGGAAGCTTAAAAAATAAACGCTCTGGGCTCTAGGGTGCTTTTTTTTTGGGGGGGGGTTGCTGTGAAAAGGATCCCAAGTGATAGTGACACTGTTCACACACGTGCTTCTGTTTTGTTACTGACACTATTTTCAACTATGATGTGTGCAAAACATCCAGTCTACCCTTGGGAGACGTGCTTTATACAAAACAACTGAAGTCTCCAGACAGCTAAATTCTCAAGACTGATGTAAACCCATGGTGTCACCAGAGAGACAACTACTACCATTTGGGATAACAAAATACATTTTTATTTACCTGGGAGCTTTTCTTTTTCAAGAACGGGCACATGCTGACTCCAAAGGTTTTTGGTCACCTACTGTCTGACCCTTTGAACTGGAGGTGCCAGGGACGGAACTTAGGAGTAGATGCTGCGCCCCTGAGCTGTAGCCCTTTGCCCCAGTGGCTTGTGTCAATTGTATGACATGTCGAAACGTAACTTCCCGCTTTGGAAGAAAGCTGCTCTGGTTTCTTGCTTGGAATAATGAAAGCCATTTCCTCATGCTGCAGATAAAGCCAAGGTGTCCAGCTGCCAGGTGATAGTGCACTGCCTAGCAGGGATCTCCCGATCAGCCACCATTGCCATCGCCTACATCATGAAGACCATGGGCATGTCTTCAGATGATGCCTACAGGTGAGTTGGTGCTGGAGAAAGGATAGTTAAAGGTGGTTTTTATCCAATCAAGGGGAATCTTTCTTGTGGATTTAGGCATAGGCAGGTTTTGATTATTGTTTTAAAGAAACTATAGGGGATGTTATTTTAAATATCACATTTTGCTATTTTGCTATAAATATCACATTTTGCTATGCACCCCCACCCCGTATAAGATGGTACAGGTTGATGAGCATAAAAGAGCCATAGGTACATGCTGTCTCCTTCTAGGCAAGGAGTGCTTGGGGAGGCTTGGACAAGGATACAGTTGTTCCTTGGCCTCCTTAAGAAACCAGAGTCTTGGTGTACACTTAGGATACTGATTTGCATAGCACTTGGAATCGTTGTAGCCACTTGGATTTTGTAAGGTGTTTAATTCATTGCAGTGGGCTAGCTGATCACATCCATGTGCTGTTGGGTTCCTCATGTCTCAATGCTTTTGTGAATACAAGGAACCAACACATCCAGATAATACCAGTGGCTGCTAACCATGCACACTGCTGACTGATAAGCAAAAAGCTTTAAAGCACCGCATTGCCTATCCAGTTTTTTTTAAAAGATGTCTTTAGCATCTACTAACTAAATGTTCCCAGAACTAGAGTGTAAAGGAACTGGAGAATCCCATTGAATGTAGATCAAGCAATAACCACAGTTGTTTGGTTTGCATTGACAGGTTTGTCAAAGACCGTCGTCCTTCCATATCACCCAACTTCAACTTCTTGGGTCAGCTCCTAGAGTATGAGAGAAGTCTGAAGCTCCTCAAAGCTTTGAAGGCCCATGGGGAGAAAATTGAGGGGGAATTCCAGGAAGACCAACTTGAAGCACAGGGAGGCAACAAACACCTGTCTACCTCAGAAAAGGCCGAGGAGGTATTTAAAAGCACAAGTGTGGAGATCTCCTCAGTTGACTCTGAGAGACCATCAGGAGTTCACAAGGTTGTCTCACCTACAGTGCTACAGCAAGGACTCAATGGGCTGCACTTGTCTTCTGAGCGTATCCAAGACACCAACCGGCTGAAGCGTTCCTTCTCCCTGGATATTAAGTCGGCCTACACTCCGAGCCAAATGCAAGATACCCAAGAACCCACAGAGGCAGGAGAAACCCCCAAGCTTTGTAAGCTTGACAGCCCATCAGGCCCTAATGGCACATGCCAGTTCTCTCCTGTTCCAGACAGTCCAGATTGGCCTAGTGGTCCTGACTTCCTTCTAGAGGCCAAAGTACGACAGAGGCGGAAGCATCGACACCAGGCGGGCTCCCCTGCCCATGGGCTGAGCCTTAACTTCAGCGGCGTTTGTGCCATGCATAAAAGCACCAGCATGGAGGACAGTCTCAAGCAGACGCTTCGGCTGAGCCTTCCCAGTGTGGGGCAACAGCTGGCCCAGCCAGTCACCACCCCAACCTCTGCAGGCACTTGGGGGATGCATTTGGAATCCCCCAGCACTCCTTCATCGGAGAATCCCTGGTACTTCAGCACTGACTCAGCCTCAGGCAGCAAAGGCAGCGGCAGCGGGACTCTCTTTGCCAGCACCACCACCTATTCTTCCTTCAGCTGCAGCACAATCCAGGCAAGTTGTGAGATCAGACTGAGGGACAAGCAGCGAGGGGAGCAGCGGGATGTGCGGCACAGCTGGCACGAGGACAGCGCAGCCGAGAAGCAGTTCAAGAGGAGAAGCTGCCAGATGGAGTTTGAAGAGACCTTGTCAGAGAGCAGGTCTCGGGAAGACCTAGGCAAAATCAGCAAACAGTCTAGCTTTTCCGGCAGCATGGAAATCATAGAAGTGTCCTGACGTTCACCATGTGAGATTTGAGAACGTGTGTGTGTGTGTGTGTGTGCGTGCGTGTGCGCGCATTGTTCAGTGGGATGGGTGGGTGGGAATGCTGGCAAGATATTTAACTGGGGAGAAGCAAGGCATGGGTGGGGGCGGGAGTATTATTTATATGCCTGTGTGCATTTCCAAAGTGTACACATGCTAAAGTGAAGGCAAAGCTAAATGAATCCGAAGTCAAGAAACATAATGGTGCATGCTTAGTGCCCTTTTTCGCTCCTACCTCCACCACCAAGGTGAACCACAGCCACATTCCCTTATTGGCGGGGGCAGCGGGGAGGTTGCACTGTATCAACTCTCTAAATCCAAAGTTCTTTTCTTCCATTTACCTCCCACAAAGGAAAGTGGGAAAGTTGAGGTTTGACTTCAAAATGTGGTGGAAAAGAAACTGGGGCAGAGGTAAACACCTTAGCCAATTTACTTTCAGTGTAAAAGTTCTTCTGGTGAGAGGTTATTGTCAGAGCAGCAAATTTGCAAGAGGGGGAAGTTCAAGGGAAACAGGTTATTTTCTTGTAGGAGAGCATTGCCCATAGTTAATAATACATTCCTACCTTACCTATAGGAAATGGCTGATATTTTGCTCATGCCCTAATCTCATCACAGGAAGGAAGTTCCCCTTCTGTTCCATCTTGGGTGGATATTGTATATCGGTTGCTCTTCCTTGATTGGGGTGCAAAAACCTAGAGATGATTTTTATTGGCTCCCCTCTGTTCCCAGCCCATTTTTGCCATACTGAGCATGCTCCTTTGTGTTTCTTTGGCTAGTGTTCTTTAATGCTGCCTTACAGCAGCTCTATACATATATAAATATATATTATATATAATATAATAGAGAGAGAGAACACAAAGAGAAGGTTTAAATGGTTTTACTACAGTTTTTATTGAAACAAATGATATTTCAACTTTTCTTTTTAATTTATTTGAAACTGTTCATTCTGGCAATGATTTTCAGACAATGTAGGGGAGGTACTTTCAGCTCTCTTTTTACTGTACGTGGTATTTAAATGAAACACAAGTTTCAAAGCAATATCCTAGGCCTGTGACTCCTTCTGTAGCTCACGGCAGTGATGCAGACACCCCAAAAAGTAGGATGAGAAATCTTATCTGTGTGTGTGTGTATTGTATGTGCGCGCACTTTAATTTAAAAAGAAAAGCAAGAAAACTTCCAACACAAACTGAGCCAGGAATCTTAATTCTTCTTTCTTACTTTGTATTTCTCTTGCATCTGCAATCAAAGCCATAAAAAGTTCTTCTTTCTTGGGTTGGGTGAATGGAAGCAGGACTGGGCTTGCAAGGGCAGGCATCTGCTGTAAAAGGAAGGTGTTAGGATCTGTATTCTAGGGAAAGGAGGTGGCAGCAGGCTGCCTTGATAAAGCTGTGCTTACTGAATGTTCTGAGTTGCTCTCAAGAGCATATAAGATGAGGGGGTTGAATTCCCAGGGCATCAGTCCCTTCCAAATAGCTCAAGATCTCTCCCAGATTAATTATAGTGACAACATATAGGCTATTCCTTGTCCTTACAAAGGGGGAGGGAGCTGTAACATGGCCTTTCAGATACTGTTGTCATTTGAATAGTGTCAAACCCAAATGGGAGAGTAAGCTCAACAACCAAAACCTGTAGGAAAAGATGGCAACAGTTTTTGATTGGATTATGTTAGTCCGGCATCAGAATAAATTCCCTTCAAGTTCCTCAGAGCCGCTGAAGGGCAGTGTCCACTTGCAGCGAAAGTAGAAATAAAAA
The DNA here is from genome assembly GCF_049243985.1 of Paroedura picta. Taxonomy (NCBI): domain Eukaryota; kingdom Metazoa; phylum Chordata; class Lepidosauria; order Squamata; family Gekkonidae; genus Paroedura; species Paroedura picta. The sequence continues at coordinate 87,638,026 of NC_135370.1, read as the reverse complement.
ACGGATAAACGTTCCAGTTCTACAGCATGAATCTTTCATAGGGGGTTCCCCAATAAGTGTGAATCAGTTGTGAGAAAGAAGCCCAAAGACAAAGCTGAACTAGAAGAAGACCAAATGAAATAGCCTTTTGAGGAAGGAAGTTCTAAGAAGGACAAGCCGCATTTCATTCTCCATCCCCTCCTCACTCCAGCGGCCGTCTCCCCAGCCCTCCTCTGATGTGTTGCTATGAAGAGGCGCTTAGACATATATCTTTTCTTTTCTTTGCACAAAAGAAATCCAGTTCTTAAAGTCTCACTTGATTACCACACTGGGGGAATGCATGGATGGAAGAAATCTTCATGTCCAGGGAACATGGAGGAGATAATCATCCAGCATGTGGCCACAATTGTAGCAGGACGGGCCCAGTATTTTGGCATGTGAATTAATGAAGTGAAATCCTCCTTAGAATGAAAAATATAATAATACAGTTTAAAACTGATAATTCACCACTCTTCAATAGAAATCTCCCAACTATGGGGTGCCTCATTCTACATTGTAATTAGGTTGACCTTTAACAAGGGAAGAATTTTAATTGCTTTCCATTAGTTGCAAGAAAACGCAAATCAAGCATTAAGGTCCTAATGCAGATGCAGAAGTCACTGAAATTGGCAGCCTACTTTAAGAGTAGAAACTTTTGTGAGCTCCTGTACAAATAGGCCCAATCATATGGAAAACCTCTATCACACTTGTTCATATTCTTGGTGGCCACTAATATGGACGTTGCCACGTGGCTTGAGCTGTTAACTTGCTATGTAGCTGACCGATATTACAACTTCACATGAAGCATTTTTCAGATATCTGTATTAGGATTCATTTTTAAAAGTGGCCTTCAGTGGTACAAGATGTGGTTCTAAAGCAGGAGAACATGCACTCAGATAAGGAAATCATCATAGACGTATTAATAATTCACTGATCATAGTGGAAGATCTCAGCAAGGACACAAGAGTGGGCATGGATGATTTATGTTTCCACTGTTGGCCACACTGAACTTTGACATCCCTTTTGAGGATTAGCAGAGGCATCAGCTCAGAAGCCTTCATTACAAGGCACTGCAACACTGCCCCACATTTGGGACACAGGCACAGAGCTGTCACTCAGCACATTGAAAGCACATTCTTTCCCCTATTTGTGTCAGTGAATTTGTGTTTTCTTCTTTCATATTATATGCTGGTTTTTGAGCCAATACCTCAGGGTTGTTTGTGTCGCTTTTAAAAGGGGGGAAATGAAATCCTTTCCGTTCATTTATTTTCCCATTTCCTTTCTTGTTTAATTTGTGTGTTGTTATTTTTTAAATGGTCCTACACAAGATTTTTAAAAAGATATCTCAGGTTCAAAAACAAACATAAGCCACAGGGAGCAGCAATAACATGTTGTTGCATCAAATTGTCTGTTCCTTGCCTGTAGTAACTACTGTCTGTATACTACAAAGAAATAAGGCAGAAACCTGTTAGACTTTTTAGTAGTAATTGCTTTATCAGGATAAGTTTGGATTAGATGCTGCAAGCTCAGAAGTGATCCCTTTGGACCTGTATAATGTGTTGGAATTAGTGTGGCAGAGGGTCGGGGTATAGTTTGCCTCCTACATTGAGGTTTGAATCAATTTTTATTGCTTTTTGTTCGATCCCCCTTAGTGTTCAATGTCAAGGTCACAACCTTTGGGTTCAGAGGATGTATTAGGAGCATGAGGGGCACATTGGTCCCACACAGTCACAAATAGATCAGAATCCCAATTGCACCCATAAGGTATGAAATGTCATTCAGTTACGTAGCGGGGTAACTAACTCATCTGAGTACGTTTCCCCTAGTTCCACTTATTCTCCTCCGAAATATGTATATGCATGACAAAATAATTCATTGACTCCTTAAAAAGGGCGGGGGGAAGCACAGAGCAATTGTTGACTCCCTGTAGCAAATATTTTTCCCAACTCAAATGTTTCAGGCGAGCAAATTTTCAGCTAGTAGTAACAATGTCATAACCTTGTCCCTACGTATCTTATATCATTGGAGTTGTTAGATGCGTGGCCCATGCTTCCTTTGAGGCACTCAGGCCACTGTATAGAGTTCCAGTTGATCATCACAACTATATCTCTGGATGTTACCCAGACTTCATTTTACTGTATTTAGGATTTAGACATGGGCAGAGACAGCACAGTGAGTGCTTTCCCAACCAAATCCAGAGAGTCCTGCCAAGCTGAGCATCCAAATTCATATCCAAGTTTAAATAGGCCCACATTGGTTATTTAAAATGTTCCATTAAAAATTACCATTTTTATCTGTTCTGTGCCTCTTCTGTGGAAATAGCAGGACAAGAACCTTGTGATCTGTAGCTGATGGGAACAGGTCTCACTTTCAGGAAGAATGCTTTACGGTAAGCTGTGAAGCACTGTTGTGGTAAAAGAATAGAGGTGGCGACTGGTAAAATTTGTAAAGCCTCAGCAGGACCGTTCCTTGTGGACTAAAGTAGTAGGTAATATTGTAGCCCAGAGTATGTTTTGAATGTCCATTTAAAAAGTAAAACTAAAAATGTAGATGCCTTGTGAATTTAAAAAATAAATCTAAAAGTCCTTGGCCAAGCAAAGTTTTGCCCTTGGGAAATGCTAGTAAAAATGACTTGGGAAATCCTACCTCATTTCAGCAGCCACAACCTCCATGGCTGTGACACTGAGCACTATTGCCTTGATCGACCTGTGATGCTACTGTGACATCACTGTGATGTCAGCCTGATTTCCCACTTTTCATGAAGGGCCCAAGATTGTGTGCTTAGTTTACAACTCTGAAGTCCAAAAGGATCGTTTTAATCCTGTTTTGAAACACAGATTTGCACTCATCCATAGACTCTGCTAAAAAAGTTGGTGACCTTACAAACCTCTTCTGCATTACAGGTTTAGCTGTATCAGTGTGTGCGTGTGCGTGTGCATGTGCGTGTGTGTGAAATATATGTGTAGACATTTTCCTATAGATGTTAAATACATCTTTAGAAACACAACAAGTAGTATCAGTGTGGATGGATAAGATCAATGGTTGTTTAAGGAGTGGCCACCTTCTGTCATTTGGAGAAAGTAGCACTTTTAAACCTGTGTAAGATCAAGTTTGCTTTTCCCCAAGTCTCTGTTAGAAAAGCAGTGATCAGACTGACCTCATCCTATTTTGGTTATCTTACCATTAGATGAGTGCATATCAAGGATAGATCTCCCATTAGCTTTGCGTGAAAACATCAGAAATAGCACAATATTGTCGGTTTTCTAACTCAGTAAAACTGTGCATTCTTTAGTGACATTAAAGTTACGTCTTAGATTATGTAGCATTGCTCTTCATAGGAAGATTTTTTTGCTACTATTTAGCTCCCCAGTTCTTATCAAACAGCAAACTGATTCCAAATACTGATCTCTTGTCCATAGCAGCACGAATAGATTCAAAAGTAGAAGCCAAGAGATTTCAAATAGGTTACATCTTTAGACAATCAGATGTAAAACAGTTTGATTTGTGAATTGCGGTGTGATCAGAGTCTACCAGAATGCAAGTGCAGCATTTTGATCTTTAAGGAAAGAACAATAACAACAAAGCCTCAGATAGGACAACCTGGCTTTGTGTGTGGTTTACAATGATACTCCTTCCAATGGTTTTAAAACAACTTCTCATAGGGACAATCTCTGTGTAAGGGGGAGTGTGTGTGTGTGGGGGGGGGAGTGTATTCTAGAGTTGGTAGTACTGATCTTGAAATCCAAGGCCAGAGCTGATTCTGCCATAAAGCATCGGGGCAGCGGTTTTTTGGGGTGAAGATTCCAGAGATGTGTTTGAGCAAGATTTGAATCTAGTAGCACCTTAGCATTCAACAAGATTTCCAGGCTTTTGAGAATCAGAGCTTTCTTGTCAGATATAAGAAGGAAAGCTAGACCTCACAAAATCTTGTTGGTCTTCAAGTTGCAACCAGACTTGAATCTTGTTATTCTACTGCAGACTTATAAGGCTACCCATACCTTCAGAGAAGTGTTATTTCCCTGCTTCTAGCCTTCATCTCAGTTTGCTGGTTGTCTCTTTCTTAATGACCGAAGGTGGTTTGCCATTTCAGCTTTTTACTTCTGAGACAAAACTATCTAAAGGGACACCACCAAGGTCTCCTGGGGTGAATTTCTGGCTTGCAGCACCTTTTTTTTTTAAAATCTTGTCAAAAAAAGTTCAAGGTAGTTTTTTACAATAAAACCCCCCCTCTGTGCTGATTCCCCATTCCCATCTGTTCTTTCATATGTACTCTCTTGCTTTATTTATTACTTCTTTTCCCTGTGCTCCTCCCTGTAGCCATGTGCTCTTGTTCTCTCCTCTGTTGGTTGCCAGCCCTTTTAAAAGAAGACCTTTTATGCCTTCCTTCTGCTCCTTAATGCTAATGATAATAAGCTATCAATGTTGTAATTGCAATGTATGAATTATAGATTTAAGTATTTATTATTATATTATTATTATGTAATTTTGCTTCTGTGTATGTTGATATTTGTTTCACCGTTGTGAGTGTGTGCAGACCTTTCCCCATCTCCATGTGCCTGTTGGCCTTTCCTGGCTCCAAACATATATGATGTTGGCTGGTCAGTACTGTGGCATGCTTGGTCTTTAGATGAAGGGGGAAGATCTATGAAAATGGAAAATGGGTAGGTGAGGACTCTTCAGTGCCCTGCCATGCACAGAGGTTTGCTCAAATCTATAGATATTTGTAGGGCATCATAGAAGAGTTTACCAGTTACTGCAGTTTACCTTAGGAGATGGAGAAACAATATATTCCAAGTTTTCTCCCTCCTAGAGCATGTCTACAATAATGCTAATTAGTTCTGGTGCAAAAAGGAACCCAAGGAATATGGGTTTTTATATGGGGACTAAGAAATGCAGAGAATCTATATTTTACTTATTTTGACCCTAGAATTTTCACCTACTTGCTTTTGGGGGGAATTGTCTGGGGTTGTTTAGTACTAGAATTATCACGCATGAAGTATAAAGTAGGGCTTGTTTCAGTTGATATATAATGCAAATATAAAATCTTCATTGGACAGGATTTTCATTTGCATTACAGGTGCCTCTCTTTCTGTTCCATATTGAGACTGGTCAGAAATTTATGTAAATAGCCCAAAAGAGGTTCAAATCTGACAATCTTACTAATTTCAGTACAGTTTGTTCCCCAAGCAAGTGTGCTTTGGATTGCAACCCAAATTCTAAAGCTAATAACTTTAGGATATTTTTAGAGCCTGTTCCAGGTTATAGATAAATCTCCAAGTTCTGGAGCTTTTTTGATAACCTGCTGAGAGCTGAAGCGTGTTGCTCCTCTATCCCATTGCTGCTGAAGGAGAAGGTTCTTCCCGTTTCCATCTTGCATCCCAAGATGTTCATAGAGACTGGGTTAGTAGAAGCAGCCATAGGTCTATGATCTAATTAATGGTCTCTTACATTCCTGTATCACTGACAGTGGAACAAATGCTTTCCCTCCCCAGCATTAGAAACAAGTATTAGCATTACTGGGGGAAAATTCAGTGAACAAAGCATATTTGTCTGGGTCCCACCTGTTCTGTCAACTGCTCTGTCGAGAGGTCCAAACAGGCTTCTTGGCAAGACAAAGAAATCATCACCTTCCTGCCACAGTACTACCGTGTCAACCAGGATAGGAATCAATTTAAGGTGAGGTACTTCGGAACAGCCATCAAATATAATGTGTATGTTTGCAATTTTAAAAATATATAGGTGGGGAAAGGAAATGCTGAAGAAGGTCTTTCTATTGCAGTACGTAGCATTTATTTATTATTGCTCAGAATTCTTTTGGAAGGAATGGAAAAAAACCCATCTTCTCAGGAGGCATATGTTGAATTCTTTATGGTCTCTTGTCTACCAGTCTACATTTTTAATCCACTTCTCCTGTCTCTCAAATGCTCATGGACAAAGATTTATTCGGGGCAAGTGGTTAAGCACCTTGACAAAGATGCAGAATGGAAAGTCTTCTTCTGACAAAGCCCTTGCACAACAAGAGATGAACAAGATGATCCAAGACTGGGCAGTTCCTTTTCCAGCAGTGCCCTTGGAAAGGGGATTGCGCCCGAACATCTGCACGTTCCTAGGATGAATTCTGAGTACTGTCCAGAGTGGGGTGGGTGGGGAAAAGACCTTTTGCAATTGGTCCGTGCGTCTGTTCCCTCTCTCATGAAGTTATGATAACCAAAATGCATCTCCTTCTGCCTGCTAAAGGAATGCTGATACTGGATGTTGCCTGGCAGGACCGAGTGGTGCACTCCGCCCCTGCTTCGACTTAATTTATTACTGGAGGCTGTAAACAGCAGTGCTTTTTTACCCTCTCTTTTCCTTTCTTTTGTATTTTGGGAACAATGTGTTGTAATAAATTCCTGATAGATGTTTTAACATCTCATGTTGGCTCTGTTCTTTGGGGATCTGTATTTAGGGAAGGGGAAATGGAAGGGGAAGGGGGGACTGAGAAGGGGGTAGCCCTGGCATCATTGGCAGGAGATCAGGCAGTCATGGCACAGTGTCACATGCCGTGCAAAGGGGCTGTCAGTACTAGTTGTTGCTGTCTAGTTGCTGACCTCAACACTGATAAAGTGCATTCCATAAGGCAGTCACAATCATAATAGAAGTTGGTCACTAAGAGGGGAATCTTGTATGCTTCTTGATATAGCTGTGCAGCTTGAGAATACTAGTCTGATAAAACTGCAATAAAAGTGCTGGTGTGAGAAAAGATCTCTGGTTCCTCTATTAAAACTAATTCATGGTTCCATGCACTCACTTCCTGTGGACCAAATATACATGCATACACCTTTCCATTGAACTTGGAAATACCCAGTCCCGGTAGGAAATTGCCATCTGCAGAAATCCCTAAATAGCCTTGTTTCCAAAGGGGTGTGGGGGGGAACCCCTCCCAAGTGAATCCTGCCAAGCCTGTGACCAATACTCTGCAGCTTTCTACAGGAGATTTTCACAAAGAAGAGAATCATGAAATGGCTAATGGCCATGCGTCAGAGAGTTGATTAATGATATGCCATGTAAGCAGTGGCCAGCACGCCTGCCAATACGTGGTTCTCAATGACACCTTTGGCAAGACCTGAATTGGTGTCCTTGTGCAGTATGAGGGAGAGCCTGATTCTGGCAGACACTAGTTACTGCCTAAGCTTGTTGAGATTGTGTTCTTCAAAGCACTGCAGATATTGTTAATTTGTCAACCAGCTACAGTTCATGGCAGAACACAACTTGCAGCCACCGCCTCCTTATGTCCTTCTGAGGCTGTCCTTTTATACAAACTGTAAGGTCAATATGAAGCCATGTGGCAGGTCAGGGACTGAACATCGCTTTAAGCACTGTCAACAAAACTGCCCCACCTGGAGGAGCAACAGCCCATTTGTCTGCCACAGGCTCCCTGAATGCATTTTATGGTTATTAAATGGCCCATGTTTGAAAAGGATTTGTAGTCTCCCCTATTGGAATTCAATCCAAGGTAGGTTGGAATGTGCACAGTCCAATTTGATGTGCATGTTTACAAACAACAAGCATTAGTGTGATAGTGTTTGGGGCTGAACTAGGAGATCAGAGTTGAGATCCCCACGCAACCAGAAGCCTTTCTACCTGAACTGCGGCCAGTTCTCAGCCTAATCTTCCTCAGAAGGATCCGTGGAACAACCAAGTTCACTACCCTGGAGCTTTTGAAGGAGAGGCAGGATAAAAATGTCATCAAGTCCGACTAAGCACAAGCAGATGTTGTCTCTTTTTGCTCAGTGATCCTCTTTGGTCACTTTCAAAACTATACAATTTTCCTGTCTTGGTATGTTGATCTTATAATATTGTGCCATATTGACCCTACTTGGCACAACACAGAAGTTTAAAGCTATACCAGACATCATCAGAAGAAAACATGAATTCTTGGGCCCAGATTCAGAGACTAGCAGACACAGTGTGCAAAAGAACAAAAGCACCAGAAAACTAACTTGAGATCAAAAGATTGTTTAACCAGCAACTATTTTTTTGATGTTGATATCCTGTATATCTCTACAACCCAGTCATCTGCTATAGTTTCACTGACTGGGGAGTAAGGCCCAGCTCACGGTTGAATTTCTCAGGCATTAGCTGTCTTGCAGGGGTAGTCAACCTGTGGTCCTCCAGATGTCCGTGGACTACAATTACCATGAGCCCCTGCCAGCAAACTCTGGCAGGGGCTCATGGAAATTGTAGTCCACGGACATCTGGAGGACCACAGGTTGACTACCCCTGTTCTAGGAGACCCCATCTTAAACTAGTTGACATTTAATCTCTTCTAGGAAATTTCTTCCAGTGCTTGAAATACTTCCTTGTGGAGGTTGGGCTGTAAAAGAAGAGACTCCCTGGCAAGACTGGAGGATGACAAACTTGGAATTTGGTGGAAAAAAACTATTGGGATTGAATCCTGCTGACTTCTTGTGTAATGTTATCTAATGTTCATGTTTTTTTCAGCCTCTGTCCCACATGGCTTTTATCTATGGCATGCAGGTCCTAAGCTCTCTGTCATGGTCTTATTGGCGATGTCTCCTCCAGCACTTTTCATTTGGTTGGATCCAACCTTAGAACCTTCACTTCATTCATGATGACACAGGTATTTGGCTAGGAGTCTTGCAAAACATCCCAAAGGGGTAGAATTGAGAAGACTGCTGTCTCCATATCTCCATGTCTGAACTCTGCTGGAACAAAAGCCTAGTCTAACTATGTGACAAAAGAAGGTGATCATATCCTGAGTTGGTAAAACATACTATAGTACTTCAGACTGCTTTCGGGGAATACCATTTTCATGTTCCTCCAGATGTGGAAAATTGTTTCCTAAAAACAGCAAAGCAGCACAGCAGGCAAAGGGCTGTTCCCAGCTTCCACAATTAGACATCACTGTAGGGGAATGTTGAGAAAATGTTATGCCCCTTCTAAATTGATTAACAGTCTATTCTACCGTTGAGCCACCTCATTTAGCTGCCTGTGCAGTCACAGTTTGTGTCTCTGCTATTGGCAGTTTCAGTCGCCCGTCCTCTGAAAGTTCATATTACAAACTTTTCTCTTGAATATTAAGATGCAACCATCAGTAAACCTTAACGATGTCCAAACTGACTACTCACCCACTACCTGATTGGGGCCTCGACAGTCTGGGAGGGGGGAGCAGGAGGAGTATAGACTGCCCACCAGCCTCATGGGACTCAGCTTGGCCTCTGCATTTTTCCTTCCTTCTCCCTCCCATGACTTATGTTTTTGCCAAGTTGCCAGCCCCCAGAAAGGCCATAGTGCAGGTGTGCATCCTAGTGCCTGTTGTTGCCCTGGGTGCGACACGCTTTTCCTCTAGTAACTCAATAATGCTTAGGGCACCTCTAACTTGGCCAGCATGGTGAAATGTGTGACTAAAGGTAAAGGTAAAGGTAAAGGTATCCCCTGTGCAAGCACCGAGTCATGTCTGACCCTTGGGGTGACGCCCTCTAGCGTTTTCATGGCAGACTCAATACGGGGTGGTTTGCCAGTGCCTTCCGCAGTCATGACCGTTTACCCCCCAGCAAGCAAGCTGGGTACTCATTTTACCGACCTCGGAAGGATGGAAGGCTGAGTCAACCTTGAGCCGGCTGCTGGGATCAAACTCCCAACCTCATGGGCAGACAGCTTCAGACAGCATATCGCTGCCTTACCACTCTGCGCCACAAGAGGCTCTTGTGACTACCAAATGTTTTATTTTGCTGTTATTGCCCAGATTAGTTTGTTTCACAAGTGAGATTTCCAATCGAGTTTCCCCTTCTCATTCCTGGTACCCAAACAGCTGATTACTGTGCAAAAACAGCTTCCTTCCTTTTCTTGGTTTGCATAGATGTGTGGCAGACCTGCTTCTGACCTCTGGTTGTGGCACTGGGAGAGTCTGGTGAGGAAGGTGAGAGGTAGTGGAAGGCAGCAAATAATCCTCCACTCTTAAATTATACTATGGATGTGAGCAGTTGATGCCCATGGTCATTGCTGCCTGGAAGGACAAAGATGGAATGCTAAGGAATACGGAAGCTGCACCCCTCTGAAGCACTGCCCTGAGGTCTTGCTTATAGTGCCATTGGAAGAACAGTGGGGCACAGGAGTGGGGCTAAAATTGGGTCCCCCACTTACCTGGTTTGAGAGATCTTCACACAACCCAATACTTTAAAATATATTGGATAAGGATTCCAACCTAATTCTAGCAACTTTATTTTCAAATCTAGCGGCTTTTAAACTTGTATTACTTCAAATGAAACACAATAGAGCCTGTTCAAAAATTCAGCTTCCAGTTTAACAACAAGAAATGCATGTACCAACCTGAAATGTTCATATCTAGGGCTGCCTTTCTCAACTTTTGTACTGTTGAGAAACACCAGAAGTTGTGAGATTGTTCAGTTGGGAATCATAGCTGTTTACATGCCTACCTGGGGCTCCTCCACTTCACATCTCCAGGCCCATCATTGGCTATTTTTGGGAGGTGGGGTGGGGAGATTGCCTTTGCCATATATGGTCATATCACCCAATACATGTTTAACAAAGTTTAAAATTATATAAACAGTTAACTCCCATCCATTCAGAAAACCCTTCCAGGGCTGTCAAGAAACCCCAGGGTTTCACAAAACCCTCTTTGAGAAAGCCTGTGCCAGGTGATGTGCAGTGATATGGAAGTTCTAACTGAGGTGTAATGACCTGATCACACATTCTGTTGTGGAATAACTGAGCGTATTTAAAGTCTGTCAGTTTTAAAAGACACCCCCCCCCCAAATATAGTTATAGCTTTCATCTTGGAAGGGTCATAGTAAAAGGTTTTAGTAGATTCTTTTTGGAGATAAAAAGGGACAGAGAGAAGTCTGGCAGAGAGAAGAAGTACCTCCTTGAACCATGAGGAGAAGATGGGATATGAGTCTATGTAAATAAATGAGGCAATTCGCTCTGCGATGGTAATGGTAGCAGCCACTGTTGCATGAGAAACACTGAAACATCCTTTTTCCAGTACTTGGACTTTTATTGACTTAGAAAGGCTGCCAAAGCTATAAATAAATGTTCTAGTACTAAATATAGAAACTATAGAAACAGGTTTCAGTCTATTTATTTAGCTTGTGCCTCCATGAGAGCTTGCCAATATTAAATCTTACATTGCTTCATCCCATTCATGCGGTGACCTGACCCCCCATGGTGGGCAGCAGTCTTGAGATGTTGCACTGGGTCATTTGAAGGATTTGGCCTGTCTGAACTTCTAGACACAAACCACTCTCTAGGTATGATCTTCATGAGCCCTTAATCCTCACAAGGATTTTTTAAGGCCAGTAACAGGAAACGCAGCTCAAAAAAAGGTCCCCAATCCAGATGCCTAGCTAGGGCTCCTGCATTCCAAGATATCTCTCAGCAAACTAGGAAGTCCAAAATAGATATGCTTTAACATTCTACTTTAAAAACATAAGCACTTCCACCCTTGAAGCAATGGATATTTGGACTAAAAAGTCCTCTATCTGTGTAACTTAATATACATACTAATCCATAAAACAGGATGTACAATATAATATCTCTAGACTTATAACTTTGAACCACATTAAAACACGACCAAACACATTTCTGCTTCCAAGGCCTTCCTCAGAGGTCAAATTATTGTGAACCTGCACATTATGACATATAAACGTGTTAATATCAAGTTGATTATAAGGCCTGAAGATGAATAGATAATATAATTATTCAGTAATTTATATATGAAAAACATTTGCTACATTAGAACATTTTTATTTTTTTTGTAGTCATTGCTTTCATTCCAAATATAATGTGTAGCAAAAGAATCAGGTTTTCTTAAGCTTTTAAGCACACATATCCAGAGAATGACTCCTATAAGAAATTATATTTCAAAGCTCTTTTAATGAGAAAAGTTGAATTCTGTTAATTAAGTACACACCAAATTGCAGTAAAATAAGATGAACCTTATAACATGCATAACTACCATAGCTATCAAAACCCTTGGAGTGTGTCTAACAACCTTTCACAGTGACTTCTACATTTCACAAACCTCTCAAAAAGTAGAGGAGAGTTGGTGCAGTCCACATGGTGAGTCTTCTCTTACCCAACCTTTGGGTACTCAACTTTGTTGTTTCTTCATGTTGGAGTTTTTTCCCGCTCCCGTTTTGTTGTTCACTCAGATAAGAATTAAGCCCCTTACAGATGACCCATTTGCATGTTGGGTGACTGCACAGAGCGAGCATAAGCATGCTGCCCCCACCATCATGGGATCACTGAGTCATCTGCACAGTGCACAGGCACAGAGGAAGTGCCTGTACATACACTCCCTCCCCCTGAATAAAAACATGTGAAAAGCAGTGTTGCTGATTGCAGTGTTGCTGAATGCCCTCCCTCTGGGCATTCATACTGCTCAGATGACTTGGGGATTTGCAAAGAGGCGAGTGTGGGGCCACTGCTCTTCTGACCACTGTCCCTCCCCTTGCAGTCAGTCAACACATCCATGCATCATTTGTACAGGGCTTTAGTGTAATGAAATACAGATAAATGAACTCCTGAAGTAATACTCTTAACTTCTGCATTGTGCTTAAAATCATAGAATCATAGAGTTGGAAGGGACCTCCTGGGTCATCTATTCCAACCCCCTGCACTATGCAGGACACTCACAACCCTAGCGCTCATCCACTGTAACCTGCCATCCCCTTAAGCCTTCACAGAATCAGCCTCTCCGTCAGATGGCTATCCTGCCTCTGTTTAAAAATCTCCAAAGATGAAGAACCCACCACCTCCCGAGGAAGCCTGTTCCACTGAGAAACTGCTCTAACTGTCAGGAACTTCTTCCAGATGTTTAGACGGAATTTCTTTTGAATTAACATTTTGCTTTGCCGAAGCATTGGTAGGGCTGGGCATTCTTTTCCCCCTTCCCAGTAATGTTAAGCTTTATATTTTAAGTTATGTATATGGACTGTCTTATGCTCTCTCTCTGGCTCTGAAATTAGAAAGAAAGCCAAATGGAAATCTTTGAGAAGATTGCAGGGGCAGGCCAAAATTACAAGGAAATATGATAATGGTCATAAAACCCTAACAATAGTATGGTGCTGTTTCAAAATGAATGTGTTGACCCCCACAGCACTGATCACTCAGCCGGCTGGTGTTATTTCCCATGAGGCATCAGTAGGGTTGCCAGATCAGTTGGACGAGCCAGTGGGGGATGGGGGAACATACCAGGAACTTGAAGGGAAAAAAACAGGAAATAAAAGTGACGTCCCTCCGTTACCCAGAAGTAACATAGCACAGTAAGGGTGACATTCTCGTTTGTGGGCAAAACCTCTATGGTACAATTAGTTTCTTATAGGGTTTTGCCCAAACACCAGATCATCGCTTCCGGGGATGTTGCTTTCACTTCCTTGTTGTTTCTTTCCCACCCTTGGTAAGTTCCCCTGGTTACTGAGAACATGGGGAGAGGTTCCCTTTTCCCCAAATGGGAATTGACAACCCTAGGCATCAGTTGGAATCAGACTGGCTGAGAATAGCTCTGTTGTGACTCCGGCAGGCTTCTGCTTCTTGACTCAGAGCTGGGTGGTCATGCCATTACTCAAAGGGACCCATTGCTCATCTGTCTGTGTTCCCCTCGGATGGAGCCACTGCTGCTCATTCTGCTTCACTTCTAAGGTTTATGGTATTAGTTTATTCTCCAAGTGTTTCCTGTCAAATGAGCTGAATGTTCCTCCCTCCCATCCTCCCACTGATCAGCAAAACAGTGTGGGCATCACAGCCCAACTGGCATCCTTCACATGTATGAACTAAGCTGTCTACCACTTCTTCACATATAATACCTATTTCACTGGAAGGAGAGTTTGCAGTACAGGGAGCTGGGGTGTGATTAGGTCATGTTTTGACTGATTCCAGAGAAAAGCCCACAGAAACCTACTTTGCCACCAGGGTGGAGGGAACATTGGATCATATGTGTTCATTCAGTGCCTTTCCAAATGATCCCACTTATGTTAGCCATTGCTTAATACTTTCATCAGTTAATTGTCAGTATAATTAAGGCCTGCTAGTGAGAAAAACTCGATGCCTATGTAAGCACTAACATATGGCTCCAATTTGTAGGTGGCTTTAGAATTCAGCATCTCCTACACAGTCAACGAGGGCCAGATTTTCAGAACATCTCAGCTAGGTAGATAAATGGAAGATGACCTATTCGGAAGATTTAATTCCTGTTATATTTTTTTTACTTTGATTTTGAGATTTAGGGATCAGAACAGTCAGTTGGTGGCACCACTTAAATGTCTTTTGCAATAAATAAAAACTGCAATTATGGCTACAGAAGAGGGGAAACAAGCCCTGACTCCTGTGTGTGTTCAGTCATTTTTATTGTGGGTAAAAACCAAATGGCCCTGCCAGACAGGCTGTTCTGTTTTCAGAGGCTCCACCAGGCCTGGTGGCTGAGAGAGAAGCAAATAGTTTGGCTCCTGCATACCCTGCAGTGAAGTCATTGCCAGCCTCCTTCCAGAAAAGACAGATGACATCAGTGCAGTGGGTCTGTGCCATGTAAACAGAACTGTGCAGCCAATGCAAATGAGGGCGAAGGAGTCTTGCTCACATATACACACAAATCTCCCCTGTTTTTACTATTAGGACTGTAGCCTTTGCAGCTCTGCCATCCTCACTTCTGCTGACCATAGATCCCAATGTCAGGCATTTTTCTGTGGGTACAGTTGCCTGAGAGATTCTCATTTGACTAGCCATTAAGTAAGATTTGTTGGCATTATGGAATAGATGCTAGAGCTCCTGCAGCAATTTTTTTAACCATTCTAATTCTCTCTGTTTTGACAAATTATAGTGTGAACAAACACTTCAACATTGAAACTTCAGATTCCTTTAGCATTTAAAAGCAACCTTCTCTGGTTCAGAAAGTTGCATATAGTAGAGTGTCACATTTTGTAGCATGCTGATCCTGCAGGAGCTACATTGATTGCCGGTTAACTTCCGGATCAAGTTCAAGGTTCTGGTCTTAACATTTAAGGCTATATGCGGCCTGGGTTCTACCTATCTGTGAGACCACTTATCTTCTTATGCTTCCCGCCGGGCCCTTCACTCTGTGGGTATGAATTTGATGGTTGTCCCGGGCCCCCAAGAAGTGTGCCTGGCCTCAACCAGGGCCAGGGTCTTTTCGGACCTGGTGGAACAAGCTCCCAGAAGAGCTGAGGGACCTGACGGAGCTCTTCTGCCAGGCCAGGCTGGAGACCAGGGGTGGTAAGATCGATTCCCTCCCTCCCCCCTTGTGATCAGTACCCCTAGGCTGGCATCGCCCAGACCATCTATAGTAGACATAGACTGGGAGCAGCAGAGTTTAGGCTCTGTGGGAAAGAATAAGGTTTCATTTGTTGCCACTATGGATGATTCATAAATGTACAGGGTTTTTTAATGGTTTTTATATTTTTATTGTAAACCACCTTAAGCCAGCCTGGCCGAAAGTGGCAGTCTAGAAATTAAATTAAATTAAATTAAATTAAATTCATAGAATCATAGAATCATAAGAGTTGGAAGGGGCCATACAGGCCATCTAGTCCAACCCCCTGCTCAACGCAGGATTAGCCCTAAGCATCCTAAAGCATCCAAGAAAAGTGTGCATCCAACCTTTGCTTGAAGACTGCCAGTGAGGGGGAGCTCACCACCTCCTTAGGCAGCCTATTCCACTGCTGAACTACTCTGACTGTGAAAAACTTTTTCCTGATATCTAGCCTATATCGTTGTACTTGAAGTTTAAACCCATTACTGCGTGTCCTCTCCTCTGCAGCCAACAGAAACAGCATCCTGCCCTCCTCCAAGTGACAACCTTTCAAATACTTAAAGAGGGCTATCATGTCCCCTCTCAATCTCCTTTTCTCCAAGCTGAACATTCCCAAGTCCCTCAACCTATCTTCATAGGGCTTGGTCCCTTGGCCCCAGATCATCTTCGTCGCTCTCCTCTGTACCCTTTCAATTTTATCGACGTCCTTCTTGAAGTGAGGCCTCCAGAACTGCACACAGTACTCCAGGTGTGGTCTGACCAGTGCCGTATACAATGGGACTATGACATCTTGTGATTTTGATGTGATGCCCCTGTTGATACAGCCCAAAATGGCATTTGCCTTTTTTACCGCTGCATCACACTGCCTGCTCATGTTTAGTTTACAATCCACAAGTACCCCAAGATCTCGTTCACACACAGTGCTACCTAGAAGCGTATCCCCCATCCAGTAGGCATGCTTTTCATTTTTCTGACCCAGATGCAGAACTTTACACTTATCTTTATTAAATTGCATCTTGTTCTCATTTGCCCATTTTCCCATTGTGTTCAGATCTCGTTGAACTCTGTCTCTATCTTCCGGAGTATTTGCCAGTCATTCCAATTTGGTGTCATCTGCAAACTTGATGAATAGTCCCTCCACCCCCTCATCTAGATCATTAATAAATATGTTAAAAAGTACCGGGCCGAGCACCGAGCCCTGAGGTACCCCGCTACTCACCTCTCTCCAGTCTGATGAAACACCATTGACAACAACTCTTTGAGTGCGGTTCTCCAACCAATTCCCCATCCACCTGACTATCTGAAAATCCAGATTGCAGTCCTTCAATTTATCCATCAGAACATCATGGGGAACCCTGTCAAAAGCCCTGCTAAAATCCAAGTAAATGACATCAACCGAATTTCCCCGATCCAGTAAACCTGTTACTTGGTCAAAAAAGGAAACCAGGTTGGTCTGGCAGGACCTGCTGGAGACAAATCCATGCTGACTTCCTTGGATCACCAAATTGTCCTCCAGATGTTTGCAGATCACTCCCTTTAATATCTGCTCCATTATCTTCCCCACAACAGAGGTCAGACTCACTGGTCTGTAGTTTCCCGGGTCATCCTTCCTCCCTTTTTTGAAGATCGGAATAACGTTTGCTCTTTTCCAGTCCTCCGGGACATCTCCAGTCCTTAAAGAGGTTCCGAAGATGATGGACAAGGGCTGTGCAAGTTCTCTGGAAAGTTCTTTGAGTACTCTCGGGTACATTTCATCCAGACCAGGGGATTTGAACTCATCCAGTGCAGCTAAATGCCTCTCGACAACCTCTCTATCCATGTTAACCTGCCACCCAGACACTATCCTTTGGCTACGGCCATCTCTAGATGTGCCTAAACACTTTGACCTGTGGGAAAAAACAGATGTAAAATAGGCACTAAGCCTTTCTGCTTTCTCTGCATCTTTCGTTAGAGTTTGTCCATCTGCACCCAACAGTGGGCCTATTGCCTCCTTGACTTTACGTTTGCTCCTCACATAACTGAAAAATCTTTTCTTGTTACAATGGGCTTCCCTGGCCAATCTTAGCTCACTCTCAGCTTTGGCCTTTCTGATGATTGATCTACAGTGCCTAGTAACCTGTAAGTACTCTTCTTTAGAGCTCTGTCCTTCCCTCCATTTCCTGAACATTTTCCTTTTCTTTCTTAGTTCCTCTTGAAGTTCTCTGTTCATCCAAATAGGCTTCTTAGAGCTCCTGCAGTGTTTTCGTCTTTCTGTGATAGTCATTGATAGTCAAATTAATATATAATAATTTGCACAGCTCATCACTTGCTGAGCTGAATTAAGCCAACCTGCCTTAAGGCTGATCTGGTAGTCAACTGGTAACCAGACAGTTTTATTTAGGACTCCCTTGGACTAATTTAGTTTTTATTTATTGGAATTGCTGATTGAACATTTAAATTGTGGCCTTTTGTATGTTTTTATAGTTGTCTTATTCACATTGGAAGCTGCCTTGAGTTCTGCAAGGTAGAAGGTAACAAATGTTTTAAACAAACAAATACACAAATAAATAATTATAACAATGCCCTATCTTCCTTTCAATCTGTGAGGCATCTCATCCCTAATGCCATCCAAGTGGGAGGGATTAAGTGACAGTTGGCCAGGCACGCTGATGGAAGGAGATTCAGAGTGTGTTAGTGTACATGCACACTCATATCCTGAAAATTAGATCAATGCTTATTAAGCACCATTAAATTGCTCCGGATTGGGGGTTCTGGTTTTGTGTCAAGCAGAATATTGGCAGGGTGTGTTGAAGAAGGCACCTGCTACTTGCAGTCCCAACTAAAGAGCATATTGCATTAAGAAAGAACAGTTTATGTACTGTGGATATGGCTTGAACAATACATCTTCAGCAGTCTGAGACAGGGACACTGCCAGGCACTACGAGTTATCTCCACAGACTGGAATCCATTACTCAGTGTATGTAATTGGTTGACATTACCTCATCATGTCACTCCAATTCATAGGATTACTTCATTAGGAAAACACAAATACACAATGTACCTGACTGCACAAGCACCCCATCCTTACACAAACGCCTATCTAGGAAGGGGGTTTTGAGTCATTTTCTTTTGGAATCCCTAGGATATGTATTTCAGTAAGTAATCTCTTCCTGTACTGTGAACTGAAAATTGCTGCTATTTTCTCAAACACGTTTGCATATGCATGCAAAGTGACAATAAATACAACATATAATGACTCACCATGACAGCATAATGGCCGAGATTCTCAGCAGGCATAAACTGGCCATTGTCTCTTTGCTTTTCATTGTCTGAGAGTCTATTCAGCTTTTGCACAGGGCAGAGATATGGGTGAGAAAATTTTCCAAAATTGATAATATTTGATTATTTTTCCTTGGAATGTCCCCTATTTTTAAAGATTCATTATTTTATAGAATAATGAATCGCTAGATTGTCAAATGCCATTACTATATTAGTCAAGTTTCAAAACTGTTATTTAAAATATTTTAGGTGATTTTCCATAGGAATTGTATTAAATAGTAATGTGAGGTTTATTGTATTGTAAATGAGTGGTGTGTGGGATAAAAGCATAAATGCATATAAGAAAAACCATGATATGAATTTACCTGTGCAGGTCAAATGAACCCACAGCTGAAATTCTTCTTTATATGTTTCCTCTCACCTGGTGGGCGTGATGCTATGAAGAGAGAGAGAGAGTGTGAAAGTGCAGTGTGCTAGTGGCCTCTGTGGAAGAGTTAAACTCTGTTCCAATAGATGAGGGGACAACCACATCCTTGGCATATTATGCACAGTTCTTGAGGTGTGCCAGAATTAAAATACAATCCTACAAAGAGTTTGTCCAGTCTTGAACCAATTGAAATCTATGAGTTTAGACCAGTGTAGCTCTACACAGGATTATACTGTTAAGTATAAAAACAGTTTCAATAACTTTATGGGTTTTCCCTTGGAAGTATACAATACAAGGGAAAATGGCTCCTTTAAGACCAACAAAGGTTTATTCAGGGTACAAGCTTTTATGTGCAGGCACACTTCATCAGATAGTTTAAGTCCAGTGGCACCTTTAAGATCACCAAGGGCTTATTCAAGATGTATCTGAGGAAGTGTGCCTGCACATGAAAGCTTGTACCCTGAATGAAATTTTGTTGGTCTTAAACGTGCCACTGGACTCAAACTGCATTCTGCGGCTTCAAACCAACATGGCTGCACACCTGAATGGGAGGTAAAAACACACTATATATAAATGTTTACAGGTATTGCTCCAATAAAAATAATCTCTATGAAACCCTTTAAATTTGCTTGAATATGAATGTAAACTGTGTGAGGCAATTTTTCCCTTAAAATTTGCAGTTTAATAGTTGTTATTTGATCATACATTTAACATGGTTTACTTTTTAATTTTGTTTACTAAATATAAGGCAAAATAAGCTGTGCTAAATCAACCATACATTTAGGGTAATGGGAAGTTCTCCAATTCATATTTTTCTGGAAGACTGGGCCTTTCCTTTCATTAATAAGCTTGTTTGACCCAAACATAAAACCAGTACAATAGAGTAAAACAGAACACATGGCAAGGTAAAATATTACAATGTGTGCATGTTAAGTACCACCAAGTCACTTCTGACTTATGGTGACCTTATTAATTAATGACCTTCAAAATGTCCTGTCAGCAGCACCTTTGCTCAGCAGCAGCTTTGCTGGCTTCCTTGATTTGAATCAATCCAACTTGGGTTGACTCTTCCTATTTTTCTGCTGCCTTGAGCTTTTCCTAGCAACTTTTAAAATTGTCTTTTCCAGTGACACTTTTGATTACAAAGCAGGGTAACAGGGTCTCTAGTCTCTATTGCACCAGATACACAACCACAAACACCATCTGAAAATGGAATTTTAGCAAAGCACCCTCTCAGCGGTACAGTTGGCAGAACATTCTGTCTGGCAAGCATGAAAGAATGCCTGTGACTAAGGACTAAGAAAATTTAAATATGAAAGAAGGGCTAAGGACAGGGAAATCCTAATTGCAGAAACAGAGCACACACTCCTTGCACAGGTCTGTGGACTAGCATGATCAAGATGAGCCACGCTCTTCTCAGTCATCCTCAACACTTCCTGATAGCTAGAACAGCCGTACTCTATGTGGAGGCTGGAATGCTCCTGGGATGACTAATACCAACTGACACAGTTTAGTTCACCTGCTTTGGAAGATAGGTTTTATGGCTTTACACCTAATTGAAGTCTCTCCTCTCCCCAAATCCTGTCCTCCTCAGGGTCTACTCTCAAACCTCTAGATATTTCCCAGGCTGGAGCAGGCAATCCAACTGATAGCCCATATTCCTAGCTGTAATAAGGGAAGGGTCAGGGGGTCTATTAACTACACACCTCTCCCAAGCACTTCTAAAAGTGTCTTCCTTCAAAAGGTGCAAAAGGCCAACTGGACACTGAGAAAAGGTCTTTCAATTGTAATTAAAGACACTAATCCAAGCCCTGGCCTGGAATGATTGCTGTGCTAGCTCTGTTCTGATCACAGGTCCTGTGGCACACTCAAGAAACTGAAGGAGTGAAAGTTATAGCCTCAGGTTTGACCTTGAAGCTCCTTCAGAAACATCAGGTTGTATAGAATGCAGCTGCTAGATCGTTGCCCAATATGTCATGTTCATCCTTATAATCAGCCTTTACTTTAGAAGAAGAAGAAGAGTTGGTTCTTATATGCCGCTTTTCCCTACCTGAAGGAGGCTCAAAGCGGCTTACAGTCGCCTTCCCATTCCTCTCCCCACAATAGACACCCTGTGGGGTGGGTGAGGCTGAGAGAGCCCTGATATCACTGCCTGGTCAGAACAGTTTTATCAGTGCTGTGGCGAGCCCAAGGTCACCCAGCTGGTTGCATGTGGGGGAGCGCAGAATCGAACCTGGCATGCCAGATTAGAAGTCTGCACTCCTAACCGCTACACCAAACTGGCTCTCTCTTTAGCAGCTGCCCAGATTGCCTATTGGTTTTCAAATCAAATATAAGGTGCAGGTTCTTACCTTTAAAGCCCTAAACAGCTGGGGGCCTTCATACCTCTGGGACTGCCTCTCCCTATATGACCCTCTGAGAATGCTTCATTCTTCCTCATGTGGTTTGCTTTTGGTACTACCCACTGATGGCTCAACTGTCCTCAGCAAGGGCAAGAACTTTTTCTATAGTGGCCCTGGCCTGGTGGAACACTCTGCCAGATGACATCCTGGCCATGGCCCATTATGCACGGCCGCCGAAACGGCGCTTTTGGGTCACATGGAAAACACGGAGGGGGAAGAAGTGAAGCAAACCGCTTATGCACGGGATGGGACGCAACGCCAGCAAAACCCAGAGTAATCGATTATGCATGTGGTGACCCCAGCGCCGCTTCTGGTTGTGCCCCAGTCACCCGGAAGCTGCACTTTCTTCTGCATTTCGCTAACGCAGCTTTTTCGGCGGCGTGCACCGAATCTGCTGCCAGTTGCAGCCGGCACCGTGCGTTATCGGTGATTTTAGTCGCCGCCATTCCACCCTGAATGTGCGCTATTCCCCCTGTGCATAATGGGCCCATGTGAGGTCTGTCTAGATTCTGTGGGGCCTATAAGACAGAGCTGTTTCATCAGGCTTTACAGAAAGGATGGTTTAAGCCCATTTTCTACCACCTGTTAGGAGGTGGTACTTTTTTTTTTGACAAGTATCTAGGATGTTG
This sequence comes from Paroedura picta, assembly GCF_049243985.1. Taxonomy (NCBI): domain Eukaryota; kingdom Metazoa; phylum Chordata; class Lepidosauria; order Squamata; family Gekkonidae; genus Paroedura; species Paroedura picta. The sequence goes on along the minus strand of NC_135370.1, from coordinate 87,616,003 downwards.
CTGTTGGGTGTCAAATGATTGTTTTATTCTGATGCTTGAGTTGGGGTGCTATTTTATGGACTGAAATGTAATGTGTTTGTAACTATGCTTTTTCTTTATTATAGATTGTTTACTGGATATTGTGAGCTGCCTGAATTCCTGTGACCTAGTGGATGGGGATGGGATAAGTCCAAAAAGAAATTAAAAACTCAGAAACTTGATTGATCCTAATATTTGTCCCAAATAAAATGTTAGGAATTATCTTGGCAGTAAAAGCCTCAGTAGCAGCAGGTTCACAGTGTTCTCCTTTTGAGTTAAAAAACACACACATATACCTTAAAAGAGTACTTAATTAGTGCTAGCAATTTCTGAGTGAACATGAGCTTTCCAAGTAAAATTATGGTTACCGTATATACTCGTATATAAGCCAATACAGATATAAGCCAAGGCACCTAATTTTACCACAAATTTATTGACTCTGATATAAGCCAAGGGTGGGAAATGCAGCAGTTACTGCTAAATTTACATTAATTGAGGCACCAGTAGGGTAAATGTTTTTGAATATTTATTTCAAAGAAACACTGAAAGAAAGAACTGTAAAAATCGACACTGAAAGAAAGAACTGTAAATATCCACTTTTAAAAGAAACACAACCCCAAGAAGAAAAGGCAAACAATGCAGCCCCTCAGAAAAAAGAAGAAATAAACATGAGGAGAAACAGTAAATCCCAAAGCACTCCCAAAACCCACCCCACCCCGCCCACAGAAACCAAAAGAATAGTTTGGAAGAAGTGAAGGCAAAAGGAGAAAAAAAAGATCAGAGTATCTCAGTCAAACCATAGCTATCCTACAAGCAGCCAGAGCAAGAAAGCTTCAGCTTGCAGGAGGCTTGCAGAAGCAATGTAACGATTAGCTGACTGGGAGCAGGCTGTTAGTTCAATTACCGTATATACCCGCATGTAAGCTGAAGAGGACTTTTTCAGTGTGAATACTGTGCTGAAAACTCGGCTTGTACATGAGTATATATGGTAAATATAAATTCTAGGTATTTGTAACTGGCTAGTTACTCAGTCCCCTCCACCCATGGTCCAAGTCTTATGAAAAAGTAATTATTTTAAATCTTCCATAATTAACAATTAACCCTTTCTGGGTTCAATAGTTAATAAATTAATGCTAATAAATAGTTAATAAATCCTTGCTGAGTCCAACTGCTAATCTATGTAATAGCAGGGAAAGCAAAACTGAGATTTCCTGCCCAGCCAGTTTAGGCACACAAAGTGCAGAAGATAAGGAATCATGTTGTTTATGTAAAGATTGAAAAGTAAAGGACAGGCCCTGTTCTTACCCTCATGCAACTGTGGAGATACTACCTGGAGTTTACGTCTGAGGAGTTTGTCTGCAATGACAGCTGTTGAACGATGGCCACAGATGACCATATGGGTCCTACTTGGTCCTACTTTCTCTAATGTTCTGAGATCTTTTTCTTTGCCGCTGCATTTGTTTTGGAACTCCAGTCCCAATCCTCTATTTTTATTTTGTATTTTCAAAGGCACACTTAAGTCTTCAAGAAACTACGTGGAGTGAGCGAGATGTTAGAACTCCAAGATGCATCTGAAAAGCGGCTGGCCTGATGTAGAAGCCTTCTAGCAGCACCTAGTGGCAGCTCAGCACAAGTTAACTTGCCTCCATACTTGTATGTTTGGCTCTTCCTCCAATTTCTCCTCCTCTTATTTTCCGTAGTGTAATGACCTGCTTCAAAGGACACATTCTGTCATCAGCAGGGCCAGTGAAGCTGCCAGCACCATAGACTTCAGCACCATCAGAATGAGAGTCATTGCAAATGGAGATCTGGAGCTGTCTCAGGGGTCCATTCACAGAAAGATACTGCAGGAAATGAAGTCCTAATGGAGGAGTCTAAGAACGCTCTCAACTCAGTGCAACGTCTCATTCTTTCTGCACTCTGGTCAAAAAGTCTAATCTAGCAACACAGGTGCTTTTCCACCTCCGTTTGGCTCTTTTTACCAGTTCTTGTGAAGCTAGTTGTCTCTGCAGAGACCCAGAGGGTTTTGACAAAGAAGGATAGGGACTTATGCTTATTATAAGTAGCAGCTACCACAGATGTCTAATACAGTATCCCTGCTCTGTTCTGCCCTAGCATAGTCATTAGGCTTGCAGAGTAAGTGGTGGTGTATTGCTCCACCGTGCTGCTTATGGCTGCATTGCGACCAGACCTTGTTTAACCCTTTGCCTCTGCTCTTAAACAGAGGCCCATTACACATGCACATCTCACTGCAGATTTTCAGAGTAGTATTTATTATTTTATTTATTAAATTTTTATCCCAGTGTTCCCAGACAAGCTGGCTCGCGGCAGTTTACAATGTTAAAAAAATAACCTCATAAATCCAAGCTAAAAAACCCAGATAAAACAGAAAAACAAACAGTAATCCAAAAAGATAGCGGTCAGATAATCCTAATCCCCTGTTCCTCTGATTCCTTCTATTCCCGGCTGTCTCCATCCGCTGTAAGTCTGGGGGCGATGGTAGGCCCCTCCCGGGGGTCCAGATTGTACAAGCACAGAGGAGGACACGATCTTATTCATAGAATTATAGAATCATAGAGTTGGAAGGGGCCATACAGGCCATCTAGTCCAACCCCCTGCTCAACGCAGGATCAGCCCAAAGCATCCTAAAGCATTCAAGAAAAGTGTGTATCCAACCTTTGCTTGAAGACTGCCAGTAAGGGGGAGCTCACCACCTCCTTAGGCAGCCTATTCCATTGCTGAACTACTCTGACTATGAAATTTTTTTTGCTGATATCTAGCCTATATTGTTGTACTTGTAGTTTAAACCCATTACTGCATGTCCTTTCCTCTGCAGCCAATGGGAACAGCATCCTGCCCTCCTCCAAATGACAACCTTTCAAATACTTAAAGAGGGCTATCATGTCCCCTCTCAACCTCCTTTTCTCCAGGCTGAACATTCCCAAGTCCCTCAATCTATCTTCATAGGGCTTGGTCCCTTGGCCCCAGATCATCTTCGTCACTCTCCTCTGTACCCTTTCAATTTTATCTACGTCCTTCTTGAAGTGAGGCTTCCAGAACTGCACACAGTACTCCAGGTTTGGTCTGACCAATGCAGTATACAATAGAACTATGACATCTTGTGATTTTTATGTGATGCCCCTGTTGATACAGCCCAAAATGGCATTTGCCTTTTTTATCGCTGCATCACACTGCCTGCTCATGTTTAGTTTACAATCCACAAGTACCCCAAGGTCTCGTTCACACACAGTGTTACCTAGAAGCGTATCCCCCATCCAGTAGGCATGCTTTTCATTTTTCTGACCCAGATGCAGAACTTTACACTTATCTTTATTAAATTGCATCTTGTTCTCATTTGCCCATTTTTCCATTGTGTTCATGGAAATTGCCAGGCATGTAGCCCAGCCTCAGCCTTTAATCTTGCCTTGTATTCTGTGCCTGCCTTATTGAACACGTTTTTTCCCCCTCTGGTGTATTTATTATGCAGATACAATTTTAAAATGCATTTTTCAAAATCAGGGTGGAAAATGTGATGCGTGGGGGATGGTGTTCAAAGTTTTTAAAAATGTGTACGCAGTTGCCCTATTGCAGCTACACAGTAGTGCCCAGTAAGCACCCTCCATTTCAATCCTCATGGTTCAGGTTTCACATATGTCATTTAGCATCACTTCATTGAATGCAGTGGAATGGAACAGGAAGAAATGCAGGCACAGAAAGAAAACACAAAGCTGAACGTGACAAGAATTTTTTTTTAATTGACAAGCAGCTGCAAATCCCTTTTCCATTTTGCTGAGAACCAGGGGATACTCTGCTGTGTTATCAGCCACTGGGAAAATTGAGTCGCATGTTCTCATAATATGGGGGAATATGCTGAGTGTACACTGTGAACTGTGCATGGTGGAACAAACTGACACTGGCATTGCAAGCTGTGATCACTGGCAGTGGGTGTGCAAAGTTATCTGCAACTCTACCATGCTTTGCCCAGGTCTGCAATTTGTATGGTGGAGGAATTATTTGGCAGAAGTTCTGGAATGTTTTTCTTTAGTCTTTTGCCACTAAATGGAAGAAATGGGGAGGGCATTTTCACTGATGTCTTAGAGGAGCTCCATATTAATACTAATTTCCTGCCCTTCCTTCCAAATTTGCATGGTTTTCTCTCTGGATTCTCTAATTTCATCCTGCACACCGGTCTTGGCAGTTTTTAAAAGCCTGTCCTATGCTGATTGACAAAAGGAGCAATCCCAAGCAATTATTAAGTTCAGAGTTTTGCAGAACCTCCATGTGACTCAGCTGCAATGTTAAGTGTCCAAATACTGCCAAAATGCCCTCCCCCTTTAAAAAAAACTTTTGTTGCTAAAACATTAAAGACAAAAAATGTTTTCAAAGCTTTGGGCTTACCATCCCAGTCTCTCTCTCTCTCTCTATCTCTCTCTCTCATTCTGTGCTAACAATCCCTCCTTTATTGTACTTGCATGCAGCACTGAATTATTCCCCCCTCCTTATTTTTCCTCCATTAAAGTCAATACCAGCTGGTAATTAAACCTTGCGCAGCTCCTTTTAAACTTTCTGCCATTGATTTAAATTTTTATTCAGTGACTGAGACTAGCAAGAGTCTGATATTCATAGACTCATACTGCTTATTAAAAAAATACATTTAAAACAACAAGGAGAAAATGGTGCTTGTACACTGGTAAAGAGGGGAGGATGGCAGAAGGTGCAGAGCGGGTAGAATGACCTTGATGTGGGCAGGGAAGTGACCTTTGAGGGGCAGCAAAAGGGAATGACAGAAACCCAAGGGAATCTGTACACTTTTAAATTAGCTTCAGCTTGGAAGCAAAATGAGAAAAATCAACACAAAAGCACTCTTGGAAAATCTGGGAAAACAGCAAACAGGAAGTCTGGGAAAACAGCAAACAGGAACACTGAAGGGAAGAAAATCAATGCAGAATGACAAATCCAACAGACATGCACAGTGAATCTGAGGGGAAATACCTGTGCATAAGAGGTCAGAGGCCCATGTAGAATAGAGTAAGGAATATTCCAGTCTTAAGATAACCACTTCAGGCCAACCTCTAGAGACTGAAGCTTTATCAGAATGAAAGGGCAACAATTTTTACTCGCTGATACAAGGTGACTGTAACATCCTTGCAGTTTCCAAGAGGTATCACATCCCTCTCTCTCTCTCTCTCTCTCTCTCTCTCCTGGAGATGTGAGCCTCTGAAGTTGCTGACTAACAGGGATGCAAGGAAATGATACCTGTGTCCTTTCTTTGCTTGAGCTAGTAGGTGCCCTTGGGTCTGGTAGCTATCAGAGCTGTTAGCAGTGAGCTCATCTCTCAATTATAGCTGATCTGGAGTGTCTGGGAGGCTCTCGGAAGCAAGGCGATCGATTAACCTCCACTTAAACTTCCCCCTGAGAGCTTTTGTTTCAGGAAATCTCTCCTCTTCCTTCTCCCACATACATACTCTGTGGTGTTGTTCTATGAGTGAGATCCTGAGGCTAGGATTTAAAGGAACAGTAAGCAAAAGTGCTGTGATGCAAAGACCCTCAAGACTTTGGTGAACATTCTTTTTTTCTGATTCTAGAAGTTGCCTTTAAAAGGTCTTTAATGGTGTAAACTTAAGCTGAAAATATGTTAAAGAAATGGGGCTTAAGGCCTAACCTGTTTCAGTTTGTGGCATCTGCGGTTTTCCATCTGTCCCTGCCAACTTGCAATTTTATGGGCATACTGCATGTGCTTTGTGCAGCACAGATTGCCTTTTGAATTCTTGACTGTAGCCAACTCAGGAATGTTGGGATGGGGGGGGGGGAGAGAAAGAGACTACAGAGGGCTGGAGCCAGGGGGGGCAGTTAGTGCAGGACTTCCTTTGGAGTAATGATCCATCCCAATTAGGATTTTTTTTGTTAAAGAACTAGCATTTTAATTTATAATATGACAGCTTCCAATTAAAGAATGAGAGTTTGTTTTTAGAAATGGAATATTTCTTCTTATAAAATCAATTGGTGGTGACTGGCTGGTGCTTTCCCAAAATATAACATCTCATACGTCACCTATATAATGCACCCTTGGTTCATTCTATCCTATGGAGGGCTGGGGGCACCCACTTTGGGAGTCCCTAGAAGCCTACCCCTTGGACCAATCCTTTTGAAATTCAGAAGGTAGTCAGGGAAAAGCCTCTCAGAGCTGAAATTTTGGAGGCTGTACCTCAAGCCCCCACTCCTCCAGGCTGCTGGAAAGGCTGCTGGTTGCTCTCCTCTTGCTTGCGATTTTTCGTCGGGGGAATCCACTTTATGCAATTCCCCAGCTAGTGCTTTAAAATGGAGAATGTAGCTACTGGTTTGCCACTTGGATGCTGGATGTTAGCAATGTCATGCAAAACACCAAAAATATGGTGTCTGTGGAAGATAAGCATTTCACTATATTTATGGCATGTGGAAAGGCCCTATAAATTTCAATTGAATGGTCTGCTTCCTCCTTTTCAATTGTGTGAGTTGGGGTGGAGTCTCTCTGTGGTGCTGTTTATTGATTGAAAAAGTATAGAATGCAAGAGCTCCCTTGTTTTGAAACCAGTTGCTCCTATCCCTATGTCTTCTTGTTGGTGTTTCAAGTACAACTGCTCTGCATTATACACCTAAGAGAAGGAATATGAGAAACTATCCTACTCCTGATCAACAAGTAAAAGAGTACACTACCCAAAAAGAGCAGGTGGCTCTTCTTAGCATGCTGCCTAGAGATCCTTTGAAACTGTAAGAGAGATTCAGATCTTTTCATTTCCGGTAGGCTGTTACACTCCACAGTACTGGAATAGGTATTGGGGGGATTTGCTAGCTTGGTGTAGTGGTTAGGAGTGTGGACTTCTAATCTGACGAGCCGGGTTTGATTTCGTGCTCCCCCATATGAAGCCAGCTGAATGACCTTGGGCTCGCCATAGCACTGATAAAGCTGTTCTGAACAAGCAGTAATATCAGGGCACTCTCGGTCTCACCTACCTCACAGGGTGTCTTGTTGTGGGGAGAGGAAAGGAAAGGCGACTGTTAGGCACTTTGAGACTCTTTTGGGTAGAGAAAAGCAGCATATAAGAACCAACTCTTCTTCTAGCAGCCAGCAGCAGTATGTAGCCTAGCAGAAGCAACTTTGAGGGACACGCGTAAGGCTAAAAGAATGCCTCCATATTTCCCCTAGAGTTCTCAGCCAGCATATGTCTTGCAGCTCCCCTTTTGCAACTGCTTCAAGGCTAGGGAGGTACACAGTATATCAGTACTCACCCAAGGAAACTGGTCCAAGCATGGTTACACACAACCTAACCCCACAATGGTACTTCCCTTGGCCTGATGCCACCCTGTCCAGGGGAAATCAGAAGTTGACAATAAAGGCAAGTTGGGAAATGTTGGAAAATAAACTCAGGGCTGCTCTCTCTCTCACTCTCACTCTCTCTCTCTCTCTCTCTCTCTCTCTCTCTCTCTCTCTCTCTCTCTCTCACACACACACACACACACACACACACACACACACACACTCACACATACAGACAAAATTGAGAGGGTTAAGAGGAGAGTGGTGAGAATGATCCAGCACCTGGGGACCTTGCCCTATGAGGAAAGGTTGAAGGACTTGGGAAGGTTTGGCCTGGAGAAGAGGAGGTTGAGAGGGGATGTAATTGCTATCTTTAAGTATTTGAAAGGTTGGCAGCAGAGGATAGGACATGCAGTAATGGCTTTAAACTATGTGTGGAATGGTATTGGCTAGATCTCCGGAAAAAATTCTTCAGAGTAGTTCAGTAGTAGAATAGGCTGCCTAAGGAGGTGGTGAGTTCCCCCTCACTGCTGGTCTTCAAGCAGCAGCTGGACAGCTACTTATCCTGGATGCTTTAGGCTGATCCTTCATTGAGCAGGGGGTTGGACTAGATTGTCTGTATGACCCTTTCCAATTCTATGATTCTTTGATTCTATCTTCAGTAACACTGTGAAGTGACAGCTGCAGCCAAATCAACATTTTTAAAAATGTGCACAGCCAATCAATTCTCCAATGAGCAACCAGAATCTTTGCTGGGCAAAAGCTACTCCTGGCCCTGCCCACTTTCTAAAACTACTTGAGGGGTACCATGAAAGGTGTCAACAGGCATCATGGGTGACCCTATTGTAGGAGCAAGAGGGAGATTTACATTTTGTGAATTTGTTCCATTTGCCTATTAGATCTATGAGCTCCTGTATTCAGTCAGCATAAATAGTGTTGAAGTATGTAATTCATATAAAGTACTACTATAAGAAAAAGTAAAGATGGGGATGAGTGTCATAGAACTGTGGCTAAATATCGAAGGCATGCACACTCTTTTCTTTATTTTTGTGGAGGGGTACATTAGTGACTAGTGATTAGCAAATTGATTGGGCGGGGGGCTTATTTCCACTGCTGAAAAACCAATAGTGCTTTTAAACTGTGACTTTACTGCAGGTTAGGCTGTGTTCTGTGTTCCTGACCAAAAATACCTTTCCCTCTCTGGATTCCATCTCATTTGTGATTCTTGTCTACCCCTGAATTTGGTTCCTGCACTGACTACTACTTTTATGAAAGTGCTATTTTGGCACTTTTTTACAGGGATGTACACTGCATTTCCCCCAACTTCCATCTAATTTTTATTGTTTTCTAGATTCAAAGCCCATTCCTAAGAACAGGCTTTGAAGCCCCCCCCCCCTGCCGCCACTGCTTCCGCTTCAGCAAGGTGGCGGGCGTGCTCAGTGGGCCTTGGGGATGCTGTTCCCGGCCCCCACCACCATGCCAATGCCACGATTTCCACTGGGCCCGCTTGGAGGGCCCAGTGGAAAACATCGCCAGCCCTCTTCCCTGTCGGCGAGACCAGCAGCCAGACTGACTGCCTACTCACGGCGGTCGGTGCAGCTTCTGGCCAGAGCTCTGGCTTGTGCTGGTGAGGGCCCAATCGGAAGGTGCTTTGCGCCTTCCGATTGGCCCCTCACCCAGACCGGTCCCACCCACTCTCCACCCACTAAGGACTTAGCCTTTTATGTAAACAGCAAACACTGTTTACAGATATGCTTATCTCGCTAAGGCAAATCACTTTTTCTATTGTTCAGTTGAACCTGTATTTTGTAACTCACATTTTATTGATGAAAATGTGCATACTTGTCACATAGTAACATTAGTTTTAAACAAAGTATCACAGGTATTTTCTCACCCACATTCGCCCCATCTCTTCAAAATAGTCCTTGCAAGTTTCAAATTTTTCATAAAATATCTGCCAATTAAAAATATGAGATTTTTACAATCAACCTACTCATTCTACATGTCATTCATACCTCCAAAATACATACATTCCAATTCAGTGTAGTTTGGCTCCTTCTAAAGTTCCAAGGAGTATTCAGGAGAATGATGATGGAAAGACCTTTGGTGATTTTACAGAATTCATTCAAGCTCAAAAATATTCTTCCTGGGGGATAGGGTTGTCTGCACTGGCTTGGTAAATACCTGGAGACTTTGGGAGGAGAAGGATTTGGGGTTGGGAGGGACCTCAGTGGGGTCTAATGCTATGGAGTTCACCCTCCAAAGTAGCCATTTTCTCCATGAGAACTGATCTCTATTACTCTGAGATGAGCTATAATTCCAAGGGATCCCCATGTCTCACCTGGGGACTGGCAACCCTAAGTGGGGGGAAATCCTCTACTGTTACCCATCTTATTGACTTCTGGAGGTTGAAGAGGAAAATTATGTTTCTTCTGCCACAGAGCAGTGAATGTTTGCTAAAATATCCCATGTGAGTCTTTCTGGTTATGCATCACCTTTTTCTTTAGAATCAGCAGATGAGGGAGGGATATTGGAAACAGCCATTATTCATTTTTCCTACAACCATTAGATGGTGCAATAGTGCTTTATTTCCCTTGCCTTGCACATATATATCATTCAATTAACACTTCTGGCAGTGGGACATTTAATAGCTCCTTCTTGATCATCATGGCTCATGGAGCATGCAAAACTGGGAGTACTAGGCCCCAATTTTCCACAATACCAAGATTATTCTTTTAGACTAGTAAAAAAAGCCCATTGTATAAAGAAGACAATGGGCGCTAGCAGACGGGGGCAGGTGAGGGGCGGAAGGCTACCTGTTAGAGGAGGCTGGCGGCGGCTCCTGACGGGGGCTCCTTGGGGGCTCTGCGTTTTTTTTGTCTGTCGCTGGCTCCTGGGAGGTATGGTTTTCTGCGGGGATGAGGCCGCTTGTTGGCTGTGGGTTTCTTTTCTTTTTTCTGTCGGTGTCTCCTCGGAGGGAAGGTTTTTTGGCTGCCCAGGCGACCCCCCACCCGAGGATCTCTGGAGCCTTCCCTCGCCGGCCGGGAGAAGGCCGGCCGGCCCACCCCCCAACCCTCTCTGGAGCCTTCCCCTGGCCGGCGGAGCGGCTTAGCAGCGTCTACGACACTGCGAAGCCGCTCCGCCAGCCAGGAGAAGGCCGGGCCGGCCCCCCCCCACCCGAGGCTCTCTGGAGCCTTCCCCTGGCCGGCGGAGCGGCTTAGCAGCGTCTACGACACTGCGAAGCCGCTCCGCCGGCCAGGAGAAGGCCGGCCGGCCCACCTCCCCACCCGAGGCTCTCTGGAGCCTTCCCCTGGCCGGCGGAGCGGCTTCGCAGCGTCGTAGACGCTGCGTAGCCGCTCCGCCTGCCAGGAGAAGGCGGGCCGGCCCACCCCCCCACCCGAGGCTCTCTGGAGTCTTCTGCCGGCCGGCGGAGCGGCCTCGCAGCATCGACGACGCTGCGAGGCCGCTCCGCCAGCCGAGAGAAGGCTTCCCGGCCCACCCCCCAGCCGAGGCTCTCACCGAGGCTGCTCCGACATTTTCCCTGGGCGAGTGAAGCAGGCAATGGGGAGCCGCGCTTCGCGCAGCTCCCCATTGGCTGCTTGGGGCGGGATTGACACTCGGAGGGGCCAATCAGGAGCCGCTTTGCGGCTCCTGATTGGCCCCTCCGCGTTTTTATCCCGGACCGGTAACGCCCTAACTCCTCCCCACTACCCCTTACTCTTTTATTCAGTCCGTGGCGCCCGTGGCGCCACGGGCTGTGTACAGATAAGGACACTACTAGAGCAAAACTTTAGTAGTGTCCTTGATCCATATTCACTTTCTGTCCCATGCTAGCCCCCACCCAGCTGAAGCTGATCTGATAAGTTGCTTAGGATTCCAGAGCCACAGGCAACTGATGGCGAACTGGTGCCCTAGCTCTCCTCAGACCCCTGCATTGAGGCTGTTCCCAGGAGTCGCAAAAATGTATTTTGAGAGCAGCTGGATTCATCCCAAGAGAGCAGAGAGGAGAGGCTGAGAATGATGAGTATGGAAGAGAGAGTTGCTCTCGTTATTCCTGTCAAGGCCTGCTACCCCCACCTCCACCCCCATGAAAATTATGTTTCCCTGAGGTCTCATTCAGGGATGGGATCTGATCTAATTGCTCATGTAAGATGAATTTATTGTGGGGAATGGGGGTGGGTGGGGTGGGGGCATTGTATGATACTGCTGCAGACTATCAGTCTCCAGTTTCATGAGCCAGGCTTCTTCCATTGACAAGCGGAGGTTGGGAATCTTCAGAAACAGACTGACTCACTGCTACATAAACTCTTCATTTCCCCAGCACCCAGAGCTTCAGGCTGTGTCTTCAGTACTGAGCAATTTGCTAGGGAAAATATTCTGCATCCCATCCACTTCCCATCAGTATGCATGACCAGGCATATTAGCCATTCCCCCATTGACAAATAACAAATAACAAAAATTGCATGCCTTAGGCTGCAATCCTCAGAACAATTTCCTGAGAGTAAACCCCCCTGAATGAAAAGTGAGACTTCTCGATAGACCTGCTTAGTATTGTTCTTTTAGTTGAGTACCTGAAACAAATAATATAAATACCACAAAACAACACTGGAGAAATAAATAACACACAGAAATAAAACTGTGGCACTCTTGTATGCTTATATCACTTCCTGTTCATACCCGAAGGATCATGTCTTCAGAGTACTGTCTCTTTGGTACCTGCTGTATTTACTTTGTGAACTAGCATGTAGTGCACTGACAGACAAGCAAAGGGATTGTATATACTTTCTGTGTATTAGCCAGAAGTGAGATCCCTTATGGTTGAAATATGGAAGATCTGCCATGTGCATGATTGAGCAGAATATTTTATTTATTTATTATATTTGTATACTGCCCTCCCCTGAGGCTCAGGGCAGTTCACATGGAACATAAACAATACATGGAACTTTGTTTCTTTATAACATAACTCATCAGTGGACTGTAACAATAATAACTATAACAATAGCAATAATAACTGAATGTTACAGTCTAATTCATAACAGTTCTAATAGGTCCATGGTTCAGGGGTATAGGTTCTTGGGAGGGAGGTTCAGGGGCCCTGCAGATGTCACTGATTCCACTTGATCTCAACCAATGTCTGGTGGAAGAGCTGCCTTTTGCAGGTCCTTCTGAACTGTTTAAGATTTGTCATGGCCCTGACCTCCTCTGGGAGCTCTTTTCACCAGGTGGGGGCCAGGACACAGAAGGCTCTGGCCCTGGTTGAGGTCAAGCGGGCTTCTTTTGGGCCAAGGATTATTAGCCAGTTGGTGGTGGCAGAGCGTAGGGCTCTTTAGGGGACATAAGCAGAGAGGCGGGCCCTCAGGAACACTGGGCCCTGACCTTGCATGGCCTTAAAGGACCAGAACTTTGGCCACTGCATTTTGAACCAGCTGTAGTTTCCTAATCAAGGTTAAGGGCAAGCCTGTGTAGAATGAGTTGCAGAAGTCTTCAAGCAAAGGTTGGATGCACACTTTTCTTGGATACTTTAGGATGCTTAGGGCTGATCCTGCGTTGAGCAGGGGGTTGGACTAGATGGCCTGTATGGCCCCTTCCAACTCTATGATTCTATGATTCTATGAGTCCAGTGTAGAGGTGACCATTGCACGGATCACTGTTACTAGGCGTTCTGGGGCCAAGTAGGGTGCTACTAGCTTGGCTTGGTAGAGATGGTAAAATGCCAGCCAAGCTGCCTATGTGATCTGGGCTTCCATTGTGAGGGAAGCATCCAGGATCATGCCCAATTTCCTGGCAGAGTGAGCCATTGAGAATTGTACACCATCCAGGGTGTGCAGGTATGCTTCCTCACATGGGCCCTTTCTAACCAGCCACAGGACCTCTGTCCTTTCAAGGGTTGAGCTCCAAATGACTGTGCTTCAACCACCTCAAGTCACTGTTTCTAGACAGCTGGCTAATGCTTCTGGGGAGGGAGTCAGGGCAGTCATCCATCAGGAGGAAGAGCTGGGTGTCATCTGCATATTGATGACAGCCCAGCCGGAACTTCCATACCAGTTGGACAAGAGGGCACATAAAGATGTTGAAGGCATTGAAGGAGATGCCCACTGGAGGACATACTTTATATTCTGCCCAAGGGGATATGTATTTATCCTAGTTAGTAGCGATCCCCAACCTGAGGGCAGCGGACCACATGTGGTCCTTCGACTAATTGGAGGTGGGCCCCGAAGGATGCCTTCTCCCCCCCCCCCGGCCCTTTACTTCATCCCCCCCAGCCCTTTACAACACACTTCATTGTTGTGGCGTGTCTGTATCTTATTTTGAAGGGATGTTTAAACATTACCATAGCGATCAGAGAGTGCTAGAGCAGTGGTCGAGAGTAGAGGAGTAAACTACCCCCCCCCACCGGGCCTCAGTAAAAGGCGTTGAGTGGTCCCTGGTGAGTGGTCCCCAGCGTTGAGTGGTCCCCGGCGATAAAAAGGTTGGGGACCACTGCTAGTTAGCATAGGAACTTCCTGACGATTTTCAAGAATTGGGAGAGGAAATCTCAGAACCTTTAGCAATGATCTTTGCAAAGTCCTGGAGAACAGCAAACGTTTCAGTTGACTGGAGGAAGGCAAAAGTGGTCCTCTTTTTTTAGAAAGGGGGGAAAACAACTACTGTCCAGTCAGTTTAATGTTGGTACAAGGAAAGGTTTTGGAACATAACATTAAAAAAGCAGTGTGTAAGCACTTAGAGGATAATGTCTAGCTTAATAAAAGTCATCAAGGATTTCTCAGTGAAAAATTCCACCAGACTAATCTTATTTCTTTTTTTCTTTTTCATAGAGTAACTAGTTTAGTAGATGCAGGAAATATGGTGGATATAGTCTATCTTGATTTGAGTAAGGACAGAAGAAGAAGAAGAACATGCACACAGACACACAAAACCCCCTGGCCGCCGCCCCCATCGCCCCGCCGCCTCTTCCCAGCGACCACAGACACATAGACACGCACACACACACACACAAAACCCCTGGATGCCCCCCCCCATCGCCCTGGCCCTTTCGCTTTCACCTACCTCTCTGGCTGCCTTCCTTTCTTCCTTCTTACTTCCTGACTTCCTCTCCCCCACCCCACACACCCATGCACACACTCCTCTCAACCCCCTCTTTCCTCCCCACCTCCCCCTCCCAATTCGCCCCCCCGGGATTCCCCCCCAATCTTCACCCCCCTTGTCCCCTCCCTTTTCACCTACCTCTCTGCCTGCCTTCCTTTCTTCCTTCTTACTTCCTGACTTCCTCTATTTCTCCATCTCTTTCTGTCTTTCCCTCTTACTTGCTTCCTGTCTCTCTCCTTTAATTCCTTTCTTTCTCCCTTCTACCCATCCCTTCAACCACCCCTTGCCCTTTTTTCTCCCTCCCATTCCTCCTTTCCTCTTCTTCCTTCCTTTCCCACAGTCTTCCTCCCCCTCCGCTAGGGCCCGCTGTATTTCTTCTACAGCGGGCTTATTTTCAAGTTTATTTATAATACCACTCTATTCTACACTGGTTAGACTTCATTTGGAATACTGTGCCCAGTTTTGGGTGCTATGGTTCAAGAAGGATATTGACAAGCTGAAATGTGTTCTGAGAAGGGTGACTAAGATGGTGGAATCCATGTCTTATGATGAGAGGTTGAGAGAGCTGGGTTAGCTTAGAGAAGAGGAGGGCAAGGGTGATAGCTGTGTTTAATTATGTAAAAGGGAGACATGTTGAAGAGGGGTCCAACTTAGGCTGCCAATTTAAAGACAAAGGATTAAAATTATAGAAAAGGAGGTGCCACTTAAATATTAGGAAGCATTTTCTGATGGTGAGGGCTGTTCGTAGAAGGAATACGCTGCCTTGGAGGAGGATGAAGTCTCCACTGGAAATTTTTAGGAGGAGATTGGATAAACATCTGCCAGGAGTGTGTGATTTTTACATCCCTAAAGAGATTGTGGAGGGGGAGGGGGATGGACTAAATGGGCCTTTGTGGCCTCTTCCAGCTCTATCTGGTTCTGATTCTGATTCTTCAAGTGCCCTGATTGGCCCAATGGGATATTTCCTGCTCCTTCCACCCTGCTTGCTTCCAAAATAGCAGTTGAAGACTGCAGACAACAAAACGGTTAATTGGGTCTCTCCTCTCCTCTTTCTACATAGTTGTTTTTCTAATAAATAAAACTATTATTCTTTAAGCAGCCTGGTGCCTCACTCTTTTAGATATTCTAGCTCTGCCAACACTTATATGCTCTACTTCAAAAATAAAGTCGAGAACATTTACCAACACCAGGTAAAGTTGCTATCAGACAAGGAGAAATCCCCAAATGCTGGGATTTTTCAAGAGTGGAGGGGCACTCTGGAATTTATGAAAGCATTAACATTAATGAGGCTTCAGGGCATCTCAGATCTGCTTCTTTCATAAATTCCCGTGGTTCTCCAATCATAGAGTTAGAAGTTGTTTTAAATAGATGATCAGCGTCTCCTTTTATTACACAGGCTACTGCCATTGTGTGGGATATTAGGCTTGCCAGCAGCCCTGGTGAAAGAATGTCCTGTCCCTTTCATAGAGGCATAACTGGATGTAACTTGCCAGGTGATTTTATTTACCATTTTTTATACATTAAGCCTCTGTTAAAATGACAGGGCATTTTCTTTCTCCAGGCCTGTTAGCAGCCCTGGATGCACCCAGATTCTCAGTGCTGAGAACAGCATGTACAAGTGCTGTCTCAGTTCCAAGCCTGAAGCTTAACAGACTGCTGCTGTACAGCTGCATTTCTTGTTGGCATCGTCATAGAGCAATTTGATTGCCCATCAGATGACCTTAATTTTTGCATGAGACATGTAAAAGGGCTGTGGTTATTTATGGAGACTTGGAGTGGCCAGCTAACAGTAGATGGGAGGGGGGAAATGCATGGAAGCTGTTAAAGCTCTGTGAAGGTTTCTGGTTTCCTTTCTTATGTAAAGTCATCTAAGAAGTGGGAATAAAAGAGAGCAGACCAATAGATGGGTGGTGGAGGAGACATAGGCAGCTGAGGGGCAGGTGGCGGAGGACCTCAAAAGACAGGTAGAGGTGCAAGCCGGACTCAGTGCTGGGCCTCAAGAGTCATCGCTGCACCCCTTCATGGGTGGCAATGGCTGGTGCTTTACTCCACTGCCACTGCCACCAGGATGAAGGAGCTGGTCTTGTCTCTTTTGAAGTATAGAGAGAACCCCAACCATTTTCACAGTCAAGGTTCCCTCTCACTCACAGAGGCTCCACTCACAGTAGCTCAGCCCTGTTAAACAACTACCTATCACCTAGATGCTACACAGAACTATTGGGCCCATTCCGCACAAGGACCAATGTTGCCAATGGGTTCCTGAAAGCAGAAACGCTATTTTTAATAGTGCTATCTCGGCGTTACGCATACCTGCCTTTGTAGTGGAATCCAGTAGCGTTTCAATAGTTTCCCATAGGTTTCCGGTCTCGCAAAAATCGCTGTACAGGAAGCGATTTTTTCTGTGCTTTGTCCTGCCCCTGGCTGTCAATCAAACTATCAGCCAATGGGCAGCTGTTATCATGCTCCCAAAAAGCCCCTTTCCCTTTAAGAACAGGATTAAACAAAAAAGAAAAACACACGTTGCAACGAATATGCCTTGATTCCTCCTAACGTAGAGACCCATCTAGCTGGCGTGTGAGCTGGCGAGTCATCATTACCACACTCCCCCGAGTGAAAAAAAAAATCCCCCCCCATGCATGGGCGCGATTTTCAGCTGAAAATAAAGGGAACTTGCAAATGGGGCTGTGTTATGCTTGGTGACTTAGGGGAGCTTTAAAACAGTTCTGTGGAGGGACTATAGCCGGAGAAGCCTCGCTGGGTGAATGAAGGCTCACCGGTTCGTTGCTTTCTGCTCGCTCCGAGAAAAAAAAAATGGCGATCGCTTCGCCGGAAATTTGGAGGAGAGAGCCAAAGGGAGGGACTTGGCTGGAACCGCAACAATGGGAACGCACAGGTCTTTTTCGCT
Source organism: Paroedura picta (assembly GCF_049243985.1). Lineage (NCBI taxonomy): Eukaryota > Metazoa > Chordata > Lepidosauria > Squamata > Gekkonidae > Paroedura > Paroedura picta. The sequence goes on along the minus strand of NC_135370.1, from coordinate 87,598,700 downwards.
ACTGTTGCAGATTGCTTGCAAGTGTGTAGCGCTTTTCGGAGGGTGAATCCACTTTTCTGGATTTCCCTTTAAGCGCTACAACGAATCGCTTTTTGCGGGACTGTTTCAGGAGTGTGGCAGATTGTGTGCGACGTCATGCTTAACTGCAAATTAGTAGCATTTACAATTTGGAAGCCTTTTGCAACATTGAAGTCGTGCGGAATGGTCCTTGGTATTGAGACAACTGCTGCAGTCATATGCTGGAACCATTCCTTTATATCCTAATATATTCTTTCTTTATGTAACAATCCACTGACACAGCATTTTTGGACCAGAACTATTCTTACAAATACCGTGCTCTATTTCCATTCCTGTGTAGAAGCCACTGCTGCTAGAAATTAAGCCACAGCCAAGGTAATACCAAGATCCCTATCAGCAAACAGGAAAGGCATAGAAGTAAGGGAAACCTTGGGGTCTATCACTGGCTCTATCCACAGATCTCTCAAAGGGGCAGTTAACTCACACTCAAAGAAAATACAGGATAAAGTTTCAGTTGCCTCAGATCTACATGCACATAATCTATCTGAGCAGAGTACTCTTTTGATATCCTACCCTAATATATTTATATATAGGACGAGATCTTAGTTTGTGTGTGTGAGTGCATTTTTGCACATGTGTGTACACATCTTTCCCCAAAACCATACACATGCAGCCTTCTGGGTTAAACAAACAAAGAGTTAAAATTTATTTATAGTTTAAACACAACATTGGAGTGAATGAAATAGATGATTACAAAGATTCTTCACATTTGAAGTTTTGAACTATAGCCCTAATCATCCATTTAGGATTCTTTGTCACAAGCTGGTCGAATACTATAACCATTACTCTCTTTGTATGCTAATGTGTTGCTATTCACAGATCTTATCAACTGCTTTAATCCAATCTTAGCTATATTTATTGCCCAGTTACTTATGCATCTTGACTCTAAATAGAACTCTAAATAGAACTTTCAGGCAACTAACCCTCACCCCTCCAATACATAAGGCCTGAGGAAGGCTGTTTCACTGAAGAAATGTACATGCATATGAAAGCTTATACCCAGAATGAAACTTGGTTGGTCTTAGAGGTGTTATGGGACTCCAACTTTGTCCCAGTGCTTCATATCAACACAGCTACCCATCTGAATCACACTACACTAATGCTTATCTGCTAGATTTTTGAGCATAAAAGACTATGAGTATCAGTGCATGAAAGATACTATGGGGATTTCCCCACCCATAAATGTAGCATTATTCCAGTCAATTGCAAGCTGAATATTCCCCCTGCACATGACATTGCCCACATCCAACTGGCAGCTCGCTACATCCTCCATTTTAAAATACTTCTTTGGGATTCACCACCCCAAAAAGTGCTAGCTACCGGAGAGGAAGGTATGGAGGCTCAAACACGCTAAAGTGGCCTGCTTCGTCCTGCCCTCAAACCTGCCTCCCTCTCCTGGGGACAGGAATTTCTTTTTAAAAATGGTGATGTGCCTAGTGCAATGAATAGGTGGAAATGCATGTAGGCAATGCCAGAAATATTTTTTTTCAGTGTTGTTCAATCTTTTGGGAGACAGAAGCTTGTTTTATCCTGTAACCCACCACGAGACAGCTTGCCATGGGTGGCGGAATATAAATAAAATATATACATACATACATACCACTGCTCAACTCCGGAGTATAAAGATCAGTTCCCCAGGTGAAAATGGCTGCTTTGGAGGGGAGACTCTGTAAATGTCCAACTAAGCTAGAACAGTTTACTTCTGAAGGCAGGCACTGTCCAAATTCTGATCCAGTCCTGTTACCAGAAAATCTTTTAATTGGCCAGTCTGAACCCTATTCTGTCCTATATCCAGAGAGCCAGCTTGGTATAGTGATTAAGAATGGCAGCTTCTACTCTGGCGAGCCAAGTTTGATTTCCTGCTCCCCTACATGCAGCCAACTGGGTGACCTTGGGTTCATCACAGTCCTGATAGAGCTGTTCTCACACAGCAATAATGTCAGGGTACTCTCAGCTCCACCTACCTCACATGGTATCTGTTGTGAGGAGAGGAAGGTAAGGTGATTGTAAGCCACTTAGAGACACCTGGTAGAGAAAAGCGGCATATTAAAACCAATTCCTCCTTCTCCTCCTTTTATATTTTCTTTCCAGCTAGCCAGCCAGCCTCCCTCCACACCCCTACTCGTGGCCTCTGGGTTTGCTCCTCAGGGATGGTAGCAGAAGTGGAGATGGAGGGGCTCGGGCTCTGCTTGGGAAGGAGGGGGATTAATTCTGCCTTGCCTGGACTCGCCTCCTACTCCTCTCCCCCAACACCATAGGTGGCTCAGGCACCAAGATGTCCAACTGAGTGCTCTGCCACAAGGCCAGCCACACAGGCAGCTGGTATACAGCCTCATGTATTGGCTAGGGCATGACGTGCTGTGGGAGGTAAGTGGTGGGAGACCTGCCATTGGCCATGAGTGGGGGATACTTGACCAAGTAGATGTTTTCACCATCGATTTCTGGGCAGATCCATTGATGGAATATCTCCCACTCAGGGATAATCACCTCCTCTTTTAAGAGGTGAGTTGTCTGGCACCACAATACACATTTTATTATATAGAAAGATGTCAGAACCAAAAGTAAAAAGTTTGACTTTCCAATATGAGTAATAGGCAAGTAGGAAATTCCAGGCACCCATTCTCTGAATTAGACATGTTTTCTTTCTGCTCTAGTTATGCAGGAATTTGAATTGTAGTATGTGCATTGCTCACAAACAAAGACATTTTGTCCAAGGAAAGTCTAGTTCTTTTTTTCTAATTTAAAGGCATATTGTCACATTCAAGGAAACTTAGAATTTATATATGCATTATTAAATCTTGAATAGATATTTGTATACTTCCCCCTGCGAAAAGAAAAAATGCAGTTCAGAAATTATTTTAAATTGAAAGACTGATACAAATAGGCTAATCAATTCTCCTTCATACCCACATAATTCCTCTGCTTAAACCTCTCAAGCTCCTGAAGTTGCTTTTGAACAGAAGATACATGAAAACTAGCTGATATCTAGTTTTGCTTATTATAAGGTGCTGTTTAACCCTACACCCAAATTTTGAAGAACAAGAGGTACTGATAGACCCATTTCTTGGGAAGGCAGCTGCTCTCTGATTGCACATAAGAAGTAGTTGTGGCGAACTTGATGCTAGATGTGACAGAGATCACCTTTCTCCATCACTCTGTGAAAGGTAAGTTCTGGATATGCATCCATAATTCAGATTGGTGTCATGTAAGAAGGGAAAGGGGGATATTACCTTCAACCTCATTTAGTTTTATCCAGTTCCTGGGGTATCATTATCAGTTTTAAGAGAGAAAAATACTATTAACCCTGCCTTTTCCCCTGTGAAAACTGCTAACAGTAATATGGGAATTCCTATTTTGAAGGGAACTCCAAGATGAAGGGCATGTTCTTCCCATGCAGCCCCAAACCTCAACTGTGGATAAGCATATGAATTAACTGCAATAAAATCATAAAAATCTGTTAACTTCTGTTTTTGAGTCACATAATTCCTTTGTTAGGGAAGAGGTGTTTAGAGATCTGCTTGCTTGTCTCTAACCTTGGGGAAAGTGGTCGAGCTGCATGGAGCCTTGAAATGAAGAGCTGTGCTGGGAGTGAGACAGGATAGCCTTGGTGGCCAAATGCGTGTGTGTTTCAGTTGCTTCTCTCAAATCTATTCCTAAGATGTCCCATAGGTCACAGATCCAAAATTTGATTACCATATTCATTATAGTATACCATGGACTAGGGAGCTCTTCTGAAAAGAGGTTTTGTTTTTTTCTGTTAAAGGAAAGGTACCATTTTCATGCCCAGACATAGATAGGCAGTATGTGGATGAGTAATTATAGGGTTCAATGTAAAAGGCAACAACTATAATTTGTCTTGTAAGCACAGAAGTTTTACGCAGTATCCCTGATCCCCCATAGTTCCTGGTTAGAAGAAAAATGCTGTTCAGACAAATGGCAAAGATGATGTGATTCAAATGGTTACCAGAGAAAATTGAAAAATCAGTTCTTACAAAAACAGAAGCACATTTTACATGACATACCCATGTAGGTTCATTTAAGTTAATGTGAATGGATTCACTTCTACAGCCCATGTAAGAGAGAGGAAAAGAGTGGTCCCATACAATACAAAACAGAAGGCACGCCATGGCAAAGCAGGCACAACATCTAACCAATTAGAGGAGGGTGGGGCCAACTACCAAGTGTACCTGAATGATATAATTCTTTTAATGCATGCCCCCCCCCTCCAGTTCTTGTTACATGCAGAGTTACAATATCCAACGGGAATACCAGGATAGATATGCAGAGGTAGGTGATGGCAAACCACCTCTGTACTTCTTCTGCCTTATGGCAACCTACAGGGGTGCAACTTGACAGTAAAACAAAACAAAATCATGGAAGACAAAAGGTTTTTCTAAGCATAGAAGTGACCTTTAAAAAAAGAATGGCAATTGTCACTTTGTAACTCTTTCTATTTTATTTCTTAATAATAATAATTTTAAAAATTTCAAGGTTTATGACAACATTGAAAGGTGGCTTTCAGTATATCAGATCTGAGATGATACCAGGTAAATTCAGATATATCATGTTTTCAGAAACATATATAAGATATATTTTCAATTATTCATCAAGAGTAATACTGAGAAACTTCATTTTGATATTTGCCATATAACCAGAGAAAATAGTTAATATAGCATCCTCATAATTTTACAAGTCATCTATAGATTACAACTAATTACCTAACACTTTGTACAATGCTACCTTTTGTAGGATTGTTTAGGGTTCAACCTTCAGCCCCCCCCCCCCCATACACCAAAAGTACTCTAACAAAGAGTAAGAAGAAAACAATTCAAATAAGGGACATCTGTTCCCTGGTGTTTGCAGATAATGACTGGATCAAGTGTCTGCATAAAGGATAATTATTTTCAGCAGATGGTTTGATCAGGAGTTTTAAAAATTCTCTTAAGAGAAAGGGACTAAATTATATTTGCAATAGATTGCATGGATTCAGCAGAATATATTTCCCCCTATAGATCAGTAATCTCTTTGCAACTGAAAGACTACTAACTTTAAAACAGAGATCTCATGATCTCTTAGTGAACCACATAGGATTAAAATATATTGTAATTCTTATTTGGTCTTTTATTCTTATTCACTCCTAAAAGATGCATGTATTTTATTGCACATATATCTAAAATGTTATTATTCAAAATGAAGTACACCTGTTGATTCCAGTGTATGTTGTGTAACCTTCCATTCAGTCAGCCTCTTAGACGTAAAATTATTGCATTTGCAACTGGGGCAGAAGAGGAAGATTACCTAAGATTTCAAAACATATGGCTCAATGCACATTTGTGACAGCTGCTATATACAGCTACAAGGCGGGACAAACATATTCTACATTTGCTGCCCTTGCATCAAAGGGGGAAATTTTCTTCAAAAATAAGATTTATGACAATCCTTAGAACTATATACAAAAGTCATGTTAGAAATACTATTTCCCATTTGCTTGGAATGTCCTCAGCAGCAGTTAGTGTTGGACTAGGATTTAGGAGACTGAGGTTCAAATCCATACTTTGCCATTGAAGTTTGCAGGGTGACTAGGCTGGCCAGCTCCAAGTTGGAAATTTTGGAGGTGAAATCTGAGAGGGATGGGATTTGGGGAGAGAGGAGGGACTTCAAAAACCAAACGAGAAAAGATAGATTGGTTAGGTAATCCAAAAAATAGAGAAAAAAGAGGTAAAAACCAACAAAATTGTTCAATATCTCTAGTCTCACCATCCACTGTGCTGACTTCAATTTAGTATTTATACTGAAAGTCTTACCTACATATTGTGGTGTGCATGTGACAATAATGAATGCTTTTTGATAATATATGCCAATGTGGAAGACAAACTGTGCTTGGCTCTTTTATATTATGTATATACATTTTTGCATTTTAAAAACTATTTGTAGGTGTTGCATTTTTATATGCTATACTGAATCAGACCATTGTAGTAATTTGAAATTGTTTTATTTACTTGATACCAACATACTGTGCTTGTAGGGCACACACATCAAACTGGGGGGGGGGTTGATTTATTAAAGATAGTTTGTTTCTACAGCAATATTTTACAGTTTTGTTATTCTCCCTATCTTTTCCTCAGTCTTTTGGGTTTAATCAGAAAGGATGATATCCAGATTAATATAAATATGCAACTGCACAAACAACCAGGCCATGAAAACCTCACAGGAAAGAGCAAGCAAGATCAGGCTGAGTCACTCTAGTCCTTCACCTCACCATGTGAATGAGGCCAGGCCAGGCCAGGCCAATCACTTACTGCCTGCTCAAGGCTGCACCAGGTCCATCCCTCACTGTGCAATTGAATCTGTGCTGGATGCTTCCTTCCCTGTGCCTCATGAGGTCATCTAATGACAGATTGCACTGGCTCCTTGCTTGGGGTTATGTTGGCCTGAGGGGAGGTAGGTAGACTCCCAGGTCAACAGCAGGGAACTATTCTTGTTGGCCACAATGGCCATTCTGTCCATGAACCAAACCTTTCTCACTAAGCCTAATAAGGTAGGTCATTTTTCTCTCCAGGGCAGGTTGTTGACCACCCTAGAGAAAACTTAGCTATTAAATTCAGTACTTTTGGCTTTTCAGATGTTAACACAGTAAGGAGTCAATGACATGTTTCTCTCCACGGTGTTTTCTTTGGTTCCACATTGAAACCATTACAAGTTGTGTTTAGGGAAGTGTTTTAGCATGGAGAGCATTTTAGTAAATGCTTTGACAGGCTCTGAAATTGCCATTCAGCAGAGCCAGACAATAGCAATTCAAAATCTGGAATATTCACAAGACTAGTCACCCCACTTGCTCTTGGATTTTACAGTATGCTGTTCCCATGTGGGAAAAGGTTGCATGAATTGTCTGCTTTTCCTTGGCTGGGGAATGAAGAAGAAGAAGAAGAAGAAGAAGAAGAAGAAGAAGAAGAAGAAGAAGAAGAAGAAGAAGAAGAAGAAGAAGAAGAAGAAGAAGAAGAAGAAGAAGAAGAAGAAGAAGAAGAAGAAGAAGAGTTGGTTCTTATATGCCGCTTTTCCCTACCCGAAGGAGGCTCAAAGCGGCTTACAGTCGCCTTCCCATTCCTCTCCCCACAACAGACACCCTGTGAGGTGGGTGAGGCTGAGAGAGCGCTGATATCACTACTCAGTCAGAACAGTTTTATCAATGCTGTGGCGAGCCCAAGGTCACCCAGCTGGTTGCATGTGGGGGAGCGCAGAATCGAACCCGGCATGCCAGATTAGAAGTCCGCACTCCTAACCACTACCCCAAACTGAAAAAAGTGTCAACTACCAAGTATGTTATCTTTAACCGCTCCTATTAAATAAAAGAGTAAGGCCACCTGGGGAGGAGTTAGGGCGGGCCCTGTCCAGGATAAAAACTCAGAGGGCCCAATCAGGAGCCGCAAAGCGGCTCCTGATTGGGCCCTCCGAGTGTCCATCCAGGGCCAAGCAGCCAATGGGAAGGCGCGCAAAGTGCCTTCCTATTGGCCCCTCACCAGGACAGACCAAAATTCCATTCACCCAGCCCAGTCTGGCTGCCAGTCTGCTCCTGACCACCGCAGGGAGAGGAGGTCAGTAGGGCTGCCAAGGGGGATGAGAACAGAGGCTTGGACAGGCTGCACCAGCCCTTTTCGCCCCAAGGCTGTCCTAACTGCCATGTCCAGCTGTAAATTGCCTCAGAACCCTGACAGAGCTGGCAGGAGGCTGCAGAGTGCTCCCCTCCCCCTCCCTTCAGGCCTGCTGCGAAGGAGCCTCTGACAGGCCCTGACTGAGGGGAGGAGGCCTTTCCAAGAGCAATGCAGGGGAGTCTGAGGGCCTTCCTTTTGGTGTGGGGGGGGGGACTTTCCCCTTCTGCCAAACAGTTGCCTGACAGGGAGGCCACAGAAAAGCCCCTTCTCACTTAAAATACTGCTCTGCCTGGAGGTTAGGCACAGCCAAGCCATGTGTCTTTCTTCTTTGCAACTCTCTGCAGATTTGAGGCCACTGCACAGTGTTATTCTGCAGAGGAAACTGGCTCTTTTGTCTCCTGTTTCATCTGCACAACAACCCTGTGCAGTAGGCCTCAAGTCTTTCAATTCAACAACAACCTGTGTGGGAAGCCTTAAATGTTTCTTCTCTACCACAACCCTGTCCAAAGTAGCCCTTTCTGCCTGAGGAGCTGATCTTTATACTCTGCAGATGAGCTGTAATTCCATGAGCTCTCCAGGCCACACCTGTAGGTTAGTTACCCCTGGGTTGGAAATATTCCTTCAGGTTTGGAGGTGGGACTTCAAAATCATACAGTGCCTCAGAATCCAGCCTTCAAATGAGCTTTGTTTTGCCTGCAGTTGGTAGGGAGTGGTGCAGGAGTGTCCCTCCTGGCCTTTGGGTTATGGCCAGCCCTTACCAACAACTGTTTGTATTCTGGGGCGCAGACAGGCAGACCAGCATCAGTCCTGTGAGTCTGGAAAGTGCAGGAAGATCTAAATAAATATTTACAGCCTGAAACTAAATAGAGAACAAGTAAATGTCTGGAGACACATAGTAACTGAAATAGTAACTGGCAAATAACCTTGGCCTGGCAAATAAAAAAACAGTATAAAAAACCTTACTAAGGTCAAGACTGCTGTGCACAGACAGTCTTCCTCTTAGGGTTGCCAGCTTCCCTGTGAGGCTCGCTACCCCACCTCCCTCATGGGGAGTCTGCTATGGGGAGAGAAGGGGAAGATGATTGGAAAATGCTTTGAGACACCTGAGGCCTGCTGGGTCACTGCGGCCCATTCCCAGTTCTCTCAGATCTCTCACAACCCCACATACCTCACAGGTTGACTATTGTGGAGAGAGAAATGGAAAAGGTATTTGTAAACCACTTTGAGATTCCTTTGGGTAGTAAGCAATAGGGTACAGAAATCTGTTCTTCTAAGGAGCATCCATGAAAGAAGCATGTGGGCACATAACATTTTACCAACAGTGAAAATATGGGAGACAGAAGGAACAGGGTGGACACCTGTGTACTGTGACTACCCCATGTGTATTAGGGCAGAGGGGCATTTCGGTGAATGTGGCCTAATTCACACAAGAAGGGAAATGATGCAGAACTGGGGGGAATTGGTTGCCCCTAAGAAGAGTCTCCAGTCTGATTTTCCCTTCACATATCTGAGGACATGGCTCTGGAAAGCTCATCTGTAACCACTCTGCCAAAATTCCCAAAGGCCAGTCCTCTCCCACACTCAACGAACATTCCACACCACAGGTTCTTGACACCCATATCTCCACACCCATACCCTCATTTGCCACCATGCCACCACAACCTCCCACACAACACACATGACAACCCCATGCCCTTACAGACTGGACAACTCCCTCCCCTTCCTCTTCCCACTGCCAAGCTCTAGCGCCCGTTGTATTCTTGGAGACAACGGGCTTTGCCCCTAGTATATATATATATATTTACATTCACCTGAATGCAATCACAGTTGTCATATCATATATTTTCATAATACTGTCATGGCCTCATTGTGAGAGCTATAAAAATCTCAAGAGGTATTTATATTGTAAGCATCAGTATGAAAGTATGCAAATATATTCAGTGTCACCTTACAACATTATTTGAAATACAAGATGTTTGGCATTATAGAAGTTGCTCCAGGCCTGAGATGATTCTTGAAAACTGGCTGTTTAAAAAGGAACAAAGTAAATTCCAGGAATTTGTTAATGGTCAGTAACTGTGAATGCACAAGTTTTCATATATACAACACTCTTCCTGATCTTTACTACAGAGAGACAGAGCACTTCATGCCTCTTCTTACTGGGTTGGGTAGGTGGGGAAGGGACGTGCATAAAATATGTGATGAAAACTATTAATTAAAAACCAATTGGGACTAACTTCTTTGGGGCTATTTAATGTCACAGGAAATGTATTTGATTATTCTCTGAAGGTCAAGTATATATATTAGGGACATTATTGACAAAGTAATCTGCCTCTGTTCTTTTAAAGAAAGATGGCAAAATGGTACTATCCACTGAAGTCAACAGGCTTAGAAGGGTCTGTTTGGACTAGAATATCAGAGCTATGGTCCAAAGTATTAATGCTGACATAAGAATTTTATGCCATGATGGTTTTAATGATATACTACATGGGGGAACACAGGCATATCTTCAGAAAAAATATTCAGTTCTAGTCTTTTTTCAAGCCATAGGTGATAGGCTTGAAAAAAGACTAACAGGACAAGCTATGACTGATTTAAAAACAAAAAAACTCCTTATCATCATCATTATTAAAGTCTTTTGCTTTTGTTATTTGCTTTCATTATTAAAACTTTTAATGCCACATTGACCGTTTATGCACTGGGAACTTCAGTGCCCCAGCTCTCATGCAGGAGCACAAATTGGAGGCGGATGAGGTGCCCCAGGCCAAGTATTCCCCCATGTGGGTGCAGGAAGAGGTGGGGCAACCTGCTATGACTAAAACTCCAGCCTGCAGCCTGGCATGAAACCTCCAGTGCATAAACGGTCATTAAGTGATCTAGTCAAAGAGGCAAATGGTAATTCTTGTCTACATTGCTAATGCATTATCTATATGCATTTTTATAAATAGCAACACCTATGCTACTTCACCAGATTAACTCCTGACAGAAGTATATAAATCACAGAGAAGCAACACAAGAGGACTCACTTTGAACTACTGCGGATTGAGTTTACTTAGGTTTGGAGGAGGGCTATTTTTAGATGTCATACTCAAAGGAACAAAAAAAGGGACAGTGATGAGGAGCTTCAGCAACCACATGACATTAAACACACCCCTCTATTTAAATCAATTGCGTCACTCTCAGAAGAGGTCAGAGTTGTATTAATTATGTGTGTATGGTACCCCTGTGAAGAACTGTACAAGAAAAGAATTGATTCATTAAACTCTGGTGTTGGAGAAGGCTTCCGCAGGTTCCATGGATAGCAAAAGTCACAAACAAGGAAATACTATAGCACATAAAATCTGATATATCATTGGTAGGTAAAATCATGAAACTCCGGCTCACTTACTTTGGCCATATAATGTGATCCAACTCAATGGAGAAAGCAATTATGCTAGGATTGGTCAGTGGAAAAAGGAAACCATGCCGACAAAGGGCACAGTGGCTGGATATGATCGAGTTGGACACCGGCCAGAACACTGCATGGCTGTGGGAGGTGGTGTGGGACCGGGAATTGTGGTGGCAGCTGTGCTATGGGATTGCCAAGAGTCGGACATGACTGAATGGATGACAACATCAGTACCCCTGTGAACCTATGATCAATATATCTCCAGCTAATAAAACCTTGTAATGAACTCTAGATTAAAAAGGGTATTATAATACCCCACAATAGATACCTGTCTGCACTGACAATTTTCTAGCTCCCCTCCCTAATATGTCCTCATCTCAACAAGCTGGTTCTATAGATACCAAAATTAGGAAGATAAAAATATTGCTGATTCTGTGAACTTACAAACCTATCCAAGGCTATATTGTAAAATCAGTGTTACAAGATTTATTTTTGTACAAAGGGATGTTCCCCGAAACCTGGGAGCCGATGGCCCAAGAATATTATTAAATATATATAACATAAGGTCTGGTTGGTCTCTTTGTACAAAAATAAATCTTGTAACTGATTTTACAATATAGCATTGGATACGTTTGTTTGTTAGTACTCAATATTGAACCATTTTGTGTTATAATGATTCTGTGAACTTAGGCAGATTGTGAGTGAGTTGGCAGAAAGGACTGCGTGGCCCTTTCTTGCATACCCAGGGAAATGCTGATCACCACTTTGGGATTGGGAGGCAAATTTCTTCTAGGTCAGACTGGCCAGGGATTGTTTTTATTTTTTGAGGGAGGCATCATCTGGTTTTGGAATTAGGGTCATTGTGGCTGGGCAGGTAGTTGTGAATTTCATGCATTTTGCAGGAAGCTGGACTAAATGACCCGGTTGATCCCTTCCAACTCTGTTATGATTCCACTAATTCTCACACGTTTTGCTTTTGAATATTTACAGCATGAATTTGATTTTGAATACAAGTATGCATTACATCGAGACTCATCATACATAGCTCGTAAATGTGTTATCTTTTGTATTACGATGCACTGTGTTACTTTACATTTTACTCACTGTCCTCACTGTTTCAACGTACCTGCTATTAAGTATTGGAAAGGTTTTTAAAAACACACCACTAAAGTATGCACAATATATGTCGTGTTTCTTAAGTAATAAAGCAAGCTAAACTTAATGGCAGGCATGTATTCGGCTTTAACCCCCAACCTTACAATTTCTAGCCATTTTCGACCTTTATTTTGCACGAGTGCGTGTATCTATAGCCACGCGAACAACTGGTTTCGAACTTCCCTTTCCCTGACACGCCCCTACTCCCAACAGGGAGACTACATTTCCCATCGTGCTTCGGGAGGCCGGTCAGTTCCGGGTTGCTGTAGCCGGGCGTGTGAGCGGGAGGGGTGGAGAAATGCTGGAGGAAAGGCTGTGTGTTTACTTCCGGCCACCCTGCGAGCCCAGAGAGAGAGAGAGCGAGCGAGTGCCACTCACTCCGGCTGGCTGGTGGAGGGGACCCGGCGGGCGCTGCCTTGGAGGCGGAAACCCAGCGGAGCCGCCCGGAGGGGAAGCCGAGGCAGAGAGGGCGCCAGGCGGGAGAAGGTCCGGTCTGGGACGGGCACCCATGAGCCTCCCCCGAGGCCGGAGCGAGCGGTGAGGAGAGGAGTTCGGGCGGGCAGGCGGGGACACCACCAGAGCCGTCCGCCTGCCTGCCTGCTCACTCTCCCGGCCGGCCGGCCCAGCTCCGCGGCGGCGCATAGCAGCAGGCGGCGTCATGGACTGGCTCATGGGGTGAGTAGGGTGGTCTGGTTGGGCAGGTGGTGGTGGTGGTGGGGGGGCAGGGCAGTGACCCCGAGCAGTGAGGCACCCATGGCTAGCGTGTTCCCTCGCGCGCCCGGTGGGCTGGCTGCGGCATGGCCCCAGGCACAGTTATTCGTGCAGAGTTGTGCCATGTTTCCTGAGTAGCTCTCAAGGTTAGCTTACACGTGTACAGCACACGAATACGTAAAGAGCGTTGGTTAAAACCAGGTAAGCAAATGCTGGATTAAAAGGCGTGCGAGAGTGTTTAGAAGTTCCCTTTGAGGAAGAGTGTATACATTAAAAAACCCTGTCCCCTAAAAACTTACAAGGATTATAAAACAACACAGGTGTGAAGTGTTCTCAGGGACTGGGGGTTTGGTGGGTGGAGGGACAGCAAATCAGGATTCTTTATGAAGGTTTAGGTAGGCATAATTGCCTGAGGAACTTTGAGCCCTCCTATAGTACAAGTTTGCAATTGCTAGTTGTGGAAATCTCTCTTAAGGGGTAAAATGAAAGGCTGGGTAATGGGAATGTAGAGTGCTTGCTTTTATATCAGTGGTGCCCTGGTCTCTGGTGGGCAGATGAAGGTTCTGCTGAGTGTCACTGGTTAGTTGATGAGACATTTTAGCATGGAGCATCACAGCAACTGGTTTGGAGCTTGCCTTTCTGAAGACCAAGAAATACAACAAAATGGTTGGTAATGCTGTTTAGCATGGGCCAAAGTGTTTTTTAATAGCAGGAGACTTCAAGGACAAGGGAGTCTCCTGAAAAACATAACTTGCCCAGGCTGAGAAGTGGAGATGGATGTGCAATAATAGTAGGAAGGGAAATGCTGTAATTATTTGTAGTCTTGCATTGTTGAGTATATTACTGCCTGCTGTTCATTTTTCAATATGTCAGTTCAACAATATTCCTATTCTAGACTAGACTAGATTGCAAGAGGAATGAAATGCAAAGGATAAATTATGCTGTATTAATCAACATGTTAATCATTTAGATTCTGAAGAGGCAAGTCTCAGCATATTTCCATCAACTTGCACTTCAGTTTTTGCCGTACTATTTCAGGTCACACCTTGAAACTTTTCAACACTTGGCTTGGCATTATGTAGAAGCTGAGACCTTGGCAGAGGTTAAAACTAAATCATTGTCATGCCAGGAGGTTTTGGAGAGCGTGGGATTAGTAGTACTAATTACACACACAGAAAGGCAGCAGAAAAGAATTTGCTGCTGTTCTAGGGTTAAAAGTCTCAGATAGGTGAAGGACATTAACTATGCCCGAGTGCAAAAATTAAAATTCAGATTGTATAAATATGCATGATAGGGTGAATTTTGGTGAGCTATGCATTTCATTATTGGATATTTTGTTCTTCAGTGAATGCAGAATTTGTCAGTAATGCTGATTCTCAAGTTGTTTGGTTTTGTGGAGTGGTTTGAGCTTGAGCTAGAGTGTGATGTTTTGTTGGGATAGTCTAGAAGACAGCCCTGTGTCAATTTAGGTATGCTCCTGGAAATAGGCTTGGAACTCATTAACTCTAGCACATGGAAGAAAAAAAAAACAGTGTTCATCCACTATGACATGTTGCAAAACACCTCTAGCTAGCGATCTTATTTCTCATGCTTTTGGTAAGATAAATTCCATATCTCATGGGAGGAAACTTATGCTTATGGTTTCCCCTGCCAGAGTCAGTCTGAGGTTTTTGGTTTTGTTTTGGTAAAGGCTTACACAATATTTATGCTTCTCTGACATAATATGGGAAGAAATAGAAGTAACACAAGTAATAGACTCTTGATAAGTATCCATAATTATAATGCCAGAATAGTTCTACTTTTTTACTTTTACGAACTGCTAAGCACCTGAATTATAGTACAGAAACTTGTTTCTCTACAGGTTAAATTCAGTAATTATATATAATGCTCATTGTGTTTTGCTTGTATGCTCATGTTACTGAATCATAAGGTAGAGCATAGAATATGGTGCTTTATTTAAAACATTCCATCAGAATCAGTGTCAGTGTTTGTTTTGTGGCACAATTGTTATGTGAAAGATTTCATATAGAAGATCTTTCTTGAAACCCTAATTCTGGATAAAACATATATTCTCCAGTGTAACTTGGAACTTTAGTGGTTATATGCATTTCCTCTTCACAGCTATTAGCTGGACTTCTGTTACATCATCAGCATTAGTGCCTGCTTTATTAAGTCTGATCTCAATATCATGAATAAGTTTTGGTTATGAAGGAGAAAGATTTGGTGGTGGATGGGAATAAATAATACTTAAAACTCTGCTGTCTGCAGTATTATCTGTGTTTCCAGAATAAACCATACAGTATCTGTTCACTGTTGCAAGGCTTTAGTAGCATGCAACTTCAACTACTTCCTTCAATGAAAGGTAGCCCTTTTGAGAAAGAAAAGAGAAGGAAATAAATGCTGTATGACAGGGGTAGTCAACCTGTGGTCCTCCAGATGTTCATGGACTACAATTCCCATGAGCCCCTGCCAGTGTTTGCTGGCAGGGGCTCATGGGAATTGAAGTTCATGAACATCTGGAGGACCACAGGTTGACTACCCCTGCTGTATGATATCAATGTGTAAAATAAAAAAATAAACTTAAATGTTAGTGATTTTCACAACTTACAGGTACAGAAATTATGTATATGATTTTTTTAATACATTTTCCTCACCATTCTAATACAAATGCTTGTTTACCTGTAATACAATGTAGGTTATTTTTGGTATTGTAACTTTATAACTGTAGTAACCAGCTTTCAATAGGAGGAATAGATTGTATTGATACTCTGTAACTAGAGTTAGTTTTATTCTAGATTTTCAGTTTTCTAAGATTAACCCTCCTTTGTCATCTGTAGCACTTTCAGGAAATTTTTGGACATGGATAACTGATTATTCAATCCTATGCACCTTTTTTTGGAAGTACCACTTATTTCATTGGAACTTGACTCCAGATAACTGTGCATAAGGCTGAAGCTTTGCAACTTATATAGGTGCAATGATTCCCAGTACCATAACTGGTATATAGAGATTGGAAATGCCTATGGGCTTATAGGTTTCCTCCTGTACTTCCGAAACGTCCTTTGAGTTTTTATCATTTATAAAAATATAGCATCGGCACTGTCATAGTTAGCCATAGCCAGGTTTTGAGGCCAGATCAGATCTTCTGTAGAGGGCTATAGCCAAAGTGCTTCAAGTTGCCTAGGAGTATTAAATTTCTGTTTGTATATTAGTATAAAAATATTGAGTGTATGAAAAGTTAAGAATCACAGTCCTATGACTAGGCAGTCAACATGGTGGCATTTTATATCTGTGGTTTTCTGAATTGTAATTGCTATATTGCCACCAGATCTTACACTTAAGAGGTGAGTTACGCAATACATTGCACATTTTAAAAATTCAGGAAAGCAAAATATTCCCAGGGTATGGTGGAAGTGTGTTATAATAGCCAGCATTGGCTGTGGTTCAGAATACCTTATATTGTTGGACTGTCTGCTGTGAGAACAGCAACAAATCAGTGAGCTTTAAGAATTAATGACAAATATTATCCTTTCATTGATGTGAGTTTCTTAACTTAGATCTTATATTTTTATTATGAAGGAAAGATGTCTTTATTGGACAGGACAAAGACTGTAACTTTTTATAATGTAATCCCCTGTGATGCAAAAGTTAATGTGTCTAAGATTGGGTAAACTCAGGTCTCATTTCCCAATTAGCTGCTAGTGATTTTGAAGCAGACTCGCTCCTCTCTTAGCCTAGCCTACCTTGGAAGGTAAAAATTGAGGATAAAATTGGGGCAGGGGATGGAAGCAATAATACATGGTGTCCTGGCCAGTGTAAAACAAAGGCTAAGTGAAAGAGTTTAATAACAAATGACCTGCATTGCCACCAAGGGCAAAACAGTTGCTGCCTGCTCTGCCCTTCTCCAGCTCCTGAAAGAATAAAGGGAACCTGTCTCCTGGAATGTAGGAAGCTCCTGGGGAGAAAGTTGTTGCTACCTGCCCTGCTCCCCACTGTATCTGTGGATGCCTGTTTTATGACAAGCAGGGTGTTCTTTTTAGCAAAGTAGTATTTGATAGTTTTCTCTTGTTATTGACACTGTAAGTCATTTGAGTCCGCAGGATGGTTAAAAGTGTCCTGATAATAGATAGTAATGTGTCAATTGCAAACAACATCTCCCTCATGCTGCCTGTTGTGTACACTTGCGTTTATCTACATGCACTTTTCATATGCTGGATATGTTCTTCAGCCTATTTCTGGATGGTACATTTATTGGTGTAGTGTCAAACATATAAATGGTCTAGTGCGGTGGTCCCCTGGCACTGGGCCGCAGCTCCCTCTCTCCCCCCCCCATAAGAAACTTCCAGGCCACAAGCAAATTGGCCGCAAAAGCGGCCAATTAGCTTATGGCCTGGCAAGCTTCTTTTTGTGGGAGGGGGGAGAGGGAAACAGGGTGCGCATGCGCATTGCGCATGTGTGGTCGGGTCGCGCATGCACGTTTGTGCCATGCACTGCCACAGACAAGCATTGTGCAAGTGCGGCTGGTCGCGCATGCGGGTTTGCGCTATGCGCGGCCACAGACGTGCATGTGCGGGACTCCTGCGCATGCACACATGCACGGCAGGGTCGCACATGTGCATTTGCACCATGCACAGCCGCAAACGTCACCCGCCCCGCTCCCGCCGGTCCACAGCCTCAAGAAGGTTGTGTACCACTGGTCTAGCGTGATTTCTAGTAGTACACCATTCATGGTTTTTGTTGTGAAGGCAGCATGAGTGGCTTATTGCAATGGGAATGTCCCTTCTCAGTCTTGCATTCGCACAGAAAGTGGTTGGGATAATGCTATAGAAGCATTATATTGATGAAATAGTGGCTGTTCTGGATGCAACTTCCATGGTAACTCAGATGTTGGGATGCAGGTGTTTATTGAGAGAGAGCAAGTTTGGTGTAGTGGTTAGGAGTGCGGACTTCTAATCTGGCATGCCAGGTTCGATTCTGCACTCCCTCACATACAACCAGCTGGGTGACCTTGGGCTCGCCACGGCACTGATAAAACTGTTCTGACCAGGCAGTGATATCAGGGCTCTCTCAGCCTCACCCACCCCACAGGGTGTCTGTTGTGGGAAGAGGAATGGGAAGGCGACTGTAAGGCGCTTTGAGCCTCCTTCGGGTATGGAAAAGCGGCATATAAGAACCAACTCTTCTTCTTCTTCTTCTTGGCCATATGCATTATGCTCATTAAAACATAATTGCCTTGCTAGATTGGACCAAGGGTTTTATGAAGTCTGTTAGTTGCTAAGAACGAATAGCCATATGCTTCTAAGAAGCCAGCAGTCAGAGCATAAAAGCAACACTCCTTTATAACAGTCTCCCCCTGCCAGATATTCAGAGAAATCTTGCTTCTCTAATACAAATATACAATTTAGCCATCATGGCTCTGATAGGCATATCTCCCATAATAGTCCACATTAAAAGCTGTCTGTGCCTGTGGCCATCACCCTATCTTATGGCAACCAATTCCATAAGTTATGTGAGTAAGAACTCTGCCTTGGTCTTGATCTAATGTTCATGTTCATTCATAGCTAGAATTTGTCTCTTACAACCTTTCATAGCATTTCTGATTCCTCATCCTGGTTTCCGTATGATTTCTAACATTTTCTTGAATAAACATTGGTAAAAGAATTTTACTCTTTTTTTTTTTTTGCAGTCTTCTTATCCTTCATCCTTTTACATCCTTGGAATCTAATAATCCAACTCTCTCCATGACTGTCTTTCTTTAGAAGTTTATATAGAAAGGTTATCAATGTGTTCCTCAGGTAGTTTTTTTTACTTGCCTTACCAGTTTTAGGTGCATGTTCTGCTAAAGTTTATGCAATCCCCCCCCCCCCCATTTTATCAAGGCTTCCACTTTTTAAAGGAAACCATCTTGCCTATGACAACTTTCTTGGTGGTATTTAGCTATAACTTTTGGTTTTACATTTCTTAATGAACAGTGTATAATTTATTGGATTTTCTGCTATGATGACTTAGTGGTATCCTGAAGAGATCTGACCTCCTGGATTCAGTCTTTCAATTAATTGACACTTTAAAAAAGTATATCCTTTTAAAAAATTAAATGTGACCATGTGGACCTTTTTGAAGTTTTCCAGTAGAATGCTTGTAGGTTGGTAGCATTTTGGTCACTGCTCCAAATTGATTGAACAGTGTTTTAACTGGGCAGTGGATCAAAATGAAGCCAAGATTGTCTCCTTCTGGTCTGTGCTTAAGTTCAAAGAAGATGGCTGTAATGTTGTGAAATGACTCCATATTGCCACCTTATAGGTAGAAAATATTTTAGTGTTAGCAATAGGAAGTTAAATACAAATCTGTTTTCAGTTTGTGATATTGATATCCTTGATACAGACAGGTTGGTGTATTACTATTTTTTTTAATCATTCAATTAAATTTCAATGAGAAGTTCTGTTTCATTTCAGGGAATAATTAGAGAAGCCAGAAATGCTTCTGTACATTTTAGACTTTGCTGCTTTATACACTATGAGTTAGTGGTTCCTAACTCAGTATAATTGTAGCTTGTGGACTAACTTGTGTTATGCAAGGAGGCATGTCAGAACTTGGGACTTTTTCACTGAAAATATGTTCCTGTTAAGGAACTAACCAATTCAGGAGGTAAAAGGTTGATACAGTAAACTTAGTGGGTTTGATATGGA
The DNA here is from genome assembly GCF_049243985.1 of Paroedura picta. Classification (NCBI taxonomy): domain Eukaryota; kingdom Metazoa; phylum Chordata; class Lepidosauria; order Squamata; family Gekkonidae; genus Paroedura; species Paroedura picta. The sequence continues at coordinate 87,579,033 of NC_135370.1, read as the reverse complement.
AAATCTGTTTGAATGGAAGGGATTTTTTTTTGTCAATGGATCAGACATCCTTTATCCTGTATCTTCATCAGATTGCTCTCAGAATGATGTTCCTGTGTACCTCCAAAAGCAACATAGGAGGCAGGTTTAGAAATTTACAGTGGGGAAAGGAATTTGCAAAAAAAATCACCTTTCTTCTTCCATCAGCAAAAACTTCTACTTGATTGTGAGTCAGTTACATCATATCACCTTATTTGTCTTATCCATTCAGCACTACACACAATCCCCTTTCCACACATCCCCTTTCTGTTGCTCTGGCTACTTCCTGTAGTTCCTTTATTAAGGGGTTTTCTTAAAAGCTTTGTTACATCTGTATACTCCTTAGGCTGTGCATTTCCTGACTTAAATTGATTCCTGTCCTTTACTCTTAATTTATTTGCCCAAATTTCCCAAGGAATGATTCATCCTTTTTACCTTCATTACTCAGCTTGCTCAATACACTTTTTATCTCTGTTAATGCTCTTTTGCAGAATTTCTTTAGGGGACATCAAAAGAACAGTCTGATTGTAGTAATTGCCAATCCACCTTCCTCTCTTGATTATCTGCTATCTACCTGGCTAATTATGTTAATGAACCACCATGATTAACACCAAGTCTAGGAATCTCCTTTTCCTCTTAAGGCCTAGCCAGCCACTCCCCTCCCTTGTACTCTGTTCAAGATTCCTCCACTTGTTAGACTGCTCTGTTTCCTTTCCCATCACTTCATTAAACTTTCCACTGCACCCTTCAGTCCTTTTCTGCCTGTGTCACTCAGTGACCTAATCCAATCGTACTACATGCTCCTATGATTTTATCCCCTGTTGACTTCTGGTCTCCATTTCCCTTGTCATTCTTTTAACAACATCATCTAATCCCCTTCTTCTGGCTCCTTCCCTTTTGCACTCAAATGTGCTGCAGCTCCCCCTTCTCACTGGCCCTTTGACCCATTTTCCTCTTCAACTGTCACCCAATTTCCCTTCTGTTTGCTTCCAATTTCCTGCAGCATACTGCTTATTCCCACCATTTCAATATTCTGTCTGTCTCCTTTCTGAGCTCCTATATTGTCTGGCTTCTGAAAGTGCCCTCACCACAACAGCTTATTTAACATTACCTCAAAGGAAGAGAAGAGCTATTTTGTACCTCACTTGCAACTACTTGAAGGAGTCTCAAAGTGGCTTATAATTGCCTTTCCTTCCTTTCCCTGCAACAGACACCCTGTGATGTAAGTGAGGCTGAGAGAGCTCTGAGAGAACTGTGACTAACCCAGGGTCATCCAGCTGGCTTCAACTGGAGAAGTGGGGAATCAAACCCTGTTCTCCAGATTAGAGTCTGCTTCTCTTAACCACTTCACCAAGCTAGCTCTTGCCAGCCAGGTTTTCCTGTGCATTTCCTCTGTCCTTTGGGGTCCCACAGGGATCTATCTGCCCTCGTCCTGTTCACTTTATTTGATGACCATGAATAATGTCACCAGATAACGTGTGATTTATTACAACCTATATAGTGATAACTACCTCTGCCTGTCTGTCCGTTGTCATTTGTGATATTTTATCATATTGCATGTGCTTCACCCCTCTTCCATTTCACCAATACCACAGCCTCTATGAGGAAAATTAGTCCAGGGCTCAACAAATCTCAGATAACCATGACACCTAGAAATCTGACTGTGGTGTCTGATATTTAGAAACAGGGTGGCCATCCATCAGGAGGAAAAGCTGGGTGTCATCTGCATATTGGTGACAGCTCAGCCCAAATTTCCACACCAGTTGAGCAAGAGGGTGCATAAAGATGTTGACTAGGATTGGAGAGAGAACTGTTTCGTGAGGGACTCCACATGCAAGCTGGTAGTGGCTTGATGAACTCTCTCCTAGACCTTCTGGAATGACTTCTTGCTAGGCTGAATTAATGTTGCCAGCTCCCCTGTCTCTGTGTGAGAATATGACTGCTGCAGACTAAGATACCAAGACTTTAATTTCTTTTGAAATTTAGTTCCCTATATAAAATATTTCTCACTGAATAGATGTGCTATGTGGGTCAAGGCCTCTGAGGAAAGGGTGATTATCTGTTGAACAAATAGAAAGATTTTCCCAAACATAGACCTTAGATATAACTTTGACAGGGTAACCTTGGACTGTGGAACATACAGGAGAATGTATTTTTTTCTGTTGTGCTACGGAGAAAACCATCTTGTTGGGCATTTCAGTTTTGGCACCCTTAAGAGGTAACTTGTGGTGTGGGTTTAAAATTACGGATTTATAATCCACTGCAGTAACGTAAGAATTTTCGGATTCCAAACTTCTCATTCGGAGTGCACACACAGTTTCCTGAAAAGAGTAAGAATGAACTGTTGAATAACTGAACCAGAATAGCTGAACATCATACATGGACTGTGGGCAACAATGCACTGGGTTGGAGGATATTTTCAAGGGTTTCCACAGCATGAAGTACTTGCCTTTCCTTCTAAAGCTGATACAGGGTTCATAGGAGGGCACTCCTTCAAGTTTGGCTACAGGCCAGGAGGTTTTCAGATCTGTTGGACTGTAAATGGAACAAACAAAACAATTGAACAGAAGTTGACTTAATTTTAAAAACATCTTTGTAATTCTATCCAGTGCTAAAGTGAGTTCAGCTGGTAGTATTTGCAATGTTCTTGTTGTAGTTGTGTTTGGTATGTTTGCTGTGATGTTTCATGACCTCTGGCAAATATATCCAACATGCCCTGACATTAAGGACAATTGGAATAGCTGGAGTTTGGTATGTTGACTACATGTCCACATGTAACACATGTCCACATGTAACAACCTAGTGCTCTTTAAAAGTGTATGTATAAACATCACACTGTTCAGGATTGTAAGGTGACATTTGATGTCTTTGCTTGATTAATTGATATATGGTCTCACTATACCATCCTTTCCTTATACTGCTGCTAATTGTAATATGATACAGATGACTATTCTTCATGACAAAGAACTTTACTTTTAAATAGCAGAATATCTTCTGTATTAACTCTCATGTCCAGTTGTGATGAGAGTTTCCTTCCATGTTACCTTTCCTCAGTAACAAAATTATGAGATTAATTAACTGTAATAAAGTCAGACCTGTTGGATTTATATTCTGAAACTGGACTGCCATTATCTTGTAAATACTTTGGTGTGCTAGTATGAATGAATGAGTCCTGCTCTTTCTGTACAACAAGCCCCTGAGTTACAGTCGAGAGGATAGAATTGCATAGAGCAGTGGTCCCCAACCCCCAGTCCGGGGACTGGGACCGGTCCACAGATCAGTTGGTACCGGACTGCGGCTCCTCCTCGTCTTCCTCCCCAGTTGCTGCCTCGGGGGCTGCCCAGCCACTCTGCCGCTGGCTCACCTTTGGTGCTCTCCAGTGGCTGCCATGACTGGGGCTCCCCCTCGGCGTGGCACTGCACAGCTGCTGCTGGCAGCACCTCCTAGTGGGTGGCGGGAAGTCAGGGATGCTGGTGGAAAAGCAAGTGGAGCAGGGGCTAAAGTGGCGGTGACATCCCTCGGCAAAAGTCTACCTTCCTAGGCCTCAGTAAAATTGTCAAACGTTGACCGGTCCCGGTGATAAAAAGGTTGGGGATAGAGGATGTTGTATCGTTAATATGGATTTGTCCAGTAAAACACTTGCATAGACATGTCTGTTACTCCAAAACATGTAGCTATTCATATATTGCTTGGTTCAATTAAGAAAATATTTTAAGCTCTGTTTTTACACTGTATTTTTAAAGGTCACATTGAATTATTATTTGACACTTCCAAAGTATTTTATGCTGAGTTTGATCTGTGACCTTCAACTCTGCAGTGTCATTTGATCTAAAAGTGATAACTTGTTTTATGTGCATTTGTCATAGAGAAGGTCCTTTATTATTAGAGGGGATTTCTGTAATTTGCACTTGCTAGAAAGTAGGTTGTGTTGATAATTAATTCTATTGCTCCCTGAGGATTCAGAATGAGAGAACATTTTAGGGCTTATGTAAAATACAAGTGGAGACTCCTTGTGATGGGAATGCCATTCTTTTTCCTGCATGCCTGCCAGCCCAGCTACTTGTAAGGCAAGCCAGCAGAACTCACCACTCCCCTTCCCCTCTCATCTGTCCATGGGCCTGATCCACTCACCCAGTGGTGGTGGAGCGTGAGCAGCTCCTTCCCGATCAGTTTGCATTGCCAACTCTGGCAGTTTACATGGAGATGTGGTGGCAGTTTTTCTCCTTGCCTTCCTTATTCACCCACTTGCGTATCCTTATCCCTGCTGCTTGGTGGTGGCCCCTGTGCACTCACTGGCTGACTGAAGACAGGGCAGCAGCGTCTTCCACCCACAATGCTGCCATCTTGTCAAGGTGGTGGTGGTGGTGGTTCTGGCATGCCGACACCCGTACCTCCCCCCGTGCAGCGCGGTGCTGGCTGCTTCAGGCGCGAACTGCCGCTTCGGACACCGAAGCTCCCAACCCTAGCCTGCACCCAGCTACACTGTGGGGTACCTGCAAGGACTTGTGAGGCGCTATCTCCTTACCACCAGACTGTTTCTTCCTTTTCTGGCAGCTTACATACCCTCTCACTACTGTTGTTGAACAGTAGTAAACTGCTGGACCTGGGTGATCGACGGAAGTCTGGTGGGAGCAAGGTACCTGGTGGTTGCTGCTGGCCGGGCTCCAGTGAATCTTCCCTCACAAGCCAAAACACTCCTGTAAAGAGCCCTGCCCCCCCCCCCCCGCACACCTTTTAGTGTCAGAAACTAATCCTTCAACTGGCAATATTGTTACAGTTGCCTACCAGGAACCATTGAGGGAATTTGTTTCTTAAAGTTACAATCATTGCTTCTGGTATTATGTTGGGGGGAGGGTAGTCTCCTCTTCTGGTTAAGATATCCAATTTTTCTGCAAACCTGGGTCTTCTTCAGAAAGATCTGTCTTGTCTGCTCTTATGTAGCCACAGATATGGCCATGTTAAGTCTTTTTTGAGAAGTGGTGGGATAGAAATCCAGTCATAAATAAAACAATAGAGATATGAGAAAGTACTGTCTATTGATTTTCTTCTTGATATACATTAAAAGCCATGAATATTAGAATAATAATAATAATAATAATAATAATAATAATAATAATAAGAGTTGGTTCTTATATGCCGCTTTTCTCTACCCGAAGGAGGCTCAAAGCGGCTTACAGTCGCCTTCCCTTTCCTCTCCCCTGTGAGGTGGGTGAGGCTGAGAGAGCGCTGATATTCCTGCTCGGTAAGAACAGTTTTATCAGTGGCGTGGCGAGCCCAAGGCCACCCAGCTGGCTGCATGTGGGGGAGTGCAGAATCGAACCCAGCATGCCAGATTAGAAGTCTGCACTCCTAACCACTACACCAAACTGGCTCTCTAATGCCTTCTAGCTTCTTATGATGGCTGGATTGAGTTACTTTTTCTGTTAGCCTTTACATGTATGCATACAGGGAATATTTATCTTGAAATTAATGTAGTAGGAAATTGTCCTGTATTGGTCCTATATTTCCTGCATTATTTACAGGAAAATTTAGACAATAGCCTCAATGTGAGGTTATATTTGCTCCTCCCACTCACTGCCTTTTCAAGGAAGACAAGTGAGCAAGACACCTCCTGTTTTCAGCCTGTGTGATTTTACTAAGTATGTGACTTGCGGAAGGATGTCATACAATGCTCAAAGTCCATTAAAACATTTTTCGTCTTACTTTCGGAATACTTTTTTAGAATGACGTTTCATCAATGATATTGTTATCCCTATGGTTGTCATAAAGTTGTCAGTAGAATAAATATGAGACTTTCATTGTGAAACTAGATTCACAAGAAAATGTACTCTGTTGCACAGCGAAGGAAGTGGTCTTAAACAGGAAATTTGGCTTGTCTCAGTATACCGTTTCACTGATCAGTTTGGCATATCTGGAGCTTTGCTGAGGTATACTGGTTTACGTTTTGAGCTTGTTCCTTTTGATACCAATCAACTGTATATTTGAAGGAGACTCACATATAATTATGACATATTAGACCAGAGGGTTTTAAACTGAAGAATAGGGTGCTCAGACATCAACTGCTGTGTTGAGCAATGAATATGATTATTTGTCTCAAGTTTGCCACCCAGCATCAGTATTCTGAAAATTATCAGTAACTGCGGGAATCACTAACCCTCGTGTTATGTTCAGGCTGTCATGCTTCACTTACTAAAATGTTTCCTACTGAGTGTTCCTTCGTGCATCTCTTCTTGTTTAAAGCCATCAACTGTGAATTGACATCGGGTATCCACTGACACTTCCTGTACCTGATTATATCTACAAGGCTCTTGGCATACTCGGAAGTTTTACCTCATTGGTGCTTTTATTTTTATTTGACTAGGAAATCATTCTAATTTAAATGTCATTCAAATCACAGGCAGTTGTTAACAAAAGCTTTGAAAGAGTTTTTATTTATCTAAAGAATGTGTTTATTTAAAAAAAGCATTCTACTTAGAACATTATCTGAATTTCTCAAGGCTAATATTGCTTATTGGTTCAGTTTTATGACAGTAAACTATTAGGTTCCTAATTGCCTGTATAAAAATACTTTTCAGACCTTGGCTATGTTCAGAATGATATTTAAAAGTAAACAAAAAATGGGGGGTGGGGGATGGGAGACATCTATAAGTTGATGTCTTGCTATGCCATGCCATGTCCTGAAGGATATGGGATGAGATGCATGAGATATAAGCTTGTTTTTTGGTTTTGTAGTTAAAAAGGGGTGTTATTGGTTTGTTTTGGATGGTTTCAGTATTGTTTTGTTGTTTCAGTGTCATAATTTTATTATTACATGTTGGTTACCTGGAAGACACACTTTGGTGTGGGCCTTCATGACTTTCTATTCAAACTGGACAGATCATGGGGGATTGTAGAATTCCCTGAGGACATACCCACATTGCCAAATTTCAAATAGAATAAAATGCCTCTTTTTGAGGCAGTAAAAGACACCTATTTTAACATGAAATTCTATGGTATAGACTAGGAAAGATCCCATACAATGGGATCCAAAGACAGTAATACAGACAGAGTCCAGTAGCAGCTTTAAGACGAACAAAGATTTAATCAAGGTGTGAGCTTTCGAGTGCAAGCACCCTTCGTCAGGCTATGATCTTCTTACATGACAGGAAATATATAGCAAAAATCAGTTCTGTTACATCTGTGTCACAACCAGATACAGCCAATGATAATCCTTTGTCAAAACAGCCAGTGACATAGTCTGACGAAGAGTGCTTGCACTCGAAAGCTCACGCCTTGATTAAATCTTTGTTGGTCTTAAAGGTGCTACTGGGCTCTGATTTTATTGTGCTACTTCAGACCAACATGGCTACTCATTTGAAAGTAATACAGACAGTACTTAGCCTGAGGAATAGTAGCACAAGGAAAAGGTACACTGACAAGACAAGGGCCTTTGAAGACAAAAAAAAAAGGTAAGGCTTTTGGGCACTTAGGCACCAGCAGGAAGACATCGAGGCAGATTTGTTTGGATTGGAAGCAAAGTTTGGAGAGAAGAAGGAGGTATACAGACTGCAAGGGAAAATTTGGCATAGCATAGCAGGGGTTAGGGTAGGCTTTTAAAACGTTTCATGAAACCCTGGGGTTTCTTGAGGGCCCTGGAAGGGTTTCCTGAATGGGTTGGAGTAAATTTTTATATACTTTTTAAAAAATTGATAAACATTTAGTGGGTGAAATGACCATATATGGTCATGTCAACCTGCTCTCCCCTCTCAAAATGACCCATGAAGGGGCCTAGAGGGGGTCATAAGGGGAGAGGCCCTGGGTGGGCATGTACACAGCTTTGCTTCCCACCCATATTTTGCATGATTGTGCCACTTCTGGGGTTTCTTGAAACTTGAAGAAAGTTTCTCAATGATAAAAAGGTTAAGAAAGGCTGTGATAGGGGATTGGAGGAATGCGAAGTCCATCCCATATCCTTCAGGACTGGAATATTTCACACACATATATAATCCTAGTGATTACAACTTAAAAGTAAAACCAATAAAGGTAAAAACGGCAATAATACAAGAAAATAGCAAAAAGCACTTCATTTTTGAAGGGGTGTTAATCATGAAAGAAATGCACTTCTAATGTACATGATTCTCATGTCTCCATTTTATATTCACAACACTTCTGTGAAGCAGGTTAGTCTGAGAGAGGACATTTGGCCCAAGGGGTGCCCAGGAAGCTTCAAGATTTAAAGCTGGGTCATCAAGATCCTAGCCAGCACTCCTACCATTCCATCATGCTGGCTCTAATTTTATCCACCTGCATGGAATGAGTCTCCTCTATGTACATGAAGTTTTTCATGTTGTTTTGTATAAGAACTTGGATAATTATTTTCTTTTGTTACTGACATACATTCCTGATCACAGTGAAGGGCGGTATATAAACTGAATGAATGAATATCTAACTAAATAAATTACTTTCTGGCAGACATAGGTGGTTTTAATGCACTTGATATTATAAGCCATTTTTGTCTACTTATGATAGGCCCTTTAGCAAGTAGTTCCAAGGCAGATATATTTAAGTTTTCTGGACATGAACAGGTTTGCACTTTTTCTCACCATGTTTATAGGCTTGGAAGTTTTGCAACTCTAGTTTATTACAGAGATTAGTATAGGGATTATGGGGAAATATTTGTGTATTCTGTGTTCTTTATTCCAATAACTATTCTTCTGATTTCACAAATGGGCCCAGTGTTAATATTTTAGAATAGAGCAAAATAAACCACTTAACAGTTTATTAAAAACAATAAGCTATAGCTCTCATCACTATTCTTCAAACTTCCCCAGAAACTCTTTAAATAGCTGTTTTACAGCCTTGCTGGGAGGTCCCAAGGGTAGGTGCCTGCTTAGGTTTCTGTTCTAGATATCATTGTTTCATATTTCTTCTCTTGTTGAAATGAGCAAAGACCCTGGGTATTGATTGTACTGAATTCAAACTTTAGTACTACAGTTTTAAACACTAGACAGTAAGACTCATTGAAGCCAAAGACACCACCTCCTCAGCATGCTTTGAATAGAACGGTGAAAGAAATGGGAGCTCTCCCCCCCTCCATCTCTGTTAATAGCTCACTAGCTCAGGGGCCACACTTACCAAGGGATTGCCAGGGCAAAAAATTGGCAGGTTTGGATTCATTCATACAACCAAGGTCAACAGTAACCTGGTAGGCAAGAGTGAGTTTGAGGCTGCCAGATACAGTTACATACACGCGATTGGGAGGGGGTGGTTGTGGCCAGTGGGAGGCATTGGCGAGACCCTGCTGAGTGTCTTCTGGCTGTAGGGATGAGGAGGAAGAGAGGAGGCTTTGTCAGAGGAAGGGAAGAGGACCTGAAGAGGTGGATTAAAGACGACAGGAGTTACAAGGAAGGGATTGGAATGGAGAAGGAGGAAGAAACTAAGAAGCATGTGGGAGAAACCGGAGATCCAGACACTGCAAGCAGATTTCAAGGCAGAATGATAACATCCAGGCATGTGAGAGGCTGACACAAGCAGGTAGAATAAGTCTTTCAATATCGCTCTGTTCTAAAGGTCTTCATTTATTTATATATACCTGGCTTTCCCCTGAGTATTTGAGGAATCCAAAACATTTTTCATTCCTTTTTTGGCAATCAGATCCTAGTACAATGCTGGGTTGATAATCTGTTTAAAGAAGAAGCAGAATGCAGTCTAGCAGTACATTTATGCATCACTACATCTGAGTTATTTAGTTCACATAATCAGCAGATGCCCTTGCATGTTCTCATGCAGAAGCTGATGGGGGGGGGGGGGAGGGATGATTCTACAGTCCTGTACCGAACTACTCAGTTTTCTTATGTTTCTTGTGATCTTGTTTAGTGAATGAGCTTCAAACTATAAATCTACCAATCTTTGCTTGTTATAGTGCTTTTGAAATCTAGCTACTCCCTTGACCCCCCCCCACCCCACCCCTGATCTTGCTTCTGGAGACCATTAACCCAGTAACATCCAATAGGAGGGTGTGTGCAGAGATTGCATTGAGGAATTCAGGAGTTTATGGACTGATGGAAAGAAGTGTCCAAGAGCTGAAGTGGGCTCTGCAGTGCGCTGTGAGTGAAATAGTAAGCAAGTCACCCGGCTTGCACATTGGCTGGAAGATAAAGAATGAGGGGGACCCTTTCATCTGCTGATTGCCATTCACTTGGGATTTCCGGCTTCAGTCTGTCCCTACAGCAAATCCCTCATCCTCATAAATCTGAGCAGAAGGGGTGATTCCCAGCCACCACTAGTTTTCTAGTAGGAGCAGTTGCAAACAAAAGTACTTTCATCTTATGAAGCTTTAGTTTACATGGTAAAAATGTTTTTACACTTCAAAACCAAGAGAACAGGAAGTAGGGGTCCCTGACCAAATTATTCTGAAAAACATTGTTTACAGGGGGAGGGATACACTTGTTTGTTCACCTTTAATTTCTCCTAATCTTCTTTTGAAGCATTAGTCCCTCCTCCTTCAGCCATTTTCTGCTTCTTCTCCATTGTTCCTAAACTAGCAGGCAATGAATCAGTACTCTTGTATCATCTTTTAAGTGCACTATGACCAAATATGCATGTGGCCGGGTGTGCCGGGCTGGCGGCAGTTCCTAATGGCGGGTCATCCATGTACGCAGGGGAGACAAAATCCCCTGGCGCACATGGTCCTCCCCGGAGTTATTTGTGTGCATGCACAACTCTGGAAAGCTCCACCACATCTCATGGTGGTGGCAGCGTGATGGGCAGCATGAGGGTCCTACCACAAGCTGGTGGGACCCCTGAGGGGGTGTAGAAAGCCCCATTCAGCTCTGCAGCACTGTGAAACTGAACAGTGTGTTTTGTGTCCCTGCAGGGACACCGTAGGTATGGGGGAGGAGCTGGGTTTGAAATGTCCAGTTCTTTCCTTATGCACAGGCCTCGTCCAGCTGGGGCTCTGATGGCTATCGCGGCAAGAAAAGGAATGTGGACAAATGCACGTTCCCTTGCTATGGGCCATCAAAGGCCTTGAAGCAGGCCAGGATGGGGAGGAAGCCCAGACAGTGCTGGTGTTGTGCATAAGTGGGGATTAGGCTTGCTATCTTGCAGGTGCTGGCTCGCCCTTCCCTGCCTGTGCATAATTGGTTTGTGACAATTTCATAGCACTCTAGAGTAATGTGGAAGGCAGCAGCAGAGGGTTATCAGTTTTAATTGTATAGGGTGGGGAGACAGAGGGGAGGAGCTAGTAGCTTTTACAGCCCATTTAACTGTAGTTTGACAAATTGTCTACCTTGATTAAAGAACCAAGTATTTTGTTAAAATAAATTATATCATCATGATGCTGGTGAAAATTTTTGATTATGGAGGCTATATTGCCCATTAAGCTATCAATGTAAGGTTTACATTTCCATGTCTGCCTTAATTATTCCTTTGATACTTAGGAATGTGTCTTCTAGGATGTTTCTGAAGTGAGTTGGATATGAAAGTTCAGAACTGCTGTGTCCTTGTCTGGGAGGGAGGCATGTCTGCTTGATTGGATTGCGTCTGCTCAGATCATAGCAAAGCATGCTTTCTAAATCCATAGAGAGTGGCGTTTAATACGTGATGGCTTATTTTAGGAAGAGGATTTGGCACTGTTTTTTTCTCTCAACACAACTTTCATGTTTAAAAACCCTCCTGTTTTGCTTTAGAGCAGTGGTCCTCAACCTTTTTATCACCGGGGACCGGTCAACACTTGACAATTTTACTGAGGCTCGGGGGGGGGGGGGGAGTCTTTTGTCAAGGGACATCATCGCTGCTGCCTGAGCCCCTGCTCTACTTGCTTTCCCGCCAGCGCCCCTGACTTCTCGCCGCCCGTTGGGGGGCGCTGCCAGCAGCAGCTGCGCAGTGCCACACCGAGGGGAAGCCCCAGCCATGGTGGCCGCCAGAGAGTGCCAAAAGTGAGCCAGTGGCAGAGTGGCAGGGCAGCCCCCAAGGCAGCAGCTGGGGAGGAGGACAAGGAGGAGCCGCGGCCCGGTACTGGTCCCCGGACCGGGGGATGGGGACCACTGCTTTAGAGAAGATTCTTTGTGTTGTCTAGGCTTATGCGGTGGAACTGACATAGTGACCCCATAGGGTTTTCAAGGCAAGTGATATTCAGTGATGATTAGCTATTACTTGCTTCCATTTTATGACCTTGGTATTCCATGGTGGTCTCATTTCCAAATAATTGCCAGAGCCAACATTGCTTAGCTTCTGAGATCTGACAAGATTGGACTACCCTGGGCTATCCAGGTCAGGGCTTGCCTAGGCTTGCAATAGTAATAAAATTCCATTATAAGGTATATATAGAAGAAGAAGAAGAAGAAGAGTTGGTTCTTATATGCTGCTTTCTCTACCCGAAGGAAGCTCAAAGTGGCTTACAGTCGCCTTCCCTTTCCTCTCCCCACCACAGACACCCTGTGAGGTGGGTGAGTCTGAGAGAGCCCTGATATCACTGCTGGGTCAGAACAGTTTAATCAGTGCCGTGGTGAGCCCAAGGTCACCCAGCTTGGCTGCATATAAAAAGCTTGTTATGCTTAGCCTCCCTTAGTAAAAGTTTGCCCATGTAACAATTTTTGTACTTTCTGTAAAGGTTTTTTGAGGTTTGAGGAAAAGTCTTCTGGAGCCAGGAAGCTGTCACTGTTTACCCCCACTAATACTGATATATTGTGAGTGTAGAAAACTATCCAGAGCTGCTTGCAGTTCATTAGTGATGCAAAATTGTTTATGGGATACACAGTGCAGAAAGATTTCAGACTTCTTGAGAATAACTAAGGATGATAATACAGCCTTTGATGGATAATATGATCTTGCCAGGTATGTCAACAGCCGTAGTAAGTACTTTGAAGGAAGTAGTGCCCAGTTGCCTTAAAGGAAAGTGATTGTGATTCCTGTTTAGAAGAAATTCTTCCTGGACCTGAATAGTTTGAATGATCATCACTTGGTACCAGTTAATGCCCTTTCAGGTAAAGTACTTGAATGTTGCATCTGTACAATTCCTGGCTGTTTTATGTTTTGGATTATGAGAACCCAAGTAAATCAGATTTGGATTCTAGTTTTGGAACTGAAACTACCTTGATTTCTCTGATCATCATCAGGGCATGGGGAAAAAGGGGTGGGGTCGGGAATGCAAACCTTTTTATTCCCATGGGCTTCTCAGCAAGTTTTTACACCACAAACCATGGTATCATTATGGGTTAGCTGGTGAAGGTAGGCAGTGGGGGCACTGAACTTGAGTGTTTGTATTCTATCCTGCTTGCTGGCCTATATCAGCTCCCCAACATTTGTGTTGTACAGTCCCGCAAGGTTCCATCTTGCCTCCTGTGTTGTTTAACACTTAGATTAGGAAGGCAATATCGGTGATCTTGGGAGGGGGTATATGTGCAGGCATTTGCTCTGCATGTTCATAATGTACAGACAAGTTGGCAGTAGTGGGCTGTTAGGCCAGCATGCTTTTGCCTGTCCCCCCTGCCCCCCAGTATGATGGGTCAGTGCATGGATGAACAGAGTCATATGCATAGGGCTGCTGTGACACATCACCAGGAGACTTGCAGTGCTGTCAGTACCCTGTAATACACAATTCTTCTTGTATTCTGCTGAGATCATGGGTGTTCTGAACAAGTACCTGGAGGCAGTGGGCTAATAGACTGGAGATTGTTTCATTCAAGACTGGGGAGATGTTGATCAAGAATTCAGTTGCCCAGAGTTGTAGATTAGTCTGTTTTGGATGGGGTTACCCTCCTTACCAAATTGAGGTTGATATCAGTGGAGTTGGAGGCTCAGTCTAGTCTTTTGCACTTTGTGTATTTAGCTAGCTTTGCTTGATGTGCCTCTGTGGTCTTTCCTTTGCAAAGCATGATTTGGATGTAATTACCTATGCTCAACGTATCTAGAGTAAATTACTGCAGTGAGCTGTTCTTTGACTGCTTTTGAAGACTGGAAGCTTCTATCGGAGCAAAATGAGAGTGCTAATTTGCCTGAATTATAGGGGGGGGGGAGAGAATATCTGGTTTGGAAAGGTCTTCAATAGTTACCACTTTGCTTCTGGGCACGTTGTTGGTCATTAGGGGTTGGATCCAGACTACATTTTCCACTAATGGAAATGGAGCTGTAATTTCTGCCAATTTGCCCTTCCTGGTACAGCCTTTGATTTGCCAGTCAAGCTGTTCCTAAAAGTACCCTTTAACATGGAAGCATGAAAAATTAGTGGACTATATTTGGAGGGGGAGGGAAAGTTCTGTTCCAATGAGAGAAGGGCTTTCTGTTACTGGAAAACTGTCTAGAACAGAACCTGGATTTTTAAAGGTAAACAGTTGGGAGCAAACATATTTAAAGGTCTGTTCACTTGTGAATCTGCTAATCAATTAAGACCTTCAGACAATTCCGTGTTTTGGAGTGAGACAGATTACTATCATGAGCATAGCCTTTTCTGTAGTGGCCCCTTGATTTTGGAAGCTGTTCATTGTAACTGCTTTTCTGGCACTCAGCCTGCCTAGGTTTTACAGCCAGATTCACCCCCCCCCCTTTCTAGGAATATGATCACATTTCCTATCTTCCCCAGAACAGGCTCTTTGTTACTTCTTAAAATCTAGTTTAAGAAGTTGCTTCTCATTTCTAAATTACTTTAAAACAATTAAGAAACCTGTTTGGTATGTTTTCTTTGGAAACCACTTTAGGAGTCTGTAGTGTCGAAAGCATGGAGTAGAAACACTTTAATAAATGTTTTCCTGAATCCTTACAGTCCTAAGAAAAACAATTATTCTGGTCCTCAACAGTATTTCCGTCTCTGTAGTTCATATAGGGAGAGGGGGCTGAGATTGAGACATAGTAGCTTGTGCTTCTGGATGAATTTTTTTAACTGGAAATTCCCAGCTTGTGGTCCATGCTCTTAATCACTGTATTACACTAGTACTTAGGGCAGCCACTTTGCACATCAAACCCAGCGCATGAATTATATCTGGAAGGCTATAGAAAGCAAATGCACACAACTGCACACTGCTTTATGCTTTTTTCTGGTAGGCTGCCAGATTTTGCATCAGCAGCAGCTTCAAGGGCAACCCACAGAGTGCACTGCAGTAGTTAAGTGTCAGTGTTTAAAGCGCTCACCCTTTAAGGTCAGTATAAAAATACTGTTGTTGTAGTTGGTCATAAAATGCTACATGGATTTTTGTATTGAGTTTAAGTTTCTCTTTCTTTTAAGAATTAGTACGTTTTACACTCACGATTAAATGGATTTCCTTCTCTGTTTGCATGAACTTTAACTATACTGTGCCAAGAATGAAAATGCGGTTCTTAACCCTGACAAGTTCTAGTCCGAAAACAAACACTGTGCTTCAAGCTTATTTCCTAGTTCTAGAGATGATATTTTAGTAAAATTGTACGTTTGGGAACAAGGCCTTCAAATCTCTTATCTAACTATAGAGCTGTTTTTGAAATTTGTCCCTGTCTGTTTTTTCTGCTTGGAAAATGCACTGAACAAACTTGACCCTGACATGGAAACTGAAAGGAGTTTAGAAAATGTCTTCAAAATTACAGTTCTGCTTGTCGTGGTGTCCTTGTCAAATGCCTGACTTCGTATTTTTGATTCCTATTTTCTGTTTTAAGGTCCAAGGTTTTTTTCTCTTGTAGCATCTTATTTTTCTTCTTTTGATCCATTTCTGAAAGGAGAACAGTAGCTGGATTGTACACTAGTTATAAAACTAGTCTAGTGTGCAGTTAAATCATAAAGCATGCTTTGAAGTGCTAGTAATTTAAAGTGGAGGTAAAGCCCCAGTATATATAGCTCTTCAGCAGGATGGCTTCACAGCGGAAGCTTCTTAGTATGTACATAGGGTGCTTGAAAGTGTCTTAATTTTCAGCAGAGAAACTAAGGGTAGCTGTAACGGATGATTAGCTGTTGAGAGAGTATAGTCATAGCAAGATTGGTGGTTTCATGAAGCTGGCTGATCTTTGCAATGTTTTCTGGAAACTTGATTTCTCTTTCTATGCCACCCCCCCCCAACCCACTTTCTATCCCACCCTAATTGGGAACATTTCACAATAGTAATGAGCTTGGCAAGAACAAGGTTTCTGCTTGCTGCCAGACTAAAGCACACAAATAAGGAAAACAACAGAAGCTCCCTCCCATCTCTCCCCCACCCTTTGCATTGAGGTGGCTGGCACCACTGTGCCCATGCTGCAGGAGGCATAGAATGTCCTGCCTGCCGTTTTGTACAGATGGCTTGGAATAGGTCCACAGTGGGAATAGGAGGGGGAATATCACTCACTGACCACCCTTCTGCTTGTGATTAAATAATAGGACAGCATGCCTTTTTTAGCTCTTGTTTATTTGCAAACATATTTATGTACCCAAAGAACAAATTCTACATAAAGAAAGCCTGCCAGAAAGGTCCCTGTGTAGATCCAGGGTATTAGAAGCCCATCGACCTAATTTATCTCTGATGCATTTGTGGAAAGCACAGTGATTAAATGGTAAGAACAACAAAACCTGCTGAAAACTCTGACAGAATTGTGAATGGACTCTAAAATCTTTCCAAACTGGATGAGTGGGCATGAAAATGACAAGAGGAGAATCTATTGATTCAGATGTAATGCTACATTATAATTTGGCACTATGTGGAAGAGAAGCCCTATATTCTCTCTCTCTGCCCACCCCCATGTAGTAAAAATGTAATAGCACACAGTGTTACTGAAGTTTAAGTTACCTCTTGGTAACAGTAGCAGGACTGGACTGCTACTTCTGCATTATCATTATATCTTGCCATCTAGTGCCAACTAATAAAGTATGGTCTGTTATTCCATGATACAACATAATGAAGTACCTAACTGATGCATTGTGGGGAGGGTGAGAGAGAGAAACTGGTAAGCTTGAGGCTCATTTGTGTGGCACAGAATTTTGGTTTGGCTTTGTTTAAACCAACAAGTGTAATTGTAAAATGATTTCACATCATGGAAGAAATTGTAACTTCACATACATATTGATAATTTTTAAATATATATGTGTGTGTGTGTGTGTAGTAAATGTTTAGCCACTGTGGGAAATGTTTTTTCTACACTTTAGATCTTGTACAATATTTTGTGTTTTGCTGGTTAAGAATGAAAGTATGTGGTATTCTGTTTCTAAAATATCATGGTTAGTGGAATACTACCAGCCTAATAAAGGATTTTATCGGGTGAGCAGACAGTGGACTCCTTCACCTCAGGGGCAAGCCCATAGTGAGGGACAGGAATCTGGGCTAATGATCTGTGTGACTTGGCCCTCCTTTTCCCCCCTTCCACATGTAGCCTGCTGCCTAAGCCCCATCTCCTTCTTCAGGCATGATGCAGCCTCATTCCTCTTGATCCCTGGTATTCCAGTGACTTCAACAAAAAATAGGTATTATAGGTTAGAACCTTAATGTAAAAAATTCACTGGTGTCAAACTTGATGCTTGCATCATGCCTGTATTTCTATTGGTTCTGAGGTATTGCTGCAGTTTGAAAGCTTGGATTCTATTGACAAATTGATATTGACAAATTGACTATTGATTAATGTAGCCTTTTCATATTTGTAAGCAGATAGGCTGCAGGGGCCACTTGGGAATGTTTGTTTATTTTTTAGCTGAAGACCAAAAGAGAGTTTAATACTAGTCTTGGTGAGACAGTCTGAAAGGAGACTAGGAAGATGAGTCACTGGTGGCTGACCGTCTCTTTATAAATAAACTTGAATGACAGTTATGTATTGGTGTAAGCTGAAGAACTAGGTGCTTGGGCATTTGGTACACTATGTGCAGTCTAACAATCTGGATGTTTGTCATGAGAGAATTTTGGAGAATAGTGTTCAGAGATGTTCATAACTGCTACTCAGAAATTATTGAGAGTTCCTCTGGAATTCTAGAATGTGGGGGGGGGGGAACTGCAGTAGGAGGACAAAGTAACCACTTCCCCCAGCAAACTTTCCTTTCAGCAAGGGCTCAGGCTGTTAGTCTAAGCATTTCTGGGGGGAAACCCTCTGTTGCCTCACTCCTATATCCTGCTGCAAATTAAATTAGTCACTTGAACAGGGCTATGTGGCTTCTTTTTACTCACACCTCTTAGTATGTTTTGATTTTTTAGACAAGCTGGAAAGGCAAATGAGCTGTAGGCAGTGTTTGTTTTCATTTGCAAATCATTGTCCTTGCTGCTCCTGACACCATTTTAAAACCCACTATTTCTGTTAGTGTTTACCGTTCTCACTTATTAAACATTTGAGAACTATTTGATAATGGTTCATAAGTTTACATACACTACATTCCTCGAAGTAGGTTGTAACTGGTTATTCTTGTAGACTAGATCTGCAGAAGCATAAAATCCAGCAGGTTGCAACCTTCTCAATGGGGATTTGTTGTTTCCAAGAGAAATGCAAATACTCTGCTTCTGCCTTTTTTGTAGAAATTTCTGCCATCTATGTAGGTTCACTGGCAATGGGGAAGGTTAGGGAGTCCATGTGATTGTGGTGTCACACTTGTAGTAGTGTCAGTGCCAGTGTCTTCAGCTTGTTTGTGTATGAGATAATGTAAGTATATGAATTGCTGGAAGAGTGAAAGTTGCATAATGAAGTGGGAGAGAAAAACAAAGCCAATAGCATCAAAGGAGGAATTGTGTAGTGAGAAGGCAATAACAGAGAGCAACATTCCAAAAGTATCTAGAGTTGGAGACAAGCAGCAAAGTAGCTGGGTTTGTGCAAGATATCAAATTAGGCACTGTTTGGTTATCTGGAGAGCCACTGTATAGTTGCTTTCTTTGCTATCTGGGTGATATGAGAAGTTTCCAACTATATGGGTGTGGATTCCATGCTCCCAACTCTTCTCCTCTGCTATATCTGTTTCCCTCTTACTGTGTCAGTGTCTTCCCTCTTGGAAAATGGCAAAACACTAGCACAGGGAGCAATTGCTACATGGTTGCTCATTTTATCCCAGCAGCTCAGGAAGAAACAGTTAGTGTCTGTTATGCCAGCATAATGAAAGTAGAGAGTCCTTATTTACGATGCCTAATTCCAGTGCAGATTTATCGATAGCTCCAAACTCTGGGATTGGGTGCGTGAAATTTAGCTCATGTAACTGTAAAAAAATGCACATTTGGACAAATCTGACATGCAACACTAATGGGGCCTTAAAGGCCTTGACGAACTAGGAAAAGACTCAGGTGCTGGTCTGAAACAACAGAACAAATTAATTAAGAGGCAATCCTTATTTATGGTTTGCCTTCTACATTCTTCATTGGTGCAATGTATATTGCAGAACTGAATGAAACATTAGTGGCAAAGAGACATTGATTTGTGAAAAACCAAATTGTGTAATAATATGAAGGCTTATAGGTGGCTGAGCCTCTTGTGGCGCAGAGTGGTAAGGCAGCCGTCTGAAAGCTTTGCCCATGAGGCTGGGAGTTCAATCCCAGCAGCCGGCTCAAGGTTGACTCAGCCTTCCATCCTTTCGAGGTCGGTAAAATGAGTACCCAGCTTGCTGCTGGGGGGTAAAACGGTAATGACTGGGGAAGGCACTGGCAAACCACCCCGTATTGAGTCTGCCATGAAAACGCTAGAGGGCGTCACCCCAAGGGTCAGACATGACTCGGTGCTTGCACAGGGGATACCTTTACCTTTTATAGGTGGCTGGAAGCTATAGACAGGCTCTTTCATCTTAATGCTGTCTTTAATAGAAGGATGTGGACATCAAAGATGAATTCAATGTCCTCAGGTAGTTCACTCTGAGGAGAGACTGCTTCAGCTCTTCATTTGCATTATGAAGGAAGGAATTCATAACAGAGTTGTAAGGATCATTCAAAATATATAAACACTGGGGGAAAGCATAATAAAAATTGTTCACAATCAACAGCTACTCCTGCCTAGAAGAGTATGTATACTGGTGTTCTTGGTCACTGTTTCACCATTGTGAAATTTTGGAGTTTGCTGTAGTGTTATGAATTGGGGGTTTGCAGCTACTCATATTTTGTTTCACTGGTGTTATAACATGGAGCCTTGAACCCAGAATATGTGTTATGAAGTGATCTTGGAGGCCATGATTGAAAATAATAAAGTTGCTTACCTTTTTGCAAAAAAACAAATTTATTCTTCCTACCTCCTGCTGTCATCTGGGATACTTTGGACAGTTTTACTTAGAGCTGAAATTGAGAGTGATGCTGAAAATGAGATTAAACAAAGCCTTGGCAAGTTCAAGAAAATCCCCCCTTCCATGACCCTGCATGATGTTGTGGACAGTGTCCTTGACTTTATTTTGACCTGGGCTAACTTGAGTTGCTGGCTACAGATCTCCTTGCAGCTCAGCTCTTCAAGTGCTAGACTTTCTTGTGTTTGTAACCAGAGAAGCAGAGTCCTCATTTATATTCCAAGTGTGTTACTTTAGAATTTATGGAACGTCAGATTCCAAGCAGCTACAATTGCTCAGGTGCAGAAATGGGAGCTGATAAGAGATGTGGTCAAACATAACAAGAATGTATTTAAAGGGACCTTTTCCAATCAATGCCTAGACTTAACTTTAAGGTTTCTGTTGATTTTACTGAATTTGGAATAAGGCTTAGACATGAAAGCTATGTTGTGCAACATGAAGCACCGTTTTTGTGTTATCACTATTTGCATTCTTGGTGTAGCTAGTTATGTCAGCTTTGGGAGTTCACATAACCACACTTCAGCTTATTGTACTGCTTAATAGTTAGGTTCCTTACTGTCATAGTAATTCCATGTTTTAGTCTTCAAACCTTGATCACACCTGAATTACAGTTCCGTATATTCCTTGCGTGTTTGTTGGCTGTCTAGCAAATGGTAGGGGAATGAGCTGTGGTTTGTTTCTTGGAAAAATAATGAGGGTAACATGTTTAAAATGTACCTCAGTGTCCAGAGTTGAGGATTATAACCTCATCTGTCGGAGGTTTGATGTTGAAATATGCTTTGGCACAATCTTGGTTTAGAAATCCACAAGCAAAGGGTCTTCGTCAGTGCAGGCCACTCGCCCTCTTTTCATGGACCTGGATCTAAATAGGGGATGGTAGCTATTCTGTACAAAAATTTAGAGTTTGAATGTTGTGTTCACAACTCTTCCAAGACAAAGTGCCCCAACGACTAACTACAGGGAGTTTTACAATTCTCTCAATTTCTGGTAATACAATAAAATCAGAGTCCTGTAGCACCTTTAAGACCTTGAATACATGCTTGCACTTGAAAGTTCACGCCCTGAATAAATCTTTGTTGGTCTTAAAGGTGCTACTGGACTCTGATTTCATTGTGTTACTTCAGACCAACATGGCTACCCATTTGAATCTATCCTTCCTGGTAATGTTACCAAAGAAGCCTTGCAGGGCTTATATAATACTACCTTGCCTTAAAAATATTTTCACTCAATTAAAAAGATATCAATTGATTACTAATCCTTGAAGGAGCACCTTTCCTGTTCTTTCCAGTTCTTGCCCCCAGATGTATTTAATGTGGTTTCATTAGAATGCTTGCTTCCCTGTTTCGTTTTTCAGTACTGTCGGTAGATCGTAGCAATCAAACAGGTGCTATGAATGTTTTACTACTAGATAAAGTTCTTAAGGTGGGGGAAGAAAAACAGACTGAGTAGGACAGTGAATTAAGTTAAGATGGAGGGTACAAAATGTAACCTATCTGCACTGGAACATGTAAAGTAAACAAAGTTTTAAAGAATGTACAAACCATACTTCCATCAGGATTTTAAAGCATGTATTCTCTCTCTACATGGCATATTTGGATGTTTTTCCTGCTAATTAAGCAGGCTCGCCCCCCCCCCCCCCCAAGCTCATTGAGGAGTGTCCCAGTTGTCATTTTATAAAATGCTGGATGGAAGGGAAGGTGGTAAACCTTTTAGTTGATTTATTCACTAAATACTCACACCCTCTGAGATGCTCTTGTCTGTCAGCTGCTTAAGTATTAGTGTTCGCTTTTTAGTGGCTGGAAAGACTGCTAGTTGAAACAGGACAAAACATGTTTGAAAGCTTTCTTGTTTAGTTTCTACTGTTCAGCCGCCTTTCTGACAGATTGGCTTGCCTCCATAAGCACTGTCTTTGATTTTAGGCCCAAATCCTACTTGCTTATCATAAAATCTGAATCCCAAATGGGATTTCATTTGGGATTTGTAGATCATTCACTGACATGAGGGCGTATACACTGCCAGGAATCTTGCCTCTTAATGGGTCCATGCAATATTGGAATCAGCTGTCATACACACTGCTATGAGGTTTTTGCCAGCTCAAGGAATATAAGTTTGACTTCAGATCACAGAAGCCAGTTAGCATCTAAAAAGTCCTTCCAAATAGGAAGTAGTTTTATTGGAGAGAGAGGTTCTAGTATAGTCCTTTACTTTCTACATCAGTTTTATGTTTACAGGGAATTAGGACAGAGCATATAAAAAACCAGCAATTCCTTACTTGCAGTCTGCAGTACTAAAGTCCATTCTATCATCCCCAGCACTCCTTATCAGCTAATTCTGGTGCATGTGTAGACCAAGGCAGAGTAGCTTGCTTCAAGCTTAGAACAGCTGTTTCCTTTATTTTATTATATTTCTATACCCCCATCCCAGGAGGCTCTGGGCGGTTTACATAAAACATCGAGGGTATACATTGAATGGGTTCCAAGTACATGGGTTCCAAGTTAACAGCAGGTTTACAAGAGTTTATAACACAACAATAGTTACAACTTCTAACATAAACCCATAGGGAGGTTGGTTTAGTTTCATATCATTGTGGGGGGTGTCTGGGGGACCAGTTGATGTTGTTTGGTTGGTCTAGGGCAGGGGTTGTCAACCCCGAAGGCTTCGGTAACGGGCCGCCGGCAGCCGTGCCTGCCTCTCCCTCCCCTGCAGCTAGAAGCTCACTAGGCCGCAAGTGAAGCAGCCGCCAAAGCGGCTGCTACGCTCGCGGCCCGGTTAGCTTCTTGCTGAGAGAGGAGGGGGAAGAGGTAGGCGTGGCCGCCGGCATGCTGGCGGACACAAACACGCATGCGTGGAGCTGCCGCACATCCGCATTAGCACCCCCTGCTGGCAAAAATGCACATGCGTGGCGCCCAAGCCGCTGGCTCTTCCTCATCCCCGGAGGCAGTCCTCAACCATAAAAAGGTGCATGTTGTTTGGCCTTTCTGTCAACCAAATGCCTGGTGGAGGAGCTCCCTTTTATAGGCCCTGTGGAATTGTGGGAGTTCAGGAAGGGCCCTGAACTCTTTAGGGAGCTTGTTCCACCAGGTGGGGGCCAGGACCAAGAAAGCTCTGGCCCTGGTTGAGGTCCAACATGCTTCTTTGGGGCCAGAGATCCTCAGCCAGTTGGTGTAGGGCTCTTATGGGGGTATAGGCAGGGAGGCAGTCACCTGGGTACTCTGGGCCCAAACTGTGGATGTCCTTGAAAGTGATTACCAAAACCTTAAGCTGGAGCCAGTGGAATTGTTGGGAGAGCTGGCTGGATATGTGCCCTCCATGGTGTATTTGTGAGGATCCTAGCTGCAGCATTCTAGACCAGTGGCAGTTTCTGGATCAAGGGCAAGGGAAAGCCTGCATAGAGCAAGTTGCAGAAGTTTAATCTAGAGGACTGTCAACTCTGGCTAGGTGTTCTGGGGCCAAATAGGGAACTAGTAGCTACTTGTGCCTCCATGAAAAGGAAAGCATCAAGGATCACACCCAAGTTTCTGGTGGAACGAGCTACAGTTAGCTGCACTCTGTCCAGTTTAGGTAGGTGTGTTTCCTCGTTTGGATCCTTCCTGACCAGCCACAGGACCTCCATCTTTGAAGGGTTGAGCTTTCTCTGGAAGAGAAAGATACTAGGACTGTACATGTACCTCACTCAAAGGGAACTCTTAACAACTAGGAATGATACCTGGTCGATACTGCCTTTTCAAGCACTAGCTACCATTTGGTTCATTTTTCAGGCATTTTGTTCTTTATTATTCTCGTTTCTCATTCGAGACATACATTTGCTGAGTACTGTGGATATGAAACCACCTCATTGCTTCCTTTATTATGCAGAATGACTGAGACTTGCCGTTATATTTTAAACCTTATTTCATTGTCATAGTACCAAAATAGCAGTCGGAAAAGATGATGCATCTCTTCAAGGGCACAACAGATCAGTAACGGAACTGTGGCTAATACCAAACAGGAAACTATTAGATCTCTCAGCTACTTGTTCATTGCATGTTTCTTTAATAATTTGTTATAGATGACTACTGATGCAGAGCTTTGTAGCTTGGTAGTGAAATGCAACCTCTGTCTTTCTCACATGTACTAATGCTAAAGACCACATGCAAAATTGATCTACAAAAGAAAGAGGGAAATTCCAAAGCTCTTTTTTTTTTTGGTCTAAATCGTTATATCTGATTCCTAGCCATTTGTAAATATTTCCCAGTTTGTATGAATTCCCATTTCTTTCTTGATACACTCTACATTTGTTGTCATTTCACCATACAGGCGTGGTCTACAATTCAAAATAAATAAAAATAAAATATCTGCACATTCCACTTGGTAAACACTTGCTGTTATTTATGTTTAATCTTCATGAGGGAGCCCAGGTGTCTCCAGTGTGGCACCTATGAGCCCCAAGGCACCTGCTAACACTTTTCCAACACCCACTAAGTGTTTTTAGAAAATGGGTGGAGCCAAATGGAGTTCTTACCCACCAGAGCTTCTGATTGGCCAGTGGAGGTTGGTTGGCTGCACAGTTTAAAACAACCGTTTGGAGCTGGTGGGCACCTATGAAACTGACACAAGATGGTAGACACAACCACAAAATGGTTGCCATCCAATTATACCGGAAAAAACTCAAGAAACTTCTAAAAATACACTGGGGAAGAAGTGAGAGGGAGAATAAAACCAACACTTTGGTAGTAGCTGTCAAACCTACATTCTCTATTTTTTATTTTTATTTATGTTGCGATTTATATCCCACTGCTCTCAGTAAACTGGTTCGTGGTGGGTCACACTAAAACACCCAATAAAATAAAATATTAACCCATTAAAAACCCCTACGGTGGCAACAAATCAATCCCATGTTGTTAAACTTTGCTTCTCCCTAGTCATTTGAACATTAGTACTGCACAACATTTCATTTTTCTGTTACCATTCCAAATGTCACAGGAGATTTTATCTTCTTGGAGGAAGGATAGTTAAAATGCTTCATAGCTGCCTGTATTGTGCCCAGGCAAATTCATTGGATGCTTTGAACTAGCTTAAAAGGACAGGTATGCTTATATAATGAAAACAATATAAAGAGCAAAATATGTCATGTGCTATAAAATCTGTCCAATGAGGCCACTGGTCAACTCAATCCAGTATATTGTTTCACACAGTAGCCAACCAGTAGCCAAGCAAATGTGGCATAGAGGCTGTAGCACTTCACACTGTAGCCCTGCTGGCTCCTATCACTGATATCCTGATGTTTGTTGCCTTTTTATAATGACGCTTCTTTCAGTCACTAACTAATAGTCACTGATGGCATTTACTCCATGAAGTTGTCTAATCCCTCTGTAAAGCTGTCCATTTTTATTTTATTTATATACCACCCTTCCTGCAGTTCAGGGTGGCTTACATTTGAACTTGTGATCTAATATAAGGAAATATAGTTTGTTCTCTAATATAGCGGTCCGCAACCTTTGTCAGGCCGTGGACTGCTGCGCCGGGGTGCGGGGAGAGGGCAACCCGGGGCCCCGCGCACGCGCGGCAGCCCCGGCGCAAACGCGCATGCGCGGACTTGCTGCGTGTGTGCATTTGCACCCCCACTGGACACAAATGCACATGCACAGCAAGTCTGTGCATGCCCATTTGCCCTGCCGGCATGCTGGCAGCCGCGGCTCCCTCTCCCCGCCCTCCAGGCTGCAAGGAAATTGGCCGCCGAAGTGGCCAATTAGCTTGCGGCCCGGCAAGCTTCTCTTCCCGCCCCCTCCCAAAGCAAGAAGCTTGCCGGGCCACAAGCTAATCGGCCGCTTTGGCGGCTGATTTGCTCGTGGCCTGGCGAGCTTCTCACTGTGGGGGGTGGGTGGGAAGAGGGAGCCGTGGCCCGGCGCCGAGGCCTTCGTGCCCCAGCACCGGGCCGCGGCCCGCAGGTTGGGGACCATTGCTCTAATACAAGGGCTATCACTAGTGAATCCCACAATTTAATTATTCATTGAGTAAAGAAGTACTTCCTTTTGCCTATCTGGAACATATTTCCCAACAATTTAATTTGGTGCCTCTGATTTCTAGTATTATGGGAGAGAAAAATCTTCCCCATCTACTTTCTTCCACCCCATGCATAATTGTATAGATGAATGGATCATGTAATTGTACAAAGCTGAAATGAATAAATTGGGCCTTCAAGGTTGAATTTTTTATAATGCTTCAAGGAAGGGAGACTGGGTCAGGTTCTTATAAGTGATAGACACAGCCGTGTTCTAACCTGTAGCCTAGCCGTTTTCAATCTTTGACCATGGAGGAGCCCTTGAATAATTTTTAAGACTTCAAGGAACCCCAGAAGTGATGTCAGCTGGCTATGCCTTCCTGCCATGCCCCCTGGAAGTGACATATCACCGGAAGTGTCACCACCTGTATGAAATTACAGATGTCTAATGCACACATGCCTAATTAAGTTCAGTGAATGTACAGTTAATGCTTATTTACAAAATTCTATCAAACAGATCTCTTCAAGAGATATGTGTTCTGTCCGGTCTTGGAAAGAAATGTGTCTTCCGTTGCAATAAAGGGATCAATATTAACAATATTTTTGTTGGTTTAGGGAACAGATTTCTAATTTGAAGAAAGTTATAGTAAGTATACATGGTAAAAGTTTACTGTAACTGCATTATGTCCTTTTATTATTTGGGAGGAAAAGTAAATAAATGCTTCTGTAAGCATATATTACTATGTAAGTGGTTTTAGTTGAAGACAAATGCATTCCATTCTATCTTATTCCTTTCTAGCTTTTGGTATTGTGGGTGGGAGGGGACACACATGCTAAATCATGTAAGCTATAATGGTGACTAGTGATTTGCAGTGCTGGTCCTTGAAATACTGCCCCACCCTATTTGCTGTTAGATGTGTTTAATCTGCGTGAGGGAGAAGTGGAGCAGGCAGTCTGTGAACAGAAATGCGCATGTTCCTGATATATGAATTGCTGTTTTTTAAAGTAGTATCCAGAACATTTTCATTCATTATGTTGACTCATGAAATTACTAACTCCCCAGTGTATTACATTGCACCAGGGGCAATAACAGCTTTTCTTTTCCTAAGAAGGGACAATTTTAAAAGTAAATTGTAAGTATAACATTAAGATCATCTTTTAAAGATTTCTCTTTTACATGCAAAACAAAGGAAAAACAGGTAAATAGTCACTGGATTTTTAATGCAAATGGAGACTACAATAGCAACAGAATGAGCATAACTATTTGTGCACTGTCATAGTCTGCTTTATATCTGTGTTCTGTTTGAAAGATTTGCACAACAAAAGTATGTAAAGCATCTGAGCTACTTTTCTTCAAGTATAAGCTAATGGGATGTAAACTTGCTGAGACTGAAAGGGAAAAAGATTTTGGAGTCGTAGCTCAATGTGTCCATCCAATGTGCTGCAGTGGGCAAACTCTTGTGGTCACTGTATCCCAAAAAAGACATAGCCAAGCTGGAAAAAGTACAGAAGGCAACTAAGATGTTTTAGAGAGTTGGAACATTTTACCTACGAAGGAAGTCTGAAGAGTCTGGGACTTTTCAGTTTAGAAACTGTCTTGCACTTAGTGTTTCTGGGGAAGATGGTGGAAAGGGCTGTCGCAAACCAATTCACGGCATTCCTGGAAGAAGCTTCGGTCCTAGACCCATCCCAGTCAGGTTTCTGGCTTGGCCATGGGGTAGAGACAATGCTAGTCGCCCTGATGGATGACCTCTGTCGCCATTTGGACCGAGGTGGGTCGGCGCTGCTGATATTACTAGACTTCTCAGCAGTGTTCCCCCCCCCAAAGCTGGGAGATGGACAAGGTTCAGGTTAATGTAATTCTCTTTGAAGGTGCCTTATGCACCACCAGAATCCCTCTTGATGGAAATCAGGATCTGTGAGAATGAGGCTCCCAGTCTAGGAAGCCATTTCCATCCCCAGGTCCCACCCCCCAAATTTCCAGGAATAGCCTAACCTGGAATTGGTGATCCTTCTCTTCCCCATCCAATAGCCAACCTGCCTTTAATTGTCCCTCTCTTTTAAGTCCTTTCCCCTGACAGCCTCTACCTAAAAAAAACTATGGCCCAGTTGTGTGGTGACAGTATCTGTGCCAGGACTACCTTCATGGTGGAGAATCCTCAAGGACTGGTGTGTACGTGTTTGCATGGGGCCAGTTCCTCTTTCCCTTTTATCCCTCTTCCACCTTCCTAATCTCACTTGGGTTGTCACCTTCCTAATCTCAGAAGGCAGGGGCCCTTGAAGCAGGGCCTCTGAAGATGACCATAATGGTTTTGTAAGTTCTTAAGGAAGTAGGGGGGTCATTCTGGTGTGTTAGTCTTAAACCAACAAGCAGGGCTTTAAAGGCCAGCACCAGCATTTTGAATTGTGCCTGGAAGCAAATTGAGAGCCAGTATAGATAAGTCATATGGTCCTTGTGATCCATTCCTGTCAGTATCCTGTGAGGATAAAATGAAAGGATATAGAACCGTATATGCCACTTAGAGTGGAAAGACAGACTTAGAGGGGTTCTCAGCCTTCCCCATCCTGATAGCCCTGTAATAACTGGTGTCTAAGTCTTGACTGCTGTTTCTAGGGGCTCCACTCTGTCTTCTTGGGTGCCTGGGGAAAGAACTCTTGTCCTGTCCTGCCTGAGACTTGTCATTTCTGAAAGTTTTATTACATTTTAATTAATGTTCTCACTATTTATTTATTGTTTTACTGTGAATTGTGTGAAGCCACCTTTTGTCCCACTTTGTAGGACAAAGGTGGGGGAGGACACTTTTTAAAGTAAACGTGATTGTGTAGTGTTCCCAAATGTGGTGCACACGGGTGCCATAGCTCTACGTATGTGTTTGCTTTACTCATTGTACCTTGCTTCTTGAGGCTAAAGTCCAAAAGTGCTTGAATAGAATAAAGAAGAAGAGTAGCTCCTGGGTGGCTCCTACTAGCTGAGATCATTCCAGGAAGATACGTTTAAGCTGCGTACCTTCAGCATGACCATAGAAATAAACTTTCTTATGTCATTGGCTTTGGCAATCTCTGTGTTGCCATGGTGAGCCAAAAACTTTAAAACCAGTCTGTATCTTTTTGAACAGCAAAGGGCTAAGCTATCCCCCATTTCAGTATTTGCGATGTGCTGACCTTCCTATCTGAAGCACTTTGTGGTGGTACTCCTTATCTGCTCTAAAAATTCCAGAAGTGCCAGATACCTTAATAAGGTTTGGGGAATCACGGGGAGGTAAAGACTGAAGATTTATTCAGGTTGTTTCAGTCAAAGTATAATTTTTTCCTGTTGCTATGCTTTTATGTTTGAACAGGCAGGTTCCTGTTCTGTTCTTTCTTAGATTTTGTTCCATCCTACTTATTTAAAGAGAATTGCTCAGCCATATTACTTTGTTTCCCACCCCCCCTCCCCTCCCCAGAACAACCAAGCTTTCTGGCTACTACAATATCCACTTTTTGCCATTGAATGCCATTTCTAGTCAGTTTTCTAGTTTTTCTCAACTGTATTGAATGTTCACTTGAGTCTTGTTTCTGGTGTGAAGCAGCTTTATGCCACTGCTAGCCAATCTTTCTGGGTGTAAACTGGAAATAAAGACTTCATTTAAGAAGTCAGCAAGGCAAGTGGAGAGCAGTAGGCCTAGAGAAGCTATAATAAACAATTGTGTATCATTTGCTAATACAATCTGTAGTTTACTACCCTGTATTTGCTTATATTGCATAGTCTTTGTTCTGTTTGGCAACCATACACAGAAACAAGGTTTAGGAACTGATCTCTCTCAAATTTGGGCAGCAACAGCTGTTGGCATAATCTGTTAGATTAGATTTTTACACTTGGATGTGGAACTAAAATTATAGAGTACAAGGGGACTCGTGCACACCATGGGAAGTTGACAGTGAAGTAATTTAGGGCACAGTCAAACCAAATCATGCTTCTGTGCCACCATCGTTTTAGTAGGTTTTCCCCTGGATTTCCAGACAGATCCCACTAAACTAAGACACACAGCAGGTGTGTCTAATCTGATAATTTGATAAGCATGAAACTTTAAGGTAAGTAGTGACTGGCCATCTGACCTTCTGTGAATTCGAACCCAAGTCTTCTTGGTCCCTACAGTTCAGTAATCTAATCAGTACATTGCACTACTTTCATGATCAGCTTCTTTGCCTTTTGCACTGACTTGGTTGTAAAGGAGCAGTAGAGTAAACCTGACTGCCAGCTGCTGGAAACAAGAAACTGCAGCTAATCAGTTGCTCAATGCATAAAGTCTCACATTCCTTAACTTTCCAGACAGGGTTTTATAACAGCAATGCAGGTAACTCTACAAACAATCTGTAACTGTTTGTAAGAAGACCCTCTGCTCATATCTGGCCACTATGTACAGCCTTAAAGGAAGTGAATGTTACCATAGAGGTCTGGGTAACTGCAATTGTATAATCCCGTACTTAGCGTTTTGTGCTGAAAAGATTTCTTGAGAGCTCTAATGGCTTATTATTCTGTCATGTAGTAACTCTAATAACACAAAGCATCAAATTAGAAATTTGGATCTATTGCAGTTAATTGTTTTTGTAGCAGGGATTCCCAACCAGGGGTCCGTGGACTCCCAGGGGTCTGCGGGAGTTTGAGGGGGTCTGCAGCCTTTCCCTCCTGCCTTGATGGACTTGGTCACAAGCTAGGGAACTGGCAGCCTCTGCCTGGAAGGCTTGGTGGGTAGGCCGTGGGTGTAAAAAGTCAAAGGTGGAGAGTCAGTTACGTTGTGCTGTGGGTGGTCCAGGCTGTCTTCTCAGCTCCTGCCCGTTCTGGCCTGCATGAAGCAAAAACACTGTAGTAGTATCAAAGGTGGAGGGAGGGAGCAAAAACAGGGCGAATAGTGCAGGTGGTTACTTCCGGAGATCCTTGAAGCCTAAAAATTTATTTCGGGGGGTCCTCTGTGGGCAAAGGGTTGAAAAAGGCTGTTTTAAAGTGTCATGTAAATATTACATTTTTACAATGCTCTCATCTTTAATTCTAAAGCAAGTTTTCCTTTCACTTGTGAGGTATGAATTAAATCATTAAATAGTTGGGAAGTCACATCAATAATAATTAAATAGTTGAGAAGCCACACATCAATAATCACTTGATTGGAGAGTGTGCACATGTGCTAGGAGTTACTCCAGTTTTATGAATATCCCTTTTGTTAAGCATTGAACTGAAAGGCATACATAAGAATAGAACACTGGTGATGAAAACACAAGATGTCAGTTATTTGGCAGGTGTAAACTTGTCTGTTTAATTTCATGCTTAGCACTGTAGCACAACAAAATTTGATTCCAGTAGCACCTTTAAGACCAACAAAGATTTAAGGTCATACTAGAATCAAATTTTATTGTGATACTTAAGAGCAACATGGCTACCTACTTGAATCTAGCATAGTAACAGTATAAATTAATGTAATCTTTGTAATTGGGTGGGTCTAATAAGATTATAGCATTTCTACCTGTTTCTAGGCAAAAAAAACCCCTACATGTTTATGGTACAAACATGATGCTTTGTGTTTGTTTGTGGTGAGTCAGGAAGCCCTACTATGCAGTCCCATGCAGAGTTATGGTTGTCTGCTACTTTGATATCTGGCTGGTCTCATTGTTTTGCACTAGAGGGCAGCACTATCCCATTCAATTAACCATTGTGAACCTGCTTCACTCAAAGCGGAGTTTGTAGAATTTTATGAGTTCGGAGACCTTTATTAGTGAGACTTATTTACTTACTGTACATTCCAGCTTTCTCACTGAGATTTAAGGTGTAAAGGATATTGAGAGGGACAAATGTAAACTTTTGAAGATAAAGGGTTTTTTCTAAAGAGATAGATCTGGCTGCCGGATTTCTTGAGATGCAAGTTCTATAATAAAACCCAACTTTTAGAAAGCCTGCAGAACTTATTCTCTCTAGTCTTCAAGATATGATAATATTCTGAAGAAAATTGTTGTGATATGAGATTTTGTTCTGTAAACAACAGCATGAAAAACTAGTAGGTTTTAATGCTGTATATGAGTACCAAAGTTATAAGACTTGATGGTATTATTAGAATTAGGAGTAGTTTCATACTCAGACTAGAAAAATGATGAATAGAAATCACATGTAACTTTTGGAGATCTCCAGGCACCACCAGGAGGTTGACAATCTTAGCAAGACCTGAGAATATATTTTCCCAGGATTGAAAATGGCTGCCAGGGCAAGGGGAAACCTGGGAAGAAATAAATCCTTGTGCAGACTGTGCACAGTTCTTGCACTGGATCCAGATGTAGTAGCTCTTGAATAGGGATGGTCTCCAGGTCGAATCCCTGGATTTACAGCTCGTCTCCAGAGATCAGTTTCTCTGGAGAATATGGTTGCTTTGGAGAGTACTCTGTGAAATTGAGCACAGCCCTCTCCTGTTTGAATATCTGAATCCCTTTGGTGCAGCAGAGTCAGCTTCTCTGTCCCAGTCCTTT
The DNA here is from genome assembly GCF_049243985.1 of Paroedura picta. NCBI lineage: Eukaryota > Metazoa > Chordata > Lepidosauria > Squamata > Gekkonidae > Paroedura > Paroedura picta. Next base: position 87,546,409 of record NC_135370.1, on the reverse strand, counting down.
TCCATTGTGTGTGAATTCAACAAGCCTAACACAGACCACAGGGATGAGCTGCAATTCACTCTGTCCTGCCTCCTCCCTGGGTTGATAATTAAATTTTATAGTAGCAAACACAACTGAAAACAGCAACAGAATACAGGATGACCTTGATAGGCTTGAGAAATGGGCTAAACTGAATAAAATAAAGTTCAGTAGGGACAAATGTAAAGTTCTACATTTAGGTAGGAAAAACCAAATACACCAATATAAGATGGGGGAGACTTGTCTTGGCAGGAGCATGTGCGAAAAGGATCTAGTAGTAGACCATACATTGAAAATGAGTCAGCAGTGTGACTCAGTGGCTAAAAAGGCGAATGGGATTTTGGGCTGTATCAAACGGAGTATCGTGTCCAGATCACGGGAGGTGATGGTACCGCTCTACTCTGCTCTGGTTCGGCTTCACTTGGAGTACTGTGTTCAGTTTTGGGCACCCCAGTTGAAGAGGGATGCTTACAAACTGGAACATGTCCAGAGGAGGGCAATAAAGATGGTGAGGGGTTTGGAGACCAAGACATATAAAGAAAGGTTGGGGAAGCTTGGTCTGTTTAGCCTAGAGAGGAGACGACTGAGAGGGGATCTGATAACCATCTTCAATAGAATCATAGAATCATAGAGTTGGAAGGGGCCATACAGGCCATCTAGTCCAACCCCCTGCTCAACGCAGGATTAGCCCTAAGCATCCTAAAGCATCCAAGAAAAGTGTGTATCCAACCTTTGCTTGAAGACTGCCAGTGAGGGGGAGCTCACCACCTCCTTAGGCAGCCTATTCCACTGCTGAACTACTCTGACTATGAAAAACTTTTTCCTGATATCTAGCCTATATCGTTGTACTTGAAGTTTAAACCCATTACTGCGTGTCCTCTCCTCTGCAGCCAGCAGAAACAGCATCCTGCCCTCCTCCAAGTGACAACCTTTCAAATACTTAAAGAGGGTTATCATGTCCCCTCTCAACCTCCTTTTCTCCAGGCTGAACATTCCCAAGTCCCTCAACCTATCTTCATAGGGCTTGGTCCCTTGGCCCCAGATCATCTTCGTCGCTCTCCTCCGTACCCTTTCAATTTTATCGACGTCCTTGAAGTGAGGCCTCCAGAACTGCACACAGTACTCCAGGTGTGGTCTGACCAGTGCTGTATACAATGGGACTATGACATCTTGCGATTTTGATGTGATGCCTCTGTTGATACAGCCCAAAATGGCATTTGCCTTTTTTACCGCTGCATCACACTGCCTGCTCATGTTTAGTTTACAATCCACAAGTACCCCAAGGTCTCGTTCACACACAGTGCTACCTAGAAGTGTATCCCCCATCCAGTAGGCATGCTTTTCATTTTTCTGACCCAGATGCAGAACTTTACACTTATCTTTATTAAATTGCATCTTGTTCTCATTTGCCCATTTTTCCATTGTGTTCAGATCTCGTTGAACTCTGTCTCTATCTTCCGGAGTATTTGCCAGTCCTCCCAATTTGGTGTCATCTGCAAACTTTATGAGTAGTCCCTCCACCCCCTCATCTAGATCATTAATAAATATGTTAAAAAGTACCGGGCCGAGTCCTGAGCCCTGAGGTACCCCGCTACTCACCTCTCTCCAGTCTGATGAAACACCATTGACAACAACTCTGAGTTCTCTAACCAATTCCCTATCCACCTAACTATCTGAAAATCCAGATTGCAGTCCTTCAACCTAAGTATTTAAAAGGATAGAGGATGGAGCAGAATTGTTTTCTCTTGCCCCAGAGGGACAGACCAGAATGAATGGGATGAAATTAATTCAAAAGAAAGTTCATCTAAACATCCGGAAGAAGTTCCTGACAGTTAGAGTGGTTTCTCAGTGGAACAGGCTTCCTCGGGAGGTGGTGGATCTTTGGAAATTTTTAAACAGAGGCTAGATAGCCATTTGATGGAGGCTGATTCTGTGAAGGCAAGGGGGTGGCAGGTTACAATAGATGAGCGATTGGGATGTGAGCGGCCTGCATAGTGCAGGGGGTTGGACTAGATGACCCATGAGGTCCATTCCAACTCTGTTATTCTATGATTCTTTGATTCTATGATTTTATATATATATATATATATATATATATATATATATATATATATATATATATATATATATATATATATATATATATATATATATATATATATATATATATATATATATATATATATATATATATATATATTTGTTGTTGTTGTTGTTGTTGTTAGGTGCAAAGTCATGTCCAACCCATCGTGACCCCATGGACAATGATCCTCCAGGTCTTCCTGTCTTCTACCATTCCCCAGAGTCCATTTAAGTTTGCACCTACTGCTTCAGGGACTCCATCCAGCCACCTCATTCTCTGTCGTCCCCTACTTCTTTTGCCCTCAATCGCTCCCAGCATTAGGCTCTTCTCCAGGGAGTCCTTCCTTCTCATGATGTGGCCAAAATATTTGAGTTTCATCTTCAGGATCTGGCCTTCTAAGGACTGACTGGTTTGTTCGCCTTGCAGTCCAAGGGACTCACAAGAGTCTTCTCCAGCACCAGAGTTCAAAAGCCTCAATTCTTTGATGCTCGGCCTTCCTTATGGTCCAATTTTCACAGCCATACATTGCAACTGGGAATACCATAGCCTTGACTAAACACACTTTTGTTGGCAGGCTGATGTCTCTGCTTTTTAGGATACTGTCTAGATTTGCCATAGCTTTCCTCCCTAGGAGCAAGCGTCTTTTAATTTCTTTGATGCAGTCCCCATCTGCAGTGATCTTGGAGCCCAGGAAAATAAAATCTGTCACATTTCTTCCCCATCTATTTGCTAGGAATTGAGATATACACACACACACACACACACACACACACACACACTAGAATTAAAGCCCATTTTGTTGAGGAATAAAATGGGCGCAAGGCAGGATCTGGGGCGTTCTGGTGGGTGCGGGCTGCTCCTGGGGCAGGGAGAAGTCTGGTGGCCACCCAGCCACCCGGGAAGTTGGTGGAGCTGTCTGTTGGGGGCGGGAAAAGGGTGGCGGTCCCAACCCACACCCGGCTGGCTACCGCAGGCTTCTCTTGGCCCCGGGAGCAGGCTCGCAGCAGCGAGGCTACTCCCGGGGCCAAGAGAAGGGGGGCGATCCCACCCCCCACCCGGTTGGCTCCCGCTTCTCTCGGCCCCGGGAGCAGGCTCACTGCGGCAAGGCTGCTCACAGGGCCGAGAGAAGGGCGGTGGTCCCACCCCCCACCTGGCTGGCTCCCGAAGGCTTCTGGCTCCATGGTGGGGGGGGGGTCACTTCACCGGCGACCATTGCCCCACCGGCGACCATTGCCGGCCTTCTCCCGGCTGCTCCAGTGGCCAGGAGAAGGTGGAGCGCCCCCCCACCGCGGAGAATTGGCGGCCTTCTCCTGCCCGCTCCAGCTGCCGGGAGAAGGCAGAGCGGTTTCCCTCCCACCCAGGAGCAGGGCTGGAGGAGGAGCACCCCGGCCGGACTCACCACGTGGGCTTCCAGTTCAGTCTGCGCGGTGATCCTGCAGCTGGGGGAAGCAGCCAATGGGGAGCCGCGCTCCACGCGGCTCCCCATTGGCTGCTCGGGCCTGATTGGACACTCGCGGCTCCTGATTGGGCCCTCCAAGTTTTTATCCCGGACAGGGCCCGGCCTAACTTCTCCCAGACAGCCATTACCCTTTTATTTAATCCGCTCCGCAGGAGCGGTTTAAAGATTGAGAACCAGGGTTTTATATATAACCTTTTTGAGGCTCTGGAGTAGCCCTGGGGTTACTAGTAACCCTGGTTGAGAATGACTGATATATAGCAGCTGTGGAGGGGGATTTGGATCAGGGCCATGGCCAGACTATTCATATTTTTCCTTTTAGAAATTTCTCTTCACTGTTATCATCCCTGCTATTGAGGAGGGAGAAGGCAGCACTATTATCATATCTACTTTCCCCCCTACCTGTGCTCATAGGCTCATGGACATAAAGATTTTTTTTATTCAGGGGGGTTTTTACAACACTTCTTCTTTAAAATAATACCTGAACAGAAAAAAGTATATTGGGATCTTAAGTAATTTTGTCATTTGGGTGACTTAATGTGAATTACTGACCTTTTGTGCAGAATAGCACTGTTTCTAAAGTTCTCAGGTGTTATTTTGTTCCTGATTCTTTTGTGAAACTCAGCAATGAAATTCCATGTTGAGAACCTTTTGTTAGTGGGTCACTTCTTTCTTTGAAGCCTGCCTTGACAGTTCTATACCCTAATTAGCAGGAGACATCTCTCTTGAATCAGGTGGAGCACTTGCTCTACCACAGACATAAGTGAGTAGGGTGATGAGTAATTGTTTGTGATCCACTTGGCTTCTGTAATAATGAAAAGAAAACAAAGCTTAGTACCACTTCACACAGCAAACTGTAGACTGGCTCCACCTTCATACAGAATAAATGCTTGATCATTGGAAATCGTCTTCATAAAATAAACAACACAAATAATTAAACTGTTACTGGCATCATGGTCTTGGACACTTTTAAATGAGGAATGCAAATGCCGCATCTTTTGGAATGTATTCATAAATAGTGCATTTAAACTGTGCCTTTTTGTTGGCCTTCTGTTGTCACAGCTTCTTTTTTTGAAAATGGTGAAATAATCTGTAAGAACTTAAATGTGGGTGACTATGTCGGACATGAAAGAAATATGGAAGAGGCAGCTGTAAACCTAAACTTCTACTTTAAGGTTTGTAATATGTAGAGAAAATACATTATAGTAAACTGACACAGTTTTCTGCAAATGACATAAATAAAATGCACTGGTATAAAAGCGGAATAGTCTCCTTCTAGTTACTGGTTCAGATGCTGTCTCAAGAAGTCTGAAGGAATATACAAAGTAAAATTTTGATGGTATCTTCAAGCATCTGTGTTTTGATGCTTGCTTCTGTTCTGAGCTGAAAGATGTTTCTTGTTATAAATTATTTGATAGTATAATTACTGTTGCACGAAAAGGGTATGTTGTGAGTACCATGTTGTGAGAACCTGTGTGTTATAGTGGTTAAAATGTTGTGGACTCTAATCTGGAGAACTGGGTTTGGTTCCCCAGCCTTCTACATTCTCCAGGTGGTTGGCCTTGGGTCAGTTACAGTTCTCTTAGAACTTGCTCTGTGAGAACAGCTCTTTCTGAGCTCTCTCAACTGCTTCCTCACAGATGTCTGTTGTGGGGAGAGAAAGGTATTTATAAGGGGCTTTTGGACTCCTTTAAGTAGTGCAAAGTCAGTTATAAATTTAAAAACTCTACATATTTCCCTTACAGCAGTTACTTGAGGACATAATTTAGATGTTTTTCCAGTCTGGTTTTAGGACTGGTTATAGGACTCAAACAGCTTTGTTTACCATAATGGAAGATCTCCAAGGGGAGATGGAATGAGGGAGTGTGTGTTGATTCTCCTCTGCAGTAGCCATCTTCATTCCAAGATGGGATTGGGAAATACATTTTTGTGGTGAATTCAATCCTATTTGGAATGTAGGATTCAGAAGGTAATTGGTGGCCCCTCGGTGTATGGGATCCTGCAACACTCCATATTGTCTCCTATGCTTTTAAGCATCTACATGAAACTAATAGGGGAGGCCATTTGGAGGGTTGGCCTGACTTCTCACCAATTTGTGGAGGACACTTACTTGCATCTTGGGCTTCTGGAAACACTCAATTTACGTTCCAGTTTTGAAAAAGGAGACATCAAATAAATGGTCATGCCACAGCATCTGCTTTTGAGAAATAGCCTGTACTTCCGGCTATTCTTAGGACAGAATATGGAGAAACATAATCATTTCCAGTTGGTAAAGATGCAGGACAAGGATGTATTTTGTTTCCCTGACTATTCAGTCTGTATGCAGAACATTTCAGGAAAGCTGGCTTACATTTATTATTATTGTTGTTACTGTTATAATTTTTATTATTAAATTTATAGCCCACCTTCCTTCTGGGACTCAAGGCGGGGTTACAACAAAGTAAAAAATCCTGATAAAAACCCCACCCTAAAGCAACATTATTGACGCAAACAATGTTGACCTCCCACAGTCATCTAACAAGGGGGTGTGCTAGGTTTCATAGTGAAGCCTGAGTGGGGCCTATTGATCTTATTAACCCGGCCTCAGCCTGGCAGAAAAGCCTTGTTTTACAGGCCCTGCGGAACTTAGCCACCTCTGTCAGGGCCCTCAGCTCTCCTGGGAGCTCATTCCAAAAGGTCAGGGCCGGGCCAGGACAGGACCAAAAAGGCCCTAGTCCGGGTCAAAGCCAGGTGTATCTCTCTGGAGTCAGGGACCACCAACAGATTAGTACACACAGAGCAGAGTGCCCTGTGGAGGGCATAAGCAAATAAGCGGTCCCTCAGATAGGTTGAGATCAAGCCACAGATGACCTTAAAGGTCAAAATCAGAACCTTGAACTTGATCTGGGCCAGGACTGGCAACCAGTGTAGCTGCCTCAGTACTGGCTGGATATGGGTCCTCCATGAGGAGCCAGTGAGGACCCTAGCAGCTGCATTTTGCACCAGCTGGAGTTTCCAGGTCAAGGACAAGGGTAGGCCAGTGATAGAAGTCCAGTCTAGAGGAGACATCACATGGATCACTGAGCTTGGGCAGTTCGATGGCAGGTAGGGCGCTAGTAGCTTTGCTTGGCAAAGATGATAAAATGCCATGTGTGCTGTGGGCGGCATGTTAAGTTGGGCCCCCATAAAGGCAGAGGGAAACTCACATCCTGTCCTGACCCTCTTATGCTCAGCCACAGGACCTTCATCTTGGAGGGGTTGAGTTTTAGGTGACTCTGCTCTAACCATCCAGCAGTGGCTTCCAAACTACTAGCAAATGTGTCTGGGTGGCCGTCCATGAGAAGATAGAGCTGGGTGTCATCTGTATATTAATGGCAATCCAGCTCATAACTCTGGACTAGCTGTCTTAGAGGGCACATCAACATGTTAAATAGCATGGGGGATAGCACCGCCTCCTGTGGTACCCCACAAGGGAGTCCATAAGGGTGTGATAACATCTCCCCCACTGCAAGTCTTGGTGCCCGGTCCCAGAAAAAGGAACAGAGGTATTGAAAGGCTGTTGCTCAAATTCCTGCCCCAGCATGGTTGTGGGCCAGTAGCTCAAATGCTGCCCACAGATGGAGCAACACAAGTACTGCCAGGCTGCCCCATACTTTGTTTGCATTGTGAGAACATAGGAGCCTTTGGAAAAGACAATAATCCCAGGAAATATTGAAGAGGAAGACCCAACATGAGACGGATTGATTTAGTGGTGTTTTACTTCTGGTACCTCAGCCTGCTCTTTTAAGCACAAAGGAATTCCAACATTGCATTTCTGATGCCAAGTAATTCAGAGTATCAACTCAGTGGCTGCATATTTGTGTTCCATATTTGATGTATGCCTTTAGCAGGCCCTGAAGACTTAATTAAGTGGCTCACAGGCTGTTTGAATTTAGTGGATGAATTTTTGTAGGGATATTTTAAAAATTCCCACCAAGATAATTTTTGTATGTATATTCTTAGGCATACAGAGTAATGGGAATTCGTTGGTCCAGAGAAGAAGCAAGAGAGAGACATATATAAGTTTGTGAACTGCTCTCTGTTGGTTACATTGTTCACTTCCATACATCAGTGTCTGGTAGACAGAGCAAGAATGCCGAGACAATCTAAATCATAGAGGGCACCAAGACAGTTACAGAGGACAGTTGTCTGGGAGAGACTGTTTTCTTAGTTGGCAAAAGATAGTTACTTTATTTGACCAAGCATTAAAATAGCTGCACTGAAACAGAAGTCCACTTGCTTCCAGAGGGTAACCAGTTGTAAACCGCTAACTGCAGGCTAGCTCTCCGATGGGAAGATATTTTACATCAAGCCAGAACAAAATAATGAAGAGTTAGCTTTAGTCTCTCATTTGCTCCTTTAAACCCCATTTCCTATGGAACTCAGTAGAACAGAGACAGCATTTTTGTAGGCAACTTACCATTGTTTAGTCTTTATCAAAGCTGAATGGACTGCTTCTCAAGTAGGTGTAAAAGTTCAGACGTACTCTTAAGAAGCACACCCTTGTCTAAAGACCTATAAATATAATGTGGAAATTCAATAACAACTATTCTGACTTGCCCTATCAAATCTCTCTGATAATACATTCTAGTTTTCCAGACTAAATTTTCTATTTTTTTCCATATTACTGATGTACGATGTGCGTAAAGTATGGAGCCCTTAAAAAACTTGTGAGCCATGCCCATGAGCCTGCAGTTTGGCCTCCAAGGATGCTAAAAGCTGATACTGTTGCTGTCAGTGTAGTCCTAGGCAGAGTTCTTAAGGGGAATGAATGCATGTTCATTGTATACATTGATCTACAGTTCCTTGTGGGACAATGATGTTGTGGGACTTGTGGGACAATGATGTTGACTAATGATGCCAGTGCTTTGTAGTAATGGAAAGCATGAATAAGTCTAGGAATAAGCCTTTCACCTTGGCTAATTGGGTAGTTGATTGTTTTATAGTTTGGATTATTAAATACAGTATTTGCTGGCATATAAGACTACCTTTTCCCCCTGAAAAACATGCCTCTAAGTGGGGGGGGGTCGTCTTATACGCCGGGTGCACTTCAGTTGGGATAGACATAGCTGCCCATAGTGGCCCATAGTACTGTATTTTGAGTGGAAATGTTGGGGGGGTTGTCTTATACGCCCAGTCGTCTTATACGCCGGCAAATACGGTATGTAAATAATATCAGTGGGCAGCATAGGACTCTGAATATTTTGAAGTCCGGAGATTGCTGTGATATATATGATTAACTTTACTTGACTTCAGCATGGCCTCATCATTCATTGGTAGAGGTATAAATTAATTGTCTTTCCCCTGTTCAAATAAAAACACTGTTTTGAGCAGCAAGGAAATGGTTTGTGCTGTAGGAAAAAAAATATTTTGAACTCTGTGGCCTTAGCTTTTGTTATGAGGGAACAATAGGGAGGAGGACCACAACATTCTGTGACATTCAGCCATTTGAATTCAAAGGTAATGGTGTACAGCAGAATTAATGGGTGTAATCTGAGACTATTCAATGAGTAAATATGAGAAGAATTCTTGGTGATGCATGTCTGGAGAGTTTGCAATAGTATAAAAAGATCTTATCTCCTAAGACACGAAGGTGATACTAACACATAAAACTTTTTTCAGTCATCCTTCCACTTATGTAACCCAACTTTGTAATGTTGTACAACCTAACTTTATAATGGTTTGGGTAATGATTTAGTCACATTGGACGTACTTCTAGCTATTGTCAGTCTAAGATCTTTGCCAGATTCCTGGAAAATAGATTCCTGTGAATCTCCTGAATTAGAAGAGACTGATGGATGGAAGGGAATGTGGCAAATATCCATGCTTCTTCTGGCAATAGTTGAGATTCAGCCTATTTTGTCTGACAAAATATGCCGTCTTGCTCAGTAGTGATCAATCTTCCCCTCCCTCCCCTTTGTGTGGAAGTATTATGATTTCTGTTGTTGTTGTTGCTCAGCATGGTGGAATATAAATAACCACATTTTTTTGTTTACCTAGGTTTCTTCAGTGGGCCTACAAAAATAGGGTCTAGGAAAAGAAATAAATAAAAAGTTTGGGTTAGGCAAGCTGGAAGTTTTTTGAATGAGAAACACATTAGCAATGCAGGGAAGCTTTTTCTATACCAAGTTTGTCTTTCCCCCTTGAGCAGCTGTATAGAAAAAGCAAATACAGGGAAGCACTATTCAGGATCTCAGTTCCTTTCCCTGAAATCTGCCATTAAGACTGATGATTGTTCCTTCAATATATAGAAAGGAATTCCAAGGGCTGAAAATAAAATAACTGTATTCAGTAGAAGTGGGAAGCGTCAAAACCATAGGGAAAGAATAGTATTGCATCTATTGTTGCAACAAGAATGAGAGCAGCTGCAACCTTGCTATGAAAGATAGTTTTCTGTTCTGTATCTGTTTCCAATTTGTTCAAATCATAAAATTTTCTTAGAAGTGCTTTACATTTACAGTAGCAGTGTTAAGGCCGTTAGACAACATTTCCATGTGTTGTCTACACAGAAGATGTATGTAGGCTTGCAAAATAGATTGATCTCCATGTGAGAGGACAATTGCTTAAGTGTTTTGGTTTCTTCATGGAGATAGCGGAATTCAAAACCTTCCTCCTCCACTGATATTTCTTTCAGCTGCCTCGACTTGGATGAAACTTTCCCAGTCTTAATTGTGTCATCTCATCTGCTAATGGACTAGTCAGATAACTTCTCTACAAAAATTAATCCTTTATTTCTGTGTCTTTATAAATACCTTGCAAAGTGGAGCTCTAACAGATTTTTCATTTAGGAAAATACAAACTTCCAATAAATGACTTGTGACATGAAGGAGAGCAAATACATAAAGTTAAACAGAACAGTTAAAAAGAATCATCTTGTGTTTGGATTTGACATTCCTGGAACGCAAGTAAATCTATTTAGTGTTTTGTTTTCCTGGACTGGCATGGAGAGATTAATAGATTAAAGGTGAAAGAAGAGAAAATCAGACTGGCACAAGAATGGAGGGAGAAAGAAAATTCATGAGGAGGCATAAAGAAATTGTGAAGGGGGAAGTAAAACATCAGATATGTAGGTGAAAAGAGAAGTGAAATGAGCAGGTGGGCTGGTGTGCAGGAAAGGAAAGGAAGGAATATTGAGCAGAGAAGTGGGCATGGGGGAAAATACAAAATACCTGATTGAGGAAGGTAACAATGAAATGTAACAGATTTGTGTGAACTGTTACTGAACAATTTGGTATAGTAAAGTTGTTGGTAACTGTGTTTAATGTTGGTGAGATCTTGCAAGGGGTGTGGTGTCATTATAGAGAAGACATGTGCTAATGACAATGAATGATCTATAAAACCCTTAGTAATCTGTCTTCCTCCACACACTGATTCACCAATGATAGTCTTCTAAAAATCATCTTGAGGCTTTTTGCTATCTGTGTCTTCTTGACACAGTTAACCTATGTGATATTCATTCTGCTACTCTGTTCCTGTTTTCCCTTGAGATCCAGGAGAATGTCTTGCTGGATATTTTCCCACCAGTTTAACAGGGAGGCAAGACTTAAATTCTATTTCCTATCCTACGTTGCAGGAGGCAACCTGCTCTAGTTCTTCCTGCCTCTCAGGGCTGACGAATCTCTCCCATTTCTATTTCCATTTATGTTTAATTCAAAAAGATATCCAGAGCTGTCATGTTCTAGTAAGAATTGACAATGTAGCCATGAAGGCATACTTGAACCACCAGGGAGGATCCAGGTTATTCATACTTCAGGTAGAGGCAAGCAGAATGTTAGAATGGGCAGAAATGCACCTGAAATCTCTAAGAGCAGAACATGTGAAGGGTACACTGGATGTCACGGGAGACTATCTAAGCAGGCAAATGGTGGTAGAGGTGGAATGGCAGTTTTAAAAGGAACTGAGAATGGTCCACAGTCACCCAGCAGACCTCAGTCACCCTGTGAGGGAAGTAGGGCTGAGAGCTCTGAGAGAACTGGGAATGGTCTACAGTCACCCAGCAGACCTCAGGTGTCTTTAAGCAGTTTAAAATCGCCTTCCCTTCCTTTCCCCATAATAGGCTCCCTGTGAGGGAGGCGAGTGTCGGGGCCGGCCCAATCATAGTGCGCTGGCTGCACCCTGATTGGCCCGTATTCCAGGTTCCTCCCACAGGGCGTTTCACAAATATATTGAGGAACCATGGATAAGGATTGACAGTAAAGAGTTTGAAAAAGTATATTTTGCCATGCTTACGGTGTCAGTTCCCTTCTCAGGTAACCTGTATTAATAATTGGTTCACAATTTAAAGTGCTGTGGTGTAGTGGTTAAAGGCTTGAGCTAACATGTGAGAGACCAAAGGTGTTTTGTAGCTTTGTATAGGCAACATGATGGCTATGGTCAGTTAACTGTTCAGGAAACAATCTGTCTAAACTTACATATGCCCCAGGGCGGTCATGAGTAAATCATGCCTCATTTTAAATCAGCTGTAATGTGAACATATGAGCCTCTTTTGACTGCATGCATTCAGTGGGGTTAATCCATCAGTGCCATCCATTACATTCGATCATGCTCAGAATTTACTGGATTGAACTATAATTCACAGGAGGCTGTGGGAGAATATACAATTTACCTCGTAACTCAGATTAATGCAAACATGCTTGGCTGTGGGAATTAGACAAGCAGAATGGGCCAGGTTGGTATACTAGATTGAAGCCTTGTTAGAGAGCTCCCACCGCCCCAGCATGCTTGAGGCTTTTGTGCTTTGTTTGTCTGTCAAGCATTTTAGTTTCAGGTTTACCCGGAGACTGTCCCTGTTCCACTGTGGTTCCTGATGAGGCTCAGTTCAGGTTCGACCCCATGACTGTAACCCTTGACAATACTGATCAGACAATCAGACAACATACAGATCATTTCCTTTCTACATCTTCTCCTCCCTGTTCTGTCTTGGAATGAAAAACTGAAACAACCTCAGTATTATTTCTTCATGAGATTATTTCAGACAGCCTCAAAAGAATGCATTGCCAGTTTACTCTCTTGTGACTTCATCTGTTCCTACTTTCAAACTATTGGCCTGCTGCCTGAAAATAGTGAGAAAATTTAGTTGTAATTTTGTTTGTATGCTTTGTGGTTCCTTAAGCACTAGTATTTTTCTGAAGGGTTTGCTACACTTTAGGGCAACATGAATATCTTCTTCAACAGTCTTTAACTGTCTCGCTGCAGTACTTCTATACTTTCCTTCTTCCTCTTCTAGGTTCTGTCATGGCTATATTTTGCAGCAAATCCTTTTATACCAACTAGGAGAAGTTGGGTGGAGTAAATTGGCAAGCTGCACGACTGTTTCCTGTATCTGGGCAAATGCTGTGCTTGTGCATAATTACCTGATTGTTACTTTTCTGTGACAGGAGGGGGAAATAACTCCAATTAAACTTTCAAGCTTTCGTTTCACTCCTCCTTCTTACACAATTAGAGAAACTGTATAAACTTTTAAAGAAGGTATAATGGCTTCATGGATGTGATATTTGAGAGCTTTGGCCATAATCCAGCAACCAGTTAACTCTGTTTATCCAAACTCTGGATTGTGGCTTTTTCTGATGGCTGCAGTTCATAGATCTCTTAACAGACGTCTGTAGTATTTAATACTAGCTGGTGTACTAAGTGACATTGCTTTTTTTAAAGCTCTGTGGTTGTGGGGGAGGGATTTCTAGTAGCCCTGTTTACATTTTTAGTTATATACTAGTTATATATTAAATTAAACTTCAGACTAAAGTATCTTTCACTCATACTGTATTTTAAAAATAAACTTGCAACCCAAACCTGAAATGTATTATCTTTAGACATACTACAAAGGCACACTCTGGCATTATTTTCTTAGCTTAAGTACTGTTAATTTTATGTCCATAGGGCAATATAACATTGAGCATGCTAGAGGGGGAACCCTTTTAAAGATTAGCTATACCCTCTTTGGGATTTGCATCAACGGACTACTGCCTCCTAATGCACAAATAGCATACATAGTGAAAGGATGTTTCTGTCATGCGAACACTGCCCTTGGCATTATATTAGGCATGTAAAGCCTTCCTGCTTAAACTGAACCTGATGTTCCTTTGACCCCAAGACAAGAGAAAGCGGACTTGAAGACCTCCTAATTATCATCTCCTCATGGTCAGGAAAATAATGGATGGATAGAGGAGGAAGCACCCTGAATCAAGCTCTTCTTGGGGCAAAGCAATGTTTGAACAGTCCTTAAGGTGTAAGTCTTAGTAAATTCCTTCACTTCTTGTTTGAATATTTTTAAAAATTAAATGAAAAAGTATTTTAAATTTCGCAATATATACCAAAATGTAGACATTCATATCAAAAGAAGACATATAACCAACATCCAAACTCCAAGAAAAATACCTCACCAAAAGCTATTTGTAAAACATGTACCAAATCCTCGCTCCAACAAAATGTACATTCATCAAGCATTTAAAAGAAAAAAAAGGAAACCCTCCATGATGACGACTGCTCAACTATCCACACATTATTTACGACCTCTCTCCCTCTACATCAACCTGTTAGGAGTTTCCAAGTAAACTCTTCATTCTGGAAAGTGCCTGATTCCACCTTTCATCTAACTTTCCCATATTTTTATTATTTTGAATGTTAATTAATAAGAAAGTCTCATAGATGTTAGTAAACCAAGTAGCAAAGTCTGGAGAGTTCTTTCCCTTCCAGTATCTGGCAAAATTAACTTGGGATATTGTTTTTGTCTACCATCTCCCCCCCCCCCCCCACACACACACACATACAAAGAAGTACAGTTGACCTGACAGCTTTGGGTTTCCATTTGTGATTGATTGGATTTCTGAAACAGGCACCTGAGCACTCTTATAGCTCAAACTTGCACTTACTTGGTGATTTGTTCTTTGCTGCTGACATTCTGCAATAACTTTGTGGAGGCATAAAATTACATACATATGTGCTGGCATTATTTGTATACTAGGAATGAAATGAAATGAAAAAAGCAGTAATGCATTTCAGCAAGAATACACTTGGAAGTACTAGTAAATGAGTCCTGAGGGAAAGTTCAAATTCATTATAAATACTAGCAGAAAAGCCAATTGTAGAAAAAAAATACAATAGGTGCTAGTCTTCCTAGCAAATGCTGGCAGGGGCTCATGGGAATTGTAGTCCATGGACATCTGGAGGACCACAGGTTGACTACCCCTGGTGTAGAGCACCAGAAGTGTGGAAGGGGCACATTCAGGGCTCAGTTGTCTGCTGATGCAGTAGGGGGCTGTGTTGAACTCCAAAAGTGATGGATGACACACTAGAACAGGGATTTCCAACCGGGGTCCATGGATGCCTGGGGGTCTACAGGAGCTCTGAAGAGAGTCTGAAAGAGCACTAAAGTGACATGGTATGGAGGACAGGCTGTCTTCTCAGCTCCTACTCTTCTTTCCAGCCTACAGAAGGCAGAGCCAAGATAAAGGCAGGGGGGGGGGAGCAAATGGAGGGCTAAGAGTGCAGGTGGTGCTGTCATTTCTTGGCGTATGGCAGGGGATATGGCCAGCTGACATCACTTTCAGATTGAAGGCTGAAAAATTATTTAAGGGGCTTCTCAATGGCCAAAAGTTTGGAAAAGGGTGCACTAGAAATTCTAAATTTGGATGTCCCTTGATCATTGGCCAGAAGGGGCATCAACTCTGGGTTGGGATACAATTTCCTCCCTCCTACTATATCAGAGGGTAAGTTCCAAGTTGGCTGGCTAGTTGGTGGCTTGGGACACATTCAGACCAAACCGGCCAAGGACAATCTTGCTGACTATACCGCCCGCAGAGCACTCTACTCCACCAATACAAACTGGTTGGTGATCCCTGGCCCACAAGATGTATGTTTGGTCTTAACAGGACCAGATCTTTCTCAGTCTTGGCTCCCAGTTTATGTAATGAGCTTCTGGAAGAGCTATGGGCACTGAAGGAGCTTGCTTAGTTCTGAAGGATCTGCAAAATGGAGCTGTTCTACCAGGCTTTTGGTTGGGACCAGTGAATAATATAATGAATGGCCCCCTCCTACTGGAACTCTTCCTCCCCGGGAATGGGAGAAGTGAACCAGAAGGCAAGATTTATAGAGATTGGTACTATAGCGGGAATGATTACTTAAATCCTATTTTAATGGTTTAAAATTATTTATTATGGAATATAAATGGTGTAAACAGTATAAATCAAAGCATAAATATAAATAAATTAATAAGCATAAATTATCCAGCAGTTATATGTACAGTATTTGCTGGCGTATAAGACTACTTCCCCTCCCCTGAAAAACATGCCTCCAAGTGGGGGGGGGGGGTCGGCCCATACGCCGGGTGCTCTTCAGTTGGGATAGACATAGCTGCCCATAGTGGCCTCCTGATGCCCGCCCACCTCATTCTACATTCCATCCAGTATCGCGCGGTATCCAGCATGGCCGCAGCGGTTCATCAGCGAGCCTGCGGCAAGCATCAGCAGCGAGACAGGGGTGCCAGCCTTTTCAGCGTGACCAGCCCGTTCTGCTCTGCGGGAAGCAGCGGCGCTCTGGCCTGCCTCTTGTCTATGCAGAGCTCGCACATGCGCACTTGCACACTAGTGCCAGTCACAGGGAGATGCAGGGGCGGGCCGGAGGCACTGCAGTTGCGCTGCTGCCGTACAATGGTAACAATGACAGGTACTGTAATGTAATGTAACAAACTCTATATTTTGAGTGGAAGTGTTGGGAGTCGTCTTATACGCCCAGTCGTCTTATACACCAGCAAATACGGTAGACCAACCAATCCACATAGTCGATCATCACACATTACCACCTGCATGTATCATCCTTTATCCTGTTGTAAAAATGCTTTCTTGGGGGCAGAATGTTAACATATTTATCTTTTTGTAGTGTAAAGCAACTTCCATTCCATGGAGCAGCATAGTTATTAAAGCTCCATCTGTGTGTATGTGTGTGTATCGAAAATAATCACACATATATAGTTACAATGCATGTTCCCCAAACAGTGGATCAGCCACATAATGTTCAGCAGTCATAGAGGAGAGGGCCATACAGGAAGAGAAGCAAAGTAGCCTTATCACAGACACTGCAATCCAGTGATTTATGCAGGGCTGTTTGTCCAGGATGGGCTGTTGAAAGCTCCCTTCTTCACTCAGTCTCTCTTTTTGTGTGCGACATGGGAGCAGGCTGCGTTAGCTTAATTACAAACAAGATCTTGATGCTTTATGACTCTCTCTTATCCTAGTCTCTCTTGCTTGACCATCTTCAGCTTCAACATTAAAAAATCTGGATGTCAGCTACTCTGCTTTGTTTTCTTGAGGCGGTCATGAATACTTGAGGAATAAGTCACACAGCAGGCTACAAAGAAGAAAGAAGCTCTGAAGTAGCTTGCAAACTAATTAGAAGAGGAGGTGGAACACCCAACTTTGGTTCTTGAAACCTTGGGATAGAATATGAACATGTTAATCTCTTCCGTGCCCCCTACTTCAGTTGCTGATCTCTGCTGCTTTGGGGAAAAGGTTTATAGACTTTGTTTGAAAAGAGGTGGAGAATTTTACATCCTTGGGCTCTTGTTTTGCCTGTGGCAATTTCCTTTTGTACTTCCTGCTAACTGGCAATTTCAGATTGTTCCCACTGATGACTGTAAAACAGGAAAGAGATTCCCTGACTTAATTCCTTTCTGACAAACAGGTGGCTTGTGCTGTCATTAAAGCAGAACAATCTTATTTCATTCTGGATTTTTTCTTAAATTTTTTATCTCCAAGCATGAGGCTCAAGCGGAATGGATCTTATACATTGAACAGGTAAGGAAAGACAATTTGGGGGGGAGGGTTCTTTTTTTTAACACTATGAAAAATGCTTCTACAATTGGAGAATAAAGCTGCTTGCTTGGATATTTAGGCAAATGGGGAGAGTTGTTCTAATTGCAATAATAGTTTCCAGTCTTCTGTGTTTGTATTACTGCTGCTATGAATAATGCCTATTAATACAATGCATGTATTTTTTTTTAGTAAAAATATTCCCAGGCAGGTTAATATAGCATGTGTTATGTTTTGTGAACTGCTTTATAGTCTTTGGATACCTCAAGAATACCATATTAGACAGATTCTTCCTTTTGCAATTTTAGAGAAAGAAACTGAGATTAATAAATGGCAAGTGGCTTGTCTGTCAATTCATGCCACCTGTGTACATTCTGTGGACCACATTATCTATTGCGTATAGAAGAATGACAAAGTTTTGATAGACAGATTCTAATACAAAGCTTGAAGTTTCTGCTCCATACAAACTGTCTCAAATTTTTTTCTTAACTCCAGGAGTATAAACTCAGTTTATACACTGACCCATCATATGGATGATTATAGTATATTCAGTAATGTCAAAATTATGAGGTGTGTTAGCATATGGCCAGCTTTAATTGCTTTAGGTAATATTTCTATGTGGTAGGACATCCTGTAGCTTGTACAATTTTGTACAAGTAATAACTTGACATGTAGAATAGACCACTTTCTGTAGCCATCTGAATGGGACATAAAGGCACTAATAGTTTTCATTTTCAGGCGTTGTAACTCGTTATATTCTAATACTAAATATATTTGTATATAAGTGAACACTGTTATGCATTTAAAGCATTTATATCCTACCATTCTTACTGTAATGCCCCCAATTGCTTATAAATTCTAAAATCAGTTAAAGTAGAAAGGATTTAAATAAGAACTTACTTCAAGATGAAAAAAACTCACATCTGTGAATAGCCCATACTACTTTTCTTCCTCTTTGCAGTGTAGTTGGAAAACCACAAAAATGACACTTTTTATTTATTTTTATTTAATATCCTGCCGCTCACTTAACATAATTAAAATACAATATAATATTATGATAAAAACAATTTAAATGTCATTAAAATAGTAAATATCCAGTAATGGTAGGACTAGCAAGATTATAGCATATTTACACCCTATTGGCCCCAAGTGTGAGTACAGCCAAGTTGACCCAAGGAGTAGTTAGCGATGCCACAATGGGAAGTGTGTGTGTGTAGGGGGAGACCTGTCAATATCTGCCATACAGTAGCATGCAGCGGTTGCATTGGCCTCAATCAGAGTCTTGGCAGAAGAGCTCTGTTTCACAGACCCTGTGGAACTGCTGGAGTTACAGCAGGGCTCTTATCTCACTTGGGAACTCTGATAAGGCCCAGGCCCCAGTTGAGGGTAGCTGCACTTCTTTGGAGCCGGGGATCACCAGCCTGTTGGTGTTGGCTGAGCATAAATCTCTTTGGGGGTATATTCAGGTGGTCCCTAAAATATGCTGGGCTAGGATTGCGTATAGCCTTAAAGGTTAATACCACTGCCTTAAATCTGGTCTGGAATTCAACTGGAAGACAATGCAGCTGCCAGAGAATCAGTGTCATATGTGTCCTCCATGATATTTGAGTAGGGATCCAGGCAGCCGCATTTTGGACCAGTTGCAGTTTCCAGAGCATGGACAGAGTGAATTACAGTAATCCAGCCTAGAAGTGACTGTTGCATGGATCACAGTGGCCAGGTGGTTGGGGGCCAGGTAGGGTGCTAGTAGCTTAGTTTGGTGAAGATGGTAAAATGTCAGCTGAGCTACTTTTGTGACCTGAACGTCTGTAGATAGGGAGGCATCAATGATCACTCCCAAATTCCTGGCCAATTGGGCAGCTAAAAGCTGGACACTACCCAGGGTGGGAAGGTGCACTTCCTAATCTGGCCCTTTCTCACACAGGTGACTCTGCTGTAATTACTCCATCATGACCTCCAGGCATCTGGCCAAAGAATTGGGAGGGGCATACTGGCTGTCCATCCATCAGGAGATAGAGCTGTCATCCAAAGCTACACCAACTTTGCGAAGGGTGCATAAAGATGTTAAACAGTGTTGGGGAGAGAATCGCACCTTGCAGTACCACACATTGGAGTTGGTGCCGGTTTGATTGATTCTCCCCAATGGGAGATTATTGATCAGTTTAATTAATAGTCTACCTTTCTCCCCAGTGGGAACACAAAATGGCTTACAGTGTTCTCTTCTACTCCATTTTATCCCATAACTAACCTGTGAGGTAGATTAGGCAGAGTGTACGTGACTGGGCCAAGGTAACCCAGCAAGCTTCTGTGACATACCTCCAGGATCCTAGTTTGCATTAGCCAGTATATCACAGACTTTCTTGTTGGTTGGTGGAGTCATCTTCCTGTCCCTTAGGTAATCTTGTTGCTACTGTTACCTCATTCTCTTTGGGTTTGTGCTACTGATTACAGTGAAATGTTCAAGGTGATCTTTTAAATCTGCAGCAGTCTTAAACAGAGTTACACTCTCCTAAACCTCATTGTGTAGATGGCACTGTACATTGTATATTACAATCCAGATGTTCAAGGTTGGCCTGTTCCCTATGATGGATGAAATATATGAAAAATGATGTGCAAAGCCTGTTTACGTTGCATATATGTATGTTAGCAGTGGTCCTGGAAGTTGCATTTAGAGACTCGGCAATGGAGGCAATATTTAGATAGGCTGAGTTTTGTGTATCCATTAAAAATAAAACTTTGTAGTTTCCCCTTAAGATTTCATTAGATTGAATCTCTTGGAGAATTCCCACAGATTGCAAGAAGGTGGTGATGATTGTTTCTCTCTTCCCCAGGTATTATTTTATTTATTTATTTTTGCATTTATACCCACCCTTTCCCAGAGGGCAGCTTCCAAAAGAATTAAATACAGAAGGATTAAAATTAAATATTTTAATTAAAAAAAATTAATTGATTTTAAATAGTCTAAACCGGTTCCTTCTAGGTGAGTGCCTTCCCTTAGGCTGTTCCCAGGGATCCCTTTCCTCTGTAAATTTAAGTGGACATTTCTGGTTAAGGCAAGAGGGAGGAGGTAATAAAGTTGTACTGTGCTGATAGAAAATGGGATTCTGTCCCCCCACCCCCCACCCCTTTCAAAACAGTTAGTTTCTATAGTACTGACCTGGATCCACAAAGTTTCCAGCTGACAGAAAGGATTTCTGTGTGGGCAGTGATTTGATTCTGGACCACCACCCGTGATTACATGAATGTAAATCAGGTGACATAGCCTCTGACTCAGATATTTATGCTTCGATAAATGTGTTAACCTTTAAGGTGCTAAAAGAATCTTTTCTCATGTAACACTATTACCAATGACTGACCTCCACTTGTGCTAAGGAATGTGGTGAATATTTGGTACTGCCAGATTTCCCAGTGCTTGGGTACTCAACTGGTCCTATCTAGGTATGGATTTTGAAATAAACAGCTCTTGTGGGAAAATATCTGTATATTCCTAATTTATGCAATCACAGGCTCATAATATACTAATGAAGAATAGGTCAAATGGATTTGACATTTGTTATGCATTTCATACACCATATGTATATACACCAATATATATTGAAAGCTAAAGAAATAGACATTCCAGGCACAAGCATTCAATTTAGGCTTAACCATTTTAGTAGTTGTAAAACAGGGAACTGTGTTTATTTGTGGGTATGCAAGTGCTACATGATGTATGTGGGTAAAACAACACACCCTGTGAGATTAAGAATTGAGGAACGTAGAAGAAAACTGAGGAACAAATATGGGGAAATACCTGTTCAGAACTGAATATTTATTGTGTCGGAAATAGTAAGATCAAAACTATATGAAAAAGTAGATATAGACAAAGTTCTGCTAAGAAAGGAGACTGAGTATATATTTTGTTTCAATACTTTAACACCAGCAGGGCTGTATAGTGAAATGGAATATGGGTTCTTATTTTATTTTATTAATTTTATTATTTATTTATGTTTGTTTATATACTTGAATTTGTTAGCAGTCACTCCCAGCCAGCTGGCTCAAGATGGTTTACATCTTGTAAATCAGTAGGAAAACTCTGACTGTACTACCACATATGTCCTTTGCCATTAGTCATAGATTGACTGTCCGTATGGCTGAAACTACTGCCACCAATCGCCAAAAGTAGAAACAAAAACAAGGCAAAAAATTTAGTGGCACCTACAGCAGTGGTATTGGCTTATGGGACACCCTGCTCTACCAATCGCAGCTAAAGGATAAAAAGAAGAAAATAAGTCCTAGATCAGCAATAGTATTTTATGCAGCAGTACAGCAAGGTATGAAAGAAAAAAACCTTTGTCTTTTACATTTGTGTTGAAAATGCAGACCTATTAGGACTACATATGTTCCCCCTACTTATGAGTCGCAGATTAGCAACATTATTTCGTACAGCCCGTTAGTAATGCCTTGGGAGAAATAAATAAAGTCTTGTCTTTTACATACAACTCAGAGGTGCGCTAAGCAATTCCTAGATTGTATTTGGATTGTTTTTTTCTCTCGTGGTTATATATGAGATTTAGTAATAGAGAACTCTGTTTAAGTAGGCTTTTTTGTTATTTATATACACATATGTACTTCTGAAGAAAGGATTGTAAAACATCCTGAAAATAGTATCTAGCTGACGAGCTATTCAAGTATTCTGTTATTATTTTGAGAAATATAAATATCTATATTATTATTTCAACAAGAATATTTCATTACCACTTCAAGAATTTGTGATCTTAATCAAAATACCTATATTGGATATTTTTCTGCCTCAGACGGGATTGTTTTTTCATGTGTCCAACTTTTTCCAGTGTAACCTCCTAGTGGGGCCTGGATATTTCCCAGAATTACAGCTCATCTCCAGACTATAAAGATGAACTCCTCAGGTGAAAATGGCTGCTTTGGAAGGGGGAGTCTGAAGCATTGTACCCCACTGAGGTTTAGGGATGCCAGCTTCCAAGTGGGATCTGAGAATCTCCTGGAATTACGGCACATCTCCTGGCAGCAGAAATCAGTTCCCCTGGAGAAAATGGCTGTTTTGGCGGCTGGGGTCTAGGGCATTGTATCCTTTTGAGAATCCACTCCCAAATCTCCTGGAATCTCCATCAAGTGTTAGTGACCCCAGCCTGGTTGACCTTTGACAGGTGCAGGGTCAGGAACTGAGCATCCTGCATGGCTGAAGGCAAGCCTGCCCCTCCTTCCCCCATTGTTCACTCCCCCTTGTTGGAGATCTATCTTTTTGCCTTCCCATCATCATTTTGCCCCCCCCCTTTCTCTCGGCATGAAAAGGTATGCAAAGCTCTGGATGAGGAAAGGAAGGGGGGTGTTGAAAGAGAAGTGAAAAGGGGCTTTTCTTCAGTCTTCCTGTAAGAGACAGTCTGAAGGGGAAAGCTCTCTCCCTCACAAGTGCCCTTTTAAATGGAAAAGGGCACTTGTGCATGCCCAAAGACACCTCTGCATCACTCTCAGCACAGTGGAGCTGATGGCTGCCCATCAGTGTGACAGGCACATGGAGAAACATGCTCCTCACCTCAGTCAGTTGCTAGAGGCTTTCACCAAAGCAGACCTGAAGAGAAGAAGGGGTGCAGAATCTAGAGCAAGAGCCATGATTGGCCGTGAGTGGGGGATATTCCACCAATAGGAAAAAGGCAGGTTGTTTTTGTTAGTGGTTGCTGGGCAGACCCCCTCGGACTGCCTTTTTCCTATTGGTGGAATATCCCTCACCCAGAGCCACTTGCCTCCTTTAATTAGTGAGTTGTTACCATCATAGCTTGCATTGTATATGTGTGATGATGATGCATTCATTTTTTGTTTGAATTTATTCAAGGGTATACTAAGGCAGATACTTTCAAACTGCTTTAATGCAAATATTGAGATGCATCACGGTTATACTTTGGAATAGCTGGGCAATTTACTAAAGTATTAAGTGTTACACAAATGTTTTCAGATTGGCATCATGCTCCTATTAGGTATGTTCTGTTGCTATTAGATAATTAGTTGAATTAGAACCATAGGTGTAATTGGTCAAATTCCCAAGTGAGTAGACATTCTTGCACCTACTCTGGTTTTAGTTTCGCTGGTGTAGAGAGACACAGTACTGTGGAATCCAGGGAGTCTATGAGAATAGTTCAGAGACTGAAAGAAAGACCCATTTGTAGCTAAAAGTGTTGCTAGTTTCCCTGCTCACATTTCACTCACGTGATGTATTTGTTGTCTGAAAGATCATAAAAACCTTTCCTACCCAGTTTCTCGGAAGATATTCTTACTACTTTTCACTTGCAATCAGATAAGTGGCTATGTACAAGCTTGCCTTTTTTGTGCCGTTACATTTTTCAAGGATGAAGTTAGAACTTTACTCTTTTTCTTAGGCATTGCTTTAGACTTCAGCTGCGCTGTTAATCTGCACCTGCATTCCTGTATTCCTTTGCACTGCAGTTTTCTTCTATGTACTGGAGGTCATTAATTACCACAACTTGCTTAGTCTTTTGTTTATTGTCAGTGAATAATGCCTCTGTGCATAAACCTGGGTGTAATTTTCTTAGCTTTCAGTTCTTCTTCATCATGAATGGCTGCTGGTCAACATCATTCTGTATATACTACATGCCTGGCTAATAGCCTGACTGTTTTTTCCATGTACTTCATTTCTTGGTATATATACATTCTCTTGGTTTTTGAGAAATAATGGTGGAGTTGTGTTCTGGGAAGAATAACTATTGTAGCAGAGCCCGTGTGGTGGTGAGCAATGTGAAATGGTGATGGTATGAGTGCAGTTACTTGTTTGGCTTAATGCATTCCTCACAGTAGCAGACTTCTTTAGTATAACATACTGTGTAGATTGGGGACTAATATGTTAGGACAACTGGGTCTCTGGTATATTGGAAAATGTGGGTTATTTCCAGGTAGTTGAAACGCCACTAGGGTTTAAATCAGATTTCTCAACCAAGGTTTCATGAAACCCTGGGGTTTCTTGACAGCTGTGGAAAGGTTTCCTGAATGCATAGGAATTAATTATTTTTAAATATATTTTTTAAATTTATTAAACATTTTTGAGCGACATGACATATGGTCATGTTGACCCACTTTTTACAGAATGACCAGTAATTGGCCTGGAGGGGGTGAGAAGGGGAGGGGCCCTGCAAAGGTGTGTTCACAGCTTTGCTTCCCAACAATATTCTGCATGATCACGTAACTTCTAGGGTTTCTTGAAGCCTGAAGAATGTTTCAGGGTTTTCTCAGTGGTAAAACAGTTGAGAAAGGCCAGTTAAAATATAAATGTGAGTAAGTAGGCTGGTAGGTTTTCTGAATTATTGAATAGACTGGGATAATATTGTGTTGGGGTGGGGGAGAGTGTTTTACATTAATGCCACAAATTCGTTACTATAATAATGCAGCAAAATATATTTTAGCTGTAGTTATATCTTACTGAGAAGTGAGAACATACAAAGAAAATGTAGAGAGGGAAGAAAAAAGCAAAGGGCTTTGTTCTCCCTGCCCCCACCCCAACTGATAATTGAAGGCAAAGATTGGACTGAAACCAAACTTTGTCTCAGACTAGTTCTCCATCTCATTATTCTCAAAATATCAGCTGTCCTGTGCAGGTTTGGATGGTGGAGCACTGAGGGTAGAACAGGAGGTAATTCAACTTTGCTAACTTTGGGAAGTTTTACTGTGTTCTGAATGATAGAGGCAGGGTGGATATTTATCTTCAGAAACAAGTAAATAAAACCAGCTGCCTTCTGAAGATAGAGAGTGAGGCAGCTAGGCTCACTTCCCTGAGGAGGTTGTTCCATAATCCTGGAATGCCACTGAAAAGGTCCTGACTCATCAGGAGAGCCTCTTCTGTGCTCTTAATTCCTAGGCAGGAACATATGGGAGAAGACATTCCTTCAGATACCTTGTTCTGAAGACATATAGGGGATGATAGGAAAGGCACTTATGTAATTTTACATTAGCTGCAATTAGCTTGGGTATGGAGCCTTATACCTGATTTCAGGTGGAATTTTGTTGCTTTATTGTAATGCTAGGTTTTCGTTAAGTTGCTTTAAATATTTTGTTTCAATTGTATCTTATTTCGTAGGTTACCTTGGGCCATTTCCTTGGAGAGGTGACAGTTTGCTAAATGAATGCATAATACAAATATTGTGAACTTTGGAAGCTACTTCTTGTATTCTCTTCCTGTGCAGACTGGGCTTTGGCATGGATTATAAATGATTCTTGACTGATTTTGGATCTAGGATAAATAAACTCTACAAGGAAGTATCTAGAGTATTTGACGATATGAAACTTCAAGCAAATGGCAACTTTGGGGGGTAAAGAGATCAAAGATATTTTTTCCATTGTTTAATATCTATATAAAAATTTAAAAATTGTAATTATAAAAAGAACTCTGCAAGGAAGCATTTACATTCTAAATCCATTGTCCCTAACTTTAAAAATTATGTTTATATAGCATCGATATTTGAAAGTTTATATTGGATGTTTAAAATGTAGGTGCAGGCTGAGCAGGTGAATGGAACACTTTTCAGGATGACTCCAATAATTGCCAAGTAATAGAAAATCTGTTTATTGCCCTCCTATGATTTAAAACTTTCCAGGCCAGCTTTTAAAATGCAAATTTTATTTTAATACCCAGAGACAGTGGACCAAATTTGAAATCCATAGTAATAAACTGATTTCAGCATTATCTCACAGATTGACAATCTGCGTCAAACCATGTCTCAGTAGTAATGCCAGAGGGCATCCCCTGGTAACCAAACACACATTGCTAATTAATTAGTCTTTTGAATTCAATTTTTCACTTTTTCAAATGGAATTATAGCCATAGACATACATACATGCTTATATATGCAAATATATGTTTACATACAAACATAATCTTAATTAGATTTATTATAACCCGCTGCTCTTGTAAAACATCTCAGGGCAGGTTACAGAATAAAATTTCACATCAAATAAAAACATTAACAGTACAAGATAGCTACTCTGGCAGCACAAAAAATCAAACTTATCCTGCATCCCCCTCCCCTGTCTCAACGCTTCAGGGCGTAGATTTCCAGGGGTGCCACTATCATTCTAATCTGAGGAAGGGGCCTATTAGATCTTCCACGTCCCACCCTTGACCAAAGACCTGGTGGAAGAGCTCAGTTTTACAGGCCCTGTGGAACCGCGAAAGCTCCTGCAGGGCTCCTAGCTTCTCTAGGAGCCCATTCCACCAGGTCGGGGTCAAAATCCTAAAGGCCCTGAACCTGGTTGAGGCCAGGTGAACTTCTTGGAGCCCGGTACCACCAACAAATTAGTACCCGCAGAGCACAAAGCCTTGCGGAGATCATAAGGTGATAGGTAGCCCCTCAGATATGTGCATCTCAGGCCGCAAAGAGCTTTAAAGGTCAACACCAGAACGTTGAACTTGATCCATTCTGCAACTGGCAACAAATTCAGCTGCCTCAGCACCAGCTGGGTGTGGGCCCTCCGCGATATTCCTGTGTGTGCAGCTGGTACAAAATGCTGCTGCATTTTGTACCAGCTGCATTGAGTTACAGAAGTCAGTTCTGGAAGTGACCATCACATAGATCACTGTGGCCAAGTTATCTGGGAACAGATATTGCACTAGTAGCATTGCCTGGCAAAGATGGAAGAATGCCAGGCACACTACTCTTGTGACCTGTGCCTCCCTAGTAAGGGAGGCATCAAGGAGCACTCCCAGATTCCTAGCACAGGCCGAGATGTTAATATGCACCCCAGCTAGGTCAAGCAATTGCTCTTCCTGGTCTGTTGCCTTCCTTCCCAGCCACAGGACCTCCATCTTGGAGGGGTTGAGTTTCAGGTGATTCTGCTCTAACCACCCTGCCACGGCTTTGAAACATCTGGTAAATGTATCTGTGGTGGAGTTTGGGCGGCCATCCATGAGGCAATAGAGCTGGGTGTCATCAGTGTATTGATGACAACCCATTCCAAAACTTTGGACCAGCTTGTCCAAAGAGCGCATAAAGATGTTAAAATGTGTGGGGGAGAGGACCACACAGGAGTCGATAGCGGTGTGACATCTGTTCCCTCACTGCAACACTTTGAGTCCAGTTCTGTAGGAAGGAGAGCAGCCACTGAATGGCAGTCCCAGAAATCCCATTTCTGGCGAGACAGTGGGCCAAGAGCTCGTAGTCAACCGCATCAAATGCAGCTGACAGATCTAACATTAAAGGAATGGCCAAACCATCCCTATCCAGTTGGTGCTGCTGGAGATCATCCACTAGCACCGTCTCCACCCCATGGCTAGGACAGAAGCCTGAATGGTATGGGTGGAGTGCCAAAGTTTCCTCCAAGAATGCCATATGTGTGTGTGTGTGTGTGTGTGTGTGTGTGTGTGTATACACACACACACACACACACGCTCCCCACAAAGACCCATTAGATGCGAAGTTTACTTGCCCTGTATCTTAGAATCACAGAATCATAGAGTTGGAAGGGGCCATACAGGCCATCTAGTCCAACCCCCTGCTCTACGCAGGATCAGGCCAGAGCATCCAAAAGCATCCAAGAAAAGTGTGTATCCAACCTTTGCTTGAAGACTGCCAGTGAGGGGGAGCTCACCACCTCCTTAGGCAGCCTATTTCACTGCTGAACTACTCTGACTGTGACAGGACCTGTTGGAGACAAATCCATGCTGACTTCCTTGGATCACCAAATTGTCCTCCAGATGTTTGCAGATCGCTCCCTTTAATATCTGCTCCATTATCTTCCCCACAACAGAGGTCAGTCTCATTGGTCTGTAGTTTCCCGGGTCATCCTTCCTCCCTTTTTTGAAGATCGGAATAACGTTTGCTCTCTTCCAGTCCTCTGTATCAATTCAAGTAAGAACTGTGATGTGTCATGTCAGCATTTCATACTGGATTTAAAGCTTTCAAGAGCCTTTTTGCAGCCTAGCACTTTTGTATGTGCTTCAGGATTCTTTTATAGTGGAAGAAACTGCCATGGAAAAAGGGGCTCAGAAACCAAAGCCTCTGCCAATAAGGAATTTTCCCAAACCTTTCCTCCAATACTGCAGAGGGTAATGTTGAACTTCCAGCTAAAGTAAACAACCTTCTAGAGTTAATGGATTTGACGGAGCATGAATAGGTCTAAAGCCTATTTACAGGGGAACTACAACTTGGAGATATCAAAATATCAGATTGTCTTTCAGTATCCATCACTCTCTGCTTGATTAAAGATTTTGGCCGTTCTCATACCAAGATCTAGAAAGGGTTTTTTGGGGTGGCGTGGGTTTTTTCCCCCCTAGTATCTAATTTTACCATTCTGAGCCAAAATACAAGTGACAATCCATCCTGTGGCTGCAGATGCTGTTTAAGAAGCATTTGTTGTTCTTTAAAAATTACTGCAAGGTCACAGTCTGGAACAAGCATATAGCACGGTAGTCCCAGTTCTTATCCCTCTCTCCCCATTTTTAGGCACAGAAACAGACTGTTTTGGCACTTGAAAAGATGGGGGTGGGGACAAGAATGCAGGAGTCCAGTCCCATTTCTGGGGCTTCTATTGCATGCAGAAACCAACTGATCCAGCAGCTTCCTTTCATGTTAAAAGCCCTATGAGTTGAGGCTGGAGCTCTGGTTAACATCCTGGTTTAGCAATGCTGCTTTAGGCTCTGTGGCTACTGTGCTAACCATCTTGATAAAGGCAAATCATACATTAAGCATACAGAAGTGACATCTGCACAACCAGGAGCACCACAATTAAAACATGTAGAGCATCCCTGGAAGCTACCTGTTTCACTGGACATGCTGCAGCAGGATCTAATTTGGCATCTCAACCCCAGTTGGCTTAACTTGATCACCCGGAGATTGAGAGGACACACTTTCTTCATCCTGGATAAGACACAGAAATGACAGAGTCTACCTGCTTCTTGTCACCAACAGAATAAACAATATACATCCTTTGATTGTTTCAATATTAGGATTCTTACAGGAAGGAGTCAGAATATCAAAGCACCTGCGTTGAAACAAATCATAGAATCATAGAGTTGGAAGAGGCCCTGCTCAGCGCAGGATCAGCCCAAAGCATCCTAAAGCATCCAAGAGAAGTGCGTATCCAACCTTTGCTTGAAGACTGCCAGTGAGGGGGAGTTCACCACCTCCTTAGGCAGCCTATTCCACAGCTGAACTACTCTGACTGTGAAAGTTTTTTTCCTGATATCTAGCCTATATAGTTGTACTAAATAGCAGCCTTAGCTACTGTTCCCTGTATGAGGGGAGTGAGGATTTCTTGGCCCCCACATATGCCCTTCCTGCAAGACGTAGCCTGAAGGAACCCGCCACAGATTCCCTACTCAATGTCTTGACCAAGCCCGCATTCAGATCTCTTAAGGAGATTGTCATCTTGTATGAGAGGAAGGACAGACTAGAAACTGCCATGCTTCGAGTGGTTTATAGGTTATCATTGACAGAATTAAGAAGAAACTCCACTGAGGAATCAGTTTTATAACAGGAGGGTATAATTTTTATTAACCCTTTCATAAATTTCTTGGCAGGCAAGGTGGTTCTCAGGTGCTACCTGTATTCCTAAGGTTAACTTTACCTCCCGTCCTGTTCTAAACAAAAGCACTAGAAAGAAAGATCCTGGCTCACCCTTGATGTCTGAAGGGCCATGAAGATTTATGTACCGTGAATTATGTCTATCAGAATTTCTGACGTGTTATTCATATCCTTCTCTCCTAATAAGAGACAAAGGATGTCTGAGTCGGCCATTAAGTAGCTCCATATGGGCCTGTATTGTCAAGACATACAAAGTGCTAAAAGTACCATTCCTTAAGTCATCAAAGCTCACTCCATTAGGAGTGCTGCCACAGCTTAACGCACTACTCCAACACACAGTTTGTCACACTATCTAAATGTTACTGATTTAAAATCTGGCAGTTTCTAATCCTAGTGTCCATGTTAGTATACTCATCAGGATTTATGCTCATCTGGAGATATTTCTCTTCTCTCTTCCCCTTCTGTGATAAAGGGATTGAAAGCATATACTGAGCCCCTGTCTTCACCAAGTGTTTTATGAAAGTGCATAAAAAGTGCTTTTTACTCTAGGCTTCCCTAAGTGCCCTCCAGCTGTTTAACTTTGGCTTGGAGTGAAAGTAATGATGGGGACATGCTTTCATTTCAAAGCCACTTTCAATCTGGCTGCCTCTGAAGTTTTCTGACATTGCTTGTGTAATGCTTGCTTGTGTAATGTATGATTTGCCTGAATGTTGTTTGCAGAGTGAAGGAATCTTCTGGACCTTAATAGGTAGACTGTTCCCCCAGATGAGGGTCACAGCAGAATGTTTGGATATAGGCAACCACTGATCCCATTCATGTTCAGGATAATACTTTCAGAGGTTGTGGTGCCTATCTATTTATTGAAGGACATCCTAGCAATTCCTTGTGGAGGTTCAAAGGGATCCAACCAGTTTTCAGTAGTGAAAAAGGGAGGAAAGGGATTCCTTTGAGCACCAAAAAGTCTGCAGTTGAGATCTTGGGACCTGCATAGATGAAGTTTTATGGAACTAGGAGGCTTAAAAGTTTTTAATGTTCCATTTCTGATTATGTGATTTTAAATAGGTTGGTTTTCCTGGAAGACTATAATGAACAATGAGAATGGCCATCAATTCAGCTATTTATTTGCTTATCACAGCATTTTAACACATCTAGTCTTGCCAAAGTCTACTTTCCCCCACTTTGGGAGTGATTTTCTACTCCTATCTATTTGCTGTTTCCTTTTTCCCAGACAAGGGAGGAGTTTATATAATTCTTTGTTTTAAAAACAGGAAAATGCTGAAGGCAACAGCCACACATCTTAAGTGAAAATTCTACTTAAAGCCATTTCAGCATATTGCTGGGGATTATTTTATTTTTATGTTCATAGTGAACATTATTCTGATTTTACTTTGAGAATTTAAATTGAAAAAGTGTGTTCTAGCCTTTGCAGATAAGAACTGTATAATATGCACGGTTGATTATACCACACACAAATATCAAAGGTGATATTGTTCGAGTTGTGTTAACTCATGTTTTTTCACCTTTTACTCACTAGTGTCTACAGCTTCATCCTTCCATATATTATTGTGGGAAGAGATATTTTCTTGACAGGGATCATTGAATCATAGAGTTGGAAGGCAATTCCAGAGTCATTTAGTTCAACCCCCTGCACTATGCAGGAACTCACAACTACCTGCCTACCCACCATGACACCAATTTCATGCCCAAGTGATCCCCCTCCCCCCACTAAAAATCTCTGGAACGTAGGTTGTCCTGGAGGAAGTTCATCCCACACTGCCATCCCACACTGGCGATCAGCAATTCCCTGGGTATACAAGGAAGGGCCACAAGAGACAAATACTGGCACATCCCTTCCTGCCCACCCACTCACAATCTGCCTAAGCGGGGTACAGGTTTGCTGGATCGTGGAAATTCGGTTGATGTTGTTTACTTGGATTTTAGTAAAGTTTTGATAAGGTTCCCCATGATGTTCTGATGGATAAATTGAAGGACTGCAATCTGGATTTTCAGATAGTTAGGTGGATAGGGAATTGGTTAGAGAACCACACTCAAAGAGTTGTTGTCAATCAGACTGGAGGGAGGTGAGTAGCGGGGTACCTCAGGGCTTGGTGTTCGGCCTGGTACTTTTTAACATATTTATTAATGATCTAGATGAGGGGTGGTGGAACTACTCATCATTTGCAGATGACACCAAATTGGGAGAACTGGCAAATACTCCGGAAGATAGACACAGAGTTCAACGAGATCTGAACACAATGGGAAAATGGGCAAATGAGAACAAGATGCAATTTAATAAAGATGTGTAAAGTTCTGCATCTGTGTCAGAAAAATGAAAAGCATGCCTCTTGGATGGGGGATAGGCTTCTAGGTAACACTGTGTGTGAACGAGACCTTGGGGTACTTGTGGATTGTAAACTAAACATGAGCAGGCAGTGTGATGTAGCGGTAAAAAAGGTGAATGCCATTTTGGGCTGCATCAACAGGGGCATCACATCAAAATCACAAGATGTCATAGTCCCATTGTATATGGCACTGTTCAGACCACACCTGGAGTACTGTGTGCGGTTCTGGAGGCCTCACTTCAAGAAGGACGTAGATAAAATTGAAAGGGTGCAGAGGAGGGCGACGAAGATGATCTGGGGCCAAGGGACCAAGGCCTATGCGGATAGGTTGAGGGACTTGGGAATGTTCAGCCTGGAGAAAAGGAGGTTGAGAGGGGACATACTCTTTAAGTATTTGAAAGGTTGTCACTTGGAGGAGGGCAGGATGCTGTTTCTGTTGGCTGCAGAGGAAAGGACACGCAGTGATGGGTTTAAACTACAAGTACAACAATATAGGCTAGATATCAGGGGAAAAAAATTCACAGAGTAGTTCAGCAGTGAAATAGGCTGCCTAAGGAGGTGGTGAGCTCCCCCTCACTGGCAGTCTTCAAGCAAAGGTTGGATACACACTTTTCTTGGATGCTTTAGGGTGCTTAGTTCTAATCCTGCGTTGAGCAGGGGGTTGGACTAGATGGCCTGTATGGCCCCCTCCAACTCTATGATTCTAAGTTCATAAAATCAGCATTCCTGTCAGATGACTATCTAGCCTCTGCTTAAAAACTTCCAAAGAAGTAGAACCCACCACCTCTCAAGGAAGCTTGTTCCACTGAGGAACTGTTCTGTGAGGAACTTCTTCTGGATGTTTAGCCAAAAATTATTTTGAATTAATTTTAAGCCTGTTGGTTCTGGTTCTGGGGCAACAGAAAACAACTCTGCTTCACCTTCTATATGATAACCCATCAAGTATTTGAAGATGGTTATCATATCACCTCTTAGAAATCTTTTCTCCTGCCTAAACAGACCAAGTCCCCTCAATCTTTCCTCATACAACTTGGTCTCCAATCCCCTCATCATCCTTGTAGCCCTCCTTTGGACACACTCTAGTTTCTCTACATCTTTCGTTCATTTTGGTGCCCAAATCTGAACACAGTACTCTAAGTGAGGTCATACTAGAGTGGAGTAAAGTGATAACATCACCTTGCGTCATCTGGACAATATACTTCTTTAAATACAACTCAAAATTGCCTTTTTAGCTACCGAATCACACTGCTGACTCATGTTCAGTGTCTGGTCTACTAAGACCCCCAGATCCTTTTCACATGTACCACTGCCAAGACAGGTCTTGCCCATCCTATAGTGATGCATTTGATTTTTCCTACCTAGATGAAGAACTTTACATTTATCACTTTTGAAATTCATTTTAGCCCAGTTTTCTAGCCTATCAATATCATCATGTATTCTGATTCTGTCATCTGATATGTTTGCTACCCCTCCCCGTTTAATGTCATCTGCAAATTTAATGAGAACCCCCTCTAGTTCATCATCCAAATCATTTATAAATATGTTGGAAGAACAAAGTGGAGTGCCCAGGACAGATCCCTGAGGCACTCTACTTGTCACTCCTCTCCAAGAAGAAAATGAACCATTTACAAGCACCCTTTGAATGCGATCTGTCATCCAGTTCAGGATCCATACCGCATTTTATTAATTTGTCAATAAGAATATTTGAGGACTATCCATAGGCTTAAGAATTTAGGGAATGAAACAACTGGTTTGCAAGTGTTCAAGGCATGGATACTTTATTATATTATAATGAAGTTGAATATGAGCAAGTTCAAAGTAATATGTGTTGGAGCCACCTATAAATATACATTGATGGGGTCTTAACGGGCATAACTCACCAGAAGAGAGAGCTTGCAAGTGGTGGTAGATGACTCAATGAAAATGTTTACTCTGTTGTGTGCTTACAATAAAAAATACAAATGTTATCTTTGGGATTATTAGGAAGGGAATTGAAAACAAATCAGCCAGTATCGTAATTCCTCTGTATGAATCTATTGTGTAGCCTCATTTAGAATATTGTGTATAGTTCTGGTCACTGCCCCTCAAACATATATTATTGCTTTGGAAAAGGTGCAAAAAAGGCAACTAAAATGATTAAGGGGATAGAATACTTTTCCTGTGAATAAATGTTCATGAGGTTAGGTTTCTTTAGCTTGGAGAAATGATGACTGAGGTAGGAGTGAAATGATAGAGCAGACTGTTTCAACTTTTTGACCATGGAGTAATCCCTGAAATATTCTTCAGCAAGTAACCCTGGAAGTGATGCCAGCTGGCCACACCTCCCAGCCATGCCCTTAGAAGTCACATGTTTTCAGTGTGCCTGGCATCACCAATAAAATAAAATGCTTGTTAAATAAGTTAGTTTCATCTTTGTGTGTGCAGTATACTAAATAGCAAATCTTCCCATAGCAAAATAAAGAAGCATTCATCTCAGCTGTCTTAAAGCCCACCATGCAAAGCAGCTGTTCCTCCTCAGGGGAAATGCTGTATGATTTGGATATCACCTGTAACTTTGGGAGATCTCCAGGCACCACCAGGAGGTTGGCAAATCTAGCAAGACCTGAAAATATATTTTCCTAGGATTGGAAATGGCTACCCAGGCAAGGGGAAACCTCGTAAGAAAGGAATTGTGCAGGCTGTGTTACGGTACTTGCACTGGTGTGAGGTATAGTAGCTCTCAGCTAGGGATGTCACCTGGAATTACAGCTCATTTCTCCTGGAATTACAGCTCACCTTCAGACTACAGAGATTAGTTTCCATGGAGAAAACATCTGTTTTGGAGGGTAGACTTTGTGACGTTGGAAACAGTCCTCTCTGCTTGAATATCTTTTCTTACCATCCTCCAGCCATCCTTGGCCACTTTGGAAGGGGGTGAGTCAAATAAGGAAAAAACCACCCTGGTATATGTAAAACAACATTTAAAAACTTTTTTTAAACAATTCAATCTCCCCCAGCCAGAGTAACCCCTCTGGGCCCCTGGAGTAAACCTGGGGTTATTCATAACCTCTGGTTGGGAATGGTTGTCATAGAGGTTTTCAAAATTATCCATGGGATAGGAGATAAGTTAGAGAAAGAAGTACTTTTCTTCCTTTTTCATGATACAAGAACTCATCAGCACTCAATGAAATTAATGAAAAGCAGGTTTAGAACAAATAAAAGAAAATCTTCACCCAAAGAGATGGATTTCACTGCCAAAGGAGTGGTGGCAGTTATTAGCACAGACAGCTTCAAGAGGGGATTGGTTAAATATATGAAGCAAAGCCCATCAGTTGTTATTAGCCACAAGGTATATATGGAACCTGGATGGAGTCACTGAAGCAGTCAGTGCGAGCTTAAATGGACTCCAGGGAATGGTAGAGGACCAGAAGGCCTGGAGGATCATTGTCCATGGGGTCGTGATGAGTTGGACATGACTTTGCAACTAATAACAACAAATAGATGGAACGCTATCTCTGGGACAGTGCTCTGTATTCTTAGTGTTTGGGGAGGCCACAGTGGGAGGGCATCTGGAGTTCTGGTCCCAGTTGTTGACCTCCTGATGTGATACCTTGATTGTGACTATTGTGTGGAACAGAGCATTGGACTGGTTGGGCCATTGGTTTGATCCAGCACAACTTCTCTTATGTTCTTACTTTCTCCCAGTGTGAATGGGAATGGAATTAAGGTCCTGAGTTTTGCTTGGAATCTCTTTATTCTAAGAACTTGCTTGGTAGGTACCATGAATGGCTCTTTGTATGAGGGCTGGGGAGTGTCTCTCCCTCTTTCAGGCTATGTTTCTAGCTGTGATGATGCAAATAAACATGTTGTGAGATTTTCAGCACCCCAGACTTGCCATGTACATAATGATGCTATGTCATATGATGGCACTGGGAAAGTATGGAGCAGATCTGATGATGGTATATACATTCTTAATACAGTTCACTTAGTTGAATGGATTTATACTGTCAGGTAGTGGATCTAAGCTGGCAGTTTCATCTTAAGGTGATGCTGCTGTTATTAAGAATTCCAATTTAGCTAAGGCCTTCT
The DNA here is from genome assembly GCF_049243985.1 of Paroedura picta. Classification (NCBI taxonomy): domain Eukaryota; kingdom Metazoa; phylum Chordata; class Lepidosauria; order Squamata; family Gekkonidae; genus Paroedura; species Paroedura picta. The sequence continues at coordinate 87,510,083 of NC_135370.1, read as the reverse complement.
AAAATATTGAAACTGCTTTTTGGTAATAATGAACTTAAGGGTATGCTAGAAGACTTTGCTATATTTAACTTTGTCATCTTTGAATAATTGCATTGAACACTAACAAAGGTCCCTTGACGTCTTGTCCTTGCTACACCCATACAGATCGGGACCATGGCACCATGGGAGGAAGGTCTTCTGCTTTTCCCTGTGTGTGCAGCCCTGCAACAGGAAAATATTCTTGCTCAGGAGAATTATCTGTGGAGAAGGCATCTTTACCCTGATGCCATGATCCCAATCTAAATCCTGTACAGCAGTGGTCCCCAACCTTTCTGAGGTTGGGGACCACTGCCCGCAGGTTGGGGACCACTGCTGTACAGCCTGGTTAAGAATATTTTCTGTAGCTACCGTGTAGTTGCAGGGAAACTAAATGTGATTAGGGATTTTCTAACCCAACTCATTAAAATGTATTATATTATATGCTTTGGCCCTAATATTGTGACAAATGAAGCCAAGACTTGGTTCATATGGTGCCTGTTGCTTGTTTTTATTTGTTAACTAGCCATCCTGAATTCAGGGTGGGGGGGAAGTTTTACCAAAAGCAGTTTGTGGTTTGCAGACTAATCTGTACTTAATTTTTAGTTTAGATGGAAGTCAAAAACTTAACCAGAAAATTGGAAAATTCAGTTGGAGAGGTATAGGAATGAAAATGCTATTTATATCTGCACCTGAATCTAACTTTGTAGATGTTTATTTCATAAGAGATGCTTCTATAACTGAGGTCTACTGTACTGTCCTTCCTCCTCATTTTCGCAGCAGGCTTTGTCCCCCCCTTCCTGATTAACTTCTGTAATATTTTTAAATGGTTGCAGATTTGCTGTTCCTTGGAGAGTATCGGATATATTTTGATATTTATGTTTTTATAGTGTTTATTAATTCACTGTAATTTGTTGTGGGAGTGCTTCGACAGATTTAAATACAGGTAAAATCAGTTCAAATATTTATTCCTCCAGGTTAAATTCTGTAGATGATATTTACAGGAGGTCAGACAATTATTATCTCTTCCCTACAAGATAGTAGGTAATCAGAACTGTTCAATCATGAATGCTAAATATGAGTTTTAGTCCCCAGAAGGGGGTCCAACAGCCTATCAGGCATTTGTGCAGAGCCTTGCAATTGGAAGTTTTTACAATTTGAAGTATTTTACAAAAGTTTGTTGTAAAATACAGATACCATCTGTATTTTACAACAAACATTTCTGTCATGTATTAGCAGGAAGTAGGTCACCTGATGAGGTTCTCAAACTTTCTCTGTAGCCTTCTATTTTCCTTGCAGACATGTTGACACATGAAGTTTGTCCAAACAGATATGAAAGCCATCCTCCTTCCTAGATGTTTAATGACTTAATGAAGACAAAGACAAGAACTTTTATTCATTTTATGCTTTCCTCCCCAGTGGGGAATCAGACTGACCACCTGTAACATTGAACTCTCCATTTTATTCTTACAGCAACACTCCTATGTGGTAGTTTAGGATGAGAGAAAGTATGATTGAACCAAGGTCACTCAGCGAACTTTCACTAAGGCTGAGTGGGAATTTAAACTTGGGTCTCCCAAATCCTAGAGTGCACTTTTCACTATGATATATTTATTATAGCTGTACTATGCCTGAGGTATCTACTATAAGAAATAGCAAAAGTTTAGATAGGCAGAAACATTTGAACATTTAGTTACCTTTAATTAACAGTTAAGAATGGATTTTTTAAGATGTTCTATCAATTGTGCATATGGCTATGTGATATTTGCATACAAAGTTTTCAGGGACAGTGTTAAGTCATAATGGCAAAGAAACTTAAGGCTGCATTTCTGATTTGGGTACTAGACTGAAGACTTCCATGTCCCACCCTTGTTCCATTTCCTCCTTAACCAGAATAAACAAAGTTTTTTCTAATGTAAAATGTTCAGCATGACTTTTCCTCTTTATCTTTTAATGGAGTCTGTTGTTAACAAATATAGAAAGAGGCACAATAATGATATTTATTTACTTCATTAACATACTGCTTTTTCTCCAAGGGGAACTGAAGTGGTTCACATTATTCTCATCTCTTTCATTTTATCTGGTCCAGAGAGGTATGTTTCTAATTGGAGAGCTTTTAAATCCTCTTCTCAAAAGAACTCCAAACTGTTGCATGCATTTCCTGGTGTCCAAAAACAAACATTTTGGAGATTAGATGTAAGAGTTTGTTGAAATAGAACCTTTTACATCAAGATTCTAAACTTGCCTCATGAAGTTCGGAGTTCTCCAGTTATTTGGAAGTAGTGTGTGGGTTTATTATGTAAAGGAAATAGTTCTGTTGTGTGATCATGCTTTCCTAGTTTGTGGCATTGGCAAGTATTGTATTATACTTTTTTCCTCTAGTATTCAACGTTTGAGTATTCAAATGTTATACTTTTCAGAACACAATATGCAGTTGTGCTAGCCACTACTGCCAATCCCAAAAAGAGTAGAATGTTCCCCCATGGTGCAAATTACACATATAATCCTTAGCCATTTTAATGACATTTTCTATATTGGTTTTGCTTGTAATATTGACATATGACTTTAAAAACAGTAGTTGTGTTGTAAAACGTACAGTGAAGGGGCTATGTGAAATGAATAGTTGAAATCGCATTAACTGAACCCTGGGGAACCATCTGAGCCAAATTTTTAGAAACTTGAAACTTTGTATGATGTAAAACTTGGTGTCCAAGATTTGTTGCGTGTGTATAGGGAGGGGACTTATAGTTCCTTCATATTATGTGCATTGCATTACTTAACTCCATAGTACATTTTGAAGCCAAAACAGAGCAAGAAAAGAATTTGAAAAACAGTCTAGAATTAAAATTCCTCAGGTGATCATCATCATCCTATATAATAAAATATGTAGGGCACTTTTCATGATGTGCCACCATCACTAAACATCATGGGGCCTCTAATTGGCCCTTGTGGGGGAGGGCCAGCCATCTGATCGGCCCTCTGAGCTGGCGTGTCTGGGGACCTCTGATTGGCCATCAGTAGGAGGACCCTCCCACACTGACGGCCAAGCACAATACGGATGCCTCTGCCACAGGGGCCCACTATTCTTCCTGCCCTTTCCCATGGTATGTAGGAGCAATTCCTGCTGGCTTCCTGGCCACCCAACACAGTGAGAGCCTGAAGCTGGGTTGGTTCACACCAGCTCCATGTTCTGCACCACTAGAGCTGTCAGGGTGGGGAGGTTGTTCCCGATTTTTCCCTGCTATGCATGGGGAGATCCATGTCTGACCCCCATCCTTGCTACCTTCCAGGCATCTGGTACAGCCAGCAGCAGCCAAAACCTACTTTAAAGGCAACCTAGGAGGTGGTGGCTCCCCCTCCCCTCACTGCACGAAGATGGGGAGAGTGGGATGGAAGGTGCTGGTACAAAGCCCCCTGTAAAAGCAGCCTCATCACCCCAGGGCATCCACCAAACCTGTCCTTGCTGTGGGAGAGGGGGGGGGAGATGCTGGCACAGTAAGGCCTGCTTTAAAGGCGGTCTGGGAGCCAGCATCCCCCCTCCATCTGGCGGGAGGATTGGCATCTTTTAGTCCACTTTTTAAATGGCCTTTGCCTGGGCTTAATTTCTTAGTCAATAATGTGTTAAGTTTTACAGTAGCTTGGAAATGGGCTACTCGGGAGGATTACATCCTATTGCAGTCTCTTTGTATACTAACAGAGCAAGATTTGGTTCCAGTAATGACAAAAAAATAATAGTTATCTCCCCCACCCCAAAATTAAAAAGGAAGATTCAGAAATGGTATCTGAGTAGATAGAGCCTAGAGGGATATCTGTATAAAAACACCCAGGTACTATTTTGTTGTCTGCATTACTACAATCTGTGCTTGCATTTTCCTTCTTATACAACTGCTCAAAAGAGAAGGGCCAGGGGATCCAGTTGGGAACTGTGCTTTCTCTTCCTTGGAGTAACATTTTTTTTTTGTTTCTGTAATTCTCAGAGTACCCAGTGGGTAGAGAAGAGGATAAGTTTTCTTACATGTATAGATCTTTTAAAATCTTGGTTAAGCATATGTTTAGGATAAACTTCAACTGGTATCTTAATTTTATATAGTAGTTATGTGTTGAGTGTTACCTATTTCAAGTACTTGAGCTGGAGTTGATTAAACTATTCTTACTTTTTCCTCCCTAGTGATCCTGCTGGTCCCATATAAAAAATTTCATTTCCCTTCCTTTGTTCCCCAAGGCCCCAATGCTTGCCAGAAATATTGAGATGCTTTGCAAAGTCAAATCTACTGACTATACGATTGTGGTGAAACAGATATATGCTTTCTTCTTTACATAATTCTGAATCCATAGTGCAGATTTTCTCAACTTTCTGGCCAATGAGAAACCTCTGAAACAATCTTCAGGCTTCAAGAAACCCCAGAAATGGCACAATTGTTCAGAATATGGTTGGGAAGCATAGCTGTGTACATGCCCTTCTGGGGCTGCTCCCCTTCCCACTCCCTCAAGGCCCATCATTGGCCATTGGGGAGGCAGGTTGACATGATCATATATGGCCATATCATTCAATAAATGTTTAACATTTTTTAAAATATATATATACTAGAAACTAAGCCCACTGTAGTGCGAATACAGCTGGCGCTAGGAAGGCATAGCGGGGCCGGACCAAAAGCCTGGTCTAGTGGTCCAGGCGGTTGGCGGCCTACCTGGTTTCGTGGGGCAGCCAGCTCCGGTGGCAGCAGGAGCGAAGCGGCACGGCGAGGTTCTGGGTGTGTCTGGATGGGGTGGCTGGTTGTGGTGGCCTGTTGCAGGGGTGGGACCGCGGCTCCGTGAGGCCGCACTGGGAGCCACTGGCAGCAGCGTGGCCCAGCATGCAAGGTGTGGTGGGTGTGGCCGGATCAGTCGTCGGCGACGATGAAGGGAGTGTGGCTGGCGGCTGCGGGTGGTGGTGCGGGCCACTCCCGGCCGTGGCTGCAGGCAGCGGTGCTGCGATGGGTGCATTCCTGGGGCCCTCCTGGGCGTGGGGGCAGGCGGTGAGGTAATGGTGGCGGCGGGTGGCGGTATGGGCCCGAAGTGGGAGGGGGGCAGATTGGGAGGTGTTCCGCAGCTCCCACGTTGTCAGGGCGGCAGGAGAAGGTGGCCAGCAATGTTGGCTTCCCCCCAATGGGCAGGGTCCCCGGGGTGGGAAAGGAGCAGGGACGACGCGGTGTCCCTGCTCCTTTCCGAAGATGGAGGAATGGTGGTGCCGGAGGACTGACAGAGTCCCTAGCCGGCCAGGCGAGGCCGGGCCAAGCCGCCAATGGGGAGCCACGCTTTGCGCAGTTCCCAATTGGCGGCTTGGCTGTGGATGGACACTTGGAGGGCCCAATCACGAGCCTCTTCGCGGCTCCTGATTGGGCTCTCCAAGTTTTTATCCCGGACAGGGCCCGCCCTAACTCCTCCCAAATAGCCCTTAGCCTTTTATTTAATCCGCTCCGCAGGAGCGGTTTAAAGATACAGTATTTGCTGGCGTATAAGACTACTTTTTTCCTCTGAAAAACATGCCTCCAAGTGGGGGGGTCGTCTTATACGCCGGGTGCACTTCAGTTGGGATAGACATAGCTGCCCATAGTGGCCCATAGTACTGTAATGTAATGTAACAAACTATATTTTGAGTGGAAATGTTGGGGGGTCGTCTTATACACCCAGTCGTCTTATACGCCGGCAAATACGGTATATATAAATTAACTCCCACCCATTTGGGGGAACTGTCCAGAAACCCCAGGTTTCATAAAACACTGGTTGAGAAAGCCTGCCATTATGTAGTATTTTTCAGCTCTGTGCTAGATTTCTAGATGCTGCAGACATATGCCCTCCAAAATGTGACTTGGTGTGCAGAAGATATTTCAGTTGCCTTTCACATAAAATGGATTTGTACTGGAATGCTGCGTCACAGACTGCTTAGAGACTTGACAGGCTAGGAAACATGGGACAGGAGTCTCCAGAATCCTGAATTCATTGCAGGTGCAGGGAAGGAAGGAAGTACTGTGAGAAGGGTCAGATATAGCAGGCTGCCAGACAAGGCAAAGGCTGCCCTGTGACAGCTTGGTTCCTTTTCCAATACCCTCTGCTATAGCTAACACTGAATTTTCTTTCCCAACCATAGGGACTATTCAGGGACTTTAGAGCTGGAAACTAAACAAATTAAAGGGCTGATTTATGGTAAACCAACTCCACCCAGCCCCTCTTAAGCTTTCCTGTTAGTCCAGCAACAGAATCTGAAGTCCTCACTGATCAACTAGCAAAGGCTAGTGCTTAATAAATGATTACTTTACAGTTGTCACCAAGGCTAAAGGTAATTGTCACAGCTGGGTTGAAATTACTACCAGGCCTGGGGAGGACAGCACTGGTTTCAGGGGTGATTTGTACATCTTCTGTCTCCCTTTGGACTCTCACATACATTGTCTTTTAATAAAGCTACAGTAAGTGCATTCAATCCCCGTATTTCCTTTCCTAGCACACTATGCCCATTCCTCTTTCGGTCCCTGGCCTAGCCCTGTCTGAGGAGTTTACTATCTTTCTTCCCTTCAAACTTTTTTCCTCTGCCCTCTCACAGAGAATTTATAGTTTCTCATTGACTGGATTCCCTAGGAATTTGCATACACACCCTCAGGGATTAGTGCTTGTAGGGCATAACTGAATGTTGTCCATCACTGCCCAAAGCTTTTACATTATGCCAGGCCATGAGAAAAGAACTGGGAGATCAGGGCCCTGATGGAGCAGGGCCTGCAAGGAGCAGCTCTTCCGCCAGGCATTTGGTTGAAACCAGACATAACCAATCAGCGACCAAAGGGCCCCTGCTCCCCCCACCTCAGAACACCACCTATATACTCTAGACCTGTCTGTATTGTTGCATTGTTGTATTGTTTATTGGTTATACTATACTGTTATATGTTTACAATTATCAGTTATTATTGCACGGTTATTCAAATGTTTTATAGACTGATCCATGTATTGATCTTATGTTATTATGTAAACCTCCCTGAGCCCCCAGGGGAGGGCGGTATATATATATATATATATAAATAAATAAATAAACAAACAAACAAATAAATAAATATGTAGAGTCATCTTGAACCCGGGAGAATGTCGTAACCCTGGCTCAAAGATCCTTCTGCTGTGACCCAGCTGCTAATGATAATTTTTGTGACTCTAAAATGATCACTTCTACAGACTTTGATGTATTGGGTATTTAGATTAATTGAGGAGATGAGATAAATTCTTCTAGGAGAGACCAGTGTATGTGGTGGAGTTGTAGTAGAATAGCAAAATTTGGGGCAAAATTACATGTGTTATTACAGTCAAGAATTAATTTTAAGTTTCCTTTAAAACCTGAGTATACCCTGTTGAGTTTCGCTCTGGAAAATCTACCCTGCCAAGCAGAGATCTTCTTCCTCCACACCACGACAGCGGCCAGAATGATCCTTGTAAGAGATTGGTAAACATCAACTTTACCTTCAATACTGGCCTGGCTGGACAAACTCGCAGGCCTTTTATAAATGGCCAAACTAACTAGTCAAGTTAATGGGAGAACAATACAAGAATTTAAGGAACAATGGCATTAGTATTCAAATTTCCTTGGCAGATAGAACTGAAGGTGGGCCAGGAAAAAATTATAATTCTCAAACCTCCAGTAGAGAGGTTTACTGTATCAGTTATACTTTATCTAGCTTTTCTCTGTTCAATAAATGTAATAAAAGAAAATTTTAAAAACTAAATAAGACCAGTGTATTCGCCATGATCACTAAAAGCAACTACTGTACTGAGAAATAAACTCAGTCATACAGTCAACAACAAAAACCTTGGCATTTGCATCCTGCTTTAGACCTTCTGGTGGCTTTTGGTTGATCAAATCTGAAACAGTACTCTGATCCAACACATCTTCTCTTAAATTCAGGGACACAAAATACGTTATTGAATAGCTGGGACCAGAATATGTGCTTACTCCTGTTGAAAACAATAGGATTTAGGCATACTATATATTCTTAGGGTTGTTTTTTATTATAATTGAACATCTCTTATGAAGCCAGGGAATTACTTAAAGCAGACTACCAGTTACAGATATTCTCTGTGGTGCCTACTGAATCCTTGTTTTTTTTATGACTACAGAAAGATTTAAATAAGTAATTGAGCAGCAGTTGCTAATAAAGTTTGTAAATTCTCAGTGTTTCTCGCCATGTATGTACACATTGTTGAATCGGCTGTTGTTGATGGGAAGGGACTGAAATAAGCTCTCACTGTCTGGGACAAACATGCATGTAATATTCACAGGTAGCCTTCTACCATGTTAAATGAACATTTTGCTTTTTTAAGTTACTGATGTTAATAATGATGCCTAGAGAAATTTCCAGCTTTGAATGTTACTGGAAGCCAGCAAGATGCTAGTTTTCATGCATACAGCTTACCCCTCTTGCTGATGTTCTAATGTTAAGAACTCCTCTCTTAGTGAATACTCAGTCACCAAATCCCTGGCCAAGCTACCTCTCCTTCAAAGGACATTCTATGACAGAATGTGAGTAGGTAGATTGGGAAAAGAATATTGTGATATTAATATTTCAGAAATAATCTTGTATAATTCAGACAGATTTCAACATCAGTTTATGTTGAAACTTGATTACCTAGTTATAAGTCATTTTAATGTGTATGGAATTAGACATTCACCACCATTCCTTTTCATTTTTGATGTCTTCATACTCATAGTTCTAAAAAATAGAGAGAGAGAGATGTTTCTTTTCCAGGCTTCTTCATTACTATTAGAAAGTTTTCATGATGCAAAGTTTCTTCACAGGCTAGCTGAATTTCTCTGTCAAGAAGGGAAAATGAGTTTCATATCTTGTTTCTTTTTTCCTCCTCCTTTGGTGGAGCATAGGTGTGGTGGAATTTTGCTGCTCATATAGATTTTAGGTTACCATGAAGATCTTCTAAAAATAGCAAATAGCATACTTTCCAAAATCTAAAACAAGGATATATTTCTCCCAGAATGGCAATATAAATGGACAACGGTAGACCTGGAAACAACTTTAGGAAGGTGGGGTACAGAGATATAGTAGATGGTAAGCCACTGATGGTTTTATAGTAATCCTGTCTTAGACTTGTGGTTGTTAGTGGCTTGGCAACAGCATCAATTTGTACTGAAGTTGGAATTTACTGAAGTTGGAACTACTGAAGATTGCAACTACAATGTACAACCTATTTATGGAAGAATATACCTTCATTGTCCTAAAAGAAGGTGAATGCAAGATTATATTTAACTATTATTGAATTTTCTGTCTTGTCTCTCAATGTAAAAGAAAATGCTTAAATCTTTCAAAGGGCTCTGGAACTCTCTACTGCACATTTTTTGATATACCATATATTCAGTTTATTTCCTTTGCTTCACCTGAAAGAGTGAGATAACATTCCTATATCATAAAAGAATAAAGTAGATATTTTCTGTCTTGGAATGATTGAAATGCTTTTTAAGACAAAGTTTTATTCAAAGCATCATACCAAGATTTTTAATGCAAGAAAATCTATAGCATTAAAATAATTTCTGTGTAAACTATAGATCTATATAGGGTACTTTCAAGCCTCTGATGTTTAAATGTTGCTGATTTGTGTAGAGTTAATATGGCATAATTTGTACGATGAGGCATTATTGAATAGTTCAGTACTTTGGGTGGGGTTTCTGTCAGGTCACAGCTAGTCTGATGGCAATCCCATGGGATTTTCAAGGAAAGAGACATTCAGAGGTGGTGTGCCATTGCCTGTGTTGTCACCCTAGACTTCCTTTGGAGTCTCCCATCCAAATACTAGTAATTTTACATTTAGAAAACTAAAACATTTACACTTGTTATAAATATGGCATAGTAGTTCTATATTTAGAACTACTAAATGTAAAATTATTTACATTTAGTAAATAATTTTACATTTACATAGTAGTGCTAATTTAGTACTAAGGAAGGATTTTATATCAGATCAGTAAAATAAGCTTGAGTTTTGATTACATTATTCTTCAGTTTCCCCAAAAATTTCTTCCCCCCCCCCCCCCAAAGAAAGAAAAATCCTCTTGAAAGCTGCCCCCCCCCCAGTCTTCAGAAATTTCTGGAAGCTTTACATCTCCAGTATCAAATGTACATTATTTGGAAAGGCTGATATACCCAACTAATTTTACTTTGAAAGAATAGGTGCGGTTATTCTTGTTTGTGGAAGATCTTCCACATCCTCACTCCATTGATATTTCTCTGGCATGCTTGTAACTGGGAGATCATGGTATTCCACTGTCACCTGACTCTGGTGGTGGTGAAATGCAAACTCAGCTGTATGGAGGGTCCTTTTCAATTTTAGTTCCAGCACTAAACTAATGAATAATTGCTAGCGTAAATATAGTAATTTTGCTTGAGAACATGTTATGTTTAGTTTGTGCTGATGCATGCAAATTGTTTTGCTTCTTTGCTTTCCTTATCACTTAAAGTCAAATGTTTGTGGTGACTGATGTTGGGTATTAGTGGTTTCAGGAAGGCGGAGTGTGGTGCTTATTTGAACATAACTTCTGGAATGGGACCACAGCTATTTGGATGAATAAAATCTGTGTTTCAGATGGAGTTTATTTTGAATGTCCATGATAAGCCTGGGTATATTTTATCATGGCTACTGATTGTAATATCAAATTGGCCTTCTTGTTCGTGGAAAGTAATTCCATAAAGGCTCTGTGAGTTCATGCAAGAGAATGTCTTGGCACATTTTGTTTAATTGCCCATGGATGCTTAATCATGTATCATTTAGAGGGAATATTTAACATTCATACTGATCAAAGTTCTCCTTAAAAACATTACAACACAACTGTTACCTACTTTCTTTGAACATTTTGGCTGTCCCCCATATCATTTGACTTGTTGGGACACAAAAAGTTATATAATTTAACCATTTAGACAACAGGCACTGACTTTCCAGGCTCCAAAGAATATAAAAAAGATCTACCTGCCCCTTCTCTCCTTAGAAAAATCTTTGGCTTTTTGGGCTGGTGATAAGATATTTGCTTGAAGGAAGAGGGAGCTAAAGGATTGAATAAAGCAATGCCTATCAGCTGCCTTTGTGCACCTCACCTTCAAAGGCATTAATTGAATGCTTCTCTTCCACCAGGCATTTGGTTAAGGTTGACCAGAACCACCACTCCCCATGGTCCCTCCCCCTGAGCCTCCCTCTTATGACACCCACTACAGTTCTGCCCAACCCACTGGGCTATCAGTATGCATTAATTTAATGTTCTCCATGTTATTCTGTTGTTCTACTATGTTGCTTGCCGTTATCACTGTATTATTGTTAAACTAAGTTAGCTGTATTGTTTCTATTTTATGTGAACCCTGAGCCTTCGGAGATGATGGTATATAAATATAATAAATAATATGGTAGTGTGTCTGTGATGGTAATCCTAAAGTGATCTTATTAGACTGTGCTTAAAACTTCATGGCTACCCATGGATCAGTCTCAGGTTGTGATGGTCCCTCTGCATGAGACTTTTGATAATAGACCTCTCTCTTAATAGAGCATCTTGAGAAGAGAGTGGGGTTGAGAGGCACTGTGGTGATATGGTTTCAGATCTTTTCTCCCAGTTGTATTCAAAATGTCATGGTGAAATATGAGATCTATTTGGGAGCATGAGATCTATTTTTGTGGGATTCTCTGAAACTTTCAAATTGTGTGTCACCAGTATGCTATGACTGTAAATTCTGTCTTTGTTCGAACAAGCCAGCAGAGACTGAGGGGGAACAAACTAAATCTTAACCGAAACAGGCCAGAAGAAGATGATATTGGTCAATAAGGTGGAGAATCTGGTAGACATTGTTCTATCCACTTTTTATCATTTATAGAGCTGATGACATTGGATGACATCGAGATGCTGATGACACTTAATTGTTTATATAAATGTCCTGGGCATGCAGTAGAAGTTTTGAGCCACTCCCAGGTTGCTGTGGTATAATGGCTATCAGTGAGCAAGTTGAAATTGCATCCTGACAAGATTGAGGTATTGCTGGTTGGGAAACCTGATGTCATGAGGGATGCTGTGCTTCCCACTTTTGATGAGATTGAGCTGACCCTTACTTACTCCACCAGAGGTTATACTGGATCCAGAATTACTGTTGGAGAAGCAAGCTAATGCAGCTGTAAGAAAATGCTTTGTAAATTTCACTTTGCCCAGAAAATGGCCTCCTACCTTTACTTGTTCTGTCTTGCCACCTGGATCCATGCCATGATTACACTAAGAGTAGACTTTTGTAGGTTTGCCCTTGAAATCAATTCGGTACAAAATGCTGCTGCCCAGTTATTAACAGGAGCTAGGCAGAACATAGATTGTACTCATTCTGTACGGTCACTTCACTCTCCTTTCATCAGTGACTGGGTTTATTTCAAGGTATTGGCTATCACAAAGACCTTCATGGCTTTGGACCCCCTCTTATCTGCAGCACCACCTCTCTTCCTATCTATTTAATTTATATACCGCCCTTCCACATTGGCTCATATTGTTCATCCTGAAAGCTTTACTCATCTGAGCAGGGCCTTTTGGAGATGCTGCCCTAACAACAGCAAGATCAATAGCTGCCCCATTCATGTGCATTTTCTGTAATGGCTTCCACCTAATGGAATGGATTGCCCAAATTGGATAGGAAGATTCCCATGCTTCTGCCATTCCACAACCTATGTAAAACAGAATTGTTCAGGGAGGCATTTTTATCAAGTTAATATGGCTATTCCATAACTGATAGGTTCAAAAAAAAGTACTGCCTTTGCCCACCCAGCCTGAGGGCAGCCTTTATGCTACCAGGCAGCTTGATCTTGCTGCAAGTCATAGTAGTGTGCCATCATCAAGCTAGTCCCCTTTGCCACACCCCAGGCTTGTCCCCTGCACCCCTCCAGGCTGCACATCCAGTTCAAGGGGTGCCTTGATCCTTCGTATGAATCTCCCCTTGCGGCTGGAAGCCATGGCAGAGCCTTCAGGAGGAACCTGCTCCAGCCACCCAGCAGGGACCCATGCAGCCCTTCCCACCCTTCTGTCCTGGGGATCCTGGGAATTCCATCCTGTGGACTCCAGAGCTGGGCAGCAAACTGGGGGACCCTAAGGCAGGCAGCTCTCCACAATGGGGTACTTGAGAGAGCTAAACAGGGCCCAGCCAGACCAGACAGGGCAGTGCACAAGGGTACAATGCTGGAGCCATAAGGGTGCATAAAGGGTCCAGGGTCAGCTGGGGGCAAGCTCATGTGCCCTCTTTCAGGGGGTTCCTGGAGCACATGCCCCAGCTCTCACACTCTACGTACATTATTGTAGTACCAGTACAGGCCACCTTTTTCAGTGGAACTTCTAGAACTGCAGAATGCCTTCCTCAGTCATTGTAGAGAATTTCCCCACTGTCTTCCTTGCATAAGAAATCTAAGGCTGCAGTTTTTAGGCAAACATATGACAATTCATAGCATCATAAAGTTGGAAGGGGCCATACAGGCCATCTAGTCTTGCTCAATGCAGGATCAGCCCTAAATTATCTCTGACAGCTGTTCATCCAGTCACTGCTTGAAGACTGCCTGTGGGGTGAGCAGGGAGGTCACCATCTTCCTAGGCAGCCGATGCCACTGATCTTACTATCATTATTTCCTCTTATACCCAGCCAGTATCTTTCCACCTATAATTTAAACCTAGTATTGCAAGTCCTATCTGCTGCCGCCAACAGGAAGAGCTCCTTGTCCTCATCTAAGTGACAGCCTTTCAGATACTTTAAAGAGAACTGTCATGTCCCCCCTCAATTTCCTCTTCTCCAGATTGAACGCTTCCACATGCCTCAGATTTTCGTCTCAGGGCTTGTTCTGAGGGCCCTTCATCATCCTCTTCATTCTCTTCTGCACCCACTCCATTCTGTCCACATCCTCTTTGAAGCAAGGCCCTATAGAAGGGTTTAATTCTATATTCTATATAAAGGTATAAGGAGGGTATAATATTCAGGGGCAAGAAGTTGTGTAACTGTTTCTCTGGTTTTAACTGTCGTGTAGGGGGTCTCTCTCTCTCTTTTTTTTTTTGGTAAGCTGTCGTAACTCACTGTCGTTTGCAGGCAAGGTGCAAAGTATATTTAAATGAAGAAACATGACGATACAGGCTGTGTGGTGCTCTTCAGTGCTCTACGGCCGATAAGATTCCTGTGTAAAAGAGCTCCCTTCTTTCATCCCATATCTCAGTAGCCCTGTACTGCAAAGAGCATGCTTGAAAGAAGTTTGCTTATCCCCCACACTACTTCTCTTGTCCCTGTTGCACAGCCGGCGCCAGTCTGAAAAGGCCAATTCAGATGCTTCCTTATTGGCACTGGCTCGTCAGGCTTGGCTTTTGCTTAGGATTTGTTAAAAAAAAAAAAAAAAAAAGAGCAGCTGTTTGCCTTTTCCAGCCCTGTTTTTTCCCCCTATTGCCTTTGCTGCTTTCTTATTGGCTCTGGGAGGGAGGGAGGGCAGAATGAAGTAAGCTGTGTAAACTCTGTGAATGTGGCTGGACTAGTTTTCTGAGGAGGGAGGAGGAGACAGATTGGCAAAGCAACGCGAGTCTGTACTGGCAGTTCCCAATTTTTTCCCTTCTCGTTCCCTCCTGTTTTTTCCTCCTCTCAACCATGGTTGGGGATCACTGTAACCTCAGTGGTGAAAGACCAGTACTTTCCCAACCCCCCAAAACTGGATTAAGCTGCAAAATGGTTCTGCAGGCGGTGGGCAAAGTATTAAGGTAACTTTTAAAAATTTATTTTAAATTTAAAAAGGAGAACATATGCTGTGTTCTTGGGGTGCAGGCTGGTTTCAGTAGTGTTAAGGGGTAAAGCTATTAATTTTAGAGAGAACAGGACCCCATCACTGGCTCCCTGAGGAACAGAAGTACACACGGAACTTCTTTATACACTTTATACACTCCTGGGTCTTCAGTAAAGTGCTTGATGATTACAAGTCTTGATTTTGCTCTGTATATTTTTGCAGAAAGGACACTGAATAGAAATTCAGAGTCAAAAGAAACACTTGTGCACAGAACATTTTAGATTTTATGCACATTTGTGTCTTTGTTCTAAATGCTACAGAAAAGAATACCTGTCACCAAGAAGAAAGGCAGGATATAAATGTTTTAATTAATGAAGTGCTTTGTGGTATGTAGTTAGTGGCAGCTTGTGAAAGTAGACTTATTTTAACTAAGCCAGCAGTGAGTAATGTCTCACCCAAATCAGTGGTGTCTACCTCTGAAGAAAGATATATAGGGTCAGGCTGCAAGATTAAGGATCTGACTCACAGATGTGTTATCAGATAGATGCATTTTATTCAGCAGTGGCCTTTTAGTCAGAGTTTAGCTGTGTGAATCTGTATGTGGGAATGTTGAGAAGCCAGGAAGATGAGATTTTATAAAGCATGCTGAAAAGTGTTGTAATAATCAAAGTATAGCTTGGTGCTGAGTTGTCAAGTAGGAACACTTTTCTGATTGGAAAGTATACTTGCTCATGGTTACCTGAGAGAAAATTTACCACACACATGAAGTGAGCAGTAGTTTTCAATTGGAATTGTCCCTTCATAATCAATGTCCAAGTACTTATTTAAGACTGGAATAGATCATTCAGTAGTGCAATTGTAGCTGTACATTGAAGGAACTTATAATTCTAGCACTGTTTGATGTAGTACTTTTAATATTTAAAACTTATTATGCCATTCATCAACTGAAATGCAATCTACTTTTGTTTTGGCTAATAAGAATGGGATGCCCTAAATAAGTAAATAAATATAAAAGCCATTATCAGCCCCATAATATCAGTCTTGCATGTGAATGTGAATCTGTTTTGTGATTGAGTAAAGAAAGGAAAGGAAGTGCACATCTGCAATTCACATATGGTATCGACCCCACCTGACTATCAACTGGGGGTGGCAGGGTAGAGTGACAAGATCCTGTCTGGAGGTTGGCAAACTTCTGGAGGTTGGAGCTTAGGAAGGCCAGGCAGCTCAGTGGGGTACAATGCCATAGAGTTCATCCTCCAAAACATCAGTTTTTCTCCAAGGGAACTGAGATGAACTTTAATTCCAGGGGTCCCCACTTTCCACCTGGAGAGACATCCCTATGGCCCATTATGCACGGCTGTCGAAACAACGATTTCGGGTCACATGGAAAACACGGAGGGGGAAGAAGCGGAGCAAACCACTTACACATGGGACGGGATGCAAAGGCGGCAACAAACCAGAGTAACCAATTATGCATGTGGTGACCCCGCGCCGCTTCTGGTCGCGCCCCGGTCACCCGGAAGCTGCGCTTTCTTCTGAGTTTCACTAACGTGGCTTTTTCGGCGGCATGCACCGAATCTGCGGCCGGTTGCAACCGGCACCATGTGTTATCTGTGATTTTAGTCACCACCATTCCACCTCGCTATCCCACCTGTTTATAATGGGCCTATGTGAAGCCTGTAAATGTTAATATTACCTCGGATCCAGTATAGAAAATCAAATTTTTGCGGCTTTAAATAAGAACTGCCTGTTTAAGATGTAGATTGATTCAAAATGTGTTTTAGTTCAGAGCAATGCTACTCCTCTTTCCCTCTCTCCATTTCAATTAAATCCCTTTTTTGTTTGTTGGCTTTAAAGGTCAGATTTTAAAAAGTTAAGAAACTGTTGTTGCCAGCTGTGAAAGTGCTATTTAAATTTGTGCGTAAATAGATACAAAGAAATACCAGGGATTTTCTGTGGCTTGTAAAAGAAATTTCCATATGGCAAATCATTTTTAAGGTATCCATAAACTTTCTTAGTTCCCTTCCTCCCTTCCCCATCAAAATGCGATTTAAACGTGAAGTTCATGGTAAGGGAACTTTATCTCTTTCTGTTGAGTTGCTGTGCTTTTCAAACAGTTTCTTTCAACTAACTTTTTGGGAAATATTTATCATGTTGCTTTCACTGAGAGAGACCTTTACATTTTGCTTAGGGTTTTTCATTTGGCTGATGAAGAAAACTGTAAACTAGCTGATTAGCAATGGCAACTTAGATTGTGTATAAAATACTAATGATATGTTACATGAGTCTGATCACCTCACTGAGAGTTAAATATAATGACTGCTGATTGGGGTGGAGTTGTGGCTTGTCTGACAGCGTGGGCTGCCATCATTTGCTGAAGCAAACTGCAATTATAATGGAAAGAAAATGTGATGTCACCTTGGTGGTGTTTTATCATTTTTCTGGACTCTGTTCTTAATTACGCAGAGGAATGCAAATGTCATTATTGTCAGGATTAGGTGGACTCCCTAGCTCATATTGTTTTAGTACATCCCCAGAACAACACAAAGCTACACAACACAAATCTATTTCTCATTGGATAACAAAGCTAATGATTTCTGAGAAGTGGACACTGCAAATTGTGTGAGAGATATGGAAGAATTTTTCTTCATACTATCAAGAGGAAACTGACTTTCATTCTCCCTCTGAAGAGCGAGGACATCTTCGAGGTGATTTCTACCATTCCATCAGGGAGGCAGGAGTTAAAGTTCTTCTTGTCATCACTAGGTGGGAGTCACCCCAAGAGCGAGGACATCTTCGAGGTGTCCTCTGAAGAGCGAGGACATCTTCGAGGTGATTTCTACCATTCCATCAGGGAGGCAGGAGTTAAAGTTCTTCTTGTCATCACTAGGTGGGAGTCACCCCAAGATCAGTTTGTTTCCTGCCTCATTGGGGAGAGTAGTGAGTCAGGCAATGTGCAGGCCTTCTCTTAATTTATCTAAATTCTATTAATATCTATTAATACAGAATCTCTCCTGGAAAGTGGCAATAGAAAAGGAGTGAGGCCTTTAAAGACAGGCCATTTTACAGATCTCTTGTCAGCATCTCACAAATTAAGAACATGGAGCAACATGACTCAGAAGAGGTTCTTCTGTCAGAGGGAGAGCTTGATGCATGCATTGTTGGAGGACTTGTGGAAACAGCAAAGTTAGTAGCTGCGTTCTCTCGGACCATCCATTCCCTGACCAAGAAGAGGCTTTCCTGAAGCAAGCTTCTTTTTGCTGGAGGAGGGGGGGAGAGGGAAGTGCGGCTGCATGCGCAAATGTGCATGCACGGCTGCATGCATGGCCATTTTGTGCATGCACGGTTTGGCCGCGCATGCACATTTGCGACCACACATGGCGCAAATGCGCATGCGCAGCTGCACATGGCACAAACGCGCATGTGCGGCCGCCAGATCGCCCTCCCACACCCACCAGTCCACAGCCTAAAAAAGGTTGCGGACCACTGGTATAAAGGAACAGGTGAGAGAATTGACTTAAGAGTGGAAATAGAGTGAGGGCAGGAGAGGATCTACAAGAGACTAGTCATTTCCCTTAACCCCTTCAGATACATGATTTTGGGGAGGAGTATGTATCATCTTCCCCGGAGTTTTAAATGGACTCTGGGCAATGATAGAGGACAGGAAGGCCTGGAGGATCATTGTCCATGTCGTCGCGACATGACTTTGCACCTAATGACAACATGTATCATCATGGCCAACTAAGACTTCATAAAATATTCTGGGCACTCAGAAGATGACACCTCCTATAGAGGAAAAGGGGAATTCTTGTCTAATGAAGAAATCATTGAGGAATTGAAACTCCCAGTCCAAAAGGTTCTTTAATCTAGACGATTACCAATACTTATTAGGAGTGTTTGGCAGCATTGGACTAAAACAGAAGTGGAAGAGGAAGGAGCTGCAAGTCAGGATCCCAAGAGACATCCTGGAAATAGGGAATTTTTTTTCTGAAGTAAATAGTTCCAAAACTTTTTCCATTTCCACCTTACTTTGAGACGAGATATCTTTGCCCCTCAGAGGGAGAATGACCATTTGATACTTACTTTGAAGGGTCCTTCTCCTCTTGAGGGGAAAAAGAGGATGTCTTCATCCCTCTTGTATCATTCTCATCAAAAAATAAAACAAAACTCTCCCACACAATGGTGAAAATAATAAACTAACACTGAGTACTTCAACTTCGGTAGGTAGTTTATGGTGTCTAAATGTTTATTATATATTACTAGCAAGAATGCCCATTGCATCCAGGAATGCAATGAGCGCTAGGACTCGGGAAAATGGGAGGTGCAGATCTCTCTCTGTGTCTCTCTCTTCTTCTCGCTGCATGTCTCTCAGTGTGCTTTACAGCAGGAGCCATAGCAGGTAACGAAGGCTGGTTTGTAGGAGGGAAGCAGGCCTGGTGTGCAATTTGGGGCAGCTCTCTCTGTCTCTCTCTCCCTCCATTGCAGCAGGGGCGCCTCTCTTTGTCTCTCTCTCTCTCTCTCCCTCTCTGTGGCAGCAGGAGCCATAGCAGGTAATTAGGGCTCGTTCTTAGGAGGGAAGCAGGCCTGGTCAGCAGCTTGGAGCAGCTCTCTCTGTGTCTCTCTTTGCCTTCCTCGCAGCAGGAGTGATAGGACGGAATGAGGGCTCGTGTTCAGTCTGGCAGGGCTCTGTGTGTCTCTGTCTCTGGAATGGTTAAGAGGAACGTGGCTAGCGTCCAGAGAGGGAGGGAGGGAGCTGTAGGGGCAGGCCCTATTCCAACTCGGGCAGCTGGACACATTCCATATCCCAGGCTGTTTCACAAATATATAGAGGAACCATGGATAAGGATATTATGTCATGTTATGTTATAGTAATAAAACCTGTTGTGCAAAAAACAACAACAGATATTCATTCATTCATTCATTCATTTTATATCCCGCCACTCCCCAGAGGCTCGTGGCAGTCACAAATACAATGTACAATACACATTACAATACATAAAATCCCCCAATAAAATTACCCGTAAAACTAAGAACTAAAACCACATTAACCACAATTCAAGACATATTGCGACGAAAAAAATCATTAAAATTCCTATTATCCCCCTTTTAGTGGGTGGACATGGGGAAACAATTGTAAGCCGCCAGCAGAACGTTCCAGAAAACTGTTGTTGAGAAAGGCTGCCTAGAGTCCATCACCCAGGTGGGACATAGCCAGGCACTACACTCCTGCCTTGGCCTATATGCCACCCTTTGTCATTGTCATCGCTGCTCAACTCCAGCTCCCCAGAGGCTCCATTGCCAAATTGAAAAGAATATTTCCAACCTTGGAGTTGCCAACCTCCAGGGGGGTCCTAGAGATCTCCTCGAATCATCTCTAGGCAACAGAGATCTGTTCCCCTGGAGAAAATGGTTGCTTTTGGAGGGTGGGTTTGAGGATCCATTCTCAAATCTCCTGGAATCTCCGTCAGGTGTTAGCAACCCTGGCCTAGCTGGCTCTGAGGCCTTTGACAGCTGCTAGCTCAGAGTCCCAGCCTCTCCATACCACCCAGCATCCATATCACCTAGCAAAAGCATCCGTACTATCCTGCCCCTCCCATTGTTCAATTTACCATTGTTGGAGTTTTGCCCCCTTGCTTGCCAATCACTATTTTACTGCTTCACCCCCTTCCCATCATCACTGCATCACTTGATTGTTCCCCTTCCATCATTGTTGCTCTGACCTCTTGTCCCCCCCCCAGTTGTCAGCTAACCCCCCCTCCCCAAGTGCATGAGGACAGAGGAAGAACCCTCGAAGGTGGGGCAGGCTAACCTGGGTTTAATTCCCAGGGAGGCTACAGTAACTCTCTTTTTCCCACACAGGGTTGCTGCATCTGCATCATTTGTGCTTGTGGTGAGTAGAGCGGTGCCAGGCATGGGAATTTAACTAGCCTTGGCAGCTGTAACAATAAAGGGCAGAATTCGGATACGGCAGAGAATTTTTTTATTGGTTTAACTCCCCCCCTGCCCACCCGCACAAGTTCAGTAAGTACTTAGATTTCTCGGGGGGGGGGGGCTTCCCCCAAGCTTAGTGGGGAAAAAATCTCATCTTCACCTGGTTGTGATCTGTATATAAATATCCAAATAATACATGCTTGGTTTTTTGAAAAATAAAATTTTTCAGCATCCAGTCACAAGCATTTGAAAAACACTTGTTAATATTTAGGATATGCACAGTACTACTTGTAGAACTTGAATAGTATGCTTTGCTTACAATACTCAAAGTGGCTCACACAGTGTTTCTTCCCATTTTAATCCTCACTTCTGTACTCTGAGGTAGAGGTGATGTCATGTAGTACTATGATGTTGCAGTGACAGAACATACAAGATTCTAATAATAAGCAGAGGGTTCTTCCTTAGAGTATTTCCTTGGTAATGGAAAATATGAAAAAAATGTCAGTCCTAATTTTATTAGTATTTATATAATACCCACAATATGTTTTGTAGTAATCTGATGCAACTAATTTTAATTGAACACTATTTTTATAAGATGTTCTGTTCTTTTTTATTAAACATGCCAGTTATATAATACTTGAAAACTAGTTCTCCACAGGTTTTGTTTTAAAAGGACAGGACTAGCTCTTATCTCTAATGACCTAAATTAAGCTAATACAGCAAATGAACTGGAGGCCTGTTGGCCGCCTTTGGAGGTGACGTTTGATGGCTTCAGACGGCTCTCTTTACCCGAAGTGGACAAGTTGCTAGGTTCGGTTAGGGCGACCACTTGCCCCCTTGATCCCTGTCCATCATGGCTCCTCAAGGGAGGTGGCCAGAGGATAGGAGGCCAGCTCAGGGACATTATCAACCTCTTCCTGGATTCTGGGGAGTTCCCTGAGCAGCTGAAGGGGGCAGTGGTTCACCCTCTCCTGAAAAGATCCATGCTGGACCCGCAGGACCCCGCCAGCTACCGCCCAGTTTCGCACTTGGCGTTCCTGGGCAAGGTGGTTGAAAGGGCCGTGGCAGACCAGCTTCTGGCATTCTTGGAAGAAACTTCAGCACTCGATCCATATCAGTCTGGCTTTCGACCTGGCCATGGGGTGGAGACGGTGTTGACCGGTTGGATTACCTCCGCCGCCAGCTGGATAAGGGCGGGTTGGCCGCTTTTGACATCGTGGATCACAAACTGTTGGTCTACCGCCTCGCCGGCATGGGGATACGGGGCACAGCTCTACGCTGGATACACTCCTTTCTCTAGGACCGGACCCAGAGGGTAGCAGTGGGGGATGAGTTCTCGCGCTCCTACAGACTTCCTTGTGGGGTCCCCCAGGACGCGGTCCTCTCCCCCACACTGTTTAACATCTTTATGCACCCTCTGGCCCAGCTGGGTGCGGAGTTTTGGGCTGGGTTGCCATCAATAAGCTGATGACACCCAGCTCTATCTCCTCATGGACGGCCGCCCGGACTCTCCCCCGGAACCATTTGCCAGATGTTTGGAAGTGGTGACGGAATGGTTCGAGCAGAGTCGCCTGAAACTCAACCCCTCCAGGACGGAGGTCCTGTGGTTGGGACGTAGGGGGCGGGACCAGGAAGCGCGCTTACCCACCCTGGCACGGACGCAACTTACCATCGCGTCCCAGGCCAGGAATTTGGGTGTAATCATTGACACCTCCCTGACCTTGGAGGTGCAGGTTAAAAAAGTAGCGGGCCAGGCATTTTTCCACCTGCGCCAGGCCCGACTACTAGCGCCCTACCTGTCCCCCGAACACTTAGCCACAGTGATCCATGCAACGGTCACCTCCAGAATAGATTTCTGTAACTCGCTCTACGCTGGCCTTCCCTTGTCCTTGATCCGGAAACTTCAGCTAGTGCAAAATGCAGCTGCTAGGGTCCTCACTGACACACCTTGGAGAGCCGACATCCAGCGAGTGCTGAGGCAGCTGCACTGGTTGCCAATTGCTGCCCGGATCTGGTTCAAGGTTTTGGTTCTAACCTTCAAGGTTTTACACGAGTTGGGACCCACATACCTGAGGGACCGCCTATCGCCCTATGCCCCTCGCAGGGCTTTGCGCTCTGCGGGTGAAAATCTGTTGGTCATTCCCGGCCCTAGGAAAGCACGCCTGGCCTCGACCAGGGCCAGGGCCTTTTTGGTCCTGGCCCCCACCTGGTGGAATGAGCTCCCGGGAGAGCTGCGGGCCCTGCGGGATCTTTCATTGTTCCGCAGGGCCTGCAAAACTGAGCTCTTTCGCCAGGTTTATGGATGAGGCCAAGGCGGACAATATAGACCTATGCCCCCCCCTGGGATTTGGGATTAGGACCTGAAGTAAACACCATCAGGATCCCCTCTCCACCCACCAGTAGTGGGAGGGGGGGAAGCTGAGTTGCCGATCTTGCCATGTTGGTAATGCTGGGAATGTAATTATTGTTTTAATGGAGTTTTAATGGGGATTTTAGGATGTTGTAACCCGCCACGAGCCGCAAGGGAGTGGTGGGGAATAAATCTAATAATAATAATAATAATAAATCACACTTTTGTAAGTCTGTGCAAAAATATTCCTTAAGCTTCTCTATAAACACTGCTTGAAAAGAGATAATCTAGAAAGTTTTTTTTTTAATTTAAAAAGGGGCTGGAGACTTGTGGGCAAAAGGCAATTCTGTCTGAACTATATTTGTCTTGTTCTGTTCTTTTTTTCCAAGTTTCCATTTGACTAAAATAGTATAGCCAGTAAAACATTTGACAGAGTAAATTATTGTCTGCATACGGAGTTCAGGGCCTAAAATCTCTCCAGGCTGAAATCTGGTTGCCTTTTATTAGAAACTAGGGGCAAAGCCCGTTGTCTCCAAGAAAACAACGGGCGCTAGAGCTTGGCAGTGGGAAGAGGAAGGGGAGGAGTTGTCCAGTCTGTAAGGGCATGGGGTTGTCATGTGTGTTGTGTGGGAGGTTGTGGTGGCATGGTGGCAAATGAGGCCATGGGTGTGGAGATATGGGTGTCAAGAACCTGTGGTGTGGAATGTTCATTGATTGTGGGAGAGGACTGACCTTTGGGAATTGTGGCATAGTGGTTACAGATGAGCTTTCCAGAGCCATGTCCTCAGATACGTGAAGGGAAAATCAGACTGGAGACTCTTCTTAGGGGAAGATTACATGGCAACCAATTCCCCCCAGTTCTGCGTCATTTCCCTTCTTGTGTGAATTAGGCCACATTCACCGAAATGCCCCTCTGCCCTAATACACATAGGGTAGTCACAGTACACAGGTGTCCACCCTGTTCCTTCTGTCTCCCATATTTTCACTGTTGGTAAAATGTTATGTGCCCACATGCTTCTTTCATGGTTGCTCCTTAGAAGAACGGATTTTTGTACCCTATTGCTTACTACCCAAAGGAGTCTCAAAGCGGTTTACAAACACCTTTTCCATTTGTCTCTCCACAATAGTCAACCTGTGAGGTATGTAGGGTTGTGAGAGATCTGAGAGAACTGGGAATGGGCCGCAGTGACCCAGCAGGCCCCAGGTGTCTCAAAGCATTTTCCAATCGTCTTCCCCTTCTCTCCCCATAGCAGACTCCCCATGAGGTAGGTGGGGTAGCGAGCCTCACAGGGAAGCTGGCAACCCTAAGAGGAAGATTGTCTGTGCACAGCAGTCTTGACCTTAGTAAGGTTTTTAATACTGTTTTTTTATTTGCCAGGCCAAGGTTATTTGCCAGTTACTATTTCAGTTACTATGTGTCTCCAGACATTTACTTGTTCTCTATTTAGTTTCAGGCTGTAAATATTTATTTAGATCTTCCTGCACTTTCCAGACTCACAGGACTGATGCTGGTCTGCCTGTCTGCGCCCCAGAATACAAACAGTTGCTGGTAAGGGCTGGCCATAACCCAAAGGCCAGGAGGGACACTCCTGCACCACTCCCTACCAACTGCAGGCAAAAATGGCTCATTTGAAGGCTGGACTCTGAGGCATTGTACGATTATGAAGTCCCACCTCCAAACCTCCAGGAATATTTCCAACCCAGGGGTAGCCAACTTCCAGGTGTGGCCTGGAGAGCTCCTGGAATTACAGCTCACCCGCAGAGTATAAAGATCAGCTCCCCAGGCAGAAAGGGCTACTTTGGACAGGGTTGTGGTAGAGAAGAAACATTTAAGGCTTCCAGCACAGGTTGTTGTTGAATTGAAAAACTTGAGGCCTACTGCACAGGGTGGGTTGTTGTACAGATGAAACAGGAGACAAAAAAACAGTTTCATCTGCAGAATAACGCTGTGCAGTGGCCTCAAATCTGCAGAGAGTTGCAAAGAAGAAAGACACATGCCTTGGCTATGTCTAACCCCTGGCCAGAGCAGTATTTTAAGTGAGAAGGGGCTTTTCTGTGGCCTCCCTATCAGCCAACTGTTTGGCAGAAGGGGATAGTCCCCCCCCTCAAAAGGAAGGCCCTCAGACTCCCCTGCGTTGCTCTTGGAAAGGCCTCCCTCCCCTCAGTCAGGGGCTGTCAGAGGCTCCATCGCAGCAGGCCTGAAGGGAGGGGGAGGGAGGGGGAGCACTCTGCAGCCTCCTGCCAGCTCTGTCAGGGTTCTGAGGCAAAGTTACAGTTGGACCTGACAGTCAGGACAGCCTTGGGGCAAAAAGGGCTGGCGCAGCCTGTCCAAGCCTCTGTTCTCACCCCCCTTGGCAGCCCTGCTGACCTCCTCTCCCTTTGGTGGTCAGGAGCAGACTAGCAGCCATACTTGGCTGGGTGAATGGAATTTTGGTCTGTCCTGCTGAGGGGCCAATAGGAAGGCACTTTTCACGCCTCCCCATTGGCTGCTTGGCCCTGGATGGACACTTGGGGGGCCCAATCAGGAGCCGCTTCGCGGCTCCTGATTGGGCCCTCTGAATTTTTATCCTGGACAGGGCCCGCCCTAACTCCTCCCCAGGTGGCCTTACTCTTTTATTTAATAGGACCCTGTCCTATTTAAAGATGCATCAAATAAAATTTGCTTGATTGGATCTCGGGAAAAAGTGTGGAAAAGGCAAAACCCTCTTTACAAAGGAGCGTAGGCAAAGTTTATGTAATATTTACTGGACAACAAAATAATTCTTTGCAGGGATGTATCACGGGAAACAATCTAAAAGTAATTATTACTTGAAAATAAATAAATTTAATTAATAAATAAAATGAAAATTGTGGAACATTTCTTTAATATAATTATTTTCAAACTGAGGGTCAACATCCCAAAGTGGGTTGCAACTCTCTTATAGGTGGGTGGCGAAGTCAGGCATGCAAAGGCAGTTCTACAGGGTTTACAGGCTGATGGTGGTTTGTGTCTTTGTAAGGTACAAAATGGTCATGAAATAAGGCTGTTTTTCTATAGCACTGATAAGTATAAAAAATAGCATATAGAGGGAATTTGTGTCAATAGATATGAGATACCTGCATTTTATATTGGGAATGGGAAAATGGCATGCAGTTACTTTGCAGGTGGGTTTTAAACAGCTGAGTTGTTTAGAATTGGGTTTTGAAAAATGCAGAGTTTAGAAGTTGGTCCCGTTTCAACAAATTGGAGACATTTCTTGTAAATGCAATTTAGGGTTGGGAGTTAACTTGTTGCACGGATACCTATTCTATAAAGGCAATGGTTCTCAATTTAGCAAATGCAAGAGCTTCTTAGGTAGCTGTGGCAATTTCCCTAGACTTGCTAGTCCTGACCATTTCAATTTGTCCCAAACTTCTGCTCAAAACATTCAGATCTCTTTTGAGGCTTAATATTCTTTTAAGTTTTTAATTTTAAAATCTTTTTCTAGACATAATTTTTTTTCCTAGACATTAGTTTAGCGACCAACCTCAGGATTTTATTGTCAAAACAGTTGTCCAAAGATGGATATGGGATTGGATCCAGATTAACCTTTCCATCAGTTCTATAGAAATTTCCTCCCCCTGGCCCTGTCTACTGCAGGCTATTGATTGACATGAATGGCATTCCTGGGAAATAGGGAACTCTGAGGGACAACCTGAAGGGGTTTGCAGCAAGATGGGCGAATCAGTGAAAATGTCTGTTCTGAGAAAATTTGGTCTGGATCAAACTCATGGATGAATTTATCACTTCGTAATTTAACACTTCGTAAAGTCATGGATGAATTTATCACTTCGTGATTTAAATTTGATGCACATACATATGGCAAATTTTGTCAAACAATATTGAAAGGGAGCGTATAATGTGGATACTCCTCCCATGCCAGGAATGTTTTCCCCCAAAATGCTTTTTGATGCACTATTTTAATCCAAGTTTTAACATCAAAAGCTCATATTTAAAAGGGGGAATTATGTGCCAAATACAAGTTTTTAAAATCCTATTAACTAATTATGCCATCTGATTTCTTTCTTTAAATGTTAAGGGTCTCTCATTGTGGCATGTCTCTTATAGCCTAGCATTTTGCACCACTTTTTCGGTGTCTGATTTTGATGGAGGACACTCTTTGAAATAGACAGCACAATTTTACAGTTTGTCAAACAACATGAAAATAACTGATTTCTGAGAACTTTCTTGCCTTGGCACTCAATAAATATTTGAACATGGGGAGCATAATAAATAGTCAAAATGTTTTGTTCTTATATTACCTTTCCAAATGATGTCTATCTAGTTGTAGCGACTGATGTACTAAGTGTCTAAGATAAACATTATCTGTAATTTGGTATGCACCAAATGTTGCATGTATTCAGAATGTCAGTGGCAGAAAGAGATGGCATGTTCACTATATTTATTTCCTAGTCTTTGTGCATTGGCTAGCACCTGAAAGTACAGAGGAATGCAAGCTTGCTTGTACATATTTGAAACCAAGTCTGTGCTTGCTGCTATAATTGACATCACATTACTTGAAACCGGAGTTTGAATTGGAAGGCTACAATTCTACTAAAATTTGCAGTATAAACAAAACCCATAAGACAGTAAAAGATTGAATGATAAACATTGTGCTAGTGATTATTTTTGATGATGATGCAGCTGCAGTGGCTTCCTTTTATTAATTTACTTGGTGTAGTAGTTAGGAGTGCGGATTCTAATCCGCCAGGTTTGGTTTCCTGCTCCCCCACATGCAAGCAGCTGGGTGACCTTGGGCTCGCCACAACACTGATAAAGCTATTCTGATTGAGCAGTAATATCAGGGCTCTCTTAGCCTCACCCACCTCACAGGGTGTCTGTTGTGGGGAGAGGAAAGAGAAGGCAACTGTAAGCCGCTTTGAGACTCCTTTGGGTAGAGAAAAGTGGCATATAAGAACCAACTGTTGTTGTGGTTATTGTTGTTATTTAAACTTATTGACTGCCGCTCTCAGTCCAGCCAGCTCACGGCAGTTCACAACGTTCATAAAATCACAATAAAAAGACAATCAATAAAACCTGACACACACATACACCACAGTAACACCATTGGGCTCCACCAAATAGACCTGGCTCTAGTCTCACGATAGGTGTTAAGAGTTTTCTAGATGTTGAAAGATTAAACATTTGGAGGAGTGGCATGTAGATCTTCCTTGCCCTGGTCGCAACCAAATGCCTGGTGGAAGAGCTCTGACTTGTAGGCCCTGTGGAACTCTGGAAGCTCTGACAAGGCCCTCGGTTCTTCCAGGAGCTCATTCCACTGAAAAGATCCTGGCCCTGGTCAAGGCCAAGGATATATCATGTGGGCTGGGGATCACCGGGGGAAAACTTTGTATTTTCTTCAGCCTATATGCATGCCCTTGTGAATATTCCAACAATGTTTCTGAAATCTTATGTTGCTTTCCTACAAATTACATTTTGTGCATTTATGAAACCGAGAATCATAGTTCTCTCTTGAGGGGAGAAGGATACTCTGATATGCTTGGGTTCCTCTTCCTGCGATCCCTGAAGGTGGGAAATAGATTGCACTTTCCATCTCCATGGGGAGAAGAAACCCACCCTCTATCTGGACTGGAGGTTTGCACTGTTGATAACAGTTCAGAATGTGTGCCAAGCAAACCAGCAAGCTACAAGGCTTACATCATTCTATTGCTGTTAATCCTATGATGCTATTAACATAGAGGTAAAAATAAACTGCTAGAACAATGAATATGGAGATCACCACTTCAGACTTAGAGCTCGATAGAATGCTGGATTTAAGCATGGGCCCTGTTGTATTAGTGCTCTGGTTGTATCTAGTAGTGGCCCTAACCTTGGCTATGAATAAGGTTTTGCATGCTGAATGCAATGCTAGCTAAATGTATTTACTCTTCTGTCAGTTACTGTGTGATCCCATCTATGGTACTGGAGAAAGGTTATCAAAATGGAATCATATCTCTTGAATGAATAGTCATGGGGTGAGAGACAAGATGTGGTGAGCAGATATGAAAAAATGTCTGGTTTCTCCTCCACTCACCCACAAAACAACACCAGATCTCTTCAGCTGAGAGCACTTTTCATGCCTGTATAACTCTTCTGGCAGGACTAGGCAAGTATGAACTAAAGACAGTGCTGTTGCTGTTCCTTTCCTTTGGGAGCTCAAGACAGAAACAAGGAGTCTGATTGAGCCTAGGAGCTCAACCAAGGAGTCTGATTGAGCTAACATGTTGCACCATGTTGAAAAATATTTATTCTTTAGAGAGGGTTTAGCCTGTTGAAATGAATTTTCTCTAGTTCTATCAAGGTTGCTGATGGAAGCTGACAACCACACTGGTCTTTCCTAATGTACATCATTAAGGATGCTTTTTACTAAGTTTCTGTACTGTAATCATGTTTCCAAAGTATGGACATTACTGCATCTGCTAAACATTTTTATTTTTATATTAGAAAGAAAGCCCATTGTAACTGATGCAGTGGGCACTAGAAGGGGGGAGAGGGTGGCTTCCCTTCCCCCTTGGGCTGGGAAGGCCTCCAGCCACCTTGTAGCGAGGTGGCTGGAAGGCTTCCCGGCTCAAGGAGGAAGGGAAGGCTTTCCCCCCTCTCCCCGGGCCAAGGAGGAAGGGAAGGCTTCCCCCCTCCCCCAGGGCTTCCCCTCTCCCCGAGGCTTCGCCAGGCCGCAGCAGGTAAGCCCCCTCCACCCCCCCCAGCATCAAAGGTGTGGCACAGCCTGCCAAAGCCTCAGGCCATTTGCGCAGCCCGCCGTTGATTGGGTGGACCATGGCAGGCATCCCCCTTGGCCTCCCTACCCCCTGGTCTGCCCCCCAGAGGTTCACTTACCTCTGGCTCTGTCAGCGGCAAGGGGGTCTACCTCGCAGACCCTAGCCTCAACCATAAACCTGGCGGAAGAGCTCCGTTTTACAGGCCTTGTGGAAAGCTGACAAATCCCGCAGGGCCCGCAGCTCACCCGGGAGCTCATTCCACCAGGTGGGGGCCAGGACCAAAAAAGCCCTGGCCCTGGTTGAGGCTAGGCGCGCTTCTCTAGGGCTGGGAATGACCAATAGATTTCCCCCTGCAGAGTGAAGCGCTCTGCAGGGGACATATCCAAGATGTGCCAGTGAGGACCCTAGCAGCTGCATTTTGCACTAGCTGAAGTTTCTGGATCAAGGACAAGGGTAGGCTTGCATAGAGCGAGTTACAGAAATCTAGTCTGGAGGTTTTGCAGATAAAATTGCTCATATCCAGCTGAGGTTCATGGGAATTGTAGTCCATGGACATCTGGAGAGCCAAAGTTTGGCCATCCCTGCAATAGAGCATCACCATCTAGGGAATCAAACCCAGCTCGTCAGATTGGAAGTCCGCACTCCTAACCACTACACCAAGCTGGCATGAATACAGGTAGCTACTGCAGTATGAACAGGTAACAAGATCAAATGAAGGGGTCACCTGACAGGCTAGACTGAGTTGATAGCCTTTTTTGCAGCTGTGTTAATTTGTTTCTCCAGTAATAAAGCTGGATCCCGTACAACTCCAAGGCTTTTGACCGAGTCAGTTGAACTCCATCAAAAGTGCGGCGAACAATGTCTTTCAAGGCATCTACCTTCCCAACTAGCATTACCTCAGTCTTTTCACAGTTTAATTTCTATTTGGTCACTTTTAGCAAGCTAACCACTGGGTTCAGGCAGCAATTCAGGACCTCCACCACATCAACAGGGAATCTGTATAAGGGTATATAGACTCTCTTTTTCCCCACTATTTTTTAACTATTTAAAGTGTTAAAGTGCATATCTGGACATAACCACCTCCAAATCCAGTCATCCAACAATGTGACATTCAATGAGTGTAAACTTAAAAATTTTCCTGCCATGTGATTATACTGTTTCAAATTAGGCAAGGCAGTGCAAGAAAGCAAGATTTCTATTTACACATACAGCTTTCATCACTGCTGCAACGTCCTTGCAGACTTTAGATTTTTCTCTCTTGTCTAGACTTCAGACAATTTCCCTTTTCCCCTTTTCAGTAATGAAAGGGCACAACTGTCAACAACTGTACTATGTTAACAAATTATTCCTGTACTGTGTCCAAACCTCCAATTTTTGCATCAAGAAAATTCAGATTTACAAGCTGAGAGAACAATTTTAAAATAATCCTTCTCCCTTTATAACTCTGGAACCCTGGAACAAACAAGTTTGTGGGCTGTGAAAAGAATGGGTATTATCACATGAGTAGATCAAGGAATATGATAAATGATTCATTTACTGGACCAGTTTTTACATGAAAAGTACTTTTTATTGTATAAGATGTGAAGACCTTGCAAAGCAGGGGTCTGAAATGTTATTCTTCAACTGCTGCAGCCAATTTGCTTCCTTGCTCAGTGACAGGAAAGCAACCAAAGGTTTTGCAAAACAGTTACGAAGAACCCTTCCTTTGCCAAATTCTCTGACCCCAGAACCTCATTTTCCAGCTTATCTTTTCCTGTCATGAGCTAGCAACATAGTGAACTGGCAGCTCAAAAGAAGGTTGTGCAAAGTAAAATATATTTGGCTACAACAACAACCTGGTTCTCTAATTTTTCTGGTCTGTTTTTTTAAAGTTACTAATAGTTTATTTAAGAGGAGGAGGAAGGAAGGAAGTTCCTTAGACTCGCGGGAAATTTTTTTTTTCATATTCTCATAGCAGTTCTTTGCCTTAAAAGGCAATCTTTGCTTTGTCTCTAGATGCTGTGAGGCTATACACAGCCAATGCCCAAGCATTGCAAGCATGTTAAGGACAAGTACCATAATGTTATTCCATAAGATTCCAGTCACACTTGAGAAGCTTTTAGCCTTAAGATATGATGGCTTGTAGAAGTTCAGTTAATATACCAAGTATATTTCAGTGGCAAAGTGTGCTGGATTAGAAACTTTCTCTATGCAGGGATAGAGGTTTTCCCCTCAGCCCGGGTTCAGTTATGATTTAAAAAGAGTGCTTAAAAATCTGCTTAATTCCACTGGTAAGGGGTCACTGTGAACAATACAGACTGCAAGAGTGTATGCAAGATAAGATAGTGCCAATTAGAAGACAAAATAAAACAGGAATTCAGAACAAAACTTTTAGACTAATAAAATTTAATTCAGCATAAACTTTTGAATCAAAGCTCAATTCATTGTGATGAATAAAGTGTTTATACAGTAAGTAGGCCAGCCTTTCTCAACTTTTTTATCTTTGAGAAACCCCTGAAACATTCTTCAAGCTTTGAAAACCCCCAGAAGTAGCACAATTGTGCTAAATATGGTTGGGAAGCATAGCTGTGTACACATCCACCCATGGCCTTTCTCCTTCCCACCCACCCCTCCAGGCTTATCATTGGCCATTTTGGGAGGGGGGGCAGGTCAATCATATATGATCATATCACCCAATAAATATTTAACACATTTTAAAAGTATATTACAAATTAATTAACTCCCACCCCTTTGGTGAAAGTTTTTCGCCATCAAGGGGGGTTGATATTGGGATTTTTATCATGTTTTATGGATTTTATTGTTATGAGTTGTAAACCACCTCAAGCCCTTCTTAAAGATAGTGGCAGTATATAAATTGAAGTATAAACAAACAAACAAACCTTTCCAGGGTGTCAAGAAACTCTGGTTGAGAAAACCTGCATTAGGCAGATGTATTTAGAGCAGAATTTTATGAGGGGGGATGGGTTGACATGACCATATACTGTCATATCACCCCAGAAAAGTTTAACAAATATAAAAAAATATATTACAAATTAATTAACTCCCACTCATTCCAAAAACCCTTCCAGGGACGTCAAGAAGCCCAAGGGTTTCATGAAACCCTGGTTGAGAAAGCCTGATAAAAGCTTCCTGTTAAGATGATGGTGGAGAGATGTTACAGTTTAAAACAATATTCAGCAAAAAGAGTAATCCGTTTACTAACAGTAGTTGAAAAGCACTCTGTTGTTTATCTATCAAAGTATAATTGACATAAATATAGGTCTCTTGAAATCTCAACCAGTATGTGCAGTTCCAATGAGAACAGCAGATGATAGGATAGGTTTTGTTTTGAATATGATATCTTCGGGGAATAAGCAAGTGAATAAATTTAAGACTGTACAGCTGATATTATTACATACTTGAATGCATGAGAGCAAAGTTGACCCTGACATTTGTTAAAGACTCTGGTTTATGGGTTACCCTTCTAGGTACAGAAATTCCTCTTGGATTAAAAATTATATATGCCTGCCACATAGAATCATAGAGTTGGAAGGGGCCACGCAGGCCATCTAGTCCAACCCCCTGCTCAACGCAGGATCAGCCCGAAGCATCCTAAAGCATCCAAGAAAAGTGTGTATCCAACTTTTGCTTGAAGACTGCCAGTGAGGGGGAGTTCACCACCTCCTTAGGCAGCCTATTCCACTGCTGAACTACTCTGACTGTGAAAGTTTTTTTCCTGATATCTAGCCTATATCGTTGTACTTGTGGTTTAAACCCATTACTGCGTGTCCTCTCCTCTGCAGCCAATGGGAACAGCATCCTTGCCCTCCTCCAAGTGACAACCTTTCAAATACTTAAAGAGGGCTAATGTCCCCTCTCAACCTCCTTTTCTCCAGGCTGAACATTCCCAAGTCCCTCAACCTATCTTCATAGGGCTTGGTCTTTAAAAGCATTTCATTCATTCTAGAACAGGAAAGACTTTATAGGAGGGTTATTTTTTTAATTCCTCTAAATTTCCAATTTTCCTTCAGAAAACCACTTCAGAGGAACCTCCCAATTTTTCACATTCCTCCCCCACTCAGGCCTTTATATCATTTGCCTTAATTCCTGCTTTCTCAACAGTACAGCAAAGTTTGAGTCAAGTGGTACCTTTAAGGCCAACAAAGTTTTATTCTGGGTCTAAGCTTTGTGTGCATGTATTTGAAGAAGTCTACATACACATGAAAGCGATAATAAAACTTCACCTTTAAGAAAGTGCCACAGGACTCAAACTTGGCTCTGCTAAAGATCTTTAGCTAAAATATATGTGCAGACTGCGTAGAGCAATGTAGAGCTATCAGAAGATATTTTGTCCTTAGTAAAAAGATTATTTTGAAGCCGTTTAAGTGCAACACTAAAGTTGTAATTTTTTGAATTAATATCTAGAACTAAAGAGTGGTTGTCTGCAAAGCTTCCAAACCATTGATTGTGATACAGTCGTTTCTGTGGAGCATTCATCACTACTAACTGGGAACAAGTTCTCAGAATTTTGCAGTCTGTATAGCTGATATAAGAAAACAGAAGCCCTATTGATTTGAGACAAGTGGCATGGCAGATGATTTTACCTGCCTCTGTGTAGTACTTCTGGACTTCCTTGGTGGTTTCCCATTCACATACATGCCAGGACTGATCCTGCTTAGCTTCTAAGATCTCATAAGATTGGGGTAGCAGAGATCATCTAGGCTTCTCTACAGACCTGAACATCAGTAATGTACTAGTCTGTGCCCTGTTGTCTTCCATCTTTCTCCCTTGAGCTCCTCATCCTTTCCATTTTTGAAATCCTGCAAACATTCTGGAGTTTGCTTTAATTGTGTGCTCTTCTGGATGGGTCTTATAGGCCGGTGGTCCCTAGCCACCGGGCCACGGCCCAGTGCTGGGCCGCGAAGGCCCTGGCACCGGGCCACGGCTCCCTCCCCCTCCCCCCCCGCAGTAAGAAACTTCCCAGCTTCTTACTGTGGGAGGGGGGGGAGAGGGAAGCAGGGCCGCGCACGCGCAAGTCTGACATAAAAAAACCACAAAATTGAAAATCCTGTGGGTGAGCACTTCAACCTTCCAGGACATTCAATAACGGACCTGAAAGTAACTGTGGTATTGTAAAGGAACTTCAAGGAACTTTACTATTTGTATAGACTGGTTCCAAAATTGGAGTTGAGCATTCCTGGGAGAGGAAGATGTCAAGCAGACAGCTCCAAATGTTTACAGTGAGGCCACTTGGACAAATAAAGATTTAAACAGTGTTCTCTGAGTGCATGATTTCTCTGTTCATGCTGTTGTTGACTGAGCAGTATCTGGTGTTTGAATCAAGACAGCTTGATGGGGAGGGGTCAAATGGAATGCCCAGGGAATGGTCTGGAGGTCAGTGCGACTTGTATGAGAGACCTCAAGGGAGCAGCATGCATGCGGTTTGAGTTCCCTGGAGGGAATGGAGTGACCAAATGAGTGGCTTGAATCTATTTTATTGGATGCAGCTAATACAAAATATTCTGTAGTATGAAACTTGCAGTGGTTCCTAAACTTTTTTGGGCTGCAACTCCTTGGCTCCCAGGCTGCATCCCTAGTGCCCCCCTCCCCACAAATACACCTCTTTCCTGGAGTTAAGTCTACTGCAAATTCAAAATACACTATATTGCTTACATTTCTTTTTGGGTTGTTGTGCAGTGGCCAGATTTTAGTCTGGAGAAAAATATATAAATTCTTTGTAAAAGTCATCTGTAAAAAGTCACTTTGGGTCCTCATTGGGGACAAAGACAGATAGACGTGGAGTGGGGGGAGAGGCAAGCAATGAAAAATCCCATAGCCAGGAGCAAGTAGAAGAAGGTTTTTCCAACCCCCTAAAGATGGAAAGTTTGGGGAGAATGGCTGCCAACCCTAGGTTAAGAAATTCCTGAAGATCTAGGGTAGAGCCTAGGAAGGCTAGAGTCTGAGGAGGGAAAGGAGCTCAACAGGAATCTGATCCCATCAAACCTATTTTCTGAAGCTGTCAATTTTCTTCAGGAAGCGTAAGCAGGGTTGGCCCTGGTCAACACTGGAATGGGAGACCACCAAGGAAGTTCAGGGTTGCTACTACTCAGAGGCAGGGAATGGCAAGCCACCTTGGAACATCTCTCACTAGGAAAACACAACCACAGCAGGAAGAATCGTTCCTGGCCCCAAGGAAGTGCACCTAGCCTCAACCAGGGCCAGGGCCTTTTCGATCCTGGCCACTACCTGGTGGAATGAACTCCCGAGTGAGCGGCGGGCTCTGCGAGATTTGTAAGCTTTCCGCAGGGCCTGTAAAACGGAGCTCTTCCACCAGGTCTATGGTTGAGGCTGGGGTCAGTGAATCAGGGACATCGCCCCCCCCCCGGAACCGGGAGTTGGAAGTTACATTGCTCCCCTCCATCTTCTTTGTATTGATAGTGGGGGAGGGAGAGGGATGGGATTTTTTTCTTTTTTGCCATCATGTTGGTATTTTTAATGTCTTTTAATGGGGACTTTAATGGGATTGAGACTATTGTGACCCACCTTGAGCCTACAGGGAGAGGCGGGGAATAAATCTAATAATAATAATAATAATAATAATAATAATAATAATAATGATAATAATAATAATAATACAGGCTACTGCCCCTGTACTGCCCCCTCATTCATCCCCCACACACACACACTGCCATCAAATTCCTCACTGCCACCCTGGATCCTTCTACCTCCCATGGGGGGCATAGTGCCTACTTTGGGAACCCCTAATATAGAGCAAGCAGGGGGCTTGCAAAGACTTTTAGGAACAGATCCCAGTTCTCCCCCCACACACACACCATTTCCTATTTTCCTTCCATGGAAACTTTCATAGCCTCTTACCTTTTCTTGCTCCCTTCTGTCCTTCTCAACCTTCAGACAATCTCTGTCTTAAAGTTCCCTTG
The DNA here is from genome assembly GCF_049243985.1 of Paroedura picta. Taxonomy (NCBI): domain Eukaryota; kingdom Metazoa; phylum Chordata; class Lepidosauria; order Squamata; family Gekkonidae; genus Paroedura; species Paroedura picta. Next base: position 87,473,363 of record NC_135370.1, on the reverse strand, counting down.
CTTCCCTCCTCCAGCAGTTTCTATCTGGGTAAACTAGTTGCACGGTACTGATCAACAACCCTGGTTGTATAGTGGGAAATATACAAGGAATTCTGGGGGTACCTTACTTTCCCTGTGTCTTCTTCCTCACACTATTTCCTCTTTCCCTCCTCTTGGGAACTCTTTTGCCTGCTTCCATCTCTCCTTCTCATGCACACGCCAGCCTGCTTTTTCTGTCTGATACCTTTAGCTAGATATATTTATTTTGTTTATACCCTCTCTTTCTCCATGGTGGAGACCCAAACATGTTATATCATTCTCCTCTTTCCTTTGTAACAATCCTGTGAGGTGGGTTAGTCTGAAAGGATGTGATTGGCTCAAAGTCACTCAGTTTGCCAGACTGAGGAATTGAACCTGGATCTCTCGGATCCTAATCTGAAAACCCAAAACTGCTGCACCACACTGACTTTCATGAGGTAGCTGTTGTTGAACCTGGTGACTAGGTCTGGACGAGTCATGCAAGTTGTGTGTTATCAAGGTGCCTGATGGTTGCTGCTGGGTCTAGCCTTGATGAATCCTCACTCAAAAGATAAAACAACTGCCTTCAGTTACTTGAGGATTGTGATCCAGTAAAAGAGAGTGTATTACTGTTGAGGGACCATGAATCTTGCTCGTCCACATGAGAGGATATATGTAGCATTCTCTAAGATGGTTGTGTTGCTCACAGAGGAGGAGAACATGCTCCACTGAGGTTTCTTGGCGGGACATGAACAGAGTCTGTCAGCAAATCAGATTTTAGCATATCGACTTTTAGTCACTGCCGTTGGTAGAAGGTTTAGCCTTGCTAGCATTTTTAAAAAATCACTTCAGGGAAGACTATTTTAAAGATGTAAAGTACTCCAGGATCCTTCTTGCTGGGGGATAGATATCAAAAAAGATGGGAGAGCATGTTATGCGTGCTCCAGCAATAGTATCCAGAATTCGTGTTGTAAGCTTGGTTCTCTTCAAGGTTTTCCAAAAGTTCAATAGACAGGCCTAAAGACTGTAGTTTGATGTTAATCTTCACAAACCAGGGTGATAGAAACTTATCAGATAACATAAGGTAGACTAAGCTCCCAGCTTGGGCTGGAACCTGTTTCTTGATTCTATAGGTATTCTATTATCTGGAGGGCGTAACCCTTCCAGAGGGTTTGTGAGGGGTTTTTTTTAGAGGTTTCAGATATTTCTGCAAACATGGAACTGTCCTCAGGTTGGTAGGAAGATCTGTCTTGCCTATTCATGGCTCCAGGCTCCAGATTTGTTGAGCATTACATATATTGATTGATGATGGGCCACACCTTCATAGAAGGTCAACAATAAAGCCAGGAGGGAGGAAGAAGAATGTGTTGAACAGAGAGGGGACATTTTGGGAAGCTTAGTGAAAAGTTGAATTCATTGCTGCTGTGCAAAACAGCAATGAGTTACAACCTGCTGTGCACTAAAGCTATATACAGTATTTGCTGGCATATAAGACTATTTTTCCCCCCTGAAAAACATGCCTCCAAGTGGGGGGGTCGTATTATACGCCGGGTACACTTCAGTTGGGATAGACATAGCTGCCCATAGTGGCCCATAGTACGGTATTTTGAGTGGAAATGTTGGGGGGTTGTCTTATACGCCGGCAAATACGGTATGTCTATATAATAAGGCTTTCAGTGTCACCTGATGTGAGACTTGTGCATTTTGTGTTGGTAAGGGAGGAAGAAACATGGAGTTACTTTCTATGTGGGTACCAATGACTGGATTAAATTTAGAAATGAGTTTAACTCCTCCCAGGTTTTTTTTAGAGGGGGGCCACTGCCATAGATAAAAGATCATTGTGATGGGGCTTCTCATTGTTCTGATGGTCACCTTTACTTTACTTTTATTACATCTATTATAACAGATTGTTCTTAACATTGATATGCTCTTGGGATTTCCCATTGTAACATTTCATTGAACATCTCACAATGCTGCTTATGTGATTCTGTGACTTGTGTCATGTATGGTTATAATTTTTTTTATGTGGCAGTCTTTGAAAATGGCCACCTGTGATAGAGGTGGTTATATTAATCTATCATCTGGCAAAAATGTTCTTTAAAAAAAGACTACTAGGGGCCTAGTTCTTGTAATAATGCTTGATGGGGAAATAGTGTTGCGTATAAAAAAAACACTTCAAAGAAGCACTAGTCAGGCTGCCATAATCCCTTTCTTTGATTGCTCTTAAAAGCCAGCAAGTCCCATGCTAATGACAGTGGCCACTTTATTGAAAAAACAAGTCTGATCATCTAGTGTTAAAAAAAATGCATTGTGTTATAAAACAGTGAATTTGGATGTGATGTCTAATTGTGATTCATACCAAGGTTTCCTTTTTCTTTTGTAGAAAATCTAAGGGAAAACCAAACGGTAAAAAGCCCGCACCCGAAGAAAAGAAACTCTACCTAGAGCCAGAATACACGAAGTCCAGAATTACTGACTTCGAGTTCAAAGAGTTAGTCATGCTACCACGTGAAATAGATCTTAATGAGTGGCTAGCCAGCAACAGTAAGTATTGTGGCATTTTAACAAATAAATACAACTGCAATATAGTTTTTCATGCTAGTAATTCTTTTTTTATTAAAAGGAATTAAAAAGGGCACATTGTTGAATTTGGAAATCTGCTTTTAAATTATACAAAACTGCTTTGTGCTGCAAAGGGAAAATACCTCATTATTTACAAAATATATTGGATACACTAGTGGTATTGCTTAAAACTGCTGACGGCTTACCCCAACTGTAATTTGGAAATAGTGGCCTAAATGCTAAAATAACTGTCTTACTTAGACCATTTATGCACTGGGAACTTCACTGCCCCAGCTTCCATGCAAGAACACATATTGGGGGCGGATGAGGTGCACCGGGCCAAATGTTCGTGGGTGCAGGAAGAGGTGGGGCAACCTGCCATGATTAAAACTCCAGCCTGCAGCCTGGCATGAAAACTCCAGTGCGTAAACGGTCTTAAAGATATCTCTGTAGATGTGAGAAGGCACAAAGTGCTAGCATATCTTACATCCTGAATTTAGAGAGTCGCATTCTTTAGTAGCATCTGTAGCATGTATTAGCATCTCTTAAGAACATCTGTAACAGTTGCCTAATTAGGCAGGTCTTAGGTCAGAGCTTAACATTGCATTTCATAAAGGTCTATCCTGGCAGTTTTTAAATTAAAAAACTAAGTACCTATATGCTTTCTCCAGAGTGGGGGATAAATGTGACTTGGAAATGGCAATTTTCAGCAGGAAAAATAGCACAAGGAGAGAGAATTAAACAGCTTCTTTTTTATATTGATGCGATTACATTTTCTTATGGCAAGAGAAATTTAGTATTAATATTTCGGAAACTGACATAAAGTAGCCTTGAAAACCAGTCTTTATTATGTGGGAACAGAGAGACAGGTATCAATCAATTCCCGGGGCAACCTCTGCAATGTGTGTGTCTCAGGTTGTTTCTGTCTATTCCTACATTGTAAGGTTGAAAATCTGTAGATGCTTTTCTACACATGTTCAAAATAAGAGCAGAAAGATATTTCACCAGTCTTTGCTACCTGAATTAAAATCAGGATTGGAATTGTGTCTACCATTATTTGAACGCTTTCCTGAAATAGCATGATAATATATGTCCAGCATAGCATAACAGTCTTGTCTTCTTGTTAGCTGTTGTATATCACTTAGCCACATATCATCCTTTGCAAGGATTCTTGAGATAAAAAAATCTGTCAAGGAACTAAGAAATATTGTAGTTGGTCTGGTTCTGAAAATCCCACATATATCTTTAACTCAGCATCATTTTCTGTGAAGTAATGGTAACACATTGGACTTTTTTCTCTTTCAGCAACAACCTTTTTCCATCACATCAATTTACAATATAGTACAATCTCTGAATTCTGTACAGGAGAGTCGTGTCAGACCATGGCAGTGTGCAATACGTAAGTAATTGCTCTGTGTTTAATAATTGTGATAGCTTGGACTGTTCCCAACAATGAAAGAGAAGGCTTTAAAATTTGGTAGGGTTTGAAGACAAGGCATAACAAGCCAAGTTACAAGTGTGCCAGGTTAAACAAAATGGTCAGCCACCCTTTATTATCAAGATTGCCAGTAACAGTTTCACAAAACATCCCCAGAATATGAACTTTTGCAGCAGTTCATCACTCTTTGGGTTGATGGTAACAATATGCTAATAATACAAATGATACTTGGTGTAGCCAGCTTGGTGTAGTAATAAAGAGCAGTGGTTTCTGATCTGGTGATTCAAGTTTGATTCCCCGCTCCTCTACATGCATCTGTCTGGATGACCTTGGGCTCGTCACAGCATTGTTAGAGCTGTATTCTTCTCTGTGCCATCCCTATGGGGAAGAGGGAAAATTTTCGGAGATTTCCCTCTGCCCCCTCAGGCTTAAGGTTCTAAAATTCTGCCTCTTGGAAATGTTGCTAAACTGTGCACAAAAATGACTTGAAAAGACCAAAGGCCAGTTATGAGCTGCTAGAGTTTGAGAATTTACTTTAAAGCAGGAATGGGAAATGAACTTTAGACCATTGAGTAGGCAACCTCCAGCTAATGCAGCTGCCAGAATTGTGATATGATTTGAGTGTGAATGGGTGTCATATGAGGATCCTTTTGTTCTCCTGGGTTGCCCGGGGGGGGGGGGGGGGCACTTGGTTTTGGCTTCGGCTTCAGGCAGCCATCTTCTCTGTACTCATCCCCCCCCCCTTAGTATTCCTTAGTAATTCACAGCCGGAAGGCACTCCAGCTCCCTCTAGTCCTCCTCACTGTGGGGAGCCCAATCTTATTAGCATACAGCCTTGGTTCTTGGGGGAAAGACAAATGGTCAGCAGGAGACTTCCTAGCATCAGGGGAAAGATCAGGCTAGGTGTCTCCAGAATTCGGGCCTAAAAAGATCAAAGGAATCTTCGATGTGAACCCCTTCTTCCCCCGCCTGTCATTCCAGCTCTATAAGAGGCTGGCTAGATCTTAAATCTGTGTTTCTGTCAACTTATGTCTTGCTATGCTTTGAGATTTCTACCATGTTTTGTGAAAACCTTCAATAAAGACTTTTATTCCGTATCTACTCCTTGGAGTTGTTAAGATTAAGTCGAAAGAAGGGTCTCGCCTATGCTATGGAAACCTGAGTCCATGACAGTGGGCAGTTTCCTTTTCTACTGAAGAGGTCCAGATCTTTTGAAAATTAGAGGATTGCTGAAAGTAAAAGTAATCTTGCAAGAAAGTGCTTCTGGAGTTCACATGCAAAACGTCAAACAGCTTTAAGAGTTCTGTGATGTGAGAAGGTCTCGCATACTACTTAACTTGAGGATCTTTTAGTTCCTTTTAAATATGCTGATTTTTTCTAGGGATAAATGGAGCAGTAGTTAATCTGCCCTTCTATATAGGAGAACATTAGCCTTAACAGAGAACTTTGCGTTCTGGAGTTAATACAGAGCTGTCTCAGGTTCTCTGTTGCTTATTGTACTGTGACACATCATTTGAATTTGAGAATATAGAACAAAGCCTTCAGAATGGAATCTCTGTTTCTTAGCATTCTATGGCATAAAAGTAAAGGTATCCGCTGTGCAAGCACTGAGTCATGTCTGACCCTTGGGGTGATGCCCTCTAGCGTTTTTATGGCAGACTCAATACGGGGTGGTTTGCCAGTGCCTTCCCCAGTCATTACCATTTACCCCCCAGCAAGCTGGGTACTCATTTTACAGACCTCAGAAGGATGGAAGGCTGAGTCAACCTTGAGCCGGCTGCTGGGATTGAACTCCCAGCCTCATGGGCAGAGCTTTCAGACTGCATGTCTGCTGCTTTACCACTCTGCGCCACAAGAGGCTCATGTTCTATGGCATAGATAACTCAATTTATCTAATTTTCAGCATGACAAGATCCTTGGATAATTAAATCCACAGACTGAAGCCATGAACAGACAAGACAGATCTTAAATTTAAAAAAATACCGGGCGGGGGGACCACTACCAAATAATAGAAACAGCACCTGTTTTTTTAAGAAACAAGTGCTGTCCCTTTAATAGGCAACCACATCAGTACTGCAAGTCTTCAAGTCTTGGTTTCTATCAGTAAAGAGTAGGGGGCAGGATTGTTTGGGCCTTTAGGGGAGGACACATTGAAGAAAGGCATGTGACCACCTGACTTGCATGACACACCCAGGCCTGGCTGCTTGCTCCTGTTCACCAGTAGTCACTCACAAAGATCAGTGTGCTGTAGTGGGGTCGAAACACGTTTAGTCCATTCCATGTCAGTCTATCCCATGTATAGTTAGAATTGTGATGTTTATAAAATTATGAAGACTATGCGATTTATAGATGTTTTTAAAATTTTGAATTGGTGCACTTTATGTTACAAATACTTGGTTCCTTTGGGTTCCTAACTAAACAGTCAAATTACTGCACAGGTTAAATGTCACATCGCTTAACCAAACACGCATCATGTCAAGTAGTACTTTATCATGCATCTTAAATGATTCCAGTTAAGATATAGTTTTCACACAGTTGTTGAGACAATAAATGTTTGTCTACACCAGCCTTTCTCAACTTTTTTACCATTCAGATACCCATGAAACATTCTTCAGGCTTTGAGAAATCCCAGAAGTGGTGTGATCCTGCAGAATATGGTTGAGACGCATAGCTGTGTAGATGCCCATCTAGGGACCCTCTCCTTCCAGGCCCATCATTGGCTATTGGAGAGAAGATTGACATGACCATATATGGTCATATCACCCAATAAATGTTTAACACATTAAAAATATACATTAAAGGTTTAATGAACTCCCACCTATTCAGGAAACCCTTCCAGGGCTGTCAAGAAAGCCCAGGGTTTCATGAAACTCTAGTTGAGAAAGTCTGGTTTACACTATACCACACTCACCTGCAGGTGGGGACTCAGATGCTTTCCCATTAAAAAAATCTTGCCTCCTATCCAAAGGGGAGTAGGCTGAAGTCTTCATCATGAACTCATGCTGAGATCACAAAAGCCCCAACATGATTCGGGGAAACAAGTGCCTACCTACGTCCAAGCTGGAGAGAGAGGAATAGAGGGTTCTTGACTGTTACTCCTCAGGAATCAGCAAGATACCTCTTTTGTTCATTGCATGTTCAGGGAGAGTTCAGGGTCTTCCTGTCTCCAGAGATGGGCAAGTGTTTCCTTTTAAAAAACACTTGTAAAAATGTTATCACCCCTGGAGAGCTGTTTTTGTGTATATTTAGTGATGTTACAGTATCAAAAAGTCCTCATTCTTCCATTCTGCTTGCTTCATTGAATCTTGCAATTCTTTCTATGAATCATATCAGTTCCATGTATTACCATGGAATTTGCTTCCCACAATAGTGCTGATCATTTGTGAGTGATCAGATACTAAACTGGAATGAGAAATAATTTGAATGGGAAAAGCTGGTTTACATTGGGAATAAAAATACTGAAAAGCATTACAATTGACCTCAGCTAAAATGCTTTTCCTGGTATCTGTTGAAGAGCCACTGGAAACTGTGGTTCCGAAACTCCATAGTGGGTAAATGCTCAACTAGTGAGGGCTTTTTCCCTCGTCCTGCCTCTCATTGTTGTCTTTTAGCTTTCCTCACCATTTCCTTTCATGCAGTAGAATTCTAACATGGGAGCCCCCTAGAGAATGTATTTATTTTGTGGCTATAACAATGGGCCATTGTACTTTAGGAGACTTCCAAGGTTAAAGGAAAGGCTGCCAAGATAGCAGCCATAGTTAGGTGGCTGTGTTTGAATAGCTATTGCTAAGGAACACTTCAAGTATTGCCATATTGTATGGAAATACACTTTTATGTATGCAGTTCTACACTCAGTCAGAGTTGTACTTATTTTAGTCCACAAAAATGCATCAATTTCATTACCTGCAGGCCATATGTTACATATGGCTAGATAAAGTGTGCAATCACACACTTGTCAATATCCATGCATGCTGCCATGAGATCCTTGGAGGAGTTTGAGATCCAAATAACACTGTTAGGTAGCAGGATGGTGACTTTGGGTGGGGGGGGGGCGGTGGTAACTCAGTGAGCCTCATAGCTGAGTAGAGATTTGAACCAATCTCATTGATGAAAGTCCAGTGTTTTTTATACTATTTCACATTGGTTTAAATGACTATCAGTATGGCAGATTGCATGCAATTTTTTTTTACCCTGAAAATCAAATGAATTAATTAATACCGTATAAACCGAAACCAGCTTATAGACTAGAAAAGGGGTAACATAGTCAAAACAAAGATCCCGGAAGGGAAAGTATTAGAACAACTTTATATCATTTTATCAGGTACTGATTAAGGGCAAAACCATCACTAGGCTTGAATGTTTCCATATAATTCTTTCAGTTATTCTGGAAATTTTATGCTTTGATTTTTATTCCACCCTTTCTCAAAAAAAAAAAAAACTCAGTAAAGTTGCAGCTGTTTAGGAATAACAGGAAATAGACAGCATCTTGGTTCAGTGCAGTTAAAATGTTATCATTGAGCAAAGCACAATAGCTGTATTTCCTGTGCGCCCAAGGAGGTTGAACAATCAACTGTCCCAACTGCCACTTTGTTTTGTTTGATATCAGGGCCTGACAGCTTCTCTTGGCTAATATCTTCCTTGTATTCTTCCATACCAGGGGTCGGGGTAGAGACTTTTCTGCCTAGCTAGCTACTTCTGGACAAGCAAAAGCAAAATACATGGGGATTGAAGCACACATTCACATTTGTCTGTTATCATGTTCAGCTTGGGCAGTCCACATGCCGATGGTTTATATTTTCTTCAGTTAAGAAGGAACAGCTACCCTTGTTAACAAATCACTACTGTTGCAGTAATAGGTTGTGCTTCTTTCCTGTTTCTAGTTCTACCTGTTGCCTGCCTGGTTATCTTATTTCCAAGCCTCAATGATGAGTGCCAGGAAAGCTGATGTAGATATTGCTTGAGGAGAGGACTTGGTAGCCATTAGTGGCCATTTTGAAATTGCACAGAGGATGCTGATGTTGTGGACTGGGTGCACAGTGTGTGCCTTTCATAAGGTGTACATAACTTTGTAACATTCCTATTACATTGCCTGACCAGAAGGCATCTTGCACTCTTACAGTGTGTTCTTCTGGAACTTGATCTCTTTTCTGTGTGACTATTTTCCTGTGTAAAAGCACAAATAATTAAAATCTTGAAATAGCAGGATAAGCAAGTACCTCAGGCTTTCTCTGCTTCAGAAGGTGATTGTTCAAAGTACTGTTTCTATTGCAAGAGAAACATCTGAATGAAAACATTGTCATCTCAATGCCATCAGAATGTTGGAAATAAAACATTGCACTTTGTGCATGTACAGTTCTAGTACAGTTGATTTTGATGAAGAGTTACTTTGAGCCCGGTAGCAATGAAGGTGAGTGCTATAAATGTAGGTTGAATTTGGATAATAAGGCAGAGGTAATGAGAAAGAACTCAGAGGGGCAACCTGGTAAGGAATGCTTCCACAGAGAAGGCCTTTCAGAAGAATGTAGCCCATCTGTTCTGATAGGGGGCTCTGACTTACAAGGCCAGGAGAAAGATAAGTTTGGTTTCTAGACATGGACAGCTCCCAAGACCCAAGTAAAACCGAACTGTCCAGATTTAAATCCAGAGACTGAGATTGTAGCCCATCAAGACCTCACACCTGGAATGGTTGAATAAATAGACAGATGAAACTTTAGAGAGAAATCATCTGGACGTATCTCTTTTGTTCCTCTGTTCCTCCTTAAACTTTGTATTTTGTAATTCATTTTCAGGCATGTTCTGCTTTATGTCATCGATGAAAGTGCACCACGTGAATGACTTTCATCCTATTTCATCACCTCTGTCCCATTAATGTTTTTAGGCTGGGTAGTTCCTTGCTTTAAACATGTATCAAGGTAGTCATGTTAGGGTGTTCAAGCTCACTATGATTACTTAGAAAATAAACTATGTGATGCCATCTCAGATTATCAATAGATAGAATAATTCCTCCTTAATCCTCTTCAAAAAGTTACTTGCCTGAGGAATGTCAGCTCCCTGTCTGGACTCTAAACAATTATGCAAGAGAAGCAATATGTTTGAAGTTAGGAAGGAAACCTTGCCCTTTTGAAAAGTGTAGCCCAGTCTTGTTTTATGGCTTCCTCAGTGACTCACAGAGCAGCTCATTCTCTCCCAGCAGTCTAAATTTGGAGACGTTCCACTGCTGTTCAGTTGGATTGATGATGTTCATTTTTAAATAGTTGTGCTGTTTAAAGACCAAAGACTTCACTTTTTCATTTCATATTGTCTGGCATCATAATCAAATTATGTGTATGCTTCAACTTGTCACCTCCAATACAGGGATATTGGTGCTACATTTTTATTTAGGCAGTAGTGCCTTGGATCTTGGACACATATCATCTATATACGTCCACACATGGAAAGGTTCTCCCTGCCATTGATAGGTAATGCTTCTTCAACACAAAAACTTCTGAAATTGTTAATGTCAATATAATATTGTACTTGGTGTTTAGTGTCAGTGTTTGCGTGCTGTACACCAAGTGTTTAGATTGTGTCTTAATATTAGAATATCTTTATAATCTGTAACTATTTGTGTTAAATTTTATTGGAAACTTGTGCCCTGCTTTTTAGTATGGAAAGAACACCAAACATACCTTTTTGTAGAACAGGCCCAGCCATGAAGACCCGGGAACCTAAAGGGTAATAATTTCGAGCTCAGTCAAGGAGCATTTGTCCATATGAACAGATGAGGGGAAGTTATTGCACAATAGTGAGATTGCTGTGATACGAATGCGGGTTGGGTACAGTTGCTGAGAATATCATGAAGTCTGTGACAATTGATTTTCTTCCCTTGACCACTGACACAACACTTTTCGCTGTGCAAATAGTTAGCATTACTAATGAACAACATTGTTTACTGTATGCTCTGTTGCTCCTGTCTGCTAGTAATTATTTGATGCTGTGAGCTGAGGGATTGCCATAAATTGGCTACAGCTTGACAGCAACAACAAAAAAGCTGTGAAAGACATTCCTCAGGTTCTTGACTGAGCTGCTAAAATGTCTGGTATTATGGTGCCATCTCTTGACAGCTGATGCTATTACATGAAGTGTTAGCATCTTGTGGACTTTCATTGGCTGACATCAACACCTTGTTGCAAATCAAAATTTGGCAGCTTTAATTGCATGATCATTTAACTGCATGACCTCCTTCTCCTCCGCCCCCCCTTTTTTAGGAAGGGGGGTAGGAAGGGGATTTTATTATTGCACCGCCATGCTGTGATGGTGTTTAAGTCTTTTAATGGGAGTTTTAATGGGGTTTTAAGACACTGTAACCCGCCATGAGCCACTTGGGAGTGGCGGGAAATAAATAATAATAATAATAATAATAATAATAATAATAATAATAATAATAATAATAATAATAATAATAATAAAAGTACAGTGGTCTTCCATCTTACATGTGAATATGGGAAAGAGCGTTCCAACTGTGCATGATTAAAGATAGAATGAGGTGAATTGCAGAACTCAGCCACACTGAATTGTTGTTGAAATAAGAGATGATTGAACTAAAACCTTGAACAAACATTGTTTTATATTAAGTAAATAGATTTTTCAGGGATAATACAATTCAATGTGGGATGTATATGATTGATTCATTTCCAGTGGTATCTGGAATTAAAGATTCTGAATATTACCAACTTGTTAATTGTTAATGCTTGAAGAAACAAAACAGTTACAGTAAAGGGCCTTGTAGAAGCCACTAGTTTGTACTTTGGTCATGTAATGGTTCCCATAAATCTAAGCCTCAGAGTTGGTGTCTGTTTTGCCTTACATTAAACCTTCAGGTCTACAATAAAATCTTTTATGGTGATTGACTTGCAAAAAGCTTGACCGTCAGTTGTAGTAATATTATGGCTAAAACAACATTTTGTGATGTGAATTGTGCATTACCCTCTTGAGATGCTGCATGAATTAGGCAGACAGCAGCAAGGCTGTGCTTGCCAAGCCATTCAAATAGCTGCTGCCTAAAGTCCTTTTTGGCAGGTTTCCTTGAACATGGCCAGACAAATGCCTTTTGTGATCCATGTGATAATTTGGCATTTATTGCCACAGCATCCTTAGCTTGAGGCTGCTGCAAGCCAGTTGTAGTTTGACAATGAGACACCTGCAGCATCATAAGACTTAGACTCTGGAATCAGCGTGGCGAACTAAGATGGCCTGTGTCTGTGCTTCCTTGAACAGGTTTGAGCTATGTGAAGTTAAAGATCCAAATGTCACTGCTGTCTGTTTTCTCCACAGACAATACTACTGGTATGATGAGCGGGGAAAGAAGATAAAGTGCACTGCCCCTCAGTATGTTGATTTTGTCATGAGTTCAGTACAGAAGCTAGTGACAGATGAAGATGTCTTTCCTACAAAATACGGTACTTTTTAATACCAGAAGGAAATTGTCTCATTTAACAAGTAAAGTGTGTGTGGGCAGGGAGGGGAGGGGGGCTTTGATAAACTTCCTGCATTTTTGTATGTATATATTCTATACTGTTTAGAAGAAATAATGCAGAGTAGCATGAGTAAACTTTTGTTTGTTTGGGGTCTAAAACCAGTAATTATTTAAATATTTTTGCAAGCCTGTTATGACAATTTCTCCCTTCCTCACAAAGTTTTCTTTTATCTTCTTTCTTTTCTGAGCATCTTATTTTTCCTTTTTTACCCCTGGCTGTCCCACCCAGTCATTTGAATGTATATTGTTAGTAGCTGACCCAGCCTAGGGAACTGAGGGAAGATACTAAAATCCTTCCCTTTGCCCTTGTTTGACAGTGGTACCTGAGAGGCTGATTGTAATTCTAAAATAATGTTCGTTTTTATTTAACTGTGAGGGGAAATGGTTAGGTTGGAATCAGGTATAGGTATATATAAGGTGAACAGACAAGAGTTAATCTTGTATACGCAGTCTGGGCTCAAAATACCTGAGAGACCGTCTTTCCACCCATACCCTCAAAAGAGCATTACACTCTGTTACCGCCAACTGGCTGGTGATCCCTGGCCCCAAACAAACACACCAGTCCTCAACAAGGGCCAGAGTTTTTCTATCCTGGCCTCCACCTGGAATGAGCTCCCTGAAGAGATCAAGGCCCTGCCTGAACTCCCGCTGGCCAGTTATTTAATGCTTTGAGATTGGCTTAATAAGTTGATGTTTAAATCAGTTTTTCTATTTATTTGTATGTATTGTATTTGTTGTAAACTGCCCCATGTCCCCTGTGGGAAAGGGTACATGGTATAAATTAAATAAATATCAACAGCTGTTAGAATCTTCTTGTTCACAGAAAGTGTACTTCTGAAAACCAGTTTCCAGTGGAGTCAATAAGAGGGAGGGGTTGTCTTTCTGCCCAGCTTTACAGGTTTCCTAGAAGCATTTGCGTGGTCATTGTGGGGAAGGGATTCAAAGGGCTATGTGGACCCTTTTGCTCTAATCCACCAAGGCTGTTGCATGAAAGAGGAGCAAGGGCTCCAATGAATATGACATTTTTTTCTCTTTTCCTGGCAGGTAAAGAATTTCCCAATTCCTTTGAGTCCCTAGTAAAGAAGATCTGCAAATACTTGTTCCATGTGTTGGCCCACATCTATTCCTCACACTTCAAGGAAACTTTGGCACTGGAGCTACATGGACACTTGAACACACTCTACACACACTTCATCCTATTCATCAGGGAGTTCAATCTGGTGGACCCTAAAGAAACCACCATCATGGATGATCTCACAGAGGTCCTCTGTACCAGCAGTGGAAGCAGCAGCAACGGGAGTGGCAACGGCAGTAGTGGCAGCAGTAGTGGCAGCAGCGCAGGAGCACAGAACCATGTGAAGGAGAGATGAGTCTTCCCATCAGGAGCAAAACTAATGCTAACATTTTTTTAAAAAATACTCTATATTCTCTGTGTGTATGTGTATGTATATGTGCATATGTATATATATACAGACATACACAGCCATGACAGTTTAAGCAATTATGCTGCCACCACAGGACATGTAGACGTATGGGACTGTATGGAGCTTTTGTTAAATGCATCATCCTTGGCGAGAAGTTGCACCAGTTCTATTTTATTGTCTCCTGCTCCCTATTTTCTTTCTCTTCCCTAAGAGATGGATGATGAGTGCTGTTTTTAGAGAAGAACCACATTTTTGAGTTGGGCCACTGCTTTGGGTTTTTTTTTTTTTGTCTGCCCACTCTTTTCTCTCCCCCCCCCCTTTTTTTGTTTTGTTTGGTCTTGTGTGAAAGCCCCATTTCTGTCTGTCTCTCTAGGATGGTGGTACAGCCATTTTTAAGATGTTATAAGAAGTAACTTTTACTTATAAAGTGGCTTAAGATGCAGCTAGTTTGTTGGGTTTGGGGGGGCTTGGGATTTATCTTTTCATTTTACTTAACCTACCCCCTTTCCCTCTTCTCCCCCTCTCCTCAGACCTTCTGCATCTAGCCCTTGAGTGGCTTTCAGTGGGAAGAAGTGTGTTTCAGTTTAACTAGAGTATCAGTAAGGCTTCCAGCGCACTTGAAGGATGTGGTTCTCAGTCTACCTGGTCCCAACATGTGAACCTTGAAAGAGCATCCAGAAACCTATTTTGCTTATGGCTCCTAGTTCCTCCGGTTGACCTCCTGGCTCCTCCTTTCCCAGACACAAATTCAGGACAAACACAGCAGAAAATTTGGAGTCTAAAATCAGTGATACTAGCAGCAATCATTTATTTTGTGTTGAGGAGGAGGAACTGGAGATAGATGGAAGGGCCAGGCAGTCCATCACCACCCATGCTAGAGAGATGGCTGTTGGCATATAATCATATTGTTGGCTTCTTTTAGTTCATCTGTCCAATAATAATAAAAAAATTCTATCAGACATAAGCTTTGTTGTTCTGTTTGCAATACTGCCATCAGTAACTTAATTTTCTTATGTGAGTGAATGGATGTTGAAATAATGCAATTTGGAAAACTCTTAATCCTCGGCACATAATTGGTTTTCTTTATAAATGTTAATTGTTAACCAGTTTTGCAAGCACGGCTAGAGTGCTTGAAACTATGCAGTCTAGCTAAAATAGTTTTGCATAGCTACTTAACTTTTAATATGGTATAAAATTACACATATGGATATGCTTCTGAAGATCAGTTGAAGTTTTCATGCCCCAGTTATTTTATTTATTTGATTTCTATACTGCCCTTCAAGGCAAGCGGGCTTGGGACAGTTTGCAGTAATAATAATATAATTAAAAACATCTCTCCTCCTATACTATTAATACCATCCATTTCATTGGGCTAACTGTCTAAATGGTCTAAAATAAGTCTGGATTTCAATAGACAACTCATCCCCCAGGTTGTGGCCAAGTGCATAGGCAACTGATTCCACCATTTCGAGGTCAGCTGTGTTTTTAAACCCAGGTAATACCAACAAATTGCAGTTAGCCAAGTACAATGCTGTCCAGGAACATACTGGGAGAGGTGGTCCCTCAAGTATGCAGGGCCTTAAAGGTCAATACCAGAATCTTGAATCTGATCTGGAACTCTACCTGTAGTCAATACATGAGGTCTCCCTCAGGACTGCATTCTGTAATTTCCAGGGCAGGGCCAAGGGTAGCCTGGCTTGTAGAGTGAGTTACAGTTATCCAGCCTGGAAAGACCACTGCATGGATCACTGGGGCCAAATGGGATGCTGTTATCTTTGCCTGGCACAGATCGGAAAATGCCTGATGAGCTACATTCGTAACCGCCTCTATTTATAAGGAGGCATCAAAGGTAACCCCCAGGCTCTTGTGCAGGGAGCTGTTAATTGCACTCTTTTAAGGCAGAGGAGGCATGTTTCCTCTTCTGTCCCCTTCTTCTCCAGCCACAGGACCTCCATCTTTAAGGGGCTGCGTTTTAGATGGCCTTGCCTGAGCCATCCTGCCACGGCCTCCAGACATCTCACTGATGAATTTTGGGGTGTATCTAGTCAGCCACCCATCAGCAGATAGAGCTGGATGTCATCAGCACACTGGTGGCATCCAAGCCCGTATTTCTCGACCAGTTGCACAAGAGTTGAATAATCTTGGGGAGAGAATCATGCCCTGTGGCACTCCACAAGGGAGTGGACAGCGGTGCAGTTGCTCCTTCCCTGATGGATACCCTCTGTCCCTGGTCTTGGGGAAAGAGATCACTGCAAGGCCAACCCCTGTATCCCCATGTCGGCAAGGCAAAAAGCCAAAAACTCATGATCAACCTGTCAAACACTGCCATGAGATCTACTAACACAGGTAGTGCTTAACTGCCTCAGTCCAACTACCTCCTGAGGTATCTGGGAGGCAGACTAACACCATTTCCACCCATGCTCATGCTAGAAACCGGACTGGAATGGGTCCAAGACCAGTGCTTCCACCAGGAATGCTTGAAGTTGGTCCGCAGCAGCAAATGTGAGAATCAGCATCTCTGGTGCGCATTGAATTGCATTCAGAAGATGGCAAATGCTTCCTTTATATCTAAAAGCATGGTATTAAAATAGTGAGGACAAATTGACCATTTATATGAGAATCATTGGTAAAGTGAGAAATTTGTAGCGTGACCTGAGAATGTACAGGCACTTAGGTACTTTTCTGTGGAAGCATTTGCTCTTTTTAGTTGCACTTAATTTTGTTATGAACTGAAAAAGGGTATAGAACCCCCAAGAAATATCATCTTAAGGAAATGAGATGGCACTCTCATGTAAGAATAAACTGAGAACACCACTAGTTGTCTTGAGTATGTATTCAGCTGTGTTTTCCTCACGTTATGTGGCAGTTTATAGTTCATTGTCACATATTTAAAAGTAATGGGATATAGTTTATATAGATTAAACTAGGAAAAAGTATTATTAAACTTTCTTTAATTTTTCCATTACAGTGTGTGCATTCCTCACTTATTGAAAGCACTTTCATAAGTTTTATCCTAAAATGGTGCTTTCTTATAAAAGCGCTTACTGCCTACTTCAGGGATAGTCAACCTGTGGTCCTCCAGATGTTCATGGACTACAATTCCCATGAGCCCCTGCCAGCATTTGCTCATGGGAATTGCAGTCCATGAACATCTGGAGGACCACAGGTTGACTACCCCTGGCCTACTTAATATGCAAAATACATGTATTTAGCTGTACAACGACAGCCACAGGAGTCACATTAGATTATCTTGAAATTACATTATCCTGGAACTGCCCTGGTCAGTCAAACCAATGTAGGTTTTCTTTCCTAACCTTTCTTTCTCAGAAGGGCTATGTTTTGATGGGCAAAAACTCTAGCAAGTTAGCCTTAGAATGAGAGTTTGCTTTGATATATTTCTTGGTCGAGTCCGGATTCAGAAATAGCTGAAAAAAACAGTAGCACCTGTGTTGATGAGCTCATAAGCTTTACACTGTGAATCTGTGCATGTAAAAGCATATTCCATGCAGGTGGCAGTCTGGCTGCTTGTACAGCAATAATTCTGATGATAGATTTGTACAGTGTTCTATTCAGGGTATTTTCTACAACACACACACCTGGAACATTCAATAAATCCTTGGAAATGGGGGAATTCTTATTGTGAAGAGGGAAGAAAGGCTTTTGCATATTTCTCACACTTCATTTGACTTTGACTACAGCTTTGAACCTGAATTAGAATATTGGGAATGCAGAAAGCTGACCTATTGAAGCCTATTTTCATAACTTGAGGGAAGGGATTGTTGGTATGTCAAAGGTCTTAGTAGCTGGGCTTGTCTGATTTCCATGAACATGTATTTCCTTCTATTTCACAAGATCTAAAATGATAGTTTATTGCCTGATCGGTTTCATGAAAATTCTGATCTCCAATACTTTGGTAAAGGCTGCTCTCTATGGGTGAATAATTCTACAACTCTTTACAAAAAAATTCAACCTTATGAAATTCATGGAAGTCAATGCAGATAATTGTGTGTGGTAAGGTATGGAGGTCAAAGCAGAACAATATGGAGCAATGCCAAGGAAGTTGATTATTATTATTTTTTTAAAGGGGGGAAACTACAGGTTTTTGTGGAACACGGGAGCCCAGGTTTTTGCCATTTTCTCTACCCTGGATGGCTTTGTTGGACAATAACTAGTTAGTTTTCAAAGTGTAATAATCTTATCAACTTTCCCCACAGTACAAAGTATTTCTTAGATCTGTAACAGCAGTTGTTCTGACTTAAGAGAAAACAGTTTTAGATGTGACTGATGAGCAGGGTGGTAGAAGAAAGCACAATGGATCAGTGTTTGCTGTAGCCTGTGGAAGGGAAGGAGGGATTGCTCTTGCTTTCTCTTGAATAGGAGTAGCTTCCAGAGACCCAAAGATAATTGAACATTAGCTTCCTATGGGCAAAACATACTGCAGAGAACAGGAAACAAGTCAATTGGACTCTCTCTGAGCACACTTGAAACCTCTCTGGACAAGATTCTCTTTCTCGAAGGCCACTTAGTGTGCACTCCTTAACTTTGTCAAATACAGATTCAACCTTTTCTTTGGGACTGGTGGACATCGTTGAAATTCAGATTTGAGCCACCTGAGACAAGGAAGTGATACCTTTTGGTGACTATTCATGCAGAAGAAGAACCTAATTACCCAGTCTCATTGCAAACCTATAAACAGGGAAAGGCAAAAGGGGGGCAAGCTGTTAGCCAGAAAAATTAATAAGATAAACAAAGTTTGGGTTTTTAAAAAATCTTTAGAAGTGTATAGTTGACTTGCACTCTTATGTTTCTGCTTCAACCACACTGTTACTTTCTCTGCCAAATGTCTCAACTCCAGTTTCTAACCATTGCTGAAGCAGTTTTGCCTCATCAGAGTTCTTTTTACTGGAAAGAGTCTATTCAGTGGATCAAGTGAGACAGCATATACGTTTTCTTTCCATTTGTTCAAGCGGAATCCTAATCCACCCAACTGGTTTTCGTGTATTGTACAACAAGTGGATTCAAATGGGCAGCCTGCTAAGAGATCTTTCTAGCTAGGCATGCAATATTGGCTTCAAGTTTTTAGGCCACCTTTATAAGTAATAGTTTGAGTTACTAAAAGTATATTAAAGACACAGCCACATTTAGTATGTCTCAGCTCACTGTAGTATACAAAACGAAGTTATGTCTCAAGAGTATGCTGTGAGCCCTGGCATAAAAGCAAAGAACTTGTTACATGTAGCTTTACTTTCTCCAGAAGCTCAGGATAGAACTTAAGTGTTCTTGCTCTGCCCCATCCTGAAAGATGATTTAAGGCTGCGTGGGTGTGGTCGCTCTGTCTGATTAGGGAGACGTCGTGGGTCTGTGGTAGAGCATTTATCAAGCAGAATGTCACAGGATCAGTCCCTGGCATCTTTAGTTTAAAAAATCAGAAATCATGTGATCCTTTTAACTAAATATGTCAGAGACTGAAATCAGGTGATGTGAAGGACTTCTGCCTTGGAGCTATCACCAATCTGAGCAGACAATAAGGATCATGATGAACCAGAAGGCATCTTCCTGTGTCCAGTCTCTCCCATGAAGGATTAGAGTAAGGATTAGAACTGTTCTCCAGCAAAAGTCCAGTTGGTGTAATCATGGAATAAATGGATCCTATTTCACAGTTTACCATAGTGATTTCTCATTTCACCACTAGTTCAGTTCTAGAGCAAGCAAAATTCCCTAGCTGCACACAGCCAGTGGAATATTTTCTTGTATGTGATAATGTTTTTGAATATTCTATCTGTATTTATCTAATTACTTGAATCATTGTTTTCACTCTTCTGTGTGGCATCTACTTGTAAACTCTTTCTATTCTTCTATGTCTGAGATAGACATTCCTTTTGAAAAGTCATACTGGAATATAATCCATGTTTTCTCCAGAGCTGCTGATACTGAAGACTGTTCAAATATGGCACCCTCTGTTCAGAATGAGAGGGGAAAGCTTATTCTAAATTGCCATGGGATTTTGGATTGGACTGGGAATTCTTGATGCTTTATTTTAATGCCCCATAAATTATATTTACAGAAGGTATATTAGAAACTGGATCAATAGTTAGTTGAGTTCCAGGTTTTCTATCAATGTCTCCTATGGTTAAAAAAGCATGCTCTACCTGTGGTTCCTGTCTTTGTACGGGGGATTGTTTTGTTGTGATCCTAACCATACTTACTTGGAAGTAAATCCTACTGAAACCAGTGGATTTTATCTCCTGGTTAAAATGTGCTTCAAATTATAGGTTTAATGGCTTATGTCAAGGAGAATGTTGGGTAATTGTTTACTGTGCACTTTCCCCATAACATGTGGGTTGCCCTTCTCTGGAATGGCCTTTCTATAGTACCATACAAAAAAAAGTGTTGCTTAGCTTGTGCATTGTCTGCTAATGTGTGACTAATCCAAGGGCTCAAGACTCCACTAATTCCAGCCACTACAGCAGGGTTTCATGAAGCCCTGGGGTTCCTTGACAGCCCTGGAAGGGTTTCCTGAATGAGTGGGATGGGTGGGAATTAGTTGTATATATTTTTTTAATTTGTTAAATATTTATCAGGTGATATAACCTTATATAGTCGTGTTGACCCTCGTCCATGAACAATGATGGGCCTGGAGGAGGTGAGAAAGGGAAGGGTCCTGGTGTGAATGTATACAGCTATGTTTCCTAACCATATTCTGCATGATTGTGCCACTTCTGGGGTTTCTAAAAGCCTGAAGAATGTTTCTGGGTTTTCTCAATGGTAAAAAGGTTGAGAAAGGCTGTTCTACAATGTTGGGAGTAGCACTGGAGACAGTGGAAGGGCTGTGACTTATGTCCATCTTTGCCTCCTGACTCCATGCAATTGCAGCCTAATGTCTTCTGCTGACCCAATTGTTTGCTAGTGCTCCAACTTTGTCACAGGTAGATATTGCAGACCAGGTTGATATTTGAAATTAAAAAGTTGCCTCCTTTAGATTAATATACTGCATCTATGTCACATAGTCTACCTTCCTCCTTTGAGGGACTCAAGTCAGATTACATAAAATCCCCAATCCTTAAAACCATAAACCTCCAGGTGGCAGAAAGAAAATCCTTCCACTCCCTTCACAGCTATCCACAAAGGGGTTCAATCAATGATAAAGCAAAGCTTGGGTGGGGGGAGTGCAAAGCTCTTAAACAGTCCGGCCTCAACCAGAGACGTGGTGGAAGAGCTCTGTTCTACTCGCCCTGTGGAACTCGGGCCCTCAGCTCTCCCAAGAGCTCATTCTACCAGGTCAGGGCCAGGACCAAAAAGGCCCTGGCTTGGGTTGAGGCCAGGCGTACCTCTCTGGGGCCAGGGATCACTAACAGATTACTACTTGCAGAGCAAAGAGCCCTGCGGGGGGGGGGGGCATAAGCAGATAAGCAGTCCCTCAGATAGGCAGGGCCCAAGCCCAGTTATGACCTTAAAGGTCAGAACCAAAACCTTGAACTTGATCCAGGCAATAACTGGTAACCAGTGCAGCTGCCTAAGCACAGGCTGGATGTCGGTCCTCCAAGACCAGCACCATCTCCACCCCGTGGCCAGGATGGAAGCTCAACTGGTATGGATCAAGCATCAAAGTTTCCTCCATGTATGCCAGGAACTGGTCCCCTGCGGCCCTTTCAACTACCTTTCCTAGGAATGCAAGATGTGAAACCAGGCGGTAGCTGGCCAGATCCTGTAGATCTAGCAATGTTTTTTTTCAGTGCTGGGTGAATCACTGCCTCCTTTTAGCATCTCTGGAAACTCCCTTGTAAGTGGAGAGGTTGACAATCTCTCCCAGAGGGGCTTCTATCCGCTTGTCACTCATTTTGGGTAACCAAGACAGGCAGGGATCAAGAGGGCAAGTGGTTGCCCTTACTGACCCTAGCAACTGTGAGAGTCCAGCCAATGGGCCTCTAATTCCCTCTCTGTATCAAAAGTGGCGGGAAGGTTCCAGCAGAACAATAAGACTTTAGCCATGAAAAAGCTTGCTAATACCTCACAGCCAAGAGCCAGTTGACTACTATTTTGGCGCCCTTCCTCGAGGGTGGTCAAGGATTGAACTCCCCTAAATTATTGGGCCATATCTCATTCACAGTCTTGCATCATTTTCGTGGTCAGTAAGGCTAGCCTAGTACTCACTTTTATGCAGACTGGGGTGAGACAAAACAGTGGATTGTCTGAGGTGCCAGCTCAAGTATTTTTTTTGCACAGCTGGCATATTTGTCTGATTCAACTATCATGGATATAATTGAATAAACCAAATAGTGAGATATGCAGTTGGAAGAAACATATTTACTGCTATTCTGCCTAAATCCACTTTACTTAGAGAAGGGAACTTTGAACTTAGTTTTTTTAGATTCCCATTTCTTTAAGTAAATTCAGTTTGGGAATTGAGCCAACACAACCTGCCAGACTCTTATAGTATCCACAGCATCCTACCTCGGCTATGGCCGAATTTGCACTGCTTGTATTCATGTGTACATGATAATTATTTTATCAGGATTCTGCATTAATTGTGAGCCATGCAGGATGGCTGACTTATAATTCTATCCCATCTTCTTTGCACATGGTCATTTTAACACAATTGTATTTCACAACATTATACCTTCAGACAAGCAGATTTTTCCTGTAGTCCTTTTAGCTGTCAGTCAAATGGCCACACTTTTTAGCAGTTCTCCTTTCAGAGAAGTAACTTTTACTTTGTCAAAATCCATTTGCAGAGTTGTCTATTTTTTAGAGCATGCTAAAGGCAATTCCTTGGCAACGCCTGCCATAAAACATCTGTAAGAGAACTATTCCTTTTTCCGATGTTTGGGCCAATAAGCATGCTACAAAGCAAATGTTACAGTCCACAGAGACTGTAAACGAATGATAGAGGCATAGATGTAAGAACAGCCACTGAAACCATGGAAGCAAGAATTTGAACTGAGCTGCTGCCTGTAGCTTGGCTACTAGGTGATAGCAGCAGCTGTTTGGGGCAGAGGGTAGGGCAGAGGCCACTGCCAAAGGCTATTGTTAATTGCTGCTGGTGTAAGTGGCTGGACTGGTGCGGAGTCTGGCTCCAGTTACCCTCCTCCTTAGGCCATTGCAGTCCCAAGGGCACAGTGAAGGTTATATTTGCAGAAGACATTAAAAGTCAAGTTGGTCAAAATTAGTTTTCTTTGTCAGTTGGGGGGAAGTAAATTGCTTTAAATAATTCATCTTAGTCCATCACTGTCCATGCTGGAACTAGGGGCTTAAACAGAGACAGCTGAGAATTTCAGTTCTGTTCTGTCTTAAACACATCCTGTGCCCATCACTGATGCGGGAATATTTTTTGTAAATGGTATCTTTAAACCGTCCCGCGGTGCGGGGCGCCGCAGACTAAATAATTGAGTAAGGGCTGTCGGGGAGGAGTCCGGGATAAAAACTCGGAGGAGCTCCTCCAAGTGGCACTCGAGGGCGCCTCCCTATTGGCCACTTGGCCCGTCTCCCGAACGCCGCACCGAGAACTCTCCAGTCCTCCCGAGCTGCCATCCTAGCCAGATGACTGCCAGGGAGGAGGCTCGCCCCACTCCGCTGGGCTCGGGAAACAGCTGTTTCCCTCCACCCAGTGACTGCCCTTCCCCAACTGCCCACTTTCCCCATTGCTGCCCATCGCCGATGCTGCTGACACCACCCACCAACCTCCCCGCGCTCTCAAACATCTTCGCCCTGGCCACCCACCACGCTCGCCGCTTCCGCCATCCCCAGCCCTCTCCCAGACCTACAGGGGACCTTTCACGCTGACTGGCCTCTCCGCCTACTTTGCTGCCGCCGCGCCCAACCAGCACGTGGCAACATGGCCGCCCAGACCACGAGGCCACCACCCAGCTGCTCCAAAACATCGCTGCCCGGCCTCTACATTGCCGCGCATGGCAGACCTTCCCCGCCGCAACGCTCCGGCGCCAGCGCAGCACGCGGACCTCGCAGCAAGCCCGGGACAAAATGGCTGCCCGGTCCACTGGTGGCCTTCTTCAAGCCGCCACTACCCCGCAGCTCCGCGCCGCTCCCGCACCACTGCAGCACGCGGCCCTCGCTTCCAGCCCAGGACACAATGGCTGCCCGATCCACTCCTCACCTCCTTCTGGCCGCCGCTACTGCGCCGCTCCAGCCCCATCGCAGCACGCGGTCCTCGCAGCCAGCCTGGGACAAAATGGCCACCCGATCCACTGCTCTCCTCCTTCAAGCCGCCGCTGCCCACGAAGATGTGCGAGGAGCCTGCCCACAGTGAGTTCGTCCCCACTAGGCTGCCCCAGAACCGCTACCCCAACAGCCCGGTCCATGCCTGTCTTCTGCCTGCCTCCCCGCCCACACAGAATGCTTTCTGAGTCGCCCTGGGGGAGCGACATCCCTTCTAGCGCCCATTTTATTGTGATATAAAATGGGCTTTGATTCTAGCCTAGTATAAAAACAAACAAACACAGGCCTGAGGCCACCCTTGAGCTTCCCATTCAGGACTGTGCTATAAGGGCAATTTCACCCTAATTCGCTTTCATTCTAGATACAGTTACCAACATCAAGATTGGAGCATGAATTCTCCTGGAATTACAACTGATGTCTGGAGTATAGCGATTAGCCCTGCCCCCTCCCCCGGGGAGACAGCAGCTTTGGAAGATGAAGTCTTGGCATCATTTTGTTTTAAAGTTGGCATGGGCCAACTTGGTTACAACTTGGATTTGCACACTAGAAATTCTTTTAAAGTTCTATAACATTAAAAATCGTATGGTATGGAAAAGACATCTGCATTGATCCAAGCCTCCCCCTCCCTCATGTTAAAATATTGAATAGGACTTTAGACTGATTTGTGTTATTTATTTTCCAAGTTTATTAAAAACACAAAGAAGTGAACCACCTGGTACTGTACTGTGTAACTTCTTGAAAAATGTGTGTGAATTTAGTAAAACAATCACTTGGGCTGTGCAGATATGCCAAAAATATCTGTATGCATGAGAGGATATTTGATTCCCTTCCACCACAGCAGCCCATCAGCTTCCCCATTTTCCCCGGAGCCATATTTTAGAGGGTATTTCAGACCGCCGTGGGAGGGGAGAACTAGGGAAATCTTACTTCCACACACCTAATTTAGATGGAATCCCACCCAAAGTGCTAATGAGGCCACATGGGGAAAGTACTTTATTTGCCCTGTTGTCTTGGCAGAATAGGTGACCTTGGGACTGAGGTAGAAGGTCACAGTATGCTTTGAAGCTGTGTTTCTGCCTTCCCTTTTAGTTCTGTTTAGTTCCATATTATACCTGGAAGACTTGGGAAATTATATAGTTTACTCGGGTGTGTGGGGCAGGAAAATACAGTTTTTACTGTCAGAGAGCCAGTGTGATGTGGTAGTTCCAGCAGTAGCCTTTCAATTGCTGCTCTACCCTGGAAACTTGCTGGGTGAACTTGGCCCAATACTCAGCTTCACCTGCTTCACATGGTGATGGTTGTGAGGTCGAGGCCATCAACACAGAAGAGAGAAGCATAATGGATGCTGCTTTGGGTTTCCATTAGGGAGAAAGGCGCAGCACTGTATAATGAAATGAAATTAAAATGTCTTTTAGTGCAGCGGTCCCCAACCCCTGGTTCAGAGACTGTTACCGGTCCGTAGATCAGTCGGTACCAGGCCACGGCTCCTCCCCGTCCTCCTCGCTGGCTGCTGCCTCGGGGGCAGCCCTCCCACTCTGCTGCCTGCTTTCTGGCGGCTGCCATGGCTAGGGCTCTCCCCTGGCGTGGCATTGTGCAGCTGCTGCTCCCAGCGCCTCCCAGCGGGCAGTGGGAACTCAGGGGCACCAGCGGGAAAGCAAGCGGAGCAGGGGATCAGGCAACGTCCCTCGGCAAAAGACTACCCCCCCCCGGGGCCTCAGTAAAATTGTCAAGTGTTGACTGGTCCCCAGTGAGAAAAATGTTGGGGACCACTGTTTTAGTGTCTTGATTTGAATTAGAACAAATGATTTAAGCAGTGCCTTTTGCTTCATGTCCAGTTCTCAGGGATTGTGTACCTAACTGAAGGAATCTTTCCTGTCAAATATCAGAGATAAGATCCTCTTATAGAGGCCAATAATTCTTAATTGCAGAGTGGGCCCATGGGGTCATAGCTATAATTACTTATCTCTTGCTCATTGTTCTGAGAGTATAATATGAAAACATATAGAAACAGTAGTGCTTGGTAGACACCACTGTGTATGTATATCTGTGCAGGTGTGTACTGCAGAGAAGGGTAGGTGGACAAACTGTTATTCTATGAACACTTAATAAGTACACACCAAGAGCCCAATAATGTCCACTTGTGAGGCAGTGGCACTAACAGGCTGCTATATAAACATAGTAGAACTAACTCAAAAGGGAAAGCCATTAGGGGGAAAACCACGTCACCTTATTAAAGAAGAGCACTTGCACACAGTAGCAAAGCCACCACACTCTACCTGAGCCTGTTTGGTTTTTCCCCAGGTCCTCCCTGAGTCTGCCCAAGAGATACTGTGCTGGGAAATTAGTTTCCAGATGTATAGCACTTGATTCAGCTGGGGACTGCTATGCAAGAGGAGCAGTTTATGCCTCTCCCTTCATTCATTTCCCCATAATGAAAGGTTCTGTAAGGGGCACTCTATACTGTGTTAGGAATTCCACAGAGAGGGAAAGCTAATGGGGCCAATAGTATCTCCCTAGAGCTAATTCAGGTCAGCAAGCAGTGGGGGGGGGGGGTAGAGGCATAAGCACTGTCTCCCCACACACAGATGACCCAATCCAAATCGGGCTCTGAACTTCTGGGAATTGAGTTCTAGGTATAGAAACCACAACGTGTTAGATCATGTGGGCCCAGGGGGGAAAGTAAGATGTAATTATGTCAGCCTTTTGAAAATAGCTGTGTTACTTAGCAAATCATTGGTAGTATTGTTAATATGTTCAGTCTCAGAGCAGAATGACTTAAAACAACCAGATTCGAGGGGTGGGAAGACAGCTGCTTAAGGAAACCGGGCCTAGGCCACTAATGACTGGTGAAAATGCTGGGAACAGATCAACCTATTGGGGAAGACTGGGAGACAAGGGTAGTTTGGAAATGGTACCTGTCAGTTTCATTTTCTCCCCATCCCTCTACACCTGAACTCTGCTTGAACACTCTAACCCAGAGAGCAGGTGGCAGAGGAATATTAATTAATTACCGGCTTTAGATTTCCCTATTTGTTTTCATTGAAACAATGATAATGGGACTTCAGCATTTTCATCAGTTACGAATTCCAGACAGGTAGCTATGTTAATCTTGGAGACCTACAGAGGCAGCATCCACACAGAAAGAATTTTCCAACATCATCACAACAAAAGCTGAGACATTTCAATGACAATGGAGTAGCCACTTGGGAGCTTTATGTGCACTTCCTTTTGTCAGCCACTATCTGTCCTATATCCCCCCCCCATGGGCCTTATAATGTTATTGCACTATTGTGAAATAGCAATTACTGATTTTCAGAAACCTTTCAGGTTGAGAAAATGCCAGTTGGGAGAGGCTGAAAGAAGGAAAACAGTGGATCACAAGAGGGCACCTGCAAGACTTATGGATGGATCTCATTTTCCTCTCCTCTATTGGGACTTTCAAACAGCTTTTGTCTTCCGTTTTAGTAACTGGTTGTTAATCCCCCCCCCTTCATTTCAGACAGACCCATTTTAGCAACTTGCTCCTAGTGTAAGGTGACCAGATTTTAACATTGGTAAATCACAACACCATTGACTGGAGGGGGGGGGTCTTAATTAAAATTTGGTCTATATGGGGCAACAAAAAGTTTAATAGAACGCATAGAACACAAAAATAGTATTGTAATATATAATTTTAAATTTCAACATAAGTACAATTTGCCAGGTGCCCCCAGATGTCCCTCCAAAAGTGGGACAATCTGGTCACCTTAGGCTAGTGGAATTTATTGACCTGTTCATACAAACACACTTAGTAAAGTGCAGTTGAGATGCTTTTGACAGAAACTGCTTTCTTCCATTTTGTAGCCCCTCATAGTGCTTTTGAATTGCTGTGGTGTGCTGTTTAAAATGTCCATAGAGCTTCCTACAATGCTGTTTCCCCCCTGCCCTTTTTCACCACACAAGCTTTCTCAGAGGGCTTTCTTAAACCTTCTAAACAGTGCTGCTGTAGTGCTAAATCAATATAGCACCAGTGTAATAGCGCACCATTGAGATGCCTCAATGGAGTCAAAGCACCTCAGCCACTATAGCAGTTATGTGCTAGATAAGTTTGGCACTATAGTGGCACCATTAGAATGTTTTTGAAAACCCTCTGTGCAGTGGAAAAGGGTGGCGGGAGAGAAGAGGAACGTTTGAAATGACCACAACCCTTTAAAGATGGCTTCTTAATGGGAGGAAATTTGTCGTATGAAAATTCCATCCTTGTATCGCTTTACTCGAAACCAGGCCAACAATTAATAACATCCAGTTTAGAGTGGTAAGTTCTTTTCCTCCCCTGAAAACCCCTATATCATCTGTCCTTTCTGTCCTTCCTTTGCTTCATCCCACCTACAGTCAATGTCCCTTTATCTGCCCTTCCTTCCCCTTTGTGTCCATCCCTTCACTTAGGCCTGGTTGTATGGTGCTGAACTTTCCAGAAACTGTTGTGTTAAAACCCATAGAGTTTCTAGCAATTTCTAGCATGACATGATTGCTATTTCCCCCCTGGAAATTATATCATACTGCATGATACTGGGAGTTTAATCCCCCCCCCCCGCCACTGCCAGAATTTATCCTAGTAGGGCCTGCCACAGGGAGGTGTCCCACTATGGCAGGAGAACTGACAATACTGCAGCAGGCCTGGACACAGTTGCATTGCAGAATTCCTACAAGGGCTTAGGGGGGGAGCAATTCATTTTTCCCTGCATCCCCTTTTGCACATTATTTCCTCTTACCCTCTTCCTAGCAGCCCCTATATCCTATCAACTACTCCTGGTTCCTTTTTTCCTTCCCACCCAAAAACCCACCTATTGTATTTCTGCCCATCTTCTATATTATTTTACTTCATTTTTCCCTTTTCCCGCAAGTGAAGCCCAGAGAAGCTTACATCATTCTTCTCCATTTTATTTTCACAACAACCCTGTGAGGTTGGTTAGGCTGATACTGTGTGACCAGCCTAAGGTCACTCAGTGAGCTTCCACTGCAAAGTGGGGATTTGAACCTGAATCTTCCAGATTTTAGTTGGAGTCTCTAAATACTGTACCACACTCATTGGCTGCTGTTGAACAGTAACAAGCAGTTAGGACTAGGCAAGTCATGCAACCAGTGTGGTACCACATTTAGATTTCAGATTTTTCTGCAACCCTGTGGCTTTTCTGGTGCTTGCCAAAAGATCTATGTGGTTTGTTCACAGCCCCAATCTTTGGATATAAGTATCCACAGATGGGACTATGTTGAGAATTTATGAATTTGTGGCTTGGATCTTTTTGGCAAGGTTACAATCAATACATGTTTGACAAAACTACATACTGAAAATGATAAAATCCTGGAAAATAGGGATTTGCTAACAGCATGTGGATGATCTTAAAGAATTAAATTTGCAGCTTGGAAGCCAAAAGTAGAGTGAAAACTTTGCTATGGATGCAGCTAGAATACACTGTAGCACCAGCTCTTCTGAATCAGTTTGTGCCAGCAGGTGCGTGAAGTATTTGACTTAATGCATCTAATTGCATTATAGCCCACCACTCTTGAAAATCAGCTTGCAGTGGGTCAGTAAAAAGAAAATCCATACAATAAAATTCAATAAACCCCACATTAAAACCCAATCACAATAAACAAAAATCTTAACAGATGGCAAAAATCCCATGGCCCTCCTTAAAAGAGGAATGCCTTTGTGAGGGCAGCATGGGGGGGGGAAGCAAGATGTTCAGTACCAGATGTTCAGATACCAATGTCAAGGGGGACCCATATCACCTGCTCTAGCCCCAACTGTAAACCTGGCAGAAGAGCTCCATTTTGCAGGCCCTACGGAAAGCAGTAAGCTCTTCAAGGGTCCGCAGCTCCTCTGAAAGCTCATTCCACCAGGTAGGGGTCAGAACCGAAAAGGACCTGGCCTTGGCTAGGCAAGCATCCCTGGGGCCAGGAACAAACAGAAAGTTGGTACCTGCAGAGTGCAAGGCCTTGCGAGGCACATAGGGCAGAAGATGGTCCCTCAGTTACGTGGGTCCCAGACCATGAAGGGCCTTAAAGGTCAACACCAAGACCTTGAACCTAATCTGGGCCACAACTGGCAACCAATGCAGCTGCCTCAGCACAGGCTGAATATGGGCCCTCCAAGATGTTCCCGTGAGGACCCTAAAAGCCGCATTCTGCACCAGTTGTAATTTCCGTGTCAGGGTCAAGGGCAGGCCCGCATAAAGCGAATTACAGAAGTCAATTCTGGAGGTGACTGTTGCAGGGATTACTGTAGCTAGGTGATCAGGCAAAAGCAGGGTGCTAGCAGCCGAGCCTGGTGAAGATGAAAAAATGCCTAGCTGTGCCTCCATACTTAGTGAGGAATCTAAGCTAGCTTGGAGTAATGGTTAGGAGTGTGGACCTCTAATCTGGCATGCCGGGTTCGATTCTGCGCTCCCCCACATACAGCCAGCTGGGTGACCTTGGGCTCGCCACAGCACTGATAAGACTGTTCTGACCGGGCAGTGATATCAGGGCTCTCTCAGCCTCACCCACCTCACAGGGTGTCTGTTGTGGGGAGAGGAAAGGGAAGGCGACTGTAAGCAGCTCGGAGACTCCTTTGGGTACAGAAAAGCAGCATATAAGAACCCTCTTCTTCTTCTTCAAGGTCACTCTTAAATTCCTGGCTTGTGATAAAATGATAATCTGATAAAATGAGCTCTGATTCAGGGAAACTTAAACTGGAATAAATTCTGCTAATGTCTAAGAAGTTCCCTTGAAGCTACTAGACTCCTGTTTTATTACTTACTGTGATGATGTGATGTGATATGATTCATTCAGACTCCCCTTCATATATACATACATTCTCCACATGTATTTTGGCAGGAATACTTCTACATACACACTATGGACAATGTCTAGCAGGGAGAGAATGCAAGTTAGGATATCTCTGTGAAGTCATATTAATCTGCACTGAATAAAATGGGAGACCTCTTTCAGGACTCACTGCAGTGAATTTGTAGAGTAAAAGAGCTTGGAAAGCAAGAATAATTATAAGTTTGAGGAAAGCCTTCCAGAAACTAGGCTTGTGAAAATACTCCCTTGAGAAAAGTATGCTGTCTGCTTGACCAAATTATTTCTTGTTGCCAATAAGAATTTCCTTGCTCTTGGAACTGCTACCTGCCTTGGCTAGGTAAGCATGAAATGACATGACATGAAATTAACAGTGGCCTGAGTCGTTCTGAGCTTCTGGAACAGGAAATCCCATTTCTCAAGTCCTTTCAAGCCTGCCAGCCTTTCCTGGCAACGCCCCTTACAGCTGAAGCTGATTGAGATTACAGCACTAAAAATAACTCCGACAATAAGCTGTGCATTAAAAAAGTAACAGATGGAGCTTAGAGGTCAAGGCATAGATCTGTGGTATAGCACTAACTTGGTCTGCTCAGAGTTTCAAGGCCAATCCCCAACTGTTCAAAAGGTCTCCAGTACTGGGGCAGACCCACCTTCTCAAACATGGGGAATGTCTACTGACCAGAGATGACAACACTGGGTCACCTAGCCCAACAGTAATAACCCAAGGCAGCTGTCTTCAGAGTAGACTTTCCTTGTGTTTTCTGCATTCACTGGGCTCATTGTAGTTCAAGTTAAATTGCTGGGGTTTTATTTTGGTATAGTGGTTAAGAATGGTGGCCTCTAATCTGGAGAATTGAGTTTGATTTGAGAACTGAATTTGATTCTCAGCTCCTCCTTCACATGCAGCTAGCTGGGTGACCTTGGGTCATCACAGTTCTCTTAGAACTCTCTGTCTCATCTACTTCACAGGGTGTCTGTTATGGGGAGAGGAAGGGTAGGAGATTGTAAGTTGCTTTGAGATGCCTTTGGGTAGTAAAAAGCAGAGCATGAAAAACCTGCTTCTCTCTGTCATGTACACACACACACACACACACACACCTTCTCTCTATCAGAGCCACAGAAAAAGAAAAAAATATGGGTGTAATCAAAAGCAGAAATACTATTCAACATTTTTTCTTATGTTTCCCCACAAAAAAGCAGTATGTTGCTTGGGCATACCTAAAAGGGAAGGAATGCAGTTGTGGATGTTGACTTTGGGACCCATACTTGCAAGGAATTCGAGCAACAGATACATAAACAAACCATGGCGTTTGTTGTAACATAGTCTTGTGATGATAACTTTATTAGGTGAGCTAGAATCAGCAAAAGTGTAACTTCAGAGAAATTATTCTTCAGCCTGTTAGAGATTATCAGCATAGTGCCATGTTTGTGGGTCTTGCTGCCACACCTGCCAAGGGGAAGAATGGCAAGCAGTTTGGTATGCCCTAGCAGGACTTTGGATTATATTTATTTGTAATTCGACTTATTAGCCACCACTCCCAGCCAAGGGAGCAATTTCACAGAGAGTGCTTTTGTTAGAGAGCTAATAGGATCACTTCCAGTACCCAAGAGGAGTGCAGGGCTATTACATTAAAATATTAACCAATCAAGACCTGATCTGAAAATGCTACGATTTCAGAACTGAAATATAATGATCATGAAGATTCAGATATTTTTAGATGTTGTCTACAAGTGTATAAAAACAAACCAAAACAAAAATGGTATTTTTCAGGTTTGGGTATATTGAACCCAAACAATACTGGTATTTCTTGATATTTCTGATCCCAATACCAGTGTGGTATTCAAATTCAAGAATGCTGATTTTCTTCTTCTTCTCCATTATACACTATGGGGAACGTTATAGTCAATGGTCCTCATAGGGTATAATGGAGAATTGATTAAGGAATACATTTTGCTTTGGGGGCGGGGGCTGTTTTTTGAGAGAGACACACTGGGTCCAATTCTATGAGCCCCCAAAGCAGATGTTCCATCCCCCATTGCTTTCGATGTAGGGGAGGAAAAGCATTTAAAGGGAATGCAGTCATTTTAAAATTAAAATACCTTTGCAAGCCATTAAATCAGTGAACCCTGAAGGTGTTTAAAGGATTTGCTGGATTGTGATTTTGTAAGTTGTGGGAGTTTTGTAGCTGGCTTGGAGCTGTATTTTAATAAATCTGAACTGATCTAGAGGACTTGCCATCCCTTTAAATACTTTCTCCAAGGCATGAATTTACCCAGAAGGTATTTAAAGAGACTGCAACCCCTTTAAACAACCTTCAATTTCTGCTATCTAGTGGTCCTGAAAAATCCAGATTATTTTTGGGTTTCTTCAGGCTCAGCCATTTTGGATAGCCCCAAAAATATCAAAATCTATAACTGGATGAAATTATATTTAAAACATTTTGGGCTTGCATTAATATGACCATTATTTTGATGCTTGGCTATCAGAACTCAATGCCAAAGGGGAGGGAACAGAGAGTAACTCGCCAGATACATAACTGACAAGAATGATTTCCATTGAACAGCCAAAGCTGCCTTATACTGAATTAGACACTTGGTCCATCAAAGTCAATATCCTCTGTTCAGACAGGCAATGATTCTCTGTGGTCTCAGGGACAGGTCATTCATATCACAGTCAGATCCTTCCAAATGGTGAAGCCAAGCATTGAACCCGGGACATTCTGCATGCCAAGTAGATGCTCTGTCATTGAGCCATGGCCCTGACTCAAGCAGTGAGCAGATTTACATTTGGCAGCAAGGAAGATTGTACTAATAGATCTGGGCCACGTGGCCAATAAAGCAGCTCTACTCAGCAGTGGGGAACAGGAGTATACCTGTAGCTGGTGTCAGTACTAGAAGTCTCCATGAATTCAAGTGAGTTCCTTGAGAGGTGGCATAAAATGTTCTAAATAAATAAAAAAAATACTCAGTACACCAGTCATGTCTCCATTGGCAGAGGGTATCTATCTACTTCTGACTCCGTATTTAAGCAAATTCACTTCTACCAATGAATGGACCTTGACAGCTCAGGCCAGCCAAATCTTTTTAGATCATGGAAGTTAAACAAAATCAGCCCTGATTAGTACTTGGATGGGAGACCACTAAGGAGTATCAATGCTGTGGCAAAGAATCAGGCAGTGACAAATCACCTTTGAATGTTTGTGCATTGAAAGCCCTATGGAGTTACCATAAGTCAGAGCATTTGTGCATCTGGTGAAATATAGCGTCATGCCAGCTGAGTGGCATAATGCTAAATAAAATCTTGCCTCCCAGCCCCTCCTCACCTTTCCTGCTGTCTTGCTCTTCTCTGCCACCATTTTGCACTTCTCCCCCTCCACAAGTGCTGCTGGTAATGGCGGAAGAGAGCAACATGATTTACTTGGGACTCACTTCTGCCTGTCACTCAAGCCAATCAGCCAATCCCCTCTCTCCATGCTTTGAAGGGCCCGCAATGGCCACTAATTTTTTGTTAATCAGTAGTTCTCCACTGAAACACCTATGCATTTTATCATAGGTGCATAGTGCTTCTTTATTGCCACCGCTTATGAAATTATGAGACTTGCTTCTTTTAAGAATAAATATTGTTCCTGATTTTTTTTGGGGGGGGGGCTTAGAGACGCATGCTTTGTGCTATAACTTTGGGGATGTATTTTTTTTAACGTTTACAATTAAATAACTATTTGTTGCTCCAGGCGGTTCGCTTGGAGAACAAAAACCCTCTTGAGAGAGGGAGGGAGCGAGGAGAGAGCACCCAGCTCCCCCGTGTGATCCAATGGGGAGGCTTCTTCAAACTCCGGGGACAGGCAGGATGGGAGAAGAATTTTCTCTGGGGAGGCGAGGGGGGAGAGGGAAGGAGCTTTAGAGAGGCATGATTTGTGCAACATTTGGAAAAAAATTCTTTCTGCCATCGCCTGCACACTTGTCTACTGGAAAAGTGGG
Organism: Paroedura picta; assembly: GCF_049243985.1. Taxonomy (NCBI): domain Eukaryota; kingdom Metazoa; phylum Chordata; class Lepidosauria; order Squamata; family Gekkonidae; genus Paroedura; species Paroedura picta. Next base: position 87,438,454 of record NC_135370.1, on the reverse strand, counting down.
GCAGGAGCAGGATGAGGCAGGCTCCTTGCGCATTTGAGCCTCCATACCTTTCTTTGGCTGGTGGGCTGCTGGCTGCTCTCCATTAGGTAGCGCAACATATGTTGGTGAATCCACTTTTTGGGATTCACCAACTAGCACTTTAAAATGGAGGATGTAGCCAGCCAGACGCAGCCCAGATGCTGGATGTTGGCGATATCATGTGGAGGTGCCAAAATATGACGACTACTTAAGGTAAGTGTTACGCTATATTTAAAAGGTGTGGAAATGCCCTCAGTTGTGACTTCACAGCACTTTCCACTGCCAGAGAACAGCCTGGTAAACAGCAGGAGTTTACCTTCCCTAATCTGTATACTCTTTTTTTGTTTAAGAGCAGGCACTTCTAATCCCCAATTTATTTATTTATTTATTTATTTATTTATTTATTTATTTATTTATTTATTTATTTATTTATTTATATGCTGCCCTCCCGCGAGGCTCAGGCTCACATGAATGGGTGATTTGTGTGAGTATTCAAGGATCTCCCTATGCTCTCTTGGACTGCCTGTGCCTGCCTGTAAACATTGTGCAACCAAGAAATTTAATTTGCTATCAAATTTCTTCTATATATCTAGAATTTGGCAAGGTAGATCCTTTGTTAGTGGCACAGCTCTGAGAATTTTGTCCAAACTGGCAGGGCAGGAGGCAGAATTGCAGCAGGGAATGTATTTGTACTGGTTTGAACAGGAGCAAGTAGCAAACCTAGCAGAGGAGCTGAAGGAGCAAGGTAGAGAAAAATAAAATTTTGTCATTGTTCCTGCTTTTCTATGATTCAGTTGATGTCAAGTTGTAGTGCTAAGAAAAGACTGAAAGATTATGGGGAAGTGTCCATTTGATTTTAATATACTTGCACTTGGTTGTTAATATTGTTCATAACCTGCCCTGCAGAGCTTTCCTCTCAGTTTACTATTTCCTCAGCCCTCTTGTAGACAGATCAGACCTTAGTGCTGGCTCATGCCACCATCCGCTCTTTTGGGTTGCACCTTATGCTTGGATCTCTATTTCCCCAGATATAGCTTGAATAATCCATTTCCTCATTTTTTTTAAAAAAAGTGCCACAAGAAGTATCTATATGCACATGCATTTTCCGATTAACAGTTCAGGGCCTCTTTTCCCCTCAGTTACCCCCTTGGCACCCTCTCCCCCACAGACCCTTATTTAGATGGTCAGTGCAGGGATTATTTATTTATTTTTTATTCCCGTGGGTTGGAACAAATTTGCAGGAGGGCTTTTTATCACTTTTTGCATCGCAGTCCAGGAGAGGGGGAGCCCCCTTTTGTGAGCTGAGGGTGTATCCTCAGGAAGAAGGGAAATTATCCACTCCAAAGCTGAAAGGGAGATTTCTGCCAATTAACTTTGCTAGCCATAACTTTGCATGGCCGCCTCCACCACCACCACAGTGGCACTCCCACAGGGTTCCTTAGTGTGCCAAGATTAGAGGGGCAAGGAGCTGGACTGAGAAAAAGAAATCAGCAAAGATCCCTTCCACTAAATTGCTTCTTTAACAGCAGAACTAGAACCAGTCTATTATTTTATATGATATATAGAAGAAATAATATCAATATCTGTCTCAGTGTTCAAGGGAAACGAGTGTCTGTCCTCTCTCTCTCTGAATTATGGGGGCCAGGTGCAGCCCGTAGCTTCTCCCTGCTCTCTTTATGCTGCTGTCAAGTTGGGAGGCAGCAGGTATCATTTTTCCCATTACAATCCATCTCCTTACTTTCTATATAGTGCAGGACCAAGTATGGCATACAGCAGGTCTGATCAAAGACAACAGGTAAGAGAAGCCACTCCTAGTTCTTGTTTGCAAATGTGGGGAGAGTGGTTTCCATGAGCATTTCCTCATAATCCTACTTCCTTTACCTCTAAATATTAAAGATTCATATGCACAAGGTAATGGAAAGAAATCAGCCAGATTTTTGACAGCTGTCCAAATCTAGGTTTGTGAACATCCAGCTGTGGGCTGGAGATTGCCCAGGATCACAACTGCCCTCCAGATGAAGAGATCAATTCCCCTGCAGAACATCATTGCTTTGGAGGGTGGACTAAGGTATTGTTCCCTGCTGAGGTCTCTTCTTTCCCAAAACCTTGCCATCCCAAGGCTCCACCCCCAGATATCCAGGAATTCCTCAGTATGAGAGGAACTGAGCTGATCTCTATTGCTGGAATATCTGTTGTGATTACCCTTGGAAGCTGAGATCCCTAGAGGGAGAGAAGGAACCAGGAAAGGGAGAGAGGATGTGGGGGGAAAGAGGACATAGAGAGGGGTGGTGGTGGCATGAGATGCCTCCTGCAAATCTTTGAAGGTTCCCCGCTTGTACTGATTCTAATAGTAAAGGTAAAGCTAAAGGTATCCCCTGTGCAAGCACCGAGTCATGTCTGACCCTTGGGGTGACGCCCTCCAGCGTTTTCATGGCAGACTCAATACGGGGTGGTTTGCCAGTGCCTTCCCCAGTCAGATTCTAATAGTAAAGTTAACCAAATCTGGGGATATTTTATCTGGTGATTGGAGTCCTGAATGGACAAGACAGATATTTCTGCTCACCTAAAAAAATGCCAGAGGTTTGCCAAAAACATAAATGGGGAAGGGTTAAAAAATGATAAAAGGAATGCCTGTAGCGATACAAACAGAAGCCCTTAGCAGCAGTTGCTAGGTAACCACAGCATTCTAGGCTTATATCTGCAAAAGAAAGTGAGATGGGCCCTTTCTAGGGCCTTTGAGGGACGACTCTTAGGGGGCAGGCCCAGCAAGAACCAGATGGTTCTTGGCAGGCCCAACAAGAACCAAATACATGACTCATCTTTGCTTGGCTGCTTCCTACTGTCAACAGCAGCCACCCTATTAAAGCCAGTGTGGTATATAGGGATGGATGGTTCAGCTCAGATAAGCCAAAAAGCCAAATCAATGCTGATTCTGGTACTTGTTCAGCTCATCGGAGCCGAACCGCCCATTCCCTGCATTCAAACAGTCCAAATCAGGGTGGCCAAATTGCACTCCAGCTATTTGGCCATGATTCAGCAATTCAGATGCATCCCCCCACTTTTCCAGCCAGTGCCTGAGAAAGTAAGGGGAGAAAACGACATGCCGAACAACTGATAATGACAGCCTCTCCACCCACTCCCTTTAAATCCCCCAGCTTGGGCAGGAAGCCATCTTGGGGAAGGCAAGTGAAGGGTGGAAGAGTCCAGCCTGTACCCACCCTCCTGGTGCTTCCTGGAGTCAGCTGCTGGGTGTCCTTGGGGAGTGGAGGAGTCCAGCCCACAACCATCCTCCCTGAGGCTTCTGCAACCAGCTGCCATCAGGGAGAGCAAGTGAGGGGTGGAGGAAACTACCCTGCACAGCACTCTGCAGTTAGCTGCTGGCTCACATCAGGGAAGGGAGGCATAGGGAACTCTGTTCCTGCCCTCCCTGATCTTTAAGGATCCAGCTATTGAGAAGGCAGGGAGGAAGATATTTAAAGGGTGCACAAAAGAGAGCCAGTTTGGTGTAGTGGTTAGGAGTGTGGACCTCTAATCTGGCATGCCGGGTTCAATTCTACACTCCCCCACAAGCAGCCAGCTGGGTGACCTTGGGCTCACTACAACACTGATAAAACTGTTCTGACCAGTCAGTGATACCTGGGCTCTCTCAGCCTCACCCACCTCACAGGGTATCTGTTGTGAGGAGAGAAAAGGGAACTGTTCTCTGTAGTTGGCAGATCAGCTATGATCCAAGAGTCTCCAGGTTGGCAACCCTAGAATGAAATGAGGAGGAAAGAAAACGGGAGAGGCTACAGGGGTTTTTAGGAAAGGGAAAGCGGAAATAAGTGGGGGAGAGGGAAATGAGAGGCCACCCCCAATTCCTTATGGGTTCCTGCTTGTTACCTTCTAATTCTGTATGTGCCTGCCACCCTATTCTCCCCAAAGGTTGACTTTCCTGGAGATTAGACATTGTCCTTGGGGAGGGCAGAAATTGGGACTGGGAGGGAGCTCGGTGGGAAGTAGTTTCATAGCGCCCACTCTCCAAAACGGCTGTTTCCTCCAGGGCTATTGAGCTCTGCACTGTAATTTTAGGAGAACTCCAGGCTCTTCCTTGAAGCTGGTAACCCAACAAGTTATTCGACGTGCATGTTTTATCACTGGGTCTTCATCTGCTCTGGGTATAGCACAAGGGTAAACCAATGCTTGTGGGAATGCTTACAGTATCCTTCCAAGTACAGTTATACCCTTCTCAGTCCATCGGAATCAATGCATTTAGAAAGTTGTAGGCTAGCTCTATTTAGGATGACACTGTGTATTCAAGCTTTTGTCTTTGTTGCTTAGTTACTGTTTCTTCAGAGAAGGCACAGTAGTTATTCCAAATGAAGCTGATCAACTCTACAGTGGCCTCTAGTGGGCCATAACATGAAACTGGCAAGGGAACCAAAAGAAAACCATGTGGCCAAAAAAAAAAACTGTTCTCATAAATCGGTTCTTCTACTTAACACCAGTAACATCACCTTTGGATACGTGGATACAAAAACAAATCTACATATGTATGTGAGCTGGGTTGCTGACTGGCCAGGAAAAGAACTTATCCCACTCCTGTGCTTACAAAACAGGCTTGATACAGAAAAATCAGCAGTTGAAGCTTTTCTCAGCATTGAGCTAGACATGCGATAAATAGCCTGTAGATGAAACCATGGAAGGGATAGCTATAGAGACCAGTTCAAAAGTTGGCAAGACATTTGCAATGGAACAGAGAATCAGGAAGACTGAGATTAAATGTGGTAAATGAGTGTCAAAAAAGATTTGGAATAGTTTTTTTCTAAAAGAAACAACACAGAAGGAATGTCTTCTGCCACAGTTTGGGAAGAACGGAAAGCTTTTATCAGAGGAACTGCAATTTAAAAAAAAAGGACGATCACAACAAGCTAAGATAATGGCAGGAAGCAATCTTACTTTTTTAAAAACTAGCAGAGATCAAACAAAAATCAATTAGACATATTAAAAGTGGAAGAGGCATGGAATTGTATCTTCTACAAAATATGGACTGTGTTCCTGCATCCTGGAATTAGATATATGGAATATACTTGAAAAAACAAGCAAAGATTTTAATTAACAGGAAATTAACAGAAACAATTTCAATTGAAAATGGAGTACATCAGGGATGTTCTTTTATCACCTTTATTATCCATACTAGCAATAGAGATTTCAGCTATAAAGATCAGACAAGATGACAAAATTAAGGAACTAAAAGTGAATGCTGTCGAGTTGAAAATGGAAAGCTATACCCACAACATGGTTCTAACAGTCTTGAATGCCCAGAAATTGTTGCAATGTGTAATTGAATGTATCAAAGAACAGAGATCCTTATCAGGCTATAAGATTAACAGAAAGAAGACAAAAAAGATAAAAATTTTAAAAACACAGCAAGATGAAGAGGAGATTACAAAGAGCACAGCGTGTTCAGCAGCTACTGATCTTATTAAATATTTGAGAATAAATGTGACAGGGCAAAATAGTAATCTTTAAAAAAAAATTCTACCAGAAAACATGGTAATTGAGACAAGCAGGTTTATCAAGCAGGAATTAAAAAAAAAACTGGCTGAGAAGAATGTGCAGCTAAAACTAAACTTTCTGTTCCAAATGTTAGCCGTGTGTGTGTATGTATAATAATAAAAAAAAGAGTGGCAAAGAAAGATGAACCCATTTATAAAGGTAAAGGTAAAGGTATCCCCTGTGCAAGCACCGAGTCATGTCTGACCCTTGGGGTGACGCCCTCTGGTGTTTTCATGGCAGACTCAATACGGGGTGGTTTGCCAGTGCCTTCCCCAGTCATTACCATTTACCCCCCAGCAAGCTGGATACTCATTTTACTGACCTCGGAAGGATGGAAGGCTGAGTTAACCTTGAGCCAACTGCTGGGATCGAACTCCCAGCCTCATGGGCAGAGTTTCAGACAGTATGTTGGCTGCTTTACCACCCTGCGCCACAAGAGAATCCATTTATGTGGAATAGCAAAAAATCCAGGATGCTTCAAAATATCACAAAATGAAAAAAAAAATTCAGTCCCAAATATAAAATTATATTACCAAGCAGCATGTCTGGTCTGGATTGAACTGGATTAAAAACCCAAGATGTAGAATAGTAAAATTAAAATCAGCAAACTATGAGGAAGATTAGCACATTATTTATGGATTAAGAAATCAGTTTAAAAGATCATAACACAAGAAAGAAGTCACATTATCAGAGATGGACTTTTGAGAATATTATTTACATGCCAGAATTTATTGAGCCCCTCAAACACTCTCCTTATTCCCCAATAGAACTTTACAATGATAAGAACATAAGAAATAAAAATGATTTTTAAACATATGCCTTGATGATAAATACTCAAGGGAAGATCAAGTCTTGGCATGATATCAAAGATGAAGATGTAAATATGCAGTGATTGTTATATTATCAGTGAGGGATGGGTGATTTGATTTGGATAAGCCTGAAAATATGTGAATCAATGCTGATTTTAGTATTTTTTTATTTTTATCTGAGCCAAATCACACAAGTTTAAATGAGCTGAATCAGAGAAGCCTGAATTTATTTGGGTTTGCTTTGGCTGATTAAGAAATGCCCTGCCAAACAGCTGATCCTGAGGTTCAGCTGTTTGGCAGAGTCTTTAAAAGACTCTGAAAAGTGTATGGGGATGAAAGACCCCACCAAGCAGCTGAACCTCAGGATCTTCGAATGTTTTCACCACACACCCTTCTGAAGCTCTCTGCAGCTACTAAAGTGGAATACAAAGACTCTCCCCAGCTGCTGGTCCTGAGGTACAGCTGCTTGGCAAGGGTCTTTAAATGCTCTAATACATTAAATACAGGGTTCTTCCTTCCCTGGATACACCTCAGAGTCTTCTGAGAGAGACCCTCCACAGCTTCATAGAGATGTGTGTGGAACACTTGTAAAGACCCCACAAAGTAGTTGAGTCTCAAGATCAGGTGTTTGGTGGGGTGTTTCTTCCCCATCCTGATGCAGCCTGGGTAGGGTGGGGAAAGCAGCTGGCCTGTCAGCCCCATCCTTGCCTTCCCTGACCCTCTGGACCTGGCTCAGCAGACCCAAAGCCTGTCTGCTGCCTTCCCTGCATGGCCTCGTGTCCCCTTAAATGCCTCCCAAGCCACCAAACAGATGATCCTTGGAAAGACGTCTCTCCATCACAGAATCAGGAGTTGGCAGCTGATTTGGCAGAATGGGTTTGGGTTTTCCCAAATCAATCAAACTCAATTTGATATGCAAAATCAATGATTCAATTGATTTGTGTTGAATCAAGAAAACTCAAATCTGAATACTATTGAATTTCCCCCCACTCCACATCCCTCTATACCTATCTCAAGACTGAGAAAAAGCATGAGCACTGAAGTTGGAGTTCTAAGAAATGCGATTAAATTTGGAATTGGGTGGGGTGTAGGCATGCCACGTTGCTTGGCATGGCAGGCAATATCCCACCCTTGACCCTGGACTTCTGCTTAATGGGATCAAAATGGCTGTGGGAACACAACACTGGTCTAGGAGTTTCTCATATTTTTATGGAAAAAAGCCCACAGACTTGTGGAATTGCCCAGCAACATGCTCTCACAGCCATTTATATTGATTTCAGCAGTAGCTGATGCTCAATGCTCTTGGGAGCAGCCAGGCCTGAGACGTCAGTGAGGGACACTATGTAAGCTGAATGAATAAAGAAAGAGGTAACAACACTAGTCAAAACCATATTTTCAAGTTCTTTGACTGCAGTTCCCTGTAAAATGGGGTAGGTGGGAAGAAGAGGAAAGTCTCCCTACCAACCTGATCTACGGCAGGGATTAGGGGAATTGCCCTTGGCCAATCATGCTTGCCTGTGCAGTAGTTTCCCTCCCACAGATTTGCAAATACTGCTGGTTGTGAAAAGGTCTTGGATTACTTTGGAGGCCCATGCCTAGAACATCCTTGGAGTATGCAAACTCTGGCATGGATCTTGAACTTCTACTGTGGTCTTTTGCCTGGACTACAGACTGGTTTAATTGTTTTTTGCTTATGTTAGGGAAACTACTATTTTGTTGGGCTCAATAGAAGGGGCTAGTAGTTGTGGTAGATAGCTGTTTCTTTTTTCCGGGGGAATTAGTTAAAAAGAAAATACACATGGTTTTCAAAGGGGCAGGGAACTGCTTTGTTGTTATGAATATATATTTTTTGTTGGTTCTAATATGCCACTTTTCTCTACACAAAAGAGTCTCAAAGCAGCGGAGACGACTGAAGATGGTGCCATAAAAGCTGGACTTCTGTTCAGCTCTTCAGCCATGCCGAGGGTCAGGAGCTTCTGCACCTGGCTGACCTGAGCAGATACGCAAATCTGCTCACCGGTCACCCCAGGAACCGGGAACGGCACCCTGAGGGTCCTACAGATCCGTGGGGAGGTAGGGGGACCGAACTCCTGGATTAATAGCGGCCTGTGCTCAAGGTCACGATGGCGTCCTTGTCGCAAACAACTCTACAAGCTTGAAACGACCAGCTGACCTTACATTCTTCCCAGACCATCTGTTACCAGATCGACAGGAGCGTTGACAGAAGCTTGGAATCTGTCACAGTAAGAATTGAAAGCTTTCTGGCTTTTCTCTTTCTTCCCCCACAAGCTCTTCCTTCCCCCCCCCTCAACCAATTTACAAGCGAATTCCCTCTTTCGTGGAGTGAGAGACTCCCAGCTAATTATACCCACTAACCAAACAAAGACAGAGCTTTGAAGATTTGTTGGTGAAAGTTCAGTGGGGGAATTTGACTTGATACGGAGATCGACAAACTGATAATTTGGGATCGTTCGTGCTCCCGCGAGACCTCACGAGACTTTCTGTTTATAGTTTGTGACTGCCTAGAACTATGGAAGAATTAACTAAGGCACAGCTTTTCCATTTGTTATGCAAAGGAAACTCAAAGATACTGAAAGCAGTCAATAAGCAGGAAAAGGAAATCCGTGGGACTAAGGGGGAGCTTTTGGATGGAGCCCATGGTCCGGAGAGACCAGCTGATGACGTAGCTCAGCTAACAATAAATCAAACGAAACTTCAATGTCTGGAAGTTAATCTACTGGAGGGAGAGAGTGCCAGAGATGTAAAAACCCAAAGTACCTTTGAAGAACCTGGGAAAACAGATTCAAGGAAGGAAAGTACCGAAAACCTGGAAGTCTATTCAGAGCAGGAAATGATTTGGATCAGCAAAATAAAAAGAGTCTATTCAAAAGCGACAGCAACCAGGAAGCTATCAGGAGATATTCCTGTGCGACCAGAGGAAGAGATCCAAATTGACAAAGGATTCAGAGCCTACTCAAAGGCGACTGGAAGCAAGAATCAAGTAAGAGATTTCTTTGGCCCTGACAGAAGGACAATCAGAAACACTCTACTATGGAAAAAAACACAATTTCATTTTCTGCGACCACCTGAAGGATGAGTTGAACAATGGAGTATTCTCCTGGCTTCCTGTGGGAAAGACAGCAGTAGTAACTTTTTAGGACAGGACCAATATATGAAGGGAACTGACTTTATATCATCTAAGACAATAATAGAATATATCCTTATAATAGATTATACCCTCATATGTATCAACAACCACTTTGCTAAGAAAGATGGTAATAACTCCTAGATCAGGATTAATATGCGATGGGAATTGAATATGTATGTCAATATGTATGCTAAAAGAGGATGACAAACCATACTTCATAGGCATTAACAAGACGGCAGTAGTAATTCTTGGGTCAGGGCCAATTTATGAAGGAGACTGACCTAATATCATTTAAGATAATAACAGAATGTATTCTTATAACAGATCATACTCTCATATGTATTAACAATCACTTGGCTAAGAAAAATGGTAAAAACTTCTAGATTAGGAATAATATGTGATGGGAACTGAATATCTATGTTAAAAGAGATGGCAAACCATATCAGCTGGTCGCTTTTTCTGCTCAATTTCTCTGTAAATGCTTTATATAATAATAAATAATAAAATTATATTAAAAAAAAAAGAGTCTCAAAGCAGCTTACATTCGCCTTCCCTTTCCTCTCCCCACCACAGACACCCTGTGAGGGAGGTGAGGCTGAGATAGCCCTGATATCACTGCTCGGTCAGAACAGCTTTATCAGTGCTGTGGGGACCCAGCTGGTTGCATGTGGAGGAGTGCAGAATCAAACCCGGCTCACCAGATTAGAAATCCGCACTCATAACCACTACACCAAACTGTTCTTATTTTAACTTTTGATCATTTGCTATATTCCAGGAGTTAAAGAATAGCCATCCTTGAAACTGACCATTTCCCCCATAGGAAACAAACAGTGGCTGTAAAATCAGGCCACTTTGTCTAGTTCACTTGAAAGTTGTGATGTCTTTGAAGAGGGAGGCCTATGTTTGCAGAAACTTTTGTGCCATTGGGTGAAAAAACAGGCACTCTGGAAACCCACAACTTCTCCCCATCAGAAACAATGGAGAGAAGGGTGACAAAGGACACCTTTTCCAAAGAGACATAAAATTGGGCTTCATTGTCCAATCCTCTTGAAAGTTGGGTGAACCTATGACAGAGCAGGAAGATCAGGTACTCTGAAATTTTGGGTGCCACTGGGTGAAAAACAACTGCTTCAGAAAATGTGCCATTTTCTCCCCTAGGAAATAATGGGAAGACAACCAATTTGACAGTAATGGAAACTGATTCCCTCCCCCCGACAAAATTTTCCAGTATGATTAAAAATACTCCCAACATTTAATGAAAATGATAACCGTGCTGTTTCTGAAATTACAAAACATCAAGAAAGACCTTTGCATTGTTTTTTTTTCTGTGATAAAACCTCTGTGATACATCTTGATCAGCCTTGAGTCACTTACCTTTCATCTCTCATCTGCCAAGCTCCCTGCAAAACCTTCCTGCTGCACTTCCATAGTCCCTCTGAACACCCCCTTTGTCTTAGTGAAGCTTATGTATAAACACTCACAGAAAGTTCTTCGACTGGTGGAAGCCCAACTTCATTATTTGCATTATATATATACATGCCAGAAAACTAAATGCTGGTTCAGCCATCCATCCTCCAAACTCTCCTTTCCAAATAGTTAAAGCACATAAGAACACCTTGTCTGTTTATATTTTTCAATTACCTTATTTAAAAAAAAAAAACAGGAAACATCCTTCAAAACATTGAAATCGATCTTCATGGACTTGAGGATGCATAATGAAATTGCTGGGAAGTAGCTAGAGCAGCCAAGAAAGTACTTTCTCATACAATACATATTTAATATATGGAATTCACTATCAACTGATGTAGTGAAGGCTTTATGGTTTTAAAAGGGGATATAAACTAAGTCTATCAATGACTATTAGAGATGACTAAATAGAACCTTCCTGTTCAGAAGCTTTTGAACATTAGTTGTTGGGATGCAAAAGAACAAAGTTTTACGTTCAGTAGCACTTTTAAGACCAACAGAATTTAATTCTGGTTATAAATTCTGAAGAAGTGCACATGTACACACAAGTGTATACCCAGAATTCAACTTTGCTGGTCTTTAAAGTGCTACTGGACAAACTTTGTTCTACTGCTGCACACCAACCCAACTATCCACCAGGATACTATAAGTCAGGGAGGTTTTGCCCTGCTTGTTGGTCTCTTGGGGGCATTTGGTGGCCAATATGGGAAATAGGATGTTGGACTAGGTCAGCCTTTCCCAACCTTTCTACCATAGAGAATCCCCTGAAATATTCTTCAGGCTTTCTGAAACCCCTTAAGTGATGTCAGCAGGTCACACCTTCCTGCTGTGCTCCTGGAAGTCACATCACCAGAAGGAACATGACTTCCCACTGGATGTGACATCACCAGGCTACTCCCAAAGAATAGAAAGTGACAGCAAAGAAATATTTTCAGATGATTTGTGAAACATACCTGTACTCTGGGATGGCTAGCGGTTTACTATTCTTCACCAAAGGGAAATAGGGCCTGGGCAGGTCTATGCTGCACTGTTGCTCCCACACCCACCCCAAAACCAGAAACAGGACCAGGGCAGGTCTATGCCACCCCATCACCCCCAACCCCCCTCCATGCCAGAAAGAGTGTCAGAGCAAGCCTATAATTCATAATACAATACAATAATTCATAAGAAATGCATTAAAAAACAGCCATTATAATCTTTAACATTTAGCTGTTAAAACATTTGAGCAGTGGCCTCCTGGGTGGAGCCAGTCCAGCTCTGCTTCCAGTCCATGGGCCAATCAGGATGTGCATAGCAAAGCTGTGTGTGTCCTGATTGGCCCAGCCCTGCTCACACCTGCCCCCCAAAAACCCTGGTGAGGAACACTCTGGTGCACTCACCGCCAGTCTGCCCCTGACCGCTGCTGGGAAAGGAGGTTGGTGGGGCTGCTCCTCACTGGGAACGGGCCAGTGGAGGGAGAAACAGAGTCCCCACCAGTGCTTCCTGCTGCCACCCCGAAAATGCCTGCTAAGGCCTCACTAAGGCTATGGGGAGAAGTGTGTTGTCCCTGCCACAGCTCCCTGCTGCTGCCCCATAAACACCCACCGAGGCCTGTGAAGGCCTTGGCAAGCCTTTACGAGGTAGAGGGGGGAGGCGAGGGAATGGGGCAGTGGAGGGAGAAATGGAGTCCCCACCAGCGCTGGCTACTGCCACCCTGAAAACACCTGCTGAGGCCTTAGCGAGCCTTTTTGGGGTGGCAGCGTGAGGCGTGTCGTCCCTGCCACCTCCTCGAAAACAGCCACCGAGGCCTGCAGAGGCCTCACCAAGCCTTTTCAGGGGGGAGGGGGGGATGTGCATCATCCCCACCAGCTCTCTCCAATGCCACACCGAAAAGGGAAAGGAGGTCGGTTGGGCTGCCTGGGGGGGGGGGGGGGGTTGGAAGAAGGGAGTTCCCACCAGTGCTTCCCCTGCCACAAAAAGGCTTCTCTCTCTCCTGCCCCCTGGGGAGGGTGGCCCTAGTGCCTGTTGTATTTTGCGATACAATGGGATCTTTAGTTAGTAAGATTACATTGATCTGGTTCAGCATGGCTGCTCTTCCACCAGCAACAGGAACTTCACTAGGTGGCTACAGAGAAATGCTTCTCATGCTTCCTGGACAAACCTTCTAACATGGGGAGCCTGAGTGATTCTTGTGTTTTCTTCTCTGCTTTAATGTGACAGTGTTCATGCCTGGGCTTAATGCAGTCTCATAATGACACTTACCTGATCTTTATCTTGATAGATGCCACCAGCCACTGACATAAACAAGACACAGTTGCAGCCGATATCTTTACTGAATGAATTTATTGTTTTTGAACTAAAGTTGCTCACAGTTATTTAACAAGGGATACATCAGAAGGTTCCTTTTTGTCCATTTTAACTGTTAAATAATGTCATTCTGTGTCTGCATGTGTGAGTGTGTGTGCGTGTGTGTTTGTGTCTTCAAAGTACAAAATAGGAAGGATAACAAGAGGTATTGCTTTCATTTATTCTTATGTCTTGTGTAAGTAGTCCCCTTCCTGATCGTACCATATGGGTTTTGCTGTATTATTTATTAGTATTAGTATTATTTTTGTATTGAAATCCCAGCCTTTTGTAGAGGTACAATGTAACAGAAGCATCAAAATCTATACACAAGGGAAGAGAAAAGAGAGGAAGGGCTGAGGGCAGTGGAAGGGATGCTTGGGGGAGAGGGAAGGAGAAGGTGGAGGCAGAAACGACAACAAAAGCAAAAGAGACTCATTTACAGCAACATCATGCAATTAAAACTGCCCCCAAACTTCTTGCATCCTCCCCTCCCCTCCTCCCCATCCATCACCCTTCCAGTGTCTGACATGCACACAGCAATACAAGAGAAAAGTTTCAGATTAGGAAAAAACAAACAAACAAAAGCACCCTCGCATTTTTTGTGTCTCTTTTTTTTTTTAAAAAAAGGGGGTTTTCCCCCTTCAAACCTATGTACAAGAAAAACAGGTCCAAGAAGGGCAAACCAAAAGGGGAAACAAAGACAAAAACAAAATCAACAAAAATATATAGAAAGGAAAGAGTGAGGGAGAAATTTAATGTTACCATTAAAAAATCTTGCAGTACAACATACACTCATAGGAACCCAACAAACAACAATTGAAGGTAGTAAGAGAATAACACTAATACTAAATCTACATTTTAAAAATATTGGTAAAGGAGAATTTCTCCTGCTGCTTCTTCATTGTTTGCCTGTGACATACATGATCATAGTATGTAAAAACATTTGATTGCGGGCCAGATTAAGTTACACTTGGTGTAACGGTTGGAGAGGAAAGAAAGAAAAAAGACAGACACCCCCATCCAAAAAAGTGGAATGTTGGCAAGAGGAACAAGTGAAGCATTCTTGTTGTCATTCTTTTCCCCCTCCCCAAACTAAACAGGAATCAGGGTCACCTCTACACTGTCATGAAAGCAGAAGAGATATCTAACAGCTCATTTTTAAATATATATATATATATATATATATATATATATATATATATATATATATATATATATATATATATATATATATATATATATATATATATATATATATATATATATATATATATATATATATATATGCATTATAAATAATAACTTACCTAATAACTTAAACACACACATGAAAGTCCCAGCCCTCCCACCCCTTTCTGAAAAAAAAGTTTATAAAAATATCTTGCAATACTTTTTAAAGTTTACAGTAGCTTTGTGTTTAAGTTGCCTCTAGTGCTATCTCCTCCATGTCTTGCTCAGATGAACTAAGTGCCAGTGGTTGCACACGCGCGCACACACACAAGAGAAAAAAATTACTCTCCTTTCACGTTCTTCTTTTGCATTGAAAAACACACACAATCCAAATAAATAAATAAATAATAAATAAATAAAGTAAAACCAACAAATAAATAATACTGATATATTAATGCAGCACTAATAACACAATAGTTGCATCCCAATGGACAATGCAGTGGAGAATCCAGCTGACGGAAGGAGTTCCCAGAGCAGAAGGAAGGAGAGAAGAAACGGCTGGAGGGGTGGGAGGAAGAGCAACGGTGGCGGCAGCGGTGCTTCTGGTGGCAAAAAAGATTGTTCTTAAGCAGGTGGATTCTTGTCTCTCTCTTCTTCACTGCTGAAAGTTGGTTTTACCCTAAGTTTCAATGTTCATATTCATTTGCCTTGTATGTTGCAGTTTCCCCTAAGATTATGTTCTGCCCCTCCAGCAGATTGAAAAGAAGTGTTGAGGTTATAAAAAATGAAAACAATTTGAAAAAGTTGGGGCAAAGGAGAACAGGGAAAGGGGGAAAGCAAAATGGAGGAAACTCCGCTTTGTGAAACTCCCTAAGGAGAATGCAGCTTGGATATGTTATAATGTCCTCCCCCTCCCCCACCACAGTCCAGATGTGCCAGTGAGGAAGTGAGTGGTCAGGGGCAGTGATGCCACTCCAGTAATTCCAACTGTGCAATTTTGTAACTGAGCAGTTCTTCAGCATGGAGCACCAAAAGAAAAGTGTGTGTTGAGGGCAAATGGAAGGGAGGAGACCCATTTCCTGCAGTCGGGAGAGGGGAGACTGGGAATCCCCAAACAGAACCAGTCCATGGTCAGTCTTACATCAGGGGCCTTCCGTGAACAAGTGTTCGCAGAGCACAGAAGGTGAAGCTGTTGGCTGACATGTTAACTTTTCGGGATAATTCCTGGTAGCAGAGTGGAAACAAGTGGTGGTGTCAGAAACACAGAGAGAACAGAACAAGAAAATAATGGCGGTAGAGAGGGGAGAAAGAAAACCAAAAGAGGGGGAAATAAAAGAAAAAGGAATTGGGCAGGAAAAAAACCACCCAAGATTTGCAGAACTGGGTTTGTCATCTGTGCTACCTTTTCTCATTGCTTTTGTGTTTCTTCCAGAGAGATATATAACATATAAATATATATGTGTGTTTGAGTGTGCGTGTGCGTGTGTATAAACACACATATATACACATACACACTGTCATTCCTTCATACAAAAGTTGCCTATAGACAGTTTTGTACTGTTGTAGCAATATATATATATTTATATATATATTTATATATATGTACACATCCTTTTATTTTAAAGACTAGCTTTCTAAGGAATACTCATTCATTTGGGGATTTTGGAGTGTTTTCCATTTAGTTATTTATTCTGTCCTTTCTTTAAAAAAAATCATTTATTTAAGGTTGGTCTTGTAGGCCGAGTGATGAGACCATCTTTGCCTTCTCTTTGCCAGCGGGGTACTTAGTGTCTCCTCTAGACCCATAGTCATTAGCATCGGAATCGCTCCGCTTGCTGTTTGCGCTATGCTTGGTTGGCGTGCCGGGGGGATGGCTCACCTGCCCGTTCTTCTCGTCTGAAAAAAGTTGTTTAATTACGTCAAAGAAGTTACTCAATGGGCTGCCTGGGTATACAAAACAGAGGAGACAAAAAGAAAAACAAAACAAAGCGAAAGAGAGAGAGAGAGAGAAAGAGAGAGAGAGAAAAGAGAGAGGAGAGAGAACAAACAAACAAATGAACAATGGGGCTTTAAACGAGAAGAACGTGATGAGCGGTCCAGAGCCACGTGCATGGGGGTGTGTGGAAGATGAAGACAATGAGCAGAAGAGGAAGAGCATCCGATGGGAACACTGCCCTGCCTATGGATATGAAAAGCCTGGGGTCAAGAATGCCACATTTGGTGGTCTGAATTTTGCACTAGACAGACGACTTCTGAATTTTTGTCTAGAAAGGCCCCCTACATGGCTTTAAAAAGCCTGACATGCTGGGGAATGTTGTAATACAGACAGACATAGTTACTTATCGAGGGCTAATTTAATTCTTATGAAACTGTTCTGAGTGAAGGAAGTCAAAAATAATGCAAAGTCAATACCATTTGGATCCAGGCCCATTTATTTAGAGGTCAGTCTCACTGAGCAAAATGGATCTTATTTCTAAACAAGTGTGCACAAGGTTGTAGCCTAAAATATGCTCTGTCTAATACCTAATATCTTTTCAGCCCACCCTAAAGCCACACATACTGCCATGCATACACAGAACTCCAGCATCCCCAAGCTGATTTGTCAAACCCAAGGAGAGTAGGAAATCTGTAAGAAAGAATGAACTTGCAAATTGGCATCTTCCTTTGAATGGAATAGGGAAAACCTTGTAAGTAGTAACGCTGTGGGTATGCACATGTGTTCTTATACTTTTTCAAATCTAGACACAGATCACAAACCTGTATTTCTTCTAGCTGTACAGAAGCAACTGAAAAGAAATGCAGATGCACAGAAAATACAAATCAGCTTGTGTTAAATCAGTACAGGGGACTCCCTAGCTCTTTGCCATTAGTCCACAAAAGCCTATTACTGTATCTTATTCCTAAAGCATGAGTGCTTTTTCTCTGTGGCAAGAGGATTTGTCACAGTGGCAATATCTAAATCCAATTATCATGGAAGAGTTGAAGTACACAGGCACTTCCCATAGAAATGTCACTCCTCTCTGGGGCTTGATGCCCTGGTTCTAGTTCCATGATAAATGGTCCAACATAATGATTAGATTTAGATTTCACTACTGTGTTGAGAGATCCAGCCAAAGGAAATGGCTACCATCTGCAGAGAATGTATATAATCAACGTTGAATTTTGTTTAATGAGCATAAAGGTGACATGAGAGGTTTCTGATTAGAATCTTTGTGATTTTAACAGTATCCTCAGATGGCTGCTTATTCCCCCCTCCCCAGCTGTAACTAGTTTATCAGGTTTTCCCCTTGCAGAGCTAATTGCAGCTTCAGAAAGGATATTTGAAATTGTGGAAGATGCATGGGAAGAAATGGTTAAATATTTCTCCTCTCTCCGTACTGGTCACCCTAATCTCCAGAACCACTGTTGCATAGGACTACTAATCTTTTTTTAAAAAACAACAACAACAACAAACAAACATGTGAGAAGCCTTAATAGTGGATTGTTCATTTGGCTCTAAAACTATATTTTACCATTAACATTGTTGAAGCTGATTGAAGAGATGAACTTCAGAATATTCAGAATATTTTTTTTTAAGATGACTCAAACTCATAGTTTGACATAGAGTTCGGGGAATCTGAGACCATGGATTTCTGCTAGATGGATGTCTGCTAGATTATTACCTCAGTATATAAACATATTTGCTAATTATTAGAATTTACAGATTCATCCATATGGATCATAGAGCATGCAAGTTTGACTATTCTATTATCTGTTTGGAACAAAGTGAACATTCAGCGGAGGGATAAACTAGTCAATACAGTATCCACGAGTTCAACACATGGACACCATTTTAGAGAAGAATTTGGCCATTTAAATCTGGCTGTTTTGGAAATTGAAAAGGGAGGGGAAGGCAGGAACACCTGGTACCATGGGTCCAATTAGGATTGAGCCCTTGAGGTATTTTAAATATCTACTGTGGCCTAAGAGAATGCTGGGAGCCACTGATAAGATTTAAACATACATACATACATACATACATACATACATACATACATACATACATACATACATACATACATACATACATACATACATACATAAATGTATATTTGTGTGTATTTGTATATATCATACCACATAAAATCATGACCATACTTCAAATGACATGCTGACCCTCTGATTAGCCATTCCCCACTGAGAGCCAACCACAGGCCACATTGGGAAGGCCAGCCCCGTCCTCTGGCAAGACCCTGTGCTGGCATCTTAGCATGTGCCAAACAGCAGGCTAGTCTAACCACCAGGACAGCTAGGGTGGGTGGGTCCCCCATTCATTTTTTAAACCAGGCTTCTCTACTAGTATATACATATAATTTCCTTGCAGAAGACAGAGAACCTTAAGCATATTAGTAAGAACCAGGGTGGCTTTCAACAAGTAACCACTTGGGCTTAACCACACTTAACTCTCTCCCCGTTCTCCCAAGCTCTGGCAGTCCTAGCACTGCTTGCATCCTGAACCACTTGAAGCGATGGATAGTGGTTATAGTGTTGGAGGAGGATTAAGATGCCTGTGTTCTAAAATCCTGACCCTGCTATACAGCTCCCTTGTTGACTTTTACCCAGTTACTTTTTCACAGTTTAAGCTACTTCACATCAATCTAAGCTCCTAGGAGGAAGGCTGGATAAAAATCAAAAGAAATAATACACACTTCTCACATGACTTCTTGGTGTTTTCTGTCCCTTTATACAATGGAAAGCTATTTCTACATGCATATGTGTCTGCTAACCATTAAAAGCAGTGCTTTGTACATAACATACAGTTAGAAACACCTATGCTTATCAGATATATATCCTCGGGTTTGTGAAAAGTCTGATGAGATATAATTCCATGTATTTTAGAGTAACAGAGTTACTGTAATGATATCAATACTAGCCTCATAAAGTTAAAAGACACATAAATCCACAGATTTCAGTGTGCTTAAGTCCACAACTTTGAGTTGTGGATATTTATTTATTTATTTATTTATTCATTCATTCATTCATTCATTCATTCATTCATTCATTCATTCATTCATTCATTCATTCATTCATTTATATTTTTATACTGGAGCCACTTCTGGCGCAGGGTGGTAAGGAAGCAGAAATGCTGTCTGAAGCTGTCTGCCCATGAGGCTGGGAGTTCAATCCCAGCAGCCGCCTCAAGGTTGACTCAGCCTTCCATCCTTCTGAGGTCGGTAAAATGAGTACCCAGCTTGCTGGGGGGTAAATGGTAATGACTGAGGAAGGCACTGGCAAACCAGCCCGTATTGACTCTGCCATGAAAACACTAGAGGGTGTCACCCCAAGGGTCAGACATGACCCGGTGCTTGCACAGGGGATACCTTTACCTTTACCTATTTATACACCGCCCTCCGCGAAGGCTCAGGGTATGGTAATTAAGGGGAAATTTGTAATTATATAGGCTACAGCTGATAAAAATGGAAGGAACTCACAAGAGGTACTATAACTAAGAGTACTTGAAGCACAATTCCATCACTATTTCTCAACTGAGACATTTGCTGAAATTTTGTAGTCATGGGAGAATTTTTTTTTTTAAAGACCCCACCCCCAGCCCATGTTGTTAAACATGCACAGAGATAGGCTTCATTGGTAATTGCACCCCTCCAAATCTGAATGTGTGGCAGAAAATCTCCTGGATATAGAATGTATATGAAGGAATCCCAGCTTAAGAACCTGTGCACAATGTAGCTGGACTGTGCTTACTGTCACTCTCAAAAACCTTCACTCCACCCCACGTATAGGAAAAGGACACAATTCAGGTAGTAGCAGCTCCAGTGTGCCACCTGCTGCTGCTCCCAGAAGGATATCTTGTGCCACTTGGCACTGCTCCCCACCTTTCACTGACCTGTCCCCACCAATACCTATGAATCAGAGCAACTGATGTTCTGTACCTCCTTGTTCCCTAAGCCTCTTCAAAGATAGTGTGGTGAGCTGTGGATGTCCAGTAAGGTTTCATGACCTCTCATGTATTGCAAGAGTTAAGGAAATCATATGTGCCTTCTTGGGTGGGGCATGTGTAATAGCAACCCAGTAAGGTGGTTGTGGCAGAGATGCAGGCTGATGTCACCCCCCCCCCTCTTTTCAAGCCTGATAGTACAATCTAAATCCGTTTGACACCCACAAAAGCCTACAGATTTAAGTGGACTTACCAGGGTGTAACTTTATTAACTGCGAGGCCACTGCCTCACCTGGCTTGACTGAAGAATCAGCTATGACTGCATACAACCCATTGCTTGCCCCAATGCTAAACGAATAGGAATGAAATCTATGGAGACCCTTTTATAAAGGACACCCTTGCAGATGTTTTATTTGGGAAGATTAGGTTTAAGAAGATCCATAGACAGACATTATGGAAAAAAACAAAAAAAATTGCTTAGGGCAGGCAAAAGATAATGTGTCTCATGAAAATGAACATGTTGTTGGGAATATAACCCAGTCCTGTAGCACCTTGGCAGTGGGAAGGGAGTTACTAATGTAACAGAAATCTAGAGAAGCAGCAACAGCCCTCCCCCCTCCCCCCAAAAAACTTTCCAAAATAAATATATTGAACGAAAAAGTTAGAAAGCCCTCTTCCTTCCACTGATAACTATTTGTGTATAATATATCTGTTCTACAGGAAGACACAAGGAAGCTGTCCCATGTTTTGATTCCAGTTCATCTTTGCTGTCTATAGTTGGCAGCAAACTCTGTTTAGGGGATTTCTCTTCTTCTGAAAATGCCAGTAACCATAATAAAGTGGTTATACTTCATTTAAGAGAAAAATAGTAATTCTCAAGTATGTTGTGCAAAAGATGGCATCTCAACATTTCATATAAAATAAATACAGGTTTTCCTATACGACAGGGATGGATTTTAATTACTTTTATCTGGCATATTTATTACTCAGGTTCTTCTGTAGGTTGTTTTTTTTTTAATTTTAAATATGACTATCCTGATTCCTATACCTTCTCTCTGCTTGCCCAGCACTGATGGCCGAGTGCACTTTCCCCTGTGCACACTTTGATCCTGTAGGACACATGAGCAGAAAACACCAAGCAACAGAGGAACATTTTCAACCACGCAGCCCTGGCTTAGCCAAGGAGGGCAGCACTGGCAAGTAGAAGCAACATACGGGATCCATGCTCATGCTCTTCTTGTTGTCGTACAAGCAAAGAAAATGTATCCAAGGCAATTGTGGTTTGCTTTTTAGGAAAATTTTGATATCACTGCCAATGAAAACAGGGCCAACTGGTATCATTAAGGTTCTGCCTCTCAGCCATTGCAGAACAACAGTAAAGCTGAAACACTTTCTTGTGTGAATAACAACTGAATTTCAAGGGGATTGATTGGCTGTTTTGGCAAAGAATTATCATTAGCTGCATTTGGACGTGTGACACAGTTTACTAATGTAACAGAATTAATTTTTGCTATATATTCCCATGGTCATGTAAAGAGTTCTTAGTTTGACGAAGAGGGCTTGCACTCGAAAGCTCACGCCCTGAATAAATCTTTGTTGGTCTTAAAGCTGCTACTGGACTCTGATTCTATTGTGCACTTTCCTGTTTGTTAAGGCACAATTTTAATGCAACTGAGCTTCCTCCTGCCCTGAGGCTTGGCTTTCAGTCAGGATACTCTGGTGGTAATATGGTTGTTTTTGGCACAAGAGTCCAGCCTACTTCTGTCTGAGCAGCTCTTCCTCATGCTGCTTTTTTTGCTCTCCATACCCTGTTTACATCCACCCATTTGCCTGTCTTGTTCAGTAGATTTCACTAATCATCTACTCTACTTCCTTATTAAAGGACATGATTTAAATCCTCAAATCTAAACTAAGTAAATTGAACATGATGAGCACACTGCCTGACTAAGGACTACATCCTTCCATCAGTTAGCAAGTGCAATTACACTTGTTTATATCTAGAAAGAAGACCAGGCTAATAGAGTCCTTTTGTTCTAATTCTAGAGCAGCTATTATCGCAAATGAACCCAGACTCTTGCTTTCCAAATTATTTGATTATAAAGACACTGGATACCAGCTTTATCATGCAGAAGGGACAAGTTGATGCAAGTTTATATCTAAACCTTGAATTATACGAAAGATGTTTGGGAAACAGAAAACAGAACTATCAAATGCAGATTCTAAGTTTGGCCACTTGAATGCTACCTTGCTTAAGGTTTGCTCCCACCGAATATCTACGTTATTTTCACATATATGGCTTACAGTATTCTTTGCCTCACTTAAATGTAAAGCTGACTCTTAAATTGTACTAAATGATAATTAGTCTCCTCTGCCTTATCAGGGATTAGCTAGACATTAATACAGACAGCATAAGAAAGACTGAACGTATACAAATCCTAAAAAGGAAGAGAAATATAAGATTTATTCTTAAATGTTTCACCTAACACCAATTGGGCTTCCATGTGGCTTTGAACCCATGCCTTCATATACCAAGCATAAAAAAGAATGCTACGAGAAAGCTACCAATGCTGCAGGGAAAAGCAGATGTGTGTGTTTTGTTATGCAGCTGAGTAAGTTATTCAGCAAGATCAAAAGACAAGGGAAGACCAGGAGAAGCAGGGAGAAGAAGCAGGAAGCATGGCTGTGGAGCTCTTTTCATATAGAAATGTAAGAGACAGGAATAAACTTTAAAAAATGATACTTTTATAAAGGAAATGCACAGAACCAGGGAAGTATTGATAGACAATTATACACATGCCTTTGATGTAAAATTCAAATCCAGGAGCACCAGCAGCATGGTGTCATGGTTAAGAGTGGTGGTTCTAATCTGATGATTTGAGTTTGATTCCCTGCTCCTCCACATGAAGCCAGCTGGGTGACCTTAGGCTTGTCAGAGTCCTGTTAGAGCTGATATCACAGAGCAGTTCTGTCAGAGTTCTCTCAGCCCCACCTACCTCACAGGGTGTCTGTTGTGGGGAGAGGAAGGTGATTGTAAGTCACTTTGTGACTCCTCTGAGTAGTGAAAATAAGGGTATAAAAAAGAACTCTTCTTCAAGTACAACAACAACAAAAATCCATCAGCTTTTATGTATCTTCCATATCTTTGTCCTAATTGAGCACATTGTATCTGGCATTGTACCTTGGCATCCTGACACTAAATGGCTTTTCTTGGTGATACTCCTTACAGCCGATATATCTTTGTTTGTACTTGTGTCTGATGAAGTGAGCTTTGACTCACCAAAGTTTATACCCTGAAGAAAACTTGTACTAAAATACGATTGGACTCAAATTTTATTTTACTGCTGCAAGCTAACATCGCTATTCTCCTGAATAGTTTTAATTTAAGATCAATTTTCTTTTTGGATTCTTGACTACCATCCATTGTCCATGATAACTTTTCCTGTTTATTAATGAAAGTTGCCTTTTGTTATTGTTACTCCGTCTTGCAGGCCACAGGGCCTGCAAGACGGAGCTCTTCCGCCAGGCATATGGTTGAGGCCAGGGTGGGCGGTCCCGACATTGGATTTGGGCTCCCTGGGTTCATCTGAATGATCTGATTGCCTCACTCCCATATTAGCAACCTGATGTCCCTAGGCTAACGTGGGGCGGTTTGGGGGGGGGGCTTAGTGGGGTTAGTTAGTGCTCTCCTGTTGCCTAACGTTGATAACATTGATAGTGTGGATTGGTTTTAATGGTTTTAACTATGGGTTTTATTGCAATTTTTATCTTGTAAACTACCGTGAGCCTAAGGGAATGGCGGTATAAAAGTTTAATAATAATAATAACAATACTATATTCGTTTTAATCAAAAATTATTGTTGAATTGTGGAGGGCCCTGGGAAATCTTAATATGAAAATTCCAAGGATGATGAAAGATTATTGCATGCTATTGCATGCTCAATCAATAACTATCCCAGAAAGATGAAAACACTGCAGGAGCTCTAAGAAGCCTATTTGGATGAACAGAGAACTTCAAGAGGAACTAAGAAATAAAAGGAAAATGTTCAGGAAATGGAGGGAAGGACAGAGCTCTAAAGAAGAGTACCTACAGGTTACTAGGCACTGTAGATCAATGATCAGAAAGGCCAAAGCTGAGAGTGAGCTAAGATTGGTCAGGGAAGCCCATTGTAACAAGAAAAGATTTTTCAGTTATGTGAGGAGCAAACGTAAAGTAAAGGAGGCAATAGGCCCACTGTTGGGTGCGGATGGACAAACTCTAACGAAAGATGCAGAGAAAGCAGAAAGGCTTAGTGCCTATTTTACAACTGTTTTTTCCCACAGGTCAAAGTGTTTAGGCACATCTAGAGATGGCTGTAGCCAAAGGATAGTGTCTGGGTGGCAGGTTGACATGGATAGAGAGGTTGTCGAGAGGCATTTAGCTGGACTGGATGAGTTCAAATCCCCTGGTCCGGATGAAATGCACCCGAGAGTACTCAAAGAACTTTCCAGAGAACTTGCACAGCCCTTGTCCATCATCTTCAGAACCTCTTTAAGGACTGGAGATGTCCCGGAGGACTGGAAAAGAGCAAACATTCCGATCTTCAGAAAAGGGAGGAAGGATGACCCAGGAAACTACAGACCAGTGAGTCTGACCTCTGTTGTGGGGAAGATAATGGAGCAGATATTAAAGGGAGCGATCTGCAAACATCTGGAGGACAATTTGGTGATCCAAGGAAGTCAGCATGGATTGGTCTCCAACAGGTCCTGCCAGACCAGCCTAGTTTCCTTTTTTGACCAAGTAACAGGTTTGCTGGATTGGGGAAATTCGGTTGATGTCATTTACTTGGATTTTAGTAAAGCTTTTGACAAGGTTCCCCATGATGTTCTGATGGATAAGTTGAAGGACTGCAATCTGGATTTTCAAATAGTTAGGTAGATAGGGAACTGGTTAGAGAACCGCACTCAAAGAGTTGTTGTCAATGGTGTTTCATCAGACTGGAGAGAGGTGAGTAGCGGGGTACCTCAGGGCTTGGTGCTCGGCCCGGTACATTTTAACATATTTATTAATGATCTAGATGAGGGGGTGGAGGGACTACTCATCAAGTTTGCAGATGACACCAAATTGGGAGGACTGGCAAATACTCTGGAAGATAGAGACAGAGTTCAACGAGATCTGAACACAATGGAAAAATGGGCAAATGAGAACAAGATGCAATTTAATAAAGATAAGTGTAAAGTTCTGCATCTGGGTCAGAAAAATGAAAAGCATGCCTACTGGATGGGGGATACGCTTCTAGGTAGCACTGTGTGTGAACGAGACCTTGGGGTACTTGTGGATTATAAACTAAACATGAGCAGGCAGTGTGATGCAGCGGTAAAAAAGGCAAATGCCATTTGGGGCTGTATCAACAGAGGCATCACATCAAAATCACAAGATGTCATAGTCCCATTGTATACGGCACTGGTCAGACCACACCTGGAGTACTGTGTGCAGTTCTGGAGGCCTCACTTGAAGAAGGACATCGATAAAATTGAAAGGGTACAGAGGAGAGCGACGAAGATGATCTGGGGCCAAGGGACCAAGCCCTATGAAGATAGGTTGAGGGACTTGGGAATGTTCAGCCTGGAGAAAAGGAGGCTGAGAGGGGACATGATAGCCCTCTTTAAGTATTTGAAAGGTTGTCACTTGGAGGAGGGCAGGATGCTGTTTCTGCTGGCTGCAGAGGAGTGGACACGCAGTAATGGGTTTAAACTTCAGGTACAACGATATAGGCTAGATATCAGGAAAATGTTTTTCACAGTCAGAGTAGTTCAGCAGTGGAATAGGCTGCCTAAGGAGGTGGTGAGCTCCCCCTCACTGGAAGTTTTCAAGCAAAGGTTGGATACACACTTTTCTTGGATGCTTTAGGATGCTTAGGGCTAATCCTGCGTTGAGCAGGGGGTTGGACTAGATGGCCTTTATGGCTCCCTCCAACTCTATGATTCTATGATTCTATGATTCTATGATTACAAAGTCAAAGGTAGTATATACACAGCTCTTCCTTCCCCTGCCCATCTGTATAGGCTCTGATCTGGGAACAGGATAATTTGTCTTGCTAGAATCAAACCAAAGAATAATTGTCCAAGGGATAGCAAGTCTGAGAAACCAAAGTATTTGAGGTTGCTGCACATTCTTTCTCATTAAGCTATGGACAGCTAGGCTTAAATAAGTGATAAAGTATGCAAAGGTTATCACAGACATCCTTTAAATTATTTAATTTAATTATTTTTTAAAATTAAATTAACTCGTGTAAGTGAAACTATCATGCAATGGACTATTAGTTTTCATAGCATTCCCCAGATAAGCTTCCACAAATTTAGGAGCATGAGACCATTTACTTATGCATTGATAGGTGGGATCCAACTACTCTCTTTATTTTTATTTTTATGTATTTATAATTTGAACTAGTAATAAAGCCCGCTGTATGACGAATGCAGCGGGCGCTAGAAACTTAGTGTTGCTTGTCGGCCTCCTGATGGCGGGGCCTCCCGCGGGCGGCGGTCTGACAGCGGCGGCGGCTCTCTCGGGCAGCAGCTCTCTGAGGTGGCGGCCTGACGCGGTGAGAGGCGCTTTGCGCCTCTCGCTACGTCAGGCTGCCGGGCAGGGAGCCCTCGGCAGCCGCACTCAGCGGCAGCCGCGTCAGGCCGGGAGCAAGGGGCTTGGAATCAGAGGGACCAATCGGCAGGCACGAAGCGCCTGCCGATTGGTCGCTCCAATTGTCTGTCCGGCGGAAGGGTCCAATCCGGACCCTTCCTCATCCCGGACACATCCCACCCCAGAAGCCCTTATCGCTTTATTTAATCCGTGGCGCCTGCGGCGCCATGGGCAGTGTTAAGATTATATACCGCCATTCTCAGAAATTCTGGCTCATGGAGATTTAGAACATATGCAATAAAATAATAAAATCACACTTCATAAAAACAACAACCCGATAAGACATCCTGATATTACACAACTCCCAAGATGACAATAACAATAATATACCCAGACCTCTAATGCTGTTGAGTTAGATGTTGGATCAGCTGAGGATGGTCTTGGGTTAGTTCCTGCTGGTCTAATACCTACACATGGCAACTAAGGGGGGGGGATCCAATTTCCCCAGTACTTATCACTCTCAGCCTCAACCAAACGCCTGGCGGAAGAGCTCCATTTTGCAGGCCCTGCAGAACCCAGAGAGTTCTGACAGGGCCCACAGCTCTTCCACCAAGTAGGGTCCATGACTGAAAAGGCCCTGGCCCATGTCAAGTGTGCTTCCCAGGGGCCCAGGACCAGCAGCAAATTCATACCCGCAGAGCAAAGTGCCCTGCAGGGGGCACAAGGAGGTATGCTGTCCCGTAGGTAAGCAGGACCCAAGCTGCATATGGCCTTAAAGGTCAAAAATAAAACCTTGAACTTGATCCAGAAACAGACTAGCAACCAATGCAGTTGCCTCAGCAATGGCTGGATATGGGTCCTCCAAGATGAATTTGTTTTTTATTATTAACTAGTTTCAAAGCCCCTTTATAAAAAGGGGTTTTGAAAGGGGAGAAGGCGCGAGTCCAGCAGGGAGGGAACCCCCAGCAGCCGCGCTTCGCGCAACTGCTGGGGGTTCCCTCGGGTGGCGGTCTGACGCGGCGAGAGGCGCAAAGCGCCTCTCGCCGCATCAGTCCGGGAGCAACTGCGAGCCGCGCTGCGCGTGGCTCGCAGTTGCTCAGGCTGGGAATCGGAGGGACCAATCGCTGCACGGGCTGTTTAAAGATAATGGGATTTTTTACCCTCCACTCTCAAAGTTGACTCACGGCGGGTTACAATCAAGAATGAAACCCTAACACATAAAAATGTTAAAAACCATAAATACTGAACAACCAGCTCTGGCAGCGAGGAAATTAAAAATATTCCCCTCCTCCATTTTCCATATCCCCCCTTTCTGTCAGTGCCTCATGGCCCAAGTCCTCTTGGGTGCTGATTGTTATTAGTTGCAGAGGGGCCCTTTCTATTTCACACGGCCTGACATCAACCAAAGACTTGGTGGAAGAGCTCCATTTTACAAGCCCTGCAGAACTGTGATAGCTCTTGCAGGGCTCTTATCTCTTACAGGAGCTCATTCCACCAGCTCGGGGCCAGGACTGAAAAGATCCTGGCCCTGGTTGAGGCCAGGCAAACCTCTCATGGAACAGGAATCACCAACAGGTTAGTACCCACAAAATGTAAGTCCCTGTGGGGAGCCTAAGGCAATAGGCGACCCCTCAGATATATGGGGCCCAGACCATGAAGGGCCTTAAAGGGCCTTGATTTGGACTGCACCTTTAACCAATGCAGCTCCCTCAGCACTGGCTGGATATGGGCCTTTCAAGGTACAAGGTTTTGCACCAACTGCAGTTTCCGGGTCAAGGACAAGGGTAGGCCTGTGCAGAGCGAGTTACAGAAGTCAATCCTGAAGGTGACAGTTGCATGGATCACTGTGGCCAGGTTTTTGCTAAGTTTTCTTTCAGTGGAGGAGGGTGGGCAGCCATTAGATCTAACTAATCTTCCTCCCTTTCTCCTGAGGCATAGGGGTTGTTTTTATTTCTGCTCACCAATTCATAGATCCCTTTTGCTTGGTGCAGACAAAAACAGGAGCAGTTATGGTTTAGAAAGTCAGCTAGACTTACAGAAGAGTCAATGAAAATCAGATTGTTCTCAGAAATGAATGCATCCTGTTGAGTTGTTGGTCTGCGAACACTATCCTGAACATTATGAGTTTCCTTTTTCTGAATGGAGATGCATATAGGTTTGCAGTTCTGAAGAGGTGTCAACTTGAACAGCAAAGAGTTAAAGGGTGAAAGAGACCATAACAATGGGAATAAAATTGTTTTAAAAACCAGAGGTGATGGATATTGCTGCTGTATCCAGATCAGGACATAAATACTTAACACAAAGGAGATCAAAGAAGTAGAAAAGGAAGATCCTTACATACATGTCAATTCGTGCATGTTGCAGAAAGTATACTGTAGCACATGGGGTGGGGGGAGCTTCAGCTCAGCATGGATGATAATATGAATTCCAAAGAACCACAGAAGAGAGCATCCAGATGGACAGCATGTGTTGTTCAAACAGAAACTTCCAGGGGAACAGCATCAATGCTACAGGCAACCTGGACAAAACATGGCAGCGCTTTCCATGCTGTCTTGCTTAGAACAGAGTGAAGTTCTGCTCTTGATACCATATGAAAGTATCAAGGAAAAGTGGTGAGGCTTTTCGAGTTGCATCTAGGTGCAAAAGTTAGAAACTTGCTTCCTTTTAAAGGCACCAGCTCATCTGACAAAAGCAGCTGGTTAAAAGTGCCCATTGATTTCAAGTAAACCCTTTAGATCCTTTCTTTTCCTTTGAACAAACTCCCTCTTCCTCGTCATA
Organism: Paroedura picta; assembly: GCF_049243985.1. Taxonomy (NCBI): domain Eukaryota; kingdom Metazoa; phylum Chordata; class Lepidosauria; order Squamata; family Gekkonidae; genus Paroedura; species Paroedura picta. Next base: position 87,408,653 of record NC_135370.1, on the reverse strand, counting down.
GATCAATGGATTTTTAATGCACTCATGCCATAGGCATTTTTTTTTGGGGGGGGGGGAAACACACCAAAATGACATGACAAACCCATCCATTGTGGATGTGCTCTCTTATGTAAAAGCTTTTTACGGCCTCTAAATACATTCTTTGGAGAAATCTGATGCTGAAAGATGTCCCTTATTTCACTAGAAGAATTATGTCAGTTGTTATTAAACAACAACATCACATCCTTTCTAAATTCATGGATGACTCTGTCTCTATCAAGTTCTTTTGAGACATCTCTGTATGCCTATGCTGCCAGCTTGTTGTGCCCCTCTCCTGTTTATTTCATAGAATCATAGAGTTGGAAGGTACCTCTAGTCCAACCCCCTGCACAATACAGGACTTTTCTCAGGTCTTCTCAGTCTTTAAGCAAGAGTTATTAATGTATTGACAGTGCAATCCTATAAACACTTTCCTGAAAGTAAGCCCCACTGAACAGACCTCAGTAGGATTCTGAGTAGATTTAGGATTGATCTCTGATAGCAATTCTATACAAGGTGGAAAGACCGGCCCGGCCTCCTATGGCAGTCAGTGCTGGCCTGGCCTCGGCTTTAGGGCCTCCATTGCCCTGGGGCATGGGAATGTGGATCTCTCCACATTCCCCTCATGGGCTGGTCCATAGTCATCCTGGTGCAGGCCCCTGTATCCAGGGAAAAGTCGTGCCTTCCAGGCCCAGCCTCTTCCCATCTCCCGGCAGGGATAAAAATGCCCCAGTTGGCTCTGTGGGGCTTTGCAGCGGCGCAGAGGCAACTGGGACATTCAAAAAATGTTTCAGGTCAAGCTGACAGGTTTAAATTTAACCTTTGCAACCTTATACTACATTCTGCTTTTGTGCCTTTCTCACTCAGCCCTCCCTTTTTCTGTTTTCACTACTTTAGGCAGTTTTGGCATTGGGATGGATCCTTTTGTGAAAAGATCAGGCCTGCATGCCCAGCATCCCTGGTGGGGCCACCTTTCAGGTGCCTTGAGGGTATGAGATAAAGGGGCAGGGGGTCACACAGCGGCCTTTGCCTAGGTGATCCCATATTGCTACCATCCCAGATTTCCTCCTTCAGAGGTGGGCTGAAAGATGGGGTTTCAGACTGAGCAGCAGGTGTGGTCGTGCAGTGCCTTGGATCCATTTCCTATGCCGTCAAACTTTTGCTGCTATAGTCAATAAATATTGCATCCTGTTTTACCAGCATAAGGTGTAGTCTCATTGTTTACCTGGCACATCTGCCATCCCTCTTTTGAATGCTAGGGCCACAACACTCATTCCTTCCTTATACAACGGTGCTTAAAAACATGGAAAGAATCTTATTAGTGACAGACTGCTGGTACATCTAAGCTAGTATTGTCTCCAGTTGTGACCTAATGTACTGCAGGGAAATTTGTAAGAGCATTAATCAAACACTCTGTTCCCTGCTGCTCACTCCAGGAGTTTAAGGTCAAGTGATGTACTGAGAATGAGGCTGCAATGTCTTAGCTAACCATAATTGACAGTCTTCTTAGTTATTACATAATTTAGCTCTCAAAAAATCCCTTAAGTCATATTTACATGCACATTTTGAACAGACTTCAGCATCAGGTTTGCTTACAAAACCAAGGTGCAATTCAAAGCTTGAACATATTCAAAAGGACATAGTCCTGCTATGCACATTACTATCATTGCAGGATTCATGACAACTGAAAGAATGTTGTGCTTACTCCTTCAAGAAGCCGTGCTGGAGAGCCGCAGAAAGCACAGGCAAAGCCAAGAGAACGTAAGAGGCAAAAAGTAGCATGGTGCAGCTCTAACATTTAGATCTGTGTCAAGCAACCTGGGTGGCTGATATTGGTCTGGGGTGACAAACACAAATGGATAACCTCTAAAACTGCATTGGGATCTTGGCTATATGAGCTTTCCTTTCACTGCACTTATTAGAAGAATATTGCATGGCCCAAAGGTGGCAATAAAAGGTGAAGGCAGACCAAATGGAATAGCAGCACTCACAAATCCCTTGGATATGCAGTCAGCCCTGTTTCCTTCCAGCTTCACAACTGAGGTCTGATTTACGCATGCAGAAGAATGAGGTGGGAATAAGGTGACAGAATGCTACGGGGGTCAGAATGGACTATGCCAATTCAGGTGGCTGGTCATGGATAATGGGGGTTTACAGTTTGGAGTGACTTGCCATGTTAAAGACTTCCAGAAGATGGAAAACCAAGACATCAAGCAAAGGAAGTCTGTAGCGTTCCCCCTGGTGTGCCAGTTTTCTATCATTGTGGAGGTTTGTGTGTGAAGGAACACTTACCCTGAAATTCATCTCCTGCACCTGAAGTGGCACATTCCATTCTGCCACCTCATTTTTGGCAAGTGTTATCAGGCCTGAAAGATGTGCATGCCAACAAACTGAATACTGGCTCAGTTGTCACTTACATCAATCAAGCTTTTTTATGTGCCACATGTTCATAATGCCATCAGTTCATTTGGAGCTTTATTATTTAGAAAGGAAAGGCTTTTTTTTTTTTTAAGAGAAAAACTGATCCAAAGCTTGGCTGTTTTTGGTGGGGAGTCAATCATAGGAGGGGGGAGTCTATCAACACTGCATATGTGGCTTCTGTTGCAAATTTACAGAACAGTTTCCCCTGTCCCCAAAGATTCACCTAGAAGGGAGCAGATACATTTGAAATAAATGTGGTGAGGCTGCTCTCAGTTCGGACCCACTTCTATGTATATGTTAGAGAAGGGAATGAACTGAAAAAAATGCAATTTTGTTTGTAGTTTGTAGCCAAACCATTAACCGAGCCACAAACTGAATGGATGTGCCCTCTGACAACTGAGAGGTGGGCACATTTCCAGCTGCTAAGATGATTTGGGACTTTGTATGAAGTTTCCCTCTATGGTCCAGCAATCCAGGAAAACTTGGGCACTCACCCTTCCCGCATCACCTGAAGATGCCCCCCTCCAAACCTCATATCAGGAACTCACCCAGGAGGAGGAGGCTAGTGGCAGAGAAGGGATGTCTACCTGAAGTGGTCACTGGACGAGATGACCATGGTGAGGTGCACAGGGTCTTTTCAGGAGCCCAGGACAGGGATGAGGGAGGTGGGACCAGCAGGGAAAGAGGCTGCTCCAGCCCAAGGACCATGTGGGTTGGGCATCCCCCATGGTTGGCTCATTTCCTGATGGGTCTGGCTTTGACACTGTTGCAGTGACACTCAACCCACAGGGTTCCCAGGCTGGAGTGGCCTTCTTCTCTGCCGGCACAACCTTCCCCACTCTACCCTGGCTATAGTATTGCCACCATGGCCCTGCTGCCACTGCATGGCTCGCTGCAGCCATCTCCTCCACTGTCTGCCTCAGCTGGCCACCTTTTCTCTGCCACCAGCCTGGGTCCCTAGGTTGGTGGCAGTGGGTGGCTGCAAGCAGCGGCGATTGGCGGTGGAGGCTGCAGACGGCTAGAGGTGGCATCAAGCGGCGGTGGCGGGACAGCGGCAGCAGGTGGTGGTAGACAGTGGCAGCAGCAGAGCAGTTACAATGGCCACCTACAAACTGCCCGACCATTGTGTGTGCATGCACGCACATGCTCGCAAGCGCACGCTGCCCTGCACATGTGCTCACACTGCCACTGCAGTTGGGATTGCGGCACTAGAGCCCTAAAAGTTTGTGAATCCATGACTCTGGACCCATCATAGACTTTGGTTTTCAAATTATGAACAGATCAAAATTTGTCATGAATGAAGTTCAGTTTGTGCCTATCCTTAATATGCATTATTCTCCCCAAATCTCCTAACTACTTCTCTTTCTTTTGCTGTTCCATTTAAAAGTATTCACAGATGTTCCTTCCCATGATACTTGGAGATTTATCTATATCCTACATTTTATTATCCACTGTTATTTGTATTTGAGTTCATTCAAATAAAAACTTTTCTAAAAACATAAAGCAGACCCCCACTAATACTTTTGCTACTCTGCTGACATAGTGCTTTTCCTGGGCAAACAGACAACGTAGTCCACATAACACAGTGGACAGCCGGTCCACAACAGCACTAATATCCACACTGTTGAACAACTTTTCAATTCTCCTCCTGTTCTCCTTTCTCTGTTCAGGAAAACATAAGCCTAATGGTAGTAAACAACCTGAGAAATTCCATTATAAGCTAATAGAAAATATTCTTCAGTGAGGATCTGATTACATTATATATAGCTACATCAAGATTGGCCTGTTACTTAACCGAATAAATAACCATTCTAGGCTACCCTTGTTCCTAGTAAGAGGGTTTGGTGAAGATGAAAGATCTGCTATTTGATATTTTATGATGAAGAAAGAGATCTGTCTAGGATCTAAGTGATTCTCCAGGAGGCGATTGGGGCAACGTATCCCAATAGGCAAGATAACAAAGCAAAATTATCTCCTTCAAAGAAGTGAAAGATGTCCTAGTTCAGCTATTGTGCTGTAATGAAAAGCAGCCACTTGCAAAAGCCAACTGCTACTTTGGTTTATATCCATGGAAAACTGATGTAAGTTCCAAAGCAGCTTTAGTGACATCGTTGATATGACTCCAAATCCAATAGTTCATTATGGAAGCGTATCAACATGTTTGGAGCTCAGATACTACTAAGTGCAAAAATCTTAGGCATTCAAAAAGAAAACTGGTTGTCTGAAGTGATGGCGAGTGTGTCTCGTAATGGAGTCAAAATAAATCATTGGTTTTTGTTTTATGTTTTGTTTGCAGAAAGAAATAGAGAAAGATGGAAGAAGTCCCTGGCAGTGGACAAACAGGTTATCCAGAGATTAGCTATGCAACATCAAACCCAATAGGTGGTTAATTTCAGTACAAACTAGCTTTCCTCCAATTAGTTAATATGTTCCCATCTGAGTTGGGTTGGAGCTGATCTTACTGACAACAATTAAGGATGCAGCCTACGATGGAAGATATTCATGGGTAGTGAGAGAAAGAGAGGAATTTCCCTAGACATACTAGGATAAGAGTGGGGGGAATTAAGGCGGAATATTGTTGTCCTCTTCTCAGCATGAGGAATGGGGAGCCAAGCAAGAGCACAGCAGCAAGGAAAATGGCACAGGGCTGCAGAGCAGAGAAAGGGGGATTTGAACAAGAAGTAAGAGGAAAAACTTAAAAGCATATAAACATTGCCAGACATCAGGAGTGGGGAGGGCTGAGTGAGAAAAGGAACTTGCAAGTGAAACCGCGTCTGCAGGTGCTGTGCAGCTTGAACCATGGTGGGGTTGTAGACGTGTGTATGATGGAGGAAAAGCTGAGGGAGGTGTGTGTTCCAAGGGCAAGCAAGAAATAAGGTGGGTCATTAGAAAGAACACTGAAAGAGGGAGAGTGTCTGGGGGGGGGGCGTGGCTGGGTCATCATGGTGCTTGGTGAGGACAGAGCAGAAGAGAAGGTTGAAGGGAAGTTCTTACCACATTTGGAAAGTCTCCCAGTCATCAACTCCAAACAGTTAGTGGTGTCTAGATCACAGAGTGGAAAGAGGAGGGAGGGAGGGAGGAAAAAAATAAAATAAAATGTTTTTCCAGTCCTCTGTGTATAAGGCAGTAATGCAGCAAATTATCTGCTGGAGCAGAAAAGCATACATGGGCTCAGTTTTTCTATGTCTAGACAAGATTGTGTGCCCCCCCCCCAATTTATGCTGGAATGAACCACGCAACACAGAGCTTGTACTTCTACTTCCTCCCCTCTATTGTTCTTGTATAGTAAGTATATATTCTACAGAACGATCATAGAATAAAGACCTTCTCATGTTAATGCTGACAGTATTTGTGAGTAGCCAAATATTCAGAGGTGCACAGGTAAATGCTGACCATCATCCCATTGTATCTGTATCAACATATGTATACTTGAACCATGGAGCATCTATTTTGAAAGAGCCTCAAATTTCATATTGTCGCAATTCATACATGAAAGCTGGCATTCACCACATTTGAGATCCTCACATTGTAAAATCTACATTTAAAAATACTGCAGTTCTATCAACATACTTTAAAAAGTACTATTCAGCTTGAATAGCTGGTAATATGCTTGAGTGTAATATGAAGATTAAAAACTATCCCACAGAAAAGCATAGAAGGTATTATTCTGCAGGCATTATTTTTTACTGTTATCCAGCCCAAATTCTTACACCCTCTCAGGTACTCTGACATCTTTGGTCTTTTCAAACAACCATTCCTGGAAAGCGAAATTAATACCAATCAGGTATGAGTGGCGTTATTTCTTTAACTCAGTGTTATGAAGTACGTCCACTTGAAAAAATAAAAGCAGGGACAGGTACCTGGGATTAAAACCCACTTGCTTTGTAGGGAAGATTTTCCTTTCCTCAATTGCTATGGTGTAGGATACTTTAATTTATTTTGTTTACTCATTAATTAGCTGAGGCATCTTTAAAAAAAACACTTGCTGCTATAGATGAACATTGATTGATCTGGAGTTTAATCCAAATAATCAGCTGTCCCAAAACAACACCAAACCTCCTACATTCGGTTTCCTTTAGCCACTAAGAAAAACAGTGTAAAATAAAGTATTGCAGATTATTCTAATGACCAGATTCAGTCTTTTTGGTAACCTTGACATTTTGCAACAGGCACTGAACCTATTGGGGTGGGTTCCCCAACAATTTTGTGTCTGCCAGTGATTTCTCTAGCATCTACTGACACGGGTAGGGACATTGTTATTAGCCACTCTCTTTCAAATAAAAGGGGCTTTCACAGCTGCAATAACAGCCACTGTTTCTCCCTTCTTCCCTTGGGCTTCCCTTAATTTCTTTGTGTTGCCCTCCTGTGATACTTTTGCAAAGCAAGAAGGGAAGTCCTGCATTTGGCTAAGCCTTCTATGGCAGCCATTTTTAGGTGGTGTGAACCTCTCAGAATCCCAAAGGTGCCCACAGATTCAAAAAGGTTGGAAACCCCTCATCCTTAGTGTCTTGGGACCAATGTACACATTACTCACCACTACACATAACAAAACCCCAATAGACTTAAAAAGAAAAACTAGTTCACAGTTTAGAGAAGTGATGTGTACTGCTTTTGTGCCATAACTCTCCCTCCCAAAGCAGCTCCATTCCTCCCACAGGATTCCATTTCAAACGCATGTTTCCAAGGCTATAATAGAAACAGGGACTGTGATTTCCATGATCCCCATGTCACACATTATTCTGTTCACTCACTTATTTATACATTTCAACAGTCTTCTCTAATGTCTCCATTGGCTCTGATTGCTTTCTCAGTAAGCAATCATTGCATTGCAGGTCAAAGCTCCATCACAGACTTTAATACACAGACCAGCCTCTCTTGGAAAATGCTCTTACCAAAACTGTCATCAGATAGAAACCCATAAAGTCAATTGGCATTCCAGCATCATCAGTACTGGGATTTAAATGCAATAAAATCTGACAGAATATTTCCAAATTATTTCCAGTGTTCATGACTCAGTGCTGGATTTAGCCACCTCCCAATACTTCTCCTTCCTCAACATTTCATAAAGACCAGGACAGAGTCTGAACTTACTTTGTTTATTCCATTGTCAATCCTGTTGAATTCAGATCGATTTGAACTCGGGTCTTCCTCTTCCCCCCCTCCCCATTGAAACAGAAAAGTGTTCTGCACATGGTTAAAGTAGTTCAGAAGGGGGGGGGAAGCCAAGCACAGCCTCTTTCTTTTCTTGAAGGGGGGGGGAGAGGATCGAAGAAGGCAGAGGAGGGAGGAAAAATACAAGACCGACAGAAGTTGAGAACAATTAGGGGCTTCTCCTTTAAGGCAAGCTTGCCACATGAGCAGTTTTGGCCAATCAGGGGTTCTCTACCATGGAGGAGAGCCCAGATTCAAAACAGCCTGCTTTCTCAATCCAAATCTTAAAATATTGAGGGTTAAAAGCACTCTAAGATATCGCATAATAAAGGTAGGGTCACTCCGTATCAATCCTGCTTGTTGCAGAAGGAAAATTTAAATCACCCAAAATCAAAACGGAAATTCCATTCTGTGTAGGCGGCAGGGACTGAATCAACCTTGGGTTGGAATAAAAGCTCCGTGCAGTTTACACCCAGCTTAACAACCATCCTAAGAGGATCCTTAATCCAGTTTTTCTGAAGCCAATTAGAGATCCTTTGTGCAATTAGCTATGAATGGCCTCCTGTAGATGTGGGAGGGAGACTGCAGAAGTATTTGAATTCCAGGCAGTGGCAAGTATGTGCCCAAGAACAAGGTCTAGGAAAGCCAAAAGTAACTCTTCTGCACTTGGATATCAAGGCAGAAATGCAAAAATTAAAAAGCATTAAGCCTCTTTAAGCCCCTCACAGCCATTGACCTTGATAGAAATCTCTGGAGCTCAGCAACTGTTCTAGGCTGGTGATCTGTTTAATCCCAGAGATGTAATGCCAGCACATCACAATTTGTGATTTGGAAAGCATGTGAGAAGAGATACATATGTTTTCTGGAAAAACTTCACTTTTTAAAATATCAGGGCAAAAGAGCAAAGTGAACAGAAAGTTGTTTATAGATTCAGGTGGGTAGCTGTGTTAGTCTGAAACACAAGAACCAAGTGTTGGTCCACTGGCACCTTTAACACCAACAAAGTTTTATTCAATGTATAAACTGTTGTATGTATGCACACTTCTTCAGAGATTGGGGAAATGTATCTGAAGAAATGTGCATGCACACAAATGCTTATACCTCTAATAAAACTTTGTTGGTTTTAAAAGTGCCACTGGGCTCAAACTTTGTCCAGAAAGTTGTACATAATCATATAGGAGGGAATCTGCATGAAGAATTTGCCCCTGCCCAGCCTCTTTTTATTGCAGGATTTAATGCTGCTTCCTCATGATATTGGCAGCAACCCGTAGCTCTCCAGTGATTGGTATGAGTTTTTGTCCCTGTTGCTTCGCAATGAGGGAATGCAGGATAATCCATTCCCCCTTTCTTGTTGTGGTGCACAATGAAGCACAAACAGGGGCAAACCTGTCTGAAAGAAGAAACATGCGGCAGTTTTGCTAGTGCTTTACCTGCCCTTGTACCCACCCTCCCCTCTCCATTTCTGAATTGCTAATTTTTTAAATGGCACGGTCCACATTGCTACAGGACCACAAAGCAACATGACCATGTATCAGTGGAAATAAAATGTACTGTACTGCAGGTTGTCCACGCTTCTGTCTTCTCTGCCACCTCGTTGGGAAGGGAAAAGCCATGACAAGACAGTGGGATAATGCGGGAAGGGTCTCCCATCAGGAAACAGCTAAAAGCGGTTAACAATTGCATGTTTACAAGTAGGAGGTGGTGTGCATTGTCCACCTCAATGTGGAAATAGCCTGGGAATCTCAAAAGGAAATAGCAGAATTAGAAGAATTACAGAAGAGAGCAACCAGGATGATGAAGGTGATGGGACAACTTTCCCATGTGGGCAGGCTGAATTGTCTGGACCACTTCAGTTTTGAAGAAAAGCTAACTAAGGGGGAACATGATAAGAGATTTATAAAATTATGCATGGGGTGGAGAAAGTGGACAGAGGTATTTGCTCTTCTCTTATAATACTAAGACACAGGAGCACCCAAGGAAGTTGCTGGGCAATAAATTCAAGACAGAGTAAAATAAATGCTTTTTTACTTTAAATTGCAGAATTCACTGCTGCAGGATAGAGCAATGACCACAAGCATAGATGGGTTTAAAAAGGATTACAAAGAATTCAGAATAGGTCCTTTAAGCCATGGTGACAAAAAGGAACTTCCACATTCAGAGAATGCTAGAGGTACTATATTATGGGAAGGCTCCTGCTTCTAGCCTTCCAGGACAACTGTGTGCTGGACTAAATTGACCACTGGTCTGATCCAGTAGGGTTCTTCTTTCTCAGGTAAAAAAGAGGTAGGGTTGATGAGACTGTAAGTAGAACAGCAAGCACCAAAATAAAGAAGTGGGAAAGAGAGACCAATAGCATATTTACGTTCTAAAATATGATTGGGGGAAAAATTGGCTTTTTTACCTCACAGTTTTGACTCTGTTGGGATAATGAATTTAGTCACCCTAAAGAGGGACAGTAGAACTGTTGGCTAACTGAACACTGCATCTGGGTTACACACCCTGACTAGTAGGAAATTGTCTTCAATTGACTTTTTACCTACTGTGTTATCTGAAATTAATCTCTAGTTTTGCTAATCTAAGGACCACCCAATTTTCTTCTTTCTGCCTTACAAGAGATTCCTGTGCTAGAGGCATAACTGAATTTCTGTTGCTATTTTCCAAGGGAGAACAGCCATTGTTTGCCTTTCCAACCCAGTTGTCCCTAAGGACAAACTGAAATATGTTATTAGCACATTCTAACCAAATGAAGTTTGCATAACACTCCCTGTATGTCATCTTAAAACATACTATTGGGAGGGGGGCTCTTTTATGACCTGTAGCACTTTCCCTTCTCTCCATCTTTTTGTGATTGTTTTTTAAAATAGTTCTGAGAAATTCACAGGCTCCCTCACTGATTTGTGGCATTTTACTGTTACAGATGGATAATGAAAATCCAATAATTTAAGGGTCTAAAGGAGAATGTGCAAAGAGTTCTGATGTGCTGTTTTACAGTCATGGAGCAGCCTTTGAAATAATTCCCAGAGATGGATGTAAAATGTATGTAAAAACAATTTATCCATGCAATTTACTGGTGCAGAACCCCAGGAACTGGGGCCATCTAGTAATCTAGCCTCAGTTCACAGCATCATCCGTGAGAAAAGTGTGTGGAAAATGCATTCTCATAAGACATGTTAACAGGAATGTAACCATGGGATGTGATTCAAATACTATTCTATGGTTGTAAAACCTGGTCAAAAACTTAAAAGAAAATTTAAAAGATTCTACTAGCCATATGCTTGTGAAAAAACATACTTTGCTTTAACCCCTGAAGCTCATCTCCATTTGGATGGACTAAACCCAAATTGGGAGATATCATCCCAGCATATACATTGTTTTCAACAGAAGTGACAGAAAACAGACCACCTGAGGGCTGGAGTGGGGATTTTGTTGACCTTTGTCCCCTTTAGTCCTACAGCATTACCTCAGAGAAGCACTTGGGCTGCTTTAAGAAAGTTATCCTTGAAGATCCACCCAACCCCCTCACTATTGACCTTTGGTGAGGTTATTTGGCAGCTACTTTTGAAGGGCAGGGGAGGGATAACAACCCGACTCTCTGCAGTAGGGCTATCTGAGGGCTCAGGTGGTGATTTTAAAATGTTTTGCTGCCCTCCTCCCATCACGTCAGCAACTACTGCAAACCAGATCAAATTATGTTAATCACAGTTCTTTTTTTGTTCTTTTTGATATACTGTTTCAAATTCCATAGTGATGTTCCATAAATCCAACTTGTGGGACAGACCATCCCAGCCCACTCCTAACTTCTGCAGTCCTTGGAATGGCACCAAAAGCTACTCCTGAGGACTGGGAACCATTGGGAATAGCAAGAGATATTACACAAGGGGCTGTTGCTTGACTGGAAAATCCACAGAAAACACAGATTCTGCCCTGTGCCCTTTGCATAGGTCAAGTTGCTCTTGAAGAATTATTGAATCGCTGGAGAGTACACTTTGCGTGCTTACTTATTTTCAAGATTTAGTACAGACTTCTCTTTCTAAAATTCAATAATAGTTGCTAATATCTGAGCACATTTAAGATTTTACATCAGGAAGGGGGTACAAAGCACGCTTAATGTTTGTTCCATTGCTTGTTTTCTAAACTGAATGGAAACACAGAAAATCTAGTTTTCTTTTGTGACATTCTGTAGACAATTAACATGAAATGCCTTTAGGAGTTTCCCAGTAAGTCATGACTACATTACAACTCTTAGTTTCAAGGGTAGATGAGAAACTGTGAAAATGTTGAGCATAATCTTTCAATAATTCCGAAGTCCAGATTCACTTCTTTCATTTTGGTGTTCACCATAAAACTGAACAGGAAAATGATAGTCTTTCCTCAGACATTATTTGATGCTTTCTTTCTTGACTAAAGTTACTTTTAGTTCACAAATAAAGATAGTGAAAAGTGCACTCCTCTTGAGAAATTATTGAGTTTTGTAAGTAACCAGTCATAGTGCTTTTATATAGAAGAACAGGAGATTTTGAAAACCGTGGAAGCTGTCCTGCCAGCCTCCCTCTCATCCTACAGAATCTAGCACAAAGTAATGTATCTAACTATGCACACACAGGGATCAGCAAAGAAATTGTGGGAGAGGGAAAATTCCACTCCACTTGTCCCTGCTTCCTCCTCTGGCTTCATTCTGTCCCTCCCTCACCACCTTTCTTCCCTATATCTCTGCCCCCTCTTCCCTTCTCCCTTGCCTTTCCTGGTGCCTCTCTGCTTGCTCCCTCAGCTACCCATTCACTCACAGCACTGCTGATGCCTCCCTAGCAGTGGCACCTGCCACCATCTCCATCATCTATTTGCTTTCCTACCATTACTGTTTCACGAGGAGGCAGCAATGATTCCTCTTCTGCCTGCCTGCCTACTTTGGCAGTGTTGCATCCCTGCCATTCCTGCTGCCTTCATTTCTTGGTTTAATAAGTAGCCCTCTTAACGGTGGCTGAGATTTCACGACACGGTATCACTAGATCTCTCACTTCCTGTACTCTAATGTTTTTAAGCTTTTAAAACTTCCCTTACTCCCCCACTTTTGGAATCTTGTGCAAAACTGGGGGCTGCCCCACATGTGTAGAAATCCCACATCTATCTAAACATGCCCTTATCCTGTGGATCTTTTGACTCTAGTGCCATTGTTCAAAATTCAATTTAATGATAAAGACACAAGCATGTCAGAAAAGAGCTATTTTACATACATACATTCTTAACCAATCTTTAAAATAGGATTATTTGAACAACCCAGATAATTTTTAAAATGCAGCAGGAGAACCTGCGGTTGTTAACCTCCTACCTATTTCTTCCCCAGTCTTTTTACTTGCCTCTTCCACCATCTGCAGTAACAATTGGGCTTTTAATATTTTGCACATATTAGATAGAAAAGAAAAGTAATGAGCCAATCCAGGAACTGATAGAGTGAAAGGTACAGCAGCTGCATTTTAAATATTAATGCTAAACTCAGATTATCTTGGTTGCAGTGTACCAGTTCTTTTACTAGAAAGTAAAATTAGCAACTGTAACTTAGTTTGGGAAACTACTGGAGTCTTTTCCAGACATAAATCAAGGATTAGAGCAAAGAATCCAGTGGCAAGATGGAATGACAGGTTATTTTAATATTTCCTTTTAGTAAAAAGACATGCAAACATCTAAATCCTTCTTAAAGGAATCAAACAAGGGGGAATGAATCAGTCATGAAAAGAGAAGTGACATCCATGACAATATCTACTATTTGTCCTTGCAGACATTATTTTTCCTGATTGTTATGGGTCCCGTCCATGGAAGAATGCCGCAGAAGAGTGTGTTAGATTGAAACATACACTGATCATTTTCTTGAATAAGGGAGGTGGGGTTTGCCTTTCATCCATTCATGTGTTGTTACATGGATTCAAAGACTTTCCACTTGAGACGGTGGTGCTTCCAGAACTTGGGTGAGTATTATTAAGGAATATATATGTCTGTCTCACCAGTCATCCTGTCAAGGAATTAAACTGCACAGGGATTCCAGAGCTGAAGTGTCTTTAATACTAGGTGGTTTTTTTTAATTGTAATAGTCAATTTCTAGGACTTCATTGATCCATGTGTATGGATTACAGTTTGCTTTAGATCACTAGTAATAAGCAGAGTGAGTCCCAAGAAGCAGAAATGAAGATGAAAATGAAAAATACTAACGGGGATGTACTGGTGAGACATAGGTATACACCACTCGAAATGAGATACACGCACACACAAGGAAACGGTGCAATGTCTATCAACAGTAGTGTGAACTTGCAAAGAATGAGAGACAACAGAAAAGAGTCTAGTTCTGAAACCCAGGCGAGCCAGTTTAATGGGCTGGTCCACAGTCAGCAGGCCAAGCAAGATCAGAGAGGTAATAATCATCACCTCCACAAAGCCTCAAGTCTTTGCTGGCAGTGATGGAGCTTGAGGCATATTCATGGAAGGGTCACCCCACTGGAGAGCATATGAGTTGCAATATATTACATCATATGCATACCCCCTCGCACAGGTCTGTTCACAGAGGCTGCCAATCACTCACCTGTAGTGGTACCCAAACTGAAAGATGGGGGAACTCTATTTTGTTAGCAGTTAGGCTATCTGAACCTCTCCAGGGACTAGAAACAGTATAAATACTTCACACTTTAATCTGAACATTACAGATTAAGTGAACATTGATTTTGTCTGAGGCTGCTTTTGAATTAAGCAACTATTTGCCATAGAATTCAGCTTGGTTCTGAGTCTTCCAGGTTAAGAAAGATATTATGTTACGAAGAATGGTTCAGCATCACCTGACAAAAAGGTGGCTACTGTGATAGAATTGTAACACCATTTACTGATCTTGGTCTTCCTTCCCATTACACACTTCAAAATGGATAGTGAGCTATGCCCTTGAAACCACCCCATTTGGGTTCCTTCCATGTTTTCACCTATTCCAAAACATGGATTTCCATATAATTTTTAAGTTACAGCCACATGCAAAATAAATGTTTCCTGTTAAGACTTCCATCAATTCACAGTTCTGTTGGAGTTTGAAATTGAACTTGATGGTGGCTGCTTATAAATATCACCATGCATAAGCTGCTTACCAATGGAAACTATGTTTTCTATAGTGACTGGACCAGATGAAGATCTGGAGATAGCAGAAGCATGGTCAGGACCACTTGTATGGATGGACAATCACTACGGATGACTAGCTTTCCATCTGAATGCAGCCACACATAATTGTAGAAGCAATCGCCATGCTGTGCTGTGTCATCAGAATCCACTCCAATTTTCTCTTCTCTATTTCATATTTTAGCCACCTTCCGTACTGCACTAGCCAGATGTCTGTAGCTGCAGCATCTGAGAGTACTACAGCTGATGAGACATTCTCATTGTGTTTAAATCTACAGTTTTACACAGTCTGCTTGGAAGTACCAAATCTAATTCTTTCTAGTGGCTCAGAGAGGCCATGTAGGGGGAATCTGCTCTAACGTGACTTGACCAGTAGAGAATCTGTCATTATGTAACCATGTTCATTTTCCCACAAAGAACTGATAAAAAGGATTCTTCAGAACTAGTTACCTCACAACATTAGTCTTGTTCTAGACTTCAAACTATTCCCAGCTGTCAAAAGGAATCCCTTTTCCCAAAACCCAAATTAGATTTTTTAATGCTTTTAAAACCATAGAGGACTCTTTCATCTGATACTATTTAAAGCATCTCCCAAGTTCTGGTGAGGGTTGAGGTTGGAGTTACATAAAGTGCTGATGACACTTCCTGTGAAAGGGGACAAATGGCTCTTGGGGCGGGGCTGTTTCCATTGGACGATGCATTTGGGAAATGGGAATTGTGCGAGGCAGGTGGCAGTGGAGCAGATGGCAGGGGAAGGATGTGAGGAAGACTCTTCCTATTTGGTCTGAATGAAGCCAGTTTTTAGGTGAGGGGTGAGGGCTATGCTGAGTGGCGCTTCCAATTCACGCCCTTGCTTGAAGCAAAGCGCTGAGCTATGGAAGCTACTTACCTGATAACTGCTGAACTGAAGGCTGGTCATGTGTGCTTAACAACTGTGCCTGAATGGTTTCTACTACCCTCTTAAAGCGACGGCTTGGACCTGTAAAAAGACACATTGGACTGTCAGATGAAGCAGAATTACAGACCACCATAAATGGAGAATGTGAAGAAGAAGAAAGGTAGGAAGCCAGGGGCATCTTCCCTCTAGTTCTTTTCAATTCAGTATTAGACTCCAGTTTCATAACTTCTAGTCCTTAATGTTAACTATATCTACCACCTTCTTTCTAGTGGTTCATTTTCTCTTAAGATACATGGCTGGTGAACAACTTGGTGGGAAGTTCTGTAGACTGGTTCTGTAGACCTTTAGCTTAATTGGCAATTGGTTCCATTGTTAATCTGCTCCGTTGAGGCATTTCTTTTAATGTCCAACTTAATCCCATTACAACCAATCTTGCCTTCTAGAGTAGTTCTTTGTGACAGCCCTTCAGGCACGTGAAGAGCACAATCATGTCCTCCCCCCAAGCATCTGACAAAAGGCCAATGTTTAGACGGATTGGTTCCCCATGTCTTGGATGAAGTCAAGTGGGCATTTCTAGAGTAAGTTAGGAGTTTGGGGGCATCATCAACCCAACTTTTTGGTTTTAAAACAAGATTGGCATACTAGGTAGAAATGCTTTCTAGCAGCTACATCTGGTTTATCAACACTCTCCTTTCTCAAACTCAGCCTAACAGGCCCACAGTCACCCATGCTTTGTAGCCTCATTGTTGAATAACTGTAATGTACTCTGTGGTGGTTTGTTCATGAAGACAATCTGGAAACTGCATCTGTTTAAAATGTAGCAGCCCAATTATTAATAGGAGCCAGCTGACGAGAAAAGAGAATACCTACATTGACCACTAGTTTGTTCCTATTACATATTCAAGGTACACATTATGACCTTTAAAAGTCTTAATGACTAAGGATCTGCATATCTCAAGGGCTGTCTCCACCTGTATGTGCTCATGTGCAACCTATGGTCCTCAGACTGCCTCCTATCACCTGTTCCCCCATTTAAGATAGCCTGCCTGGCATTATCCAGAGCCTGTGCTTTTTACAACTTAGCTCCCAGTCTCTGGAATGAACTACCTGGAGAGGTAAGGGGAGCACCATGTAGAAATCTTTGGGGGGGGGACAACAATGACTGCAAAGTCATGTTTTTTGCCAAGGGTATAAACTGCATGTATCTTTTAGGGAAAGGGGTTTTCATCTATCAATTTTCAATTGAAATGTTTAAATTGTGACTTGTAGGCCACTTTAAGACAAGAAAATTATGATATAAATATATTAAATAAATAAAATTCTCTTTTTCAATTGAAACACGATGTTTCCTCACAGAATTTTGTTTTCCAGACCCTAGCCATCTTTACTGTGAATCAGTTCTATTGATATAATTTTATTTTAACATTGGGGTCCAGAACTGGAACTAGATAATGTCTGATGATGATGGAATACAGTGTGTCACTATTGCTTCCCCGTGATTTGAATGCTATGCCTCTGGTACTGCAGCCTAATTCTATTAATGCCGATTTGTGTTCAGCTGTTTCATACCCCATATCTGTGCATATAATTCTTTTCACCTAAATGCAAAAATAGTGTATTTCTCTCTTTTCCCTGAATGCAAAACTAATGTTTCAAACAAAGAAACAGAACCTATGAGACAGCTCTTGCTACTTCACATGTGTTTATCATCCTGAATGTAGACAGCAAGTTCACAGCAGTTACCTGATAAAAGTGTGAAAGTGACTGAGTAGATCCCATTCTCTTTCTGGGCCTCCCCACCTTCTGTGTAGGTTATGTCCACTTGGAACTTCACTGGCTTCTGAAAGACAGCAGGGCCACCTGTGGATTTGTACTCTGCACGGAAGCTTGTCTGTGAGATGACGCTGTGACTGAGACTGGGAATCTGGATCACAGAGAAATAAACAAAAGGAGGCTGGCAGGTCCAATTACAACACACTTTCAAAAAGGCAACCTGATCGAACTTAGCATTTGAAAAGCACTGTTGTAAAGACATATGGCATCTGAGACTGGATATTTTACAAACAAAATGCTCTTCCAAACAAACCTGCAATAATTTAGAATGAGAAGTATTGCAGAAAGCTTCTTGAGTAAGGGAGCATGAGGACATGCAACTTCAGAATGTCAATAGGGGCACTGTTTATGAACCCTAAGGTCACTGGAGCTATATGAAATAATTTTTTGACCTGTATAGATTATAGGATCTTTCTGCACAATAAACTGCTTTGCACGATATAAATATGTTCTTTTTTCTCATTTGAAGAAGAAGAAGAGTTGGTTCTTATATGCCGCTTTTCCCTACCCGAAGGAGGCTCAAAGCGGCTTACAGTCGCCTTCCCATTCCTCTCCCTTCCCATTTGTTGTGTTGTGTGGATAGCTCAATTTTTTTAACATTGTGTAGATGACAGAATGCTATAGTTCGCCCAGAGACTGCAGCCCCTGCTATTATAGCTCTGGTATGGAACACGATGGACCATTTCTGAAGCCGGTGTTGGCCACTCTGTGTAATGTCACTCTGAGTGCTGCAACTACCATTTAGCATTACGGAGCCATTTCTAACTATCACATCCTTTTTCAAGGAGTTCAGTGTGGTGTACATGGTTTTCCTTTCTCTGTTTTATTGTCTCAACACCATTGTTAGGTTAGGTTGAAAGAAGGACTAGTCCAAGATCACCCAGGGACCTTCATGGTAGAATGGAGGTCCCATATCCTAATCTAAGCACTCAACCAGAACATCATGCTATATTTATGAATCTTTAAAAAAAATAGTGGTTGGAGGTTAAACTTAGAAACAAATTATCTAGAGATATGTGCTCTTCTGTTGTACAACTGAAACACACGTGGAGTCCTTTTTTAAAATGTACAGAAACAATTCTATGCCCCCACCTATATTAATGGCTGCCATTTTGGGAACTTTTCTTTTTGTATTTTTAAAAATTCAATTGTCTTTCATACCTATGATGTAAAGTAGGACAGTATGCTATCAGAACTGAAAAAGGATTTATGGGAGTATGTTAAAGATAAATGTTAAAATGTGATTTACTAAACATGGAAAAAATAGCTGCATTCCAAAATTAATAGTTAACATTTATGTAGTGTTTGAAGTGTTCATGCTCTATTGCACAAATCCATGAGACATGAGAATACATTCAGGTGCAGAGAGAGCTTCTACAAGAGTAGCATCTTGAAAAATAATTGAATGGGGGTGATCCTAGAGATATATTTGGATACTTTTCATGAGTGTGGGAGCCTCTCCATTCATATTATTTACCACCTTCTTATAGTCTCCATCACATAGAATCACAGAATCACAGAATCATAGAGTTGGAAGGGGCCATACAGGCCATCTAGTCCAACCCCCTGCTCAACGCAGGATCAGCCCAAATATCACATGAGTGCATTTAAATATTACTGAAGAAGACTCCAAGGAGGGGCTGAAATGCCTTTTTTTATTTGGTCATTTATCTATGTGTCAAAATGTTTTAGATTTGTGCAATACAGTGAGATATATGTTGATGTTTTTAAGTTTTATATGTGCACAGGTATTGAAATAAATATTTACATTATAATTTTAAATACTTATTCTCCTGCTGCTCAACTTTTTAGGTTACTAACAGGAGGCGGAACCAGCCAAATTTGTGATGAATTAAAGGTAGTGAATTGGTTCATGCCCATCAAAGTGATTCGTGAACATTAATCTAAAGATAATAACCCTGTAAGGAATGCCATTATTTTCTAAGAAGTGGCAATCCATTTTACAGATGGGTAGTTAACTCTGATAGACAAACTAGATAGTACACAGATGTTTTGAGTCCAAAATTTCCTGCAGTTTTTTTAAGCTCTAAAATCGGATAGGGGAAGCAGTCATGTTTGACCATTGCTCCAATGAGCACTCCAATGAAATTAAGGCCCTATTGGAATTCAATCAGTTCCATAGGGCCTGCAAAACTCTTCCACCAAGCTTTCAGTTGAGACTGGTGCCAGGGGCCTCCTTCAAATCCAGCCCCCTGTCAAGTAACTCTGACTCTCCACACACCCCAAACGAAAGCTGCCACCAAGCTGCTATTATCCTGGCATGAAGTCTCAAGTTTTGACTGTTGTTCACCTGTTCTTGTTCATTACATCTTCTGTTCATATTGTTATACATGTTTTAAATGTACTATTTCTGCTGTTCCATGTACTCTGCTCTGAGACACCACAGTGAGGGGCAGTATATAAATAAAATGAATAAAATAAATAAAAAGTTTGGGCTTTAGGTTGGTTCAAATTTGCCCTAAATCTGCACAACCCCCCTCCCATAAGATACCATATCATATATTTTGTTTCCTCTGTGGGGTAAATATTTGCTGGGATAAATGGTTTAAACATTCTTCCCCTTATTCCTAAATTGATTGTACTTCCCAGCAGTACTTAAAACATTTAAAAACTGTGGGAGACCCTGAAGATTGATCTCATGTGCACTGTCTGTTTTGATCCTATGAGATAGCAGAAGGGTCTAAAGCCACATACTAATTCACAGCAGAGCTTAGATCTGAACCAATGGCTTCCTAATTTGAAGCTCATGCTGTTAACTGTTTTACCTCACTAGCTCCCAACAACTGTATAATTAAGGCTGCAAACCCATACACACATACTTGGAAGTAACTCCCATTGAAGTGGATGGGATTTACTTCTGAACAGAACTGCACAATATGTAAGAATTCAAAGGCCAAATGAATCAGATTTTTTAAAACTATATTAGCCTCTAGTTTTCATTGTTGCTGGTTGCATTGAGAGTTGCTTAATGTGATTTGAGGTGGGATTCTTCCAAAGGCTGAGATTCTTGTTCCCAGAACAAAGAAAACGCTATTGGCTAGGAAGGTAAATAAATTACCATTCCTATGCAGAGCAATTCTATGTGCAATTTGCCTTGAATATGACTTTATACATCACAGTCTGGAGAATCTAGAAAAGGCAATCTTAAAAAAAAAAAAAAAAGCATCTTTGCATCAATATCCATTAAGAAATCCAGTTCTGAATCTGACAGATGTGAGTGAATAGTGAATACATAGAAAGGAAGAAAGATGGCACAAACTGAGAACAAGAAGGCAACATGGTTCTGGAAATGTAGACTGAGAGATCACGACACGCTGAATTTCACTTATTTATGTACATATGAATTTGTTTATGTACTTACTGAAAGGAATGCATGAACTATGTCAGCCTTGATTGAACTCAGTGGTTTGTCCTTAATAACCACAAATATCTGTTCTTCTTTCTCCAGATTGATAAAATTACCAAACCAGGACTTTTTGGCAAGCCTGACCACAGAAAGGTAAAGGGGAAGAGAGAAGAAAAAAAACCCAGGAAGCAAAGAGAAGATTTAGCGAAGGAAAGCACTGCACAACACAGGAAATCTTCAAAGTACTCACAGAAATCTTCTAAATACATAGAAATCTTTCAAACAAATAAATAAACCGCATTACCAACCAACCAGGAGCTATGCAAAGTTATTATACAATTTGTTGTGCCAAAAGGAGTCATATTCAACGAGAGAAAGACAGCACTCTAAAGTTTCATGTGGTTTGATTATACAGAGTATGTATTAGAAACAGAATGCCAAATATCTTTAAAGTGAATCTAGATGAATAAAAGCTCTAAAGGACATACCTGTGAAACAGTTTTAAAAGGTACAGGAAGCTGAATAAGAAGGCTATTGACAGGTCACTGTGGCACTTACATGCACACACAGTGCATGTGCATTCTGCTGGACTGCAGGTTCCCTGCACAGGCATAGGATATCCTGTTTGGCATCCTCTGAACCTTAATGTGCACAGTGTGCATGGACAGTCCTGCAGACACCTCATTTTTATGGCATGTTCAGTTGATGGAAGAGAGGGGTTTCACACAGTTCTCCTCACTGCAGCCCCCTGGCCCCTGTGGCTTTTTATCTGTAAGGGACCCATGGCAATGACCTTCTAGGACACATTGCTGGTGTGGAGGGAAAAGGCAGAATGTTGATCGGATCTAATTTCTGGTTTTGAGGTTATTAAGTCACATTATCCATTTACCAGACAAAGGGATCGTTCTGAGTTAAAAAGGTACATTGGCATTTCAAAAATAAAGCTCCTACCTCTTGTCAGCCAGCTGGATTAGTGAAAGCAAAGAACACAGTCACAGTATGCTAAATATCTCTCTGTTCTTCCATTAAAGTGATTTGGGAAAGCACATCTCTCTAAAATATTCATAAGCAGCTATAACTGTCCACAAGCCAAAGATTAGCATGGGGAACAGTAAAGAGAAAGGGCCAGTCATTTACGTGGGCTGTTAAGAAGCCTACAGTACAGCGTGAATGGAGATTGCATATTGATTTGTTCATGTGTTTCACAAACACACCACATTGACTCCATGGGCCTTAGAACAATGTTGTTATTCACCTCTGAGCATGTTAGGGGCCTTTATTCATATCTGATTATTCTCCTAATCTACCCAATTCCTTTTGATTTATATACATACTAGGATTACATTATTACAAAATTACATGCAAACATGCCCCAAAAAAGTGGTTTTTTACACTGAAGATAAATGGATTATAAGGCTCATGTATGTATAGTTGCCAGCTCTGGGATGGGGAATCCTCAGAGATTTGGATGTGGAACCTGGAAATGGCAGGGTGGGGAGGAGAGGGACTTCACCAAGGTGTAATGCAATAGTGTTGTTTGGAGTTCTCTTCTCCATTTTGTCCTCACAAAAACCCTGAGATATCCCTCCCTTGCTATCTGCTCATATCTGTTTCACACCAGTTCCCATTTTTCAAATGCATCACTCAACCTGAAATTGTTTGGACATGAGCTCTCTTCTTCATTTTGGCCTCACAAAGCTCCTGTGATATAGTTTAGGCTGAGACTGGTATAAGATCACTCGGCAAACTGTAAGGCAGAGTGGGGACTATACCACTGTCTCAAACGTGCTACCCACACCCCACTAAATATTCAGCTAAATTCCTGAAGGGGCAAGGGACAATTATTCCTCTTGAGTTTCTGCAGTGATTGTAAAACCTTTCTCATTTTTATGCATAAATATGTTTTAAAAGTAATCTTTAGTATGTGTTTTGTTGAGGAGTTTTGAGCAGTCGCTTTTATTGAAGAGTTTGTAAAATAGTGTGAAATAGTTACAAATACTGTGTTTTAATAATCTGAATTCCTTTGAGATTGTCAATTCGCCTGTTGTTTTAGATTTGTTATTTATTGTTTATTTCCAGAGAGCTGAGAGGATACAAATCCCTCAAATAAATAAATAAATAAAGCATCATTTTTTTGAACACAGAAATTTACTCTCTTATAGTTTTTATATAAAAGGAAGTCAGGATTTCCAACACAGCAGGGTAGGCTTCCTACCTTCAGTATTATATTGTTATGTTATATTATATTATAATGAATAAATTTCATTTCAATTCTTGCCCTCAATGCAGTAAATGGTTAACAAATAGTTAAAAAGACATTAAAAATCAACTTATATACATATAGAGCACAGCAGTTAAAACTAGGCTTGCCAGCCTCCAGTTGGTGGCCAGAGATCTCCTGGGATTACCCCTGATCTCCATGCAACTGAGAACAGTTCCCCTGGAGTGCTCTGGGAGGTGGACTCTGTGTCCTGATCCCATCAGCTCTCAGAAGCTAAGCAGGGTCAGGCCTGGCTAGCACTTGGAAGGGAAGCCTCCAAGGAACACCAGGGTCATGATACAGGGGCAGGCAATGGCAAACTACCTCCGAACATCTCTTACCTGGCAGCCAAACAATATTAGGATATAAATCAATTATTCCATTGAATGAAATGGTGCAGTTAATTTTTATAACTGCTGTCAACCAAGAAAAATGTAATACTTGATTTAAAAACTAAGCTATCCTTGCTTTTCTGACCATATTTGTTTATCACTATGAGATTAATTTGAACATTTTTATGTCCATTTTGCTAAAGGCTGGCTTTGTTCCCCATAATATGACTTGACTTCATATCCATTAAGATCATCCTGTGTCAGGTTAAATGTTTCTTATAAGGCCTGGTTTTAATGGAACATTTTGCTGAGCATGCTAAAAGCAGATTTTTAAAAATCTTACTTTTGTGAAAAGGATGAAAGGTTGGAGATATGCCTGGTAAAATTGCATCTGGAAGACCGTTTATGCACTGGAGGTTTCATGCCGAGCTGCAGGCTGGAGTTTTAGTTGTGGCAGATTGCCCCACCTCTTCCTGCACCCACACGGGGGAGCATTTGGTCCGATGTGCCTCAACCGCCCCCGATTTGTGCTCCTGCACGGAAGCTGGGGCAGTGAAGTTTCCAGTGCATAAAAGATATAAACCCTGCTCAGGTCTCTACTGATGCCCTAAAGCTTGTAATAATTTTGTAACTATTCTGATGAGACACAAAATATTATGGGTTCTTCCGAGTTCTCCTGAGGAACCATATTGTTTCTGCTGGGCACGTACATGTAGAAAGTAGTACTGACATCTTATAATGAAAAAAATCAGCAAATCTGATTGAACTGACTTACTGAATAGACTTATTAGTTTAACAATAGGGGCTAGAGAGAAGGAGGAGATGGATATTCCCACTGAGCACACAGCTGCTCTGCTAATGATCTTGTTGATCTGCTCCACAGAGCATGTTGTCAGAGATCATCTAGGCCCATATCTTGCAGTTTCAGTGCTTAGTTGGCTCTGGTGAAAATGAATACAGGGATGTTTACTGAAACGGAAGGCTGAATTTATGCTACCAAGTCCCCTTGGGGCCTGAAACACTGTGGGGAGAGCAGAAATGTTTCCACCTTTCCTCAGGTTTGGGGGGTTGTCTCTTGGACTTAGCACTACTGTTCAGATTCTTTACTGCAATGCCAGCTAGGATCACTTCTCACCAGTATCACAAGGAATTGCTGGCTTTTCCAGTCAACATATCATTTAGGTAGCAGATCTTGAGGAAGACTTTTCTCTTTTAGAGAACCTGAAGAG
The DNA here is from genome assembly GCF_049243985.1 of Paroedura picta. Taxonomy (NCBI): domain Eukaryota; kingdom Metazoa; phylum Chordata; class Lepidosauria; order Squamata; family Gekkonidae; genus Paroedura; species Paroedura picta. The sequence goes on along the minus strand of NC_135370.1, from coordinate 87,384,001 downwards.
CTCAGGTCAGGCAACATAAACAATGCAGAGCTGCTAGATGGTAGCTTCACATGTTCATATTTAAACTCAGATGACTCTTAATGGGGCTGGCTGCACTAGTTTTTGACTTTGAAGCTAAGTTCTAGTTTAAACCTTTTAAGCACGACATGACTTAAGCTCATATTTAAAATAAACTATTTTGTCTGCTAGGGTTAATCTCCCAGTGCTGAGGGCATTCACCTATCACTGCTGCAATGATTGGGCTCTTGATGGGTGAGCCATAGTTTTGGAACTGTCTCTCCCTGAAAATGCTTGTGGAGTTGTAGGTCTCCCCTGACCAGTGGCAGGGGATGGGGATGGGGTTGACCGGTCACAGTTGGGGAAACTCCTGCAGATTTGGGAATAAAGCCAGGGGATACAATGCCATGGTCTCCTCCAAAGCAGCCATTTTCTCCAGGAGGATTTATCTCTGTAATCTGGAGATGAGCTATAATTCCAGAGGATCCCCAAGTCCCACCTGAAGGTTGGCACCCTTACTCCAAACTGTCCTAGACATCACTGGGAATTGTTTCTCATTGTAACTGTTTAGGCTTTGGGTGAGTAAGCATCTCCGTGTGTTTCTTTCAGTATCTTCCACATGGAGTATTTACTCTACCTTCCCTCCCCAGCCACAGTGAAGAAGAAGAGTTGGTTCTTATATGGCACTTTTCTCTATCCAAAGGAGTCTCAAAGTGGCTTACATTCACCTTCCCTTTCCTCTCCCCACAACAGACTCTGTGAGGGAAGTGAGGCTGAGAGAGCCTTGATATCACTGCTCGGTTACGTTTATCAGTGCCATGGCAAGCCCAAGGTCACCCAGATGGTTTCATGTGGGGGAGTGTGGAATCAAACCCGGCTCATCAGATTAGAAGTCCACACTCCTAACCACTACACCAAGCTGACTCCTCCCCTCGCTTCCACACAGTGCCATGCTCATTACAAGCAGGTTGGCTGTGGCTCCTAGGGCTCATCCCTTTGAACTGAAGCACAGAGAAATAACCCTTGGCTTCAGCCCACAAGGGACACTGCACAGTGGCTATGGGGCTTGGTGTAGTGATTAAGAGCAGCGACCTCTAATCTGGAAGACCAAGTTTGATTCCCCACTCCTTCACCACATGCAGCCACCTGGGTGACCTTGGGACAGTCATAGTGCTGAGTGACAGTCATAGTGAGAGAGTTCTCTCAGCCTCCAAGACAAAAGGGCAAAGGAAGAGATGGGGAGAGCTGCAAGAGGCACAGGCTGTGCAAAGGACATTGCCACCAGCCTCCGCCAATTTATTGCTGCTTCCTCTGTGAGTGTGTTTATTCTGAGTTTTTTGTTAATGTGTACTTTCTATTTATGGCAGCCTCATCATATACGTAAAACAAGAATGATCATGGGAGTTGCTCTACATGGAAGAAAAATAAAAGAAGAAATGAGAATTAGAATTAGGCACAGTACAGAACAGCTATACAAGATATCCCCAAGGGATAAGAGGTGAATATGCACAGCTTTCAAAAACACAGCACCTGGTCTCCTCTTATGAATAGTGCTTCAAGATATAGAAGGTAAACAACAGCTATACTGGACAGAGTACATAATCCTGCCTATAAAGACAGATAGTACTTTTAATTTTCAGCCATATCGTGGAATTAAACAGAATGGTGTCCCTGTTGGCTAAACACATTTTTGAAAACAATTACATACATTCAGTTTCTATTAGCAGTTCTACATGGGGTTTCTAGGCCCCTATGGGCTAGATTCTAAATTAAGAAGACTAGTGCACATTCACATACAGCCCAATTTCATCAATTCAACAGGACTCACATGATTTAGGACTTCGTTGAATTGAGGTCTTGTCTTGCTGTAAATCAGCATAGCTCCATCTTCTGGCACACATTGTGCAAAAACGTTTTTTAATGTCAAATTTTGGGAAGAATATAGCAAACACAAACTTCTTAATGATAAAAATTAGATTATCCCATGAATCTGTGGAGCTTTTACTCCTTTAGAGGCAGTGATTCCCCCCCCCCACCTTGTGGCTGCACTCATGCAGGCTGTTTAAACAACACTGAATTCAATGGGAACTCAATAGCATAGGATTACTGCCTAAGTTTTGCTTTGCAGTAGTGTTTTGAATATCCATTCCACGAGTATTAGAATGGAGAATACAATGTATGAGAGTCACTGTAAATCAGCAGATATTAGTATTGCCAAAATGCATCTGTAGTTTTTGAAACATGAGAAAAACGTACTCAGTCTTCTGGTCCTTGGATCTCTCTATTGCAACATGATAGGTGGCATTTGCCCTGACAATCGAAAAGCGTAAAATATACATATCTGACATGCTGAAGCTGATGAAAGGGTTTTTGCAGGCTTTTTAGCTGAAGATTTCTGTTACAGCCTTATTTGAAGTCTTTCTGACTAGAATGCTTTGGAATAAAGTTTGCACTAGCAGGTAATGCCCTAATCCGATGCGAGTTGTGTTTGAGAAGATGCCACTAGTTATGCCAGAGTATGCATGTGTCATTGAATGCCCATCCTACCAAAAGCAGAGGATGGCACTGAGACCCACAGTATTACCCTGAGCAAGGATCTCGTTCAAAACCCATTGATTTCAGTGGATTTACAATGGGTTTACTCAGCTTAGGATGGCACTGTCCTTTTCGTAGCCCTCTGAACATTTGGGTGCACATCACATTCACACCTGAAGTTCTGAGCCAGCTGTAGAGTCCTGTTTAGCTGGACTGTAGCATAAACACTTCGGATATAAACAACATCAGTGTGATATCCCAGAACATGTTAAGATGATGATATATAGTAAATTAAAAATTTTAAAAAGCAGATGGAGTCATGCTGCTTTACAGCAGAAGGGGATGTGGGCCCAGCACTTCGATTTCTATTACATTTTCTAAGGCTTTTCCCACAAGTAAAGTGATACACATTACCTAGACATGTCAAGGTATATTATCCAGTCATCAGAACTGTTAAATGAATTAGAGTCATTAAAAGATGCAGCAGCAGAGAAAGGAAACACATTTATGTAACCTTTGAATCACAGGGCCAGCAAACCTTCTTCTTCAATCAAGTCTTATTTCTGAAGTAATACATATTTTTTTATTTTACAAAACTCCAAAGTGGTCACAGAGCATAAAGGCCTTGATGGTTGAAATAAAAATGCAGTTCATTATTTTTTACAACTTTTATTACATTTACCGCAGGGTGCCATCCAATTGAACTCATTAATTCAGCAATTATATTGGAAAGGGAAAAGGGCCTCAGGCCTTGACTCGCATCCAAACTGCCTACTAAGGCTCCCTTTGCCTCCTCAAAGTGTTTCTTAAAGGGAGAGTAAGGAGCAGAAAAAGGCACTGAATTCACAGAGGATCTCACATATGAACAGAAAGGGAAGAAGTGAAGGAAAAGAGAGGGATGGGGTATTTAAAAACTCCTTTAAATTCCACTTCTTTGCATTCAGTGCTACTCTACATCATGAAAAGTTAAAGGTGATGTACTTTAAATATTTTATCTTTTCTGCTGAAGCTTTCTACCTGTGCAGCCATAAGCAGAGTTAATACCCTTTTAAGCCCATTGACTTCAGTAACCTTAGAAAGGTATAACTCTGCATAGGATGGGATTGTAAACCTCTACCCACTTTAATTCTTCAGTCACTTCCATAATCCTTTGTGGCTTTGACATCAGTGGTAGAATGCTCAGGATTTTTAAAAGCAATGCAAAGCACCAGGATTAGCAATGTGTCTAGAATTGTATCCCTCTTGCTCCTTAGAATCCCCTCTTGCTCCAAAATCATCATTTGGACCTCGTGATTATTTTACATTCTGCCTCCATCAAGTGCCAAATGATCTCATTGGACAAGGAGGATGGGGGGGCACTGAATGTGTGAAAGCAAACAAATAGACATGTGCAATTTTTTCAGGAACATTTTTATTTAATGGACATGTTATGATGAAAATAACTCCTGTACTTTCTTATGCTATTGCCTTTGCTATAGCAAGCAAAAATTCTTTCTGTACTTCCACAGTAACTTTTGATTCAACATCAGATTAGCATTAACAGCATGGACTAAGTTATGGAGAGATTTACATTTCACTAGGTCATTTATTGAAAAAGTCCCAAGAACCTATGTTTACTATCTATTTAACTCAACTCCCAGGAAAGGAGGTCTGTTAATTGTGAACTGAACTTTAGTACCATGTCTTGAATATTTTTCCTTCATCAAATATTTCAGATTCAAAATGCATCATATTATTTTCAATAAAGTATGAAGGATGGGAAGGGCCTCTTGTGGCGCAGGGTGGTAAAGCAGCTGACATACTGTCTGAAGCTGTCTGCCCATGAGGCTGGGAGTTCGATCCCAGCAGTTGGCTCAAGGTTGACTCAGCCTTCCATCCTTCTGAGGTCGGTAAAATGAGTACCCAGCTTGCTGGGGGGTAAACGGTAATGACTGGGGAAGGCACTGGCAAACCACCCTGTATTGAGTCTGCCATGAAAACGCTGGAGGGCGTCACCCCAAGGGTCAGACATGACTCAGTGTTTGAACAGGGGACACCTTTACCTTTACCTATGAAGGATGGGATGTACTGAACTTACTGAGATTTTTTTACATTGAGTTGGCTTAGTGGATAACTTTTATTGTTATGCATAAGATCTAACTCATAGTTCATCTGACATCAGAAAGAAATCTTTCACCTTTTTCAGATGGTGGTGTACAGCAACTGTTTTTGCTACATGTTTGTGGCATATTATAATCCAAGAGGTAGGGGGTAATATTCTAGGAATAAAAGGCATGCAGCAATTTCTGCCATACTAATTGTACTGTCACAGACACAAGAATCAATTGGCTAATATTATACTGAGTTACTTACTCTGGGGAAGATTCTGGAGTTAAATTCGACATCTCTTCTGGTGTAGGTACTGTACACATGCAGATGCAGAAGGGGAAAAATAAAGTAAGGTAAATATTTATTAAATAAAGCCTCCTTTTGCTGTTTCCAAGTCAATAAAGTTATGATTTCTCAGTATATTAAAATGCATCTCAAACACCAATCCTTTCTTAATCCATTAATCACTGCGCCCAAAGTGTTCAAATGCATCTAACCTGTCTATATATAGGTGACTGTCTTACATATTATATTTCACATTCTTCCATTTAATTACTTTCAACAATCTGTGACTATCTGTACTTAGACCTTACTCATTCACTGTTGGTATCAAAATAGTTATGCACGTTCTGTGACAGAATGAAAGCTAACATTTAGTAACACCTAGTCCAGAGGTCCCCAACTTTTTTTGAGTCTGCAGGTATCTTTGGAATTCAAACACAGGATGAGGTGTGCAAGCACAATAGGGCTGTCTCAGGAAACAGAGGCGGCCACAAAATGTCAGGGAGTGCGGCTATGTATAACTCTAATAGCAACACTTCAACATTTCAGGCCAAAGCTCTCTTTAACAGGATGCCTTTTAAAATTCACACATTATTTAAAAAAATATTTTCTTGTATATATAAAGTCTACCTTTAGTCACACAGTGAAAATCCTTGTGCTGTGGTGCCAACTGCTACCAAAGCAACAGTTTAAAAATCTACAAAGCCAATCAGATCTACAGTGGCCAGTCAGAAGCCCTCCTGGCCAAAATACCTCCCCACTAATGCTCTAAAACACCCGGGGGGCATCAGGATAGGTGTCATTGGGCACCATGGTGCTCCTGGGCATTATACTGGAGACCTCTGACTTTTTCTATGATACCTTGGTTACTTGAAACACCTGAAAAGGGGATATTTTGCCTCTCTTCCTTAATGTTCATGACATGAAATATACTTTATAAAGAAGAAGAGTTAGTTTTTGTACCCCACTTGTCACTGCCTGAAGGAGTCTTAAAGCAGTTTATAATCACCTTACCTCCTCTCCCTACAACAGACATCCTGTGAGGTAGGTGGGGCTGAGAGAGCTCTGGGAGAACTGCTCTCTGAGAACAGCTCTAACAATCCTGTGACTAGCCCAAGGTTACCCAGCAGGCTGTACGTGGAGGAGCAGGGAATCAAGTTTGGCTTGCCAGATTAGAAGATGTCACTCTTAACCACTACGCCAAACTGGATCTTATAAGGCTAAATTAGGTACAAATATGGCAGAAACCGGAGCTGTGAGAATTCCTCTTTTGCATGCTTAATTTAAACCTGCCTTGTATTAGAAATGGTAGAAATTTCTAATGACAGCCAGGAACATATCTATGCTTGCAAAATGCAAGCTGTATTCACACACACACACACAAAACAATAACAGTTTCTTGTTTAATACTGCTGTTTCAAGTTGGAAACAGATAGTGAATCCTTCTCTAATGTTGGGGAGCTGGCACATGCGTGCAGGGCTGATAGTTCCTTGTGCACAGCCCAATGGATTCATTCAATCTGCATCTTTATCACTTGCCATGATTGGTGATGGATGAAAGGGGTTCAAAGTACTTTGTGCAATATGTGAATCGTTTTGCCATATTATTTAAAAATTAAGGAGACAATATTTAATTGACACTGGCTGTCACGACAGCTCTACATGTCTGTTAAAGATTAACCTTTTCCGTTAATGTGCTTCATGATGAACTTGCCAAGACAAAGTGATCATGCACATGGACACTGCATGCAGCCAATTCCCTAGCGACAAAGACTACTTATCTTGACTGAACAGAGACAGATACCCACAAGGCCATGTTATACTGAACAAGGAAAAACTGTGATGATAAAAAGGCCACTTGCAAGGAATAATTATGATAAATTTGGAAACATATCTTGCATCACTTCATGGATTCTTTGATTCTTCTTAATTAGGTGCTAATGCTTGCAGGCTTCTTTTCTGGTTTTGTTTGTTTGTTGACTTGCAGGAGGGCATTTTCGGGCACAAAGAAGACATTACACCTTAACTGGCTTGAACAAAGCCGCAACTTTATTATTAATCAAACAACAACAATAACAAGAAAAGTGTCGGCCAGGCATAGGAGAGGGAGCCTACATTTTGTGCCAATCCTACCAGAATAAGCCTTTCTGCAGCAGTGCCTGGAAACCTGTTTCGGTCCACCACTGAGCCTGGGCCCCCTTCTGCTGGGCTCCAATCTAAGTGATGTGAGCCCCTGGGGTGCCACAGGAGGTGTAAACTTTCCTTGGTCCCACCTCAGGGCATCTGGCACTGCAAGCCTCCCTAACCTTCCCATCTGGGCAGGCCGTGCTTGCAGTCCTGCTGCCTCTAATGGAGACCCCTGTCCTGAGGAGTCCAGTGCCCCAACCGAACTCTTCCCCCAAAGAACCTGGCTCCACCCCATGCCTACCCTGCCAGCTATGACAAAATGCCTCTTACATGTTTTACATCTCATTTTATTGAACCTTATCAATTAACTAAACCATAAACCAGCATAATTGGATGGTGGGCAGGAAAAATGACTTTCCTACTGTGGGAAAAAGGCACACTCAGAGCACATGTTGCCTTTTATGCACTACGAGCATGCAACCCTCTCCCACAGCCAATGCAGCATTCTGCCCCACATCCCAGGCATGCTGCCAGCTTGCGCCCTCCTTCAGCCCACCATCCGCTTCTTGCAATGGGTGGCTAGAGGTGAGTACTGACCACTCTTAGGGCCATTCCGCACAGATTATTTGTAGCAGGAGTGTGGTAAATTGAAATCGCTACAAAAATGCCATTATGCACAATGTCGTAGACAATCTGCCACACTCCTGAAACCTATCAGCAAAAAGCGCTTCATTGTAGTGCTTTCAGGGAAATCCCAAAAAGTGGATTCACCCTCCGTAAAGCGCTACACTCTTGCAACCAAGCTGCAACACTAGCGGAAAAGTTCTGTGCGTTACCATTGTTGCGGTTTCTGCAAAGTCTGGCTCTCTCCTCTCCTCTGATCTTCCGGCGAAGCGATCGCCATTTTTTTTTCTCGGAGCGAGCGGAGATCAACGCACCGGCGAGCCTTCGTTTACCCAGCGAGGCTTCCCCAGCTGCAGTCCCTCCCCAGAGCTGTTTTAAGTCACCAAGCGCCACACAGCCCCATTTGCTGGTTTATTTTCCCTTTATTTTTCAATTTATTTTCGACCGAAAATCGCGCCCGTGCGGGGGGGGGGGTGTATTTTTTTCACTCGGGGGGAGCGTGGCAACGATGAAACGGCAGCTCAAACACCACCTGCTAGCTAGATTGGTCTCTCCGTTGCAATGAATCAACGCAGATTCGTTGCAACGTGTTTTTTTTTTAAACCTTCCTTAAAGGGAAAGGGGCTTTCGGGAGCATGATAACGGCTGCCCATTGGCTGCTCGTTTGATTGACGGCCAGGGGTGGGACAAAGCTCGGCAATATCGCTTCCCGGCTAGCGATTTTTGCCGAGACTGGAAGCCTGTGGGAAACGATAGAAGTGTAACTGTATTCCACTACAAAGGCAGGTATGCATAACGACAAATTCCACTATTTAAAGTAGTGTATTTTCGTTCTGCAACCAATTTGCAACATAGATCCTGGTGCGGAATGGCCCTTAGTTTTGCTCTATATGCATTGTATTGAATGCCAAAGCTGTGACTTGAAATCTCCAGCACAGTAGCCACATTAGCAATTGCCACAGCCTATATTTTAGATCATACAACTTGCATGAATAGTGTTTGGTTACACAGCTGATGAATAACTGAACCAAGACAGAGTTCAGAGAGGCACTTATGTGTGGAAGTAGCCTTGAAAAAAATGCTGTGCCACCATGACCGTTCAACCAGAAGCTCTCTTCCAAAACTGGTTTTCCAACCTCTAATGGCCGTTTTCATGCCACACTTGCCACATTCATCTTTTCTCCCAGTAAAAGGACTTTGGTGGCTTACATCTTCATAACATCTGGAAATATCATGCATGTAATTTTAAGTCCTATGCCTATTAAGAAGAAAGTTTATCCCAATAAATAACCAGATGCAACCCAATTTCCCTAAATGTTTTATCTTTCCAAAACCCATATTTTAAGACAATTAGAAAGCATCAATAATTTGTTTGGGGATGATTTCATGCAGAAGAAGAAGAAGAAGAAGAAGAGTTGGTTCTTATATGCCGCTTTTCCCTACCCGAAGGAGGCTCAAAGCGGCTTACAGTCGCCTTCCCTTTCCTCTCCCCACAACAGACACCCTGTGGGGTGGGTGAGGCTGAGAGAACCCTGATATTCCTGCTCAGTCATAACAGTTTTATCAGTGCCATGGCGAGCCCAAGGTCACCCAGCTGGTTGCATGTGGGGGAGCGCAGAATCGAACCTGGCATGCCAGATTAGAAGTCCACACTCCTAACCACTACACCAAACTGGCTCTCATGCAAAGGTTTCCCTTCATTTCAACAAATTATGCCTCTTTAGTTTTGTTTCCACATGGCATCATCTTTCCTTCCCACACAAATTGTAAAAAGCCTTGGGTTTGTTTTTTTAAAAGCTGGAGTTAAAAAAAACCTCCCATCTTTCCCAGCAAGTTGGTGTTGGGATGATCTTTGTCATGTTTTCAGAAGGCAAAGCGTGCCTTGTATTTGAATGAAAGGAAATGCCTCCTTTGTTCATTTCTTCTGCATGGCCACAGTGAACTGTCTGAGATTAAAACATTATTTTGGGGGGTCAGGACATGCCCTAGTACTGTTATTGCATTAGGGCAATACTAGTGGCAAGTATTTTTCTTTGTTCTCTCAGTCTGCATTTGAAAAGCTTCTGAAGTACTCTTTCCCCTTTCCCCGAATAAGAGGAGGCCGATTGGTCAATTCAGTTGTAGATTACTGCAATGGGACTTTCCAGAAATTAGGATAACTGAATTATTCACAAATTTCATCATTCTGAAAAAATGATGTGCTAATATCATAGAATCGTAGAGGTGGAGGGGCCATACAGACCATCTAGTTCAAACTTCTGCTCATTGAAGGATCACCCTAAAGAATTCTGGATAATTATCTGTCCAGCTGCTGCTTGAAGACGGCTGGTGAGGGGGAGCTCACCACCTTCTTAAGCAGTTGATTCCACTGCTGAACTGCTCCAACTGTGGAATCCGCCCCCCCCCCCCCAAATAGCTAACCGGTCTACACATCGTTTAAAACCCCATTGCTAACAAGGCTGAAAACATTGATTCCCCTGCTCCATATGAAATTGTTATTTCAAATACAAATTTATTAACAATCACAACAGTAACATGACCACCATGGTAGTAAAGACAAAACAAAAACACCTTGGTGTGGAATCAGCCCAGGACAGCAAAGATTGAAGATGGGTGTTCTCATCCTAACCCTACACAATGCAGCATCTCATATTTACAGAAGACTGGGTCTGAGGGAGAGAATGGCTTATGCAAGCATGACACACAGAGGGTGGCTCAGGGCAAAAAACAAACAGGGAGATCTGATGGGCAGCACTGAAGTACAAATACCAAAGCCATGAGTGGAAGTTACAGCATGGAGAGAGTAGATGGTGCAGAGGGCATTTTAAATCTTAAAATGAAAACATACTTCTAGTTTATACTATTCTTCAGGTAGTATATTAGGAGCTTAAAAACGTATGACTAGACATATTTCTTTATGAAGGCCTAACAACACAATTTTGGATGGCAAAAACCTAATAAATTTTACTTGCTGTGCAAAATAGAACTAGGTAAAATATCTGGGAATGGATACATATGTAGATTGAGGCATACAGTGAAGTCAGAACGACCAAGTGGTACAGCAACACAATCAAGTGGGGGCCTGTGAATTTTCTAAATCCCTTGCCATACTATCTATATCTGTCATTTATACTACACACTAGCATATAATGCTACCCGTCCAGACTAATTTCCATGTTCTGAGAACAGACATACCTTGCAATTTCCTGCGATGGAAGCGAGGAGATCCCAAGAAGCTGTTTTTGATCGAGTTGAGTCGTGTTCTCCAGGGCATTCCTCCAATGCTGGGACTGGATGGTGGCGTAGGGTTGGGTGTGCCTGCTGGGCTCTCCTTTGGCGTATGGACAGGTGTCCCCTTGGGGGTAGGGAGGGGACTGCCCCTTGGAGAGGGGTGAGGGGTGACCTGTATGATGGGGATAGATTTGGTGCTTGGGTCAGTACTAGAAGGGAGCAATCTAACAGGAGACATAGGGTTAGTCTGTACCGTAGGAACGGCCAGCTGTGGGCTCAACCCAGGAGCAGGTGGACGGCTCTGAGTGTTCTGTGCTGGGGCATTTTGGGAAGGAGGGACAATAGCATTGCTAGAGGGGAGTGGATTGGATTTAGTAGATTGTAGTGGTTTTTCAGCCAATTTGCTCTTGGATGGTAAAGTCTGTGTTTTGGGGTTGGGCTGAAGTGCTGGCTTTGGTTGGAGAATATGTCCAGGCCTGGAAACGTTCCTACAAGCATCAGAGTCCAAGGACACTTGGGGTCGGGGGGAGAAAGGCAGGTCAGGGGTCTGAGGGGGGATGAAAAATTTTCTGATAGGCTATAAGGTACACATACAGAGAGTATTCATGCACATCAAGAACAGCAAAACACACACACACACAGACACACACACAAAGTGGGTGAATGGAGAAATAAAGTCCATTTGAGTTGCAATTGTGCGCCACATCACAAGGAGGTACGAGTTATAGAGGTGAAGTTGAAGGAGGTGGGGTTAAGGGTTTGCAAAGAAACAAAAAAACACAAACAAAAACAAAAAACATGCAGTTAGCTGGGAACACAGCATAATCAACAACAGCAGCAGTGGTTGTAGTGAGAACAACAGTTTTGTCACAAGCTTCATCGTATTAATCAACCATGTGTCAGCAAAAAACAAAAACCACAGAGCAAAAAGTAACATGAAGGAAAACAAAATTAAAATAACAGGGTAGGCGAGGGCAGGGGGGGAGCTGTGTGTGTGAGAGAAAAAATGCCATACCCCTGAGCTGTTCTGACTGACTCACAGAGAGAGAAGAGAACAAGGCTAAAGGGAAGTGAGGAAGTGGAAGGAAGCACCATTCAAGCCACAGTGAAAGCCAACATAGAGGCTGTGCTTGCCCTCTCCCAGCTCAAAATGTCCACCAAAACCAAACACAGCAGGGAAAGGCTGATCAAAATAATGTGTGTGCAACAAGAGATAGTAGAGGCACACGGCTTAATTCATACATCAGATCTCACTCTCCTCTGCCAAAACACCACAGGCTTCAGCAGTTTGTTGTGTATGTATTAGATAGAAGATCGGGGTGGGTGGGGGGTATAACACTTCATCCCCCTTCCTTCCCTGGCCTTCCATCCACAGGGACTCCATTTTCTGTGGCTCACACAGGATGTAAAATCTTAGGAGACTGTGGACCAATGGGGTTTAGGGTTTCCTAGAGAAGCCCAAAGGATCACCAAAGCAAGTTTGGTATATACTGACAGAATGTAGTCTCCCCCCACCTCATCCTGATAACCAGACTGTTGTTGTCCCCCGCACAAACCACAGATAGTTGTCCCCCCCCAAAAAAAATAAATCATGGCTTGATTTGTTGTAGTAATCCTACAATCTCATTTTGTGATTGGATCCTATGATTATGTAGTGAAGTGTCAAGTTTGGAAAGGTAAGCAACCATTCATAAATTGCCATGCCAGCGGAAGAAAAATGGATTAAACTCTGAAGTAGCATGGATTAGTTACAAGAGCATTCAAAGAAATAGATTGTAGCAGAAATCAGACATACTCAGGGGGAAAAATACTTGTGTATGTGCATGTGTGTACACACATACAACATGGTAGATTGGAAAAACATAGTAATACAACTGTGACAGCTGTTCACTTTGAAACAGTCCAAGTCCATTAGAAGAATCACAAATATCTTTGCAATACATATATTGCCCTGCAATTTATTTTTGTACTGAATTTATAGAAAAATGGGAATTGCATAAAACTATACAAAATTGAATTTATTATTTTATATCATGTATTATTTTACCTAGAATAGTAAAATAAATATTGAGAGAAAAGCAAAGGCCAAATCTTGATACAACAATTTTCAGAATTGCTGAAAAGAATCATGATCAGATAAAACTCAGTAAAATGGTTAAAAGTACTTTTGACATAATTGGTTACTTTACCTAATTAAATGTTTACAGAGTATAATCTTTTCCTATTTAAATCAATGAGCTTTTTGCTATTTCCTTCAAGGGACTGAGGATCAGTCTTTTTTTCAATCACTCTTTTGTAGTCATGGTCATTGGAGAAGTTTTCTGCTTCACAATGTCTCTATTGACTTTAGCTGATGGAATGCTATTGCTTCTAAATAAGAATTGCAAATGAGTATTGCTATGTAGCTGGAGACACTGCAAATGTTGCATGCAGGACTCTTGCACCTCAACTAAAACCAAAGAGATGGCTCTTGGGAACCAAATATACACAGCTGATGGAGGTTTTTAGGATCACTACTGCATGGGAAATTAATTATGCAACCACCTAGAATGCAGAGAGACTCATACCATTTCTTGGTTCATTGCTATTTTTGTTATTGTTTTATTGAATGATATTTTGAGTTGTTTTATCATTAGTTTTACATTTGCTTTTTCAATTTCAGATGGATTTTTGTTGCTTTATATTGTCCATTTTGATCAGTTTTGGGGACAGGTGGATAAGAAATAACTTCTACAATAAAAAAAGCAATAATTGTACAAAACACTTTCAGACAGGAGATGTTCCAAACCACTGTTTGACACTAAATTGTGTAGAAGTGTAATTTGAGGCAGGGGATAAGCTGCAATATCATTGTTGCTCCCCATCTCTTGCACTTGTGCAGAATGGTGGAGTCAGAAATGTGGCTGGGAAGGAAGAGGGAAGAACAGGAAGCGTGTTTCCCCATTCTGGCCAGTACACAACTGACCACTGCACCCCAGGTCAGGAACTTGGGAGTGACCTTGGATGCCTCCCTGACTAAGGAGGCTCAGGTCAAGAAAGTAGCCCATTAGGCATTTTTCCATTTTCATCAGGCAAGGTTACTAGTGCCCTATCTGTCTTCCAAACACCTAGCCATAGTAATCCATGCAATGGTTGCCTCCAGAATTGATTTCTGTAATTTGCTCTATGTGGGCCTACCCTTGTCCCTGACCCGAAAATTACAGCTAGTACAAAATGTGGCTGCCAGGTTCTCACAGGAACACCTTGGAGGGCCCATATCCAGCCGGTGTTGAAGCAGCTGCACTTATTTCCGTGTCCCAGATCAGGTTCAAGGTTCTGGTTTTGACTTTTAAAGCCATTCACAGTCTGGGACCCACATATCTAAGGGACTGCCTGTTGCCCTATGCCCCCCACAGGGCCTTGCACTTTGCAGGCACCAACTTATTGGTTGTGCCTGGTCCCATAGAAGCTCACCTGGCCTTGACTAGGGCCAGGGCTTTTTCAGTCCTGGCTCCTACCTGGTGGAATGAGCTCCTGGAAGAGCTGCTGGCCCTGTGGGAGCTAACAGTGTTCCACAGAGCCTGTAAGACAGAGCTCTTCTGTCAGGTCTATGGTTGAGGCCAGTGCTGGGAGAAGTCTAGATATGCTATCTTATTTTGGAACATCACTGGTGGTGCCCAACTGATGTAGTCTTTCTGACGCCCCTTTCGGCAGTCGTGCCACTGTGGGGGATTATTTTTATTACCATGTATCTTGTGCTAGGCTATCTTGATTGTTAATGGGTTTTAATGGAGTTTTATTGTATGTGGGGTTTTTTAAATCGTGTAACTCTCCACGAGCCAGCTTGCTGAGAGTGTTGGGGAATAAGTCTAATAATAAAATAATAAAATAAAATAAATTGTTTTCCCAGATTTTATGGCTCAGTGCCTCACCATGGGTTTTTAGTAGACGGCAGATGTTCTTCTCATCGCACGATAAACTCTCAATCAGGATTTTATGCACTACCGTCAGGTTAAGCCACAATGATTCTTTCAGTGGTTACAATGCAAGTTGCATACGAAGGCACACAGGAAGACCCCATACCAACTGTCACAAATTTAATCTCTGCACTGTATCTCTGGCTGACAAAACAAACACCTCTCAATCCATGGGAATAATTATTAGCAAATCACTGAGTCCACCTGAAGGTTACAATGAAGACCTCCAAGTGATTCCACTTACCCTTGGACTGCTGAGGGGACTGGTTGACAGGCCAGACGAAGCTCCACTAATTGACCGAGACCTGAGAGAACACAACAGGAAGACAATGCCCTGAGAAACTCTTGCCAATGACCTATTATATAGCACCAGCCATCAAAACACTTAATCTCTATATGAATTTGCTCTTCACATTTTAGCTGGGGAACTTCCTGTAGGGGAACTTCCTTTTCAGAATGCTTACATGGGGGTGGGGATGGGGATAACACTATGGAACATCCTATCTTTCTGTTCATTAATCTCCCTCTCACAAAGCTTCTTCTGCACATATCTTAAAATATTATACATTTATATTATTTATATTTGCCCCACCAAGCAAACTCATTGCAAAGAATTTTTGATCTCTTATTAGTTAAGGCAGCAAAACATATATTTTTCAAGACTGATCCATGCAGTTGTTTGCAGTTTGACTAGCCAGTTAAGTTTCCATATGAACGTTCTACCCTGCTGCTTATTGAAAGGATTCTGAATTTCAAATCAAGTACATCTTTTATAGGATCACATATTTTCCCAGCACCTCCCTACCCCATCCCATCAAAATCACTGCGCAAAGGTCAATGGCACATAATAACATGGAGGTTCCATGATGCATGCCAGGATGGCACATGTATATATAAGAAAAGGAAGTTCTTATCAGTCTCAGGTCCAAATCACACAGAATATTTTCACATGCTGTGTTTATAGTGCTTTAAGATCTGCAGAGCAAAATGTGCTGAAAATCCCTGGCTCCAAGGAGATCACATTGGATTCAACCAGGGCCAAGGCTTTCTTGGCCCTGGCCCTGGCCTTGTGGAACATTCTATCAATTGAGATAAGAGTCCTATGGGACCTTAATTGGTTCCGAAGGGCTTGTAAAGTGCAGCTGTTCCACTGGGCCTCCGGTGTAGGCTGAAATAACATCTGAAAGTGCTTGCCTTCCTGCTGGAAATTGACCAAATTAAACTAAATTTACTACAGCTAAAGGGTCTTACGACTCTTCCTCTGCCCCTTCTTTCAGGATAGAGAAAATCGGCCAGTAGTTTATAATGAAGAATAAGAATAAGCAGCAGAACAAAGTTAGAGTCCAGTGATATCTTTAAGATCAACCAAGTTTTCTTCTGGATATAAGCTTTCATGTGTGTGCACACACCTTCAGATACTTATCTGAAGTACTTATCTGAAGGACACTGGACTAAAGCTTGTATACTACACAGTTTCTGAAAAGAAGATAAAGCAGTGAAAAAGATGTATAAATGTCTGCAAAAGGTCAAATTTTGTTTATGTGCATGTGACCATGTTGATTTTTATGTTAGCTCATGAATATCTACTGTAAAGTATAACAGTGATTCTATAGGTACAGTATATGTATCTTTGCTCACATCTATAATCCACCAGTGACTGAAAGAAAAATTGCTCTGCATTTGACTTTCTAATTTCTAGCACTGCAAATGCAGTTCTCAGGGTCCCATGTTTCACAACAGATCCTACATGTGCAGATGCAGCCAGCAATATAAGAGAGCCTCCTCAGGCCCGGTTTAAGGGTTTGCGGAGCTCTTAGCACCACAGCCAGAATGGAGCCCTTGTTAGTTGTCATTGTTAGGTTCCATCAAGGTGACTTTATGGGTGTGGGTAAAAGTTGGATCTAGATGATTTCAAATGGATCCTCATGAATTCATATGATTTTTACACTGAAATGAAATTATCTGTAGATCTTGTCTTAGACTATAGGCAGCATGACAAAAATCATGTATCCACAGAGTCGTGGCACCACAACGGGACAACATGGTCACCTATTCTATCAATAGCTACAGCATACACCACAAAACTAACAGATTCACTCCATTGTGGTGATGCCACGGGGCAAAAACATGGTTCCAATGCAAGGATCCTCATGGAGCCTCAGGGGTTTTGCATCCAGTCCCCGCAAACTCACTATAAGATAAACTATTCTATCAATAGCCACAGCAATAATCACAAAAAAATCACAGATACACACCACCCCAAACTCACCTATTCTATCAATAGTGACAAAATCAGAGATCCACACATTCATAGCCATGCCACAGATCAAAAACTTGATTCCGAAGCACGGATCCTCATGGATGCTCAGGATTTTTGGCACTGGGCCACCCCATACTCATCAAAGGTTTATGTAAGGTCAATTCCCTATGTCTTTAACAGCCTTACCCACACTAACATGGCAGTAGATGCCACTGAACATACAGGCAAACATGACATTCTTCAACACAGAGCCATGTGGCAGAACAAGCTAGGTCAAGGAAACATTAAGTCCAGTAGCACTTTTAAGACAAACAAAATTTTATTCAAGGTAGAAGCTTTTATGTGCCTGTCAGATGCAGAAAAAAAGATTCACTTTGAAATTTGCTGTCAAATTTGCCTTTACATTTTTTCTCTGCTTCAGAGGGATGCAACAGACAATAAACAGTTGTGAGACCTGGATTCTCAAGTAAGCAAGCTGTATGTGAAAATGTCATGGCTTGTGGGGGGGGGGAGGGGGGAATGGACATGGTCTGAGATTTGGATTCAGTTTTCTCCTCCTGAATACTGGAGGGGAAAGGGGGGGAATGGAAGCCTCAGTCCCTTGAGTAGTCCAAGCCAAATCATGCTCCCCATTCATGCCCCTCAGCTTGGGTTTCAGGCATGGGTGGAAGGATCTCTCAGCCCCTAAATCCTCAAACAATGCCAAGGAGTTACCATCACCTCTGCCACTTTGCTGCCCCAGGGGCTTCTTGAATGAAACCACTGCTCCTTTTCCTCCCCCCTCTATTACAACCTTCCTGACTCAGCAAGAGCAGCCTCCACCTTCCCTGCTCTGGACTGAACCCAGCAGCTACAATCCACACAATCCACATGGCCAATGAGGAAAGCTGGTTGACACATCAAAGGGTAGAGAGGGAGGCACGCAGGAGGGCTGCAGGGGGGAGGCAGAGCATGTTTTCCCTTCTGGAGAGGGGTGGAAATAGTGCCTTGAGCATGAGTCCCCAGGCCTTGCTGCTGAAGGTAGGCAGTGGTCTGCAGCCCACAATGACACAAAGCCTCAGTCTACTCCAGTCTCGATGCCTGAGCCTGCTTGTCATAGTTCTTCACACAGTCTCAGTCTAACTTGTCTTTCTCCATCAGGAGGGAAAGAAAGAAATAACTCAATAAATAATCTCACATCTTCTCTCAAAGAAATGATCCCATGCAAAGCAGCGGGGTGCAGCTTCCATAAAAAATTTAAATCAATATAAATCAATTAAATCAATATATGCTAGAGAAATTATCTCCTGTCAGAGTTGATAATAATACCAGAAGGTCTCTGGGGGTGTCTTTACCCTCTGTCAGATGAAAACCCATCCAACTTTTTTTTTCTCTGTATAGAATTCTATATTCCATCCCAGTTGTATTTTAACATATGCCATAATGTGCATGGAAACATGCATTCAAATGCATAACCCACTGAAAGCAAAAGCTGTGCATATCAGTGACATAACACTCAGATGTGTGCATTCTGAAACATTGGGATTTGTATCAGATTAATGCCAGCCATATTCTGGATCAGCAGTGATATGTGTGCTCTCAAGCGTATAAGACTCTTAGCTGCCTCAGGGTGAATGTTTGCTCCCACCACTCCAGATTTGTTTACAGACAGCACTTACAGTGGGTTTATACCAGACTTTATATAAAATATGGTACAAGACAATCCAAGAATGTAATTCACAACTTACAAAGTCATCTTACTGAAATTCCCATAAGCTTTTAATTCAATGGACAACACTGGAAACACTGAATTTGCAGTCATAGCTTCAGGTTCTCTGAACATGTGAACCACTTATGTACAAGGAAAGGGAAATAAAAGACCAACAGAATACCTGGGCGACTAATTTCTAACCAGATATCTGAAGTAGAAGATTTGCTCAGCCCTGCTACCAAACAATGAACATTAAACTTTGAAAAGCATAACCTTTCCTATTGACCTATGGCACCTGTCTGGAATCCTGTAAAAGGGAAGCATTGATGTAGAGCAAATTATTTGTAAGGCTTAAATGTATGCTTTCTCTTCCTTTCAAGCATGCTGCAAATAAATAGATTTTTAATTTTTAAAACTCTACAAACTCTCTGGATGCTAGAGACACCAAACTAATAGGGGTTCTCCAGCTGACTCTCTTCTATTTGCCCTATCAGTTTGGTGCATATAGGTGCATATTATGCACCTCCCTGAGAAAGGTGCCCCCAGGAAAGTGCTTTCTGGGGAAGTTACAGGCACAAGTTCAAAAATGTATGGAATGGAACCCCTGCAAGCTAGACAGACCAATTGTACAGGGAACCTCATCCCACTCGCCGCTCCTCTACAATCTCTCCAAATTGGAGCATATTACATTTCTGGGGTCTCAGTTACAGATCCTCAAAACAGGTCTCCCACATATATACCCTCTGACTATCAACAACTCTGTGGTGCCATAAGTGGGTGCAAAGGGAGCTTGTCATGAAGGGAAGAATTCCTCAACCCACTGCATACTACAGGTCCCCATTCCCAGGCAAAGTCACTCTGCCAAACCATTGGAGCCTGGCCATAGCAGGGTATCCCTAGGGGCTTGGTTGTAGCCTCCTTTCCCTGATGTGTTCTTGGGGGTCTCCATAGAGGAAAAGTAGCGTTAGCACTGCCCAGAGACATGAGCAGTTGCTAACAGTCTTTGAAGAGGAGGATTCTGACAGCAGTGATTCAGAGGTGAGGGAAAACTCACAGTTTGAAAAAAAATTCTGCAGCCTGTGTGGCAGAGGGCCAGGTATGCCACGCTCATGGTTGGAGGAACACATATCCCCAACAGTTGTCCTCCTCCATCCTCCATAGAGGTCTGCAAATGCTGCACCCAATTATGTTCCTGTTGGGGGAAAGAATGGCAGCCAGTGGGAGGAAGAAGAGTCCCACTCCCTCTCAGCAGAGAAAAGTGGAGGGGCAGCAGGAGGTCCTCTAAGAAAAGCTCCCCACACTAGGGCTGTGTGGGTGGGATATTAAGGCAGGCCAGGCTCCAAGTGGTCAAAAGGGCTATGTGGAGGGCCCAGGAAGCAGTCACTTGCCTCGTTGGTGAGATGCTATGGATGGCCAACCCTTCTTCCTTTTGGAGGACATAGCCATTTTCTGGCTGCAGGGGCAACAGTCAAGGCTTAGCTCTCCAGAGCTCAAGACAGACCTCTGAAGCAGCCAGCAGGGATGATGGGACATAGCTCAGGCCCCAGAAGGTGACAGTCCTGCCACTGGACTGCAAAGCGGTTTTTACCCATGTTTGGGGGGGATGGATGCAGACTACACAGCACAAAACATTACTGCCAAGTGATACAGAGTGGGTGAGGGAGTGGGTGAGCTGTGGCTATATCTGTGGCTATATGGTCATGGATGCTGACACCAACATGCCGGCAGAGGTGAAGCATGTGTTCTTCAAGAACATTGTCTGGCTGGTACACACTCTGATGATGAAGGTTGCTCAGGGGCTGAAGAGCACTGCCATGGCCAGCAGAAATGCTGCTCCCCCTCAAGATGTAGCCTTTGGTCAAGACCCGGCCACCCACTACTCATGCAGCATCAAGTCTGTCTGTGTGCTGCGTGAGAGGCAGGAGAGGGTGGCTGAGAAACTCAACCTACACTATGATTGCATGTCTGTCAAGGCAGAAGAGCATGGCACAAAATTAGGTTTATTTCCCGCCACTCCCCGTAGGCTCGTGGCAGGTCACAATAGTCTTATCCCCATTAAAATACCCATTAAAAGACTTTAAAAACAATCCCAACATGGTGGAAGGTCTCATTATTCCTATCCCCTGCTATCAGAGCAGCAGGAAGGGTGGGGAGGAGATCTAACTTACTAGGTCCATGACCGTCCTGCACGGGGAAGAGATCAGCATCAGCTCCAGTGACTGGCTGACCCACTCCTAAATGTCGAGTGGCCTCAAGCCCTGCCAGAACACCACTGACCTGCTCTGTGCCCTACAGCCAGTGTGGAGCAAGGCGCCCCCCTGATTCACAGGCTGGACTGGGTACTGGCCTCTGCACTGTGACAAGGTTAACATTTCTCTTATTATTCAGGGTATGTAGATTTCTGTCATATAATCATACCTTCTATCCTTACTGAGCTCTTCATCAAGATCTCAACAAAAGCATGTGAGACCTATCACAGTGTGACAGAGTGTGATCTAAACACTCCATTGCCATGGGTTTGTGACAACTGCATTGATGAAACATGGCAGAATTAAGACAACACTAAAGCAGGTTTTTTTTTGTGAGAAAATACACCAGAAGCATCGGATTCACATTCCCCATTAATTTTGCAAATCTCACCTGGTTCACAATAAAGTCAGTTTCAAAACCCTTAGAAGTTGCTTTTCTTTTCTTACACCCTTCCCACTTGTAAAGACAAAAGCAACAAGGGATCAAACCATCAAATTCATCTGTCTGGCATGGGCCTCTCCCTCAGAGGCCCTCTTTGCTAACTGTGGGGAGGCACTATGGCTCAGGTACAAGGCATCTACTTTGCATGAAGACAGTCCCAAGTTCAATCCCTGGCATCTCCAGGCAAAAGGCTCAGGTAATAGGTGACACAAAGGGCCTTTGCCGGAGCCCCTGGAGAGCTGATGATGCTCTGCATAAACAATACTGACCATGATAGAGTAATAGTCTGATTCTGCTGAAGACAACTGAGTAAACAATCCACAAAGACTTTCCGAAAACTTGGTAGTAAAAGAACATCAAAGATTTTTTTATTATAAACAAAAACCAATCTCCCAGATTCTACCTTCCAAAAGAAAGCAATACCTCTTTCAAACATGAACCATTGCTAAAGATTAAGGGTGGGGAATGACGAGCAACAGAGTACTAAGTACAGGAACCCCATGTTTCTGGCCATCTTTCCTTGGCATAACTACTACATCTTTAATAATTTTATGACAAGCAGAACTCAACAGGAATCTCATTTCCTGCCTCCATTCCTGATAATGCAGAATCCATTAAATTTCTGATTCTCAACCAATTATTAAGAGGAGAAAGATCACGTCAGAAGTAGAACAATTTCTAATATCATTGAAGCAGGAACTGGTTATACATATTGCTGTGAATAACTTGGTAATGATCAGGACTGGGTTTGGGTATTTCATAGTGACAGGTCTCTGACATATTGGGGCCCTGGCATACTCATTTTAATAATATCTCTGGACTCCTCAGAGCTTCAATCACTTCATAACTTCCCAGGAGATCAGCAACCATGTCCCAAGTAATGGGAAAATATATACTGGGTTGGATACAATCACCAATCTCTCCCACTTCCTACTCTGCTGGTAGCCATTTGACCCTGGGATAATTTCTAGAACTGTGGGACCCTCCATGGATTAAGAGCCACAGATGTGCTGCAATGAGGAGGGGAAAGGGGTCAGATTGCCCAGTCTGGCTCTTCTGTCTGTGAAGCTGGCTCTTCTGACAGTGGAGAAGGATGGGGCAATTTTGTAGCACTATTTGTGCTATAGTTTTGGTATGGTACTCCTTCTTGTACTCCAGGGAGCACAGAAACAACATCATCAGACTCCATTGGAGGCAAAACATTCACTGAAATGCATTGTTTTCATTGTCATTCATTGATTATGGTGCAATCCGAGAACAGAAACCCTTTCTTCCTGACTTCAGAAACCTACTCTGAGACCACAGCAACAAGGGATGGAGGCAAATGACTTCACTCTGTAGAAGCTCCTTGTCAGGATTCTGGGATGGTTCTTTCTCTCCTGACCTGTGGTGGGATCTCATGTTTTGAAAAGGGATGTTACTGAAATGATTATCTTGAACCTCCAACTTTCAAAAAAGGAACTAAGGGTAGATTTGCAAGGAATAGACACCTCCTACATGTTACTTGAATGCTCCCCTTTTCTCGTGCCTAACTATCAGGGTATCACCAGATGGCTCAACCTATGGGAAATCAAGCATCATTTTGGTTGCATCCAGAGAAATTGCTCCTGACTGAATAGCTCCAATTTGTGGTGGAATGTCCCTCATGGATGCTGCTAATTAGAAGTTATGGCCAATAAATTGTCATTTTTGGCCAACCACATTTCTAAACTAGGGAATCCTATCCAGCAGTCTCTTTCCACCCTCTCCCAAATGGATCATGCCATTAGTTCGGTAATGTTCACCTGGGAGCACATCCTAGAGAAAGACTTTCTCACCTTTGTAACTGGAGTTCACCCTTTGCAAAGGAATATTTCTTTGCCCGCACCCAGGCACATACCAGTAATTCGACTCACTGGAGATCTTATCCGGCATTCCGCTGAAGGTCACATCCCTCTTGAAGTGACCAAATTCTTAAAAACAATCATCATACTCCAGAAAGCAGCCCTGAGTGTATGGTGGAAGCTTGTGAATGCTAAAGCTCAACCCCACCTTTTGAGACTCTTTATTGTTACAGTGCCCCCCACAAGCATCTTTTCTATCCACCTTGTCATCCCTCTTGGACGCCAATCTCCCTCTGGAGAAATTCTTTATTCTAAAGACAGAAATCACTGGGCTGCTGCTACTTCCTCCAGTTGGCAGACAGTAAACGTTGAAGGCTGTCACCAAAAGGACTCACTAGGCTCTGTTTGTGACAGCCAAGCCCTCAAAAGGCATCATCCATTTCTTGCCCCTCTCAAAGGTTACCAGGGTTCATGTTTTTAAGACAAAGCCCAGGAAAACAGCTCTGCTGTTCTTTCTGCAGGCAAGGGTTATGTCTGCATTCACATCCAATGCCCTACCATTACTTTGAATTTTGATTGCATTCAACCTTGACCACTTGCTGCTTTTGCAAAGTCACTCACATCATTGGCTATGATTTTTCTTACACAGTTCCCCTCTGGACTAGACAGGAACTGGTCATTGCCCCTCAGCACTTTGAATCTGCCTCGCCTGTCTTTCTCAGACTGGGACTAGAAGTGATCCAAGATCTCTTGAAACACTCTACTCTTCAGGCCACTATCGCAAATGGAAAAGCCACGGGAGAAAACACGATCTTCACTGTGAACCCCAATGGGGACAAAATCGCTAGCCTGTCTGCAGAAATTGCCTCTCCATGAAATCCTTCTCGGTGGGAAATCCTTCTGGATTGGTCCAGTAATGCCACTGGAGTCTTTAATCTAATGTTGTACCCCAGTGTGCTCATTCTCATCTTCTGAAATACAGACAGGCTCTCTCTTGGAGATGGTGGGCATCACTCAAATACAACTACCTTTTGTTCACCTGGGAACTCTTTTTGTCATAGTGACTACCTGCTGCCGGGTCTCTTCAACTGGCATTGTAATAAAAGTCACCAAACTGTTTTTTTATATATATAGCCCTGTTTTTGTATATTTTGAGCTTCTTTTTCAAATTTTTGGAACTTTTTGCCTAATTTACATACCAGGCTGCATTGTGCCTGACCAAACTCCTGCCTCCCTCAGACTCAGGCACCAATTTTCCTCGGCCTCTCATCTCCCTCCTTGTGCCCTGTTCACCCCGTGCCGGAGAATACCAAACTGTTACGGAATCCTTCATTCCCATCCAGCACTATTGGAATTCTCACCCCTGGGAAACCCTAACACTGTCCTTTAAGCTCCCATATCCCAACTGTAGGTTTCAACTTTATGCCTGAGTGACAATCACTCCCAAACTGCCCCAAAGACTTCGCAGATTCCCTCCATGAGCTTTGCCGCCTTGAATACACCTTGCTGCCTTGAATACATGATGCCACCCTCCCAGGAGACCTTGCCACAACTGCATTTGCAGCTCCAGTCTTCATGAAAACTAGTGGGGAGGGCTTCAGGCAACCTGCCAGCTTCAGTCTGCCAGGAAGAATCTTGGGTGGATGGGTGGTGGGATGGGGGAACAGGAATGTATGGCTTAAACTCAGCCTGATCTCGAACAACATTTGCTGGATAACTCAGTCATCCATGAAAGGTGATTGCCACCTTTTGCCATTTCACGCATTCCACTGTGTTATTGTCAACGTGCCTTTCTTTTATGTGTGATATTGTATCCCCACCCTGGTTAATTTACCATTGCTTATTTAAAATAGCTTTTTACTCTTTGCCCATACTCTAATATGCTTTCTGTCTATAGCTTCGCTTAAATAGTATTGCTTAACACGGTTTGTGCTCATTTGCTAGTTTTCGACACATTGTCTGCTAGATCCATCATGTACAGTCTTGCTTAGTGGTCCTACTTTATATAGGACATTATTGCCTTTTGTTTATTTGGTAGCTTTTATTTGACAGTTTACATAGGAAAAAATGCCCTTATTAATTTCCTTGCAAGATGTATTCATGCATCTATTTCTCCTTTTGTGTATCTTGTGGTATAAGGAAAAAGAAAAATGTGACCTCCAGCTACCTCTTATCCCTGTCCCCCCCAAAAGATTTTGTTTTTTGTATTTTGTCTTCACACCTCTGATTCATCCTAAGCCAATCTGCTGGGGGAAATGTCTCCCTTACCCCAAAGATTTAGCCTATAGAAATCCCCAGACACCTATTGAGACCCATTATTGCCCATCTGCGCACCCAGCCATGCCATTTCTCCAGTGTCTTACCCTGGAATATTCCATCCTGCTCTCATCATGTGCCAAGCATGACCCTGCCCCCCATAGAAGGGTCCTTGCTTTGTCAAGCCAAAGTGTGTTTCTGATTCAGGATCCATTCAGATCCTGCTGCTGGCTGGTTGTGTTGTCACTCTGCCTCGCCACATTTCAGGACCGGTAAATACCTTCCCTGATTCACCGCAACTCCTTTTCCTATTGAATTTCCAATGGTCTGTTATTGTGCCTAATATATGTTTGTCTATTTTTATTATTTTCTTATAAATAAAGATTGCTTATTATTGTATTACCATCTGCTGTCTGCCTTGAGTTTGTAAGGGTTCAATTACCTCATATAACATAGGCATTTGATCCTTTTGCGATGTTACCAATCTCTCGCTTTGCCATTCCCACTTCACACATGTCCTTGATATATGCTTTTTTGGTAACAGGTAAGTCTGTTTTATTCAGGAAGGTACAGGGAAAACCAAGCAAACACAGACAGGTGTGTGGAGAGTTGTACTTCCCAAGACTCTCTTTCTCATATCATGATATGGATTATTTAATTGGTGATCATTTATAAAATGTCTCTCCCCCAAAATGTGAACAGGTCCCACAACAGGTAGAATCCAAAACTAGAGCTTACCCCAATGTGTCAGCACTCGTCATCCTTGGAAGAGGGAAAGAAAGAGAAGAGAAAGAGAGAGGAAGAAAGAGACATGGAAGCAGGTGGAGAGAAGAGTATGAAAAGCAGAGTGAAAAACTGTTCAAAGATCTACATGGACATTCTTATTGCCTCAGGCATCAGCTGCTGATGGAAGGACCAGTGGGGAATACTCACAGGAGGGGAAGATTTCATTCACTAGACAAATATTTCTATACTGCTCATAACCATGGGAGGTGTTTACATCTGGGAATCGGGGGGGGGGGGGAGCAGACACAGCAGGTATAAAGGAGAAGAGCAAAATGCCCACTCTGACTATAAACCAGCCTGCACAGGTGGCAGCTCATACTGGATTTGCTTTTCCATGGTAAATGGTTAAGGCTATGCAGTTCACTACAATGAATGGAAAAGATGTGGACCCCCTCCCACTTTGCTCATGTACCATGCCTTTCCACAATGGTCATCTGGAAGCTTCCTTTCCCTACATATGTATCTGTAGTTTCTAGATCAGTGTTTCTGAGAGGGCTGGTATGCCCTGTGAACAAAGTTGCAAGCAAAGCACAGAGAATTTCTCCTGTGAGAAACTCTGCCAAAATGCATGAAAAGAGATGTGTGTCCTTGCAAGATTCTCATTTATTTGAATGAGGTTCAGGTAGAACTCTCCATCTTCCCATCTTCCAAGCTACCCTCCATTAATTCAAACTTATTTAAATGGCTACTCTCGCTAAGAGATATTCAAACTATCCTGACAGGAGATCTAGAATCTATCTGATTAAATCAAACCCCATGTCCATATGACAGCTAATATAAATTAAAGGGACTAATATATGATGCAAGGAGATGTGAAGACACAACTTTGTTTAGTTTAATTTGCCATAATAGTGGCAAATTATGGCCTTACGTACCTCCCTACTTCTGCCGAGATTAATTTGAAAAGCTTTCAATCAAATACTAACCATCTTTCAAGGAGGTAACATAAGCTACTTGTTCCTTTCCTAGCTCACTGATTCATCTGCCTGTCTATGATTCCATAGGAGGCCCTCAACATGGCAGAGTCATCCAAAGAACATCCTCTCTTCTCAGGTACAAAAATGTCAAGTTTAAGAAGAAGAAGAGTTGGCTTTTATAGCTCATTTTTCTTTACCCGAAAGAGTCATAGGCTGTTTCCACACTAATGATATAATTTGTATTTGCATTTTTAAAGGATCAACTTTGTTGTCAGTTTCTTCACTAAAATTTGCTTCTTCATGTTCAGCTCTGAATTGCCCCCTCACTTGTCCCACAGCAAAAGAATTCCCAGAAAACCGGATTTTTATCTTTTCCAGGGGGATTTAATGGGGCTGCCCAATACAGAAATGAGTGCAATCAGGGTTTTCCTTGCAACCACCATTTTGGGTTGTTTGTCCCCCTCCTCCCTTCCTCCCCCTCCCTCCCTCCATTCCAAAAAAATCTGCCTTTAAAAACAGGGGGATGATCACATTACAATGCTGTTTATAAGTTTTAAAAAGCGGTCTTGCAGTCTTAAGCAGCAGTGCTATAATCCAGGATTTTTCAAAAAAATTACATTTGGGACACTTTGGTGGAAAGGCAGGGAGGTGATCAAGAATGCATAATAGTGGGCTGCCTCCATTGGACTCAGTGAGAAAAGCATGTCACAAATTTCAGCCTGGGAAATAAGGAGAGGAAAGCCAAATGCAAAAATGCTAAAGTTGACTCGCAGCATGCAAAGGAAATCCAAAGCAAGGCTAAAACAAGGTATGTCCCCTAATGCAGAAACAGTCTCAAAGCAGCTTGTAATCACGTTCACTGGACTGCTCTGTGAGAAGAGCTCTAACAGGTCTATGACTAGCCAAAGTGACTGCATGTGGGGGAGTGGGGAATCAAACCCAGCTCTCCAGACTAGAAGCTACACCAAGCTGGCTTTCTGAACTACATCTGGCTCCATTATGAACATTTGGTCAGCACTGGGATGGTGCAACATGGCAGATGTAAAAAAAAAAACCCTAAGATTTAATTTATATTTTTATTGAACTATTTATCTTCTGCTTCCCCCCTAATCATCACTGAATAATATGAATTAGAATGTAAAAAAAAACACTGTTCACTTCAGCAGATAATTCATACCTCGCCCCAATATATACACAACATTATGCACTTTAGGAGGCTCAAGAAGCTTGGATCAACTTAATTCTTCCATAAATGACATCATTGCCACTCTTATATGTATCATTTCAAACAGATTTGAAATATTTCTGGAAGGTCCTGGTAGATTCATTTTCTGAACGTGTATAAGCCCTTTGCATTTTTCTCGGCCCAACAGATTCCTCGCAATCCCTTCTTCCTTCATGACATTCTATTCTATACTATGAATCTAGAGAGCGAATTGACTCATGCACACACAGAGACACTTATTTGAGGTCAAATGCTACTCTGTTACACTACACATCTATCTAACCAAGAGAATGAATGTGCCTGCATGTAAGACAAGCACAAGTGCAGAGGAAGAAAACAGAAATAACTGGTTTGGTCCATGTGGAAGGGTTGATGGAAGGGCCTGGTGGTGTGGCTTTTTCCAAGCAGCTTGCAATTCCTGAGGGTCAGGAGACAAGCAAAATGAGCAACACGATGGGATGCTAGAGAAACATGTGGGAATCCAGTAAAATTGTCTCTTTCTCTTCTAGCTGCATTTGCATCAGTGGAGGAATGAGAAAGAGAAGCTTTTTACCAGACTGGCCGTGGGGCTCTTCTACTTTGCTCTGCCAATACTTTCTGCGAACTCCTGTATCTATCTGTGTTAATAGGGAGGTCCTGAGTGGGACACGTTAAAACTATACGGTTTTCTAGTTTGGGTTTTCTCCTCTGAAAGGGACTGAGGATTTTAACAATGAGAATGGACACTGAATTTACAATGGGGGAAAGAAAGAAGGGAAATAAGGTTATCTGAATAAAATAAATCTCAGAACACAAAACACTCAGCAGTGCAAACATGTGCATTTTCTAAAGTACTAATGCATGTGAACTACAGAGCTGCAACAACCCAGATATAGAATAAAAGCACTGAGGGGGACAGAGCAACAGATGATAAAAGAAAAAAAAAGAGGGAGAAATGGCAGAAGAAAGGGACAGTGGCCTCAGCTACCAAGACAACCGTGTGCATCTAGCAGGGCAAGGTCCTTAAAGATGCAGTATTCCTTTTAGAATAAACCAAAATATGGGTAATATTAAGATATTGATCAGGCACCATTTCAGAAGTTTTGTTAGCCCAACAAGTGAATGTTGTATGTGGGGAGAGGGGTCTTTGTTGCACTTTGTTTCTGGTTCTAACACTTCCTTGGTCTATATGTACTATTCCTTCCTTAACAAGACAGAGTGGGGGGGAAGTAAGACACTTCTTTTCCTCTTCATGACCCAACACCAACAAATGACTCTTTTTATTTTCTTGCAGCTGTCTCAGTGCTATCCAGCTAAAAATGTGGTATTGAGTTTAAAAGATTTCTGCAGTGGCTTCTGCAGCTGTAAACATGGTATAACATCCATCTCCTTTCTCCAGGAAAGGTCATAGAGCATGGCTGATGGATCTGTGAATTCTTATTTACTAAATATGGCTTGCAAGTAGCTTAACTAATCAATGACTTAACAAATCTTCAAATTATGATGCAGGCAGTTTATCCTAGTTTAATTAACTATCTAAATGAATTTGCAAGATGTGGACGTTTCTGGACTGTGTTTTGTTTGAGCCATTCACAAAAATTGTTCATATCATGCATGTCTACTAAAGGGGGAAAAAAAACCTTGCACTGATTTCAAAGAGTAAAAAGATCACTCTCTAGGTCAGTGCTTGAACTATTCAACAGCTTAACCAGGAGGGAGAAGTAGCAGAAATAATGTTAGATCTATGACTATGACAGTGAATTTATAGTTCTTGCATATTCAATTTGCTTCATAGACGGCTACCTTGAAAAATAGGTCAGCAGCATTGTTAAGTCCTGTTTCTAACTAAGGGCCAGTAGGGCAAAGGTTTATCTTTTTCTGGGTTTAAAAAAAAAAAAAAGCTCTACCACTGGCCCATTGGATGGAAAAACTAAATTAGGTAATATTAGAAGACATGTGCAAAAAATATATAGGCAAATTACCTGATGCAAGAACAAAAAGTATTTTCGGGGTGGGGGGGACCCATCAGCTACTGCCCGGTATCGCATCTTGCATTCCTGGGCAACGTAGTTGAAAGGGATGCCATGGACTAGCTCCTAGCATTCTTGGAGGAAACTTCTGCCCTTGATCTATACCATTCTGGCTTCCATCCTGGCTATGGGGTGGAGATCATGCTGGTCACCCTGACAGATGATCTCCGGTGCCAGCTGGACCTGGGCCATTCTTGTGCTATTAGACCAGTCAGCTGCATTTGATGTGGTTGACCATGAGCTTTTGGTTCACTGCCTTGCTGATACTGGGATTGGAAGGGTGGCTCTTAAGTGGCTAACCTCCTTTCTAGAGAACAGGTCACAGAGGGCCGCTGTGGGGAAGGAGTTATCTGACTCCTTTGCACTCCCATGTGGGATGCCACATGGAGCGGTACTCTCCCCGACATTATTTATCATCTATATGTGTCCTCTGGCCCAGCTGGTACGGAGTTATGGGCTTGGGTGTCATCAGTACACTGGTGATACCCAGCTCTATCTCTTGATGGATGGTTGGCCGGATCTCTCCCCAGAAAGATTCGCCAGCTGTTTGGAAGCAGTGACTGTGTCACACCCCCGTTGCCTCCTCCCGAGTCGTCAGAGCAATCGGACCCAGCAGCTGACCCAGATCTGGCTGAAGACTCCAGGGAGTCTGACGAGGACCCTGGGGAGGGCTGCTGCAGGCAGCCAGAGAGATCATGGACACTGGCACGGCAACGGCAGGCTGGATCGGATTCCGATGATTCGCTCGAGAGGCTCAGACGACAACATAGGGTGGGGTTGGCAGAATGCCGAAGGGGCCGTCAGCTGCAGGCAAGCTGTCAACTTAGATGGGGCCCAGCTGAAAGCACTTTGGGGGAGGACGGAGTGAGTCATCCCCCAGGTGCAGGGAATTAGCTGGGCTGCATTTAGCTGAAACGGCAAGAGGCTTCTTTGTGGAAGCAATTTTATGCAGACACCCTTTGGACCGACTTTGAATTCCTGCACTTTGTTTTGACTTCCTCTGGCTCCTAAGACCCCGGCACCGGCTTGACTACTCTTCTTGGACATCGGACTGATTATTACTGGCTTCCCTCCGCTTCTCTGACCCCGACACCGGATTTTGACAACACGCTCGGTAAAGTGGACTAGCTTTGTGTAAATATCTGATAACTGGACTCCGACGTTGGCTTGTTTTGACTACTCCCTGTATTGCCCCTGCACTGTGCTGATTTACCTCCTGGCAACACGGATTGGACTTGACCTTGCTCCGGCGAGACTTTGCAGCCCTTGCTCTGGGGCATGGTCGGCTAGGGCAGCATAGACTGGATGGATCAGGAGGAGCCACCTGAAACTCAACCCCTCCAAGACAGAGGTCCTTTGCCTAGGCCGAAGGGAGCAGGAACAGGAATTGCCTCTTCCCTGTCTGAATGGGGTGCAATTGTCATTTGTGCCCCAAGCCAGGAATTTGGGAGTGATTCTGGATGCCTCACTTTCCATGGAGGCCCAAGTCACTAAGGTAGCCCAGACGGCATTTCTCCATCTACGCAAAGCTCAGCAACTAGCGCCCTACCTGGCCACTGTGATCCATGCAATGGTCACTTCTATGTGGGCCTACCCTTGTCCCTAACCTGGATGTTACAACTGGTACAGAATGCAGTTGCACGGGGCCTCACTAAATCATCTTGGAGGTCCCATGTTGAGCTTCTGCTGAAGCAGCTGCACTGGTTGCCAATTTGTTTCCAGATTAGGTTCAAGGTTTTGGTATTAACCTTCAATGTGGCTTGGGTCCTGCATACTTGAGGGACCACCTATCTTCTTATGCCCCCCGCAGGGCACTTCACTCTGTGGGTAAGAATCTGCTGATGCTCCCAGGACCCCGGGAGGCACACCTGGCTTCGACAAGGGCCAGGGCCTTTTCGGTCCTGGCTCCTACCTGGTGGAACAAGCTCCCTGAAGAGCTACAGGCCCTGTCGGAGCTCTCTGAGTTCCGCAGGGCCTGCAAAATGGAGCTCTACCACCAGGCATTTGTCTGAGGCCGGGTGGTGGCCCGGGGGCTAAGATCAGGCCCCTCTCCCCAGTATTAGACTGGCCTGGTTCCCCAGAATGTTCCACCCTATGCCCAATGATCTATCTGCTCCCTTCTGCTCATCCAGTAGGCCTGTATGGGAATAGTTTTTTCTTAATCACCATCATTGTGACTGAGTCATTGTTTTAATGGGATTTTAATGGGGAATTGTAATGGTTTTTAATGTACTGTATTTGTATTGAAATATTGTGAACCGCCGCAAGCCGGTTTCCGAGAGCGGCGGTCATAAAAATTAATTAATTAATTAATTAATTAAATAATAAAGATGAATGGGGAAACAATAAAGGCAGGTTACTGTCCTAATTTGTCTTGCTTAAATTTAGAGAAGCCTAACAAGATGCAGTTAGGTTTTCAGATTCAGAATCCCATCCCACCCCAGTCACTCCAGGCTAAGATCAAGATCAAGCCTGTGACTTGCATAACTGTGCATGGGGACTCCCTGTTGTGGCCAAAACAGCAGCTTATTTCTTTCCAGCTTGTGAACTTTTTATGAAATCCTGGCAGTCTGGCTGCCCTTCTCTTTCCCTGCAGGCATTCATTAAAAGGATTTCCTCTTATGCTGTGCCAGAATCTGACCATCCATCTGCTGATAGGCCCTTCTACGTACTGCTTGAAAAGAGGTTTTAAAAAGTTTATTTAATGCCGTTCTCAGCCTTCAAGCAGCCAGTGTGGGTGTGTTAATTTCACCTTCTATTGATCAATCTCCATTCTGAAAATTATGTGCAACAGTAGAGCCAGTATTGTACAACGGCTAAGTGATGCATCAGAAAGCCCCTACTTCAAATTTTGCCTTTTCTACTAACTTTGTAGGTGACCTTCAGCAAGCCACCCTCTTTCTTTCAACCTCAGCCCCTAATGGAGGTTATAAAACTAACCCACTTTACAGGGCTCTTGTAAGGAATAGAACATGACTCATGAGAATTCTGAGATCTTCAGTGCATACTAGCGTAAAGAGTTATACAAATACCAAGTATAATGGTTCATCATATCTTATCTGGAACATGCACTCGCTGGGAATGTTTGCCTTCTATGTGCAGGATAGGTGCCTTTGAGTACATGGGGAGTATTTTTCCTTCACTACTGTGCAACCACAGTGAGTCTACGGGCTTTTCGGTCTGAGGATTTAGCTGATAAGGAGAATGGTGCATCATTGCTTCCCATGTTACAGTTTAAGCACCAAGAAGTGAAGATGCAAACTTGGCTCTTGGTTAATGAGCTCTGGGTGCCACCCACAGCAGTTCAGGCCACTGGGATGCTAGCCATGGACCTTGGCAAAATCTGGATGTCATTCCCTTGTCTATATTCAAAACAAAAGCAATGTTAAAGGTTTAATTAATGTCTGTTATAGAGCTGAGGAAAATTCTCCAGATGAATGGAACAAAGTAGACTCCATCTTCCAGGCAGACAATTTTTGAGAACAGTTATTAGAATTCCTTAAGTATGTGGATTTGCTAAGATTTCCTGTGTTTAAAACCTTTAATTCCCCACTAAAAATAACTTGGCAACAGGGAAATTTTGGCAGGTGCAGTTTGTCATGCAGAAGTAGAGAAGCCACTCCTGCTGAAACTTCTTGTTTTATATGTCTGTTAATCTTGTTTGCCAATTAACAATCCCCAGCCCAATCAGATATGACAGAATGAGGCATATCTGAAAAGCTTAGCTGCTGTGGCTGAACTGACAAGGAAAAAAATTAGTCATTCTTATCTGACAGGTACCTGATTGCCAGAGTTAAAGGCTAATTAACAAGCAGATGTGTTAACATGCAATATGTAGGGTCAGGGCACCTTTGTCCTTGATAAATGGTTATATATTTAGGTTGAGCAACTGGAATATCCAAGAGTCTATCCTTGGGAATATCAGTTGGCCCCACAACTGCCATCACAATAGCAAGAGAGAATGTTGTGTTGCACAAGGAAGTTTGGATGGGATTCCACTCTGGAGGATGGCATAGACTTCAGCTCAAAATGGTACACTAGTTACAAGCCAGGGAATGGATAAAGGAAAAGGTCACAAAAGGGAAAAACAAATGGGACCAGGTATAAAGCAGCACAGGGCTCCTGAATTTTAACAGCTGGGCAGAAAAACAAACTTTGTTGGCATCACCTTATTATTGCTGAGATGAGAAAAGTTACCCTATTCTTCATGGCTACCAGTCATCCTAGAACAAGCTGTTCATAAAGTACTATACAATGCACCGAAATGCATAATGTAACACATAGTGTAATGGTTGGGTCAATCTTTCATGCAATCAAATTTGCCCCCAGTGGAGAAGGTAAGTACTGCATCTTTAAGGAATAGCAGTGAGGTAAAGGAGAGGAACAGATTATTTGTGTTTATACCTTTCTTCTTTGTTGAATTTGGGATTGGCTTCACAGATATCCAGGCTTTTACTGAACATTGTTTTACTAAGGCGGGAACAAAGTGAGAAAACAGAGTTACTAATGTGGACATTCATAAGAGATTTGCCTGCTGCAGTTCCTAAAACCCAACCGCCCCAGATTGCCCAACCCCTCTCCAAAAAATGATCCTAAACAATGACCTTGTTCTAGTAACAACTGATGTCCTGATACTGAAAAGTACTGAAACTTCCTTAAATGGAGAAGTCTTTCAGTTCATATTGGACCTTATTTTTCACCAAGACAGTCAGCAGGGGATTTCATAGTAAACTTAACGGTGAAGGATTAAACCAGCAATAGTTGGTGGCATGAAGTAAGATAAATTTCATACAAACGATGTGGTCTACAGTACACATAACCTCCCAAAACACCAGTTGCTCCACAATGAAATGTAGACCCATGTTAAAATCATATTTGCCAGCACAGACATTTACATGTTGAAATCCAACAAGAAATATAGAATGCTGCCATTATTACACATGGTCAAAAGAATGCAGATTCCATCTGGCAATTCAAATTGGAACACACCTTGTTCACACATGTCCTTTCTCATAATCATAACAACTGAGAAGCAACATTTGTAGATCTTGTTAAAATATAAGACCCACTTGATTGATATCACACAATATTCGAAATTAAAAACACAAAACAAAATTTGTTTGTTAATGAATCTAACTTAACGGAGTCTATTCACTGCACCCTACCCTGTTTAATGTAAGTTTTGGGTCCTAACCTATATAACTTTTTTTTGTGGGGGGGGGCAGGGAATCTGCTGCAGGAAAATACACCATGAATATGTCAGCAGTTATGGCACTGATGTATCTTGTGGGAGATGGATGATTAAGTTTAAATACAATGAACAGGAACAGCTTGAAGTATTAAAGCCTTCACAAGAGAAAGAATACAAGGAAATGAAGTTTACAGTAATTCAAACAGAAAATGGAAAAGCAGGATTATCAAAAGAGAAATGTTGACAAACCAAGTTGATTTCAAGGTTTTCAATGCACTCATCTGTTTCCATAGATTATTCCCCCAGTTGCAGTGAACCAAAAGAATATATGAAAAGCCAGTGATTCAGAGAGGAAGACATATGCACTGAAGGACCTAACCCATACTTTCCCCTCACAGTACATTTGATCTGACAACTAGCGCCTTAAGTAATACCAATCAAAGCAGGATTAAATGCAACAAACATCTATACACTTCTAAGTGAAATCTCTCATACTGATAGGAAGACAATGATATGTACCAAAACATTTCAAAATACATAGCCAAACAGAAAATAGCTTGGACATCTAAGTTTTGCTGGTGTACAGCCTTGGGCATCTACTGCATTCAATAAAGGACAGTTTCTAAAGGACCATATCAAAGAAAGGATGGAGCACCTTCCAGAGTTACCGGTAACTATTCTGTATAGCTCTGATTTCCCAGTTCATACTACCCAAACCTACAGACTGCAAAACTGGTAAAGTTAGAAGTATAGGATATCCTGTCCATAAATAATCAAATATTCATAGAAGCAGAAGAATGGCATTGAGATTAAAAGCACATCAGAAGGAAGAGCCTTCCCTCCTGAAGCATCCTTACTGATCTTGTGCCATTAGGCATGCTTTTCCTGTCTTCCTTGACACCTAAGAAGTTGGGTAGTCATTCTTCTGCACTCCTTTTTCAATGCTCAACAAAAGACTTGGAAAACATAGAAAAGAGTCGAGTTGAGTACATGTCTGTACAACAAAACTGTATGTCCTGAAAAGAACCCTAAAAATTGTAGACTGCTGATGGTCAGGGGTATGCATACATGTCCAAGACAAAAAAAATTGCTACAAAATATCTGCTTGAAGTTTTTTTGGTCAGTCAGATATAGATCAGAGATTTTTTCCTCCAAGCTATCCAGCTGATCCCTCAAATCCAAAAATATTTTAGATTTTTGGGATCAATGGTAGCAGAAGTTAAAGAGCGTTTTAAGGGACTGCAATTGCTTTAAATGTCTTAGGCAAACTCATGGCTTGGAGAAGGTTTTTAAAGGGGCTAAAAAAACCCTTCAGAATTCACTCTGACCTGCAGAAGACATTTAAAGAGACCACAATCCCTTTAAATGTCTTTCCCCCTTCTATCGAAAGGGGCACTTTTGTTGGGAGCTATAGAGTTGGACTTCCTGGTTCAATCTTTTTGAAATTGAGGGGGTGTTTATAGGTGCCAGCAGCAATGCTAAAAATTTGGTGCATCTGAAAAAATTCAGGATTTCTGAGACATCCCAAATCTGAATACTATACTGATATTGGGATTTGGAAATATAGGAAAATAATATATTTTGGGTTCAATATACCAAAACCTCCAAAATACTGGATTTTATTTTGCATACCCCTATTAACAGTGCTGAATGTCAGAGAACCCCAGCATTCCACACAGAACTACAGTTTCCTGATTCCCAGGGAGAGGTCATTGCTGTGTATGATGCCCCTCCATCTACTTCCTCCCTCAGAGGTAAGACTTTTCCTCTGTTTCTATTTCCCTTTACTGACTGAGCTGCTCTAGTAACGTGTTTTCTTCTTTGCTGAACAACTCTGGTTGTCCCACCCTGTCACAGTATGATATTTTGGCTGTCGGCTCAGCCCAGGAACTTGAGGGAGGGACTGGGAGCTCCTTCTAACTTAAACAACTTACATGGCACTTAAGGCATTTTGTAATTCAAACAAAATATTTTACATATTATAAAGGGGAAAGGTCAGGTGAAATCAGAGTTTTTGAGGTGACACAGTATAGATAACTCAGAGGTAATATCAGTACATGCACAGACTTTAGTTCTTATGTTTCAGGATAATTAGAGTTTCTTAAACTATTTAAAGTTGCATAAATCTTTATGTTGAGAGGCTTTTGTTCCAGTGTTTCCCAAATGCTCTTATATACTTTCTTTGAGTATTCTCTGACTTTTTTGGTTTTCAGAAGGCTGGTACACTCTTTCCAGGACCCAATCCCCTTCCCTTGAAATACCTGTACTCATCTTGAATTTTCAACTGATTCTTAAGGTCTCTAAAGGCAGTTTTTAACCAGGGATCTCTACATTCCAGAGTTAACTCCCTGTTTGACTGGGTAGGGAAATTCTCCTCACACTAGAAGATCTATCCCCTTTCTTTGGCCCAAATGGGAGTCGCCATCTAACTATCTACTCATCCTTGCCAACTTTCCCCAGTTCTCTTGTCTGTGTTAAACTGTCCTCAGTCAGAAATGAATGCTGAAACTGTCAAAACGCAGGTATTCTCAGGGCTGCAATCAGACTAAATTATTCTCAGCATCCAGTTCAGAAGTCTTTCTCTGTTCAGCTGGTGCTAATCAATCAGTTCTCTGGAACAGCCTATCACTCATGTTTCTCTAGGCTGTGAGGAATTAACCCTTTACAGTCATTTACCTGTTTGAATAGCAATTTTTTTTTAAATACAGTCTGTCACTCTGTGAAGCCTATTTAAATACACAGAACAGATACACTCTTTGAGCATCTTTAGGTAAATATTAAACCTCCCAAAGATGGAACTATGTAAAAGTCTGCTCACATGGGCTACTTACCATTCAAAACTGTTCTTAGTCTAGCACAATTTGCTTCTCAGTTGGAGGTACTAGGTATTTTGTTACTGATGGCTCTGACAGATAGTGTCCTTGTATGCACTGTTGTGTGTGTTCATTAACAGTTCATGTTCCAAATAATCACACTGCAGGCAGTCTACACTGTGTGTTTTTGTCATCTGAGGATGACATATATTCTTTATAAAAGCTGAAACCAGTAATACAATATCCTGTTCAATGTGTATAATCATATAATGGTGAATAATTCTTCTATGGCTGTTCCCTTTCCCTTTCTACAATCACATGTTTACATACCATTGATACTTCATGTGTTATGCCTGGCATTTGTTCTGACTCTTTATAACCGAGACATCATTCACTAAGCATGCATCTTTGAACAGTGTTTCTGAAAACTTCACTTTGGAAAAGTCCTTATTAGGTAATCAGTTCCTACTACAACAGTATTTTTAACACCCAGAGGAAAAATATCAAGCACACTGAAGCTGGTGAGAGACACAGTTCTGAAAATTTTGCACCTGCTATGTGCTCACATTCCTAAGGTGAGAAGTAGCAGGTACTGAATAAGTGGCCTCAACATACAAGGATCAAGTCGATAATTCCTTTTGAAATCAAGGAATTGTATTCTTCTTAACTCAGGGTTGTTTCACAGTCAGTTGCTCTTACTTTGTTCTACCTATGCAAGTGCTCAATGCAAACAACTGGAAAAGACCACAATATGCTAATATAGGAGGCCAACTTGTTAAGTATGGCAGGACCCCTGCCTCTCTGGCTGGCACCATGTACTTTCCACAACTAGTCGTATTGCACAATAGTCTAGGCTTGTGCCAAAGCCAGACCCTGTAAATATCTGGCCAGACACTGCTGGGCCAGAATCTATCTTGGGACCCCTCTCTTCAGCCAGTCCTTCATTACAGGTTGGGAATCACAGGTATCACCTGACTCAAATATTGTTTTCCATCCCCACCCCATTGTATTACTGATTCAGTGGCCTGGCTAACATCTGGTTGCCCAGGAACTCTTTGTTTTACACCAATGACTCATATTTGGCCCCGCTGCCAGGGGAAATCTCTTCCCCAAGCACAGCAGTTAGACCTATTGAGACATGATGGTTCCTTTTCTTAGACCCATGAACTCCTTTGTCTAAGCCCATTAACAGCCCTCTTCTGTTTTTCATATGAACTGCTCACCAACTAAAATTCTAGGAGAGGTATCTCTTCCTGCATACAGCCTAACAGTTGAAGCACAAACTCATGATGTAAAACCTCAACAGATGGTAAATAAATGGGTATGTACAGAGTTAATTAGTATATTTCTAACTTTTTAAATGCAAGAGTGCTTTCTATCTGTTAGTTTTAAAACTGGAAGCTCCATCTGTTTTACGGATCTTTTTCCTTTTGGGAACACCATTGTTACAGCATGTTATTCATTGTAGTTTCATGGCCACCATGTTTCCGCTGTCAATGAGAAACCTGAAATTACAGTTCAAGTATACTTATAATGTAGAGTGCAACTAAGAGCAATTACGTTTTATGTTTAATCAGAGTGTCCATCTGGCCAGCAGAGGTCTCCTTCAGCTTACGAAGGACTCCATTAGTGATTTTTCCCTAGTACTTCTTTCAACTTCTGTCTGAGAAGCTAGGGCTTAACCAAAGAGGTAAAAGCAAGGAGCACAGATTACTTTTTGTAATGAATATCTAATTCTTTCAAATTTTCCATGAAATAATGCCTGGAAAACTTGGACAAATGCTGCAAATGAAATGGATTTC
Source organism: Paroedura picta (assembly GCF_049243985.1). Lineage (NCBI taxonomy): Eukaryota > Metazoa > Chordata > Lepidosauria > Squamata > Gekkonidae > Paroedura > Paroedura picta. The sequence continues at coordinate 87,343,698 of NC_135370.1, read as the reverse complement.
CTGACTGTGGGCTTTGGGGACCACCTACCTCTGTCCATGCTGTGCCATTTCAATCGCTCTGCGAGCTGGAACTGGTGACCCTCCATCCGTTACACTCAGGACCTCCATTGATTTCCTCTCCGGCCTCCGCTTCCCATGCCTATTCAGCATTGGCGAGTCCACACGCTTTCTGGGAGGGTCTTCATGCAGAGACAACACAGTCAACTGAGCATGGTTACAAACACTTCAGATGCCCCTGTTTGGTAATATCTGAAACCCTCCCACCAAATGTTCTCAACTGCAGACACAGAAGAATCCTGATGGAAATTTAAAATCTCTCTATCCTCCCTTCATCCCCATCTTGTGCATAACACCGCCTGATTCTGGCCATACCCTGGGTACTCTTAGCATAAAAATAGAGCTCTGGATGATGGTGGAAATGTAAAAGGAACTTTTCCTGTTTGGGGCACAGAAATGCTAAGAAAGTAGTGTCAAAAATCATTTCTCTTCATCCTATTCATTTTAAATTATTTAAAATTATTTCCTTATAAACTATTTCATAGTTATACAATGGGTAAGAATGATCTTTGCTGTGTTTTCAAGTTTCACTGCAGTAGAAATTACCAAAGCAAAAATAAAATTAAAAGTTAAATAACAGATATTGCTGAATTGCACTTTTGTAGTCTTCTGAGAAAGGGCTATTTATGTTTTTATACAAACAGCTTAACTGGTCTATCCAGCAATCATCTACTGAAATTTGGGTTCCAACAGGCCAGAATTTTAAGTAAATAAAGATTATGGGATATCTATCTACCACCAGGTACAGCACGACTGCACCATGCCATAGCAGAATGAAACTTACACAAAAACTTTACTTCAGCAAGATATCTACATCTTTTCAGTTATCCAAAACACCATGAGGCATTCACTACAGTGTAATTTAATGCCTTCCCTTCAGTTCTTATGGAAGGAAGATATGCCCAAGCTCTCTATGCGCTGCACTTCTGCCCATGGCAGGCAGGAGTAATAGAAACTATAGAACATGTGCTAATATATTGTCACTTCTATCAAGCCATCCAAACTCAATATATAGCACCAACATTGGTCAGAAATCAAGGCAGCAAAAATAGCTACTATGTATCTATGCTCATAGCTGATAGAAACAAGGATATTACTCGTGAGGTAGCAAGATTCCATGCCATTGCTTGCCTAATAAGACAGAGAAATGTGCCCTAACATCATTTTTAGAAATGTTACACACTGTTGTATTGACAATATTTTAGTCTAATGTTAAACTGATCAGAAGTCTTGAATAATAATCAAGCTTATTTTATTTTAAATCTATCTGTATGTATTTATTTATTATATTTCTACACTGCCCTCCCTTCAGGCTCAGGCTGGTTTACATATAACGAGGAGGAAGTACATATAACAAAGAAGAACAGCATAATTCATAAATTCAGTAAACAATAGTGACAGTGGTTTTAACTGGTGATAAGAGCGTGTATAACATCTAGTTAACTTGCTAACTATGTAACAATGATTTCATGGGTAGACCAGTGCAGGATTCAGTATATGGATAGGGGTTCCCTGAAGGCCCAGTAGATACTGTTGTTTCAGCCAGCCTCAACCAAATGCCTGGGGGAAGAAATGCTGTCTGAAGCTGTCTGCCCATGAGGTTGGGAGTTCGATTCCAGCAGCCAGCTCAAGGTTGACTCAGCCTTCCATCCATCCTTCCGAGGTCGGTAAATGAGTATCCAGCTTGCTGGGGGTTAAAATGGTAATGACTGGGGAAGGCACTGCCAAGCCACCCCATATTGAGTCTGCCATGAAAACGCTGGAGGGCGTCACCCCAAGGGTCAGACATGACTCAGTGCTTGCACAGGGAATACCTTTACCTTTATAGGCAGTGAGGTGGTCACTCAGGTATACTGGGCCCAGACTGCATATGCCTTGATAACCAAAACCTTAAGTGTGATTCAGAATTCAACTGGGAGCCCGTGAAGCTGTTGGAGAGCGGGCTGGATGTGGGACCTTTACAGTGTTCCTGTGAGGATCCTGGCTGTGGCATTCTGGACCAGTTGCAGTTTCCAGATCAAGGTTATGGGTAGGCCTGCATAGATTTGATTTGAACCGCTTAATGTTGAATAAGGAAGCTGAAGATACTGGCCAGCCCTACCCCCATATAGAAGATGCCAGGAACTTTGGACCAAAGAGAGAGAAAATATCTCTCTGAGAGAAGGGAATTACAAACATACAGAGAAACAAAACTCAAAGGAAATAAAAAGAGATGAAAACAAAAAAATAAAAGAATAATATTTTCCTATTAGCATATGCTACTGCATGGGTCCAATTCTTCCCAGACACTCATGCTTACAAAGAAAGGTGAACATTTTCTGCATGACATGCATCTTTGAAGGAAATGATTTCTCTAGCAACTGTTATTAAACTATCAATGCTTCCCTGATTCTTTCTTCTAATCTCATTGTTCAGGCCCACAGTTAATGGCTAATGATGAGATATTCATCAGAAGCATGATTGCTCTCAATTAAACCTTGCTTGGATTTCCCAGAGATACTGCTAGGAGCAAAGAAGTTGAACTCACTCGCCCTATTTCCCCTGGGAAAGGAAGCCCAACTAACATTGGAATAATATGCACAAGAATTCAAAAATATGAAGACACATCATACAGATATATTCAGCTCAGAGATAACACTAACACAGTCATGTAGGAGATTTTATAGGATGTGAAATAATGACGTGGTATATGCCTGAGGTGCCTGCAAGAAGCAGGAAGAATGACTATCTCATATCTCACTTAAGGCAGCATGACACTGCAGCTTTACGCTTGGAATGTGAAAATTCTACCCCTCTATGACCTTCTCACCCTTTTCTGCCAAAACACAAAGCCAATGCACTTTAGGAAACGTGAACCAGTGGAAGACTCTCTCATAACTTTCACATACTTTTAATTTAGATTTTGTTTGTTCTGGTTGTATCTATCTTTCTCCCTACTCAGCTTGGAACAAATTGGGAGTTGCTGAGAGATACAGGGATCCTGACTGTGGCTCCAGTCCGAAGTCCCAAACACCCCATGACATAGCTTCTGTTTGCACATGTTCTCATTTCAGTGACTGGGGCAGCTCCATGCACACAAAGAGACTTATTTGTCTATTCTCCCCCCATTGAAACAAAAAAGTGTTCTGCACATGATTAGGGAAACTCAGAAAGGGGAGGGAGCCAAGTACAGCAGGAGCCTTTTTCTTTTCTTGAACTGGGAGGGGGCAGGAGTTGGAGAGCAGAGGAGTGGGAATAAATCCAAGAGGAAAATCTCTGCCGAGGGAACTTAGGGCTTCTGGAGCCTCTGCTGAGAGAAGTTAGGGCTTCCCCTTTAAGGGAAGCCTTGCAACCTGGGAATGAGGAAGCCTTTGAACTGACACCCTGGCCAATCAGGGCTTTTCTACAGCGTTGGAGACTCGAGGCGGCAAGTTAGTTTGGGAAAAGCAGAGAGCTGCACCTTTACTCATGTTGATTTTTCAAATATCGAGGATATCATGGGGGAAAGGTAGGGTCACTCTGGATCAATCATGCTTGTTGCATATGAAAAATTTAAATCATCCGAAATCAAAATGGAAATTGCATTCAGTGTAGACAGCAGGGACTGAATTGACCTGGGATTGGAAATAAAATCTCTGTGCAGATTCAGCCCAGGTTTGTCCTAGCTATTGCTTTAGGTATGTTCCTACTGTATAATTTTTGCATTATTTAATACGTTCATGTTAATAGATCTCTGACTGACTCCAGATCTCTACTAGCCAGATTGGATTGGATTGTCTATTTCTGTTTATTGTATTGATTTGTTCTGTGTAATCCACCTTGCGTCCCAATGAGAAAGAGGAATGATAAATGAGCAAGCAAACAAACAAATCTTTCTTGGATATACCTATTTCATTTCTAGGAGGCAGGTCCTCATCCTCATGACTGGGATACCTCTCTTTCCGATCAAGGAGGAGAAAATAAATCATTTTCTCTTGGTTTTCTCTGGAAAAACAACAGCAACAGTTCATGAAAACCTTCTAGCATCCTGAAAAAAATTAAAACTCAGCCCCAAATTCATTTGAGAACTTAGAGCTGAAGACCATGTTATTTACATGATTCTCCTCGTATAACTAACCACTCCTTGAAGAACAGATACTCCTTGATACTGCTTACAAAATAAAATCAGTGGCCTGGCCAGTTATTGCAATGGGGAAACTGGCTGCAATAGCAGCTTCAAAAGCTCGAATCATTCCTTAGACTGCACTGGAAGTAAACTTGTTTCCCAAGGACCAAGTCACAAACACTATGGCTATACACTCTGCATTAACTTCAGTGGCCATAAACAACATAACAACTGTATTTCCTTGAAAGGAAAATGACTTTGAATGTTAAACTGTCTCCTTAAAAATGTTATGAACAAAAATATATTATGGGTCTTAACTGTGACATATGCAAATGTAAGATACCCCCCTCTCCTTTTGATGGCATGCCTGTGAAAAAAAGCTACTCTTGCATTTCAGTAGATACTAAACTCCACTGACTAAATGGATAGTGGACAGCAGGCAGGTCCTAGTCATTCCTGCTTTCACTTTGTCTTGTTATTGGCTCTGATGTAGGGCTTCTTTCTTAGGAGTGTCAAAGTACATCCTTTCTGTGTATAAGCCCCAAGTTATATAATCAATTCAATTAGGATTCACAGGGAAAACCACCAGGAAAAATCCCGGCTGGACAGCCTATCAAATATACATATATAGCATATGGTACAATCCTGTCTGCACCATACCATTTCAGATTGCAAGTGGGTGACATCATATAGTTAAATAGCTCCTCTATGCGCAAACCTTCCCTACACACAGGAAACCAGCAAGCAAAAAGGATCTCTTTCTTTTAATTTCTTGTTTTACACTGATGAACATTTGAATAAGCAGCCCATGCACCTGTAGTCTGAAGTGGTACACAATACAGCATGTCACAATATAACAGTACTCCTGCCAGATGGTATCAGCAGTCAGTAACTTTGGGAAGCCAAATATAAAATGTACAGCCACCATGGACTAACAGATCTAAGCTACATGGATTACTGGTCTGACTAGGAGTCCTCTTCATGTCCCAGGTGGCTGGTAAATAATGAGCAGTTCACTTTATTATGGGAGACCCAGAGAGGAGAAGATGCAAGGCAGGTGGGGCTGAGAGAGCTCTGGGAGAACTGTGACTGGTCCAAGGTCATCCAGCAGGCTTCATGAGCAGGACTGGGGAAGCAAACTGGCTCTCCAGATGAGAGTCTGATATCCTAAACCACTACACCATGCTGGCAAAAAAGCTTATGAGTTTATGCAATGCAGGGCTCAGGTCCTGCATGTTTACTAGCTGTGCAAAAGAGGGAATCTCAGCAGCTGCAATATGCTGTATTATAGGGCTCCAAGGTTGTCAAAAATTCCTCCTTCACATTGAAACATTGCAAACCTAAAAACATATTTTGGGCAGTAAACTCCATGGGATAGGACTCTGAATAAAGCTTTGGATTGCTCTCAAAATTATAGTGGCTCTGCTCTCTATTTCCTCTGGCATTAGTTAATATACATCCATGGAACCTGTATCACAAAAAGACTTCAGTCATGCTTACTCTTCCGATAACAAGTCCTGTAAGAGTTTATTTCTGTCACGAAAGCAACCTAATGAGTGCATGCTGTCTAAAACATCAGGATCAATGTCCTCCAGGGAAGGGAGAGAGCGAATTTGCACCTTTCGAGGAATTGGTTGTTCAGGTTCTGGCTCATTCTTACCCCCTCTGCAAAACAGAAAAAAAGTAAAACATGGTAACATTAACAGCAGTAACAAGACTGTGAAAAAGCCATCTGCCTTCCCAAGGAGAACGCTTTGGCCAACTTTCCTCTGTCTTTAGAATTCAACAGGAGACAGAACCAGCCCTGTATAAAGTAATTTCCGTGTGTACCCCATCAAACCTCACAGCACAAACCTCACAGCAACATAACTAACAGTCTAACAGCTGTGCAATGTTTCAGTGCCATATGCTCGTAGATCACTTGGCACAAACCCCCTGCTGCAATTACAGGTGTTGCCCCATGAACAGATCAAACTTTGGGCTACAGGCCTACAAAGTACCATTTTGTTTACTGATTAATTATACCTTGAAGTGTGAACAGTGAGCAATTACCACTTCTAAAGCTTCTGCTCAAACAGGTGTGACGTATGAAGGCCCCTCCACATTTATGACTGATTCTGTGTTTTAAATACTGCATAAGAGAAGGTGAGCTATTTCAAAATGGCTCTTGCATCAACAATCATATTTAAAATATGGGCTGACTTGTCCTTTTAAATACTTTGGTAGATTTATTTATGGATTTCATAACCCGCCCTTTTGAATTAAGGACTTTTCTAGACGAAGTGCCTTTCCCGTAACAGCAATGTTTTCTCTTCCTAGCATTTCCTAATGGCTCATTGTGTGTGCATCTGAAGTGATATCAAGTCACAGGTGTTTATAGTGACTCCAGCAGGGAGCTTTCAAAGCAAGTAAGAAGCAGAGGTGGTTTGCCATGGCCTTCCTCCATCTCCCCTCCAAGTATTGTCTCTGCTTAGGTTTTGAGATCTGACAAGATCAGGCTATATCATGCCACCTTCTTTCCCTAATCATTTATTACTGGTTGTCATAACCAGTGATTTCTCCAATTCCAGATAATTGGAGAATTGTTACCTTCTTGGTAGACCTTTGTTATGGGATGGAACTGCAGTTCAGCAAAGGATGGGATAGGTACATAGCTTTCAACAGCAACAAAAAAGAAATGAAGAGAAAAATTTAACATTGGAAAGACATTCAGAATGGCATGAGGTGGTGGGAAAGGCTCTTCTGACGTGCCTGATAGTATCATCACAGGAACCACCCATGATATTGGCACAACAGCATCCCATTTTTGGCATTTATTTTATTGTTTTATGTATGTCTTGATTATGAACCTCCTTAAGTAAAACTTTTAGTAAGGTGGTAATAAATTTCAGAATCAATAAACAAATCATTTCAGGATTACAGCCTTGCAAAGAACTGGGAAGGTTAGTTGAAAGGCATGATTTTTCAATAACACAAACTGAAGAAACCTTGTGGTATACTTGGCAACAAAGATCTCTCTGACCTGTGCACCCAAGCATCACTTTGTTATCATTCTATTTTATTTATAGTATGGTGGCAATTCAATGCAATGCAAAAACCAAAATCTTATTCTTAAGTACCTAATGAAGGCTGATTCAAGATGTATGTTACATAAAAACCTCAAATACAATGCCTGTTTAAAGTATTTAGCTGTCTTTTCAGCATCTGACCTGTCAGAACAATGTATCTTGAGGCCCTTTTCATCTCCCTTATGATGTTAGCTCTCATCTTTCACATGTCATAATAGCAGATCAACATTTGCATCAATGTTTAAAGAGGCAGCCGGGCTAGTGAGAGGATGCACCTTGCTGCCCATATATGGTTTTTGCTTCAGCTGCATGAAACACAGCCCCAGAAAGCTGGGAAGTTACCCAGATCAGTGATATTTTGTGCTGGATTCTGTTGAGTCCTATCCAGAACAGGGAAGATAGTAAGCACCAGACCCTGACAGCATTGTTCAAATCAGAGACTGAAGAACAGTGGGCAGGGAGGAGGGGGATTCTGCAAATTATGCTGCCCTTATGGTTCCCTGGATTGTAGTCTTCATTCAGAAGCTATTTACAGGTCACTAGCTTCCTAAAATCATTACACTTAACTATGTTTGTCATACTTAGGTTAAAAAAAATTACTTACATATACCATATGTGCTTCTGAATGTGTTCTAGCTAAAAAGAAAAGAGAAAACAAAAGGAATCAACACTGTAGAAAAGAAGTCACTACATTACAGTACTGAGCATTTGTCTTATGGAGCCTGGCCAGTGTCAGAATACAGAGAGATGTGCATCTCTGCATGAAGACTCCAGTCTTTCAGTATTCCCGTGACAGGGAGCTGAAGCAACATTCCTTTGGTACAATTTTCCATCCCATTCCATATGTGCTCATTGCTCTTCATGTTTAGCTGTAACAATACTACAAATCATATAAGTCAGATCAAGGAAGATGATGGACCAAGACAAATGGACAAAGACAAATCAAACTCATCTATGAACTCATGATACCAGATTCTACAACTCATCAATGAAAAGGGAAAAAATGTTTCTGGGTGTCAAGAGTAAAGTGTAGCTACCCTGAGATATCCCAGTCAAATAATCTCACAGATCAGTTTTAGGGACTAATCATAATTTATCTGTCTGCTGATAAACAATTGCTGCTTCATTTGTAGAAATCATACTACAATGTCAACGCGGCTCCGTAATCTTACTGGTTCTTTCATAACAAAGAGGATCCATATTTTTACTGGTCCTCTCATAAGCAAGATATTTTCATTTCCTTCAGTGCCCTGTGGCAGCTCAAGTACCTTCCTGTTCTATGATGATGTGTTCCCCCTCAGTCCACTGGCAGGGAAGGACATGCCAAAACTTGCATGTGGTTCAGAGGCTGGGACAAAATCATGGAGTAATTTGTGGCTTCCACTGCATCTGCTAGCTCATGCCTAATTCAACTATTTAAAATAATTCAGTCACTAATGACCCTACTGGAAGAGGGACATCCAAATTGTACACAATTGGCTCTCAGCTGTGAGACTTTCGTGAGCTTTTTGCAGTCATAAACCTGGTGTTCCAACACAACATTCCTCCAAACATTGGAACAATAAATGAACTGGAAGTCCCTTGGCCATCCTTGGGGATGACTTCTGATAGCTCCAGAAGTCTTGTCAAAAACTGGTGTGGTTAGGGTGCTAGCTTCAATGAGGCTAAACATGTGTCCTCTAGATCCCTGTCCTTCGTGTCTTATGATAGCAGGCCACAAAAGATCAGAAAGCCATTCCAGGAGATTGTTTTCAGAGATATTCCCGAGAGAATGGAAGAGGCAGTGGTTCAACCTTTACTGAAAAAAAAACATCACTTGATCCGCTAGATCCTGCCACCTACTACAAAATCTCACATTTAGCATTTCTGGGGAAGGTAGTTGAATGGGCAGCTGTGGAGCAAATATAAGCATTCCTAGAGGAAGCATTTGTCCCGGACTCATTCCAGTTTGGCTTCCTGAAAGTCCAGAAGGTAACTAGACTGAGGCAGGACAGCACTGCTCATGTTGTTAGATCTCACAGCAGCATTGACACAGTTAATCACAAGCTTTTGGCTCACCACCCCGCTGACGTGGGAATATAGGGATTGGCTTTACAGTGGCTGACCTATTTTTCTCCAAGGTCAGGGACAGAGAGAAGCTGATGGGGAAGAGAAATTGTGCTGCACTGGTTGTCGGTGAAATTCCAGATCAGGTTCAAGGTTTTGGTATTAACCTTTAAGACCCAACAATTCTATCCCTTATATTATTTATATGTGCCCTGTTGCAAAGCTGGATCAAAGGTGTGAGCTGGGATGTCACCTGTATGCTGATGATACCCAGCTCTATCAGCTGATGAATGGCCATCAGAACACTGCCCCAGATACCTAGAAGACATGCCAGGGTAACTGTGGCAGAGCTGCCTGAAACTTAATACTGCAAAGACTGTGGTGAGGGAAGAAGAGACTGGAAGATGAAGCATGCCTCCCCTGCCTTAACAGAGTGCAATTAACAGCTTCACATGCTTAGGAATGGCTCTCAACACTTCCATCAATGAAGGAGCAGGCCACAAAGGTAGTTCACCAGACATTTTACCGTATGCATCAGGTAAAGCTACTAGTGCAGTATCTGGTCCCAGGGGACCTAGCCACAATGATCCATCCAACAGACACCTCAAGGTTGGATTACTGTAACCCTCTCAATGTCCGATTATGCACGACGGCAGCCACACCGGACTGCCGCCATTCCGTTGTGGTGGGTTGGGATGCCCCACCATTCCCCACGTATGCATGGGAGAGGAGCTCCCCTGGAGTATGCTGTCTGCCCCACCATAATGGCTGCATGCGGACAATGCGGGACAAAAGCACCAAGTGTGCTCTGCTGTTGCGGTAGCAGTGGGAGGGGGGAGAAGCAGGGGGTGGGGGTCATGGGGCCCCCAAGACTCACTGGCAGGAGAGCACCATGCCACCCTCCCACCACAGTGGGGGTGGGGGGACATCCTGTTCAGCTCCATGGCTCTGTGGAGCTGACAGGAGCGAGATGCGTCCCTGCAGGGACACTATAGGTTGGGGGAGGATCCGGGCCAAAGTCCAGTCGATTCTGCATGTGGCCAGCCCAGCTTAGCCCTCACCAGTGCCTGCGGAAGCTCTGGGAATGTGGAAGAATCTGCATTCCCTTACCATGGGCCTTCTGAGGGCCTGAGTCGGGCCAGGGCTGGGCGGCACCCAGGATGGCAGCAACATCAGGCATAATCGGGGATTTGCCCCAAAGCCTTGTTGCCACCAGCTCAGGCAGTCCGCCCCATGTGTAATTAGTCTATGTGGGGCTACCCTTGGCCCTGACCTAGAAATTACAGCTGGTACTGAATGCAACTGAATGGAGAGTACGTATTCAGCCCGCCCTCCAACCACTGCACTGGTTGTCGGTGAAATTCCAGATCTGGTTCAAAGTTTTGATACTAAACTTTAAGACCCAACTGGGTCTGCGCCCTGAGTATCTGAGAGACTGCATCTCCAAATATGTTCCCTGGAGAGCACTGTGCTCTGCTGACACCAGTTTGTTGATAAACCCTGGCCCTAAAGATGTTTGCCTGGTCTCAGCCAGAGCCAGGGCCTTCTCAGCCCTGGCCCCAACCTGGTGGAAGTTGTCTGCTGAGATGCAAGCCCTGACAAAACTGTCAAAGATTTGCAGGGCTTGTAAAATGGCACTCTTCCACCAGGCATATGGCGGAGAACTGGAAATAAATGGGCCTCCCTTTCCTAGCGTTCCCCCTGTATTTTACACTGCACTCTGGGAGTCTAGTGGAGGATGTTCAGAGGGGTGGAAAGAGGTAGGACTGGCTTTTAAATTGTGGTTTAACTATTTAATTATTGATGTTTACTGTGTGAACAGTATTTCAGTTGTTTTATTATTGTATTTTAAGTTGTATTTTCTATATGTTCCCACTGCATATTCTTAAATACCATTTTTTGCCATCAAGTTTTACTAATATGCATCACTTTGCAGCCCTGTATTTATCAGCTTTTGCAGACAAATCTGTATAAACCTATTTTGTATAATTTTGTGCCCTAATTTGAATAAAAGGTACACTGAGAATATTTTCCGTTCCTTTTGGCATACATTGGGTGAAATGACATGGCCATTAATGACTTCAGACAGAGTGTGAATGTTATGGTTTAAGCAATGTCCAATTCTCTTCCACGGCTACTTCTTTCCTTTGCCTGGCCAACTTACATTGAGATGCATCAGTATACCTCAGGAGACAGCTTCCAAACCATAAAACCCTGCATATTGATGACTCCAGCCAAAACACCTGGAGACATTTTGACCCTTCATATAAATAATAAATAGGAATAAACAGGAAGTACTGTCTTTTCTAAAGTTCTTTCTACTTGGGCATAAACACTGCTTAATGCTAAAGAGGAATTGGTTAAGAATTGTCTTTAAAAGACTGTTGTTTTATTATCTCATACAGAATGCATTCTTAATACGAAATTGTTGCATAAAACCAGCCTCTATTCTTCTTCCAGTCTAATTGCAATGAAATATTATGATGATATTACGGATTCCTGCTTGCTGTTGCCAACATATTCACTATTTCTTAAAAAAAAAAAACAAGGATTAATTAATGTTTTTTGTTGCTTTTCATCTACTTTAAAGTCAGGCAACAAGTTTTGACAAGAAAAATACTGCAGGACTTTTCCTATGTAGTGCAAGGTACAGTGATCCACAGTGGAATCTCACTCCTTCTACCTTCAATTATGCATGATATTTAAAATGGTTTTAAGTGGCAAAGGCATTTAATAGACTTTCCCAGAGGAGTTCTTGCTCTTTTCTCACTAGAGCTTAGTAACTTCAATGCCAATGTTGGGGGAAAGCTTTAAAAAACACATTTCCCTATATCATACTAACCAATCTGGAGCATATGCCAAATGCTGTGATTTAAAAACAAAAAAACCCTCAAACAAACAAAAAGCCCCCAAGCTGCAGAGATACAGAGACAGTGCCAGTGCTAACTCTGGGAGGTAAGGGAGCGAGGGCTACAGTTCTGCAGATGTCCTTGCAAAGCAGATGCCAAGACAATTAAACAACAAAACTGCATTAGCATGCCAGAGGGATGGGGGGGAACCTCACTGTCTAATAAGAAAAGGTTAAATACAATCCTCAACTGGTAAAATTTAAAAACCCAGCTTCTATTGGTTGTAGATTATATCAAACAAATGGACACCACCGGTATTCATACACTCTGAAATAGGTCACAGTCTCAAATCTCTGTTTTGTCAGCACACATAAGAGAGAGCCACTGTAGACATGAAGGTAATAGACATGAACAGAAAACCCAATTAGACAAATGGAGAAATACAGAATTGTATTTGGTTGGGGTATATTAATGTTCAGTAGCAAGCTGTCTTCAGCTGAGAGACCAAACACTAATCTGAGAAGTGATTTATCAATATTTTATCAGGATGAACATCTGGGCGGGGTGTGTTAACTTTACATTTCTTCATAGATGCTCCCACACAGAAAGCATCATTGAGCTCTATGCAGGATCATTCCTGTTGTCTAAAATGTCAACTGTTTGATAGTAAAACTAGCTACAAAATTCTAAAAGTGTTACCAACTAAATAAGTATTCTACTTTTCAAAAATATCTACACTACTGAATTCACACCCAATAACAACATCATGGAATACACAAAGGGGGATACAATGTAGCAAGAAACCGTTGGTTTAAATTTTCAATAAATGTAGCAAAATGCATCTTGAGTTTAAAAAAATATCCCTCCTAGAGAGCACTAGAAAAACAGGTTTAAGGATGTGGATAATACAAACTAGTTTGCTACAAAAACATACAAAGTTTCTTTCCAAATGCTGAGCATGCAAAGATAATCCACAAGACCTAGAGTCAGAGTATGACTATCAAGGGAACCAGGAGTTTGTAATATATAATCTAAAACATGGGTAGTCAAACTGCGGCCATCCAGATGTTAATGGACTACAATTCCCATGAGCCCCTGCCAGCGAACATCTGGAGGGCCACAGTTTGACTACCCCTGATCTAAAACAACCATTCTCAGTGACTAACAAGTAACATTTACTGTTGCAAGTAACTTTTAGTTGCTTTGTGCTTTTATAATGCCTCTCTCAAAAAATCAAGGGATGCTGGTAACGGAACTGATAAAATATCCTTTTTGTCACGAGTGATGTCATTAATGGCTAAACTGGTTTGACCTTTGTCAAGGGAAAGAAAAAGAAATAACGTAATCTGTTCCTTTATGTGTGCTTGAATTAATGGATTCAAGAACAAAAATGAATGCACCTGCTTCTTTTGGTTGAATGTTCTAGAAATGTTCTAGAATGTTCTAGAAATGTTCTAGAATGTTCTAGAAATTTCCCTTACATTGGGGCACCTTTGGGGGTCGAACAATCCTTTCACAGGGGTCGCAGCAAGGCAAGCAGCTTGGCTGGGGGGGGGGGAATCTACACAACAGCCTTGGGGGGTAGATTGAGATAGAGTGTTCGTCTATCTGGAGCAGCGGAAAAGAGCGAGATCAGCATGGTGGGACAAGAGGCAGAACTGAACTAAGAAACCCCGGGGGGAAAAACAATTTATATACAATCATGAACAATGGATCTTCACACCACTGGTCAATTTCAGTTTAATTTCTGTGAAAGAACACTTGCATATTAAGAACTTAAAGGGTTGCGGCATTAGGAAGGTTGAGGTTGTCATGAGGACCTCTGCAGCAGGAAGGGGTGAATTGGTAGAAATAGCTAGTTTTGTCTGGATCCAACTCAATGTCAGTGAATGTATGATCAGCTTATGAAAGAAAACCTATTACAGGTTTAAGACCTGTACTAGGTTTACTAGGTTTAAGACCTAGTGATTAGCTACTCATGCCAATGGACTATCAGTCAAGCAGGTGAGAATAATAATGATTTTAAAACAGCTAATTGAATAGATATGGAAGGACTAGAGTAGAAAATTATATACAGAGTTTATGATGTTAATTAAAAATAGGCAAGCTTCTGTACCAAAGTAACTCAAATGCTGGAAATTATGGTTTTGTCCATTTATTATCATTCTGTGAAACACTTCCCAAAACTCACTGGAAATTCTTCTCAAATCAACTCTGGCTTCTAACACTCCATTTGGAATTTCCCACATAGTTTGAAGCCCCTTTTCACAGACATAAGAACCAGAACAAAACTCAGCTCCAGAAACGTACATTTGTCGACAAAAAAAAATTAACATTACATTTTAAAAAGGAGATTGAGGAAGATGAGTTGTGATATTGTTTAGGTGCAGAAACACGGGATGTCTTTAGAATTGTGAAGTCATGAGATCTACCATGAATGCCTTCATACCGTCAGTCGTTTCGAGGCGTCCACTTCAATCATCCCCCGCAAAAGATTTTGACAGTCTGGGGGGATGAAATGTGGCATATGGAATACACCACGTTTCACTTTCTCCAGCAGCTGCCGCAAGTTATCATCATCGAATGGCAGAGCACCCTGGAGGAGCATGGCAGAGGATGAGGGGACAGAAGAAAAAGAAGAGAGGAATAAGGGGGAATGAATATTGAGCAATTACACAATGAGGGGAGGGGGAAACAGCAGGGAGAAATGATGAAATGTTAAGAAGATTAGCTCACAGAATGCCATTTAGATATGTATACAAAGCCAGCAAAACTATCTTCTAGCCTCTGGAAACAGCATGTCCCTGGTTTACCTTTAATAGTATGGAAAATACAGTCTGTCTTGCATATAGCTAATTATCTTGAATATTAATTAGAAAACGAGGAACTGAAAATTAGCCGAGTGGTTTTCAAATTCATTTGAACTTGATTTGAACAAAGATCAACAGAGTGATTATGGATAGACACAAGTCTTTGATCATCTGGCAATTCTCATGGGCAAATTCTTAGCAGAAGACATGTTTATCTACTTCTTGGCTCAAAACACTGAAAAGTTGCTGTTTACAGATTTTAACCTTAGAAGATGTCCCCTCGCCAAAAGGCACTGTAGTTGACCAAAGCATTCAAACAGTCAACATTGTCAGTCAGCATCAAGCATTCTGATTTCTTTATTCAGTACACTGGATTCAGAAGGTAAAGTTGCCATTAGGTTCTGGTTCCAACCCAGTTGCCTGGATCATTGTCTTAAAGGTTGATTCAAGCGGGGAACTGTGTTGGTCTGAAGTAGCACAACAAAATTTACATCCAATAGCACCTTTAAGACCAACAAATATTTATTCAAGGCATGAGCATTTGTGTGCCTGCACATGTAAGCTTATGCCTTGAATTAATCTTTGTTGGTCTTACAGGTGCTATCAGACTCAAATTTCATTATGCCTTAAAGGTTGTTCCATGGGGGGGGGGGATCTAGAAGTCTCAGAAGATATTGGCATTTTAAGAGTTATAATGCAGTTCCAATAATTTCTCCTATGACATAGTCCGATGTCATTTGGGACCCCAATATGGAAAGCCATGCCCAATACCCATTTTTTTTAGTGTGGCACCACTGAAATTAAGATTGGGTAGAATGTATGAGTGGATGTATCTCAGCACGAGAACAACAGGGCAACTGCATCCAGCCTGTGGAGCAAGGGCTGCAATCATTTTAAAAGTCCATGAGGCTGATTTTTAAAACCATCTCAATTGCACTTTGGGCACAATGAAAACTCTTGTTACTTAAAAAAACAAACACACACCGTGGCTGACTGATGCTGATGAAAAACTGAACTGTGGGATTTCATCGATAAATTGCTAATTACCCACAAAATCAATTGCTTCTGTGATTTTTTTAAAACCTCATCTCCTTTGGTGGTATCTCAATTAGAGTAAAAAGCTTTCAAAACAATTGGATCCCCTCCCTGACATACCAGAGGCAACGTTTTAGAGTTGTGGGAAAATATTTGTCATGCCCTTTCCCTATGGGAATGATGCAGAGAAGCATATGCAAGAAAGCTGTAGAAGATGTCAAAATCAAAAGGAGGAAAAACACAGGAGAATTTTTAAAATATAATAAGTTAGCAAGAAAGATGACTCACCACCAACAATGCAAATAAAATGACTCCACAGCTCCAGACGTCTGCTTTTCTCCCATCATATTTTTCTCCCTGTATAGTGTGCAAATAGGATGTTTAGAAGGTTAATTAGAGAAACAAAATATGTATCCTTGAAATCATTTAGAGGGTAATATGGGAAACGTAATCAAACAATTAAAAATGGACTGGATCTCACCAATAATTTCTGTGCAAGCAGGAGGACAGAAGTTTTTAGCGGTTGCCCCCATCCACTACAGATATCCAACTTCTTTGTCCCCCCCCCAGAAACATCAGGATACCACAGCAGGAAGGGGAAAGCACAGAAGGTCCAAACTTCTGGTGGAAATCTTTCCATCCGTAAAGATTTTGGGCAGCATCCATGATGAGGTATCAAACATATCTCAAATCTGGCACAAAATATACGTTTGCCCACACAGAGAGGGATTTTTTGCTTGCCTATCCTTGTCTAAGCAGAATCCCAGAGCTTCAGCTCCTGCCACTTGGTGTGTGTTGAAGAACAGGCAGGCACGTGCTGACCTTCTACTCCAATGGCCTTGATGCTAGTCCACTGGAGTGGACTTTGGTCCTGTGCCAGGATTGATCATGTCCATTAATTGCAGGAATTGAAAGGTAATATGGGGGTTAAGAGGGAATCTTCCAAAGCAGTTTTCTACACAGGTGCACATATGACAGACAGTGGAAAAGGAATAAGGTCTAAATATGAATCCATGTATGATTTTCTGGAAACCATGAGCAAAAATGGCCTGGAATGGCAAGAGAAAGGACAAAACTGAAGAATCAGCACATCATCTAAAATGTCAGAACTGCCTGTTCTTCCCTCAGTTAGTTCTTTATGGGGCCTGGAATTAGTCATATTTGCCAGTTCATAACTTAAGCTATCAATTCCTTGGTATTGGTTTTATGAACCATAACATCACAATTATTTGTCTCTACATCGGTAGATTGGAAACTATGCTTTTTGGTGTATTATGCCATCAGGGACTACAAGGACATGCCCCTGAAGAAAAGAGAAATGCCTCCACCTTTATTAATAAACAGCATGAAAAAGTCTGTGTCGTCTTCCTGATAAAAAAGAGATTTTGGTGATAGGAGGAACGCAAGACAAAATCAAGTAAAAGCAGATGGCTGTTCCTGTGGCTGTTAATTTCCCAAGTGAAGGTCCTATTGAGTGTCCTTGAACTCTGCACATTTTATTTGTTCATTTATTTGCACTCGGAACATCACAGAAAATGTGAAAAGAACAAACCTTCTTATTGTGGTATCCAAGAAGTGTCCTAAGTCAGCACACCCACACACACACAAACAGTTAGCTTGCTTTGTAATAAGAATACTGGAACTTCAGGCTCGCTTACCCTGATTACTTCTGGACAGGCATAATGCGGTGACCTGAAAGACAAAGCATGAGCCAGTGAGACCAGAATCCTATCTGTTTTAAATATATGTCCTTTCAGAGCCAGCACTATCACTAGAGTCTCTTAGTACCTCTTCCCATCTCTAACATTGGATAGATAAAATATAAATAAGGGTCACTATTCAATTGAGTATCTTTATATGTCACCACTCTGACAGCACACTGCACCTCTGCTAATAAATGAAGCAACTAAAGACTACTCCTAATCAGCAAGTCCTAAAACGGTAGCTGACAATTCCCTCAGTTTCTTCCACTCCTAGGGTCACACAAGAATGGGTTGCTGCTTAAGTAGTTTTTTATTCACAGCAGGCTGAGGTAACACTGTCACAAAAGAAAGGGTCTGTGTTATACCACTTAGCCTCCTTGAGCCTTTTCAGCAGCCCCTTAGAGTGAGGCCCACCATGCCACCCTGTGCCCCAAGATACGAAGCTCCCTTTCTTCCTATCCTGCCATCTGCCATCTCTCTTTTATGCAGAGGCTAATTTCAGCCATGCCTAAGGATGCCAGTCTCCAGATGATACCCAGGGGATCCCCTGGAATTATAGCTTATCTCCAAGTGACAGAGATCAGTTCCCCTGAAGAAAATGGCTGCTTTTGAGGGTAGATTCCATAGCATTATATTCCACTGAAGTCCTGCCCACCCCAAATCACATCCACTCCTGTTCCACCCCCAAAGTCTCCAGATATTTTCCAACCCAGAGGTGGCAAATCTAGTGATTCCCATTCACTCTCCCAAAAGGCCTTTTGCCTCCATTTCCCCTACTGCCAGGGCCATTCCCATACAAGTGCGAGAGCCAGCCTGCTCAGGTTCCATGTGGCTGGACCAGTTACCTCATGCTAGAGTTCCCTGCTTGGCCAGGTAGGCCTTAAGTACTTCCTGGCCCTGCTAGTCAGCTGATCAGTGGGCCCAGCATGTTGCTATGTACCACCCTGGCCATGCTGTATGGGCAGGAGCATCCTTCTGGACCCACCAGCTAGTGGATTCAGATGCATTCTTCTGGACCCATCAGTTGCAGGGTGCTGCCCCTCTCATCACCACTGTGAATAGGCCTCTGAGGCCACCAGCCATGTCCCCTTCTTCTGTGGGCTGCACATCTGCACCAGGTCTATGGGCCCTCTCATCGGCCTTTTCCCAGGCCTCTTTGAGTGGCCACAGTAGTAGGATGGTCCTCACAGTTGGGCTAAACAGCTTGTTCAGCCATAATTTCTACATTCATTGCAGTAGTGATGAAAAAAATTGGGCAACAACAGTAACCCCCACCGATGTAACATGTGCTCAGACCACTGTTTGCTGCTGAGCTCCCTGCTTGGCAACTATTTGGGAAACAGTTCCCTGAAATCAATTATTTGTTTCAACCTGCCACATCATAATTTCACATCCTAGAAATCAAAGAGCAGCGGTGATTTGCTTTATAGCCTTCATTAGTCGCAGCCTGACAGTGGAAGAAGGACCTGAATGGTTTTAATAGCATATGTATACCTCCCCGCAAAAATCCCAACCAAAAACACCTCCTTTCAAACATCACATAGCAGTATTCGTTGTATGTAAATTCTTATGGGACAAACTAATCACACAGTTGGTGGTCCTAGCTTTAGATCATTTTGTATCTCCTTGCCATATTTTTGTATAAGCCCACTAGCATAGCACTGCTAAATAATGTGCACAATTCTACAGATGCACAAAAACCTTCCAGTTGGGCTTGTGTCTAGTTTGTTAGTTGTGAACAAAGACATGATTTTTCATTAAGTGGTTTGGTAGCTCATTGATCTGTTTGTGTTCAACCAGTTGTTCCATTGTATCCTTTACTATCCACACGGTACAGTGCAGTTGGCTTTTTGCGCATGCAGGTTCTCACACAGCCCAATTAAGGTCCACTAACTCCACTATCCTTGCTACATAAATGTTCTTGTTTAATTAGACATTGTGATCACTCAAAAATCATACAAATCAGTTATCAATAGATGCTGTGTTTCTACCCTTAAGCATTTAGCTAAGTTGTTCTTAATTATCCTAATGGCTGCTGAATCAATAGAGATCTTGCACATGCACAGTTTGAGGGAAACCCACTGCAAACTGGGCCAGCAGCCATTTGTGGCTACTTGGTATGAACCAAACAGATTAAGTGATCAGCTCACATCTGATGGCTATCTAGGAACATGGTATGTCCAACCATTGAACAAGTTCATAGTGAAATTCGCAGCATCCCACAAGTTTTCTAATGCTGAGTGTGAGCACAATGTTCTAAAAGATCTCCTTTCTAAGTAACTGCACAAAGACACACAAACACAAATATTGGGATCTCCCTGGAAAAATAATGAAAGTAACATAATAATGTGTGGACAGCAACCTCGTGCAGAACTCACTTATGGATCAGTTATTGGTATATGGCTATATATTGTGGATGTACACAAGTAAAACACAGCATTAGGGGTTTTGAGCACCACAGGGCCAGAACTCAGTTCTTTAGGATTACTAAAAAGGTAAAGGTAAAGGTATTCCCTGTGCAAGCACCGGGTCATGTCTGACCCTTGGGGTGACACCCTCTGGCGTTTTCATGGCAGACTCAATACGGGGTGGTTTGCCAGTGCCTTCCCCAGTCATGACCGTTTACCCCCCAGCAAACTGGGTACTCATTTTATCGACCTCGGAAGGATGGAAAGCTGAGTCAACCTTGAGCCGGCTGCTGGGATTGAACTCCCAGCCTCATGGGCAGAGCTTCAGACTGCATGTCGGCTGCCTTACCACTCTGCGCCACAAGAGGCTCTATTACTTTGTGTTAACACTAAGAAATCCAAATGAAGTGAGCCTCATGCTGAAAAGAATCTAGGGAAGCACATATCCCACCTACGAATTGTCTTGTGTACCTCTTCCTGTTGGCACACAATAGAAAAAAACAATCACCTGTGCTGAACTTCATCAAATGTTAGTGTTGTGAGGAACATTTTAAAAGTATTTTCTTTCTAAGGCAAGAGAAAGTACTATGTCATTATAAGCAACACTTTTCAACCAAAGACTGAAGAAAGCATGTGATTCATTTATTAAAGTGTCAGATTATGACTGAGGAGAGCCAGGTTCAAATTTTCACTTAGCTAGGAAGCTCATGGAGCAACTTAACACACACAGGGTTATTGTCAGTATAAAATAGGAAAGAACTATGTATGGTTTCCTAAAGTCCAAAGAAGAAGGCTAGAATAAAAATGTGCAAGTAGGCTGGTGGCGAAGGCAGCCATTTGATCACAAGTAGTATTTAAAAAGCCATCTAAACAACCCAGAAAGAGTAAGAACTTAGTAAACTAGGTACAGCATTAAAATAATACAAAAAATATGGCTCATACTTGAGAAGGATAAAACGGAGGGTCAAACAAAAAGGCAGGTTAACTTGGCCACTCAAGAGCAGCTTCTCAACTGCTGTGACAGCAGCATCAGCTCTTGGCATATCCACTCTACATTTCCTGCCAATTCAGAGCAAACTGTATATCTGCAGCTTTATCTTGGCTAACAGCTCTAAACAGGATCTTCAGGCCAGCCAGGATGCACGGAAAACTAATTTCCATGCTGCCAATCACCAAATAACTTTGACTGCTTTAAAAAAGAAACCTCAAATTTAATCAAAAATCTATTTATCTTTTTACAAAGTCATGAATATTTCTTGGCTCTTATCGCTAATTATTCAATATGTGTGTGTCTTAGCAGCTTGCTCTCCCCACCCTCCCCAGGCCGTCTCCTCGTCTTTTCTGCTACATCTCCAGGCAGCAAAGCTACAATCCGCATGGTATCTTCAGTAACAATATCACTCAGTGAGATCAAGAAGCAGTTTTTGCCAGTAGCTTCCATTATAGCACACTGGAAGACATGTGAGCATTAAGATCAACTTGGAGGGGGGAGGTTGGCTTTCCAAAGCTGCAAAATCAGTATGTAGTATTGGGACTCTGAAATCATCTTCCATAGGCCAATACTTTGCATGAAGTAGAAAGATTTGTCAGCTTGGTCTCATTCTGTCACTCTTGGGTTAGAAATATATGCCACATACAGGCCTGGAACTTGGACTGAAAAGATGCTGGTGGAAGGAACTGCAGGGGGAGAATTGGGTATTTTTCCAATGATCCAGAATTTTTCTGTTGAAAATCACATACTTCAAGGCTTTATTTGTGCACATTAAGTAGTGACTGGGATTTAAAGTGATTGAATGATATGTGTTCCATTTTAATTTCCATGCTATATGCGCAATTTATTTATGTATTCATTCATTTTATTTATTCCTTAGATTTCTTACTCCAAAAGGGTCTTGGGCAGTTTACAATAAGAGGAATAATCATGTACAATAAAACATTTTAAATCTTTAAATTAAACTAAAATACTACTATAGTCGCCCTGTCAGTTAAACCATCTCCCCAGGCCGGATATTAAGCCATTCAAGATATATAATAAATGGCCCAGCTTTGATGGCAGGGGACCGTCTCAGGCAGAAGCCTGGGTGGGAGGTTAGGTGGGGGACCCTTTCATATGGTAAGAGTGCAACCTTGGCCTCAACTGAATGCCTGGTGGAAGTGCCATCTTGCAGGGCCTTTGGAATTTTGGGAGCTACCAGGCACACTTCTCTGGGGCCAGCAAAGGCCAGCATGTTGGTACTTGCAGACCAAAGAGCTCTTTGGGGGGCATATAGGGAGAGATGGTCCCTCAGGTATTCAGGTCATGTGTCCCAGATACAATGACCTTATGAGGAGGGATGGGCATGAACTGAATCATGAAGCAAAATTCATCACAAATTTTGCCCTGTTCACGGTTCACAAATTGAAGTTCATGGTGGGTCTACCATGTTATATTTCTTGGTGGCCTCCTATCCAAATACTGACCCTGCGTAGTTTTTGAGAGCTGACTAGCCTGGGCCAGCCGGAAAACATCTGCAGTGACTGCTGCAATATTGAGATCTCGGGAACTGCAAGTGCTACAGTATAAAAAGACTTGCGTAACTTTCACAAATGTACACTTGAGAAACCTCCCCCCTTCTGGGCACTCTTGTGTTTTAAGTGGTATGCTTGCAGAAGATAATTCTTTTTGGAAGGTTTGCATAAACATTGCAAGGAACATTAAGGGGGGGGGTCCATGCCCACTAATGAGGTTCATACCTTCCTACTATGAAACCCAGAATTGGATCCCTAATCTGTGCTCTCACCTGGAATGAGTGGAGAAATTGCACAAATTGTTTGCAGGAGAACTTTGCATAAACAAAGTTGGTGAAGGCACAGTGTTTATTTTAGAGAACCTCATTTTTTCCCTACCCTTCCACCCTATACGGGATCTCTAGGGCAGCTACTCACAGTGCAATTCCCTCTCCACACACAGAAGCACTAGCATTAGAATAATGTTAGAAATTAGTCACTGACATTCCTCCCACATGCATACAGCTCTCTGGATCACAGCAAGGATTCCCTACAGAGGGCACTGATATAAAATGATGCTGCATAAAAGCAATTAGTTAAAGACCTCTGATGAGCCACATCACTTTCTGTTCAAAACAACTCTTTAGGGATTTGGGCTGGAGGCAGAGGCAAATCTCATAGATGGGTCAACTTTACCACAGTTACTGCTTATTTTAAGCACAGGAGTTTTGCGCAAAACAGCACAGAAACTCAGTGCTATAGCTAGTTTCTCAATGACTGCCTGCAACAATTCCTTTATATCAGGGACTTTGATAGGAGAAAGAGAGAAGTGATTACAATGTATACTAAGAGAAGGTGATTCCCCAGAGAGTATAAACAACAGGGGTGGATCAAACTATCAACCTTTCAACAAGGGTTATCCATAAGGACTGTATTTTTTACGTTTTGTAAGCTGCCTAGATTGGCCCAAGTCATTGCAGTGCCTCAAGTGAAAATGGCTCCTGCCCCACCAATTAGCATGGAACACAATTTCCACTAGCCTCATTGAGCTGTGCAAGAGCACCTTACCTTTGCTCATGTTAGGACTCACTCCATAAACTCCTTATCTCAGACTTCAATGCCTGCTGTTTTTAAAGGAAATGGTGTAATATTTAGGTATTTTGTGGGGAAAGTATTTTTGGAAATACCTCAAGTGGATCATTTGACAACCCGGAGAAGCAGCTACAGTGAATCTATGGTGTAGTCAAATCTTGGAGGAGCCCTGAAAGGCAACAGTCTCCAAATGTGCATGTCTGAGACAGAGAAAGGGATTTATGACACAGGCAAACACAATAAGCAAATGCCAAAGGATGCAACTGAGCAGACTGAATCAAGAAGCCAGCATTGTTCAAAAGGGATGGCTGCAGTACAAATTAAAGTCTATTTCAAGTTAGTATAAGGGTCATGGCTCTCTCACAGAGGACCCTAGAAACTGTAGAACTCTCCAGAGCAGTTCTTTGTAAGCAAGAATCCCCATGATTCTTTCTTCTGATCTGTGTTCACACTTGGACCAGTTTCAGATAAGGAAAAATCCTCCATAATGGTCAATGGAACCTAGAGTTTGATACACCACAAGTGCTCCTCTGAAGAGGCTCAGGATTTAGGTAGCTGAGAACACCAAAGAGTGAGAGAATGGAAATCCTGATATAATGATAAGGAAGGATACAAGTGTAGCTCATGAATGGAGGCTGTGAAAGAAGAAGAAATCCACATGCCCCAGCCTAATACCAACATAACAAAGCTATCCTGACTTCCTCCCTGATGACACAAAGCATTTTGGAGCTATAACGAGCAATCAACAATAGAGCAGGAGTATCAAAGAGTAGAGAAATAGTTCTGGAACAGATGGGAGAGCCTTCTCAGCAGTTAATTGCCTTGAATTTTCTTTGCCTGGGAGGTAAAGGCAAGCAAGAGAATGAAGAAATCTGAACTAATAAAAGCTGTAGTGTGCCAGCTCCCCAGCTCCATCCATGCTCTGCTGTTTGCTCCTGGGCCTCCCTGGCTCTTGAAGAAATGCAAAGACTTGCTAAATTATCCCTGTGCTTCAGGGACCGGGTCTTGAGCACGCAACTTGCCTAGCAGGGAATTCCCCCCCCCCCCCAGTATGTAATACTTCCGGGGGTTCATCCTTCCAACAGCCCTCAAATGTGATCCATTCTTTCACTCAAGGGTCTTGTAGCATCCTTGCTTGCCCTCGCAGGCTCCTTTCTTCAAGGGAAGATGTCAGCAACAGCAGAGTCGACTAATGGGGGATTTATTACACTCAGTAATGAGTGATTACGAATTATGCCAATGAAACAACTCGCCTGCTCATTTCTCCCATCCCCACCTCTGTCATTGCTCTCTAAGATACATAAAAACGATCAAGGCTGCACTTTGTATCAATTCCCCCAGGGATGTTTTCACCCATAGCCATCAGCATTAAAGCAAGCAATCTGTCCTGATACAATGAGCAGTTCCCAGCAAATGTTAAATCTGAGAGACTGAATGAGGAAAAAAATAAAACAAACCTCTGCGGTTTTATAGGGGCCATACGGGGCAGCTCTCTGAAGCCAGCCAGAGGGGGTGGCCTACTGGAGTTTTCACCAACTGGATATGAAACTGCACAGGTTTGATCTGCAGAGAGAAGCCTGAAACTGGACCCCTGAGCTTTCCCACTACACCAGCACAAAACACAGGCTTTGCTGCCACATCAAACACCACTTGATTCCCACAGCTCACCTGGGTAAAGTTAACTGGAGAATACTTTTTATGCCTGTCAATGGCTAAGTTTCATCCTCTGACTTTAAGACTCATTCAAGATTCATTTTTTTTAAGACTGTCTGAAAGGACTGGCTCTGCAGTACAGGTGAAACTCATGCTTCAGTGTGGTTACTAAGTGCTCCAGGAGGAGATCAGATAAAATTCTGATGATGACAGTAGTTTCTCCCCTGCCTCTTTTAGCCATTGTGAGGTAGGACATTGTGTATTCCTTCCTCTCTCTTTCCTGTTTTCCCCCTCTGAACCAGAGACATTGCAAGGTACCAGTATTAACCACGCTGGGCCCCATGCCAGGAGAATTAATGAAGTGGTGTAATAGCTCACATGGAGACCTAGTGATTGGCGCTGAGCTTAAAATGTATCTGCAAGGCAGGGGACCACAGAGTTGCTGTGTTCTGTTTATTACATGCACATCTCTTCCATTCCAGTGATTTCTTTATTAGTGCACTTTAAGGCAGCAACATGGGGTTTATTCTGCTCCAGGCACCAAGGTTTGAATTCCAGCGTGTTTCGCCTCTGAGGTCCTAGGCAAGGCTGACCATGCCATCTGTTAGACTGTCTTGAGTGCTTTTCTAGGAACTTGAAAGAAACTGTAGGACAAGCTACAACTGGAAGGTGGTTTGTTTTTTTAAAGATGGAGATGGTTGAGGTTTCAATGGAACTACACAGGACACTTGGATTAACTACAACATAAATTTGGATTTCCATCTGTATGAAGATGTACGAGGGAGGGGAAGGTAATTGCTGCTAGCTTTCACATTCTGACTATAAATGGGAGTACAATGATGGTGATTATCAGTTACATAATCTAAAATTCTCTAAATAACTTTTTGTTCAGAATAAGGATTACCAAACAGTAGGATAGAACCTTCTCTAATCTGGAGAATCGGGTTTGATTCTCCACTCCTCCAAATACAGCCAGCTGGGTGACCCTGGGCTAGGCACAGTTCTCTTTGAGCTGTTCTTGCAGGGCAGTTCTCTTACTCTCAGCCTCATCTACCTCACAGGGTGTCTGTTGTGGAGAGAGGAAGGGAAAGGTGTCTGTTAGCAGCTTTGAGACTCTTGTGTTTCTTGCTGGGATTTTAACCACTGTATAGGACAAGTAAAGAAAGGTGACATTTACACAGGTGATTTCCCCTTTACTAACTTGAGCAGGTCCAAATAAACTTTTAGATTAAAAAATCTGTGTATTAAAATATTAGAACTTTGCATGATGGTAGTGGGTTGAGGTAGGTTTCTAGCTTGCAAACTGCTGGGAAATACCATTGAAAACCACTGCTTAACATTTCTGCATTTTTGTTTTTACTTATATGCTTGTTAAGGGACATTGTGAGTCCCAGGGAAACATTCATTTCACAGACCCCCTTAACTACTCTTCCTTGTTCCTGGCCAAAACTTGATTATAATATTGTCAAGCCATAGCATATGAAGGTATGTATCTCATCCCAAACACCATTCTCATGTCAGTATGAGCTGGGGAAGCTTTGCTTAGATTGCTCTTATTATCTGAAATGAAGCTCAACGTCCTTTTAAGTTATGATGACATTAAAAATAAGGTGTGTTTTTTTACTGTGTAAAGCACCATCTAAATAGTGGCTCTGTTCTGAGATTACTTTCAGAGGGTAGAAAGATGGCAGGGACTTCTCTGTGGCATTACATAGACATATTCCTAGGCATATTGGCCAGACACCTATATAATTTTTTTTTAGGCAGCCCACTGGATTTTGCTTACCACTTATTTTGTTTATCAGATGCCACTTGATTTAAAGGAGGTTTATTTATGACTACATTTCTGCTTTATATATTGACTAATAATTAAGCCCGCTGTGGTATAAATACAGCGGGCGCTAGCTGTGGGAGTGAGTTGTGGCGGGCGGCTAGGCAGGCTGGCAGTGCTGGCGGGGCTGGCATGTGTAGGTCTTAGGGCGGCCTTTCCTGGGGGAGACTCACCATGGGTGAGGCGCGGCACAGGGCAGCGGCGGTGGCGAGAAGGCGAGGTCGGGATCGGCGGCGCAAGCAGGGAGGCGCGGCTGGTGAGGGCAGCACTTTAAGTTGCAGTGTGTGAGCATCCGCAGCAGGCTTGTTGTGTCGGCGGCCATTTTGGGGCCGCGTGGCGAGGCGTCCGCGGCGCGTTGGCTGCTGAGCGGGTGGGCGGCGGCCTGCAAGTTCTCGACGAGTCCTGGCTGCAGCGGCGGCGGCAAGAAGGTGAGGTGGGGATTGGCGGCGCAAGCGGGGAGGCGCGGCTGGCGAGGGCAGCACTTTCAGTTGCCGTGTGTGCGCATCCGCGGCGGGCTTCTGTCGGCGGCGATCTTGGGGCCGCGGGGCGAGGCGTTCACGGGGCATTGGCTGCGGAGCATCAGGCCGCTGGGCAGGGGGGCTCCCTGGCTGCTGGCCAGGGAGCAACTGCGAGCCGCGCAGTTGCTCCCTTTTCGCCAGGGCGGGAATCAGCGGGGCCAATCGGCAGGCGCGAAGCCGATGGTCTGTCCAGAGGAAGGGGCCAATCGGCACCCTTCCTCATCCCGGACAGAGCCCACCCTAACTCCTCCCCCTAAGCCCTTATTTAGTCCGTGGTGCCTGTGGCGCCGCGGGCTGTGTTAAGATGTGCTGTTTGATCTTATGCTAAGCAGGGTTGACCTTGGCTAGTATTTGAGGAGAGACTTCCAAGGAAAAGAGGTCATGACACAAAGGCAGGCATTGGCAAACCACCTTCAAGTGTCTCTTGCCTGGCTGCCCACAGTTCTGGAATCTCCTGGCTATACTACACACATGTCATACCATAAATAGTGCACATACATGAATAATAGTTTTTGATGTTTTAAATATATTGGTATGCTACTAAGAAGAACAGTTGGTATTAATTCTCTACTTTTCACTACCCAAAGGTATGTCAAAGTGGCTTATAATCACCAACCCTTCCTCTCCCCCCAACAGACAACCTTTGAGGTAGGTGGGACTGAGAGAGCTCTGAGAGAAACTGCTCTGTGAGAACAGCATTATCAGGGCTGGGACGAACCCAAGGCCACCCAGCTGGCTGCATGTGGAGGAGTGGGAAATCAAACCCAGGTCACCAGATTAGAAGCCACTGCTCTTAACGATTATACCAAGCTGGCTCTTAGCAGGTAAACTTGGGAACCAGTCCAGTGGAAAAACATATATGTATGACGTAAATGTATGACATAAATAAGTTATTTCTCTGTGACTCCATATAGCTACTTTGCAGGCTGCTGAGTTTTGTAAATAAGCAGAGGGAGATGTGGGGAAAAGCTGTGAAGAGTCACTTGTTGCATTGCATTTATTATAATGCTTTATTTTATTTGGTACATGCTTGTGACACCAAGTAGTCAATATGCATGGTCCACCAGCAGGTGGAGGCAGCATACAGGAGGTGCCATAACTAGGAAGCCTAAACTCCTTAGGGAAACTTGCAATTGAGTCTCAATAGTAGTCTAAACACAAGAGAAAATCTCCCTGTTATTGTCCCTGGGGGTGTTTAGTGCATATTTGAGAGTTTTGCTCCCTATTTTTAGGTGCTGTTGATGGGATTTTTTTCTGAATAAATTTGTAGGAGGAAATGCCTGTAGATTTCTTGTTAGGTTTATATTTGAATTGTGCTTTGCTGTACAAATCCAGCATGAAATCATTGCTGTGATAGTTACTTTATGTGTATACACACACACAAACAAACACACAGAGGGGGAGAGAGAGCGAGAGAGAGGATATCTAAGCTTATGTGGGCAGTTTTATTTAAAAGCTGCATGCCATTGTCTCCCACAGTGAGTGGAACTGAGCAAAGCATGGAAGCCATCTTATCAAAGCTATGCAAATTCAAGTGAAAATCTCTCCATTACTTTTTCATTTAAACATTCAAGTATGCAAGCCTGAAACCATTGCGTTTACTGTTTAAGTTATCAAAAGAGACAAAGGTTTCTTCGTAGAAAATGTAGGATTTTTAGCTCTTGCAAAGCAAACAGCTAAGTCTTTCCTTTCTTTTTTCAAAAAGATGGTGTCTACATTAAAATCAGGGGAGAAATTAACTTTGTACTACTCCCTGTTTACACATAAAGAAAGTGGCATGGCTGGGTTCATTTTTAAACTGAACTAGACGGTGTAGAAGAAGAGAACTAAATCTTGTCCTCTTCCATGCCATACACCAGTGCTTGAAGCATTTTTCTCTTAGCCCAGCTCCAGAACTGGAAATCAGCAGTGCCGGGAGAAAAATGCTGAAACAAAACGTGTGCAGTCAGAAGAGACTGGGTGGTGGTGCTCTGGGAGATGATTTATATATATATTGCCATGCCGATCCAGGTCTTGTTTAACAGTCCACACATACACACACAACACACACACACAGAAGAAGAAGAAGAAGAGTTGGTTCTTATATGTTGCTTTTCTTTACCTGAGGAGTCTCAAAGCAGCTTCCCTTTCCTCTCCCCACAACAGACACCCTGTGGGGTGGGTGAGGCTGAGAGAGCGCTGATATCACTGCCTGGCCAGAACAGTTTTATCAGTGCCGTGATGAGGCCAAGGTCACTCAGCTGCTTGCATGTGGGGGAGCGCAGAATTGAATCTGGCATGCCAGATTAGAAGTCCACACTAACCACTACACCATGCTGGCATGCACATGTGCCCGTGCACACACACACACACACACACTCACTCACTCACTTGAGGATCCCAGACTTATTAAAAATCTGCATTGTGACTGTCCAGCAAGTGATAATTTTAATATCCTATAAATATCCTCCTATTTTCCTAAAATTTGACACGAGTACACTGCATGGGAATTTTGTTCCCATTGCTTGAGGCAGGGGTTGCAGTCTGTCTCCTATTAAAACAAAAACCAAATGTGATACTGAAGGTGGGCTTAAAAATCTAAATAAGTTGTTTTAAAACAAACAACCCAAAAAGTGGAGTCTATGAGCATCCCTACTCCAGTGGACATTTGAAATGACAAACTTAGAGTCAAATTATATGTTGTACAGGAGATCTCTGATAGAATTGACAAACATATTTTTAATAATAATATATATTTTAAAAAAATCATCCTGGGGTAGGACTAGGGTGATGGTGGGATTTGAATCAGGCCATGGAGTTAGGGCTTTGAGGGACTCACCATTTCTCTGACCATTTCTCCAACAGAAATTGGATTCCTGAACTGCAATTAGCCAACACAAGGGGAAAATATGGGAGCAATATCTTCACTAGAATTGTGCAAATAATTTATTTTCATTACTTAGCCATCAAAGATATCCCATATCTAGCCTTACCCTCTCATGCACAGAGGCACAGACAGCTTGCCAAACTAAATTAAAACATGTAGAAAAAATCTCTTTTACTGGTTGATGCCTGCACACAAAAGCAAAAGATAAGGGTTAAACTAAATATGTTAGCAACCACAGGACCAACCCATTGAGTCTGCCCCATTTTAAAGGGATTTAAAAATGCTACAAGGGCCTAACTGTGTCATGGTATTCTGCATCCTTGGTTTCAACCATATTGGGTATGGTGATCCACAAGTTCAAATTTACTTGGTATAGAGACCTTACTGATTTATTGTCATGTGGTAACCATGGTTTTCATGTATTTTACCTGCAAATTTACCTGTTTTAAAACCACTGTTTAAATGTTAGTTATCCAAGCAAAAATGTACTTAACATGCCCAATAATGTTGAATTTGTTGGAGATATAATTGCACTTTCACAAATGTTGCCCTGCCTGCACTAACATGCATTGTATGTTATTTTTTTTTCTTGGAGACGTGTGTCATCGATTACATGCTTGTCCGCCAGCAGGCTGTATTAATTAGTGTGGATGGAGGAACTGCGAAAGCTCCCTCAGTGGGCTTTTTTCCATCTCCAATGAATTCTTCCCCCCTGGTTTAGCCTTGTGTAAAAAGCCATTTTTTTGGGGGGTGGGGGATTACAATGCAAGTTGTAATTTCCATGTGAAGTTCCATGTGAAGCAAAGAAGCAATAAATTAACATATATTCATTGCTATGTGTGTTTTCGGATTTTTAAAAAATAAAATTTAAAGGGAAAGGGGCATTTCAGAGCCATGAGGGCGATCCATTTGATTGGCTCTTCAGTTTAATTGATGGGCTGAGGCAAGCAGAAGCACCACAAATTTAGAGTGCCTTGTTTGCAATTCCTGGAAGACCAGAAACATGCGTTATGAAAAAAGTGCTACGGTGCATGAATATTGTGCTACAATTTGTCAAAATTCCACTGCAAATAGTAATGGTTTGGGCTGTCATGGACATCCAGCACCATTGGCAGATGTGCGGAATGGACTTTAGGTTGCTTCCTGTTTAGCTGAAATCTTCAGATTTCAAACAACCTGAAGCTCCTCTCCCTTACAATACTGATTCAGAATTTAAGGACCCCCCCCACCTCAAATTTCATTTTACTTCAGGGGACCATTACTCTTTTTGGGAAATATTTCTGTACCTAAACATTAAGCACCTTCTGGGAGAACCAGCTTGGTATAGCACAGCGGAAGTTTCCAGGGGAAGGCAATGAGTAAAAAGGAGCGTTCATCACATTTCTATGGTACTGGCTAGAGAGGCATCAAAAATAAGCCAGGAGGTTGTCCATCATTAAAAAAAAATGGGAATAATAAAATAGAAACATGGTTACTGCTATTGTGGAGTTACTGTCTCCATGGATAGCAAAAGCTTTACTGCTGCTGTTGTCACTTTCAGGAAGTTAGGTGGATAGCAGGTTGCTTGATGTGGCATTGACAATTTGGACATACGGACTATGAACAAGGTAACCACCAAGACCTCACAACTTGGAGAAATCCTACAGAGAAACTGTAACTCTTAATTCCTGAATCCCCCCCCCTCTTGCCCAACAAGAAAAAATATGGTTTCCAATGTCCTTTATTCTTGGCCATCAGAAAGCTGATTTTTTAAATTTATTTTTTAAACTTCTATGTTTTTACTTAAGCACCAATTTGAGAAGAAAAAAAGAGCAACATATTGAAATGCAACCATTTGGCCTTGATATCTGAGTGAATAAACAGTGTAAATCCCAGAGAAAATAACCAGTGTGGAAACAACCTAGATTGATATATTATACCCCCACCACAGTTTCTGGTTCTACATTCATGGGTGGCATTTTTAGAATTTTTAAATTGATTTTAAAATTGTTTAACCCTGAATCTGCTCCAGCAAAGAGGGCAGTCAAGGAATGAATGAATGAATGGTTAATGGTGGGTAAGAGCATATGGCTTTAATATGGAGAACCAAGTTTGATTCCTCACTCCTCTACAGGCAGCCAGCTGGGTGTCCTTGGGTGGTTGAGGAAGGGAAGGAGATTGTAAGTTGCTTTGAGACTCCTTCAGGTAGTGAAAAGCAGGATACAAAAAACAACTCTTACTCTTCCTCTTCTTGTTTTCCTCTGATCATCAGCTGAGTCCAGTACATCTTGTCCAGAGTCTCCACATTCTGTCCCTGCCAATGCTTGGTGTGAGGGAGGGAATGAAACTGGCATTTTAAGCTTGTAAGATACAGCCTCAGGGAGCACCTCAGAGAGATCATTCTTTGATTGGAAAATAATACAAAATTATAAGAGAAGAAGATACCGATAGACCATTCCATTCCTCCACAGTTGCAAATAAACAGAACATTTGAAGCAGGGAGGAGCAATGTATCTCAGCAGCTTTCCTGGTCATTCCTTAGGCTGTTTGTTGCAACCAACACAACTGGCAGGAAATTCACAAATGGCTTTTTAAACAACTGGCCACTGAGAAACAGCTAGGTGGTATTAACATCAAATATAACAAAGATGGGATGACTAAAGAAAAAAAATTGCAGGGCAAACTCCCATAAAAAAGAAAGAAAAGAAAGAACAAAAGACTCCACTTCAGAGATTCAATATGAGTTCAGCTGGACACCAGGCAAGGGAACAGTTGCCATAAGCCATTGAGAGCCTGCAGCCCACTTCAGTAAACTTTGTGACCCACTGGTGGGTCATGCCTCACAGGCTGGGAAGCACTGTTCTATATCACTTACCCACAGCTTGTTTCAAGCAAACTATCCCCGACTTGTAGTGATGCCATCCCAAAGTCTGCTATCCGGATATTATTCTTTTCATCCAGCAATAGGTTTTCAGGTTTTAAATCCCTGTGGCTGTAAAGAAATGAGCAGATCATGGGTTAAAACCAAAGAGAGCAGTTTCTCCTCTTTATGTTCCTTGCAATGTCTGATAAGTATATCGATAGGGCCTTTGAAAATACTACATTTTTGGTGTCCTAGGAAAAAATAAATTTCTACATTTGAAAAACTCCAATAAAGGGCCATTATTTTAAATAGAAACCAGTTCAGGGTAGTGATATATGTGGCTTATTTATATTTATATTTATATTTATATTTATATTTATATTTATATTTATATTTATATTTATATTTATATTTATATTTATATTTATATTTATATTTATATTTATATTTATATTTATATTTATATTTATATTTATATTTATACCCTGCCTCCCCCCGAAGGCTCGAGGCAGCTTACATAACCCCGTCCCCTAAAACTATAAAATGACAATAAAAACCGATAATTTACAGTAATGGCAACAGCGATGGCGTAATCTACTCATTTGCTCTCCGCATCCTCAACTACGGAGGGGGGTGATGCTCTCTACCGCCAGTTTCTGAGGGGGGGGCTGATCTTCTTTCCGCCCGGCCTCAGTTATAAGCCTGGTGGAAGAGCTCTGTCTTACAGGCCCTGCGGAATGCTGGTAATTCCCACAGGGCCCTCAGCTCTTCCAGGAGCTCATTCCACCAGGTTGGGGCCAGGACCGAAAAGGCCCTGGCCCTAGTCGAGGCCAGGCGGGCTTCCTTGGGGCCGGGAACAACCAGTAGGTTAGCCCCCGCAGAGCGTAAAGCCCTGCGGGGGATATAGGGCAAAAGGCGGTCCCTCATATATGCTGGGCCTAGACCACGGATGGCCTTGAAGGTCAAAAGGCTTGTTAGTATGAAGCAGTTTCCATTGGTTTCTCTCCACATCTGAGAAACAATATTTGGTAGAAATGAGTGTGACCAGATCTGTACCCATCCTAACTGGTGAAAGCCAGCTAATGGCCTCTTTATACATTACTAAATACTTGCATTTGTTGAATGACAACATGAGAACTTTGAGGCAGATGATCAAGAGGAGCTTCATATCTCTCACCGTCACGAGCCTTTTTAAAATTTGTCATCAGGATGCTCTTCAACACCAGCTGGATCACAGTGGTTTGGCCATCCTTGTAATGCTAGATCTATCAGCCGCATTTGATGTGGTTGACCACGAGTTGTTGGCCTGCTGCCTCTCCGGGGCTGGGATATGTGGGACAGCCCTTCAGTGGCTGATCTCCTTTCTCCAGAACCAGACACAGAGAGTTGCGGTGTGGGAAGAGCTGTCTTGTCCCTTTCAACTCCCCTGCGTTCCATAGGGCAGTTCTTTCCCACATATAGTTTAACATCTTTATGTGCCCTCTGGCCCACCTGGTTTGGAGTTTCAGGCTGTGCTGTCACCAATATTTGGATGATACCCAGTTCTATCTCCTGATGGACAGCCATCCAGGTCTCCCCCTCCCGGATACATTCACCAGATGTTTGGAAACCATAGCCAGATGGTTAGAGCAGAGTTGGCTGAAACTCAACCCCTCCAAGATGGAGGTCCTGTGGCTGGGTAGGAAAGGACTGGATCAGGAAGCACAATTGCCCACCCTGGCCAGGGTGCAACTCACCACCTTACCCAAAGCCAAGAACTTGGGCATGGTTCTGGAGTCCCAGGTCACAAGCATAGCTCACCTGGCATTTTTCCATCTTTGCCAGGCAAGGCTACTAGTGCCCTATCTATCCTCAGATCACTTGGCCATGGTGATCCATGCAACAGTTATGCAAAATGCAGCTGCTAGGCTCCTCACAGGTGGAGGGCCAATATCACATGGAGGGCCAATATCCAGCCAGTGCTGAGGCAGCTGCATTGGTTGCCAGTAGCAGCCTGGATCAAGTTCAAGGTTTTGGTGACCTTTAAGGCCATCTGTGGTCTGGGCCCCTCATATCTGCAGGACTGCCTAATCTCCTTTGCTCCCCTCAGGGCTCTTTGCTCTGCGGGTGAAAACTTGTTGGTGATCCCTGGCCCACAAGTGGTACGCCTGGCCTCAACCCAGGCCAGAGCCTTTTTGGCCCTGGACCCTGCCTGGTGGAATGGGCTCCTGGGTGAGCTGAGGGCCCTGTTGGAGCTTTCACAGTTCTGCAGGATCTGCAAGACGAAGCTCTTCCACCAGGTCTTTGGGCAAGGCCAGGATAATTACACCTACCCCCCCTACAATTGGCTAGAACATCCCTAGTTACCATCTGTTACCATCTATCCCCTGGAAGTTGTGGAGTGGGGAAAGGTAGGGGTTTTTTAAATCACCGGGGTGGGATAGATTATTTTACTGGGGTTTTATTGTGGGTTTTTAAATGGGTAACCCATCACGATGCAGCTTGGCTGTGAGTGGTGGACTTTAAATCAAACAAACAAACAAACAAACAAACAAACAAACAAACAAACAAACAAACAAACAAATAAATAAATAAATAAATAAATGTGCAGGAAGCAGTGGATATCCTTCCTACCTCATGGTTTTCTCCTCCTTAAAGGACCCCACAGAACAGCTATTGATTCCATTGCAAAACATATGCATATCCATGTAAGTAACATTATTTCTCAAATGGAACTAGTAGCTGCTTCACAGGGTGCTTTAAAAAGGGGAAAAATAGCCCTAGAAAGAAGGTGGCCACTTTGTCTTCCTGTCCATCCCAGTCATGAGGAGAAAAGTGATCGTTTGAGTCTGGGAAACACAAAACTCCCACTGAATGTCCAGCTCAGAAGACCTCATGATGAACAAAAAGACTTTTTAAGGTGCAAAAAAGCTACAAAATATGATTTCAGAAATGGT
The DNA here is from genome assembly GCF_049243985.1 of Paroedura picta. Lineage (NCBI taxonomy): Eukaryota > Metazoa > Chordata > Lepidosauria > Squamata > Gekkonidae > Paroedura > Paroedura picta. The sequence continues at coordinate 87,307,413 of NC_135370.1, read as the reverse complement.
CCATTTGTCCCCTCTTTTCTAGGACTTCAAGAGCCACGAATCATAAAATCTGTAGCCGCTCAGCTCCTCTCCAAAGTAAAATAGTCTCGACATTGACTATCCTTTTTCAGCCTTTTTCAGTCTGTGAAAGATTTTCAAGGGATTAGTCATACCTCAGATTTATCTATTTCCTTCAATTCAATTTGGTTTTCCAATGTGTTTTCTATAGCTTGGGCAACATTTTCTCTTATTTCCCATCTAAATCCTAGACATCAAGCATAGCTTAGAGAGAACTGTGCTTAACACCCCAGTATTTGGGGATTTTTTTACCCCCACCCCCCTACCCTGAGATGTACAGGCTCTGAGCTAGCCCACAGCTGCTTAACAAAATTGCAAAGTTTTTATGAAAGCAGAAATGTGAAACTTAGGTTCAACTAGTTATTCCTTGAAAACATCAAGTTGTGTAGAACAGTGCTTGGCTGAATAACAATCCTACCTGCTTATAAATAAGCCTTGTTCATGTTGCTGTGACAGGAAATCTAGCGAATTTGTGCAAGGGAGAAAATAGTAATTTAAAAAAGACAATACACTTCTAAGTCTTACTTTTGGAAACAGGGGAGTAAAATGAGAAAATCATAAGAGGACAATGTACCACATGGTGACAATTGTGATTTCAAATTTATTGTATTTCTGCCACATTTGTTACTCTTCTTATGAAGTAAGCCAAGGCAGAGATTTTTGGAATAATTTTCAGCACAGAAATAATGCAATATATTGATTCCTAGATATTGTGATTGCAGGATGAGTATAGCTGATGCCTTGAAATAATTATTTATGTGTGATACAGAAGTGATGGGGACATGCCCTATGATAAATTGACCTTGATGCAGGTTATCGATACTGCATCTTTATGGCCCCCCAAACTCCATTTGCTGGGAAACCGAACAGAAGGCAGATAGATATGGGAAGAAGTAGTTGCTAGCTGCAATTTCTTTAAGATCTCAGCATTCTGGATGATCTAATTAATATTCAGAAAGAGCCCCCTTGTGCAAAACTGCAAGAACCCAAAGACAAAACCCATCATATGTGCTAATTACTCAGCATTTAATGGAACATCGCAGAGTAAATGAACTACATTTGGTTCCCTTCCAGCTGATCTCTCTGGTTCCATGTCTAACATGATCGGTGTCACCTCCTTGCTCTGTAGGTGAACAGAGGACACAATACCCTCCCATTGTTTTAGAGGCTGAAATGCTCCAGGGGCTTTCTCCACATCACAGGAAAGAAGGATTAAATAAGACAGCAGCTTTGTGAACAAGCAAGGGAGAATGCCTCATACAGAGTTGCATATGCAGACAGGGAAGATGAAAGAGGAAGATGCAGCTCATCAAAAGGAAGACTCTAGTCCCTTGTAGGATGGCAGTTAGTAACGGTCATAGATCTTCCACTTGTGAAGTAAAGAGATAATTATTAATCCTGCATGATTGCTCTTCTGAAAAACTATTAGTATGTCTAAGTGCATGGAAGTGTATGCGTTTGAGTATGTTTGCAGATCTAAGTGCTGTTAGGGTTGCCCACTCTGGGTTGGGAAATTCTTAGGGATTTGGGGGTGAAGACTGGGGCTGGTGGGGTTTGGGGAGTGGAGGGACTTCAGCAGAGTATAATGTCATAAAAACCAACTTCCAATGCAGCCATTTTCTCCAGGAGAACTGATCTCTGTTAGCCAGAGAACAGTTGTAATTAAGGAAAACTTCTAGCTGCAAGATGACAACCCTATAGAGATGCCAGGTTTCTGCTGGGGCTGGGGGAACCCCCCACTTTGGCATCACTCCCCATTTATTGGTTTCAGAAAGTGGGGGAAAACCCCTCTAAAACAGCTGCTTTTCTGGTGATCCTCACCTTCCTGCACTACCCACCCTGCATTCATCAGGGCCAGGAAGAACATCCTGAAATGCAGTCATCACCAGGAAGTGATGTTGGCACACTGGGGTCATTGGTGTGTGGGGGCTGACACTCTGGGCTTTGGGTAAAACTCTGTGGTTTGAGGCTGATTTTTTTTTTACCATAGAATTTCCCCAAAGCCAGTAGCACTCCCAATGTCTCTGACATGCCAATGTCACTTCTGGGAGTTGTCAGCATGCTGGATGCTTTTCTTGGTTCAAGTAAGTTAACATCCCTTCCCTACTGACAGCACAGTGGTGCCTGGCAATCCTACAACATTAGTGCATATATATGTAGGTGAACAGAAGACAGCCTGTACATGTGATCACAGGGAAAGTGTACCATTTAGGAAGTACAGGCCTTCCCTACAGTACACGCACACATCACAATGCATTTAGAGACTACATACATGATATAAAAGGTTGGTTTTATTTTGAAGTCTTTTTTCCCCCTTTTGCTATCAAGTCACAATCAACTTATGGCAACCCCATAGGGTTTTCAAGGCAAGAGATATTCAAAGGTGGGTTGCCATCATGTCTCTCTTTGAAGCATCCTTAGATTTCCTTGGTGGTTTCACATGCAAGTGTTCACCACGGCTGACCCTGCTTAGCTTTGGAGATCTAATGATATCAGGCTCTCTGGTGCTATCCAGGTCAGAGAACAGCCTGTCTACCCTATCAACCTTGCTCAATCTCCAGGAAATTAATTGGAAGTCCTAAAAGGAATAGAGGTTGAACATAAGAAGCTGCCTAATACTGAATCAGACCCTTGGTCCATCAGAATCAGTATTGTCTACTCAGATTAACAGCAGTTCTCCAAGGTCTTGGGCTGAGTTTATTTTTCCCCATCATGTCCTACTTGATCCTTTTGATCAGAGAAGCCCAGGATTGAACCTGGACCTTCTGCATGCCAAGCAGATGCTCTACCACTGAGCCACATTGAGCCACATTTGTTGTCTATACTGTACACTCACCTTGTCAATTACTCACATAATCAGGTCTTAACCAATGCCTATTTCCATTGCCTTCTTTCCCTCAAGAAAGCAGACAAACTTAGCTCAGCCCTTAGCTTTGCTCCTCCCTATGCCTTCTACCCACTCTGGCTTCCTCATGGTACATCCTGTAGGTTTTTAATGGCCTCTTCCATCTAACTTTCCAGTCTTGCATGAGCATAGAAGTTAAATCCTAGGCATTTTGTTGATGTTTTGTGATGTGTTATTGCTCGTCAAAGATACTTACCTGGAATGTGATGTTTGGGGCAGAAAACTGCAGAATTCCAATGACAGAAACAACCTTAATGGACAAACATCTGTTGAATGTGCTGGGTGATGAGAAGGAAGTGCTCATCTTGGAATGGAGTTAGTTTCATTTTCTGTCTGGTAAAACTACCTTGAACCTGTTTCTAAATGATGCCTGGCATTTTGAGAACTTCACAGACTTTAGACCTTCAGAGTCTGAATTCTTTTAAGATACAAACTATGTGTACAGTGGTGTTTTACAAGTTACAGCTCACAGAATTCTGAGTAGGTCTTTTTGTTTCACTACTTTGGTACCCTAATATATGGCTTGGAAATTGGTTCTCTCTCTTTTCTGAAAAGGATGCAAACAAAGCTCTTATCCTTTCCATTTGCTACCACATAAAAGCATACACAGAGCCTTGCCTGAACACCCCAGCAGACATGGCCTCAGGCAACTGGAAGGAAAGAGGCTCTAGTAATTGTCATTTATCAATATTCATGCAAAATCCTGTCTCACCTCCTCCAAGTGCCCTCTGAAAACCTCACATAACCCAGATAATAACCAGATGACAACACAATCTCGCTACTCAATACTACAGGGAATTTCATCTCAGTGTTTACTCAGTCCTGTGAAATAATTGGCATTATTTATTACCAGTGAAGCCTAATCAGGTTTGCCATTGGGCCTTTCCTGTAATCATACTTTTATTTGTCAGCACTGCGAAATACAGGCGCCGTGCAAGAGCTTGACCAGAAGGGCAAAGCCAATGCACACAACACAGAAATTATTAGACCAATCATAATGTCGCTTGGTAATGTCGCAAACAGCCAATCCAGATTCTTTTAGCTGTTTTCCCGGCTGTTCCTTGCAGATTCTCTACGTTATGTGGAGTTTTTACTTTTCCTGTCAGTAGAGAGAATTACCTCCCTAGGAAATCTAAACCAGGATCTGCTGGAGCTCCTCCCCAGGCTCTGAGATGGCTTACAAGAGGCTGTCTGCTCTGTACCTGCAGTGTTCCTGCCCCATTCCTGCAGAGACAGCAGATGGGATTGAGATAGCTGCAACCTCTCCCCACCATCAGGACATACAGGTTTGAGAATGCCCTTTCAGGTCCCACAGCCAACTGTTCCCCCACTGCATCTGCGCCTAGCCTAATTTTACTGAACGATGTTTTCAAAAATAACTCCTGATTTGGAGAACATGACATAGAGTACTTTGAAGATGATAATTTTTAATATTGGCATTGCTCCTTTGAATGCTCTCATTTTCAAAAAAAAAAAAATTGGGCTATTATTGCATGGCCAAAGCCATCCCTCATTTATTTCATTTACATCATTTATAGCCCATCTCTCTCAGAAAGATTCAAGACATGTGGTCCTTCAGAGACAATTATCATAAAGTCACTAATAGTACAGGAAGAAAAAGAGTTAGTTTTTGTACCCTACTTTTCATGACCCAATGGAGCAGCTTATAATTGCCTTCCCTTCCTCTCCCCACAAGACACTCTGTGAAGTAGGTGGGGCTGAGAGAGATCTGACAGAACTGCTCTGTGAGAACAGATCTATTAGGGCTATGAGGAGCCCAAGGTCATCCAGCTAGCTACATGTGGAGGAACAGGAAATCAAACCCAGCTCACCAGATTAGAAGTCACCACTCTTAACCACTACACCAACCTGGCTCTTTCTGTCCTCTACCCATGTCATCACTGAAGCAGGTTTGCAAGTTAGCTACTGCATACAAATGAACTAATATTGGGTCTGAATTGACAGGATGAAAGACCTTTGGCTGCTCTGAAGTCCTAGGTGCGTGTTTCGTGGAACTACTATAAATCACAAGTCTAAATATACCATGGCCCTCACTTGTTTCTGGCACTATTACATTTTCTGTAATGTCTGAGAAATACATGTGGAGAAATATTATAGTTCTCTCAAGGCTAATTTCATTTTACGCAGAAAATCCAAGATTCAGATGAAACCTAGCTGCGATGATTTATAACCGCCATTTGTACAATAAAGTTGTCACGGTCTAAACTAGGGAAGGGACAAATATTGTTTAGTAATTTCATTAGTGGTATAATAGTAGATTCACAGATCTAGGCAATTCCTATACTAGTGCCATTGTTGGTGCCTGAACATCATGATGAAGACATTTTCTCTATGTACTGCAGCTTTAAATGTAGTTTGCATGCATGTATCAGTAGAAAGTGGGTATCCTGTCCAAAGAATATGCAATGTGACCAACCCCATACTTAAAACTATCAGGCTACTTAGAGAATTGTTGAGTTGGGAGTTGAGTGGTCATAAGCAAAATATATAATAGTAACATTGGAACCAAGATGGACAGAAGACCATAGGTTCAAGGATACTGAACATAATTCTGCCATTTGTTTCAATTTGTGTATTTCCCTATTTCTTTTTATAAAAAAATATAAAGTAAAAAAACATTTCCTTGAGATATGAATTAGGCTTTGTTCTCTGTTATATTGAATTTAAAAGACCTTTCTGAGCAGGACAGGTGATATGCACAACTTCCATGATAATTTTCAAGTTTTAGAACTCCATTGTAACATCTGCCTCAACTTTACCATCTCGGATTTGATTTGAAGAGAAAGGTAGGAGCAACAGTTTTGAACAAATCTGTGTGCTGATGGAAAGACAGGACAAGTTTTTTTTTAATTCAGATGCCATATTGCCACTTTGAAATCAGACAACATATGTAATAGAAGGAACAAAATTTCATTCATATAGGAGACAACAATAGGTTTAAAGAAAAACAAAAGTGGTTGAAATAAGTATATCTTTGGTTCTATGGTTACCTCTGGTAAAATAAGGTTTTCCCCCCCACAAAGGTGTGTGTGTGTGTGGGGGGGGGTTTGCTTAAAAACAACAACAACACAAACACCTTGGTAATCTGAAGTGACTTTTGGGCATTGTCAATAACCTTCTGATCCATAGACACTGGACACAGCTTCTTACAGCCAGAATTCCATCTTTCACCACTGATAAATATAATACTGTAGAAATGTAACTTTACAATAACCTAGAAAGAATGTCTCAGATTTCTCTGCTCTTGGGTACCTGGGAATGTTGGAGGAGCAAGATGGAATGAGCACAAAACTATCATTTATATTATCACTGGGTAACAAGCACCCATGTTCCACAATTAGCTGAAAGAGAAGCCTTTATTTTCACTGTGGTCATGACTGGATAACCTGACTGATTTCAATGATCTGTCATCTTGCTGCCCAGCCCCCGCCCACCCCACTTGATCTGGCTGCGAGCTGCGGCCCAAAGCCACCTTAAGCTGCTTGGCCAGGGTCCAGGGGAAGGGACCCTTTCAAGGCCCGTTGTTAGGAACGGGCTTTGAAGTATATATATATTCACTATGAAACTAATTTCCTTTACCCCTTTCTCATTTTGATCAAGATTATTCAGATTCTAGCATAAACCACCATCCAGGAAAGGTAAAAGCTTTCATGTTGTGATTACAGTAAACTGAATAATGCTAATAATTAACTTCTTAACAAAAGTCTTTTCCTCATCAACTCCAGGGTTATAAGACAGGATGAATTTCCTTGAAAAATCAGTTTAGTTCTATTAACCTTGTAAATTTATCAGATCACAGCAAATCATAGGCATAGATAGTAAAGATCAAGCTTAGATTCAGCATTGTTATTGCTTAGACTGGTCAACTTTGAACGTAAAGCTGTGTATTCAAATCCATGTGTAGACATAAACCCTGGACAAGACAGGATACCACACCTACTGTTATGTATGTGAACATAAACACTTGCTAGAATAATAGGCTAATGAATAGGATGCAAATGAGAACAGGATGCAATTTAATAAAGATAAGTGTAAAGTTCTGCATCTGGGTCAGAAAAAATGAAAAGCATGCCTACTGGATGGGGGATACGCTTCTAGGTAACACTGTGTGTGAACGAGACGTTGGGGTACTTGTGGATTGTAAACTAAACATGAGCAGGCAGTGTGATGCAGCGGTAAAAAAGGCGAATGCCATTTTGGGCTGCATCAACAGGGGCATCACATCAAAATCACAAGATGTCATAGTCCCATTGTATACGGCACTGGTCAGACCACACCTGGAGTACTGTGTGCAGTTCTGGAGGCCTCACTTCAAGAAGGATGTAGATAAAATTGAAAGGGTACAGAGGAGAGCGACGAAGATGATCTGGGGCCAAGGGACCAAGCCCTATAAAGATAGGTTGAGGGACTTGGGAATGTTCAGCCTGGAGAAAAGGAGGTTGAGAGGGGACATGATAGCCCTCTTTAAGTATTTGAAAGGTTGTCACTTAGAGGAGGGCAGGACGCTGTTTCTGGTGGCTGTAGAGGAGAGGACACGCAGTAATGGGTTTAAACTTCAAGTACAACGATATAGGCTAGATATCAGGAAAAAAAATTCACAGTCAGAGTAGTTCAGCAGTGGAATAGGCTGCCTAAGGAGGTGGTGAGCTCCCCCTCACTGGCAGTCTTCAAGCAAAGGTTGGATACACACTTTTCTTGGATGCTTTAGGATGCTTAGGGCTAATCCTGCGTTGAGCAGGGGGTTGGACTAGATGGCCTGTATGGCCCCTTCCAACTCTATGATTCTGTGATTCTATGATTCTATGATTCTAAGATCATAAACTAGCCAATCAGAGACTGCATATAGACCCTGGAAGTGGGGAATTGGGAGTCCATAGAGCAAGACCTTTTCGGATATTCACTTTATGAGGGAGTTCGCAATAAGATCCTTGACCCTCTCCCCCTGTTTGCCCCGGATTCCAAGTGACTCTGTGGAACAGAAAATTACGGGCCTCCTTTCCGAAGGCAGCCAAATATTGTGCCATAACATGCAAATTAGGCCAAAAGCATGTTATTAGAAATCTGTCATGCCTTAGGTACACTGTTAATCCTGATATGTGTTTAGTTTAATTCTGTTTAGAACATTTGATTTCAAAGTATTTATTTGCTGGTAAGCATTCTATTAGATCACAATTTTTAAAGTTGTGTGGGCTTTATAACTAGCTTAGAGCTGTATTGCAAATAAATATGAATCTGACTCTGGAAATGGACCAATTACAAGGCTCCGTCAAGGGCCAGTCAGGTTACTTGGTGGGATGATTGTATAAAAGCTCAGTGGGTTTGCTGTTTGGTGTTTTGTTTGGAGTTGGAGTTGGTATTTAAGAAAGAGCTGTTGGATTTGAAGAAACTGTGAGTGTGTCTTGACGAACCCACAGATTTAATACCTACATCCAAAAGAAACCACCCTATCCTTCAAAGAAGGGGGGGAATTTTATAATAACTTTGTAACAAACAACCAATTTTAAAAGAAATTAGTAAGCTTTGATTTATTGTTCACCGCAGAACTGAGTAGTTGTGAATCTAAGCCTATCTGTAAGGATGCACTCAATAAAAAGGTTTTTGTTTATGGTTTATTTTTATAGGAGGGAATGTCTTTTAGAAGTGAAACTTATAGGGGGACAGAGTGATCTTCCAAGGAAATCTAATGAATACAGATTGCAGAGGGACTTGATTCAAGCCTCCAAGGTCAGACACTGCCAATAGACTATATAATCTCACATATAAACATGCTGAGCATCATCCAAAAGGTGCAACTCCAAATAAACATATTCTAGAGGAACATCCTGCGGCTTATTAAAATAGCAACTCTGATCACGTAAGCAATAACCTGCAGGCCTTTTGTTAACTGTGAAACCATGTCTGCTGGACTGATGAACCACCAGTCCAAAGGACTTACGAGTTCAGTCATATAGTTTAATAACGAAAAAAACCTCTTGGCCAGATCCAGTGGCTACCAAAGTAAGTGGGACTCTCTCCATTAATTTTAATGAGTTTCAGATTGGACCCTCAAGCTGTTATTGATTTCTGTCAGCTCTCCCTTGTGCTCTGCTGACTGTTATAAACCCATCTGTGCTACTTGCCTATTTTCTCTGGACTTGGCATTCAAACTACCCCATGTCCTGTCACCATTTTTTCTGTGAGTTTATCTACACTCCTAGCTTAGTGGAATTCAAAACATATAAGATGTTGCTTATAATTAAGGCAATGTTTTAGGTTGTCATTCCAGCATACTTTTAATTGCTATTGTCAGGAAATATTTGGCTCTTCATACTTTCTTTGTGGATGATTCAGCTATGACATTTAACTCCATCCCCACTAAATCTCACCATTGCCATCATTCATTTTGTACCACTTAAAGTTTGTCTCTTTGCCTGGGTGATCTTGAGCTCGTCACAGTCGTGATAAAGCTGTTCTGACCGAGCAGTAATATCAGGGCTCTCTCAGCCTCACCTACCTTGCAGGGTGTCTGTTGTTGTGGGGAGAGGAAAGGGAGGGCGACTGTAAGCTGCTTTGAGATACCTTATGGTAGAGAAGAAGTAGCATATCAGGACCAAGTCTCCTTCTTCCTCTACAATCAGTTATACAGTGTGAGGTGCGCAAACAAGTTTTCCATAGTTGTTTACAGAAATGTTCAAATTCCACCACCACCCACCACATGACTATAGCCCAGCTGTACGCTAATGCTGCAATCTTATGCACTTTTCCTGGGGACAGTCCTCACCAAATGTGCCTGTGGTTGCACAGCACATCAAATTCAACTCAGTAGAGATTTGTAGAAAAGCTTCACATTTTCCCTGCATTTTTTCTTCCTCTCCTATCAAAAGATTCCATATAGAAATCTTTGTGAAATAGTTAGGCTCCTCCCCTTTTGTGGGTACAGCAGGGCTGCAGTCAATCAAGCAAAAAGGGTCCCTAATCACTGCAACACACTGGTTCTGCATTGCACATTCTAATGGAGTCTTTAGGCTATCAGATTGAAATGCAGTCTGCACTCAGAAACACCGGTACAGCCATTATGTAAATCACAGCTCTCAGCCAATCAGGTTTTAAGAAATAGCATTACTGAGTAATAAGTGTGTGGTTATGGGTCAGTAGCTGTATAGAAACCTTGCATTACAATTGGTGGAAAAAACTCAATTTCGGTGTAATTTAAAAATTACTCAAACTTGTTAAAGCAGTAAGTGGAAACTGGCTTGATTTAGAACATGGCCTGAAAGCCACAGGTTAAACCACACTCAACAGTTCAATCATCCAAGTGAGTTAATAAGTATCAATAACAGACTGATAAAGAAAATTATTCCTACTGGAAAGGAAATTAAAGGGAACAATCATTCAAAAGCCCAGAAGGGGTCTAGGTAAGACTGCCAACACCAGAAGGTTTTCGATAACCCAAGGATGCCATAAAATGAGTTTGTTGAATTGGTAATTGTCCCAGGTTTCTTCAGGGACCAGGCACAATATGACACATATTATTCTTATTTATTGGCAAGTGCCCTCAAGACTCTTATAAATTAAGCTCCTACTCCCACTGGGCTTTGATTTTCCTAGTTTAAAGTGTTTGTTGTAAATGAATGTGACAGTAGGTGCCTCCATTTCTTAATCTAACTAATGGGAAAGGAAAGGTTTGTGTATAACAGGAATCACGTATAAACTGCTCAACATGCTACATTTTATTCAGAGAAAGCCCATGGACAGTCTTCAGCATGGGTGTAACTGTAATGCATTATATTTGTATCCTAGCTTTACTTCAAAGAGTTGATGATTGTGTGTAAAATTTCCTTAGAAATTTCCTTAGTAATATAAAATTTCCACAGTCAAGTGAAGAACAGTGATTTTTATACCCTACTTTTCACAATTCAAAGGAGTCTCAAAGCAGCTTACAACCTTCTCTTCTTTTCCCCATAACAGACACTCTGTAAAGTAGGTGGGACTGAGAAAGCTCTGAGGTCTCTGTGAGATCAGCTGGCTGGATGTAGAGAACTGGAGACTCAAACATAGCTCTCCATATTAAAGGTTGCCACTCTTAACCACTACAGCAAGATGGCCACCTTTCCTAACTACTGCACCAAGCTGGCTAATTTATTTATTTATTTATTTATTTAGATTTATATACCGCCCTCCCCGAAGGCTCAGGGCGGTTTACATTAAAACTAATCAACGATACATGAAACAGTCTTCGTTAAAACATACAGTAAATAATAACAGTGGTTGTAACCATATAACAGAATGTAACAGTATAACAGTATAATAAAATAATATAACGATGGAACGGTGCAATACCACAACAGGTCCAGAGCGCTCTGGTGGAGTTCTGGGAGGAAGGGGGGAGATGGGGGGAGGGGGGGAGCGGGGGCCCTTCATTCGCTGTTGGTTGTGCCTGGTCTCAACCAAATGCCTGGCGGAGGAGCTCCTTTTTGCAGGCCCTGCGGAACTGTTTAAGCTCCGTCAGGGCCCTGATCTCCTCCGGGAGCTCATTCCACCAGGTGGGGGCCAGGACAGAGAATGCTCTGGCCCTGGTCGAGACCAGGCGGACTTCTTTAGGGCCAGGGACCATTAGCCGGTTGGTGGCAGTGGAGCGCAGAGCTCTTTTAGGGGCATAGGCAGGAAGGCGGTCCCTCAGGTACACTGGGCCCTGACCGTGAATGGCCTTGAAGGTAATTACCAGAACCTTTAGTCTGATCCGGAATTCAACTGGCAACCACTGCAGTTGGTGGAGAATGGGCCGGATGTGGGACCTCCACGGTGTTGCTGTGAGGATCCTGGCCGCTGCGTTTTGGACCAGCTGTAGTTTCCGGGTCAAGGCTAAGGGCAGGCCTGCGTAGAGCGAGTTACAGAAGTCCAGTCTAGAGGTGACCGTCGCATGGATCACTGTGGCTAGGTGTTCCGGGGCCAGGTAGGGCGCTAGTAGTTTGGCTTGGCGGAGATGGTAAAATGCCAGCCGCGCTACCTTTGTGATCTGGGCTTCCATTGTAAGGGAAGTATCCAGAATCACGCCTAGGTTCCTGGCAGAGTGAGCCGTAGAGAGCTGTACTCCATCCAGGGCAGGCAGGCACGCTTCCTCGCATGGGCCCTTCCTACCCAGCCACAGGACCTCCGTCTTTGAAGGATTGAGCTTCAGACGACTCTGCTTCAGCCATCTCGTCACTGCTTCCAGGCAGCTGGCTAATGCTTCTGGGGGGGAGTCAGGGCGGCCATCCATCAGGAGGAAGAGCTGGGTGTCATCGGCATATTGATGACAACCCAGCCCAAACCTCCGTACCAGTTGTGCGAGAGGGCGCATAAAGATATTGAATAGGATAGGAGAGAGGACCGCTCCTTGTGGGACTCCACAAGTAAGTTGACGACGGTCTGATGTTTTGTCTCCAATTGCAACCCTCTGTCCACGATCCCGGAGGAAGGAGATCAGCCATTGGAGGGCTGTCTCTCGTATTCCGGCATCGGTGAGGCGGCGAGCTAGAAGCTCATGATCGACTGTGTCGAACGCTGCTGAGAGGTCTAGTAATATCAGCAGTGCCGACCCGCCTCGGTCCAACTGGCGACGGAGGTCATCCGTCAGGGCGACTAGCGCTGTCTCTACCCCATGGCCAGGCCGGAAGCCTGACTGGGATGGATCTAGGACCGAAGCTAACAAGTAGGAATGGCTTTATGGTTTTTTCCAAGAAAAAAAAATCAGTTTTATAAAATAGAAATATATGCAATACTTCCCTTCTTTTCAAATTTTAATTTATTTTACTGCTTCAACTTGAACTTATTGTACTGCTGAAGGCTGCAGTGGTATAGCCTCTGCTGAAGAAACCATCCCTGGATCCGTGGGAGCCCACCAACTACCAACCTGTCTTACACCTAGCGTTTCTCAGGAACCTGGTGGAAAGAGTTGCTGTGGGCCAACTGACTGCATTCTGGAGGAAGCTTTGGTCCTAGACCGAGCCCAGTTAGGCTTCTGGCCTGGCCATGGGGTTGTGATGGCATTGGTCACCCTTATGGACATCCTCCGCTGCCAGCTGGACCCAGATGGGTCAGCACTGCTAATTCTATTTAACCTCTCGGCAGAATTTGACACAGTAGATCATGAGCTATTAGCTCGCTGCCTTGCTGACACCAGGATACAAGGAACAGCCTGATACAAGGAATGGCTGATCTCTTTTACTTAGGGGTGCAGACAGAATGTAGCAATAGGAGAACCAGACACCTTGCTGGCAACTCTCATGTGGGGTGCAACATAGAGCAGTTCTCTCCCCAATCCTATTTAACATCTTTATGTACCCTCTTGCCCAGGTTCAGACTGGGATGCCATCAGTATGCTGAATTCACCCAGCTTTTCCTCATGATGAATGGACACCTTGACCCACTCCCAGACTCATTAGCCAGATGTCTGGAAGCAGTGATGAGCTGGCGTAAGCAAAGCCATCTGAAGCTTAATCCTCCAAATACAGAGGTCCTGTGATTTTATAGGAAAAGTCCAAGCAAGGAAGCGTGACTGCCAGACCTGGATGGGGTAAAACTGTCAGTTGCGCACTCAGCCAGGAATCTGGGTGTGATCTTTGATACCTCCCTCTCCATGGAGGAACAGATCACAAGAATAACTCAGCTGGTGTTCTTCTATCTGCATCAAACTAATATACTACCTAGCCACAATCTAGCCACTATCTGCATCAAACTAATCAAACTAATCATCTAGCCACTATCTGCATCAAACTAATATACTACCTAGCCACAATGATTCAATGCAATGGTCACCTTTAGACTGGATTTCTGTAACTCACTGGATGTAGGCCTACCCTTATCAATGATCCAGAAACTGGTGCAGAATGCAGCAGCCAGAATTCATAGAAGATCACCTTGGAGGGTCCACATCTGGCCCGCACTCCAACAGTTGCACTGGCTAACAGTCAACTACTAGATCCCACTTAAGGTTCTAGTAACCACCTTCAAGACCATAGGCAGTCTGGGCCCTGAGTATTTGAGAAATCACCTCTCTGCCCCCTGAAGAGCGCTACATTCTACCAACACCATCAAGCTGGTGATCCCTTGCCCCAGGGAAGCTCATCTATCACTGGCCAGAGCCAGGGCTTTCTCAGCCTTGGCCCCCAACTGGTGAAATGACTTCCCAGACAACATCAGAGCCCTGCTGAATCTAAAACAATTCTGCAGGGCATGTAAAAGGGAGCTCTTCCACCAGGCTTTCAGTCAGGATAGACAACCAACCAGGGCCCACAAGCCCTTTCCACCATCAACTGCACCCACAGAAAGAAAACCAGAATCACAGAGCAGTAAAAAAACTGAGTTGTTGAATGCAGAATGTTGAATGTTAAATTATAAACTGTTTTATTTGGTACAAATTCTCAGCATTAAAGATGTTATATATTTAAGTCAAGATATTTATTGTATTGTATTGTTTTATGAAAGTTTCCAATGTAAACCTCTCTGAGCCGAAAAGGAGGGCAACAAACAAACAAACAAATAAATAGCTCTCATCACTTGTTATATCTGTAACCAACGTAATTACTTGGAATTAGCTGAAATTGAAGCCTTCCAAGACAAAGGTCTTCTGACTGGGTCAGCATGCAGAGAGACAGTTGGTGTACCTCCTGGCTCTTGATGGAATCCAACTAATAGTGGTAGCTTCTGTCAGGAATCTGGGCATGATTCTGGATACTTCTCTATCAATGGAGGCCCAGATAATGAATGTTGCCTCCCTGGCATACTTCCACCTACGTCAGACACAACAACTTGCACCCTAGCTCTCTGCATTGCACATAACTAGGGTGACCCACATAATGGTCACCTCTAAATTAGACTTCTGCAATTCACTTTACGCATGATTCCCCTTGAGACTGCTCTGCAAACTCCAGCTGATTCAAAATGCGGCAGCACAGGTCCTCATAGGGACCCAGTGGAGGGTGCTTATGACATCAGTGTTCTCCCAGGTGCATTGGATTTAGATTGGAGACAGGATCAGGCTCAATGCTTTGGTATTATCCTTCAAAGCCCAAACGATCTTGGATCAGCATATCTATGGGACCACTTTTCTCTCTACAACCCCCCAAAAGGTGCTAAGATCTGGTAGAAATCTGTTGAAGATTCCCAACCCAAAGGAAGTGAGACTGGCCTTGCTCAAGACCAGGGCCTTTGAGGCCTTGTCCCTGGTCTGGTGGAACTTTCTGCCAAAAGAGATCAGGGCCATGCAGGACCTTAACCAGTTCTACAGGGCCTGCAAGACATAGCTGTTCCACCAGGCCCCTGATGGACCACCAAGAATTACTGGATTCACTACTGGAAACTGAGAGAAGAGCCATCCTTCAAGGAGCTGCCCCCCTCCCCCCCTAGAATTTTGGGCTAGTTGGGGGCAAACTGATCTATAAAAGGTTTTACTGTTATAATATGTAATTTTATATTTCATTATATTAATCTTGTGTTGTTACCCACCCTGGGCATCTAGGAATTAAGATTTATTTATTTTATTTATTTAAATTTCTATACTCACCATATTGAATGACTATGACAGAAATCTAAAGCAGAGATGATTTGTCGGAAAAACTTCCTAGCTTCTTTTGGTGTTAATCTTCCCTTCTTTACAAGATAGTCAAAAAGTTCTCCACCGGACACATGTTCTAGCACCAAATACCTACAAAAGAGTAGAAAGGGTTTACACAAGATACATGGACAACCTTCCTGTATAATCAGATTAACTCTGTATGGAAACTGCAAACCACGGCAGTTTATAAATTATTCCCCTTGTACATTTTTAACTGTTCTGTAAGCAAAATAAATTCCTGGAGTTCTTAAATCTTCTTGAAATGTGGATGCATTTGGCAATTGGATGACTTCTTTGCTTTCAGTGTCCTTATTGATTGATCTCTGGTGCTTCATAAGAAATTCACATTAGACATGATCTAAAATACTACTGGTGGAACAAATATTGATGCAGATTTAAACCTTATATTCAGGGATATCACTTTACTTCCTGAAACTTCCTGTTGAAACCACATTTGCTGAGAAAAAGAATTCCCTGGATTTAAAATATTTCTTATATAGAAAAAAATATTTTAACTTTTCCAGATTTAATAATAAAGGTGTAAAGCCAGTTAGGTTTGTTTCTGTTCTTCCATGAAAAGTGCTAAATATTTTGGCGGCATCAGTCTATTAACTTACTTAAGACACACTGGTTTGAATCCAAAGGTGTCTCATATACAAGAATGAATACTTCCTTGCAGGGGTGGGTGGGAATATTTATGACTGCCTGTGCAGGCCTCTCAAAAACACATCCCATGCTATTAATGGGGTCCCCCAGCCCCCAGGAATAGCATATGAGAATGCAGTAGGCTACAGCAAGAAAAGGAAATATCTGTCCCACAAATTAAACTCTATTCACAGGGCTCTGCATTCAATCTACTGTATAAAAAACAAGTGCCTGTATTGAAAATAACACTCAAATCTGATCAAAACTTCCACATTAGGTGGCAAAACAACTTAGGTAATAACTTAGATGATTAAAAATGGGCATCTTCACCCAAACTACCATTACAGTTTGCCTTTCTTTTAGAGAAAAACTGTTGAAATGATTTACAGGTGACATTTAATTCTGTTAAGGCTGGCAAAGAGCTGTTAAGACTAGTACCAGCATACGTTGGTTCCGAAAAGAAGATAAGGCAGACTTCTTTCACATGGGGTGGACATGCAAATATGCCTCTCGCTCAGGGGTAGTCAAACTGTGGCCCTCCAGCTGTCCATGGACTACAATTCCCATGAGCCCCTGCCAGCATTTGCTGGCAGGGCCTCATGGGAATTGTAGTCCATGGACAACTGGAGGGCCGCAGTTTGACTACCCCTGCAAGTCTAGTTATTGGAAACAAGGGGTGGAAACTGTATCAATCAGGCTGGAAAAACAAATCCCCTATCAACCAGAGGCACTGTTGCTGAATTACCTACCTGACATCCCTAGAGAACATATGATTACTGCTGCCAGGCTGGTTTTTGCCAGGCAATGGAAACAGAAAAATCCCTAAACTACAAGCCTGGTTGTAGAAAATAAAAAAGATCTACACTTAAGTGAAATTAACCACTTATTGGAAAAATAGAAATACACATACAGTAGGCCTTCTATGGCAGCCTTTCTCAACTTTTGTACTGATGAGAAATCCCTGAAACATTCTTCAGGCTTCGAAATATCCCCGAAGTGGCACAATTGTGCAGAATATAGTTGGGGAGCATAGCTGTGTATGCCCCTTACCCGGGGCCCCTCCCCTGCCCACCCCCTCCAGGCCCATCATCGGACACTTTGGGGGGAATGTTAACATGACCATATATGGTCATATCATATATGCCATTTAAAAAAATACATTGAAAAATTAATTAACTCTTACCCATTCGGACACCTTTCCAGGGGCATCAGGAAACCCCTTTTTAAAGCCTGTTCTGTGGTCAAGAATGCTACAAAGAATGGAACTGGCAACTGTAGAATTGGAAATAGTATTAAAATTGTCAGTTGCTGGTAAAGGATTTTCTATGCCCATGGAGGCAGGAATGAAAGTGGATTAGATGGGCAATGTGTCTTATGTAATTTATTTATATTTCTTTTTTGTTTGTTTTTTAAATAAAATTAATTTAAAAAACCCAAATGACTAAATAAAAGATCAGAGGTTACATTTAATATGATACAGACTCCAAGATTCTTATACCCAAATATTGGACACAAAAGAGTCTAACTAAAGAATTTCTCTAAATAAATTTCAAAAGATGGTTAAGCGATATATGAAAATAACAGAAAACCAAGGACCATTCCGCACGACTTTAATATAGCACTAGTCTTGCATTTTGTTTTTGCCACTAAAACTGCATTCCACATGACGTCATGAGCAATCTGCAACACTCCTGCAACACTAGCGCCAAAATCGCTTAGTTGTAGCGATTTCCGGGGAATCGGGAGAAGTGGATTCACCCTCAGAAAATCGCTACACTCTTGCCAACAACCTGCAACACTTACGAAAAAGACATGTGCGTTTTCAATGTAGTGGTTGCAACAAAGTCCCTCCCCCTCGCTCTCTCCTCCAAACTTCCGGCGAAGCGATCGCCATTTTTCCCCCTTGGAGAAGGGAAAGCAACGAACCAGCGAGGCTTCATTCTCCCAGCTAGGCTTCTCCGGCTACAGTCCCTCCACAGAAGTGCTTTAAAGCTTCCCTAAGTCCCCAAGCACAACACAGCCCCCTGTTCGCCAGTTCCCTTTAATTTCGGCCAAAAATCGCGCCCGTGCGGGGGAGGGGATTTTTTTTTCCACTCGGGGGAGCGTGGTAATGATGAATCGCCAGCTCACACACCAGCTAGATGGGTCTCTACATTGCGAAGAATCAAGGCATATTCGTTGCAACGCGTGTGTTAAAAAAGACCCCTGTGCTTAAAGGGAAAAGGACTTTTCGGGAGCATGCTAACAACCGCCCATTGGCTGTTTGTTTGATTGACGGCCAGGGGCAGGAACAAGAACAGAAAAAATCGCTTCCTTTCTAGCAATTCCTGCGAGACCGGAAACCTGTGGGGAACGAATGAAACACTACTGGATTCCACTACAAATGAAGGTATGCGGAACGCCGAGATTCCACTATTTAAAATAGCGTTTCCGCTTTGTGAAAGCAATTGGCAACATTGGTTCTTGTGCGGAATGGCCCCAATATTTCTAGCATGATGAATTTGTTTAATAAAAAGGGAACAATCTGTTAATAGAAATCATTATGTACCTGAACTTTATATGCATTTACGTGGGAATGCCACAGGACTTTAGAATAAATTTGCACAGATCCTACTCTTACACTCTAACTATTACACAACATTGGCTTTCAAATGACATGTTTCTAATTCCATATATGGACTCCAAATCATTTTTTAAAAAAAATTCTAAATAGTTAGTGTGCAGTATCCTGCTTTTGACTGAGGCTAAGGCTTGGAAAAAACAGTCTTTAAACCTTCACCTCCAAATGGTTTTCCCAACCTGAAATACTTGCCCTAATTGGGCAATGCTCTCTGTGACCGATTATGAACGGGAGGGAAAAGTCGAGTCAGTGCTTGCATGGCAGGGGGGCAAATTCTTCCTTGTATGCATAGGCCTAGCCCAGCATAGCTGCTGATGGTGCCCGTGTTACAAAAGGAAATGCTGAAAAATCAGCATTCTTTTAATGTGGGACAAAGTGGGCCAGGACCCAGAGGGGGCTGAGTCAGTGTCGACATAATGCACTAGCAGGAATTTGCCCCACTGCCTTTCCCTCCATACCTTCTTAGTCCTAGACAACATTGATCTACATTTTTATGACTAGTAGTGCAATCATGAGTTGAACTAGTCCTTCTAAATCTATTGGCTTCAACAGACTTAGAAGGGTGTACATCTGCTTAGGGCTTCATTGTATTTTAAGCTTAAAGGGGTTTTCCAGACTTTACAGAGCCCTCTAGTCAGGATGCATCTCATTATATCTATCCCATTAATGTATTAATGATAAGGTGTTCATTTAACATTGGAGAAATTTAGAGTCTGTGTGTTTATAGGGAAGATAAACTGCAACTAAAGGCCAGCAGCCCATAGGATTTAGTAGTCCCTGTTGACCTTATTTTCCATTCTCTAGTAGAGTTCTACTTCCAGCTATGCTGTAGCCACTGGGGACAGTGTGAGGCTTAAGGAAATCCAGGATTATTCTCCTACAGCAACTAATTTGTTTATTTCAGCTTGTGTTAGGCCCTCCTTTCTTCCTTCACATCTGGAACCCAAGGCAGACAGTAATGTTCAAACAAAAATAATCATAATTTAAAAAACAAATAATAAAATAGGCAAATATCCTTAAAAATTAGAGATAAAAATCAGCAACACTCTCAGGGCAATTATTGTGCCCAGAGAACTACTTATCCGCAACCAAATGCCCCCCCCCTTACATAATTCAGCTTTGCTGCATCTCTTGAAGGCAAGCTATGAGGAGGCCTGCCTCAACCTCCTCCAGGAGGCCTTCCAAAGCAAGGAGGAAAGAGCGGAAAGGGACAGAGTTCCAGAAACAATGAAGCATACCCAGGCCAGGGAAAGGACAGCCAGAAGATCTTGCTAGTCACAGCAGACTTTCTGCATGGGAAAATACAAAAACGTGAACTTACGGCTGTTAACTCCAGGCTGAAAAATTACTGAAGATTTTAAATATGGAGGCCAGGGAGGAGAGGGGCCCCAGTGGGATATGCCATAGATTCTAAAGCAGCCATTTCCTATGGGGGAATTGATCACTGTAGTCTGGCCATCAGTTGTAATTTCGGGAGATCTCCAGGCCTCTCTTAGAGGCTGGCAAACCTACTTTGAGCTGGATGAAAATTAATTCATGTTTGATGGCTTTCTAGTTGTTTGTGTCCAGTGGATTCTACCACTGGATTACTGAAACATACCTTGAATTAAACTAGTTAAAAGTAAGGTTACCAGGTGTCCAGCATTGACCAAGAAAGTCTGATATTTTTACTAACTGTCTGGGGGGAAAAACTGAAAAACACCAGCATTTTTTCAGCATTCTTCCTCATCACTCAGGGCCATTCTGCACCAGGATCTATGTAGCAAATTGGTTGCGGAATGAAAAAATGCCATTTTAAATAGTGGAATCCGTCGTTATGCATACTTGTCTTTGTAGTGGAATCCAGTTGCGTTTCTATCGTTTCCCACAGGTTTCCGGTCTCGGCAAAAATCGCTAGTCAGGAAGCGACATTGCCGAGCTTTGTCCCGCCCCTGGCTGTCAATCAAACGAGCAGCCAATGGACAGCCGTTATCATGCTCCTGAAAAGCCCCTTTCCCTTTAAGGAAGGTTAAAAAAAAAACACACGTTGCAACGAATCTGCGTTGATTCATTGCAACGGAGAGACCCATCTAGCTAGCAGATGGTGTTTGAGCTGCCGTTTCATCGTTGCCATGCTCCCCCCGAGTGAAAAAAAAATAACACCCCCCCGCCCGCACGGGCGCGATTTTTGGCTGAAAATAGGGTGAAAAATAAAGGGAAAATAAACCAGCAAACGGGGCTGTGTGTTGCTTGGTGCTTGGTGACTTTAAACAGCTCTGGGGAGGGACTGCAGCCGGGGAAGCCTCACTGGGTAAACGAAGGCTCACCAGTGCGTTGATCTCCGCTCGCTCCGAGAAAAAAAATGGCGATCGCTTCGCCAGAAGATCAGAGAAGAGAGCCAGGGGGAGGGACTTTGCAGAAACCGCAACAATGGTAACGCACAGAACTTTCCCGCTAGTGTTGCAGATTGGTTGCAAGAGTGTAGTGCTTTCCAGAGGGTGAATCCACTTTTTGGGATTTCCCTGAAAGCACTACAACGAAGCGCTTTTTGCGGATCGGTTTCAGGAGTGTTGCAGATTGTCAACGACGTTGTGCATAACAGCAAATCAGTAGCGATTTCAATTTGCAACCATTGTGCAATTTTGAACAAGTGCGGAATGGCCCTCAGTCAAAACACTGGACTATCCAGGTCAACTGGCAGTGATGGGAGGCAGCCCAAGCGAGAAGCAGCAGCCATGTGGAGAAACAGCATGATCTCCACACTATTTGCCTTGGGAAAAAGGCACCCAGCATGAAAGAGCTACCACTGCTGGTGCTGCTTTGCACCGGCCAGGAGCTCCGCTTCAAAGTCAAACAGTGAAGAATATCCTATTGGGGGTATCAGAGATGTGTAGCTAGCATATATAACATATTTATAGCAGGAACTTCCAGGTTTTTTAAACAATCTCCTCCTGTGTACTGACTGGCTCAACAGGAGACTTTCTGCATACTTTCTCCCTGTCTGCTTTCAGATGAAGAAGAACAATGAGTCAGTGAGCATGTGTAGAAGGCTTCAGGCTTTGAAAATGGTGCTGAACCTCTGCTGACTTTCTGATAAAAAGGGATTCCTTCCCAAGAGTTTTTAGATTTAACTTTCCCTTGATAATCTCTGTAGTAGATTCTCTACATAAGGCAAACAGGTCAAACCCTCCGCCAAAGAATTAATGGACACAAGTCTGACATCAAAAACCACAGGACTGAAAAACCTGTAGGGGAACACTTCAACTTTCCAGGACTTTCAATAAGGGACCTCAAAGTAGCAGTTTTATTGCAAAGGAACTTCAAGAACAGACTAGGAAAGGAGACTGCAGAAATGCAAGCGATTACAAAACTCAAAACAATGGCATACCCTGGACTCAACAAGATCATCATTTTTTATCTCACTATGCATGCTAACCACGTTAAATTCTTATATCCACATTCCTCACAATCCTCTCTTCTTTTTAATATATTTTGTTTGGGACAATGTGACTGTAATGTGATGTCAGTTATATCTAATGTAATTTTGAATTTAATTCTCTGGTTTCAGGACATGGTAGTTGCCAGCACAGCTTTTAACTTGCAGGGATGTTTTCATACTTGAGTGGAGACGGATGGGGCCAGAAACAAGGGGTAAAGCGACAGCTGCTAATCACTAACGTAGACAGTTTTATTTCTTCAATGCTTTTGTGAACTACAACAGAACTCAAGGGGACTGATTGACTGTTTTAGCAAAGAATTATCATATGGCATCATACGGCTGAATCTGAATGTTGTGACACAGTTTACTTATCTTTAACTGCTCCAGTAAGGGCCCCGAGGGCGGGCCCTGTCCGGGATGAGGAAGGGTGCTGATTGGCTCCTTCCCCCGGACTGACAATCGGAGGGCCCAATCGGCAGGCGGTTTGCGCCTGCCGATTGGGCCCTCCGATTGTCAGTCTGCCGGCAAGGGACCAATTGCGAGCTGCTCAGAGTGCGGCTCACAATTGGTCCCTTGCCGCCGGACTGATGAATCAGGAGGTGTGAAGTGCCTCCCGATCTGCTCCCATCTGACGTCAGTCGCATGCGGCCAACTGCAGAAATGCAAGCGATTACAAAACATTTGCTGCCTCACCGCGGAGAGGGCAGGTTGCCGCCTGGCCGCGCACCCCACAGGAGTCGGTGATGGTGGCCCGCACAGGGAGGAGTGCCTGGCAGCGCCAGCCGACAGCAGCAGCAGCCACCGTGGTGGCGGCGGTGGCCGCGCTGCCCGCGACGAGGATAGCTCACCTGCCGGCCCACACTGACAGGAGCGGCTGGTGGCAGAACCTGCGGCAGCGGCGGTGGCGGTAGCCAGCACTGGCAGACATGGCAGTGGCGGTGCTGCCACCAGCCGCGCCACCCAAGAGCAGGGCAGGTCGCCTGCCAGCCCACGCCACCAGGAGCGGCCGGTGCCCCATGTTGCGGGAGCTGCGGCAGCCGCACCGACAGCACCGGCGCCCGCCGTGATAGCGGAGGCGGCGGCTGCAGAAGACCGATGACCTCCACTTTGTCATAGGTAGGCGGCGGGGCAGGGGGGGGAACAGGAGGAGATGGCAGTGGCTCGCAGGCCGGCTCATGGCCGGCCTTGGGTGCAGGGTCGGGGGACAGGAAGCCACAGAGGTGCCCCACTGAACTCAGGAGGCCCGCTAGCGCCCACTGTATTTACTGTACAGTGGACTTAGTTTCTAGTTTACAACAATAGCAGTTTAGGTAAACTACTGCTCATTTTATAAAGATGTAAAAACATGTACACACCACCCTCCTTTGCACAGATTTTAAATGTAGCAGTTCAGAAAAAAAATTGTAAAATTGGGATTAGCACAGCAATTGATTTATTTTTATTAACTTTCCTTTATTAAAACTATCTTATGTGGAACCTATAGCTGAGATGAAAAACAAAACAGAGGGGCAGAGATAGTTTGCAAAGTTATTTGTTTTTGTTTACCACCCTGAAATATCTGAGACAATAATGGAAACAAGCCAAGAAAGACATTTGAAAAGGCTGGTGCCCCCATCTTGTCAAGAGATGTAAGTGGAGCACAGAGACAGTACATTTTGCACTAACAGCTCCGCTAACAAGAGAAAAGGGGCAGACTTGTTTGTTAAGCAACATTCAAGGTGCAAGAGCTGATACACAAAGAAAGTTATCTGGGTAGAACAATCTCTCCAATGACTTGGCCCCGAGGGACTATGGCCCCAGGGATACTCACCAAAGCTATTCCCCACATTCAGTCAATTACTTTTAATATCAGCTCCAGCAGATGGCTATGATTAAACAGCCCAGCTTTAGTACTCTCTGCTCTGCTCAACACAGAAAAGAGCACATGTCCCCGTCAAACTGAATCCAACTTGGGAATGGGACCCTAATGATTCCCTACACAACTCTACAATCTTATTACTATAAACTTAGATGTGCTTGTTGAACTCATACCCAAACACGGATTTTAACTGACGGGGCAGCATGCCTGCACATCAGTTTCTAGTGATGAGAGTCTTACTCCTTCCCCTCTATTTGTCTTGGAATGCAGCTACAGCTGAAATATTTCAACACAAACAGACTGAGGGCATTTCCGCACATCAGGAAAAATAATGTTATGCCAGCTGAAAGGTGTAGCAGTAAATATTATTGCGCCTACCAGCCACTCCGCACCTTTTTGTTGTCTCGCCTTGTCTCACACCTTTTCATGCTTCTTACACTCCACAAATACTGCTGGAAATGGTGGAAGAGAGCAACATGCTTTATACGCGACTCTCTTCCATCTGTCAATCAATCCAGACAGCCAATTCCCTTTCTCCATTTCTTAAAGGTCCGGCAATACGTGCTAAATTTTTTTAAATGTATGCTTCTCTGTTTAAACGCATATGCATTAAATTAGCGATCCCCAACCTGTGGGCCATGGACCACATGTGGCCCTTCGACTAATTGGAGGTCGGCCCCGAAGGACGCCTTCTCCCCCCCCCCAGCCCTTTACTTCATCCCCCCCAGCCCTTTACAACACACTTCATTGTTGTGGCGTGTCTGTATCTTATTTTGAAGGGATGTTTAAACATTACCATAGCAATCAGAGAGCGCTTGGGCAGTGGTTGAGAGTAGAGGAGTAAACTACCCCCCCCCCACCGGGCCTCAGTAAAAGGCGCTGAGTGGTCCCCGGTGAGTGGTCCCCGGCGTTGAGCAGTCCCCGTTGATAAAAAGGTTGGGGACCACTGCATTAAATCATAGGTGCATAGTCCTTTTTGAATGCCACATCTTATGGAATCACAAGTCATGATACTTTTAAAAATTAGTCTTGTTCCTGATTTTGGGGGGGGGGACTTTAGACAGGCATGCTTTGTGTCACAACTTTGGGGGAAAACAATTTCTGGTATCACCCTCATGCTTGTCTGCCTATTCCTTGATCCAGGCTGTTCTCCATTAAAAAAATAAATTCCTGTCCCCAGGAACAAGAAAGAGGGAGACAGGTGTGAGGGCAGGACACTGGAGGTGGAGGTAGTGCTTCTTTGCCTCCATACATTTCTTTTGCTGCTGGCCTGCTAGCTGTCCACTGGGGGATAGTGCTTTTTAGGAGGGGTGAATACACTTTATCCGATTCCCCAACTGGCGCTTTAAAATGGCGGATGTAGTGAGCAGTCTGCTGACCAGACTCAGGAGGTTGGCAACACCATGCAGAGCAGCTGAAAGATAGCGTCTTCACAAGGTAAGCATTTCACTATATTTATCACGTGCAGAAAAGCCCCAACTTACCCTGTTCGAACTTCCCTGATTAAATATGAGGTGAACTTTTGACTGGATTGCCTTGATGTTCCCTGGGGAAGCCTGTTTCTGGCACAACACTGTGCCCAGCAGCTCTTTGCCTCTACAGTAGCCACTTGGTTATGTCAGCTTGCAGCTGGTTTTGTGCTGTCCAAGAACTAGATCATCTTATTATTTATTATTATTTTATTACTTTTATATACTTCCCTCCTCTGCAGCTTAGGGCAGTTTACACTGCAACTTGTGCTGCACCACAAGGAACGTCATCACTTTGAACATACAAAATTGGTAACATATAACATAATAGATCTATGCCTCCCCCGGGGACTCGGGTTCTGGACCCGAAGCAAAACATCATCAGGACCTCCTCTCCACCCGCTAGTAGTGGGAGGGAGGGGGGGGGGAGTTGAGCTGCCATTCTTGCCATGCCGGCAATATTGGCAATGTTATTATTGTTTTATGGGGTTTTAATGGGGATTTGCGATATTGTTACCCGCCACGAGCCGCAAGGGAGTGGCGGGCTATAAATCTAATAATAATAATAATAATAATAATAATCTTTGAACAAAGAACAATTGAGAAGAAGTAACCTCTAATATAGAGTAAAGGTAAAGGTAAAGGTATCCCTTGTGCAAGCACCGGGTCATGTCTGACCCTTGGGGTGACGCCCTCCAGAGTTTTCATGGCAGACTCAATACGGGGTGGTTTGCCAGTGCCTTCCCCAGTCATTACCATTTACCTCCCAGCAAGCTGGGTACTCATTTTACCGACCTCGGAAGGATGGAAGGCTGAGTCAACCTTGAGCCGGCTGCTGGGATTGAACTCCCAGCCTCATGGGCAGAGCTTCAGACTGCATGTCTGCTGCCTTACCACTCTGCGCCACAAGAGGCTCTCTAATATAGAGTACAATAACAATAACATTCCGCATTCAACATTATGTTCAACACTTTGCTGTGACACTCTGATTTCGTAGTTCGCTGTCTGATATTTCTGCACTGTGGCTTGGCAAAGCTATCTGCAAGATGTAGTTGGAGGTGGGAGCGGTCTCTGGGCTCTGTTCAGTGGGATTGTTTCATTGACTTTGCCCCAAAGCCTGGTAAAAAAGCTCCATTTTGTAGTCCCTGGTGAATTGTTTTAATTCTGGCAGGGCCGTGATTTCTTCTGGGAGTTCGTTTCACCAGGTGGGGGCCAGGACAGAGAAAGAAAGCCCTGGCCCTGGTAGAGGCCCAGCTAGCCTCCCTGGGACCAGTGGTCGCCAACTTGTTGGTACCTGTAGAGTATAGTGCTCTTGGGGAGGTATAGGTGGAGAGGTGGTTCCTCAGGGTACAGACTGTGTATAGACTTAAAGATGATTACCAGAACCTTAAGCCTGATCTGGTAGTCAACTGGTAGCCAGTTCAGCTGTTGGAGTGCAGGCCAGATGTGGGCCCTCCAAAGTGTTCCTGTAAGAACCCTGGCTGCTATGTTCTGCACCAGTTGTAGTTTCCAGGTCAGGGATAAAAGTACGCCCACATAAAGCGAGTTGCAGAAATCTAGCCTAGAGGTGACCATTGCTTGGATCACTGTAGCTAGGTGTTCTGGGTCCAGGTAGGGCACTAGTAGCTTAGCCTGGCCCAGGTGAAAGAACGCTAGCCTTGCTACTCTTGTGATCTGATCCTTAATTGAGAGGGAGGTATCAAAGATCACACCCAAGTTCCTGGCTGAGTGTGCACCTGATAGTTGTACCCCATCCAGGTAGGAGAAGCATGCTTCCTCACCGGGACATTTCCTAGAAAGCCACAGGACCTCCGTCTTTGAAGGATTATGCTTCAGACGGCTCTGCTTCAGCCAGTTGGTCACTGCTTCCAGACATCTGGCTAATGAGTCTGGGCGTGAGTCAGGGTGGCTGTCCATCTTAAGGAAAAAGCTGGATGTCATCTGACTATTGGTGACATCACAGTCCAAACTTCCTTATCAGTTGGGTGAGAGGATGCATGAAGATATTAAATAGGATTGGAGAGAGAACTCTGCATGGGAGTTGGCAGCAATGAGACTGGCTCTGACTGCTACCCTCTGTCCCTGCCCCCAAGAGAAAAGAGATCACCCACTGAAGAGCCGTCCCCTGTATCACAGCATCAGCGAAGCGGTGAGCTAGCAGCTCATGATCTATAGTGTTGAACGCTGCCGAAATATCAAGTAGTATTAGCAGCGCTGACCTGCTTCGGTCCAGCTGGCGGTGGAGGTTGTCCATCAGGGCGACCAGTGCTGTCTCAACCTCTTGGCCAAGCTGGAAGCCCATCTGGGCTGGGTCTAGGACCAAAGCTTCTTCCAGGAGTGCTGTCAGTTGGCCCGTGGCAGCTTTTTCTATCACCTTCCCTAGGAACACTAAATGCGAGACAGGGAAGTGGTTGGTGAGTTCCCACGGATCCAGGGATGGTTTCTTCAGCAGAGGCCAAACCACTGTTTCCAGACCATCTGGGAATTCTCTGGTTGAGAGGTAGAGGTTGATTATTTCCCAAAAGGGAGCCCCTATCTTCATGTCAAACCTTTTGATGTGGGGTCATGGTGATTTAAATCTTCACATAGACAAAACTTGTGTAAAGCACAGAATCATCTGCAGTCTGTCCTTTAGCAGAATGCACCCTTTAAATGACCGATATCCAAATAACATGCCTCGGCTCAAAAATCTCACATTTCTTTTCTTTTTACTATATGTCTTTTAAAATTAAGGGCAGTGGCAGCTGATAAGCAGTGATTGAGAAAAAGCCATCAAACTCAACAAATCAGATGCATCTGAGTTCACCTAGATACATCTAGGGTTTCCAGGTCAGTCAGACCAGCTAGAAGGGAAGAACCAGGAAGGAAACACGATGTCACTGAGTTACTCAGAAGTAGCATGTTATGGACACAGGTAGAATTACTTTCATACCAAGTGTCGTCCCATGATATCACTGACAACCCTATGTTGTTTCTACGTGTTGCAGAAATGTGGTATTTACTCCCTGGTTGTTCCTTCTCCATGTCCGGTTATGAGCCTCTGCTTTCGTAGAACCTTAAAATGGGGGAAAGGCTCAAAACTGGGTGATCTCCTGGTACCAACTGAGATTGACAACCTTAACATGCATCTGAGCAGCTGATCAAACAACTGGCTTCCTGCTCATGGCTAAGGAATAGGCCAACACCTGATCAAACTGATGTTTGAGTGCAATTAGTATCTTCAATTTTGTCTTGTTTAAAAATAAATTTTAAAATAATGGTTACTCCATTATGTTCTTTATCTAGCAAGCATTTGTTGGCTAGTCCATTTCTCTTTGCAACAAAGAACTAAACATGAGCCAGACTACAAATAACTATGTACCTTTCATGCACATATGTAAGTGGTGTCAAATCTGAGAGTGAGGCATGATTCAATATGGGGGCTCTACTGCTGCTGGAGTTCCTTTACCTTTGCCTCAGAAATGAGGGATGTCAATAGGACTCTCCAATTCCCTGCAAAATTAAGCCAATGTTTAAAATGTATCCTACCCTCATATCCACAAGGAATACATGCACAGGGGCTAAGTTTGACCCACTAGAGACGGGAGCAGCAGATACTGGAAACCCATCAGCATCCATCAGTGGCTAGCTGTTTTCTTCCCTGAGCCCAAGGAAAAAACAAACAATAGGAAACAGGAGGGAAAATGAAGGAAGGAGAGAGGAGAGAAGGGGAAGTGGCAGAAACTACCTGATGGGTTGGTTGTGGGATGAGGATGAATGGGGCTGGGGGGAGAAAGGCAATGCTCACCTCTGCAAATCTTTATGACACTCCCCCCTTATTTTTTCTGTAATCTTTGGAGTGGTTTGTTAAATGCAGGCAAGCCAATGATCCTCGGCTTTTTTCTCTTGGCCCTCATATGAACCAAGCCATTGAGGGGGAGCCTCATCCGCATTCGCCTCAGAGCTTTCTGACAAGGACAGTCTGCTGCTTATAGAGCAAGATGCAGAGTGCTCAATATGAGGAACAATTTCAACCTCTGGAGAACAGTGGAGAGATAACATGAAGCAACCAAGTGATTTCCCCAAAAATGTTTTATTTATTTTGGTCTATTTGTGCTGTCACTTTGGCATCTGTGTCTCAGACTCACCTCCTCTTCTAATCAGAGCTAACAAGCTCCTAACCTTAAATGGCTTTTAGGTGTCACATCAGAATGACTAGCAGCTGCGACAAACAACATGGCTCTTTCCCTGTTGAAATCTATGCTCTTCAAAAGCAGAAAGGCTTGCAAATGTCCTTGCATGGTTATGACTAAAGCCTAAGCTGCTGAACTCTCTGGCCAATGTGTCCAAAAAATATGATCTACTGGCTATGGGTGATGTTCACTTCCCGGATGTGTGTTGGGAGACTTATTCTGCTACAGTCAGAGGGAGTTTTTTCTTACACCTGCAACTTTTTAAACTGAAAACGCTGATAGATCCCAGAATCTTCTGCAAACTAAGCATGTGACAACTACTGAGACACAATCTGTTCCCCAAACTATATCCCCCCATCTCTCTCTATATAATCAGCAAACATTATAATATTCCCTTCTATATGAATCAGGAGGTTAATATTGGGATGGCCAGGCTGGCTAGTCAACTCTTTTGTGAGCTGGTGGGTACTTTTAGAAGAGAAATTGCACAGTGGTGTGGGTTTTTGAGAGAAATTTACCTGGGGAAAAATACTTCAGGCAATATACCAATATCCTCAATAGAGTATGATCTAGCTTAGCATCTTTATTCTGAACTTTATTTAGGAAATAAGATTTTTAAAAATACCCTACGTTAATTTTATGTTGTAACAACAACAAATACTTGAACTGAAATATTTGATTCAGGAAAAACAAATCAAGTAAGTGTTACAGTCAAACAAATTTTATTGTATTCTGCCAGTGAGTGAAGACTTGTCATTTCTGCCAATGGGTGAAGAGCCAGCTTGGTGTAGTGGTTAGGAGTGTGGACTCCTAATCTGGCGAGCCGGGTTTGATTCCCTGCTCCCCCATATGCAGCCAGCCGGTTGACCTTGGGCTCTTGTCACAGCTCTGATAAAGCTGCTCTGACTGAGCAGTGATATCAGGGCTCTCTCAGCCTCACCTACCTCACAGGGTGTCTGTTGTGGGGAGAGGAAAGGGAAGGTGATTATAAGCGGCATATAAGAACCAACTCTTGTTGTTGTTATTCCCTCACTGATTCTCACCAGCCCTCATTCCTGTTCATATGTTCATTCTCTCTTTGTGGATGTATATTTTATAAGCTTGTTTTAATTGTGTTTTGGAGCATCTTAGGGACCCTAAGTTGGTCAGAAAGCAGCTTTTGAATGTTTTAAAATTTAAATGTTTAAATGTTTAAAATGTTTTAAAATTTTATTTTATCAATCCTCCCACTACAAGAATGGAAGTGTTTAGAATTGTTTAAGGGACCTACTATGGATCTGAATACATAATATTTTAAAGTACAATTTTATTGTTTTTTAAAATGTTGTTACCCATCTTGAGCCCTCAGCGAAGGGTGGGCTATAAATAAAATTATTATTATTATTATTATTATTATTAGTAGTAGTAGTAGTAGTAGTAGTAAGGTAAAGGTAAAGGTATCCCCTGTACAAGCACCGAGTCATGTCTGACCCTTGGGGTGACGCCCTCTAGCGTTTTCATGGCAGACTCAATACGGGGTGGTTTGCCAGTGCCTTCCCCAGTCATTACCGTTTACCCCCCAGCAAGCTGGGTACTCATTTTATCGACCTCGGAAGGATGGAAGGCTGAGTCAACCTTGAGCCGGCTGCTGGGATTGAACTCCCAGCCTCATGGGCAGAGCTTTCAGACTGCATGTCTGCTGCCTTAACACTCTGCGCCACAAGAGGCTCTGTAGTAGTAGTAGTAGTAGTAGTAGTAGTAGTAGTAGTAGTAGTAGTATGTAAACATTATTTTTAGTGGGATACTTATACAAATTTTAAGGTAGTATAACATGTCTTTCCCATACATTATTTATATTTAAGAAAATTACGAAAGGCACTGAAAACACACTAATTTTATCACCCAAAATCATCTGCATGCTATCCTGAGGATGTGGTTGTCCAGCCAATTTCACAGAGGCACTAGGCCACCTCACTTTCCCTGTCACTCTCCAGTGGA
Source organism: Paroedura picta (assembly GCF_049243985.1). Lineage (NCBI taxonomy): Eukaryota > Metazoa > Chordata > Lepidosauria > Squamata > Gekkonidae > Paroedura > Paroedura picta. The sequence continues at coordinate 87,275,697 of NC_135370.1, read as the reverse complement.
CTCTCCACGGCATCACTCTGATTATGTGTTAGTTCCATATTGGTGATTATAATATCCTGAGGGGGAAAAAAACATAAATAAAAACACCCTGAAGAAACTCCCCCCATAAAAATAAGAATTTTAGTTTTGGTTTAACCTGACCTGTACAGCCAACCAGGTGAATTCAAAAGTTTATTAATTTATATCCTGCCTTTCCCACCAGGTCCAAAGCAGCCTATATTCTTCTCTTCCATTGATTGCAGTTGCTCATGTCTACCTAAGATATTGTGAGTAGTAGCAAGAAAGCCAACCTTCTGGATCAACCAAGCTGGCAGCCCATGAATGTGTCACAAAAAAAGAGACACATCAGCAGCCTCACACTGAACCCAGATTCTCTCATATTCTCCCAGTGCCATTAAGAAACAACAGCAACTATCATCAGAAATTAAGAGCATCTTTAGTGTCATAGCCTGGGTACAAACAGTGATCAAAGAGTAAGAGTCAACTTTCTCCCTTCAAAATCCTTGTTCCTTCTTTTCATTTGGCCAACAATTGGGAAATGTAATATAATTTTGGCCAGCCAGGTAATCTAAAGTAAAAGGGCAATCAGAGGAGGATGCTGACACCTACACCTGCTTATAAGACATCTCAGTATTTTTCCACTTAGTAGGTGAAGTGTTAAAAAGTCTTTAGTCTAGACTGACATGTTACAATGCTTTTGATTTTTTTTGTTGCACCATTTTCTATTGATTAAATAATTTCTATCAGATATTAAGCTTCTTGTTATTGGGCACAGTATATAAATTATTCAAGAGCTATATAAATTCTTATGGCGGGCATGAATTTTTAAACCCTAATTTGGAACTGAGCCAAGACCTCTTCATTTCAAAATTGGTGTCCCCCCCTACTCTTTCTTCTGTCAGAAAACGAATACACATGTGCTTGTGATTTAAAACAACAACCAGAAGGTCCCATTTTAACCACCTACTGCTTATTTGAAGGGAAACATTAAAAAAAGAAAGGTTGCTAGACATATTTAGGAGTAAGCTACAGAGGTGTGTTTTTCTGCTGTCGAACCACTTCTCAGTCTTTGATTTATTGGGGATGAAAGGCTTTTCAAATGGCTGTTATTTATAGTGTGTAGTCGTGCATGCCTAAACACTACCAAAGACACATACAAAGACACGTGATGTTTAGCAGAAACCATGCTGAGGGATGATTCCTGTAGGCTGGACAAAATGAAGGAGGCATTTTTCATCAGCCAATGTCCTTTCCAGAGGAGTAAATTTCCTTTGCTCCACTGGCAATTATTTCTGCATCCCTGGCAAGCTTCATATTTGTGGGTTTATAGGTTCTCTGTTGTTTGTGTTTAGTGCTTTTATTTGCCTGTACCCTGCTTAGCATTGACTTGTGTTCCTTCTTGCTAATGCTGCCCTTTGTTTTCTGAAGATGATGGTGGCATGCATGGAAAATACAGACCTGTACGCCATTAAGAGAAGCTACCATTTTTCAGTGCCTTGCAGACTGCCTCAGCATAAGCACGGGTGCTTGTTCATGATGTCTGTTTTGCACTGAGCCAAACACTTCATGTGATGGTAGAATCATCGACCTCCAGGAGAGGCTTGGAGTTCTGAAATTACAACTGATCTCCAGACTGCTGAGATCATCCCCTAAAGAAAATGGATGCTTTGGAGGGTGGACTTTGTGGCATTATCCCCTGCTGAAATTCTCAACCTTATATGATGGTCTGAATTAATTTCCTGCAATTCAAATATTAGCAGCATTTTAAGAAGTTCTGTACTGGTGAAATGGCCAAGTTGATGCTCCATTTAACTTAAACTTTGATAATGTGCATGTGCAGTGTCAATGGTATTACTTCTTGTGGCACATGCACAGACCAAAAAGGATTGGACTATAGTTCCCAGACAGCACTGCAAGAGCACCTAAATCCCTTTAACATGATTGAGTATGCTTGGCTTTGAGAGTGAGGCAGGGAAGCAAAAGAGGCAAGCCCAACTCAGCATCTGTCCCCTTCCTCCATATTCAGCAGGATCAAGACAACCAAGGAAATAATTTTTTAAGAAAATAAACTGAGATATATGCCTATCAATTGTATTCAGTGAACAGAGGGGTGCAGGGAAGGATGATAGCCTTGGCCAAGGATTTGCAATCCAGATGAACATTGAGTCAGCCAAGCAGAATGGAGAAGGTTAGATCAGAGAGACAACCCCTGCAAATTCCTCCTTACTCCACCAAGCTGGACTAAAGACTTACTTAAATTGATTTTTAACATATCACAAAGAATGTATACGGGGAAACCTTTATTGAGCTGCCAGGGTCCTACTTGCAACATCAACATACTGCAGTCAAAATGGAGAAGTAATGAAGTGGTGTCAGAGACCCAGATCAACCCGCTTCCCCCCCAGCAGCCCTTTCCAGATAAAAGAGAGCTTGTATGGTAATTTTGTAGGGGCCAAGTTGGAGAATTCCAGGAGATTTGGGGGTGAAGCCTGGGGGTGGTGGGGTTTGGGAAGGAAAGGAAAGGAACTTAGAAGGGTTTAAAGCCATACAGATCACCCTGGCCCTAGTACACTGGCCCTGCTGCCTGCTCGGTGAGGCAGTGCGGGAGCTGTAGGGGTAGGGCCAATCAGGGTGCAGCCCTATTCCAACTCGGACAAGCCGGACCGTTCGTCCCCCGAGGCTCACAAATATATATAGGAACCAATGGATAAGGATGTAATTGGAACAAAACAGGTATAATGTGATCCTTGTTGTTCATCTCAGATTTCCCCAGGAGGGGTCATGGTGGGTGTTATCAGTTTAACTGAATAAAAGGCAGGCAAGCCTCCACCCATCCATCCAGAAGTTGTGGTCCAGGAGGCCTTTTGGAGTGTGAATGTGATTAGAAGAATTGGTTCTTATATTCCACTTTTCTCTACCCGAAGGAGTCTCAAAGCAGCTTACAATCCCCTTCCCTCTCCCCACAACAGAGACCCTGTGAGGGAGGTGAGGCTGAGAGAGCCCTGATATTACAATCAGAACAGCTTCATCAGTGCTGTGGCGAGCCCAAGGTCACCCAGCTGGTTGCATGTGAGAAAGGAGTGTGGGATTAAGCCTGGCTCGCCAGATTAGAAGTCCAGACTCCTAACCACTACACCAAGATTGCTATCTTGGTGGAATAAAACAAGACTCCACTATATAACATATCAAGTATACAGTCTTAGGCCATTCACTTACCATTCTCTAGTATTATATATGCCAGCATTCATTATCAATACCATTGGACAAAAAAGATAAGTTCCTCTGCAAAATAACAAATGGGCCCAAATCTGACTCTGAGAAAAATCACAATATTCAAAAAAATCCTGTAAATTATTTGATGTTCTAGATCAGTGGTCCCCAACCTTTCTGAGGCTGGGGACCGGCAGGGCAACTGCCCCGCCTGTGCAAAAGTGCCGCGCATGCACAAGTTTGGCCACGCATGGCACATGTGCGCATGCGTGGCCCGGCCGTGCATACGCAGTGCGGCCTGGGAAGTTTTTTTACTGCGGGGGGGGGGCGGGGAGAGGGAGCTGCGGCCCGGCACCATGGCCTTCGCGGCCCGGCACCGGGCCGTGGCCCGCAGGTTGGGGACCACTGTTCTAGATCATTCTGTTGCTAATCTAAAAGGCAGTATACTCACACAAAAGAGCTTCAAAGGGAGACTCCAATGAGAAACTACTGAATTAGAATTAGTCAAGAAGTTCAGCACTATCTTTCCTCCAGGTCTTAAAAAGTACCTGATACAGCACATCTGCCTCCCTGCTTAATTCTATGTTTTCCTAATTAGCTATCATTCTGTGTATCATGTTTAACCCTGTACAACATTTTATGTCTAGATTTTCCTTTCTGTGTCTATCAATAGTTGGGAGTGGTCCTGATCCATGCCAAGTGGACTGATTACTCTCCTAATTGGGTTTGGTTTTAAACTGGCCTCTCTGTAACATCTCCAACCTGCCCCCCCCCCCAATTTTGTGCTGTCTGTAGCTTCAAGTATAAAAACACCTGCCTACTGGATGAAACTTTCATGTATCTGATGAAGTGAACTGTGACTCATACAAGTTTATGCTGGACTACATTTTGTTAGCTTTTGAAGTACCAGTGGACTCCTGTTTTATTTTGTTGCTGAAGACTAACACAGCGAGACATCTGAAATTATCCTCAGCAGGAATATGAAACAGGTGAAACCCTCTGTTAGCTTTTAAAGTTTTCCACCAGAACCAATAGCTGCTCACTGGGCCATTTTGGATATAAGAATGGCATAAACCACTTCTAAACCACTTCTACCCATGTACCACTGTCACAGTCAGAACCAGGACCACATGGGAGGAACAGAAATCCCATTGCACACCTGATACAAAACACTGGTGGTGGCTGCAAGGAACTTATATTGAGTGAATCAGCAGGAAGGAAGGAAGGAAGGAAGGAAGGAAGGAAGGAAGGAAGGAAGGAAGGAAGGAAGGAAGGAAGAAAGAAAGAAAGAAAGAAAGAAAGAAAGAAAGAAAGAAAGAAAGAAAGAAAGAAAGAAAGAAAGAAAGAAAGAAAGAAAGAAAGAAAGAAAGAGCAAGCTGTATCACAATGACTGACACATAAGCTAGGCTGCTCAATGTTTAATTTTTTTCCAAGTGCATGTTCAGCCTTAAACAAACTGTGGAAAAAGAATTTGATTCATGACTGCATTAGGAATCTACTCAAGCAAAGCCCCTTGTCACAAATTAAATCATAAACCAAAAGTCAAACATGATTTGTGAAATTAACATTTATCGAGGAAATATTCCCCAGTGTTGCACTGTGATTAGTCTCTGGCATCCAAAATACCAACCATAATTCATAAGGTGCCTTAGAAACCGTGCCACCAGCACTGCCATCCAGACACGAGGCTTGATAGAAAGGTGATGCAGTAACCAGAGACTCATTTGTTCCTAGAGGGAGGATAAAGATGGGGGGGGGGGACTGCCGTGCTTTGCTATCAACATTGGCATTCTGAACCTTCTAATCCTGAGCCATGCATGCTATAAATAACACGTAAAACCTTTTCATCCTTCCACAGGCATGCTCCTTTACTGTTAGCATTATGCAAACCCCATTTATCTATTGATTGATTAGTTTTCTATATGTCAATCTTAACAGCTCATTGTAATAATGAACAATGATATTTAGCACAAAATCTGTGTAATTTTCTTTAAATTGTCATCATTAATCATAAAAGCTAGCTGTTTATACCCTGACAATGACCATTCTTCATTCCAGGTTCCTAGCATCTCTCTAAAGCATATTTTATTAACCCCATCTCGCAGATGAATTAACTGAGATTCAAAGAATCATGAGTGAACTGCCCAAATACAATGGTGGTGAATTAAAAACACATTTTAGGGCTAATGTTTTTGAAAAACTATTTGTAGCACCATTAATGCCTGTTTTAAAAAATAAAGTTTTAATATACAAATCCCACCCATCTCTTATATAAAAAAATTCTTTTCTGACTATGAGAATAACTAATCACTCATAATAAGCAGAAAGTAGAAGAAGAGCTGGGTTTTTGTACCCTACTTTTTACTAACTGTCTCAAAGTGGCTTACAATTGCCTAACCTTCCTGTCCCCACAACAGACACTGTGAGGGAAGTGAGACTGAGAGATCTCTGAGAGAACTGTGACTGGCGCAAGCATCACCCAGCTGGCTGCATGTGGAGGAGGAGTGGGGAATCAAACTCGGTTCTCCACTCTTTAAAGACATAAGCACAAAAACAATAAAATTAATGAAAAAAGAATTGCCTCCATAGCGATACATCCCTTCAAGAATAGTCATGTTACAGCCTGATCCTGTGCAGGGCTTGATGCACAAAAGAAATAATTATTGTTCTTAACTCTGTAGAACTAGGCTATTAGTCTGCTGTGACTACAAAGCAACAGAATTCTGTGGCACCTTTGAAGATCTGTTTTGTATGAACTTTCATGGGTAAGAATGGATTTTGTCAGATGCATCGAACATCAGACCTTGCATGAGGCTTACCACAGGCAATTACAGATGATCAATTTACCATGCAGAACATGTGGGCAAATTTGTTTATTTAAAAATGTATTAAAAAGGCCTGAAATACAGGTGAGCATGCCTATTTTTGTAATATTACATGATTTGCTACCGTATGAAGACAGTGGTTTGGAGCCTATGATCTATCAGCATAAAGCACAGGGTCTCCCCAACCCCAGCAACTATGTCAACAATGATCACCTAAGATGGCCGATAAGGGTGGCATGCTTCCTGATGGGAGGTCCAAAAAGATTTTCTGCACTTCGGGACTCAACCATAGACCTGGCGGAAGAGCTCCATCTTGCAGGCCATGCAGGAAGCCAGCAGCTCCCACAGGGCCCGCAGATCTCCTTGGAGCTCATTCCACCAGGGCCTTTTCAGTCCTGGCCCTGATCGAGGCCAAGTGCACTTCCCCGGAGCTGGGGACGAACACAAGTTGGTTCTCTGCAGAGCGCAAAGCTGTACAGGGGGCATATGGTGACAAACGGTCACTCAAATACGTGAGTCCCAGACCACGAAGGGCCTTAAATGTCAAAACTAAAACCTTGAACCAAATCTGGGTCGCAACTGACAACCAATGCAGCTGCCTCAGCACAGGCTGGATATGGGCCCTCCAAATTGTTCCTGTGAGGACCCTAGCAGCCACATTCTGCACCAGCTGCAATTTCTGGATCAGGGACAAGTTACAGAAGTCTATTCTGGAGGTGAACATCACATGGATCACCATTGCTAGGTGCTCAGAGGACAGACAGGGTGCTAGTATCCTCACCTGACAAAGATGAAAAAATGCCTGGCAGGCTACCTTCTTGACCTGTGCCTCCAAGGTCACTCCCTAGTTCCTGGCCTGAGGCATGGTGACCAGTTGCATCCTGGCCAGTACGGACAAACTTGCTTTCTGTTGTGCCTCCTTCCTACCCAGCTGTAGGACCTCTATCTTGGAGGGGATGAGTTTCAGGTAACTATGCTCAAGCCATCCAGCCATGACTTCCAAACATCTAGCAAATGGTTTGGGATGGGGGGGGATGGGGGGAGTCCAGGCAGCCATCCATGAGGAGATAGATCTGGGTGTCATTGGCATATTGATGACAACCCAGCCCAAAGCTGGGCCAACTGGGCCAGAGGGCACATAAAGATGTTAAAAAGAGTACGGGAGAGCACCACTCCCTGAGGAACTTTCTGAGGAACAAGTGTTACACATGGCAGGGCCCCTGCCTCACGAACTGGCATACTGTCTTCTACAAACAGTGGCACACCTCTATAGTCTAGGCTTAAGCCAAAGCTGTGAAACACTGTGAAAGTCTGCCAAGCCAGGTCAGACTCCATCTTAAAGAGCTTGCTCTTGGCCACAGGTCCTGAATGGCAGCCTCTGCCGAATACACCCCCTGACTCAAGACGGCTTTCCTCCTAAACCCCCACCCCCACCCCATTGTATTGCTGATTTAGTGGACCAGCTAAAACCTGTTTGCCCAGGGGCTCCTAGACAAACTTCTTTGTCTTTAATATGACTACTACTTGGCCCCTCTGCCATAGGAAATCTGTTCCCCAAACCCTGTAGCTAGATCTATTGAGACATGATGGCTTCCTTTTCTTAGACCCATCAATGGCCATCTGCAGACCTGGCCAGACACTGCCCAACATCCTGACCCATGGAAAGTTCTATCATGTGCTCACCTAGCCCACATCACATAGCCCCCTCCCCAAAAAACTATATAAACCGTGGCGGTACACAGCTACCCTGAGTGTCTTCTAACTCAGGATCCATTGGAACCTCCTGTCATGCTGGCTCATGTCACTGATCTCTGACTCTACTTTACGGGCATGGTAATTATACTGAACCTTCATTTCCCACCCTAAGTCTTCTCTATATGACTGCTTGATAGGTGTGTCAGATATATTTATGCTTTTATTATTTTCTTTCTAATAAAGACTGTTATTATTTTTACAATTTACCAACATTGTCTGCCTTGAGTTCTTAAGGGTTCAATTACTTTATAAACACTGGCATTTGATCCTTTAATGCTACGTTACCTCACTCTTGCTCTGCTAATTCCCCACAGCTTAATACAAGTCACAGGACATGTGTAAGATCGATTCTGGACAAGGAACATGACAACTAATTCCCCACTGCCACCCTCTGGGTCTGGGTCTGGAGAAAGGAGCATAGCCAATCAAAGGCTATGCCCCATATCCCCATCCTGGTGAGGTGGTGAATCAATAATTCGTGGTTGACCACATCAAAGGTGGCCGACAGATCTAACATAAGGAGTATGGATGACCCGCTCCGATCCAGTTGGTGCCAGAGATTATCCATCAGGGTGATCAGTGCTGTCTCCACCCCATGGCCAGGACAGAAGCCAGACTGGTATGGATAAGAGCCAAAATTTCTTCCAAGAATGCTAGGAGCTGGCCCGCAGTGGCCCTTTCAACTACCTTACCAAGAAACGCAAGATGCAAGACCAGGTGGTAGCTAAAACTCTGGTTGAGAAAACCTGGTCTAACATGACCTTTTTGAAAACATGGTTTGTCCATTGCAGTTAGCCCTTCTTTCTGCATTTGTACCAGTAGACATTTCTATAACTGGACTGCTCTTAGCCACAAATAGGGTTCTCAACTCCCAAGTGGTAGCTGAAGATCTCCCATTATTACAACAGATCTCCAGGTGACACACAAGCACACATAGCAGGTTTTGTTTAAGACCAGAGAAGGTTATTGAAGGAAGCCCTTTGAAAACCCCTGATTTGTATAAGAACATTTCATATCCAGTAGACATGCAAGGGACCTTAACTTGAATATAGATGTTGTTTACCACCCTGGTGATTGAAAAATGATATATAAACATATTTTATGTATATCTGTGTATTTTAAGACAACTGTGTGTGCTTAATATTGACCCCTGAGGAAGACCTCCATAGGTTAAAATGCGCTAGGTCTTTGGATGTTAGCACACAATTTAATTATGTTTAACCTATAGAAAAACAGTGTCACTCCCTGTTGTTTTGATTATTTTAATTACTTTTATATATTTGAGCTCCACAAATGAAATACATATATATTATATAAAGTTGTAGCTTTCTCAATCTTTTTAGGTTCTTGACACAGATCAGTTCACCAGGAGAAAATGGCCCCTCTAGTAGCTGGACTCTATGGCATTATAACCAAACCCCACCCTCCTCAGGCTCTATCGCTAAGAGTCCTTCCATGAACTCTTGTAACTATGTTCCTGAGTAAAAATTCACTATTACAGCTGTATGGCCAATGTGTGACCAATCAACACTCTTTTCTTTGATCATCAATTAATTAGAAAAAGAGTTGGTTTTTATACCCCACTTATCACTACTCAAGGGAGTCTCAAAGAGGCTTACAATCACCTTTCCTTCCTCTCCCTACAACAGACACCTTGTGAGGTAGGTGGGGCCGAGAGCTCTGAGAGAACTGTAAATGGACCAGAACCCAACTGGCTGCATGTGGAGGAAAGGGGAATGAAATCCAACTCACCAGATTAGAGGGCACCACTCTTAACCACTACACCAAAATGGCTATAGCTTATACAGATGTGATGTTAAAAGAGTATATCCAGGAAATTTTCATTCACATGCTCAAATACCCCCCCCCCCACTTTCCTTGCATGCAATACTATTAGAAATTTGAAAATAACATTTGGATCTCTTCTGTTTGCCCTTTCCAGTCCTGAAATCGTCACCCCTCCCCAAACACACATTTGAGTTAAGATTAATATGACTTGTCTTCCTGGCAACAAATTCGACCTTTCTGGCTTCTAACTAAAACTTGAGAGCTGCAGAAATGCTGACCATGGGCCAGACTCAGTGAATGATGGTGACAATGCTCTGGGAATAAGTTATATTAATTAATTATTCCCGCAAAACCAGCCAAGGGAGAACAAAACATTGATTTTTGTTTTGTAAGCCTAATGGAAAATTTGACTATTTTGACAAGAGTTTGGTTTTCAATTACTTCTTTAATAAAAGAAACAGGCTCAAATTTCAGACTGTAGAGGAATTTAATGACTTAATAGTGCAATCTTATGCACATCTACTGAGAAGTAAATCCAACTATGTTCAGTGGGTATGGTTGCCAACCTCCAAGAATTACAACTGATCTCCAGACTGCAGAGATCTGGAGAAAAGTTGGAAAGTTGATTCTATAGCATTATTTATTTATTTATTTATTTTATTTGATTTATATACCGCCCTCCCCGGGGGCCTATGCCCTACTGAAATCCTTTCCCTCCCCAAATTCTGCCCTGCTCAGATCTAGCCATTTCCCCAACCCAGAATCTGTATCCTCATTAATAAGGCTTAATCCCAAGAAAATCTGATCAGATTGCCGCACAACAGTTTTATAAATTGTAGAATCTGTTTAACTTCCATTTGGGTGGTCCCTGTTTGAATCACAATGGCTGTGAATAAACACCTCAATCATACTTTGCAGCATAATACAAGAACAATTTAGGGCTGCACTGAATCTTTTGATTTATGAGCTACCATTTGATGGGGAAAGGACAAAATATTTCCATGTAAAATCCTTCAACTGAGGAGAAATCCTACATTTCCTATTTACTTCAACTGCATGTGAATAGCAGCCAACCAGAGGTGCACACTGAATAAGATGGTATGCAATAATGCCATCTCTTCACTAAACCGCCAATCACTTTTGTCCATGTAATACTGTCACTGATAGCAAACACAGCAAGCAAATATTTTTGTAGACATGGCCAAAAATGTTCCCAGCACACCGTGAGTATAACCTTGGTGATGCTAATAATTTTATGAATAGGTGATTGCTTTAAGGTGAGTGTGATGTTGACTCTGTGATGAAATGCCACAAAAACAACAAATCACTCCACATCAGAAACCAAATACCAGTTGTGAACCTCTACATAATTCAGCACATTAAAAGAAAGCCATAAATAACTCTAACTAGAAGTTATAGTTACTATATATTAGTTACTAATAACACAAAAGTATGAACAAAAATGGGAAAAAAACTATTACCTATTTGAATACTTGATGTGTAGAGCCATTCATTAACCTACACTTCCATGTTAGGGGACAGTCAATGCATTTTCCCAACAATATTCCATTTTCCTTTCCTCCCTCTCCCTGTGCAAATGAATAATACCTACAAATATTTTTTATTTTCATAAACATCGTGCAGCTTTAAAACATGGGGGTGTTCTATCAACTTCAGGATGGCTATTTCCCGTTCCACCTGTAAGAGAAAAGAAAAACAGAAGGGAAGATTAGAATCACGTTTCACATTCAGTTAGGATACCCCACTGACTGCTCACCTTTTTGATTTCTCTGATGCTGTCCTTTTGAGGCTAGACTATCTTAGGGACAGCTTCCTGTTTCCAGCTTCTTCTGTTCTCCCTCTTGCCTGCCTATAGTATGATGGGTGTAGAGATACCTCCTGCATCTCCTTTCTTATATTTACTGCCTAGAATGTCCTCTAATAAACAGTGGTTATATTAGTTTAATAGCACAACCAACGACTGTGCTTTTTTATTTATTGTTTTTTTGCCTACATGCACTCAGTAGCCAGCAATGCCATGGACAAGAACTAGCTTAATTAAGCACTCAGCTAATTTTTCTGGATTTTGCTGATCCATACCACAGGTCCTATTGCTCAATCAATCAATCATTCTTTATTTTATGGTCATTCAAACCAAAATTCAAATATACTTGTAATTAAAAACTGAAGCAGTTCAAAAAGAGAGAAAACAATTAATAGCATAAAAGATTTACAAGTCTGTGTCCTATCACTCAATAACCATCACATCATCCACCACAGAATTTGAGTCCAAGGGCACCTTTATTGTCTGAGGAAGTGTGCATGCACACAAAATTACACACCTTGAATAAAACTTTGTTGATCTTAAAGGTGCCATTGGACTGCTACTTCAGACCAACATGGCTACACACCTGAATTATTGGCTACAGAATTTAGAAATACCAAAGTTTTTCCTGTTTTTTCGGGATAAAATAAACCAATTCCACTTGCCTACAGCAAACCAAGTTGCCATCCCCAGATTGATGCTGACAACACAATAATTGTACCTAACAACACCTGCCATTCCATCTCAGGTTTTACATGTTCATCTTCCAGAGTTACATATGCCATCAAATGTCAGCAATGCCTTTCCACTGTGTACATTCGAAAAACAGGTCAATCCTTACACAAAAATATAAATGGAGATAAATCTGACATTAAAAACCATATCAGTCAAAATCCAGTGGAAGAACATTTTAATCTTGCTACCTAAGAGTGGCAGTCTTCAAATAAAGACTTTTCAAGGGAAAATTGCAATGTGATTGCTGAATTTGAGTTAATTCACAAGTTCAGAAGAAAAGGCCCCCTCCTGCCAGAAATGAACAGAGACACAGGAATTTTTTTCACTACAGATGCTAATTTTCTTCCAACAAGCATCTCCCCTCTGCTCTAATAAAACTGATTACAATATCCATGGTACCTATGCATCCTTTACAATATTCTTTACAACAATGGTCCCCAACCTTTTTATCACCGGGGAACGGTCAACACTTGACAATTTTACTGAGGCCCGGACGGGGGTAGTCTTTTGCCAAGGGATGTCGCTACCGCCTGAGTCCCTGCTCCACTTGCTTTCCCGCCGTCCGCTGGGGGGGCTCTGCCTGCAGCAGCTGCGCAGTGCCACGCCAAGGGAGAGCCCCAGCCATGGTGGCCGCCAGAGAGCACAAAAGGTGAGCTGGCGGCAGAGTGGCAGGGCAGCCCCCCAGGCAGCAGCCAGAAAGGAGGACAAGGAGGAGTCGCAGACCAGTACCAACTGATCTGCTGACCGGCACCAGTCCCCAGACCGGGGGTTGGGGACCACTGCTTTACAACATATGAACATAAGAGAAGCTGTGCAAGATCAGGCCAATGGCCCATCCTGTCCAATACTCTGTTTCACACAGTGGCCAAAACCCAGATGCCATCAGGAGGTCCACCAGAGAAGCAGAACTACAGAAGCCTTCCCACTGTGGCCCCCCAAGCACCAAGAATCCAGAGTATCACTGTCCCCGATATATATCTTGAGGCTAATAGCTACTGATGGAGGTTTCCTGGAGCATCAGAGGAAGGAAAAATCAAAATGCTCCTCTCAGGGGAAAACACTAACATTTCTAACCAGGTAACTAAATATTGACTTGCAGGTGTGCAGTTTGGCTCAAGGATGACGCTCACACAAACTAACTTTTGGCAAACAGGCCACAGCTTTTATTTAACAATTCAACATCAAGGTGTTGGCATAAGGGGAACAGGCGTCTAACTCATCGACCTATGGTCATCCAACCTTCTCCATTTGGCAGTGCCCTGGGATTCACATCCCTCACTGGAAACAGGATCCCTTGCTGCCTGGAGTACCTATAAAGGTGACCTGAAATGGCTCAGGAGGCCTAAACCTCTTCCAGGCCATTTCAAGCCACCTGCCTCTTTTGAGGCCCTCCCCATGTTTCGGGACAGTCTCCCAAATTCTAGACTCCTCCTTTCCCCTCGCCGAGGCCGGCCCCTTGGCAGGGAGGGCGGTGGGGGGACAGGCTTCTGGGCAGCCTGAAGCCACAGTATCGGGCAGGAGGGGTGGGGGAGAGGCTTCAGGGCGGCCAAAGGAACTGGGCAGCAGCCTGGCTCCTTTGCCCGCCCTGAAGCCACGGAATCGGGCGGGAGGGGGACAGGGGGAGAGGCTTCAGAGCCTCTTAAACAGACTGCATTAACTTGATCCCAATGTATTTTCACAGTTCTAAATTCAGTTTATGTTCATGTACCTTAAATAATCAGGATTTTCACAGGATTTTGTTGTTGTCATTGGTGTCATCATAGCACCCCTCCCTCTTTTAGTTTCCCCCCCCCATATGCTTATATCAATATCATGGCTGATTTTCTTTTTAAAAATCTGTACTTAAACATTTTTATATTGATACAGCTCTGTACTGATAGCTTTAAGAGCTTGTCTGAATTCCCAGATTTCATTTTTTAAAAGCTAAGTGTTTTGCCTCCTCCCTCACAGTAAGGGAAAAAGCATTTCTTCACAAGAGGAGAAGCTAAAGCTTTGATTTTAAAAAAAAGTAAGCTGAGGATTCAGAACACTTGTGAAAACTAACATTACAACATTAGTGCACTGGTATATTTATCTAGGGGTTCCATTTTTAAAAATAAAAAACAGAAACCATTCATCCTCGTAGGGGAGAAGAGGGAGTGGTTTGATGATGATGGTGATGATGGTCAAATCATCAAGAAGTGAGATGGAGGTAGGTGGGAATGAGTGAGACAAAGAAACAGAAAACACAACTCAAAATTGGCTTTTTGAAAAAGAACAAGGTAAGAGTGGTCTCAAAAGAACCAATGGGGGAAAAAACAGAAAACAAAATAACACTTAAAACAAACAAAAAACTAAAGGCACAAGTCGCTTGAGGAAATTAGGGGACAAACCAAAGGAGAATTTCTAAAATCCTGCTTCATACTCAGGATTTTCCCTAGAACCAATTTCCCCATCTGCCTCAGGAAAAAAAAAAACCTACCCTGCTCTGTGGTAGTGTAGTTTGCCAAAGCAAAAGTGACAGGTTGCTGTCAAGATGCAGTACCTTTCTAATGTCCCATGGCAGCTGAGCGTTTTTGCGTTCATTCTACCTATGCTCCAAGGTCAGATCAGTTCAGGGCACATGTTGCTGTTTGTCCTACTGCTTAGCTGCCTCCCCAGATGTTACTAGCCCAGCCAATGGAACCCAGTTCCGGTCTGAACAGATTTGATCTACACCACACTGAGCTCATCTGGATGCTAGTCCCTAGCCACCAAGGCAGTGGTTTAGACCTACTATTGTAGCCACAATATTATTTCAACAGATTGCCTCTGTAAAAGCACCTTTTGTGTGTCACATTTCCATGTTGGGCAGCAAACATGGGATTATCTCACTTTATCCTTTGAATGGGGTTATGCTCAGCAATGGTGACTTGGAACTTTAAAGGCTGAGCAGAGATTTTGCACATCCAATTGCAACATCATTGCCAACACAGATGCCAGGCCTAATATAGGAGTCAGGAAGAAATAACTGTACTTACAAAAATAGAAACACATCTTACATGACATATTCATGTAGGTACATTTAACTTATTGTAAAAAGATAGGTTAACTTACAGCTCCACTTTTACATTTTTAAATGACTAACAATCTGGTATGATTCATGAAATGGTAGAATACACCCCACTGCAGCATGGCCTCCTAAAGAAAGCACCCTGAGATCTCTTTGGTGTCTCTGAAGCGACACTGTAGGTCGGGAGAGGTTAATGGGTCCATCTGATTCTTTTTATAGCAGACAGTTTATGAGAACTGAGACTACTCATGCAGATGTTTATGCTTGTAAACTCTGGTCCAGGTCCTATACACACAGTGGAGATAGCACACATACCAGAAGTTCACTCTTCCCCAGCACTTTAAGAGCATCACTGAAGCAACCACATAGTCCCTTGTCCTCAACATCCATCCCTTACAAGCAATAACTGAGACCAAGTGAATTTCCCTTCAGCAAGATAAGGAATAGTGTTTAGCAGGTGCTTTATGGAAGTTGATTAGACAAACAATTTAAGTCCTCCTAACACAACACACCACTGAGCGGTCTTTTGTTCACTGAAAAATAAACTGTCTGGAAGCTGAGTGCTACTTTGCTGAATCACTGAAGTAAGTAGTACTCATCCAAATCTTTCAAATGAAAAAATGGTGATCATCAGCAAGCTACTTAAGTTCTTCTTTCAAATTCATTTTAATGACCCCCCTCCCCCAGATTTGTAGGTATCCATTAAAGTATGTCTATACTTCTTTGGAGGCTGAGCATTCCCCGTCTCTCTGGCAGTCTCATGCACTGGAGAAGGCTCGTCACATCATTGACAGTGGATCCCAGCTACATTTGCCCTAAGAATAAAATCAGGGATTTTCCTTTCAGTCTGGCCCTCTGCACACTGAAGATTCATTGCTTTCGGAAAAAACCTCTGCTGCTGACAATTGTGGCAATACATCCAGTCTAAGTGAGTGATGTGATGCTCACACTCTCTCAGGGTATTTCTTAGTTACTGTCCAAAAGCCTAAGAGAACAGGCATGGAAAAGCGGAGATTTACAGCTTAAGGTATTCAGACAAAGAAAATACAACATTCCTGATGTTCATTTACAGTATTTTCAGATTTACATTCAATTCCAGGAAGAAACAGATAACAAACCAAATATTTATTTGCTTCCAAGATACTAGAATATGGATTTTGCACAATAAAACCAAAGTAACATTAATACAAATAGAACTTTGAAAGAAAGTGGGGAGATTATCTCAGAACCAAACGTGCTTCCAACATTGACAAGATCATCCAAATTGATCCCATTTTTGATTGCACTTACAGAGCTACACCCCCCCCAAATTATGATTGGTTAGGAGGTACTAACATTGGCTTCTAAACCATGGTTTGTGCTTGACAATAGTGTTAACTGTAGGGCAATTTCTAAATGCAAAAATTGCACTTTATTCAGTAGTGCCATCCCTTTTCGTCTCCTGCATACAGAGAAGGAAAAACAGACTAAGAGAAAATTTTCAGTTCCACCTGCGTTCAACTCTTGATGGTACATTCTAAGGAATCCCTTAGAGAGAGAAATCAGTTTGGTGAAGTGGTTAGGAGTGCGGACTTCTAATCTGGCAAGCCAGGTTCGATTCTGCACTACCCAATATGCAGCCAGCTGGGTGACCTTAGGCTCGCCACAGCAATGATAAAGCTTTCTGACCGAGCAGTGATATCAAGGCTTTCTCAGCCTCATCCACCTCACAGGGTGTCTGTTGTGGGGAGAGGAAAGGGAAGGTGACTGTAAGCTTCTTTGAGCCTCCTTTGGGTAGAGAAAAGTGGCATATAAGAACCACCACCACCTCCTCCTCCTCCTCCTCCTTCCTTTGCCACCTCTCCTGCCCCTTCTCTGCTAGCAGTGATTCACCAAGTCAAATGTGATCCAGAGACTTCAGCCTTTCGGGTGGGTGGGGGGTTTAAAAGGCAGGAAAATGGCAAGAGTGAAAGGGAAGAATTGTATGAAAGATATATTTTATTTCAGAGTATGGTTTAGAGAATACAATAAAGCTGCTGGATAAAAATGGGAGGGGGGAGTGGAGAGTGTAAAAGGTTTATTTTGCTTCAGAGTTGACAAATGTAGGAATTCCATGAAGGGACCAGACATACAGGAAGAGGGAGACTGATGATCCTGGGGAGAAGGAGGTGGTTTCTCTTACATTTACAGCTGCTCACTATCAAACAGGTTGCATATCTAGGCTTTGGCAACAGCCTAGCAATGCAATGCAAGGGATTTTGGGATCATATCTGGGGATTCTGCCAGGAGGCAGGAAAGGAGACAAGCAGCAGACTAACTAGGATTTACACCACGAAAAGAGGACAGTTCGAAAGGAAGATAACAGCAGAAGAAAGAACCTACCCTAAGCTGCAACTAACAGATAAACAATTTAACAATAAGTAAAAATGGAAATACAGTTTATCGTATCTCTTCTTTTAATAGAAATCAAACAACCAAAATGGACTCTAGATTTGAAAATGGTACAAACGATCACCCATAAGCTTCATGGAAAAGCAGGGAATCAAGCTTTATTTATTTAAACATTGATTAGTCATCTTTCTAACTTATGGAGTTCAAGGAGGCTTGCAATATAAATAAAACAACAATAGAAAACAGAAATTAAAATCACAGTTTAAGAATACCACCACATTAATCAAATTCAGACCTAGATGCAGCAATCTTTAACCGCCTCCTAAAGGGCAAAATTGAGGGATTCAGGCTTGTACCAGAATTATGGGGCTGTCACTGAAAATACCCTCTCTTGTGCACCCACCAAATAAGCTTCTTTGGTTGACAGAAATGTCAGGAGAGCCTCTCCCTGTGATATTAATCCCTGGCCAGAAATGTATGGGAGAAGATGGACCTTCAGATACCCCTGTCCCAAGCCCTGTAAAGCTTTAAAGGACAAAACATACAGCTTGAATTGAACTTGGGAACACATCAGTGGCCAACGTAATTGCTGTCATATCATTGGGTCACACACTTCTATAGCTGGCTCTGACCAGCAGTCTGGTTTTTATTTATTTTGATTTATAATCTAATTTATATGCAGCCCTTTCTCAGAGGCTCAGGGTAATTTACAAAGACAGTCTGCACTAGCTGCTGCCTCTGAGCTCTCTTCAGGAAGTTACATTCCAGTCTGAATGTAACTAAGCCATGAATCAGACTGAGCCAGGAATGGATACAGATGATGCCCTAGCCAAAACTCAACAAAAGTACTCCAAACCACGACAGTTACCTGGGGATTGAAGGGGATGGCTCGGTCAAGTAGCACTCCCAAACAGCGAACCCATGTTTTTGACTGGAAGAAAAGAGAGTTCTACTAATCCAGAAACCTTCTACTGTGTCAGAATTCAGTTTCAGCTTGTTCATTCTCATCCGGTTGATTACTGACTCCGAGCCCCAGTTCAGAACATCAGTAGCATGTTTGGAAGTCAGAGGGAAAAAGGTAGAGCTAGATATCCACAGCATATTGATGGCACTCCAGCCAAACCTCCTGATAGTCTCTTTCAGTAACTTCACATAAATATTAAATAAAATGGGGGATAAGACACAATGGGGGAAACCCACAATTCAGTGGCTATGGGGCAGAGAAGGAACCCCTAAGGATTGCATTCTGAGACACAGGACTCAAACCACAATACACAGTACTTCCCACTCCCAGTGAAAAGAGACACCACATTAGTTATCACAGTGCCTCAAGGAGTATAAGATTGCACTCTTTCTCCAAGCTTATGGTTGAGGCCAGGGCAGTTTAACACCATACAGACCTCTCTCCTCTCCTCTCCTCTCCTCTCCTCTCCTCTCCTCTCCTCTCCTCTCCTCTCCTCTCCTCTCCTCTCCTCTCCTCTCCTCTCCTCTCCTCCATTTACCTTTTTAATGGCATGATTGATCAGCCTCACTTTTGAATTTTTTTTGTCCATAGTGTTGTAGCATAGTGGTCCCCAACCACTTTATCACCAGGGACCGGTCAACAATTAACAATTTTACTGAGGCCCGGGGGGGGGTAGTCTTTTGCCGAGGGATGTCACCACCTCTTGAGCCCCTGCTCCACTTGCTTTCCCACTGGTGCCCCTGACTTCCCACCGCCTGCTGGGGGGCACTGCCCGCAGCAGCTGCACAGTGCCACGCCGAAGGGTAGCACCAACCATGGCGGCCACTGGAGAGCACCAAAGGTGAGCTGGTGGCAGAGAGGCAGGGCAGCCCCTGAGGCAGCAGCCAGGGAGGAGGACGAGGAGGAGCTGCGGCCCGGTACCGACTGATCCATGGACTGGTACCGGTCTCCAGACTGGGTGTTGGGGACCACTGATGTAGCGGACATCCTTCCCACTTGGGTTTTCCATATCCTAGTCTCAAATGCTATGTATTATTGCTTCTCTACCTTGTCATTTTTTAATCCTACCTTTTTTTTTTTATCCTTCCCTACATGATTCTTTGTTCCTCCAGTGTTCACAATAACTTTATAAGGAAGGTTAGGCAGAGACACAATGTAACTAGTCCAAGGTTCCTCAATGAGTTTCATGGCTGGGTAGATATTTGAACCCAACCCAAGTATACCAGGTCTCAACACAAAACAATACCACCACACTGGTTTCCAATGCTTTCCCCCCAAAAAATGGCTACCTGAAAAATCTGAGAGCAGACCGTTAAAGGTAGCTGGATTTGTGGGCCACAAGTAAAAGTAAAGTTTATTTGTTTACATTTATTTTAGGCAACAGAAAATGCTGGTGATGAGATAGCAACAACATAAGAAGTTCAAGGGCTCTGGAAGCTGTTTGTTCTCATGGCAGATAAATTTAACTTCTCATATCGTTCCTTTCAGACAAGCTAAATAATGCAGTTGGGATCCTTTTCAGTGACCATTTCCAAGTGGATTTCACATGGCAAAATCGAGTTGCAAAGTGTATTGAAAGTGCATTATTTAGTGTGTGTGAAAACAATGAGAACTGTGGAACTTGACAATTACAGGGAGAGGGGCTTCTTCTGCCCCAGGCTCCAGTTCTAAACAGGGCCCACAGTTATGACCTCTGTTTCTGCAGCAGTTCCAAGCAGACTGTATTTGGTCCAGCAGACCTTCAGTAGGAGCCTCTTAGAACAACCAGAGCCCACCTTGGATTGGGTTTCTCAGCCTCACCAAACTGGGATTAAGTATGAGAAATCAGCTTTTATTCTCACAGTTATGTCTACTTTTAGTTATATGTATGTATTATGCAGGGATGGGTTTAAGCAAAAAGTATATATATTTGGACTGCAAAGCGAACAAACTGGGCAGTCCTAGAGGAGATCAGCCCTGCCTGCTCCTTAGAAGGCCAGATCCTGAAGATGAAACTCAAATACTTTGGCCACCTCATGAGAAGGAAGGACTCCCTGGAGAAGAGCCTAATGCTGGGAGCGATTGAGGGCAAAAGAAGAAGGGGACGACAGAGAATGAGGTGGCTGGATAGAGCAAACTTAAATGGACTCCGGGTAATGGTAGAGGACAGGAAGGCCTGGACGATCATTGTCCATGGGGTCATGATGGGTCGGACACGACTTCGCACGTAACAACAACAACAACAAATATATTTATTTTATTTATATTTATTTATATTTATTTACCGCCACTCCTGAGGCTGGCTCGTGGCAGGTCACAAAGTCCATAAAATGATTTAAAACCCCCATAAAAGGACATAAAACTCCTTACAATCATGACAATACAATACAACAAACATGGTGAAAAATATAACTCCCCCCCCCCACGCTAACTACTCAAGGGGCTGGCAGGAAGGAGGTCTGAATAGTTACGTGTAAATTAGTACCAGATGTTAGTAGCACTAAGCAATAAGATGGAATAAAGGCATAAATAAAATATCATGGTATAAAAAGGGGGACCTCTCGATCTTCCGTACCAACCCCAGCCTCAAGCATAGACCTGGCGGAAGAGCTCCATCTTGCAGGCCCTGCGGAATGCTGACCGATCCCACAGGGCCCGCAGCTTTCCCGGGAGCTTATATTTAAGGTATGTTAGGGAAACACCCCTAACAGTCCAAAGTGTGGGAACATCTTCAGTGTTGTATAACCTAGGCCTAAAAAGCCACTTTTGAAACCGGCATGTCTAATAAATAAAGCAGAGCCCTTAGAGACAACGTTTCCATCCAGGAACTGGCCTTTGGTTTCTTTGTGACCTTCAACAAGTCAATGATTGCTCTATGACATTCCTCATTGGTGACATGAGATATTTGGTAAAATTACAACAGTTATCAGCTCTGGATTGCGCTACCTGGGAACAGGGGAAATCAGACTCAGCTAAAATTGCAAGGATAATAAATTTCAC
Source organism: Paroedura picta (assembly GCF_049243985.1). NCBI lineage: Eukaryota > Metazoa > Chordata > Lepidosauria > Squamata > Gekkonidae > Paroedura > Paroedura picta. The sequence goes on along the minus strand of NC_135370.1, from coordinate 87,254,215 downwards.
CTGCCTTTGTCTTCACTACTCTCAAATGAAATGCTTGTCTGTATTTATTATTGCCACTCTGTGTAACTGAATTAAATACTGAAAGCCAGGGATAATGACAAGATCTCTATCCAGATTGCTGTGGAAATTGATACAATGCTGCTATAGCTCTTTTCCCATTCTACGGAAACGTTACAGAGACACTGTGTAGTAGTTCTGTCTAAAGCTTGAAGTGCAGACATGATTCCTAAATTATCTCATCAACAGCAAATGTCTGAGAACATGATTTCTCATTTCCAGGGAAACACCAGGTGCTGAAATAGGCGGGACACAGCCTCTAGTAATTCTACAACTGGATTACTTAGGAGAACAAAGTGGCAATACATATCAGCAGGAAATCGGGAGTTTTTTTAGGCGATTGAAATAAAACCCAATGGTCCTTAAATGTAGGGTATTCTCCCCCTGACCCTTGCCAGCAATTTGGTATCACTTTTATGCCTCCTTGTTCTAGAAGACTGGTATATTGCTGCCTGGCTCCAAGCCAAGAAAGGCAAGAGTCCTGCAGGGCTGGCTAGTTTAATGCCACTACAATTAGTACAGAGTTGACCAAACTTTAAACAGCTAGAGAGAGTGGCCCTGGGAATCTACAGAAAACAGGAATCATGGAGAGGTATTTGCATAATATTAAAGAGATACATTCATCTGCCACACCACCCCAGGGCACCAGATTCATTTCAAGTCTTGTTTTTCTGCAACAGACTTTTTTCCAGGTGGTGACGGAAACCATGGTGCTGGAGACAGTGGTGAGAAACAATTGCAACATATCCACAAAGACAAATCACTTAGTTTGTCACCTTGCAGGTGCTGATTAGAGTTTTTGGGGGTCTGAGCAGGGAGCTGATTAGCTACTATGATGCTTCACTGACTCAGTTAATGACAGAGACCAGTGCAAGGGCTGTATTGTCCTTGTGAGGAGTAATATAAAATCTTCACTATGGTCCCAAACCCCTGACCCCAGTCCTTCTTCTGTCAGGGAGAAAGAGTTATCTTCAGCTTTAGGCTCATTTCACAGGAATGGCTATGGTGAGAAGCCCCCTTTCTTTCCCAGACTCCTGGTAGAATACTCCAGAACACACTTGCCCAACAGATGGTAACTGAGGCAAATACATGCTCATCTCTTGCATGGGCAATATGAATTTGTTTGCATTTATTCACCTCAGCATTTGTGACAAGCTTAGGTCAAGAAAGCTGGATCTGTGTGCCATAAATTGATGGAGACAAAGTATTAGTGTTTCCATTATTTCTCTCTCTCTCTCTCTCTCTCTCTCTCTCTCTCTCTCTCTCTCTCACACACACACACACACACACACACACACACACACACACACACACACACACAGACATTTTCTGCACTCAGGACTCACCCAGCTGTCATGTCATGATGCTTCCTGCATTTCAAGTTCAGCATCACACCCGCAGACCATTTCCAATGTCCGCATTAGGAGTCTTTGGCTCCCTTTGCCATCTGTTTGCTCCCAGTTTGAGCCCCCATATTTGCCTCCACATTGAAGCTGGAGGACAGGAAGTAGAAACTTCCTGGCAGCCTTTTCCTCCCTTCTGTCTTGTCAATCCTTGTCACATGATGAAAACAGCCAATAATCTGCCAGTGCCATTTTGCTACTTCTGAATGCCCTCCCCTTCCATACCTGATGTCTTTCTTTTCAAACCCAACCACAAGGGCATTATTATGTTATTCCACTATAAGAAGCTCTTTCCTCCCCTGCCACCGTGCACTCCCATTTGTTCTAACCCTTTCTTTAGAAGCCCATTGTGAGAAGCCAAATGTTTCTCAGTCAGTCTACAAGCTGGCTGGGAAGCCATCAAGGATGAGGATCCTGTGACCCAAGGGTGGCGGGGTTATGTGGGCATGCATGGCATGGCTGACAGTCCTAATCCCCCACCCAACCACACCCACTTCCCTGGCATGTTCTGATATTGATGTAATCGGGTGGCCTTTTTTGCTCTACAGAGGTGACTGTAGTGGCTTGTTGCCCTGGCAATAGGCTCAGTGCTGTGAAGATCAACAGAGGCTCTGGCAGCTCCTGCTTCCCTCACAGGCTTGCAAAACATCTTTTTTTTGGGGGGGGGCTGTTTGGCAGCAAGGGAGAGTGCAGTCTGCCCAAGCCTATGAAGTTGCATCCCTAAGAGATCATGGTGGCCAAGGCTCATTGTCTCCTGATCAGCTGGGAAATCACTGTAGCCCCCGCTTGCCTCTTGTCCTCACCATTGTCTCATGGTTAGGGAAAGCAAGAGGGCAAACTGCTCCAAAGGGGGGGGGGTTAAAATCCAAGCTCTTCCATTTGCTGCATCAACTCCCCCTGGTGCACATGGGAAGGAGGACTTTAATGGGAATTCTGGTGTTTCTGCTTTTCCCAGGGCCTGGGGGGTGGGGGTTCAGTTACAGCCTCCAAACTTTCAGGGTAACTCCAGGAGGCTCTCCCTTGAATCCCCTCTGAATTTCACAACGATTGGCCTATGGGGTCCACTTCCAGGGGTTCCAAAAGCAGGTACCCCATCTCTCCATTCTATCCAATGGAGAGTCTTTCCCTTTAACCATAACCATAGGAAGCTTTGGACAGCAGAAAGCTTTTATTAGCTTTTCAGTGCCACGAAAGTATATTTTAAAACATTTCAGTATGAAGCTGATAGAAAGAAGCACCCACCCACATTCACAGTCGGCCCCCTTTTGAATTCTTTATACATTAAAGGAAGTATGTGCTAGCTATTGGAACAAACGTGCAACACTCAAGAAGCTCAGTGACCTTGTTCAGGGCAAACAGCACCATCACAGACCATTATCCAGGGCTTCTGAGAAAAGTCAAAGGACAACACATGCATAAGTCAACAAGTCAACTCTGCATTTTTCATCTATCACGGTGGTGGTAGGGTGAGGCCTTAGCTGAAGTTCTGCCAAAAGCACTTCTTTGATTGATGAAGCCAGCCTGACCTAGCCTTACCCCCCTTCCCTAGTGGGGTTTCAACAGACTTCACTAGCAGTGTTACCCACACCTGCAACATCTCCCTAACCCCTGTTTGTGTTTTCCAGCAGCTGCACAGCCTGGGTTCAAGTTCAGTGAGTTATTTATACAGATGTGGAAGAAACTAGGTGGCAAAGTAATAAGAATTCCAGGAATGGGGAAGGGTCCCTCCACCAATCAATTGTATTTGAAGAATACATTGTGTATCTATCTACCCTCCTGCAGATTTCTTAGCAATTATTCTTACATCTTCTTTCTGTTTTGGTGTTTATTTTATTTATAATTTATTTTTTACTTATATTTGTTGACCGCCACTCCTGGCACAGCTGGCTCGTGGTGGTTTACGTCCATTTAAAACCCCACATAAAACAATACCCAACCAAATTTAAAAAGGTCTCAGATGGCAGGAAAATATTATTGTAGGATACTAGTTCATCCCCCACCTCAGTTCACAACTGCTGGCCCTCCAGGTGGCAGCTCCCCGAGTATCCAGGCCAACACTTTGGTGAGATACAATAATAAGACACTCAGATGATAGCAGCTAGAACTAACTTAACTGACAGGCAACTGCATAAGACAGTCCTGAACAGCAGTATATAGGGAACAGAATGTAGAATCATAGAATCATAGAGTTGGAAGGGACCTCATGGGTCGTCTAGTCCAACCCCCTGCACTATGCAGGACACTCACAACCCTATCACTCATTCACTGTAACCTGCCACCCCCCAGCCTGATCTTGCCCTATCTCAAAAGCTCAGCTGGCTCAATACTTGGATGGAAGACTTCCAGAGAAGGTTTTGCAAAGGAAGGCAATGGTAAACCACCTTGGTTTAGCCACATGCCTTGCAATTCCTATACATTTGCCATAACTTGGCTGTGACTTCATGACCTTTCACACACACAAACACACACCCTTCACTGAGCCAACAGCCCACACTGGCACTGGTAGTAGAAGAAAGTACATGGAATACCAAGTAGGCCACAAGGAGAATGTGATAGCCAGAAGCAGCCAGTTGCTTTCTGAAGACCCAGGGCCATAATTCACAGATAATGCTGCTGAAGCCCAGCTGGTCCTAAGAGATTCAAGATAAATATTTAAGATTTGAATTTTAAATGCTTTTTAGCATTTGAAATGTTTTAACATTTGCCACTTTGGGGGCCTTGAACTGGGTGGAAAAGCAGCACATAAATGTTTTAAATAAATAAACCAAATATCCTTTGGGATCCTTCCCTAGATCATTGAGCAGGCTATGTATAGCTTGAAAACGTACCATTGATGCAAGAATTAGTTCACTTTCTGGAGAATTTTTCTAAGTCAATTTGTTATTTATTCCCTTAAGGAGCTTGATAATATTATTACTTCTTGCGGGTCCACTGTAGAAGCCACCTTGCAAAATAGGGGTATACCAGATCATTGTTTGGACTTCAGTAGGAACTAGCCTGTTGAACTGTTGCCTGAACCAGTTTTTGTATCAAACTTGTTGGATTGTTGTATTATTGTGCATAAATGTATAGTATTATTTGATTATTATTGTCTTTATAAATGACTATTTTGCACTTTTGGGAAGCATTATTTACTATAGTTTCAGAACATCCCACTGGGACCTGGAGATCCCCCAGAATTATAGCTCACCTCCAGACTACAGTTCTCCTGGAAAAAATGGTTACTTTGGAGGGTGGATCTATGGCAGTGGACCCAACTGATGTTCCTGACCTCCCTAGGCTCCAACCCCAAATTTCCAGAGGTTTCCCAGCTTGGATCAGGCAATCCTGCCTCCCCATCCCCTGTCAGTAACTACTGGGGACTTGGTAACCCCTCCTTAATTTTCTAGACCAAACAGGTTTTAGAGAAAAATTAACTGGATCCAAATATTTGGGGCCTTTCTGCATACCATAAATATAATGAAATGCTTACCTGCTGAAGATGCTACATTTTTGGCTTTTCTCCTGAAGTGGCCAACATCCAAGCAGCATCCAAGCAGCAAACTGCTAGCAACATCCTCCCTTTTAAAGCGCTTGCTGAAGAATTGCTTAATTCCCCAACCTAAAAAGCCAGAGCTACCGGAAAGCAACCAACAGGCCACGTGTATCTCTGCCTCAAATGTCCCGCCCTCGTACCCACCTCCCTCTCCCTTCTCCCAGGGACAGGTTTCTTTTTTTAAGCAAACTGCCTAGAACAACAAATTGGTGTACAAGCATGCAGGCAAGGCAAAAATTTGTTTTCCCCAAGTAGTCACACAAAACATGCCTCTCTAAAGTCCCCCCCACCCCACAATCAGGAACAAAATTTCTTTTTTTCAGTATCAAGACTCATGAGTTCATAATGGGTTGCATTCAAAAAGCACTATGCATCTATGATTAGATGCATAGGCGTTTCAACGGAGAAGGTTTGATTAAAAAAATTAGTGGGCATCACGGGCCCTTTAAAAGGTTGAAAAGGGGATTGGGTGCCTAGCTTGACTGACAGGTGGAAGAGAGTCACATGTAAAGCGTGTTGCTCTCTTCTGCCATTTCAAGCAGACATGCAGGGTGCAAGGAGAGTGAACAGGTGGCAGACAAAAGTGAGACAGACAGATGGTGCGGAATGGCCGGAGGCACGATTATTTTTAGTGCTATGCTATTACGCTGGTGTAACACTATTTTTAAAGTTGTGTGGAAATGCTCTTTGTCTTAAATACTGTTGATGTCTTAGTCCTTCTGTAGGGAAACAAAAAGCAGGATATAAATTATATAAAACACTCCCCAGTCATTTGGGTCCACTGCTGCCTCTCCTTGCTGTACTACTTCAGCACCTAGAACCACAGTATTTCCTGCCCTCTGAGACAGTCATTGCAGCATGATACTTTGTGCCTTTGTCAACACACAGCTTCCCTCCAAGGATTCAGAGCCTCACCATGACCCATTATGCACAGCAGCAGCCACACCAGGCTGCCACTGTTCTGTTGTGCTGGGGCAAAAAGCCCTGCCGCCCCCCAATTATACACAGCAGTGGAGCTTCCCCAGCGCATGCCGGCTGCCCTGGCGCAATGGCCCCATGCAAGTAATGTGGGACCGGAAGCGCCAGGAGCGCTTTGAAGCAGCGGCAGTGGGGGGGGGGGGAATCAGGGGCATGGGCCTTCCACTACATGATGGCGGGGAGCAGCATGCTGCTCTCCCACCATGGTGGGGGTGGCAGGATGCCCCTGTCAGCTTCACGGAGCCACAGAGCTGGCAGGAGCGAGAGGTGTCCCTGCAGGGACGATGTAGGTTGGGGGAGAAGCCAGGCATAAAAGCCCAGCTCCTCCAACTATGCACTAGGCTGGCACTCCCAGGTCCACAGAAGAATCCACGTTTCTTTAACGCAGGTCTTCTGACAGCCTGAGTAGGGCCAGGCCTCAGATGGCGGCGAGGTCGGGCATAATCGGGGATTTTCCCCGAAGCCCTGTTGCCACCATTTGTTCTGGCCCATGCATAATTTGTCTAAGAGTTGCTGAGCAAACTCCGATTCTTTGAGTAAGTTCACACATGTACATACACATGTACAGACAAACAGATACGTTCTGTGTATATGAAAGACCTCTGCATAATTATAATTACACAGTCCCATGAAATAACTGAAGGAGGGAACTGTGATATTTCAGTCCAAACCTTTCATTGGCTTTTGTCTTAGGCAACTCAGGGTGCACAGTAGCAAAGTGAGCACACATACACAGGCAGGAAGAAAGGGAAAATACTGTATCAAAAAAGCCAGCCCCTGGGTTGACAGCAAAACTATCTGTACACAGACAACCCAGCATCACCTCAGGCTCGCTGTGTGACAAAGAGGATAACATCAAACTTCTCAAGCCCCTTTAGAGAAAACAGATCTTCCTTGCATTGGCAGTAAGAGCAGCATCAGCATCCAATCTTTCCTCTAGTGCCTTTGCCATCCAGGATCTATCCTGGCAGGGAGCTGAATGATCAAAGCAGCAAGAAAAGATCACTTTCTTTTCAGGTTATTCTGCTTCCCTCTTTCCACACATATCACCTCCCACATTTCCCTCTGATTAGTGAAGACACTGGTGCCATTCTGGCAGCCAATCAATACTAAGAAGAGATAAATTCTAGACGAAAGGTGCAAGGGAGGCCAAAGGCACCACAATTATCTGGTCACCAGGGTTTAGGCCTTTTTGAATAAGTCTTGGCACATTCCCTGCCCAAACTATTCTCTTTCTTGAACAGACTTTCTTTTTTAAACTGTCATGTCAGCAATGTTGCAAGGCCAGCCTGGAGTCCCTCTGCGTACGCTGCTTGTAAAACTGGTCAGCTTTTACAGAGGTCTGCTGCCCTAGTAGCCCTTTTCCTGATTTGTTTTGCCTGGGAGGACTTAATGAGATGTACAAGTTTCCTTGTTCCCAACAGTTCAGTAAATCTAAGCCGCTTGCTGTTCAAAAAGGTGCAGCAGATTGACAGGTGACAATGAACCTTGGCATTCCAAGTGCTGAGGTCTTAGAGGTTACACCTGCTCTCTGGCTATTTACAATTCTGCATAACAGTTTTTCCTTCACCATGCAAGTTCCAAGTTCCATATAACTATTTTGATAATGAATAATATAGCTGGCAGTGATAATTCATTCCTGACTCTCTTTGTTTACATATTAATCTATCCCGTCCTTACCCCATTTCTATAGAATAAATAATTGCAAAGACTTTTAATATGGTTTAAACCAGTGGTCCCCAACCTTTTTATCACCGGGGACCACTCAATGCTTGACAATTTTACTGAGGCCCGGTGGGGGGGGGGGGCGGTAGTTTACTCCTCTACTCTCAACCACTGCCCTAGCGCTCTCTGATCGCTATGGTAATGTTTAAACATCCCTTCAAAATAAGATACAGACACGCCACAACAATGAACATAAGGAACATTTTATTTTCATGACAAATCAATGGGAATGACAAATCAATGGGAACCCTGAGCTTGTTTCTCTGCAACGAGATAGTCCCATCTGGGAGTGATGGGAGACAATGACACCCAAAGTGTGTTGTAAAGGGCTGGGGGGGATGAAGTAAAGGGGGGGAGAAGGCGTCCTTCGCGGCCCACCTCCAATTAGTCGACAGGCCACATGTGGTCTGCAGCCCACAGGTTGGGAATCGCTAGTTTAAACTACAGGTATTTAACCAAAGAGTTGGATTTTATTTAATTGACCATAAGGTAAGGATGGGGTATACATTTCTGGAATATACAGATACAGCACACTATTCTCCTTTTGTGGTTGTCTTATTTCTTGAACAACAGGAAAATTGCCAAGGTAAATCTGCTTCCTCATAAAGGTAAAGGTAAAGGTATCCCCTGTGCAAGCACCGAGTCATGTCTGACCCTTGGGGTGACGCCCTCTAGCGTTTTCATGGCAGACTCAATACGGGGTGGTTTGCCAGTGCCTTCCCCAGTCATCACCGTTTACCCCCCAGCAAGCTGGGTACTCATTTTACCGACCTCGGAAGGATGGAAGGCTGAGTCAACCTTGAGCCGGCTGCTGGGATTGAACTCCCAGCCTCATGGGCAGACAGCTTCAGACTGCATGACTGCTGCCTTACCACTCTGCGCCATAAGAGGCTTCCTCATAGTAAATGCCAAATTATTATGTGCTTCTATATTTGGACATTCTTTATGTAGAGGTCATAATGGTTCTTCTTCAGTTCATGAGCAATCAGTGTTTATCTTGTATCTGCCATTTTGTTACAGATGTATCTAAAAGATCAGCAAGATCTTTGGGGCATAAACTTTTGAGAGTCAAGTTTCCTTTGTCAGGTAGTTTGGCTCTCAACACCTATGCCCTGAAAATCTTGTTGGGCTTTAAGGTGCTACCGGACTCGAACCTAGCTGTTCTACGGCACTCCAGTGGGACTACCCTCTTGAAACCCTTTTGTTCCAGAAATCTTGTCTAGACACAGAATGGCCACTCGAGTTCAGTACAATAGATCTCAAAATGGCTGGCAGGGATAACTTGCTGCTTCGCCTCTGGTGTTACTATTTTAATTATTGCCTTAAATTTTTCTATCCTGTTTTTTGCAGTTTCTTTTTCTGTTGTCTTTGGATGGGTCTGCTTTTTGTGTGTGTTTGCCTTAGTCCAGCTGTTGTTTTTAAATTATTCTCATCTGACTAAGTATTACGCAGTATAGAGAGACTCGAGCCTTAAAAAACATTATTAACAGATAATCCAGATTTATAGTTCTCCTTTTATTTTTCTCCCTTGAACAAAGAGTTTAATTGATCTTACTAGTTTACTTCTCTAAAATCACATTTGAAATAAATTAAAAGTGACAGAAGAAGCTAGGAAGGCCAAGTCTCTGTCTTCTTCCCATTCATGGTCTTTTCCCAAGACCAAAGATATTTTCCCATTCTCATTTTCCTCATTTTAATGCCCTGCATTTTATTTTAATACAGTGATCATTTTGGGGTATTTGTGTGGAGAGGATGTTCCAACCGAGCAGATACCCATGGGTCCAGCTGAGCAACAGAATTCTTTTCTTCAGCACACCAACATGGAACATGGCCACCGGAACCCATGCAACAGATTAAGACATAACCATTTTAATAGTTGCTGCCATCTGTGCAGTCAGTTTTCCCCAAGCAACCCACTGCCCCTGCCACACTGTAGCAGCCCACCTCTCCTGGAAGAGTCCCTAGAGCTAGCTACATGTCATGCTTGCACATCTTCACTTGCACATACAGCATATGCTAGTTAATCATCTGGGATCCAGCTACTGTTGTTACCCCCTAGAAACTGAGGGTAATCTCTTCAAGGCCGTACAAAGACACAACTTTCCCCTACCCAGTGTTGCTTTTATAGGCAAAATTCTGGATATTGTGCTACTGTTTAAAAGGAAGAAATGACAGGGCCACTGGAAAGATATAATATTGACAGCATATGATGCAATATGCAAGGACCTTAGAGAAGGAAATTCAGGCTGTGTTCTGTATTAGTAAAGAGCTAGGATTTTATAATCAAACTCATAGAAGCATAGAGTTAGAAAGGATCTCCAAGGTCATCCAGTCCAAACCCCTGCAGAATGCAGGACATTCACAACTATTTGCCCACCCACAGTGACTCCAATTCCATGCCCAGATGATGCTCCCCACAGAAGCCCCTCATAATCCCTGGCCAGTCTGGTCTGGAGAAAATTTGCTCTTTAACCCCACGGTTTGCAATCAGCATTTCCCTGGGCAAGCAAGAAAGGGCCACAAGAGGCAAGCTCAGACATAATAATTTCTGCCCACCCACTTATAATCTGCCTAAGTTCACAGAATCAGCATTTCTGTCAGAAACCTCCAACGGATAAGTCAGATTGCGTAAGCTACCTATCCCAGACCCCACAAAATATGGTTCCATATGCACCAACTATAACATGCTAGCCCTCAGTATAAAGGAAAATAAATAAGAAGCACCATTCTGAAGAGGTATGTTGAAGACATAGTTTAAGGAGTGAGCTGCACAGCAAGTTTTGGAATACATTATGGAAGTACAGGTAAACCCTCACTGCACTAAGTCTGTGTATTGCTTCCCAGGTCTCAGAGAGTTATGTTAGAATACCCTTGGAGTTGCAACTTCATACCTTACTCCTTCCGAGACATGTTTCCTTTAATCAGTGCACCTGTAAACATGCGCTGAGCTTCACAAGCAATGAGCACTGTTATCCCCAATGCATTAAAAAATCATGAGAGGAGTGCCCTCTAACTGCTGTTTTGACCCAAACACCTCGAGATTTGAAAAACACACAAACAGAGGGAGAATTCATTTGGCTTTCCCCCTGTAGTCCGGAACTGTTTAAAGTTACCAGACAAATCTTCAAGCTTCTCCACCTAGATGGAATATAATTAGAAGCCGTATTTGTTTTTAAGTGAAAAGAAAAGTTTTCATTTTTTATGATTCCAGGAGACTGACTTCAGGCCAACCATCAAGCGTTATGAGATGGTGATAAAATGGCTCCCACTGGCAATATTGGACTAGTTTTATGGTGAAGTGGAGATGTAGTTACTCCAGCTATTGATCAGAGTGCTTTGTAGCTCACATTATCAACTGAGAAAGGTTTCACTAGAATGTTGGTGGTATGTTGCACTAGAATATTGGCTTGCATCCAGGAATCATAGCATAAAACAATTCACTAATAATAATAATAATAATAATAATAATAATAATAATAATAATAATTTGATTTATTAATTGCCCTTCTCTATCTGGGCTCCCAACCAGTGGCAACTCATGAGTTTAACAAGGATACCTTAGACAAGAGTTCTTTAATGTTATTCTTGGAATATGCAAGATCTGTTGTGTGCATGATTGAACAGAATATGGGGAATGTCCTGCAGGGGGCATTGGCGGACATATCTAGTTAGCATATTTAGGTCAGGAACTTCCTGGTGTTTTTCAAATAATATCCCCCTGTGTCCTGATTGGCTCAGTTGTAGTCCTTTTGCTCCTTTGAGCACTCTTCCTTCCTGCTTGCCAACAGAACAAACAGAATATGCGGAACAGTCAAATTGTTAGGACTCTCTCTCCTCTTTATATACAACGTTTTCATAGAAACTATTTTATTCTTTTCAACAGCTTGGTGCTTTGCCCATTTTTTGCCAATTTAAACTTTTCCAACTATCATTACAGATGTTGCATTGCTGTTAAAAACAAAACCCACACAAGTGTAATATAACAATGTGAAATTTATACTTTGCTTTACTTTTTAAAACCTTTGTTTTGAAGCCTTAAGGACATACTGGGAAGAAAAGGGACATGATATAACCCAGTCTAATCCAATCTTGGAAACTAAGCAGGGTCAGTACAAGGCCAAGGAAGACTCTCCACAGGCAGGCACTACCATCCTACCTCCGCTTCTCATTTACTTTGAAATCTCCTTGCTGGGCTTGCCACGGTTGCAACTTGATGGCACTTATGAATGTACCTATGAACATAATGCCACACATTTGGACAAACAGCTGCACTGGCTCCCAGTTGAATTTCAGTTTAGGGTCCTGGTTCTTACCCACAAGGTCGTCTGCAGACTAGGTCCTACACATTTGAGAGACTACTTTTCTATCTACACTCCCCAAAGAGTGTTATGCATTAACAGCCAATTGGTGGTTTCTGGATCCAAGGAGATATGTCCAGCCTCAACCAGGGCCAGAACATTTTCAGTCTTAGCCCCTCCTGGTGGAATGAGCTCCTAGAACACATTCAGGTCCTGTTGGAGCTCTTCTGCCAAGCTTTTGGTTGGGGCTGATGAAAGGTGAACATCAAACTTTCACTGGGCCCCATCTTCCCTGTGCAATATTATTCACTTTCAACCATGGGAGATCCAAACCACTGTCTGACTCGACAGAAGACAGAAGTTTGACTCTGAATGTTGACACTGGACAATTTTTCATTTGCACCACTATTTAAACTAGTATTTTAAATTAATTTTAAAATGTTTATTTATATCATGTTGTACACTGCCCAGACCTTGCCAGCAGGCTAGGTGGTATATAAATCAAATGAATATATTCTTAGAACAAAGCCACAACTTTTGAAGCTGATCTTCCTCTCTACTGTTACTATTTTAATTGTATTTGCTGCTTCATAATTTGTCTTTGCTCTGTAAATCTCGCCTGATTTATAGAATACAATTTAAAAATAAGTTTATCATCGTCTTAAAACAATCACAAAGGCTGTTGAAGATAACAAGAAAAGTTTTGAAATAAATAGGCAAGTTAGGAAGTTCTTGCCTCAGGTTACAACTAAAAACAGCTATCTCAATTTGAATGGCAGCAGAAATTAAAGTACCCAGCTTGCTGGGGGGTAAACGGTAATGACTGGGGAAGGCACTGGCAAACCACCCCGTATTGAGTCTGCCATGAAAACGCTGGAGGGCGTCACCCCAAGGGTCAGACATGACTCGGTGCTTGCACAGGGGATACCTTTACCTTTACCTTTTTAGAAATTAAAGTGCTAAATTTAGTATTATTTTCTGTATGAAAAAGGGGAGGGGATGTTCAAAATGAATATTTAGACACTTCCAAATCAGAGGCACGATCCTAATTCTATCAATTACCAAATGTCAGCAAAGATGTGAATCCCGTTATCTACACATTCCTTAAACTGTATTCCTCTAAAAATCTAGGGCTCCCTTCCCTCCATTTTGTGATTTGCCTTTCCTCTAATTGATCTACACATCTACCTTGTCAGGTAGGTTATGCTGAGAGACTCTCTGTGAGCTTTATGGTTAAACTAGTAATCAAGCCCATTGCAGTTCGAAATGCAATGGGCGCTAGCAGTGAGAGTGGTTTGGGGGGGGGGGACTACCTGCAGTCTTTGGGCGGGCTTTGAAAGGGGAGAAGGGGGAAGGGTAAGGGACACGCTCCCACCCTCCCACCCACCCCCTCTCTCAGAACCCCCCCCCCGAAAAGCGGCGCCGCGGTCCTCCCTCCCAAGGCGAGTCAGAACCCCAGGTCCACTCACCGCCCTCGCGCTGGTCCTGGCTGGTCTCTGCTGTTTGTCTTCGGCCATCGCACTTCCTGGTTCGTGGGGCTCCGCTGGGTGGCGGGGCCTCCCCCGAGCAGCGGTTCTTTCCCCCTACCCAGCCCTGGACGGACTTCCCTCCCGCATTGCTTCATCCACCCACAGCTGGACTAAGAAGCGCGCAGCCCGGGCTAGCCCATTGCAAGCATCCGCTGTAGCGAGACTTTTGTTTTGGTGCAGGGGAGTGACGTCAACCTGTCATGGCTGCCCCCGTGCGACTCCCATGTGGCCCAGTCATCCAGGAAGTGGCGGCGGCTGAGCCTGGTACGCCAGCGGAGGTCGGTGTCTTCGCAGGGGGAGGTTTCGGTGGGTTCCAGCGCGGCTTGACGGGTGTTTTTGTCTCACTTCGGCACAAGTCGCCTCTAGTGGCGGGGCCTCCCCCGAGCGGCGGTTCTTTTTTTTTTTGCTTTGAGGAGTCCGGGGGTTCCCCCAGGCGGCGGCCCGAGCGGCGGTGGGTTTTTTTTTTGCTTTGAGGAGTCCGGGGGTTCCCCCAGGCGGCGGCCCGAGCGGCGGGTCTTTTTTTTTTTGCTTTGAGGAGTCCGGGGCTTCCCCCAGGCAGCGGCCCGAGCGGCGGTTCTTTTTTTTTTTGCTTTGAGGAGTCCGGGGGTTCCCCCAGGCGGTGGCCCGAGCGGCGGTTTTTTTTTTTTTGTGCTTTGAGGAGTCCGGGGCTTCCCCCAGGCGGCGGCCCGAGCGGGGTTTTTTTTTTTTTTTTTGCTTTGAGGAGTCCGGGGCTTCCCCCAGGCGGCAGCCCGAGCGGCGGTGGGTTTTTTTTGTGCTTTGAGGAGTTCGGGGGTTCCCCCAGGCGGCGGCCCGAGCGGCGGTGGGTTTTTTTTTTTGCTTTGAGGAGTCCGGGGGTTCCCCCAGGCGGCGGCCCGAGTGGCGGGTCTTTTTTTTTTTGCTATGAGGAGTCCGGGGCTTCCCCCAGGCAGCGGCCCGAGCAGCGGTTCTTTTTTTTTTTTGCTTTGAGGAGTCCGGGGCTTCCCCCAGGCGGCGGCCCGAGCGGCGTTTTTTTTTTTTTGCTTTGAGGAGTCTGGGGGTTCCCCCAGGCGGCGGCCCGAGCGGCGGTTTTTTTTTTTTTGTGCTTTGAGGAGTCCGGGGGTTCCCCCAGGCGGCGGCCCGAGCGGTGGTTTTTTTTTTTTTTTGCTTTGAGGAGTCCGGGGGTTCCCCCAGGCGGTGGCCCGAGCGGCGGTTTTTTTTTTTTTTTGCTTTGAGGAGTCCGGGGCTTCCCCCAGGCGGCAGCCCAAGCGGCGGTGGGTTTTTTTTGTGCTTTGAGGAGTCTGGGGGTTCCCCCAGGCGGCGGCCCGAGCGGCGGGTCTTTTTTTTTTGCTTTGAGGAGTTCGGGGCTTCCCCCAGGCGGCGGCCTGATGCGGCGAGAGGCGCTTCGCGCGACTGCCAGGGGCTCCCTCAGGCGGTGGCCTGACTCGGCGAGAGGCGCTTTGCGCCTCTCGCCGCATCAGGCCGGTAGCAACTGCGAGCCGCGCGCCTGGGGCTGGGAATCGGAGGGACCAATCGGCAGGTGCTTTGTGCCTGCCGATTGGTCCCTCCGATTGTCTGTCATGAGGAAGGGTCCAATCTGGACCCTTCCTCATCCCGGACTCATCCCGCCCCAGGACCCCTTACTGTTTTATTTAGTCCGTGGCGCCCGCGGCGCCACAGGCGGTTTACAGATGTGGGTCTCCCTAGACTAAGTCTCTCCTACCACCCTTTCCATAGCCATGAAAGTTACAAACACAGTTTTAAGATAACTGAAATTAGGAAGGGAGGGGAGTTGTTAACTTTTCTCTGCCTTCATCCCATGAACAAAATCCATATAGCTTAAATGCTACTCTACTACCTTTGCACTGGCTATTACGGTTTGGTTTCCTACTCCTTGTAGATTGGTCATCATTTGAAGAAGCTTACATAAGAACAGTCCCTAGGGAAAGTAGTCTGAACATCTACTGCCACACCTCCCACAACAGAAATTACATCCTGATGCACACTTGCTGCTGAGTGAACTGTACTAGAATTGGGGAGGATGTGTGCTCCCCCCCTATGACACAGTGCATTATAAAAGACACGTCATAGAATCATAGAATCATAGAGTTGGAAGGGGCCATACAGGCCATCTAGTCCAACCCCCTGCTCAACGCAGGATTAGCCCTAAGCATCCTAAAGCACCCAAGAAAAGTGTGTATCCAACCTTTGCTTGAAGATTGCCAGTGAGGGGGAGCTCACCACCTCCTTAGGCAGCCTATTCCACTGCTGAACTACTCTGTGAAAAAATTTTTTCCTGATATCGTTGAACTTGAAATTTAAACCCATTACTGCGTGTCCTCTCCTCTGCAGCCAACAGAAACAGCATCCTGCCCTCCTCCAAGTGACAACCTTTCAAATACTTAAAGAGGGCTATCATGTCCCCTCTCAACCTCCTTTTCTCCAGGCTGAACATTCCCAAGTCCCTCAACCTATCTACATAGGGCTTGGTCCCTTGGCCCCAGATCATCCTCGTCGCTCTCCTCTGTACCCTTTCAATTTTATCTACGTTCTTCTTGAAGTGAGGCCTCCAGAACTGCACACAGTACTCCAAGTGTGGTCTGACCAGCCCCGTATACAATGGGACTATGACATCTTGTGATTTTGATGTGATGCCTCTGTTGATACAGCCCAAAATGGCATTTGCCTTTTTTATCGCTGCATCACACTGCCTGCTCATGTTTAGTTTACAATCTACAAGTACCCCAAGGTCTCGTTCACACACAGTGTTACCTAGAAGCGTATCCCGCATCCAGTAGGCATGCTTTTCATTTTTCTGACCCAGATGCAGAACTTTACACTTATCTTTATTAAATTGCATCTTGTTCTCATTTGCCCATTTTTCCATTGTGTTCAGATCTCGTTGAACTCTGTCTCTATCTTCCGGAGTATTTGCCAGTCCTCCCAATTTGGTGTCATCTGCAAACTTGATGAGTAGTCCCTCCACCCCCTCATCTAGATCATTAATAAATATGTTAAAAAGTACCGGGCCAAGCACCGAGCCCTGAGGTACCCCGCTACTCACCTCTCTCCAGTCTGATGAAACACCATTGACAACAACTCTTTGAGTGCGGTTCTCTAACCAATTCCCTATCCACCTGACTATCTGAAAATCCAGATTGCAGTCCTTCAATTTATCCATCAGAACATCATGGGGAACCTTGTCAAAAGCTTTACTAAAATCCAAGTAAATGACATCAACCGAATTTCCCCAATCCAGCAAACCTGTTACTTGGTCAAAAAAGGAAACCAGGTTGGTCTGGCAGGACCTGTTGGAGACAAATCCATGGTGAATTCCTTGGATCACCAAATTGTCCTCCAGATGTTTGCAGATCGCTCCCTTTAATATCTGCTCCATTATCTTCCCCACAAAAGAGGTCAGACTCACTGGTCTGTAGTTTCCCGGGTCATCCTTCCTCCCTTTTTTGAAGATTGGAATAACATTTGCTCTCTTCCAGTCCTCCGGGACATCTCCAGTCCTTAAAGAGGTTCTGAAGATGATGGACAAGGGCTGTGCAAGTTATCTGGAAAGTTCTTTGAGTACTCTCGGGTGCATTTCATCCGGACCAGGGGATTTGAACTCATCCAGTGCAGCTAAATGCCTCTCGACAACCTCTCTATCCATGTTAACCTGCCACCCAGACACTGTCCTTTGGCTATTGCCATCTCTAGATGTGCCTAAACACTTTGACCTGTGGGAAAAAAACAGATGTAAAATAGGCACTCAGCTTTTCTGTTTTCTCTGCATCTTCCATTAGAGTTTGTCCATCCGCACCCAACAGTGGGCCTATTGCCTCCTTTACTTTACGTTTGCTCCTCACATAACTGAAAAATCTTTTCTTGTTACAATGGGCTTCCCTGGCCAATCTTAGCTCACTCTCAGCTTTGGCCTTTCTGATGATTGATCTACAGTGCCTAGTAACCTGTAGGTACTCCTTTAGAGCTCTGTCCTTCCCTCCATTTCCTGAACATTTTCCTTTTCTTTCTTAGTTCCTCTTGAAGTTCTCTGTTCATCCAAATAGGCTTCCTAGAGCTCCTGCAGTGTTTTCGTCTTTCTGGGGTAGTCATACATAGGGTTGCCAACAACCTGGAATTGTTTATAAAATGACAGTACATACCATGAGAAGGTTCAACTTCCCAATTTCCACAGAAGCCTCTGGTAAAAGAGACATGATTTTCCCTTCTAGTTAGCAACCTTAACCATGGGAGAAGGATTCAAGATGAGACTCTTCCTGGATGTGCTAATATTGTAAATACAGTGAGATGCTTACCAATAACATGCTTACATTTGACCATTTCAGGAACTCATTTCCACCTAATGCTGCAGGTGTGCATAAAGTCTTCTAGCGCTGCACTTAACTCCACCCCCCCCCCCAAAAAAAAACCAGAGAACTTGTCAGGATGCAGATGCAGCTCTGGAAGACAACTTGCTTGGCTGTCCTCTGCTTCTGCAGAATGTGGTTTACAATTTCAAGCTGGGCCCTAGTACAAGCCAGTGTTACTCAGTAGGAAGAACCATCCAAGAGAGATGCAGCTTAAGGCTGAAATCCTGTGCACGGTTAAAGCTGTTTAAATCCAGTCGGCAAAAGACCTCATCCTCAGACGATAACAGGAAATTTTGGCTGCTTTGTTATTGTTACTCCTAAAGAGCTCTGAATTGTGCTAGCCTCCTTTTGATTGATGCAGGCATTGCTGCTTCTTTAAGCAGAGAGCTGGGAGTGCCTTGATGAGTGGATTGAATGGGTTGCCTTGCTTCAGCTGCATTTTCCTTAAGTGCCACTGTGTCCTCCATTGAACTGCTGTTTTGTAACATCTTGGAGATGGAGCATGTCCCTTAGGGAACTACAACAGCTATCCTTTCAATTGCAACAGCAGTTTGAGAGGCTCCCCCCCCTCCGAGCTCAAGCAGCAGGAAGATTCAATACCATTATTAATCATATTCTTGGTCCCTCTGCAACAGCCTCCGTCTTGCGTTGATGCCAGACAAAGAGCTTCAGAAAACTGAACTGGCTACCTGCAATTTAAGCTACGTGCCTTTCATTGTGCACACCACAATGCATTCTTACCTCCCAAAGTGCAGTGATGCAAATCCTGCAGAAGCTTTAGGACTGTGGCTTACAATTGGCAAAAACAAGTTGCAGCCCCACTTTCTAGGTTGCTGTTTTTGCAGTTACCCATAAAAGGCCATTTACAACAAAAGGTAAAGGGGATGTTTTCCAGCCACTAATGTAAATAAGCACAAGGAAACCTCTCCAGCAGCAAGCAGAAGACAGGACATATTTTGCTTATTCAAGGTTATCTGAAAAGGGCCAAGTAATGCCCAGACTCTCATATGAAAGTCTGTTCTCTGAACACATATCAAGTTGTCAAGTTGTCTTTACAAAATTCATGATCATTCCCCCAAACTTTCCCAGCTGTGCAGAGACTAGTGATGAGTTTACAAAAGTTTGCGGGAAGAATTGCTGAGTCAGAAACTTTGATGGAGTGCAAAACTATGGCCATTTCTGCATGAGGAAAATGTTCCTGGACAGCCCTAGCATGTTGGCAGCATATAGAGCCCCCTCCACATGATGTCACCAACATCCCTGTGTTGTGATTGTTGGCTTGCTGTGATTGTGATAGGCAAGGACTAGAGGGAGAAGTTCCTGTTGCTTTCCCTTGCAGCCTTATCAGGAGGCAAAAAGCCTCGATGTGGCAGAGGGAAAATGTGGGAGGGGTCTCCCCATGAGGAGGGCTGCAAACGTGAGATGGTACCCATGCTGCATTTGCCAGCAGGAAGTCACTTGTTTTTCACCCCTCCATGCAGAAATGGCATATGAAGAAGAAGAGTTGGTTCTTATATGTCACTTTTTCTCTACCTGAATGAGTCTCATAGCGGCTTACAGTCGCTTTCCCTTTCCTCTCCCCACAACAGACACCCTGTGGAAAGCCCTGATATTACTGCTTGGTCAGAACAGCTTTACCAGTGCTGTGGTGAGCCCAAGGTCACCCAGTTAGCTGCATGTGGAAGAGGAGCGAGAAATCAAACCTGGCTAGCAAGATTAGAAGTCTGCGGTCCTAACCACTACACCAAGCTGGCTCTCTATAAATTAAATGGCAAAACCCAAGAGTCCCAAAGACTAACCCTACAGAAAAATGGTTTTATCTGTAATCTGTAACATAAATAAAACATGACTGGGGTTGTAGGAGGAGTTGGGAATCATCACCTACTTGATTGGCCATCCATCCAATGAAAGGTCAGTCAGGTAGGCTGTCCCGCAATTGGCTGCATCACCTCCAACTTCTTCCAGCAGGGGAACACCCCACAAGTGCTCCCCCCGGCATCTCCACCTAAATGTTGCAAGGCCTCGACAGAGTTGGTCCGAGGTGGTGATGGAGCTAGAGTCCGTTGCATTTATTTTTACAATGGGATTTTCTGCTGGTACTGGGATAACTGTCATAGTTTCCTCCAAAGAAGTTCCTTCAGAATCCTGAGCTACACAAACAACTCACAGAAATCACTTAGGTCCACCTAATAGGCTCTGCAGCTATATATTCATAATGCAGGTGCCAGTCATGTATGGCACACAGGTCCTTAATCCCAAATCCCCTCTTCAACATATCTACCTTTTATATAGTTACACACAGCTATTGTATCACCCCTTGTTCTCCTTTTCTCCAAGCTATACATACCCTAGTCCCTCAACCTCTCCTTGTAAGGCATATATTCCAACCCCTCAGCCATCCTAGTCACCCTTCTCTGAACACATATCAAGTTGTCAATATTCTTCTTGAACTGCAACACCCAGAACTGAACACAATATTCCAAATGAGGTCTAACCAATGTGGAATAGAGTGGTATTATAACTTCCTCGCTCTAGATTCTATGCTCCTAGCAATGTAGCCTAATATCGCATTAGCCTTCTCAGCTGACATATTGTACTATTGGCTCATATTAAACTTATTGGCCACCAGAAATCCTAAGTGGTACCCATGTACTACTCACATGTACTACTATCAAGCCAGGTATCCCTAGCCTGATATTTGTGAATCATATTTTTATTAAACTTTACACTTCTCCCCATTAAAATTAACTTTGTTGGCTACTACCCAGTCTTCCAATCTATCTAGATCTCCTTGAATAGCAGTCCTTTTCTCTGTGGTGTTAGCCACCTTGCCCAATTTAGTGTCATCTGCAGATTTGATCCTTGTATCCTCTATCAACTCATCCAAATCATTAATGAAAATGTTAAACAATACCAGCCTCAGCACAGAACTCTGTGGTATACCACTGGTCCCCTCCCTTCAAGATGAAGTTGAACCATTGGGTTCTATAAGCCTAATCCATTTGATTGTGACCTTGTCCATCTCTGTTTTTACTAAATTTCTCACAAGATTATTGTCGGGGACCTTATCAAAGGCCTTACTAAAGATATACCATATCCACCACATTTCCTGCATCTATTTAATTAGTCACTCTATCAAAAAAGAAATAAGATTAGACTGGCAGGATTTATCCTTGAGAAATCCATGTTAAGTGCCACATTAAACACTGCCTGCTTAATGATCTGTTCCAAAACCTTTCCTGGTACCAATGTTAAACTGGGCAGTAGTTGCTGAGGACTTCTCCCCCCCCCCCTTAAAACTGGAGACCACATTTGCTCTCCTCCAGTCCAGTGAAACTTTCCCTGTTCTCCAGGACTTCTCAAAGGTAATTGCTAAAGGTTCTGAGATTTCCTCTTCTAAATCTTTCACCATTCTTGGATGTAATTAATCACGCCCTGGAGAATTAATTTCATTTAAAATAGCCAAATATTTCTGTACAATATCTTTATCAATTCTATAATTTATCACTTCCCAATATTCTCTACTTCATTTCCCTCCAGTGGAATATCTTTTTCATTATGAGAAAACACTGAAAAAAAGAAAGTATTAAACACTTCTTTCTTGTCACCATCTCCTGTTATTATGGCACCATCATCTCCACACAACAGACCTACCACTTCCTTTCCCCCCCATTTGCTATGAACATAGCAAAAAAAAAAAAAAAAAAACCTCCCCCATCTAGCATGAATTCATTCTGGGCCTTAGCTTTTTTTATGTTCTCCCTATATTTCCTGGTTATTTAAAAAATAAACCTCTTTTAGATCTCCTTTAAAAAAAATATCTCTAGACAACCCTGTATTCCAGCTAATAAAGACAGTTGTAATGACCAGAAGAAGCCAAGAATTCTATTCAATTCTCTTGCACATTTGAATTTCCAGATTTTTTTTTCAAATCTTTGTTCAATATTTCTTTGATAGGGCAAGGATCAAGTGGTTTACGTTTGTGTGGCTGTATGGGAATACACTCATAGGCTCCTTGGTTCTAAAAAGATGAATGTTTGCAGATGAATGATGTAATGGATTGAAAGGTTTTTGTTTTATTTATATTTACATATTTTCCAAGTTGTTCCCATAAAGGTCCAGGGTCAGCTCTTCTTATGTCACTCATTGTCAACATAAACACTCTTTACTAAAGTAATCTTGGATAGGGAGGAGGTAACATTTCCTATCCAGCACAAAGAGAGAGAGTGTTATTGTCTTCTGTCAAAATGTTGCTGCTTATCTATCTTCCCTCACTCACTCAAAAAAAAAAGATAACACCATGTAAAACATTGCTTTGGGGCTAGTGGTAGCAAAACTAGGACACTACAGTTTGGAAAATGCTCAGTGTTACATAAAATATCTAACAATAGGTTTATCTCCAAGGAACAGATGTCAAAAGAAGGGTGGGACGTTTGAGTCCCCAAAACCACTGCTGTGAAGAGATTGGTGGCTTGCATTGATTGACAACCCAAGGAGATGGGGGGAAACTTTGGGTTGTCCATGCTTGCAGTTTCTCCACCGCCTTGTTGGAAGGCAAAAAGTCATGAAGAACACGGGAGGGGTCTCCCATCAGGAAACATCACAAGTTTGCAAGCAGGAGGCAGCAGACTTTGATTCCTCCGTGCGGAAATGGTCATGTGCATACACTTCAGCCATCAAATATATGCACAAAGATGGGAGAGGACTGTGTGATCTAGCCCTTAACTGACCTGGGGCAGGAGAAACTGGCATTCTGCAGTGAACTTTGAGCCCAAATCATCCTGCTAATAGAGCACCCTAGGAGCTTGGATTGCATGGCATCAAAGAGCTCTGAGAAACATTTCTATTAGGGCTGCAAGGTTTAGTTAGTTATATTAACCCATCAACAATTAATCAGGCAGTGGGGCTTTTAAAGATTTTTAAAATAATTCTTTAATTGTTATTTTAGAAAAGCAAGGTAAGGAACTCTGTTCAGAAATTCTCCCAAAGGGATACCTCTAGTGAGATGGTGCCTGCTTTGACATGTGTATGGCTTGCTTTCACTGGACACAGCGTACTGCAAGAAAACACCACAAGGAAAAAAGACAACAGAGCTTTAACCTGCAAGATACCACAGTTTCACTCATATACCATAAGCATGCCAAATCATACAGAACTCTCCAAAAGATCACCTGTCCTATTAACTCTCATAAACGTTTGTCATGTACATCTGATGAAGGGAGTGTGGACTCTCAAAATCTCATACTCCCCAAATCATGTAGGTCTCTAAGATGCGACTGGATTTGAATATACCAATGTGCTGAAGGTGGCTCTCATTGCATTGTAGGGGAAGAAGCCATTCCCTCCTCTTCCTCCTCCCTGACATCAATGATTATGCTATGGCCTCCAGCTCTAATCTACCACCAAGTTTTTGCAATTTTGACAGCATTTTTACCCAAGCTGGTAAAGTACCTCGTACCCCAAATCTGCATACCCCAAAATGTTTATTCCCTGTACAGGCTCAGAGGTTACAAAGTGTTTTTTGCCTGCTAGCAGGAGAAAGGAGAAAGCAGGATAGGCCATCTAGGAGTGCTAACTGCTTCACTCCCATGTGAGCAGAGACAACGGCCTGCGTATCCTGTTTTTCCACACAGTTTTATTTCTTTTCTAGTTCATCTTCTTGGCACCTGATTATTTACTCATGCTTGCTGGAAATGGGGCTATTGTGATGGATGGTGCCTTAAATCATTCTGTGCCTATAATAAAACCTAGATGGGAAACATAAACCAAAAGTAACAAGCCAGAGGGAAATGACCTTGATTCACAGACTGTGTAAATTCAGAACTGGATCTACATCACTTGCCTTTGGATGTTTTCCCAATCCATGTGATCTCTAGTGCACTCACCCTGGATCTCCTGTATAACTAATAGGTCAGTTCCTGGTGCTGGTACCAGGAAGGGGGAAGGGGTAATGCCAGAGGGGAAATATCCCTAACTTCATAGATTCTGCCCAAAATTGGGAGGGAGAGTCCTGAGCTCTGCAGAAGATGGTGTTTGTACCCTTGCAAAGGGCTTGTGAGCCCAACCAATAGGATTCAAGGACTGGAACAGGAAATTTGTAAGTGGACTAGTAACCAGTTTAGTACAGACATATTTTTAACCTCCTTATTTAATTTCCTTATTTAATGCATTTATACCTCACCTTTCTCCCTAGGGGTCTCACTTTGTTGCTTTTACTTATTTATGAATTATTTGATTTATATACCACCCCACCCTGCAAGTGGACTCAGGGTGGTTTATGGTTTGAATTGTAAACTCCTCTGAATAATCTTTACCCAGGTTTTAGTGATAAAGCTTGCCTTTCTTTTAACTGATTTTTTAAAATGTAATTGGTTTTATATTTTATGTATTGAACTTTGATTGTTGTCAACCACCCCGAGATTGCTGCCAGAGAGGGACAGCCTAAAAAAATAATAAGCAGTAAAAATAAACCAACCCCCCCCCCCCCAATCTAAGCATCTTCTGCTGGCTACCCAGGCTGGAGATGGTATAAAATGGGGGGGGGAGCCAAGGAGGAGGAGGCCCATCTAATTTAAGTCCAGTGGTTTCAATCATATGCCTGGAGGAAGAGTGCTGTTTTGTATACTGTGCAGAATGTTGACACTTCCACCAGGGTCTGGATTTCAACTTTTATTTAGCTGGTGGACTCCAAAGTTGTATCCCGTGGTTGTTTGCTTGCTTTTGGCCAAAGCCTGTTGCTTTTCTTTTACTCAGCATGCACACAGTTGAACCAAGAGGAAAGACAGACTATAAATATATTAATACACAGTTTAAATTCCAGCCCAACATCTGCAGCACTTCTACTTTTCCAGCTGTTCTATGCCTTATGTACATCTGCCTAGAGCTACCCATTCTATTGCCCTGGTGTTTGGTGCAAACACCAATCACTCTGCCATGATTTGATTTTAATGCAGGTTTCCAATAATTTTGAGATGTTTTTCTTTTATTAAAATTATTAGTAAGTCTTCATGTCTTTTGCCTTTTCTACTTTGAATGCAATCTTTTAAAAACTTTAAAAGCTCTGCTGTGTTGCTGTGTTGTGATGCCTCAGGTTCTCTTGCTGACCCAGGCAGCATCTCCTTTTGAAGAAGAAAAAACACTGCCATGGAAATTAAAGGGGGGAAGGATGACATGGGTCATTCTCAAGTTGAATAAAAGCTCTAAAATTAGTTTGGCAGAATTGCATTTGGACCCCTTGGCATTAATGAGGATGGTTGAAATACATAGTGGGTTTGAAAAAGTGGCACCCCAACTGATTTCCTTCCATTCCAAATGCCACCTAGACCTACTGTGTAGAAGAAGAGCTGGTTTTTATACTCCAGTTTTCTTCACCTTAGGGCAGTGGTTCTCAACCTGGGGGTCGGGACCCCTTTGGGGGTTGAAAGACCCTTTAACTGGGTTCGTGGCAGGGCAAGCAACTCGGCCGGGGTAGATTGGGATAGAGTGTTCGTCTATCTGGAGCAGCGGAAAAGAGCGAAATTGGCATGGTGGGACAAGAAGCAGAACTGAACTGAGAAACCCAGGGAAAAAAAACATTTATATTCAATGATGAACAATGGATCTTCACACCATTGGTCAGTTTCGGTTTCATTTCTGTGAAAGAACACTTGCATAATTTTATGGCTGGGGGGTCACCACAACATGAGGAGCTGTATTAAAGGGTCGCGGAATTAGGAAGGTTGAGAACCACTGCCTTAGGGAGTCTCAAAGCCTCTTACAACCACCTTCCCTTCCTCCCCCCGCAATTGGCACCTTGTGAGGCAGGTGTTGCTGAGTGGGCCCAGAGAGAACTCTCATTGGCTCGAGGTCACTTAGCCAGCTTTATGTGGAGGAGTTGGGAATCAAACCCAGTTCTCTAGGGAGTCCGCTGCTCTTATTTTGTGGAACTCAATTGCCTGTGGCAGAGGGAGGCAGCAAGCCCACATTAGTTTGGATATAACTCCATCTTTAGTTGGCCAATGCCCTTTTTCTTGCTTCCCCATGAATGTCATTTGAAAAGAACAGAAATCCTTTTTGATCAGTCCTAAATCACACAGGTTGTGAAGTCATTTTACTCCAGAGTAATATTTTATTATAAATATACATCTGGCTACCATTTTTTTTAGGTTGTCCGACTGACCATGGACACATGTTTTTATTTATTCATTGTATGGCATGTGTGTAATTTAGCCAGGAGATCTTAGGATTGTCTGACTGCCAGGTGAGAGATGTTTGGGGGTGGATTGCCACTGCCTGCCCCCATTTCACAACCCTGGTGTTCCTTGGAGGTTGCCCTTCCAAGTGTTAGCCAGGGCCAACTCTGCTTAGCTTCCGAAATCTGACAGGATCAGGCTTGCCTGGGCTATCCAGGTTAGCTGCTTTGTCCACATATATCATAGAATCATAGAATCATAGAGTTGGAAGGGGCCATACAGGCCATCTAGTCCAGCCCCCTGCTCAACACAGGATCAGCCCAAAGCATCCAAAAGCATGGCCTTGTCTCTCTCTCTGAGAGAAGCCCGATTCAAACATGAATAGGTGATATTGTCATTCTGATTATTAATCCTGATTATGGCATTTAAAATCTAAAGTATACAATGTATTTTGTGTTTGTTTTCTTTTAAATCTATAATATCCTAATTTGCCTGACTTTTTTTGTATTTATAGTTGACCGGTGGATTCAGAATCTCTGGCCTAGATCCATATAAAATTCAAACACCTGGTACTGTGACACCTTGACTATAAATCCTAGGAGGGGAGGAACTGAGTTTGAAAATCTGTAGTGCTAAAAAGTTTATAGACTTCTCGTCACCCTATTAAATAGATGGCAATTTCTTTCTCATTCGAAGGGAAATAAAGTGGCAGCAGTTTCTTGGGAAAGGTGCCCAATCAGAATCACAGGTGATTGGCCTATACCTATCATTGTATGGTACAAGTTTGCCTCTGGTGTGTGAAGTGCGGGTTCAGCTTGTCCTTGAGTCTGTGGTGTAATGGTGTTATGTAAAAATTTACACCTGTACATTTGAATAATCTCTTGCCATTGGGTACAAATTCTTAACAGGGAGGAATTAATCAGTTCTGTTCAATAAAAATCCTTGAAGTTTTCACAAAATTCTGGATTGGCAATGTGGGGGATCAGGGCAGCCTCCTCAAAGTGGTCTTGCAAAGTTTATAGAAACATCACAAGGAACAGAGCATAAAGAGATACTTGAAGGCATCACAGAGCTACACTTGGGATCCAGTTGTGGGTCAGCTCAGCCTGGCAGCAGAGAGGGATTCTGGGCATCTCTATCCTCTTCTTAATTTGCTACCTGTTGTCATCAAGCTGGCAGCAGCAAGGTCCCCAGTGAATGAGTAAGCTCAGAACATCAGTTGACAGAAATCTGGAATGCAACCCTCTGCAAACATCCGGTACTTACATAACTCCCCTCCTATGCACTTTCTCTAAAAAGGCAGTTTATTTTTAATGTATTCCCAGCAGGGATGGTTCATATAACAGCAGTATTGGGGGAAAGCCATAGAGCTCCTATTGGTTCTTCTGTTGCAATTTTCTGTGTGCAGAGTGATTATTGCAGAAGGGAGTGCAAAAAAAGTTAAACAGGTATTGAGGATCAAAGATTTCACAGCAGGCAGGTGAAATTAACACCCACATTAATGTGTAAAGGAGTCCTAGCTGTGCCAATGGATGGAGGAAGTGCTGTCATGTTGGGAAATGAAGACAGATAAAACAGAATTGATGGAGAGAAAATACACTGGAAGAGCTGAAGACTAATCCTAGAAACACTAATTATGCTTATGGGATAAGATGGCAGTTTAGGATGCTAATCAGCACGTGGATTCCTAAAAGGGGAAACACCTCCTCCACCAGGCATTTGCCTGAGACTGACCAAACCAACAACATTCATAGGTCTCCCCTCAGACATCCATGCCCTGAACCAGTCTAACCGCTTTGGGGGCCAATTCTAAGTTACTATTCCTGTTATATTGTTGATGATTAAGATTCAGAACCACTGTTGGATTATTGTTGATATTATTTTTAACTATGTTATATGGTAGGTTGTTCCATGTATCCCCCCCCCCCCATGGCATTATATGTAAACCGCCCTGAGCCATATGGAGGAGCTGTATGAAAATCTAATAAATCAAAATAAAATTAATTGGAAGCTGAGGGATGACGTATTTTAGGAGAGGAGTGTTTTAGGAATCAAGGGTGAGACATCTTGGTGGTTTACTTAGTAGGGGATGGCCTCTCCAAACCAAATGAGCAAAATGCTACCTTGGTGTGGTTGAGTTTTAGCTTGAAATTTCACAAAGAGGCTGAACTTCCACCCACATCATATTTATGTGCTTCTGCATTCTTTTGTCTGTTTTGACAAAACAGCCAAAGTGGAATTTGTGTTGGAGAATCCATGGATGCAAGTGTTTCCCTTCTTAGTGATTTCCCCCTACACACATTATTTGTATTACCCAACCCGATATTTGTATTACTTTGGCAAAGAAAGATTAAGGAATCGTGCTTGTTAGCAAAGTATGGTATATGAAGCTAGGAATGTTTCATTGTACAAGCTTGGCAGCCCCATTCATTTCTACAGGGCTTCACAGCTTTTTGTTGGTACATCTGCCTGTGCGCTTATTTGATGGGTACAACAAAGGACCCCTTGAGCAGATACTTTTGGCCGCTGCAGCAATACAAACAGACCAACAAAGCAGTTCTTTAAAGGATAGTTTACAGATGAAAATCTATGTATTTCCCTGTACCAAACGTGCTGTGGAAATAAAAGCCTGTAAGCAAGTAGGAAGCAGCTACACCTCCTCCCTGTCCGCTCCCCAACAGGAGCCCCTGAGATAAATAACCCTCCTATATCTAATTGGCAGCAGCTGTCCTATTGGATTAATAATGCCTGCTGCAGTCCTGCCTGGCTTCCAGAGGGTGACTTTTCTAGGGTCACCAGTGCTCAGAAGCTTTTCCTCAGCAGGAGGTGTTAACAATGGTAGTTACAAGCAACACTTCTCGGGCCTGTGTTCTCCTCTGGGATTTCTGCAATTGGCTTGAGGTGATGTCAGCTTGTGACTGACTGCTGTATATTCGCTTTTCCCATCCTTATTTGCCTTCTCTTAGTTAGGCCCTCACCAAGAAGCGAGTCAGCAGACAGGAAGATGCAAATGAAAACCAACTGGCCCTAGTACCTTGGAAATGAGCAACTTGCTGGCCAATGACAGCACATGGGCTATTCATTAATTAGATAGTGTGCACTTCATCATCATATAGAGAATGTTAACCTAGGCGATAATGCATCTGCCTAAACTAGTTTGAAAATTCAAGGAAAGGAGTTGTTGGAATCTGGAAAGCTGCAAGGAAGCAGAGCTTGACAGACCATTGCAAGGGGAGGGCAGATATCGTAGTTGCTCACTTTACTACTCTGCATTCCTGTCTTGCTGACCTTGGCAGATGATGAATGTCTTCCCACAGTGTACATAGGGCCATCCTTTATACAGACCCTTCTGGCATGATACTGGAAAGAGTACCATCAAGATGTAAAGAGTATTTGGAAGGGACTAGAACAAATCAAGATCATCTCCTGAATTACTTTACTGCTTTGCTAAAGTACTTAAAAATTTGAATTCCAGAATATGCGTCTGAAGGGTTTTTTCCCCTCCTTTCTTATTCGTTGAAAGATATAATTTTTTCTATCATCAGGCACTTTCACACATGCTAAGTAATGCAGTTTCCATCCATGTCAGCAAGTAGATTTTGCCATTCCACATGGTAAAATCCAGTTGCAAAGTACATGGAAAGTGGATTGAAAGTGTGCGAAAGCAACCATCATCTGATGATGTGCCAAGTAATTCACAAACTACATCCATTAGATTTATAGCTGCTATTAGCCAAACGGAAAAATCTCTATTTCTTCCCACCTCTTTATTATATAGTCTGACCATTTAGGAAATTCCATATCTGCCCTTTAAAAAAAGCAACCTGAGAAAATATTTTTTTAAATTCTACAAAATATTTTTCTTTTGAGAAGTGGTCCTCTTCACCTTCATTTCATAGGACCATAAATATGGCTTACTATTACTCACTTGTCCATTGGGTTTTCATGGCAAAGATATTGGAGTGGTTTGCCATTTCCTTCTCCAGTGGATCACCTTTTGTCAGAGCTCTCAGCTATGACCTGTCCATCCTGGGTAGCCCTACACGGCATAGCTCATAGCTTCACTGAGCTACGCAAGCCCCCTTGCCACGGCAAGGCAGTGATAGAATGGGAAGGAACAGAGATCTTTTCAAGAAAATTGGAGATATGAAGAGAACGTTTCATGCAAAGATGGGTATGATAAGGGACAAAGATGGTAGGGACCTCACAGAAGCAGAAGAGATAAAAAAGGTGGCAAAATTATACAGAAGAACTATACAAGAGCGAGCTTAACATCCCTGATAACCACAGTGGGGTAGTTACTGACCTGGAGCCAGACATCCTGGAATGTGGTCATAAGGACCTTAGGAATTCTGAGCAACAATAAAGCTAGTGGTGGTGACAGCATTCCAGTTGAACTATTCAAAATCTTAAAAGACGGTGCAGTAAAAGTGCTACACTCAATATGCCAGCAAATTTGGAAAACTCAACAATGGCCACAGGATTGGAAGAGGTAAGTTTACATTCAAATCCCAAAGAAGGGCAATGCCAAAGAATGTTCAAACTACCGCAACATTGCACTCATTTCTCATCCTAGCAAAGTTATGCTCAAAGTTAGGCTCTAGCAATATGTACAGGCAAGATTTCAAAGAGGCAGAGGAACTAGAGATCAAATTGCCAACATCCGCTGGATCATGGAGAAAGCTAGGGAGTTCCAGAAGAACATCTACTTCTGCTTCATTGACTATGCTAAAGCCTTTAATTGTGTGGAGCACAACAAATTGTGGCAAGTTCTTAAAGAGATGGGAATACCAGAGCATCTTATTTGTCTCTTGAGAAACTTATATGCAGGTCAAGAAGCAACAGTGAGAACTGGACATGGAATCACTGATTGGTTCAAAATTGAGAAAGGAGTTTGACAAGGCTGTATACTGTCGCCTTGCCTATTTAACTTGTATGCAGAGCACATCATGAGAAAGGCGGGATTAGAGGAGTCACAAATTGGGATCAAGGTTGTAGGGAGAAATATCAACAACCACAGATATGCAGATGATACCACTCTAATGGCAGAAAGTGAAGAGGAACTAAAGAGCCTGTTGATGCGGGTAAAGGAGGAGAGTGCAAAAGTTGACTTGAAACTCAACATCAAGAAAACGAAGACCATGGCATCTGGCCCTCTCAATTCCTGGCAAATAGATGGGGAAGAAATGGAGATAGTGACAGATTTTATTTTCCTGGGCTCCAAGATCACGGCAGATGGGAACTGCAGCAAAGAAATTAAAAGACGCTTGCTCCTGGGGAGGAAAGCTATGGTAAATCTAGACAGTATCCTAAAAAGCAGAGACATCACCCTGCCAACAAAAGTGCGTTTAGTCAGGCTATGGTATTCCCAGTTGCAATGTCTGGCTGCGAAAGCTGGACCATAAGGAAGGCCAAGCGTCAAAGAATTTAGACTTTTGAATTCTGGTGCTGGAGAAGTCCCTTGGACTGCAAGGCGAACAAACTGGTCAGTCCTAGAGGAGATCAGCCCGGACTGCTCTTTAGAAGGCCAGATCCTGAAGATGAAACTCAAATACTTTGGCCACCTCATGAGAAGGAAGGACTCTATGGAGAAGAGCCTAATGCTGGGAGCAATTGAGGGCAAAAGAAGAAGGAGACGACGGAGAATGAGGTGGCTGGATGGAGTCACTGAAGCAGTAGGTGCAAATTTAAATGGACTCTGGGGAATGGTAGAGGACCGGAAGGCCTGGAGGCCATTGTCCATGGGGTCGCGATGGGTCGGACACGACTTCGCACCTAACAACAACAACAACAATTATTCACTATATTTTCAGTGTCATAGTTTGTCCTCATGTTGTTTTACATTATTCACATTAAGCAAAATGTCATTTGTAATTTTAATCCAAGGACATAGAATAGGTCTGTGATACATTATCCTGTCTTACTACTGAGAGTAAGAAATAGCCTACTTCAGATACAGCAAGATGACAGCTGATTGATTTTATTTGCTTTCATGCTTCAGCATCCATTTAAAGACTGCCAACATTGGGAAGATTCATCTAACATATCCAGCCACAGAATACCATCACAGAATCTAGAGAGAATCCAACATTCATATTATGTAACAGTCACCAAAAAATACCAGTGCATATATTTTAGGAATTGTCTGAGCTACTGTTGCTAGGGCACAACTCATTGTTTGTGCTACTACAGTGGAAGCAAATCCATAATACTGGAATAAAATGTATCCAAGAGACCGCCTCCCTGCCTATACCTCAAAAGAGCCTTACGTTCTGCTACCTCCAACTGTCTGTGGATCCGTGGCCCCAAAGAAGCATGTTGGACCTCAACAAGAGCCAAAGCATTCTCGGTCCTAGTCCCCACCTGGTTGAACGAGTTCCCTGAAGAGATCAGTGCCCTGACCGAACTTCCACAATTCTGCAGGGCCTGCAAAAGGGAGCTCCTTCACCAGACATTTGTTTGAGGCTGACTGACCCCAAAACACCTGCTGGTCCCCCCCACACACACCCTTCCATGACCAAACAATCTGACCTACACAAAACTTTGTCAACATTATTGTTCCTGTTAAAATATGGTTTTGGTTGACAAGTTATGTTATGATTGTTATACTTGTTATATTTGATACAATATTCTACGTAATTACCCTATGATGTTCTATGTAAACCACCCAGAGCCATATAGAAGAGTGATATAAATAAATAAATGAATGAATGAATGAATGAATAAATAAATAAATAAATAAAGTTTCTCTTAAATATCCTGCGTTGAGCAGGGGGTTGGACTAGATGGCCTGTATGACCCTTCCAACTCTATGATTCTATGATTCTATGTTTCCCAAGATCCTGTGGTCTAAAACAGTGGTCTCCAACCTTTTTATCACAGGGGACCGGTCAATGCTTGACAATTTTACTGAGGCCCGGGATGGGGGGAGTCTTTTGCCGAGGGATATCGCCGCCTGAGCCCCTGATCCGCTTGCTTTCCCGCCGGTGCTCCTGACTTTCCGCCACCCACCGGGGGGCACTGCCAGCAGCAGCTGTGCAGTACCATGTTGAGGGGGAGCCTCAGCCATGGTGGCCACCAGAGAGCACCAAAGGTGAGCTGGCTGCAGAGTGGCAGGGCAGCCTCTGAGGCAGCAGCCAGGGAGGAGGACGAGGAGGAGCCGCGACCCGGTACTGACGGATCCACAGACTGGTCCCGGTCCTCGGACTGGGGGTTGGGGACCACTGCTCTAGTGCACTACATCTTACTCATTGCCTTATATTTCACAAATTAATTCAGACACAGAATTTTGTCACATGGGTTTTGTCACACTGGGCTTTATGAGGACCTAATCCAAATCTCTTGAAGGATGCCTAAATCCTAAATGTCACATACCCATCTTTTTGCTGTTTGTGTATTTCCTGAGGAGAATTCAGCTGACATATGGCCTCTGTTTTCAGCAAGGTTTCTGCTTTTTACACAATTTTCCAGCTCAACTGACTGAGGCACACAAGGGTCAAGTGAATTGCCTAAGGCACAAAGTCAGCCAGCTGGTAGCTTGGACAGGACTGGATCCCAGACACTCCCAGTTATTCAGTCCTTACCCCCAAACGACTGGACTGAAGACCCTCTGACACATGTAAACTTCTTATATAGCTCTCAGGGGATCAGAACTTCTTTCTCTCTGGCCATCACATATCATAGCAAAGCAAGAAGGTTATCAAGAAGTGTGCCCTGAGTGTGTGTACATACCGGAAAGGCAGAGAGAGAGGTACTTGAGGAGAGGTAACCATAATGAAGACAGAGCAAGTGTGGGAATCATCACAGAGGAGACAAACAGCTGTGCTAAGTGACAGACGATGCCTGTAAGTGATCACTTTAATGAGAATGATTTATAAATACACACCAGAGGTTTGGTCAGGCAGGACTGTGCACCATGCTAAAAGGTATACTTTATGCAATCCAAATAAGAAAGAGAATTGATCCAGTTTTTTTTAATGAAATTAAATCCCTGTGCCAAACTTACTTTAGTTCACACGTGAATTGCACAAGTATGCACTTCATTCGTTACAGTGATACAGGCCAATAGGGAAAGTATCACACAAACGAACCCTATACTTAATGAGAAGTGTGTTTCACCACTTTTCTAATCTGAACATGAAAAATTGCCAAAGGGAAACAAAAAGGCTTCTAGGTGAGGTTTGTGGCTTGTACAGTTTGCAGTCTGTTTGAAGTTTAAACCTAAATGATAGTAACATCACTCCCCCCCACCCCACTTCCTTTGTAGTTGAAGAAGAGCATTCACCCAGCATTGATTTTTGCTGAAAGAGGAGTGTTTATTCCCCTTGTGTTTATTCAGCCAGGCATCTAAATTAATACAAGTAAAATTCCAAGAAATCCATGAAAAATCCAT
Organism: Paroedura picta; assembly: GCF_049243985.1. Classification (NCBI taxonomy): domain Eukaryota; kingdom Metazoa; phylum Chordata; class Lepidosauria; order Squamata; family Gekkonidae; genus Paroedura; species Paroedura picta. The sequence continues at coordinate 87,219,787 of NC_135370.1, read as the reverse complement.
GAAATCCAAGAAATCGATTTTCCCCTTCTGTTCATGAAAAAAGAGAAGACATATTGGGTCCTCCACTCACAAACTAAGTGTGCAAATGCCACCACAGATACAATTAGGAACCATGACATCAAGAGTTCTGGGCTCTCTGTCCAACTCCAGTCAAGATTCAATTCACCACATAAAACAGGCACATTTTCTTCATAAAATAATGGCATATAAACCAGGAAAAGAAAAGGACAGGACTGTGCAGATGTTCCAAAGCATATATATGTGCAAGCAGAATGAAAGGATTCCCATTGACCATGCACAGTGATGTCCACATATTAAGCTGTGCACAAAGCCTTCCATGCGATCAGTAAGGTCGCGGAATAGAAATACAATAGCTATCTTACACACAATGGCTGTTGTCCCGCCAGCTGAGCACCCCATACAATCTCCCCAATGATTTTTTCACAATTCAAAATAAGTATCATTTCAAAGATTTTGGATTGGATTTTTTTTGGGGGGAGTAGTTGTGTTGTACATAGAAATGATCAAATTTAGCATGGCAGCTGGGTGGGTTGCCTTGGTTGTTGCATGCTCAAAATTTATTGGAAATCATATAACAGTTTATTAAGGTTTAATAGCCCATAAGTCATTCAGGAAGTTAAAAAAAAAAACATGTACAACAAAAGTTTGACACATCCACAACACTGTTATGACATAAGCTGCCCAAAAACAGTCTCAATCTTGCAGTATCAGAGAAGGCTGAATATTTCAGCATCTATTTTCTCAAAAAAATGTCTTTTCTGCTTCTTATTTGGAGCAATAAAAGAAAACATGGGATAATGAGTCAAGTTCCGCCACATGGAACAATAACAATGGTTTGGAGGTATTTGGAGAGCTTCATAGAACTGTCATTATATGAATATCACTTTCAGGATACATAGAATAAATAGCAAACACTACAGTGCCCGTATTGTTTTCCCATGCAGAAATTTTACCAGGTTGCCTTGTAGCTCTTGAAGTAGCTCTTATATTGATTCAGTGGCCTTTTTATTATTTATAGCAACAAACACAGTTTCTTTCATGTCCAGAGGTTCACTGATCACATGAGGTAAACCACCCCCCCCCCTCAAGACAAAAACAGACATTCTTGGAATAGAGATCTACTGAAACACATGAAGGAAGTGAACACCCTGTTTATTCTGCTTGGAATCTGAGATTTTTAATTCCTTTAATTAATCAGTAACTTTACTTTTGGTTCATCTAGTTAGCTTTCTTGCCTCTTGAACTGAGAATTGCTGTCACTTGTGACCTCCTCTCAGCTCCACATACTGGAATGCTCCTCCTCTTCAACATTTTCTGTAGTGCTAAATACCTACCTAACCTTCACAGACAGTTATGACCTTATTACCCAAGGTGAACCAGAGGCAAAAGAAGGCTTCTGGGTGATGCAGGGACTCTTTTCTTGTTTCACCCATGGGATTTAATTCTTAATCTGGTAAACAAATCCAAGTCCCAATTGCTTTAAAAAAAAGTTTTAGTGGAACTGATACATTTTGAAAGGTTTATTGCACAGACTTTGTCTTTGTCTTACTCCTTTTTAGGGTGGACAGAAAGAAAGAAAAAACAGGAAGCTCTTCACTCTGCAATCTGACAAGTTTTAAGGAGGGCAGAAATGAGAAACCAATTATCTCTTCTCATTCTCTTTTACCTCCAGGAGTATACTGTTAAAAAACAACAACAACAACTAGTCAGCCAAGCAGATTATGAGCCCTAAAGTGAAACAGTGTAGCTGAGAGATGCAGAAACTGAAAGAATATTATGCTGAACCCAAGTGCCATCAGGAGAGATTGTGCAAATGAGTTTAGATAATAGTTGGTTGCTACTTCCAATTGCAATGGTGAGCTAGATGATGACCTAGATGGAGTACTACTTCCTTTTCTCTTCCTGATATATTTAAGAAACCACTAATTGTTAGAGTCACAGCTGGAATTCTTAGGAAATAGGGGTAAACCTCACACTGATTTTGAAAGTTATTAACTTTTTGTTAGGGATTTCTAGCTATTGCTTATGAGCTGTGTCAACTCTGAATAATGGGTATAAAGCAGGAGTGTCATGGTGGCTAGATCAAGGAAGGGGGATTTTGTGCATGTGTGTCCTGTTCTGTCAAGTCACTTCCACCTATGAATCAAAATCCACCAAAATGTCCTATAACAGCCTAGCTCAGGTCTTGCAAAGTGAGAATTGTGGCTTCATTGATTGAGTGAATCCATCTCATGTTGGGTCTTGCTCATTTTCCTAATGCTATTATCTTTTCAGTGACTTTTTGTCTTCTCATAGGAGTATTATGCACGGCCGCCGAAACGGCGATTTCGGGTCACGTGGAAAACGCGGAGGGGGAAGACGCGACGCATACCGGTTATGCACGGGGCGGGGCGCGACGGCGGCAAAACCCAGAGTAACCGATTATGCACGCGCCGATCCGGGCGCCGCTTCTGGTTGCGCCCCACTCACCCGGAAGCTGCGCTTTCTTCCGCGTTTCACTGATGCGGCTTTTTCGGCGGCATGCACCGAAGCTGCAGCCGGTTGCAGCCGGCTCCGTGCGTTATCCGTGATTTTAGTCGCCGCCATTCCACCCCGAATGTGCGCTAAAACCCCCGTGCATAATGGGTCATAATGTGGCTAAAATACAACAGTTTAGTAATTTTAGGTTTTAGGGAAAGTTCAGGCCTTTGATGATCCAGAACCCACTTATTTCTCTTTTGAGCAGTCCAGAGTATCTATAAAACTCTTCTCCAACATTACATTACATTTCAAAGGAATCGGGGGGGGGGGGGGCGTGTTGATGCACAAGAAATATATAATTTGAGCACTGGGACCCTAAGAAAGAAAATGTTTCCAGGAGGAAAGACATCTGTAAGCCCCACAGCAAAGATATTACAGGTGTGCTGCTTCTAAAAAGGAATCAGTCCTTGCAATCACACCACATTATTATGTTATCTATCTACCATAACATTTCTCAGCAACAAGCTTGTTGAAAGAGTCATATTGTGCCAATGTAGCAGTGGAGACAATATGCCTAAGGCGATGTCTCTATTTCAGGAGTGCCAGGGCTGCAGGGTCAGTTATCCTCTGACAGCAGCCAGAAGCAGATGGGACTGGTTCAGTTCTCTGTCAATGGCCTATTTCCCTCCTAGTTTTAAATTACGCTCCATAAATCCAGTTCCTTACCTTGAACACCTCCCATAACCAAACTTCTATATTCTCATCTCTCAGCTTCCATTAACCTTGGATACCTCCTCACCATTCCCAACATTTATATCAGAACATTTTAATTGCTGCATTCCTAATGTTCCTGCTATGTCGGAATACAATATATTGATTTTCCTGCTTTCTGACATTGATCCTTATGTATCTAACAGAGTAGCTCGCTATGCACTGACTGCTAGAAAGATTACAGCAAAAGCTGTTATAAGAAAAGTCCTAACTTCATGTGTCTGAATTTGGGAAATATGGGTAGAATTCTATTTGTTTTAGCATATATGCTGTAAACTGGGTACCTATGTGTTTGAGCTTGGGAAACAGGGATAGAGTTTTAATTGTTTTAACATATATGCTTGTTGTTTGTGGTCTTTGATGGGTGTTTTCTTTTCATGGTTGTTTGCATATTGTGAGGGCCTTTGGTCAATGACAATATCTTTTTACTACTACTACTACTACTACTACTACTACTACTACTACTACTACTACTACTACTACTACTACTACAATAATTGCTGCATTACTGCTTGTGTCAAGGAAATACAACCATACAGCATATAAACTGGTTAGCATGGACTAGATGCCCAACACTGCATAACTGTCTGGTATTTAATTAGTGAGGCAAGATTTCCCTATTTGGTAGGTATGTTTGGCTAAGAAGTAAACAATGGGATTTCAAATGTGTTGAAAGGAGCATTAGGGCTTTAGGGCCTTACACTGAGAGTTACTGTGGTTGGTGACTTTCTGCTTAAGTATCAATCTGAGATCCTTGTTTGGAATATAATCATTTACTTGAATTATCATCCTTTACTCTTTGGGTTTCCAAATATCCGTGCTGTGGCTTTCATATATGTTTGGTACTCAGTCCCCACATTTTATTTAATACTTTCCTCACTACAAGGCCAACTCAGAGGTCCATTCCGCACGACTTTAATATAGCACAAGTATTACATTTTGTTTTCACCACTAAAACTACGTTCCGTGTGACGTCGTGAGCAATCTGCAACACTCCTGCAACACTAGCGCCAAAAACGCTTCATTGTAGTGATTTCCGGGGAATCCAGAAAAGTTTTATTCACCCTCAGAAAATCACTCTTGCCAACAACCTGCAACACTTGCGAAAAAGACCTGTGCGTTCTCAATATAGTGGTTGCAACAAAGTCCCTCCCCCTGGCTCTCTCCTCCGAACTTCCGGCAAAGCGATTGCCATTTTTTTTCCTTGGAGTGGGGAAAGCAACGAACCAGCGAGGCTTCATTCACCCAGCGAGGCTTCTCTGGCTACAGAAGTGCTTTAAAGCTCCCCTAAGTCCCCAAGCACAACACAACCCCTGTTTGCTAGTTCCCTTTAATTTTGGCCAAAAATCACACCCGTGCAGGGGGGGGGGGGTTTCACTCAGGGGAGCTTGGTAACGATGATTCACCAGCTCACACGCCAGCTAGATGGGTCTCTAAGTTGCGAGGAATCAAGGCATATTTGTTGAAACGTGTGTGTGTGTGTTTTTAAACTGTGCTTAAAGGGAAAGGGGCTTTTCGGGAGCATGATAACAACCACCCATTGGCTGTTCTGCTTGATTGACGGCCAGGGGCGGGAACAAGCACAGAAAAAAATCACTTCCTTTCTAGTGATTGCTGCGAGACCGGAAACCTGTGGGAAATGATTGAAACACTACTGGATTCCACTACAAATGAAGGTATGCAGAACGCTGAGATTCCACTACTTAAAATAGCGTTTCCGCTTTGTGAAACCAATTGGCAACATTGGTCCTTGTGCGGAATGGGCCAGAGTTTTGCTCCTCTGGACAGATGGGGTGAGGCATCCCTGTGTGGACAATATGCCCAGGGACCTTGGAGTAGTTGCTCTCTCTTCTTGTTTCCTGCATCCCTAAGAAATTGGAAGGCCAATCTTGTTAGGTTAAAGGACAGACATGAACAGCCACCCATGCCAGAAGCCTCACAGATTTGCATGCTGCTTCCAAGATGGCTGGCAGATTTTTTAAATGCTTTCCTAGGCTGCTCTGCATGTGTTGCTTTTTTCATCCCTCTATATTGGTGCCTGGTCCCTTTTATCTTTCTTTCCCTTGCCTTTCGCTTCATTTTTGTCTCTCAAGCTGCTGCTCATTCACCACCTGTCACATTTCGCACCCGCTATGTTATGCGTTCTTTTCAAATGACAACAAACATCAGTGGCAATTTTTGCTCTGCTACAGCTGGATCATATCAATTTTTGATAGTCCATTGCATTTTAAGAAGTAGCAGAGCTGACTGGGATTCTAAGTTGAGCATATATATCCCAAAAGCCACATCTGAGGAGAACGGCTTCTCTTTCTGATTGTGGAATTAACCCTTCCAATCTTTGTATAGTCTTCATATTTCAGTAGCAAACTCTTATTAACATGTAAGTTGGAAGAACAGCATTCTCAGTATGTGTTCTTGTTAGAAAAGCAGTAATTTCTTAGAACCTCCTTGCTAAGTGACATTATCGTTCTAAGAACCAGAGGTTGGGGCAAGCAACAGGGCATGGATCTTGCCCTCAGGCCCTGCCCATGTGCTTCCCAAGGGCACCAGTCTGACCACTACTGAATGCCAGACCAGACAGACTTCTGATCTGTTCCAATAAGGCAATTTTGATGTCCCTAGGCACAATGGGAAGCAATGTTCCCTGAAACCAACAGGATGAGCTGAAGGACCTAGTCCAGCTGTCTTTTCTGCTTCAGCAAACAGAGAGAACATTAGGATGTGACATAAAGCCCAAGATGAAAACCTCGACACATCATATTGAGCAAGACAAATTATTCTAATAGAGAAAACATGATATTAGAGGATTGTGCATGACATCACTGGCAGCCAATCAGACAGAAGAGTTTCTGGCACAGAGTGCTTTTAAGCCAGTTAACAAATCATTGAGACGGGGAAGCAAATCATCAAGGAAAACCTCATGGATGGGCAGGGAGAGGTGCATTTATTATGCTGCAGGACTGCAAGCTGGATGACCACAGGAAGAGCCCTGGGTAGCACATTGAGAATGCACACAGTATCTTAGAGCAAGTAACCATCTGCAGTGATTTATGGCCTAGCACAGCAGTGGGTGCAAATTACAGCTGTGCTGATACAAGCAAAAATAAGCCCTGGAAATGAGATACCAGCCAGTATACAGCAAAAAGCAGATGAAGGCCCCTAGAGCATCTCAAATTGGGAATTAAAACCTTCGTCACCATGAAAATAATTGTCTCACTCCCATTAGGAACTCTTTCAGCTTCTTTGATACACAAACGGCATTTTATTAACAGGGATCTCTCTATGCAATATAGCAAATCATTAAAAAATTAAAATGTTTCCATTTCTCCCTCATGTCAGAAAGCTGGAGCATTAGACTGTAGGGGACATGAACAAAGGAAAGAAGCACGAGTATATTAAAAAGGAAAGATTTCTAATTCAGCCACTCAGTCTGTCCAAACTAATAGCATGCTGGCTGAACACAAAATATTGAACTGCCTTACTGTCTTTCTATATATTTATCTCTGTGAATAGGATTTCATGAGCACCAGACTGAAAAAGGTGGAAAAGGTATATCCTATCAGCAGTCCCTGTCAGAGTGGAAAGTTGCCGCAGAGTCATTCCACCTCAAATATGATTGGCTCCTGCCATTTTTCGCCTCTCAGAATTTCTTCTCAGAGCCCCATCATCAAAAAAATTGCTGTTGCAAGCAGGGCTGCTGCAGGCAAAGTGTGTTCAAGCAAGAGAGGACTGTGTCCAATGCTACAGAGTCTACCCTCCCCAAACAGTCATTTTCTCCACGGAAACTGATCTCTGTAGTTTGAAGAGGAGCTGTAATTAGAATAGAATCATACAGTTGGAAGGGGCCGTACAGGCCATCTAGTTCAACCCCAGCTCAATGCAGGATCAGACTAAAGCATATAAGATAAGTATCAGTCCAGCCACAGCTTAAAGATCGCCAGTGAGATTGAGCCCACCACCTCCCTTGGCAGCTGATTGCACTGCTGAACTACTCTGACTGTGAATATTCCCCCTGATATCTAGCCGATACCATTCTACACATAGTTTAAATTGATTCATGTGGATCCTATCTTCTGCTGCCCTGCCCTTCTCTGACAACCTTTCCAGTACTTAAAGACAGCAATCACATTCCCTCTCAGCCTCCTCTTCTCCAGTCTGAACATTCCCAAGACCCTCAGCCTTTCCTCAAAGGGTTTGGTCCCAAAGCCCTAGATCATTCTTGTCACTCTCCTCTGAACCCTCTCAATTTTGTCCACATCCTTTTTGAACTGAGGCCTCCAGAACGGCTCACAGTACTCCAGGTAGGGTCTGACCAATGCAATATACAGAGAGACCTTGACATCCTGTAATTTTGATGTGATGACTTCCTTGATAAAGCCCAGGACTGCAGTCACAGATTCCAGGGGTTCCCCAGGTCTGACCTGGAGGCTGGCATCCCTAGCTGAGACCTACTCCACCTGGATCCAGTGCAAGGGACTGTGCACAGCCTGCACAAGGATTCCCTTCTCCCCAGGTTTCCCCTTGCCCTGGCAGCCATTCTGACCCTGAGAAAATATATGCTCAGGTCTTGCTAGGATTGCTAACCTCCTGATGGTACCTGGAGATCTCCCATAGTTACAAGTCGACATGTGTGCTTTGGCCGCTTTGCAAGCCATTCAAGCCCGAGGTGGCCTGCGCCATGGTACGGGGGGAGGGGCGGCGCTGGTGGTGGCATGTGATCCAGCAGCCACATGCAGGTGCAGAAATCTGTGTCTGCATGTGTGCGCTGACTGGCACACCACCACCAGCACCACCCGTGTGCCCCGCACCGCCGGCCGCCTCTGGCTTGAATGGCCACCAAAGCGGATGAAGCGCACCAAAGTGCACAAGCCTAGTTCCAAGTGTTCTCCAAATCACACAGATCATTTCCCCTGAGGAGAGTTACTGCTCTGCATGGTGGGCTTTATAACAGCTGAGTGGAATGCCTCCTTGGTTTGCTCAGGTAAGGTACTGCACACTCAAGTAGGAAGCTAACTTCTTATTTAATAAGCATTTTATTTTATTAGTGATGCCACGCACACTGTAAACATGTGAGTTCTGGGGGCATGGGGGCATGGGCAGGGAGGTGTGGCCAACTGGCCTCACTCCCGGGGTTACTTGAAGCCTGAAGAATATTTCAGTCACAGTCCACAGTCAAAAGGTTGAAAAATGCTGCTGTAGAGAACGTATAGCTGACTGTGTGTAAAAAAACAAAAACAAAAACACAACACAAAAAAACTTCAGGTTCTAACTCATTGGTAGCATCTATCAACCATTACTTTCACTGGTCAATAAATACACCTACCTTACAGCCATTTCTAAATGGTTTGCGTGCTGCAGTTACAGTTGTTGCACCCCTAGTGTGAGCTGCTGTGCAGGGGTGGCCAAACTGTGGCTCTGCAGATGTCCATGGACTACATGCTGCTGGCAAGGGCTCATGGGAATTGTAGTCCACAGACATCTGGAGAGCCACAGTTTGCCCACCCCTGTGCTAGTGCTTAGCATCCTTTCAGCTTTGCTTTCAGTCTTCCTCTTGCTTCAGGATGTCATGAACTGACTTTGCTGACACCCGTTAAGGATTCCCACTATGTCAGTTTAATTTTGAATGGGCTGTTATGATGGCACATGTTGCCTTTGCTCTGCCAAGTCAGCAAGGCTGGCTCTTTGCCTTGTGCTCTGATTCCTAAGGAAAACACATTGAATAGACAAGAGGGTGGACCAAACTCTCTAATTGCATTTTCCATCTCACACTGTTATGCCTTTGCAACTTTTGCTACTGTTTTATGAACCATGGCTGATAGCCATATGTCTAAAGACATCCAGAGTACACACCAGGGGAATTCAGTTTTCCTATGTCTGCATCAATGAAAGCACCCTGGCACCCTCAGGATCTCTATATGCTGACACTGAATGCATGGGAACTTCAAGACTTCAGCAAGGTCTTGCTTGTACTTGGATGAGGGTAGTCAGCTTTGCAACCATTATAGCCCGTAACTCTTCAAAGACCAGAACCTTCACAAAAACAGCGTCCAGACAACCAACAAACATGCAATGCAAAAACAAACCAAAAAGGAAAATGAATTGTTTAGCTTATGAGCTCAAAAAAGAGAAATTATAAGAATTATAGAGTTGAAAGGGACCTCCAGGGTCGTCTAGTCCAACCCCCTGCAGAACTCACCATTACCTGCCCTCCCACAATGACCCACAATTTCATGCCCAAGTGATTTCCCCCACCTGGAGGAAATTCATCTACAATACCACAGTGGCAATCAGCATTTCCATGGATATGCAAGGAAGGACCACAAGAGACAAGCACTGACACATCCCTTCCAGCACACCCATTCACAATCTGCCTAAGTTCATAAAATCAGCATTTTTGTCAGAGCCTCTGCTTAAAAACTTCCAAAGAAGGAGAACCCACCACCACCTGAGGAAGCCTGTTCCACTGAGGAACTACTCCGCCAGGAACTTCTTCCAGATGTTTAGCCGAAAATTCCTTTGAATTAATTTCAACCAATTGGTTCTAGTCCAACCCTCTGCTCCATCTTCTATATGACAGCTCTTCTAGTATTTGAAGATGGTTATCATATCACCTCTTAGTCATCTTCTCTTCAGGCTAAACATACCAAGCTCTCTCAACCTTTCCTCATATGACTTGGTCTCCAAACTCCTCACTATCTTCATTGCTCTCTAGACACATTCCAGTTCGTCTACATCTTTCTTCAGTTGTGGTGCCTAAACCTGAACATGGTACTCCAAGTGAGGTTTAACCAGAGCAGAGTAAAGCAGTAACATAACCTTATTACACAAATATGTATGTAATGAAGTCCCAGTGTGGGATATATGTATATGAAAAGCAGCCACAGAAGACAGAACTATTTAGTGGAAGAGTTGTAGAGAGGAGGTGGAGAATGATGAGAATAGTTATTTAACTCTTCCCTTGCCAGCTGTTTTTCAGTTCACAATTTCAGCAAACCGTGGGAAAACAGTTGGGCAGATTGTCCCATGAGAGAAAAACCAAGTATGATTTTGAAGCTAAAAATGACTGGAGGTAGAAGAGTTAGTCTCCTCTCTGTGCTAATCCTCTGAATAAAATATCAGTCTCTGGATTTTCATTTTTTTAAATTGAATTCTGCATGTAATTTAATTGCATGTAATATGAACTTTCAAGAGCTCAACACACTTCAGGGCATTAAGAGTCGTCCATTTTACTGATCCACCCAAGCTTCATCCCTCCTATTTTGATGACCAAGTCTTTTCATAGGAGGAGAACCATTTACACAAATATACAAAGGGATAATTGAAAATATTTTCAGTATGTGGCTATGTGTGGAAAAAGGCTTTTTTGTAGTACTGCAGAGGAAATTGTTTTTGAAGCAAAATGAGTCAACTGGCTGCATGAAAATTCTATTATACCATATTTATTAACATCACTAATCATTACTTTAAAAAAATATTTCATTGTATTGGCCCAATGTAGCTTAAACCCTCCCTGCATGCCATGATCCCAATTCAGATTGGGAATCTTTTACATAGGAACTTTCAGGGGACTGTTGCTTGACAGTCGAGAACAATGTATAATATAGTGAAGTGAATTCTTCAAAAGATTTTTAAAAAGCTTTTCTTCTACCATAAAAGTGTCCTCACAAGTAACTCTTGCTCAAGCATTACCATTACCACACACACACACACACACACTGAGAGAGAGAGAGAGAGAGAGAGAGGTGAATTTAACTGGACCAGAGACAGTCTTGGGGGCTGCAGGGTGTCCATACTGAGACTCTGTAGCAGAGCTAGTGCTTCAGATGCCTGTTTTTGAAAAATCTTGCTTCCAGTAAACTATGCTTATTTATTTGTAAATGAATAGATTAAAAAATACACAGTTTACAAATAAATATTACAGTCTTCTTTTATCAAAGGAAATCAAGCCCCGTAGCATTGCCACTGGATTTCTCACTGCTCACAGAAGTGGGAATACAGTGAAAGTATAAAGACATGCAAAAGATATATAAAATGATGTTATACATACAAAATTATATAAAGCAACCTAGTTTTAAAACACAAATTCAGTACAATAGCTCACCCAACAACAATTTCGCTTGCTCCAAAATATGATTATGGCAGAGGTGTGTGTGTGTGTGCATGTGTGTTAGGGATGCCATTACCCAGGTGCTCATCTTCAGATTAAAGAGATCAGTTTCCTGGAGAAAATGGCTGCTTTGGAGGGTGGACTCATAGCATTATACTCCACTGTGGTCTACTTCTGGCTTCACCACAAAATCTCCGGGTATTTCCCAACCCAGAGCTGCCAACCCTAGTATGTGTGTATATGTAGGGAATATGACTCTAAGTAGGATGTACCAATGGATAAGAGAAATGGTATACAATTAGCAAACTAGAAGGTTTTGGGTTTTGTTTATCAAGAAAAAAATCAGTTTGAATGGGAAGGATCATTATGGAAGGAACGTAAACAGCTACTGCCCTCATTAAGAATGCATTTTCAACAGGAAATCTTGGGGGGTAAGATTAAAATTAATGAGAAGGATAAGAGGAAAGACAGAAAAACATCGAAGATGGCTTCTTCTTGCTACTGAATGTACACTCTTCATTTTACTCAGAGGCAAGTGACATACAAATGCTTGCTATAATCTGGCTGTTATAGTCTGCAGACTCAAACCTTGTGGTGGTTTTCATCCCTTGGTGCCATGTACAGTGACCATACAAAAGGCAGTCAGGTGGCAAGAACACATACAAAGTAAAAGAAGTTGACTGCAGTAAGATTAATAGCCCAATTTTAGATCAATTAAAATGAAAATTAATGCTCTGACATCACATAATTTGATAGAGCAACAGGCGGCAAAAATACAAGTGTCAAAAATTTCACACAGGAGTGGGTAGTTTAGGTAGCTAGTTTAGGTAGACAGTTTCTCTGACTCTTTATCAATGAGCACTTCAAACTGTCTACCAAACCTAGGGGCTTTCTGCACAAGGACCAATGTTGATGAATGTTTTCAGTATGCAGAAATGCTATATTAAATAGTGGAATTTCGTCATTCCACATACCTTCAATTCTAGTGGAATATTGAAATCCCAGTAGCAGTCTATTCATTCCCCACATGTTTCTGGTCTCGCTGGAATCGCAACAAAGGAAGCAATATTTTTCCACGCTTCTTCCCGCCCCTGGCCGTCAATCTAACAGAACAGCCAATGAACTGTTGTGTTTCTGCTCCCAAAAAGCCCCTTTCCCTTTAAAAATTGTTTTTTTAAAAACCCAAACACACCAGTCGCAACGAATATTTGTTCATTCATTGTCTCATAAAGACCTTTTTTGCTGATGTAGGAGCTGGCGCTTAATCGTTTACACGCTCTTCAAGTAAAAAAAAAAATCCCCCTCCCCGATGGGCGCAATTTGTGGCCGAAATTATGGGCAGTGTCGAACAGGGGGCTGTATTGTGTTTGGAAACTTTAAAGACACTTGGAGTAGGGAGCTTTGTTTTACTGTTAAGCACTTCTGTTGAGGGAATTTAGCCAGAGAAGCCTCGCTCGTTCATTTCTTTCAGAGGTCTAAGGAAAAAAAATGGCAATAGTGTCTCTGGAAGCTCGGGGGCGAGAACGAGGGTGGGACATTATTTGTACCACTACATTGAGAACGCACGTGTCTTTTTCAGATGCGTTGCAGGTTGTTCTCAAGAGTCTAGCATTTTTTTTAGGGGGAATCCACTTTTCTGGATTTCCTGAAAAGTGCTACAACGAAGTGATTTTTGCAGGCGTGTTGCAGATTGTGTACTACGTCATGCAGAATGTTGAATTAATAGCGTTCACCAAAGGTAAGACTTCTGCTACATTTAAGTCGTGCGGAATGTCCCCTAGAGTTGCCCAATCCTAGGTAGGAGTGCCATGTTAAAAGCTGATTGGTTTATTTTTAATTCACAAAACCTGTTTTGATGTTGGATCTTGTCAACAGTACTGCAGTTGATTTCTGCTGTTTATTGCCATTTATTTTATTGCTGAGATTTATCATTCTTGTTAATTTAAAATAAAGTTTTATTATATTATTACTAGCCATAAAGTTCCTTTCATGCAGGAATGCAATGGGCACTAGAAGACCCCCCCAAGTCTGCCGCGGCCCCTGCTGATGCCTGCACTGCCCCACCTGCTATTTGCTGTTGTGAGCTGGGCTCCCTCTGCCGAATGTGACCCCCATAGTAGGCAGCAGGCTGTGCTCACATGTTGTGCCCATGTGCACCGCTACTGTGGGGTTGCATCCTCCAGCGGTGGCAGCTCGGGCGTGCAGCACACCGCGCGGGCAAGGAACAAAAGAAGTGGCAGCCTGGTCCTGGCTGTAGCGTCTGTTGGTGGTGGTGCCACCAGTGTCATGGGGCTGCCACCTCCAGCACCGCTACCTTGGCAGCCACTGCACAGAGGGCCAGGCAGGCAGGCGCATATCTGTCACCCTCCATGGCCAGCATATTTGTGGGTGCGAGGATGGGTGAGCCTCATAGTGCTGGGTGGTGAGGGCCAGTGCTCTACGGACTGGCACAATCTGGGGTCATCTGACTTTGCCGGATTAGTCCGTATTCCAGGCCCGGATAGGCTTCACCCTGGTGCCTGTTTCTCTTTTATTTATAGATCCAATGGTTAAGATTGTATTGCTTCTGGACATGCTTTGCTTTTATCTTGTGAAGTTTATTAGATTTTAAATTGCATTTTTAGCTGATTGTATTATTGCTGGAAGCCATCTTTCCTTGATATTTTAATTGTGGAGTGGGGTACATAATTATAAATTAGCATAATTAAAAATAAATCCTTCCTCTCCACTTCTCTAGCCCCCCCCCCCCCGGCCCCAGTCGAAATCAGGGCCCCAAATAGGGTTGCCAGGTTTGGGCTGGTAAATACCTGGAGACTTTTTAAGGAGAGCCTGGAGTAGTCAGGATTTGGTGTGAGGAGGGACCTCAGTGGAGTATAATGCTATGGAGTCCACCTTCCAAAGCAGCCCTGCATATCTGAAGGACCGCCTCTCCCAATATGTCCCCCAGAGGACACTATACTTGGCAAACACCAATTTGCCAGTGATCCTTAGCCCCAAGGATATGCTCCTGGTCTCAACCAGAGCCAGGGCCTTTTCAGCCCTGCCTCCAACCTGTGGAATGTGTTGCCTGTTGAGATGCAGGTCCTGACAGAGCTCTCTGTCAATGCCTGCATAACACTCTTCCACCAGGCCTATGGTTGAGACCAGGGCAGTTCGAAGCTTTATCAGCCTCCTTCAACCTTATTCTTAGATCCCCCTATTTTGATGTCATTTCCAGTCTGGAATAGCTGGTGCAGGGTGCACAGGGGACGTGGATGGGATTTTAAATTGTATTTTATTATTGTAACCAATTTTAGTGAATGTTTTATTGTTGTGAACCACCCCAAAACCATATGGGGAGGGGTGGTACAGAAATTAAATATCATTTTCACCAGGGGAACTAATCACTTTAATCTGGAGTTGGGCTATAATTCTGGGGGATCTGTAGGTCGTTAGCCCCAAGCAGGGTTGCCCGTTCTAGGCTGAGAAAATCCTGGAGGTTTTTCGGATGGAACCTGGGCAGACAGGGTTTGAGGAGGGAGGGAACTTAATGGGATATAATGTTGGGGTTTCCACCTTCCAAAGCAGCCATTTACTCCAAAGGAACTGATCTCTGTAATTTGGAGACCAATTGTAATGCCAATGGAACTCTAGCTACCACTTGGAGACTTGTAACCCTAGCCCCAAATTGTGATTAGTCATGTAAAACCCTGGGAAGATCCAGTCTCAGATCTCCCATGTTACTTCTGTTTTGATCTTTATACTGTCCATTGACTCCAGGTTCATGTGCCAGATTCCATCCATCCTTCATTTCCTTCTCTGATGCCAACCTCTGGCCTTCAGAGTTGATGCAATGGCACTCTTTGTGCTGAAAACAGAGCCTTGTTCAATATATGTCAACCCAATTCCCCTGTCTCTTCTTCATACAAATATCTTATACATTTTTTCTCAGAATGCTCTGCTCTTACCAATGCTGGTCTGTTATCCTGTTTCCACTTTCAAGCTTGTCTTGTCCACAAAGCATTGGACAGGAGATGTCACTTATGCTGTAGTATATTACCTAGCACTATGATGATGTTTACTGAATGTGAACTGGAAATTTTTAGTGAGTGAATTTTGAACTAACAAGCCCATCAGCATCTCAGAAGGCCGCAACACATATTGTGGCAGAAAACAGGTCCTCCATATTCCAGATTGTGCAGTAAATGTCTTGTTATTTTGTTTCATCTGTAAAGTGGGAAGCCCAAACCCACAAGCATCTCTCACTAGAGCTTTGAGGCTTATGTTTATACCATATTTTCAGAAATGTTAATTTTTAAATATAAATATTTCAAATATTACAAGAGGGGCATCATCTGCCTTTTAAATCAGATTGTTGGCAAACTTCTTCCACTAATATGTCAAGAAAGCTGTTGTAGATACTGCTAGAAAATGTCCATATTCTCATTATAACATTATATAATGTAATAATCATAATTCCATATGAAGATCTTTCAAGAAGAGGATTGTCCTGTATTGTATACAACCTCTCTGATGCTTTCAGTTAGGATTTTTCCTTTTATAATCATGGTCAATGCTACAAATAATTACAATCCCAACATTCTGGAAATCATGCTAAAAATGTTACAAGACATCATTTTAATAGCCTTACTTAGGCTGCAACCAGGGCATCAGCAAAGTTCTGCCTAAGCAACTTTCAAAATAGTGACAATAAATATTGTGACACAAGCATGTTACTATATAGAGTGTTTATTAATATTTGCCTTGGTTCCTTTAAGGCTTGGAATCTTTCTCAGTAATGTATGAAAGTGGGTTGAAGAGAAATTCACAGAAATTCTGCTTTAGGACTCAATTGACCCAAATACACAGTTCCCCTAAATGGTGCAGGGAAAAGTATTGTCTTTTTTCTCTTTCTACCTCCTGATTGCATTTCAGGACTGTATTTTCAGATTATCATGCAGTAAAACGTAAAGGTAAAGGTATCCCCTATGCAAGCACTGGGTCATATCTGACCCTTGGGGTGATGCCCTCCAGCGTTTTCATGGCAGACTCAATACGGGGTGGTTTGCCAGTGCCTTCTCCAGTCATTACTGTTTACCCCCCAGCAAGTACCCCCCAGGGTACTCATTTTACCGACCTCGGAAGGATGGAAGGCTGAGTCAACCTTGAGCCGGCTGCTGGGATTGAACTGCCAGCCTCATGGGCAGAGCTTTCAGACTGCATGTCTGCTGCCTTACCACTTTGCACCACAAGAGGCTCTTATCATGCAGTATCATCCACAATTGACTCCTAATGGGTGCATCTGTCTATCCTTCTTCAGACATAGGTCTGCATAAAAACACAGCCAGGACTTACCACGGCCAATAATTGACACAGTGGAGGGCCAGCTGGAAGTTGGATGTGACTAGCTCAGAGGCCCACTAGTTGTGCACGCTGCAGGAATGCAGCACACACAGAATCAGGGGCAAGGCGGGGACCTGTAGTGTCTATATAAGGTGCCACACGTGTGGGTCCCTCCCTCTTCGCTGTGGGACACCGCGGGAGCAGCTTCCCTCCCACCAGCCCTATTTTGATGCGTACACAGCTTTGTCCAAAGTTTTGAGGTGGATGTTTTTTGGTCAATATTATGTCACAACTGTCGGTTGGCATGGTGGGCACCCATTGGCTCCCTTGCATAGGTTGCTTTCCTTAGCGGTGGACTTCAGTAGGCAAGGGGATATAATCTCCTGGTTGGGAATGGTGTGGGTCCCCAACGCACCTCTGGACTCTGTGGTGTGTTGGTGCAATGCAGTGACTTCTAGGTCTCCCTCTCCCTCCTTTCCTATGCTGTGCTAACCCTCCGGTGGGGAGGTAAATAAAGCTGTGGCCTTGTTTATACCCAACATTGGTGTGTTGTGTCTTATTCCAGCATAGAATGTCCTCCTGCAAGTGAAAAAGGACTCAAGTGTAGCAAGTATAATTTTTACACTGTACACTTATTTATCAAATGGAATTTACCATCTCTCATCAAAGCTGGATCCATTTTATTTGATTAAAATCATATTACAGTGCCAATATTAAAAATATATACTCTGCAAATAGTACTATGGTTACTTGTTTTTCATGATGTACTAAAAAGGAGTATCTAATCCTTTAGATACTGCGCTGAATGACTTGCATTTAATGAACTTAAGCAAAAAAAGGTCTCCAGTAGAATGCCTGTTGCATCTAGAGTGAGAGCAGGCAAGAGAAAATGCAAGCTGTTTCTATCATTACAGTTTTCTTTGATAAGAATGTTCACCCAAATCAATATTTTTGCAAGATAAATGTTCTGGGTTCTGAAACAGAAAAAGACTGGCCCCTCAATTATTGGAGCACTAGCATCACACAACAATTAACAGGGCATGGGGGAGCAAAGATGTATCAGATAGGATAGTAATGGATTTCTCACAAATGTGTAGGGAGGAGGGGGAGAAGTGTAGAGCTGGCCAGTTGTCTTTGGACTACTTGACTTTACTTTGATACATGAAAATTATTCAACAGTATTTATTCAACAGCTCTAAGGGTCTGTGCATGTCTGAAAACACTCAAGCCTAATCTTATCAGATCTCAGAAGCTAAGCAGGGTCAGCTTGGTTAATATTTGGATAGGGGGTCACCAAGGAAATCCAGGGTTGCTGCACTGACACAGGCAATGGCAAACCACCTCTGAATGCCTCATGAAATGAAAACCCTAAGGTCACCTTTGACTTGATGACACTTTCCACCACCAGGAAAAAGTAATGTTGAGAGTGGTCTCTTAGTATAGAAAATTATGAAGCAAGCCTGTGGCTCACAGCAGCTCTTGAGGATATCAAGATGAGTCTTGTTGCTTAAAACAGTGCGGCAAATGTCGATAGCTGTTGTCCAAGATAACTTTGGGTTGAGAAAACAGCATTCAAGAAAAAAATAGAGGTCAAATCTCAAAGACTAGAAATGTCTTCACTATAAAATAAAGACATTCTGACAACTTATATTTATTGAAAACATTTGTATGCCACATTTTCACTCTGCTGAGGGTCTTTAAAACTAACAATTAACAACATTAAAACAAACTTTTGAAATGCATAGTATAAAAGCAAAAACAACACTCAAACAAAAATCCACAGTTGAACTACTGCAGGCATGAGAATCTGCCCCCTTGCCATGCCCTCTGCTGGTGAGCCTGTTTGGATTTGTGTGTGTTTTACCTTCTGTGGCAACGCGCATGCATAGCAACAAGGAAGCATTGCCACATGTAGGTTTCAATTTTTAAAAATTGCGCTAGACCCACAAATCTCCAATTGGTAGCTTCCTTTGATTGACAGGCTGAGGAGCAGTGAGTAAAAGAGTGCGTTGCTCTCTCCTGTGCTTTTTTCACTGCTAATGAGGAGGGGTAAAGGCGAGATGCAGCAGCAGAATGTGGAGCGCTCTTTATTATCCGAAACCAAACCATGGGCCATTCCGCATGACTTATATGTGGCCAAAGTCTTACCTTTCGTAAACACTATTAACGTTCTGCATGACATCGTAAACAAACCGCAAAACTCCCGCCGAACTCCAGCAACAATCAGAATTTTTAGCGCTTAGGGGGAAATCCAGAAAAGTGGATTCCCCCTGAAAAAAATGCTACACTTCTGAGTACAAGTTGCAACACATCAGTGAAAGACATGTGCATTCTCAAAATAGTGGTAGAAAGAATGTCTCTCCCTCGCTCTTGCCCCCGAGCTTCCAGAGACACTATCGCCATTTTTTCCCCTTAGACCGGCAAAAGCAACGAACAAGCGAGGCTTCTTCGGCTAAAATCCCTCCACAGAAGTGCTTAACAGTAAAACAAAGCTCCCTTCTGCAATTGTTTTTAAAGTTTCCAAGCGCTATACAGCCCCCTGTTCAACACCGGCCATAATTTCGGCCACAAATTGCACCCATCGGGGGGGGGATTTTTTTTTACTTGAAGAGCATGTAAATGATTAAGCACCAGCTCCTATGCCAGTGAAAAGGTCTTTCTGAGACAATGATTGAACAAATATTCATTGTGACTGGTGTGTTTGGGTTTTTAAAAAAACAGTTTTTAAAGGGAAAGGGGCTTTTCGGGAGCATGAACACAACAGTTCATCGGCTGTTCTGTTTGATTGATGGCCAGGGGCGGGAAGAAGCATGGAAAAATATCGCTTCCTTTGTTGCGATTACAGCGAGACTGGAAACCTGTGGGGAATGAATAGACCGCTACCGGGACTACAATATTCCACTAGAATTGAAGGTATGTGGAATGACGAAATTCCACTATTTAATATAGCATTTCTGCATACTGCAAAAGTTGAGCAATATTGGTCCTTTTGCGGAAAGGCCCCATGAGTTAGCATCTATTGTATTACAGCACGCAATGGGCTTTACTACTAGTTTCCATATACAACGAGGTAAGTGTGCATCCAGATTAGAATATGATGAGGATGTTATCCATTCAGTTATGCCCGACCCTTGGCAATTCTATAGGAAAGTCTTCACCATGGACCCCTGTCTCTGACTGCTTCTTTTAGTTGATTCATGGTCATCCCTGTATAAGCTTTGATCATGTTGAGCCAGAGGATCCTTTGGTGACCATGTTTTCTTTTGCTGCTGACCATGCCGAGCATTAATGATTTTTCTAATGAGTTTGATCACATGATGTGTCCAGTGAGCTTTAGCCGTAATATCTTGCCTTCTAATGACATAGTTGCTTTACTCCTCTCTAAAACTATCTTGTTGGTAACTTTGGCTGTCAATGTTATTTGCAGCAGATTAGGATATAGTAAAAGAAAATGGTACTTTGGAAACAGTGAACTACTAAATGAGAATTAAGCCAGAAAAACTGGAAATACTATGGCTGGGGACTATGCTTAGTTCAGATATGGGGGTTCTACTAGCCTCCAACAGATAGCTTTTCAGCTACCGATAGCATTAACTGCTGAGCAGTAGTTTGTTCATTCCCTAGAAGATTGAAGCTGATTCATCCACCCAGACCCAACTAGTATAACACACTCAGTGAGAGATTACCCTTGAACATAGTTTGGAAACACTGGTCCAGAATTAGAAGAAGAGTTGGTTCTTATATGCCACTTTTCTCTACCCAAAGGAGGTTCAAAGAGGTTTACAGTTGCCTTCCCTTTCCCCTCCCCACAACAGACACCCTGTGAGGTGGATGAGGCTGAGAAAGCCCTGATATCACTGCTCGGTCAGAACGATTTAATCAGTGTTGTGGTGAGCCCAAGTTCACTCAGCTGGCTGCATGTGGGGGAGCACAGAATCGAACCCGGCATCCCAGATTAGAGGTCCGCATTCCTAACAACTACAGCATACTGGCTTAGTGCCTTATGGAGGCACTTGCCAAAGTTATCATATTAACCCAATTACATATCATTTATACAAGTTTCCAGTCTGTTTCTGGATCAGTACAAAATGCTGACTACTACTAGAGCACCTCCACCTGTACCAACAAATGTGAGACATAAGGTCAGACCAGGTGATTATTCTGGGAACAATCTTTAGTACAGGTTCAGCTGACCAGAAAAAAAAAGGGGGGGGGGCTTTTATCAGTTTTTGCCTTGACTTTGGAATCCCTTCTCTTATAGCGGCTTTCCTAAAGGCCTTCTGGATTGCCAACGTTGGGGTGGGAAATCAGGAGATTCAAGGCAGAGTTTGTAAAGCATAACATTTTAGGAAGGGCATGAGCTCAGTGGGGATGTGATGCCATAGAGTTTGCCTGTCATCTGGAGATCAGTTGTAATTCTGGGAGATCTCCAAGGCTTCACATTGAAGCTGGTGACATATTTTGGATGGCTGTGTAAACTTCCCTTTTTTTGGAAAGTATTTGAACTAAATCAATGATAAATGATCCTTCAGGGGAAGTGGCACTATTTTATTGATTTTATGGTATTTAACCATTGTTATTGCATCTTACTGGCTTATTGGCTTTATTGTATTTTTGTGGGCTGTATATATCACCTCGGGGATTTTTAGTTTCAAGGTGGTTTATAAATAAACTGAACTCCTTGGGTATCAATTTGTTATGTACAGTGCACAGCCCAAGTAGACATTCCATAGGCTAAATTGTTTTGTAAAGAAGAGTTTAGCCTTTTGCCTATAATTACATATGGATGATTCCACAAAGCTATCCATGTGTCAAGATCTGGTTAATTGGGGGCAAAGGAAAACAGAGTGCAAACTTGAAAACGTACTTTATATGAGCACAGAAAATGCAGCAGCAGAAAATTTGCTTTCCCTTGGGTCTCTATTTAGCATGAGAAGTATGAATATTTATTCTCAGTAGCATACGTTGTAGCTAATGCTGTGGACCACTACTAGTGATGTTTCTGCTTCTTTGAACAAGGAATACCAGTATAAATCTATCCTTGTAAACATTTACCAGTCAGTCCACTGCATACAGATGGCAGGCTGACATTTTAAAAAGTGACATAATTTAACAAGGATCGAAGAAGAAGAAGAAGAGTTAGTTCTTATATGCCGCTTTTCTCTACCAAAAGGAGGCTCAAAGCGGCTTACAGTCACCTTTCCTTTCCTCTCCCCACAACAGACACCCTGTGGGGTGGGTGAGGCTGAGAGAGCCCTGATATCACTGCTCAGTCAGAACAGCTCTATCAGTGGCCCAAGGTCACCCAGCTGGCTGCATTTGGGGGAGTGCAGAATCGATCCTGGCTCGCCAGATTAGAAGTCCGCACTCCTAACCACTACACCAAACTTAGTGCAAGTAAACTAGGAAACAAGAATCATTTGCTACCATTTCCAAAGTTTTCTTTTCTGACATATGCTGCTGATATATTGGGCTACAATATGCCCCTTTCTGTTCAGAATCATTACTGTCTCCATATTGTATTCCTGTTGCACCACCAGTCTCAACTTGCTCAAGCAGAATTAGGGTTGCTAATCTTCAGGGGAAAATAGGGTTGTCAGGTCTGTTGGTGCTGCCAGTGGGAAATGAGGGGAGTAGGGAGGAATGATGCAATGTGTTGACATCACCTGGAAGTGGTATGTCATGGACATCACCTTGGTATGTCATGGACATTGGGGGAAGTCCCTCTAAACTTTGGGCAAAACTCTATGGTAGAATTAACTTTGAACCATACAGTTTTACCTCAAAACCAGAACACCCCAGGCACCAACATAATTTCCAGGTGATTTCAGCACATTGTGTTAGTTTGCAGCATTCTTATGGTTTGGGAGCGGAGGGGAGGTTGGAGGGTAAAGTGCATTCAGAAAGTGAGAAATCCTCACTGAATCTGGGGACCTGGCAACCCTACCTGAAAATTCCTCAGAATTACAACAGATCTCCAAACTATAGAGATCAGTTCCCCAGGAAAAAGGGTCAGCTTTGGTGAGTGGACTGTATGGCATTATACCCACCAGAGGTTCCTCCCCTCTCCAAACTCCACCCTACCCCCAAATCATTAGGAATTCCCCAACCTGAATTTGGCAAACCAAGGCAATATGAATTGATTTTTCAGATAAGTCCGCATAACAAGGAAGGCCCTCAGTCCAGCTCAGCAGTGCTGTGTGGTGATCTAGCTCTCTATTTCAATTGTTATGCAATTCTAAGCAGCCTTGGCAATGCAAGGAACTCCTCCTGTTCTTCATAGTTTCTCCAAGAACATTTATAACTCATGCTTCTGAAGTTTGGTTTATTGATTTACAGAACATGTCATGTTATAAAGCATTCTCTGCCCACATTACAATCTCCACTTGTCAAGCTGGACTTCATGAGGAAAGCAACGGGAAGCTTTAAGAATAATTAAATGCACCCCTATCAGTATTTCTACCCTTTGGTGCTTTGGCTGATATGTCACAATGCCACAGCACACTCTGTGTCCTTCTTACATCACAGTGGCACAAGCCGAAAGGGAGGTGCCCAGAAGCAAAGTAGTATTTACCATAATGAATCTGTTTGGCTCTGAGCAGTTGAAACCAGCCACTTGATGTTACAGTAACAAAGTTTCATTTTCTAAGGTTAACAGTCTCCAGATGCACAAATATCCCCTCTGGAAATTGCTTAAAAATGAATGGAATGAAAAAAAGAATGAAATCCAGGATCAAACCATCTGCTTAACAAGTGGGATATTATGTTTTAGTAATGCATGCAGCGGGTAACGCAAAGCCACTTGCGGGTGAAGAAAAATTCTCTTAAAAACTTCTGTGCTAGCCCATCTGAAGGCTTTATATTTCACACTAGGGACCAACAGGAGCTGAAAAGTATGAACCTGATTAAGGGCATGAAGAAACAGACTGTCAACACTAGCGCATATTAGATCCACTTGCAACAATGAGTGGCTTTGGCTTGGTTTCTTATGCAGGCACTTTATTATCCATGAAAGCGTACAATAAACATAACTAGAAGCAAGCAGCGTAATGAGCTGCAGCAACATCTCAGAAGTCATGTGTTTATCACCAGTCAACAGATTGTATGATAAAAATTGTGTGATAAAATGGTGTCAAAATTTTGCCTTTAATATCCAAATGGAACAATGGGGGAAAGTGAGGGGAAAGATACTAAATTTACTTAAAGTTCACATTTAAAATATTTTTTTTAAATAAAATGTTGTACAGATGGTATACGACACCAGAGAAATGCAACAAAATGATTCAGAATGGATTTAATACATGTTGGAGATGTGAAAAACAAACAGGAACCTTTTACCACATGTGGTAGACATGTAGTAGAGCCTGGAAATTCTGGGTACAAGTACATAAATGTATTCAAAGGATTTTAAAGACTAATATATGTTTGAGACCTGAAGCATTTTTGTTGTTTTTGATCAATAATGAACAGGAAAATAATCATAGCACTATACTTCTTTTGATGCAGCCCAAAATCCCATTTTCCTTTTTAGCTGCAGAGTTACACTGTTGACTCATGTTCAGCATATGATCTATTAAGATCCCTAGATCCTTTTTGCACATACTACTGCCAAGGCAAGACTCCCCCATCCTATAATGATGCATTTGATTTTTCCTACCTAAATGTAGAACTTTACATTTATCGCTATTAAAATTCATTTTATCCCAGTTTTCCAGCTGTCAATATCATCATGTATCCTGATTCTGTCTTCTGCTGTGTTTGCTACATTTCCCAGTATAGTATCATCTGGAGATTTAATAGGCACCCCCTCAGTTCCTTCATCCAAATAATTTATAAATATGTTGAACAACACAGGACCCAGGACAGATCCACTTGTCACTACTCTCCAAGATGATGACAAAACATTAACATGCACCCTTTGGGTGTGATATGTTAACCAATAATCAATGCACATAACAGTAATAGGATCCATACCACAATTTACCAACATGTCAACAAGAATATCATGAAGAACCTTATCAAAATCAAGATAAATTATGTCCACAGCACTCCCCTGATCCAGCAACAACAAACTACCTAACATAAGGTCTATTACAAACAATACAGTCAGCATGCAGAGGTGGGCAATGGCCAACCACATCTGAACATATGGCTTGAAAACTCAATGAGGAGTCACCATAAACTGGCTGCAACTTGATGGCACTTTGCACCACCACCACCAGGTGATAAACAGAATCTTGGTATGTAACCCAGAGAGTGTCAGAAGAATGTGTGTGATGTCTCATTTGCCTGATGTCTGATAGTAACTAGGCTGCAGCATGCTGCACCAAATCGAACTTCCAAGTTGTCTTTAAGAGAAGACTCATGTACAGCTTAATAGTCGAACTCTGAGACAACCATAATGTGGATCCATATTGCCAAGTCAGCCAAGTCAAGGAAAGAGATCACTTTCTGAGCTAAATGAAGGTTGTAGAAAAATGGTTCTTTCCCCCATAGCTGTATTACCTTGTTTCTCTGGTAATAGTGCCAGATCCAATATCACTCATAGGCTCCTACCTCAATCAGCTAGATCCCAGCAAAATGGTGGAGCACAATGTCCCTCAAGATCTCATCTTCCCCGATGAGTATTACCTCCCTCTTGCCAGGTTTTAGTTTCCACATATTCATCCTTAACCAGTATGACATTGGTTTAGTACCTTCACAGCATCATCAGACAAACTGGATAAGAAAACACAGAGTCGGGTTTCATCAGCATATTGATGACGGCAACAGCCTTTCCCATCACTGTCCCTTTACACCAAGTTTCACCTGTTGCTTTTTGTCTGTGATACAAGAGGAAAGGCTTTGTCCTTAGAAAAGGGAGGGACCTTAACATGTTTACAGGAAAGAACACTTTAAAAGTGACAGATTAAAGAATGACCTACCAGGCACCAGCCTTTAATAAGGGATCTAGTAACAGAATAAAGTAGACAAAATTGATATGCAATTACTTCTTTCAATGTTTCATACTGTCACAGCTCGGCAGTGCAGAACTTGGGAGGTTAATGAAGTACATAAGATATTTAGGAAGAAAATTCAAGAACAGCTGAGTGAGGAGGACGGTAGACAGAAAATTCATCAAACAGAAAAAAGGATAAGAACATTACAAAACAGGATTTATTTTCAGAGTGTTCAGAAAGGAAATTTCAGTGAATAAAATGGCATTTAAAAATAGCCTTTGCTCAATTTTAGAAAGTTTATCAAATTGACCCTGCCTCCCTTGGCACCAACTTGTCTAGCAAAACTCTCTTACCACCTTCATGTGATGTACTCTCTTTTTTCCTGACAAAGCAAAATTACAACCTGTCATTTCTTGGGGCTTCATGGTAATATTCTCTGTACGATCCTGGTTCATTCCTTCCTCTATGAAACCCTCTCTGTGAAACAGTACAGTACAGTTTTCACCTGGGAAGCCATTTTCACCTGGGAAGCTGATCTTTATAATCTGGAGATGAGCTGTAATTCCAGAAACTCCCTGGGCACCACCTGGAGGTTGGCTACCCCTGGTTTTGGAAATATTCCTGGAGCTTTGGAGGAGGATCTTAAAATGGCACAATGCTTCAGAGTCCACCCTGCAAAGTAGCCATTTTGCCTGCAGAGCTGTTCATTATAGATTACAGAGATAGCAGCGATAGTAGAGATGATGGTAGGGACTTGCAGGCTGAGATTGGAGTGGAGTGGTGCAGGTGTGTCTCACCTGAGCTATGGGCTTTGGCCAGCCCTTACTCGTAACTGTTTGTATTTTGGGGCACAGACAGACAGTTCACCATGGGTTCTGAGAGTCTGGAAAGTACAGGAAGATCTAAATAAAGAATGTTTACAGTCTGAAAGTGTAAATAGTGAACAAGTAAATGGCTGGAGAGACATAGGAATTGAAGTGACTTTTCTGAAGCTTGGCCTTGTAAATAGAAATCAGTATTTACCAGGAAGAGCCTATGAAATCAAAGGCATAAGTAGCCCAGAATTTCAAGTCAAGTTATGTTTATAGGAAAGCAGACAGGGAGACTTTGGGAGGAACTAGGTGATCCACTTGTATTAGGCAATGACTTGACCTTGCGGACAACAACAGGGACTGCAGTTGCCAGCAGTAGGCCTCAGGCTTCAGAAGGACAGACATCACCAGCCAAGGAACAGACTGTGCTAGCCAAGGGGTATCAATGACCAATGCACATTCCTTTTGAAGAGGTGCATGTGAGGATGAAGAACTTTCTGTTATGTTTGTGGGCATTTGGTCACTGATGCAAATGAGGGCTTCTGCCAGCCAAGGAACTAACCAATCAAAGGCACCTGATTGCTCTGCTTAGGGCCAATTGGATTGCTCTGCTAGGTTAAGCTGCCCATCCACCTTAACTCCTGTGGGACACTCACACTTTCCAGGTCTTTGTCCTAGGTCCCGCCTGAGTCCTTTAAAGTCCTGCCAGCCAGAGCCCCCTCCCTGCTCCCCGGCCAGCAGGTTGGCCGGCACCGGCGCTCTGCCCTGGCTGGCCCTGTGACTGGCCTGCACAGGCGCGTCAAGCAGAGGCCCAACCTCGGCCCCCACCCGACCTGTGCCAACACTGCGCTGGTGCACAAGATGGGCTCACGGGAGAGGTGCGTGGGAGGTGACAGTGAGCCCAGTCGGAGGGAGGCCACCGCCGCACTGCTGCAACCGCGCCGCTGCCACATCCCACCTTACGGTCCCTTAATTCTGGTCACCTTATGCTAAGGCCAATCGGATTGCTAGAGCCAATCAGAGGCAGCAGGGAGCTGCCTGAAAGGCATAAAAGTGCATGAGTTTGCCTGTTTTTCTCTGTTCAGTACTTGTAGCCTGTTGATGGAGTTGCTAAATAAAAAGAGCTGTCCTGAAGAATTGTAGTCTGTGATCATTGAACCCGCAGACTTAATACTTTCCCTTCAGCCTGACTGTCTGGAGATGAGCTGTACTTCCAGGGGATCCTCAGATCCACCTGGAGGCTGGCCTCCCTAAACCTCAGTGGGATACAATGCTACAGAGTCACCCTTCCAAAGCAGCCATTTTTGCCTGGGCAGCTGATCTTTATAGTATGGAAATGAACAGCAATTCCAGGAGATCTCTAGGTCCCACCTGGAAGTTAGCTGTCCCTGGTCTGGAAACATTCCTTGAAGTTTGGAAGTAGGGCCTCAAAAGTGTATAATGCCTCCCCAGCCACCTAACCACCCACATAGCACCAACTGACCTATTTCACGTCAAGATAACATTGCAAAGAAGATGTAAGGTTGCCAGATTGGTACAGATTCATGTTTTGGATATGACCTAGATATTCATAAATCTGACTAGAGTCAAGACTGCTGTGCAAAGAGAGATCTCCTTAGGGTTCCCAGCTTCCAAGGGGGGCACTAAACCCACACCAAGCCACGAGCTAGCACCCGTTGCATTACAAATACATGGGCTTTACTACTAGTAAGGAAATTGCTTATAGTGGAAGAAAAGGAAAGGTATACATGAACCTCTTGGTCATTTTCTTCTTAACTTCCTTTTTGAAATCTGTTATGAGGTCATATGTTGCACTGCAAAGATGAGTTCTAAACAGTTTCCCAAATCTGTTTACATTTACATTTACAAGCTGTGGTACTGAACAGATGTCTACTCTCAACAGATGTAAGCACTGGGATTCTAGGCATGTCAGCCACTTGAAAACAGAACAATATTGTCTTTGATAACTAATATAATCCACTCCAACACACGTTTTAAGTTCTTTACTCAAACTCACAGATGAATAATAACAGCCAGAGTCCATCTTGGACTACTCTAATCATTGAATGGATGCAGTATACCAAGAGTGTATTTACCATATTTAGGGCATCTAAATTACAAACCTTTATCTCAGACAAAGCATGCCTAACTAGTCATGAGTGAATCCCTATAATATAGTCATTTCATCTCAAACAAGAGGTCCAGAAAAGGGCAACCAAATTTATTAGTGCTTTCCCCACAAAGAAAGGATAAGGACTTCAGTCATTTCAGTTTATACAATTGAACATGTTTTTAGGTAGAGTGAACTTTTTCTGCTTTTCTCATAATACAGGCATCCAGTGCAGTTGATGGGTATTAGATTCAGACATAAGGAAGTACTTCTTCACTCAATTACCTGTGAAATTCAATCCTACAGAATGTAGTAAGGGCCACTAGTTCTGTTGGCTTTAAAATGGGATTAGACACATTCATGCAGGAAGGATGACTAAATAGAATCTCCATGTTCAAAGGTAACCTCTGAATATTTATTTTCTTTACTTCAGTTATATCCCACATTTCTCCTCAGCAGGGACCCAAAGTGGTTTACATCATTCTCCTCTCTTCCATTTTATCTCCACAAGAACCCTGTGAAATAAGTGTGACTGGCCCAAGGTCACCCGCTAAGCTTTCATGGAAGAATCGAGATTTGAACCTGGGCTTCTTAGTCAGATATTTTAGCCACTACTCCACATTGGCTCTCTCTATAGGATTGCCAGGTACTACAAATGCTGTCATTTGGGGAGGAAGGTGTGATCTGGCAGCCTCCCCCCCCCCTGGAACTTACCTGAACCCAGATAAGCATCTGGCATGTTGAAGTCACCTTGAAATGATGTTGGCATGTTGGAGACCTCAGGGATGATGTTCTGGTTTTGAGGGAAACCCTATGGTAAAAAATCAGCTGCAAACCACAAAGATTTGCCCCAAACCCAGAATGTCACTCCAATGATCCCAGCATGCCAACATCACTTCTGAGAGACATCACCACATTGAGATGTTCTTCCTCGGCCCAATGGATGTGTGTGTATGGGGGGAAGTGGGGGGAATGGTATGGAGGTCCAAGGGGAGAGAATCACCACAAAAGCAGCTGTTTGGGGTTGGATTTCCCCCTGCTTTCTGAAACTCCCAAAGTCGGGGGAGGCCTTGGCCTCCAAGACCTACTTTTAAACCTTCTGTGAGCAACTGCTTTGCCTCTGTATGGACCAAGATGCTGAACCATCATCTGTGTCATGACCTCACTGAAACCTCCTGTCTCCAAGGGGTTGCCACAGCAACCAGAGCCAACTGTTGAGCCAGCTGCTCTAAATCAACCAACTCTGCTGTCAGATGAGAGAGATGCCTCTGAATGCACTCAGGTGAACAGCAGAGATGAGCCAGTCTATTTCAGAGATGCAGTTCCTGTACAGTCACCGGTACACTCGGGTCCAGAGAGATCCCCGGAAAGACTAAGGGGGCGGATGAGATCAGTTATCACAGAATGCCAGAGGAGCCAAAGATTGCAGACATGCTGTCTCAATAGATGGGGTCTAGCTGGGATGGCTCCTGGGGAGGATAAGTGATTCAATTAACTAGGTTGCTTTTAGGCACGCTGGGTATAATCTGTTCAGAAACCCTGCTGTCCGGCTTGGATTCCCTTGGCTCTGCGAACTCCTGTGACTCCCTATCAGCTTCCCTGAATTCTGGCATATGGCTCTCAACTACGCTTTCGGTAATTGGACTGGCTTTGACGACTATATGCTTATCTGTATCCTGACCTTGGCTGTCCCTCGACTACTCTTTGCCTCACCCCAACTGTTTGCTTCGGTATGTAACGACCTGGACTGGATGTTGACCTTGCTCTGGTGTGGACTCAAGCTTGGCTCCGCAGCCCAGGCACCTCCCACCCGGCTGCCTCTGGGTGCAGCCAGATAGGGCAGCAGCCCAGGTGCTTTGTGTTCATTGATAAATACCTGCTAAACTAAGATATATGCACTTCAACCCAAACAGAATCTGACTGAATTTGGCAGGGCACGTATGACACTTTAAGTTGAAGTTGTTTATGAGTGACAGGCTTTGCCACTGATTTCTATTTTGATCATTGCCTGAGCAAATAAACAAAACAATGCCCTTTGCTGAAGTGCACTGAAAGTTGATTGAGAGTGTATTCTCGGCATGTGTCAAAGTGCCTATAGTGGCTAAACCCAGCTGCCCCCATGTTAAAATCCCATTTTGTGATGGATCTCTTTGTTGAGGTACTTTCTGCTCTTTCTTTGTTGCCTGGAAGATCCTGTTGCTTGGAAAAATCTTTCAAATTAGGACTTGATACAAAGTGGAAGCAAGAATGCAAGTCCTCTAAATCAGACAGTACCGGCTGTTTTAAGGCAGTGAGAAAGAACATCTTAGTACCTCTCACCATAATTCTACTGTATTTAATTCCCTCACTCCTCTCTTTTTATTGCCACGGAAAACATGGCTCCAGTTTCCACCACCAGAAGGCAAGAGACAAGAAAAACTGTAGTGTTAGAGAGCATCTTGTGCTGCTTCAGGTCAGAAACTGGCAACCTTAAATGGAAAGACCCAAACTGACTAAAATTCCAATTTTTAGACCCACTCCTCACTGACATTTCTCAATGGTACATGAATACTACACACAATGTGTTTTTCAAAAGCCCATTGTCTTTCAGCATCTGACTATGCAAAGGACAGTGCTTGATTGCCACCATTTAAACCTATACAAGTAAAATGAGAGGTCTTGGGCTGTTTCGGTCAATATTGAAATTTTCCGAACGGAATCAATTCATCCATTATGTTAAATTTAGAGAGAGATGTGCTAGGCTTGTGGACAGGCTTGCTGTTTTGACAGGTACAGCATGTGCTCATGATTCTTGTTTAATGTTCCCCCTAAAGAATAATTCAAAGTGGAAGAAGTTGTGAGTGGGATGAAAAAAAAGGAGAGTCAGTCTTCTCTGCGGGAAAACATAATTATCCAACTTCTTTAAATGCTCAAACAGATGACAAGCAATCAGGCGTTCAGGGCCACTTGTGAGTTCAAGATTAAAAACAAAACACTCTCACTTTTACAGGCAGTTATAGATCTCCAGCCCCTTAGCTACATATAGCAGGAGGGAGCTAGGAAAAATAATCCCCTTTTATTTTCCCAGGTTATTCACACACATATATACCCCATGCTTTTTGTCTCTTTGAACTCAGATTCTCACTCAGGAAGTTCTGCTGAGCCAAATGGGCTGTCACTGGAATATAAACTAGGGTTGCAGTATGGGGGGGGGGGGGGATGACACATGTGTGTTTTTGTGTACACGATTTCTTTGATGAGTGTCAATCCTCTCTACAGTTTGTTCACCAACTCCATGCTTTTAAAAGACACCACAGACATGCATGTACTTCTAATCTGCTGTCTAGAGAAACAAAGGTAAACCAAAAAGAGTGGGTTCCATGTAAGTAGGCAAAAATTACCCACACAAAAGACTGGTTGGTGTGTAATAGTTTGGGCGTGGTTGATTTGTTCTAAGGTGGTTTTCCAAGTGCGTTTTAAATCTCTCAAGTGAGCAGCAAGATGGCAGATTTAATGATCAATCAAGAGAGTCATCATGAAACAGGCTGCTGCCTTTTATTCATAGACTGACAGCTATTTTGGTTTGGTTTTGCTGCTTTCAAGAGGTTTCTTTCTTAAAGAGTATTTTTACATTTTAATGCTGCAGCTCTTAGTGTATAGTTTTCAATGTATTCACCGCCATAAGACTTGTGCTGGCCACTAGTTTAGATAGCTTTTTTTTAAGGGATTAGGGAACTGGGGATATGTATATTAATATGTATATTAATATACATATGTTGTTGTTTATTGTTAGTTGCAAAGTCGTGTCCGACCCATTGCGACCCCATGGACGATGATCCTCCAGGCATTCCTATCCTCTACCATTACCCAGAGTCCATTTAAGCTCACACCAACTGCTTCAGTGACTCCATCCAGCCACCTCATTCTCTGTTGTCCCCTTCTTCATTTGCCCTAACTCACTCCCAGCATTATGCTCTTCTCCAGGGAGTCTCACAATCTCAGGGCCTTTTCGCACGGGGATCTTTGTTGCAAATTGTTTGCGGAATGAAAAATCGCCATTTAAAATAGTGGAATTCGTCGTTATGCATACCTGCCTTTGTAGTGGAATCAGTTGCGTTTTTTAGCGTTTCCCACAGGCTTCCGGTCTCGGCAGAAATCGCTAGAAAGGAAGCGCTATTGCCAAGCTCGTCCCGCCCCTGGCCGTCAAGCAGCCAATGGGCAGCCGTTAGCATGCTCCCAAACAGCCCCTTTCCCTTTAAGAAAGGTTTTTTAAAAAAAAAAAAACGACCCATAGCAACGAATCTAGGTAGATTCGTTGCTACGGAAAGACCCATCCAGCTGCCTAATGTGAGCTGTCGTTTGATTGTATGATCGTTTGCACGCTGCCTCGAGTGATAAAAAAAAAAATCCCCCCCCCCTCTCACGGGCCCGATTTTCGGCTGAATTTATTTGTAAAAAATAAAGGGACTTTATTTCAGCAAACGGGCTTTTCAGTGGTTTGTGCTTAGTGACTAAAGGTGAAGGACTGAAGCCAGGGAAGCCTCTAAACAGAAAGAGGATCGCTGGTGCGTTTATCCCCGCTCGCTCGGAGAAAAAAAAATGGTGATCGCTTCGCCGGAAGTTTGGAGGAGAGAGCCAGGGGGAGGGACTTTGAAGAACCAGCAACAATGGTAACGCACAGGTCTTTAGCGCTACTGTTGCAGATTGGTTGCAGGAGTGTATCGCTATCCGGAGGGTGAATCCACTTTTCTGGATTCCCCTGAAAGCGCTACAACGAAGCGCTTTTTGCGGGTCGGTTTCAGGATTGTTGCAGATTGTCTACGACGTCGTGGGTTATGGCAAATTAGTAGCGTTTCCAAATAGCAACCATTGTGCTATTTTGAAGCCGTGCGAAATGGCCCTCACTATCACCCATCCTGCTGTGCCTTATCCTGGAAAGGCAGCAGGAAGATAGAGAGGGAAGCTAATGTTCAACAGTAGTGGGGAGAGACATTTAAAAAGTTGTAATTACACAAGGTTGACTCAGCCTTCCATCCTGCCGAGGCTGGTAAAATGAGTACCCAGCTTGCTGGGGGGTAAATGGTAATGACTGGGGAAGGCACTGGCAAACCACCCCATATTAAGTCTGCCATGAAAACGCTGGAGGGCATCACCCCAAGGGTCAGACATGACTTGGTGCTTGCACAGGGGATATCTTTACCTTTTTATTCTAAGTATTATAATATTCTATTCTATTTTCTCATGAAATAAGCTTTTTTAGGGAGTTGCAAAGGAAGAGCTCCTGCAGTTTCAATGTAACTTTTCAATAGGGAACTAATTAATTTCCCTTGTGGAGAGAGGCAGAAATGCCAAAAGCATGTGGTACTTCTGATTTCTAAGAGAGGGGAGTTCATACTTTGCATATTATGTTGAAGCACAAAGGTTGTTTTGATGCCCCTGTCACAGTATAATATTTTAGCTGTTTCCCCAGCCCAGTAACTTGAAAGATTGAATGGAAGCCCCTTTTAACTTATAGGGCTTAAATGACACTCAAGATGTTTTAAGAGGGGAGAGGTCAGATTAAATCAGGGGTAACATATCTGTGGTACCTCAGTATAGATAATTCTGAGATAAAATCAATACATGCACAGACTTTAGTTCATATATTTCAGGCTAATAAGATTTCTTAAGTTACTTGAGGCTTATAAAAGGCTTTTGTTCCCTATCACTCCAGTACACTTTGAGTATTCTCTCACTATTTTTGTTTCCAGAAGAATGGCACACTTTTTCTTTATACACCAAAACTCATATTGAGTTTTTAACTGACTCTTAAGGATTCTACAAGAAGTTTTTAACAACCCAAACCAGGGATCTCTGCACCATTCAGAGCTAGCTCCCTGTTTGACTAGGTAGGGAAATTCTCCTTACTAGAAGATGTAACTAGAAGATTTATCCCTTTTCTTTGGCCTGAATGTATTTGTGTACTTCCCAAACTTCTTTGCCAACTTCCACCCAGTTCTCCATCTTTGTTAAACTTCTCTCAGTAAGGCTGAAATCAGACTGTCAGTATTCAATTCAGTCAAAGCAGAAATCTGACTAACTCTCTCCTCAGCATCCAATTTCCATAGTCTCATTGCTCAGCGGATGCTGACCAATTAGATTTCTTGGAGCAACGTGTCACTCAAGGCTGTCTGTTTTTGTGAAGAATTAACCTTTCATTGTCCTTCAGCTGTTTGTACAGCACTTCTAAACTTTTAGAAAGTATAGTTTTTCACAGTTGCTCCATTATCACTGGAAACAGTCCTCAGTACTACTGGACACTTGTTTCCTAGGGGAATACTCCTCGGGGGGGGGGGAATGTGAGAATATGTGCACTAATATGACATAAAGCTAGGGGTCACTAAAGTTGTGCCAATGGATGTAATGGCATTTGACATTACCTTTGTTGGCATCTGCTAAGTGCTTTTTAGAAAGTGAGTGGGGCCAAATGGGGATTTTTTCTGATGTTTATGGTGGCTTCATATAAAGTGATTTACCTATAGAAATACAGAGTGATATTCTAAAATCAAAATGGAATTCCTTTCTGAGTAAACACAATAGGTCAGTACAGCGAAAATGCCAAAAGTACCTAGCTGGAACATCTACTGAATTGTAAGTCTGTACTAGGGGGAAAATGTTTTGAGACTAGGTTTGATTAGCAGACCGCAGTTACTTAGGCCAGACTGGACTAGCTGATAGATGATGCATATCTAGGCTTGTGTTAATTTGCATGTTTATCAAAGGGACATGGAACATGCTTTATAAAAAATCACCATGATCCTGGGAAGTGGTATAAAGCAGGCCTGGGCTAGCTAAGAGGGCAAGAAAGGTAGATTGATTGAGAAGCACTGAAGGTGGTGTTCTCTGAAAGGCAAAGCAGGAATTACTGACAGCTGAATTCTCTTTTGACTGCACAGAAATAGGGATACAAGATCCTCTCCTGAAGGTACTCCTTTCTGCACTTGGGCACTCCTTACTGCCAAAGAGAGAATAAACAAAATGTGTACCTGGAAGGGACATAGGCACATTGGTGATGGAGTGGGGGGAGACCCTTGATTTTTGGCAAAACTCTGTTCACCCCATCCCCTACTGGCTAGTTCAGAGGACCTGCCAACCCTACCCCAAAATCAGCACCCTAGTTTAGAGCTACCCCACTACATCTTGCCAGGAGGAAGGGGGAGCTACTAATTTGAAGACTCATCCAGCACATTCACCAGAAGAGTTTCTGCTGTTGCAAAAAGGCCTTCCTGACATCTGGGGACTCTGTTCCAGGTTTAGCCTCAGGAAGATTACATAGTGCTGTGCCTTCTTCAAAGTGGATTGTGACTAGGACTCTGCTCGGAGACAATGATTAGTGAACCAGTAATGGTATCTTTGGCAATGTTTTCACAGTTGCTTTCTGTTGTATTTAAACACAATGGATGTACATTTTGAGTTTCTGAACATTACCCTAGATTGAACCTGGCCCTTGGAATCTACAGAGGTTACAGGAGTTATCTAAACTCTCCAATTTGAATATATTTTTATAATTCAGGTGGAACTTGATAATACCACATCAATTTTTGTTAACTTTTCAAAAATAGTTTATGTTCCCATCAAAACCAGGCCAGATTTTCTCTCATACTTAGGGCTCATAGCTCTGGTATAAAGGAATTATCTACTAAATATTGTTTAAAATATATTCAGCACACCAAATTGGTCCACTTTGAGCCTCAGTGTGAGATGTCTACAGTATCAGTGGCCATTGCATTGGCAAAAAGAAATAATGCAGCAGCAAGTGGATGCACTGAAGATATAGTTTTTAAAAGTATTATTTACCTATTAAATAGGTCCAGATGGAACATATGTCTTTCCCTTCTGATTGTCAGTTCTTAGTATAGATAGATAATACTGGAGTAATGTGGCCTGGACTCACGCAACATTTTGCAGAACCCTAATGCAAACTCTAACCAAGCTGAAGAGTCTAGCAGAATGCTAATCTTTTAAGAAGCATCTTAGTAGATGGAACTGTGTAAAATGTGTCTCAGTTTAGCAGGGTGGGAAGCCCAAGCGGACACTATAATCTGCATTTAGCAGTCTACCCACAATCCAGCCCATTGGACAGGGCAATACAGGCTCAAATGACACATTTTATTGCAGTTTTATTCTCTACCATGCCTGTCCATGTATCATCTCCCCGACAGCAGTTCTGTTAATTGAGACCAGCTGCTTCAATTCTGAATTATTCTCTCCAGAAATATTGATAGTATTATGGTATGATTAGAAAGTGCTTTGCCAAATGCCTCTCAATTCTGTGCAGCTCAAATGAAGAGCAGCTGCAGAGAAAAGGCCTGTTCCCTCTCTATGCCAAACAAAAAAGCTTTCGTGGTGGTGGGGGGAAACAAAAAACTGGGGATAGGAGCTATCAAAGGCAACCGACTACAGCAGACAGCAATCCACTAGTGGACTTGCCTCTGTCATTTTGCATGTTGATATGCTGCTTTCTTGTACTTTAGGTAAATGAGTTCAGAGGCTGTGGGTGAACGTATAATGCTGCCTTACACTGAATCAAACCATTGGTCTACCAAGCTCAATATTCTGTCCTGACTGCCAGTGGCTCTCCAGGGTCTCAGGCAGAGAAAGATATTTGTTTCTTTAGGAAATGTACTCACCACCTCTCCACAGACTTGCTTAAGGCTGCTTTCCTAACATCTGAGACATTTTAACTGGAGATGCTCTGCTTCTTATCCATGGCCCCTTTCCAAAGGTTAAGTATTTCTAGATCAATATCTTTAAAACACTCTCGTTTATAAAATGCAGTGGGGTGCTCTGAAAAGCCTATGATAGGCACATATGAGCTGCAATGCAATGGAAGAGAAATCAATCTAATGAGGTGAGATTTAGGAAAGAACTGTATATTACAGGAAATTATGTGTCTGCCATGAAAGTGAGGCCCAGGTAAAGAGGTCCATAATACACAGCAGAGGTTACCTCATTTCTCCACCTGATGTAACAACCAGCTGCTGCTAACCAGAGAAGCAAGGAACACTTTACATGTTTCTAAGGAATATACCAGAACCACAGTATGTTGAGGGTGGCTGAGGCTCAAGAGTATTAATACATGTTATATTGTACTGACATCCTCTATGGGTTCTGGCAATCATATCTGGTTGTCATGTTCCATACTAGGAACTCAGTTCTGAAGCACATGAAAGTTGACTGTAGGAGTTGATCATAGCAAGTGGGGTTTTGTTCCCCTCATGCCATTTTCTGGACCAGGGCCAGTGAGTGCTATTTGCCCAGTGGAAGTTCCCTAATTTCCTTCTTTTTCTTCTAGCCCAGGCTTTCATGAAACCCCGGGGTTTCTTGGTGACCCTGGAAGGCTTTCCTGAACAGATGGGAAATATTTTTTTTTAATTTTGTTAAACATTTATCAGGTATATGATCATATATAGTTACGTCAACCTGCTGCCCCCCCCCCAATGACCAATGATGGGCCTGGAAGGGAGAGGCCTCCATAGGTGTGCACACAGCTATGCTTCCCAGCCATATTCTGCATGGTTGTGCCACTTCTGAAGTTTCTTGAAGCCTGAAGAATGTTTCAGGAGTTTCTCAATGGTAAAAACATTTGAGAAAGGCTGTTCTAGGTGATCAACTTGGTAATCTGTTTTGTTTAATGTTATTTTCAAATTGTCCCACCCTAGTCCTTTATAGTATAAAAGGATATCTGAACCAGCTTAGGGAGATAAGGCAATCCCCTTCCCTCTGATGTTTAATTTTACCTCAGATATTTGATCACTAGACTCTTGAAAGTCTAACTATAAGAAACACAACTTTATTAAATTCCTTGGTGTGTTTAGATAAAAGTCCAGAATGATGATTGTGAGGCAGTTTTTGTTACTGACACCACATCAAAATGCTTTCCTCCAATTGTCTGTTAGATTTTAAAGAGACAGATGTACTTTATTACTATTAAGAAACTTCACAGTGATCCCTTGTGGTAAAACTGGGTCTGGAACACTTTCCCCCTTCAGGTATATAAAGGTTCCCTCCTGGCTAAAGAAAGGTCCTCTTTTGACACAATAGCTCTGTCTAAGCCCATTTCCACAGTTCTATATTCACACTATTTCTCAGAGCTGTCTTGCTCTTCCCTGAATTAAGAATCTTAGCTCTCTTATAACCTGGACTAGGAATTCTTCTTTCCCCAGAAGATTATTCCCATCTAGGTAGTAAAGTTTGGTCCTTTTCCAAAGCTCTTTTTCAACCTGGGCTGCTGATTCTGCAATTATTATTATTTTTTTTGCTGTCAATCCTGCTGAATTCAGATCAATTTGAACCCAGGTCTTTCTCCTTCTCCCCCCCCCCCCGGCAATTGAAACAGAAAGCCTTCTGCACTTAATTGGGAAAGTTCAGAGTGGGGAGGGGAGCTGTGGTCACGAAGCTGAACTACCTTTCCTGAACTGGCGAAAGGGGTGGTCGTGTCCAGCCAGCATTAGTGCTTTATTCCTTCTTTTTTGACTCCTGAGCCAGCAGCAGCCTCTCAGAGAATGAGGCAAATCTCTGCTGAGAGATTCTGGAATGCAGTCACTTCTGGAGTGCAGTCACTTTAAAACAGGGAGGGAAGCCTTGTAACCGGGAACCAGGAAGTCTTTGAACTGACACCCTGGCCAATCCAGGAAGACTGTTTTGGAGCAGGAAGTTAATTCATAAAAAGGAGAAATCGACACTTATACTAGTTGCAGTTTTTCAAATATTGAGGCTTATATCCACTCCTGGATATCGTGGGGGAAAGATAGGGTCACTGCAGATCAATCATGCTTGTTGCAGAGGGAAAATTTAAAGCACCCAAAATCAAAATCAAATTCAGTGTAGACGGGAGGGATTTATTCGGACTAGGAGTTGATAAAAAGCCCAGTGTAGACTCGAACCTGCTTTTGATTGTTCTCTTGAGCTCTTTAGATAACAGGTCTGTTTCACCAATGGGTGAATAACCCTGCCCTGGACTCTTTCCATTCAGGAAAACAGTGGAAGAGGGCAGGCTGAACTTGGGAATTGAGTTCTGTCTACGAAGCTCACAGTGTATGTTTTCCCAGGGAGTAAGTACAGAAAACATAAAGTGTAATTAGACCAAAGCATACAGAAAATAAGAACAAACTATAGTAGATGCAGATTAAAGGCATTGTCAAATAGTTCTTTAACATTTGTTAACTAAATTCTGTTTCGCCCATCGCAACTACACACTATCAGAATAGCCACAAGAGAAGTAAAGCATCCTCAGTTTCTTACAAAAGTCACTCAGAGACCATAAACTCGTTTCAGAGATAATGCATGGATAAAGCCAGGTAATTCAGCCACTAGCACTGAGGCAAATTCAAACTTTAAAAACAATTGCTCCACAGGAAAAAAAAAATCCAGTTTGGGAGTGAAACGCTCAGTCTATAACCGGAAAACAACTAAATTCTAGTCATGTACTTCAGATCAGCCCAACCCAGACATTAACTGTTTTCCATTCAATTACCTCACCACAACTGGACGCTAATTTTTGTTCTTAATTAAAGCACTTGCATATCCACTACTCTTTAATTTCAGTCTTCCCACCTCTGAATTATTAGTATTATTATTATGCAAAGCACAATCTTAGCACTGACAGGGATGTTTGTTAAACATAATTAAAGATATTAATTTTGCATGGAACAGAAGCCACTGAGCCAAGAACTTCTCTTTTTTTCCAGATCTCCCATTAGAAAATTACCTTCATTAGCAC
Source organism: Paroedura picta (assembly GCF_049243985.1). Taxonomy (NCBI): domain Eukaryota; kingdom Metazoa; phylum Chordata; class Lepidosauria; order Squamata; family Gekkonidae; genus Paroedura; species Paroedura picta. The sequence continues at coordinate 87,179,505 of NC_135370.1, read as the reverse complement.
CGACTCACTGAGCTTCTCTCTGTTGACAATTTTTATAGCGACCTTTTGACATGTTACACAGTGAACCCCCAACTTCACAAGCCCTGCAGAAGAAACAGAGAAAAAGAGAGAGAGACGTGGTTAGAGGCATCATTTAGCTTCTTGTTGCTGGCTTCATATGCACATTTTCCCTTCTTGGCTTCTCTTTTCCAGACTTGAAACAGGTCCCGCAGCAACAGAAATATTAAGTACCATCCTTAGCATTTCTCATGGCTTAAGCTGCAGGCTAAATGAGTTATTTCCTAAAGAGGTTATTTCTCCCTGAGTTGTTAGATAAACTAGAAGTCTAGATTGAGCCAATAGTTGGCTAAATATCTTGTCCCATTCTAAAGGATCAGGGCAGGGACAATGTTATATCATTTAAAAGGTTTATGTGTCCTTACCCAAATCCAAGCCATACTAAGCACAGTGGATTTATTCTCAAATAAGTGTGCATAGAACAAGTCACACTATAAATAAGAGGGGCAGGAGGATTCAAGATTCTTGTCTGTACACATTCACTCTTTATTTGCCTTTCAGGCTTATTCCTTTTCCCTTTATTGTTACCACAATGGCAGTGCCAACTTGCCAGTTATAATTGTGCTGCCATACACTTAATAAGAATGGGAAGACAAAGAAGAAGAGCTGCTTTTTATATATTACTTTTTTTCTACTAGGAGTCTCAAAGCGGCTTACAGTTGCCTTCCCTTTCCTCTCCCCACAACAGACACCCTGTGAGGTAGGTGAGGCTGAGAGAGCCCTGATATTACTGCTCGGTCAGAACAGCTTTATCAGTGCCATAGCGAGCCCAAGGTCACCCAACTGGCTGCATGTGGAGGAGGAGTGGGGAATCAAACCCAGTTCATCAGATTAGAAGCCACCACTCTTAACTACTACACCATGCTGGCGGTCAACACAGGGCTGGTTTATCCATGTAGCACATGTAGCATGTGCTATGAGCTCTGCATTTCCAGGGTTCCCATGTGGTGCCTCCCACCCATGGATCATGACCAGAGCCTCCCTTCTCCCCCCTTTTCCCTCTTTAAGGACATCCCTTTCCAATGTTGGGGGGGGCTCTCCCCCCAGTCTGGCTGCTCCAGCTGCAATTATTCTCTGCTAAGGTGCCACAAATCTTTAACCTGGATCTTTTGCTTCAGCTAATCTTTAAACTCCTCCTGGGACAACATATCAGCTACTGAAAAAAGGCAAGTAGCTGAGAGTTCTTATCTCCATCACTGAACTCAAAGTTGAATGTTCATTGTTCCTTCACTTTTGAAAGCTGCATGGGCAAGTTCATACATCTCACAGAAGAGACGAAGCAACAACCTGGCCCATATTTAATATGCGTGCATGATAGAGATGTGCTTACATACATACACATGCATACCATTCACAGAAGTATGTGTACATTCCTCTCTCAGCCTCTCCTGTGTCCCACTTTCTTCTACCGCAGAGGTGGTGCTAATATTTAGCTGGAGACAATCCTGCCATTTTTTATTCTGTCCACATTATGGTAAGCAAATAGCAAGGGTCTAGTGGGTGAAGGACGTGCTTATATAGGCAGTGTTGTATAGAATGCACCTTAGTGTTGTGATGGAACAAGCATTAGCCTCCTATCAAACAGCAAAAGCTCCCTCCCAATGTCTATGGTATCCTATTGAATGTTGTGAGGATAATACAACAGACTTTGCTTTCCTATCCATGTTCTGGTTCCTCATGTTACCATGAGGCTCTTGATTGGACATGACTGCCTGACTGATGTTTAAAAGTAAAGCAATTGCTCCTTAATATATGCAAACTTAATTATAGGAAGAAATACCCACAAAGATTGCTAGAATTCATAGCTTTTCTTGCATGTGATGCAGAGGGCTGCCTTTGCTAATTATATCTACCTCTTGTAACCTCCAAGCATCCCGAGCAGCTGCTATCTTTGATTGGTCCAAATTTACAATATAACCTGAGTTTCCTGAGCACAGGGTATACAGAAAGCTAGACATGTGCAAATAAATAAATAAATAAACAAACAAACAAACAAATCAAAGCACCAGAACCACCCTTCTCTGGTTTGGATTTGACCAAATTGATGGTGATATTATCGTCAATGGGATATTTTCTATTTCTGACTAAAGCAAGGCCTCCAATTCTAGGTACCTGTCCAACCACCATTTTTTCCAATGCTGAGGCAGGAAACAATGAAGGTCAGATGGGCCACCATTTTGGGATGCATGTAAAATTGGGCCCCTGGTCCAGTCTATTTAAGAAGCAGCACCCACAGCTATGCTGCAAATTTGGTACCTCTACCTCAAATCCCCATTTCCCCAGACCACATAATAAATGGAAAAGGAAAAATTTGGTCCCTTTAAACTGCCCAATCTCCTCAGGCTCGAATTGCCTACAAATCATGGTTCAGCAATTTGGCCAAGGCTGATGTGCAGTTCAGGACTGGATTTGTCCTAAAAGTATCTGAATCAACATTGATTTGGGAACTTTTTAGACTGAAACAAATTGCACATGCCGAGCATTGAAGGTTACAGAGTGCTATGGGACAGTACCATTTTTCTACTGTAGAATGTTCAACTGGACTGTTGTTCTCTTAAGCCGCAGAATCTGAATTTAATGTTAGATAACTTACAAAATTACATTTCCCCTCTGTCCCCAGATTTATATCTTTGGATCAAGTGTTATCTTGAACAGGCAGGTGTCTTTGGCAATCAGAGAAGAGAGTCGTATAGAGCAATCCTGTCATGTTCTTTTCACAGTGGTAAAAAAATGTACTATTTGCCTGACAGACCAGAAGAGGATAGGTCTTCACTAGGGTAACTAATAGACATTTTTATCCTGTCGAATTTAACTGCAACAGTAGAAACCATAGTTTGTGTTGCAGCAAGCTCTAGCAAGCAAAACAGAGCAACAAGCCTAGCCCACTCCTCAACAGATCAAAATCCCACCCCTGGGCCATTCTCACCAGAAACGTCCCCTTCAAGGGTTAAGGAAGTTTTTCTTTGATCCTACAACATGAAAGACCACAAAGTTAGCTCCCTACTGGTCTGTCTATGATCAAATAAGCTGCATCTCAGCACAAAAGCTGGTTGACTCTAACCCATGGCAGATCTCTGGGCAGAAATTTATCCTGCAAAACATATAGTCAATGTCTAGGCAGATATTCAGTGATGGAGCTTTCCCAGACACTTGCTACATGCTTAATTACTTTCTGCTTAACAGAAGGTTGCTTTACTGAGTCGGTGCATAACTCACTGATCTAGTATACAACAGCAAACAGCCAAACAGGAATTAATTAGGTAGAACTTTCCCAGTGACTTCCTATATGCAGATGTAATGATTACCTTTAGTTTTAACAGAGCAAGAAGACTGGGATTGGAAAGATATGGGTGCATGGAACCTAAGCTGTCAGTGCACACAACATCTATAACCATAAGATGTCTTTTTGGTTTATACAACACAGAAGTTAAGGCCTTTCTTCCCATATAGTGGACCCATATCAGGTTCACAAGCAAATTTGCAAGAGCTCCTCCAAAGCAAAAATGTTTTCTGATTCAAAAACTTTGCTGAGAATCATACAGAATTATATCCCCCCCCCCAGTTTTTATAATACAATTTAAACACTGTTCAAACAATGGGCTTTTATTATATCATTATATAATATTGTACTGGTAATCCCATTTTAAATGCTACTTTTATAACCTGTGAGCTCTAAGCTTAATGATATATGACAAATGACATAATGTTTTTAGAAAATATGTCAGCAGTATGACACCACAGAAGGCCATCTGCTGATATAAAAATGGCAATGCCAGCTGTTGCTGTGCTCTTGTGACCTGAAATTGGCACCCTTGTTCTGGCCTTGTGCTAGAATTAGACTATGTATAACATAAGACTACATACAGTAGTAGTCAGCTTTGGGGACCAAGTCTAGATATGCTGATGCCCTGGAATGGGAATATTGTGACATGTAAGACATCAGATGTAAGAAGTGTATACTATGTGTATACAAATATAAATGTACAAAATTTGATCCATAGCCTTAAAGAGTAATACTGAGAGGCATAAGAAGTGCAAACAGAGTAGATGTGGAGGGCATTTTTGGCAGGAACAGTTTCAATAGATACTAGGGACCTGCTATTGATTGCTGCAATATTTAACTGCAGCTTGAACAATGAATAAGCTACCCTTTGTCCTGCCAACAGATTTGCAGCAATACCTGATGAAGCAAAAGTAAGAGCAATCATCTTTTTTTTTGCAGGAGAGCGGCTGAACTGTAGGGAAAATTAGACTTATAATAAACGTTAACCCTTATCCCTAATGGAGACCCAAACCTAGTTCCATTGTTCTCTTGTCCTTCATTTTATCATCATAGAATCATAGGGTTGGAAAGGGCCATACAGGCCATCTAGTCCAACCCCCTGTTCAAAGCATCCAAGAAAAGTGTGTATCCAACCTTTGCTTGAAGACTGCCAGTGAGGGGGAGCTCACCACCTCCTTAGGCAGCCTATTCCACTGCTGAACTAACACAACAACCCTGTGAGGTAAGTCTGGTTGAATGTATGTGCTGGTCTGTGTTCAACCACATACTATTATTTTCTAACTAGCAAAAAAACTCGGTGCAAAAAAAATACAATGGGCTCCTGAGTAGGAATCTGCAGGAACAACTAATGCCAATGGGAAGGTAGAGGAGAAAGAGATCAACATGGTGGTTCAGTGGGAGAAAATTATTTGCAGGTCACGTATGGAGGGACAAGTTATACAATCACCTGTGAAAGTGAGTTTACATATTCTTAAGGACCCAGCTGGGACCTGGGAAACCCCCAGAATAACAACTCATCCCCAGACAATAGCTCACCTGGAGAAAATGGCCACTTTGAAGTCTGTCCCCATCCCAAACTCTGCCCTCTGCAGGCTGCACTCCCAAAGTCTGCAGGTTTCCCCCAACCCAGAGCTAGCAACCCTAATTCCATTTAAGTAGCAGAAAACACGCAACAGGTAGTTCATGACATAGTTACCAACTCCAGTTTGGTTTCCATGCTTAGGTAATTCTGTGATAGCATAGGACAAGGATTTGAAAGGTATTGTTATTTTCAGATATGACTATCATGTCTGATTTCCTCCAGCAGCCTGATTTCTCATAGAACAAAACATGCTATATTTCCTTAGCCAACTAGTTTTAGTAGCTTACAATATCTTCTTGCTGACTAAAGCTATCCTCTAAGTAAGCAGCCCTTCCTCAATCACCATAATTCGAAGTCATAAAAGACCTGCCTGAAAACCTAAATGTGGAAGGCTGGTTCTAGAAAGGTATATACCCTTCTAGAAAGGAATATACTAAAAAGCAATTTTCCAGTTATGTTAATCAGTTAGATGAGACTCTGTCCCACAAGTCTGGTGCTCAAGGACCTCTAAGATGCACTGCTACGATCCTTGGCAAAAGCAACCACAGCAGCTGCCCACTAACTGGGACCATGATTGCAGGTCAATGCATAAGAACCCAGAGGATGTCTTAAGGGCAAATAATGCTGTTACACTGATAATGCTAACCTAAGCACTCCTAACCCAGTCTTGACATCTTGATGAAGTTTTGTTAGGGAGCCTTCTGAACTTTCCCACAGAAATATATATATATATATAAAAGAAGAAGTACAAATTGTTATACAGCTCTATCAGGACCACATGCTATTTTTCTTCTGTTTACAAGTGGCTTTCCACACTTAATATTCCCCACGTATCCAGCAGTTCTGTTGCATAGCTATCTAGAGGCTAGGAGACAGACTGCCACAGATTTTGCCTTGCCACTGTTAAGACTACTGATATCAACCATTGAACTGATCTAGGAGCTGAGTGCTCTATAATTTCAGGTCAGTAAAAAAAAGCAGCATAGGGAGGGAAGCTAGCATTGTCTTTTCATTTATAATTAAAAGCCATGAATTGAAAGCTGATGACAGCTTACTGATCTTTCCTACCGAAAAGGAAAAGGCAGGAAACCACAAGATGATACAAGGAAAAGTCTGACACAAAAATAACTGAAAAACATTTGTGTTCTGCACATTCTAATACTTCCTTGGCAACCCCTTAGTTATGCCCTACTCTGCCCATTCTTGACACCAGCTGGGAATAGAGTTTCATTAACAATTCTTTCCAAAGATCCGATCTTGAGAAGAAATTTTTTTCCATAACCATAGAGTCACCAGTGTAATGGTCCCATTTCAGAGAGCTGCAGTTTCAACTTCCTGCACTGATAGTTCAATACCACCCCAACCTGATTCTTATTTTTATGCTGCCTTTCTGTCCTGTCAGAGTCCCCAAGGGGATTCTTCTGCCCTCTCATACTGATAATATCCCTTCCCCTCTCTAATCTAGGCCAAGAACCAATGTCGTGAGTATCATGGTTAAACTAGGGACGGCAGCATTTAAATCTCTTCTGCTATGAAGCTGATTATGAGACCCTCAGCCAGTACCTCTCTGAGTCAGTCATAGTTCATAGGATTGTCATGAGGATAAAATAGGTAAAGACAGAGCCATGTGGTCCCTCAGAAGCCTGGTGGAAGGGTAGATTTACAGTAGACTAAGAACTGAGCCATCTGTGTCTAAAAGGTAATCTCTCAAAAAACACACCTGAATATGGTAAACCAGTTATCTTCTTTTTCAGCCTCTCAACATCAACTTCTTAGTCCCCACATGTCAGTTGCTTAATAGGGCTCTGGAAAACTTCTATATTTTGGGAGCCCAAGAGAGCTAGTGTAATATTATCAAATGCTAGGTATAAGGCTGCTGAAAAGTGATAAGGGGTCATAGATGGCTAAAATAAACCTCCTAGGACTATGAAAAACACTTTTGGAAAACAGTGCCACACCAGATTTGTATGGATAAGGAGTAGATTTAATGACTTAAGTCTCTCAAAGTGTAATATACAAGATAATATTTACTTAGCTACCTCACAAGGATTCCAAGAGGATCAATTGATTAATCCTTGCAAATAACTGTGAAAAGAATATTAATATCCAATGTAAGGGCTAAGCATTATTAATGGCAACATGGAAAATAATTTGGGAAAGAAATATTCCAGGATCAACTTCCTTTGAAATTGTATACTTTATCCATTTTGCTGCATATTTGTCCTCCTCCGGGTTAGTTTTCTCCCGTATTCTTAACTGAAGCCATCACAGCCAGGACATGAAACATCTTGCTCAGAGAAATCAGTAATTATTAACCAGTTCTGTCCTCTTATTGAGGCAATGTTTATTTATTTATTGCAACTGTTACCTCTAATTATTGTCCTTAGATAACCAGCCTGGTAGCAAGTGATATCCAAAATATATGGTGTCAGTTTCTAATTGCACGTAGGGAGAGGCTGAGTTTCCTTTAGTGTAATTGAAAGTGGGTGAAAGTATTCTCATCTTTAATGAGGTAATTTTAACCACTGCTGACATCTTGGTTCTCGGGAATTTGTAAAATAACTGCTTTGAAACAGAATCCACTGTAATTACAGTAGCATCCAGGACAGAGTTTGGGAGCTCTGCTGGAATCATGATTGACTGACAAAATCATGCTCTGGTTTATGTAATGGATTCACAAAGCTAGAAGAATCAAGGACCTCCAGTCAATCCCCTCCCCATAATTCTGTGTGCCCTTGCAGCAAACAAGAAAAAGCGCCCCCAAGTCAGCTTTCTACAACTTCAACTTGAACTGCCAATGGGGTAGCTTGCATAAATGGGATCAAGGTCAAACAGTTAATGATATCTATTTTAACCTTTAAAAAATTCAGCACAAAGGCAGAATGGAGGAAGTACAGATCAGAATAGCCAAAAAGGTAAGCTAGGGCATCTACAGTAGCAGACTTCTACTGGTAAGCAAAAATGTGCCTCCTGTTTCAGCAATACTTTCTTCATAGAAACATCATTTCCTTCCGGCAACCCATCACTACTAAGAGCTAAGGTAAAATGAAAACAGAGAGCACTTATCAAGGGCAAAGTGGGATCCAGGCAGTTTTCCTTTGGATTTCTTCTGGAAATGAACTCCTCTAGGCTCTTCTGCTGTTCCCCTTGCCATTGTGTAGCACACCAGTTGAAATACAGTTGTGTGGGAGTTCATGTTGCCCCTACAGCCATCATGAACTGCTACAGACATCATGCACTGTGATAGACTGGGTGAGTGGTACTGTGTGTGTGGCGGGGGGTGGGGAATAAATGGGCTTCACTGAAACAGGCTGCTTTGTAATTATTTAACAGAGAAAGCCCATTAGATCTTTGGAATTTCTTTTACAACAGATGCCAGGAATAGAAATAGGATTTGACTCAGGGACTGTGAACTTCTCCAGAAAATAGACAGATAGATAAACCTTGTCTAAACCATTTGGGAATTTGGATTTCCATACACATCAATGGTAGGAATCACCCTGGGAAGCTCTGAATTTAGCCCACAAGAACTAGGTTTTGCACTGCACGTCATGGAGATGATAGCAGGATTCTCCTCTGAGCCCAGTAGGATCAAAATATACTGAGCTGACATCAACTTTATTGATTTACCCCTTAGTATCCGTCTTACAATATTTCATGTATCAGTACAATCTCTTGGAAAGCTTTTATGCTAGCTGGAAGGAAAAAAAGCCATGAATGAGACAGAAAACTTACTCGAAGACTTATTGATTTATTACCAAAATGATTTTATTACTTACAGGTGGAAAAGGAAAGAGATTTCTTTGGGGTCTGTCAACAACCTGCAACTTCCCAGGAGGTAGATTTTTATATTTGTATCCAAAAGGAAAGCCATATGAAACACACAACAGACAGGGGCAGCAGCTTCTGCAGGACATCTGCAGGAGCAGACTTTTGTTTTAAACTCCCATCAGGCAAAGAGTGGTCAAAGCTTGTAGAACCCTTGTACATCATCTTTAGGACCTCTTGGAGGACTGAAGAGGTGCCTGAAGACTGGAGGAGAGCAAATGTTACCCCAATATTCAAGAATGGGAAATCTGGGAAACTACAGGGCAGTAAGTCTGACCTCAATTGCAGGGAATATAATGGAGCAGATTTTAAAGGGGCTGATCTGCAATTATCTGAAGGACAATTTGTTGATCCAAGGAAGTCAGCATGGATTTGTCTCCTACAGGTCCTGCCAGACCAATCAGGTTCCTTCTCTCACCAAGTGACGGGCTTATTAGATCATGAAAACTCAGTAGATGTTGTTTACCTAGATTTCAGTAAGGCTTTTGACAAGGTTCACCATGATATTCTGATGGGTAAACTGGAAGACTGTAGACTGGATTTTCAGATGGTTAGGTGGATCAAGAATTGGCTAGAAAATTACACCCAAAGAGTTGTCCATGGTATTTTATCAGAGTGGAGGGAGGTGAGCAGTGGAGTGCCACAGGGCTCAATACTGGGTCTGGTACTTTTCAACATTGATCTGGATGAGGAGGTAGGGGGACTCACTAAATTTGTGGATGATGCCAAATTGGGAGGAGTAGCGAACACCCACTCTAATGGCAGAAAGTGAAGAGGAACTAAAGAGCCTGTTGATGCGGGTGAAGGAGGAGAGTGCAAAAGTTGGCTTGAAACTCAACATCAAGAAAACAAAGATCATGGCATCCGGCCCTCTCAATTCCTGGCAAATAGATGGGGAAGAAATGGAGATAGTGACAGATTTTATTTTCCTGGGCTCCAAGATCACTGCAGATGGGGACTGCAGCAAAGAAATTAAAAGACACTTGCTCCTGGGGAGGAAAGCTATGGCAAATCTAGACAGCATCCTAAAAAGCAGAGACATCACCCTGCCAACAAAAGTGCGTTTAGTCAAGGCTATGGTATTCCCAGTTGCAATGTATGGCTGCGAAAGTTGGACCATAAGGAAGGCCGAGCGTCAAAGAATTGAGGCTTTTGAACTCTGGTGCTGGAGAAGACTCTTGCGAGTCCCTTGGACTGCAAGGCGAACAAACCGGTCAGTCCTAGAGGAGATCAACCCTGACTGCTCTTTAGAAGGCCAGATCCTGAAGATGAAACTCAAATACTTTGGCCACCTCATGAGAAGGAAGGACTCCCTGGAGAAGAGCCTAATGCTGGGAGCGATTGAGGGCAAAAGAAGAAGGGGACGACCGAGAATGAGGTGGCTGGCTGGAGTCACTGAAGCAGTAGGTGCAAACTTAAATGGACTCCGGGGAATGGTAGAGGACAGGAAGGCCTGGAGGATCATTGTCCATGGGGTCGCGATGGGGCGGACACGACTTCGCACATAACAACAACAACAAAGCGAACACCCCGGAAGATATAGAGTTCAACAAGGTCTGAACACGCTGGAAAAGTGGACAAATTAAAACACGATGCGATTCAATAAGGAGAAGTATAGAGTTGCACATCTGGGCCACAAAAATGCGAAGCATGAATACTGGAAGATACTCTTCTGGGTAGCAGTGTGTGTGAACATAAGCTTACTTGTGGACTGTAAGCTAAATATGAACAGGCAATGTAATGTGGCAGTAAAAATGGCAAATGCAGTCTTAGGCTGTATCAACAGAGGGATCACATCAAAATCACAAGATGTCGTAGAGGAGTACTATGTGCAGTTCTGGAGGCCTCACTTCTAAAAGGACATGGACAAAATGGAGAGGGTTGAGAGGAGAGTGATGAGAATGATCTGGGGCCTGGGACTAAGCCCCATGACGAAAGACTTGGGAATGTTCAGCCTGGAAAAGAAGAGGCTGAGGGGGACACATTTCCCATTAGTATTTGAAAAGGTTGTCACTTAGAGGAGCGCAGGAAAAGTTTCCTTTGGCAGCAGAGGATAGGACCCACAATAATGGGTTAAACTGAGTGTAGAACAATTATCAGTTAGATATCAGTGAAAACATTTTCACAGTCAGAGTAGTTCAGCTATGGAATTGGTTGCCTAAGGAGGTGGTGCGCTCATTGGTGGTCTTCAAGCAGTGGCCGGACAGACTTATACTGGATGCTTTAGGCTGATCCTGCATTGAGCAGGGGGTTGGACTGGATGGCCTACATGGTCCTTTCCAACTCTATGATTCTATGAAGCAAGATTACTGAGCATTGCAGATTTCTTCAGTTGCTGTTACAATGAAAGTTGCCTTTTCTGAGGAGGTCAAAGGAAATGCAATCATTAATTCAGATTGAGTCAGCTGTACCTTTTAACAGAATGAGCTAGCAAGCAAGAAATTGTGGCTCTTAACTGCTACCCTCCACTCCCGCCATCTCAAATCACTGAGAATGGCAATATCAAAGTCCCTCTGTAGGAGAGTTTTTCAGGCCTCATTAATCCATTCTCTCAGGTATTAGAGGGGTGAGAGGAGACAGAGCAGGACTCTGACTATGTCTAGTAAGTTATCTTTCAGAAGGGATGCAAGTGTAATTAGGTAGCATCTGGGTAATGAGCCATTCTAGCCTGCCTTGGTCCAGTGATCTACTGAGGAGGATTGATGCTGTGCAAAGAAGAAACATCACGGGAGGGAGAGGCAGCAGGGAGGAGACTATGCCTCGTATTCGTTTTAATTGATGTTTCAATCCTGTGTACTTTCCTTGGTACTTACAAACTTACTCCCTCTCCCTCACTTTCCAACATTTTTCTTTAAGCATATTCATGCAGACAACTTCCAATCCCACTTTCCTTTTCATTTTATGACCTTGCATAAATATGCATTTTTGCCAGAAGCTTCTGAAGATGATGCTAATACAATGCCAATATTACATTAGATTCCAATTTAGATGCAAGCAAAATCATAGTGTTGGTAGGGGCCATACAGACCATCAATGCAGGATCAGCCTAAAACATCTATGAAGAGCTACTGCAACAACAACCTATATGAGAGGAAGAGGGAAGTGAGACGGCTAGAGTGAGTATGGCGGAAAACTTGTGAAGAACATATGAGATGGCGGTGAAAGTGGCAAAGCAGAATTTTTTCGCCACCAAAATCATGTCTGCTAGCTCTCACCCAGTGCAATTATTTAGGATAGTTCAATCTCTTACTGCCCTTGAGGAAGGGCACCAAAAATAGCAGTAAATTGAACTTGAGCTGTGAGGCATTGGCAAGCTTTTTTGTGGATAAAGCCAGGACCTTCCTACCACAATTGATACAGAATGTGAACTGGAAGCTCCACGGCCATCATGGGAGATGGCTTCAGACTTCGGCTCTTTAACTGAAGTGGACAAGTTGCTGGGATTGGTGAGGGCGACCACTTACCACCTGGATCCCTCTCTGTCCTGGCTGCTCAAATCAGATGACCGATGGATAGGAGACCACTTAAGAGATGTTGTCAACCGCTCTCTGATATTAGGAGAGTTCCCTGAAGGGCTGACGGAGGCTATGGTCTACCCTCTCCTGAAAAAAAACATTGATGGATCCAGGGGACCCTGCCAAATACCACCCGGTCTCGCACCTCTTGTTCCAGGGTAAGGTGGTTGAGAGGGCCACTGCGGACCAGCTCCTGGTTTTCTTGGAAGAAACTTTGGCCCTTGACCCATACCAATCAAGCTTCCATCCTGGCCATGAGGTAGAGACTGCACTGGCTGCCATGATCTCCAGAGCCAGCTGGATCATGCTTCTCGAACTGTTGGCTGCCTTCGATGTCGTTGACCACAAGTTGTTAGTCCACCACATTGCCAGAGCTGGGATTCGGGGAACAGCCTTACAGTGGTTTGTCTTTTTCCTCCAGCACCAGGCACAGAGGGTGGCAAGTGGGGGAGATGTGTCTGGCCCTTTTGCAATCACCTGCAGGGTGCCACAGGGGTTGATACACTCCCCAACACTTTTCAACATCTGTGTGTGCCTTCTGGCACAGTTGGCCCAGAGCTATGGGGTGAGCTGTCATCAGTGTGCAGATGGGTGGCCGGTTGGACTGTCCCCTGGAAACATTTGCGAGATGTTTGGAAGCAGTGTCTGGATAGCTCAGGCAGAATCACCTGAAACTCAACCCATCCAAGATGGAGTTCCTGTGGCTGGGTAGAAGGCAGCAGGACCAAGAAGCCTACCTCCCCTGCCTAGATGGGGTGCAGCTGTGTCCAGGAATTTGGGGGTGATCTTTGATGCCTCCTTGTCTATGAAAGCTCAGATCATGAAGGTAGCCCACACAACATTTTACCATCTGTGACAAGCTAGGCCACTAGGCTCTACTTGTCCCCTGAACACATGGCCACAGTGATCCACGCAATGGTCACTTCCAGATTAGATTTCTGTAACTCGCTCTATACGGGCCTTCCCTTGTCTCTGACCTGGAAATTGCAGTTGGTGCAGAGCATGGCTGCTAGGGTCCTCATGAGAGGGGCCCATGTCCAGGCTGTGCTGATGCAGCTGCCCTGGTTACCAATTAGCTTCTGGATCAGGTTCAAGTTTTTGGTTCTTAGCTTTAAGGCCATCCTTAGAGGCTTGGGCCCTGCATACCTGAGGACCAGTTGTCTCTTTATGCTTCCTGCAAGGCTCTTTGCTCTGTGGGTATGAACCTGCTGGTTATCCCTGCCTCCCCCCCTCCCCAGGAGGCACACTTGCCCTTGACCAAGACCAGGGCCTTTTCATTCCTGGCTCCAACCTACTAGAATAAGCTCCTAGAAGAGCTGAAAGCCCTCACGGAGCTGTCAATGTTCCACAGGGCCTGTAAGATGGAGCTCTTCTGCCAGGCATTTGGGTTGAGGTCGGGCCAGGAAGATCGGGTCCCTCCCTACATAGGCCCCTGCAGAGCCCTGTGGAGGCACAGACTTTGGTCAACTAGGCAGAGGCGTCTCTCCTGAGGATGATGGTGGATATTGGGGACCAGTGTGCCCTGGTATTATAGGCTGCAATTGGGGTAGGGGGAGTGTTATATTATTCTACCCCCCCCCCGCCAATGAGCACATTTGTAGTTTCTGTTTTATGGGGTTTTATTATTTTATTGTAAACAGCCACAAGACGGACTGGTTTTGGGAGTGGCAGTGGATAAATCCAATAAATAAATAAACATTAATTACAGACTGGCCTAACTGTTCTGGCCAGGACTAAAGTAATGACTTCGGTTACAAAATTTTCATTTTATAATCCCCTTAAATGTATGTTTTCTGCAGCAACCTTATTTATAAATTGTGTTTTATAAAAGAAAATTGACATGCAGTTTCACAATAAGGCTTACTATTGTTAAATAACTTAGAAATATATTTTAAATAATGTTCCAAAAATTATCATATTACAAATTATTTACAAGATTTATATCCTAGTTTTGTTCCCTGATCAAAGCAACCAAGGTTGAAAACACACATAATAAAACATGTCTTTAAAACTATTGAAACCAAATAGAAACACATTATTAAAATAATTAAAAGCAAAGCTAAAATACAGTGAGCTACTATGGGACAGTTCTAAGGAAGAATAGGACTTTAGGAAAACTGGCAAACAAATATATTCCCATGTCATTAACTAATCTGTTTGCTTAGTCACAAACAGCGGTCCCCAACCTTTTTGCGGTTGAGGACTGCCCCCGGGGGTGGGGGAGAGCCAGCGGCCAGGGTGCCATGCACACGCAGCAGTTGCGAGCCAACGCGCATGTGCGATTGTCGCACATGCACGTTTGTGCTACAAGGTGCATAAACATGTATGCGCGGCAGCTCTGTGCACGTGCGTTTGCATCCGCTGGCATGCCGGCGGACACGCCTGCCACTTGCCCCCCTCTCAGTGAGAAGCTAGCCGGGCCGTGAGCAAAGTGGCCACTTTGGCGGCCGCCTCGCTCGCAGCCTGGAGAGCTTCTTGTTGCGGGGGGGGGGGGGGAGACAGGTACAGCCGTTGCCGGCCCGATACCAAGGGTTGACAACCCCTAGTCACAAACACACACATCTTATTGTCCTTGTGTGCTTTCTCTATTGTGCTCTTGCAGACAGAGCAAGACTGAAGATTTCCTGTCTTGGGAACCCTTGAATAGAGTTGAATAGAGTTTGTCATAACTTCTGAATACAGGCAGATATATGGATATATCACATTTGGCGATTTATGCATGGCAGTGGCTGTTCTGTGCTGCTGCTGGAATGTTGCAACAGAGCAGCACGCTGCACCATTTACATGGGATGCACGAGGGACACAGGTAAGTGTCTAATCTAATAAGGCAGCTATCAATTGATAGCCCTTCCTTAACTGGCTACCATATTAGTATCATGAAGAATCAATTATGTAGCAGATCTTTATTTAATTTTCGTATACAAAGCATGAAACAGACAAGCAACACCGCATTCTTCTGCAAGAACTGCAAGCCCGCAAAAGTGAGATCCCAAGTTTCATGTGGCAACTATTAGACCCAAAGTGAACTACCAAAATCTATTTCATACACCGCCACACATTCATACTTCATAAATTTCATACTTCATACTCTGTCATTCTGCTTCATCTTAGTGAAATGATAACATTTTAGTAAACATCCTGTGCGTTAAAACGAGATAAAACAGAACTAATGTCATCAGCACACAGATGCAACACAAAGTAAGTGAGTATGCTGTGAACTTTGTCACAAACATGAGTGCCAGGAAAACTTTCCTCCTTTGAACTTCCTCAGTTACGTGTAGGTGAACTCCTGATGAAATCAAAGTTTATCTTAGCAATAACAATATACTAGGAAGCTTATAAACCTGCCTAGTAGCCACCATGGACCCATAGTTGATCATTTCATTAAACTGACCCACACTGACTTGTTTGCAGTTAGTCCAATTTACATCCTTTACCTGACCAACATTAGACAGAATGCATTGCCCACTTTTTGGCACCTGCATGGACAACAACATCTATTGGAAAAGAACTGATCACATGATTAAGTGGGTTGACAGGCAGATATCAAAGGCACATGGAGACATCTAAGTAGCAGGCATCAACTACAAGATTCTCAAACTTATTCATTATATTTTTACCATATGCCTTTTAAAATTGGAGGTGATGTGGCAAGAAAACCATTACTTATGTAAGAAAACAATATTGAAGTGCAAATCAGAAACTTCTGCATTTGTCTCAATGCATCCAAATGTCTCATTAAACAACTGTCTCCTATGCTTACAACTGCTGAGCAGGATATCAGTAAACCAGCAGGTGTCTGAGCATAACTAAATATTAGCCTGTTGTGTTATTGTTGTCTGGTAGAGAATGTGGAAGTACTTGGTAAATGAAAAGGAATAGTAGTAGGAATAGTTGCATCAAATCTGGTAAAAATCAAGCTTTGGGGCCAAATTTAGGAAGGAGGTTTCTTCACAACTATATATTTTTAGCATTAGTCACAGATTAATACAAGGACTGAGATTTCAGTAGTCCTATATTAAAGCTGAACGACAAGTTACATTAATCGTGGCACATCCTCATTAATTTTAATTATGAGATAAATTCCCCTTAAGTGGCTTTGAAAACAGGCTAAATAAATAAAAATGAATGCATACCATTTCTAGGTAAATGACAGAAATGTGAGTTCTGGCTTTCATAACACATTTCAGAACTACTTGAAAATATATTTCTAAATTGGGTTCAGCCTAATAATCTGTAATAGTTTTAGCAGCATAATTTTGCAATATTGTATATCATTGTTATACTACTTATGCATATATTGTGTTGTGTTTAGAATCTCTGTTATGTTTATTTGGTTAATAAAATTGTGAGCTCAGTCTTTTCATTAAATAAATAAGAAACTATCATCAAGAAATTATGGATTGAAGAAGTGCATCTCTGCTTGTGGCAGAATATGAACTCTTATCTTCCAAGTTGAAATCCAGCACACAAACCAAAGATTTGTGCCTTGATTCTATCACAGAAGTGATAAGAGCAAGTCAGGATCCCAGGGAACTTTCTCACTGCATTGAACAGTATGTGGAGTTGGGATTTCAGAGGAATAACAAATAGGCATGCACAGAAATTGAGAGAAGGTATAGCATAGTAGATAGGAATATGAATTATCATCTCGTCTGTGAACTCAACGGCTAGCTTGATGGCCAAACTACAAATTACAAAGTAGATTTGTTACTGATCTTGAACTGAACCTCACTTTAAAAAGCAGTCTCAGAAATGTTAGGCATAGGAGACTTGGCTCAGGTCATAGAATGGGGAAGGAGATTAACAGACAATTCCACATTCTTCTCAATCCACTATCATCCAATCAGGGAAGAAATAGGGGAAACCTCCACAACAAGAGTGCAGGTAAAGAGTCACCCCAACCCTGCCTGATTGCCACAATCCCAATACATACTACAAATACACGTACACACGCATGCGTCTTTTAAGGTTAAAGTACACAGTGGAAGATCCAGTTATGGACCCAAAATACAATGTTAGTTGGGCACACAGGAAAGCCACTGCTGTCTCATCCTCAGACCTCTATCTGCCCTATAGGGATAAACAACAGTGATAAGCAGTCCTGGCCCAATGCTAGATGCCTGATGCTTGCAACAATCCCCTCAAGATATATATGTGAGGGAGGGGGGAGAGGATGACGATGATGATTTTAGTTGAAACTGGCTATATGTACTTTGCTGAATCTAGGAACCAAATGTAGGGAACAAATATAATATTGTTATATTACACATTCTCAGTATTTAAACCAGAATCTGAAGATAAAAATTGTTCCCCAATGTAGGGAGATCTCTTGGGTTGACAAAATCTGATAATCTTCAAATAATATACTGCTATTTACGTAAGAATTTATCCACATTTTAGACTTTCCAAATGTGAGACAGCCTATTTAAAAATGAAATATTTTATTATTATTGTAAAAATAAATAACAATTTAAAACGTTAAATGTATTTAAGTATAACCATAATTTAGCAAACGTCATGTAACAATAGTGAATGAAATGGTGCATAATATCTCATGCTAATCCTGTAACCTATGCTTATAAACAAAAAAAATCGTACATTACTGATCAGCTTTAAAAAAATTATTTCCATTTGATATAAAATGTGACATAGTATTAAATATTACTTTAATAGCAAAACCAATGTAACTATTGAGTAAATATTCTGTTGGCAAATGAAAGTTTTCATCATGTTGGAGTAATCTGGCTCCTTGATGTCTTAGAGATGTATTCCTTAATTTCCCCTCATCCATTTTATTGGGGATAATTATTTCAATATGGGAAGGACCAGAGATCTCCAAGAAAATTGGAGATATGAAAAGAATGTTTCATGCAAAGATAGGTATGATAAGGGACCAAAATGGTAGGTACCTCACAGAAGCAGAAGATATTTTTAAAAGGTGGCAAAATTATACAGAAGAACTATACAAGAGCGACCTTAACATCCCTGATAACCACAATGGGGTAGTTACTGACCTGGAGCCAGACATCCTGGAATGTGAAGTCAAATGGGCCTTAGGAAGTCTGAGCAACAATAAAGCTAGTGGTGGTGACAGCATTCCAGTTGAACTATTCAAAATCTTAAAAGACGATGCCGTAAAAGTGCTACACTCAATATGCCAGCAAATTTGGAAAACTCAACAATGGCCACAGGATTGGAAAAGGTCAGTTTACATTCCAATCCCAAAGAAGGGCAATGCCAAAGAATGTTCAAACTACCGCACCATTGCACTCATTTCTCATGCTAGCAAAGTTATGCTCAAAATCCTACAAGCTAGGCTCCAGTAATATGTGGACCGAGAACTTCCAGAAGTACAGGCAGGATTTTGAAGAGGCAGTGGAACGAGAGACCAAATTGCCAACATACGCTGGATCATGGAGAAAGCTAGGGAGTTCCAGAAGAACATCTATTTCTGCTTCATTCACTGTGCTAAAGCCTTTGATTGTGTGGAGCACAACAAATTGTGGCAAGTTCTTAAAGAGATGGGAATACCAGAGCATTTTATTTGTCTCTTGAGAAACATATATGCAGGTCAAGAAGCAACAGTGAGAACTGGACATGGAATCACTGATTGGTTCAAAATTGAGAAAGGAGTTCGGCAAGGCTGTATACTGTCGCCTTGCCTATTTAACTTGTATGCAGAGCACATCATGAGAAAGTCGGGATTAGAGGAGTCACAAATTGGGATCAAGATTGCAGGGAGAAATATCAACAACCTCAGATATGTAGATGATACCACTCTAATGGCAGAAAGTGAAGAGGAACTAAAGAGCCTGTTGATGCGGGTGAAGGAAGAGAGTGCAAAAGTTGGCTTGAAACTCAACATCAAGAAAACAAAGATCATGGCATCTGGCCCTCTCAATTCCTGGCAAATAGATGGGGAAGAAATGGAGATGGTGACAGATTTTATTTTCCTGGGCTCCAAGATCACTACAGATGGGGACTGCAGCAAAGAAATTAAAAGACGCTTGCTCCTGGGCAGGAAAGCTATGGCAAATCTAGACACCATCCTAAAAAGCAGAGATGGCACCCTGCCAACAAAAGTGCGTTTAGTCAAGGCTATGGTATTCCCAGTTGCAATGTATGGCTGCGAAAGTCGGACCATAAGGAAGGCCGAGCGGCAAAGAATTGAGGCTTTTGAACTCTGGTGCTGGAGAAGACTCTTGCGAGTCCCTTGGACTGCAAGGCGAACAAACCGGTCAGTCCTAGAGGAGATCAGCCCTGACTGCTCCTTAGAACGCCAGATCCTGATGATGAAACTCAAATACTTTGGCCACCTCATGAGAAGGAAGGACTCCCTGGAGAAGAGCCTAATGCTGGGAGTGATTGAGGGCAAAAGAAGAAGGGGACGACAGAGAATGAGGTGGCTGGATAGAGTCACTGAAGCAGTACGTGCAAACTTAAATGGACTCCGGGGAATGGTAGAAGACAGGAAGCCCTGGAGGATCATTGTCCATGGGGTCACGATGGGTTGGACACGACTTCGCGCCTAACAACAACAACATTTCAATATCATTCCCATATAAACATCAGAATTATTTGCAAACAGAAGGGGACATTGAAGTATCACAGAACTGGCTTTTCTATTTTGCAGAACACACAGAGTGGCACAAGTCAAGGAAAAGGGTTTACCAAATATATATATATATATACATTCCACTTGGAGTCAGTTATGAACCTATAAGAAGGCTTTAAAACATCCCAGTAAATGTCTGTCTTACCACATATGTGTAAGGCTATCTCCATATCACAATAAATTACTTGGTGCCTGTAGTCACAGCCTGCTTTAATACAGATACCAGCAGCTGAATCCTTTACAGGAACCGGCCCACCACTTAATACTTAACACCATTTGACTCAGTGCTGATATAGCCTGCGGTACTCTTCTGACCCCTCTTAATCCTCACTGCTAGAGCATTAACAGGATTTTTACCAGCTGCAGAAATGCTGGCCTTCAGTAACCACCTGGGGATAGGAGGATATCTGTAGTCACTGCACCTGCATCTGCCATTAAATATAAAAATACCCAGTCAAAAATCTTGGCTTAATGTAGCATCCAAAGTTTCCAGGTAGGCTCCCAAGAGTTAACAGGTTGACTGGTGTCTCTACAAATCCAACTCACAGAATTTAGCTCAGTGATTCTCTTAAATTTCAGTGGGGAGATGGATTAACTTTTGAGCAGCTGAAGAGCCCTTGAGCAGAGGGAAGAAGGATTACAGTGTAATCATAACCTTGGGGTTCAAAAGGCTTCCAAAAATTATTGTGGATATTTAACTACTGAAATTCAAATAGAAAATACTGTGGGTATTTAACTTCTGAAATTCAAACCCTATATAGTGCAAACGGAGATTTTTTGCGTGTGTGTAAAAAAAAAACAGAAAGTGGCTTATTCATTAAAATCTGATTAAAGGTCCTTTTGCAACCCAAGCCTTTCTTCCATTAAGTGCACCATTAGCACTTAGGCATTTGTGTTACTGGCGAGGCTGTTATTACTTCCATGTAACATCATTAAATATCGGCTGTTTTCTCCTGTTAAAAATGGCACTCTCCAGAGTTGCAAGCATGCAAGAATTCTTCATACATCTATGATAACTCAAGTCCTTTTGCAATCTCATATGCTAATATACAAGAATAGAAGGGAGTGTTGGATAGAAGATGAAGTGCAGGTTGCCTCAACCATGAGAGAGCTACTGCACAAAAGAGTATTCCAGTTGCCAGTATAGCAGAGGATGTTTCCCTCACTTTCAGTTTGTCCTGATAGTCTGCACACTGTTTCTTTCTCACAGTGCTGTTGAAGAAATGAAGTGGAAAAGGATGAGGGGTTTTGCAAGAGAGCTAAGATGTGCAGAACTGCAGACATGCTCAAACATTTGGTCTTCTGGGAACATGGTTGTCATGCATGGTTGTCCCTGAGCCACAGCATCTCTGCTGGAAACCATAATTCTCCTGGGCTCCAAATAGCTGTATGTTTATTTCCCTTTGTCTACCCCCCTGTAATTTTCACTGGTGATTCTTTTCCCTATTAAACTTCTCTTAGCAAAAAATGTATAGTGTCATACTAAAGAGAGTTACTGCTTGAGATGGCACTGATGATCTATATATCATGTCGGATTCACAGACTCCATTCTAAAACTCACTCCGTCTGGTGCTCTTTGCCCCTCGGAGCTCCTATCTAACTCTTCAGCACCATCATTTGTTTCTCCTTTTAAGCCTGCCTTATCTGTCTGAGCTGCTGTTTTTAAGTGACCTCAGTTTTCCTCTCCAGCTAACAACTTTGGCTGACCTAGTAAAGATTCTTCTCTTCCCAAAATGATAATTATTTGAATCTCTGCTGAAGGGAAAGTGATGGGGATTCTTCTAGGGAAAGGAGACAAATGGTGCTTTATGTATTGAACATCCTCTGTGAAATCACAGCCCACACAAACAGATGCCGCCCATTGCCTCACACAGTATTGTACAAACGGGTGCCCGAATATAGTACATCCATATTGATCCAGGTTTGAAGGGGGCTGCTGAAAAATTTAACTGTAGCTTACTAAAAGGAGATGGAAAATGAGAGAAGACTAAAGGTTAGAATAATTAGGAGATCATCACTGTAATGAGCTCACAGGGAAAAAGACACATTGAAAACATCTTTTCAGAGTAAAAATTGTTATTGTAGAAAATGTGGGAGTCATGATTTGGGTCACAGTACAGATTAGAGGCATATATGACTTGTCCACAATGAAGAGAACGAGAACTATTAGATCGCATTGTACAAGCTGCTCTGATCCTGTCTCACCATGTTCCTTCCGTAGAAAAGTATAGCATGGGGTCACCTCAGTACAACTTTACAGGAAGGAAATGCCATGCTGCTTTCTCATTATTTTAATACTGCTCTTTATGACCATTTACAGAGAAAGAGCTTGGCTGATCCTACAAAAATGAAGTCCAAGGAGAATTTCAGCTCTCTCTCCTAAGAATTGAAAAACAAAACTCTAAATAGCATGATTGGATACTCAGAAGTCATGCTTCTAAAGTTCAATCATGTGATCATGAAATATTGGGAAGGTCTGAACAGTCACCTTGTCAAATTCTTGCACTAGTAAAGGTTCCTCCTCTGCAGTAGAGAGAAGTCTCTGCAAGGTTAAGTTTCCTTCAGGCCAGAACAAATGAACTTTGCTAAATGTTAGTGGGCCAGCTCAAGTTCCCCCCCCCCCCCCCATGCTAAGCAAAGCAAGGATGAAAGTAGCCCAGGATAAACCGAAAGTGAGTTTACGACTCACCTTCTCTTCACACAGGATTGTGGGCAAAGCTCCTGTTCACTTCTGGAGTGTTTGAGGCCCTGCCTCCAAACCTCAAACAACATTAACTCAGAGGTCACCAACCTCCAGGTGCAGCCTGTAAATCTCCAGGAATTGGAGGTAATTTGCAGACTATAGAGATCTGATCACAGGGGAAAATGGCTATTTTGGAGGGGGGACTCTGCAATGACAACTCATCTCCAGGCTCCTGGAGATGAAAGGAGGGGTAAACTCTATGGCACTGTGCCCCAGAAAGGTTGAAGGATGCTAATCTCCTGTTGGGACCTGGGGATTTGCAGGTCATTTCCAGGCAACAGAGACCTGCCCCCTGGAGAAAATGGCTACTTGGGAGGAGGCACTCTCTGGCTTTGAATCCCTTGCAGCTTGGTGTAGTGTAGGGTTGGGTGCTTCAGCATCTGAAGTGGCCATTTGTGCCCAAAGCAGCCAGCGCCGTGCCGCGGGGGGGGGGGGGGGAGGAGGGGAGCGGCATCTGCGCACCGGTGGCTGCAAACACACAGGTCTCCAGACTGTAGAGATCAGTTCCCCTGGAGGAAAGAGCTGCTTGGGGACAGGGGGCTGTGTTGCACTCCCATCTATGCATGCACACATACAGAAAGAAAGAGAGAAACCAGCGGACACAAGCATGCCTATCTTCTCAAATTGCCAACCTTATTAACCACAAAATCACCTCTCCATGTAGGAAATACCTGGGTGTCTCCCTCCTTGTATTGCTCTGACAAGCCATTGGCCAGATGGTCCAAATTTAAAGGAAAAGAGTCCCATAACAGTCAATGAACAAGTAAAAAAAAAAAAGCCTTACACCATCCTCCTGCAACAGCTTCTTCTGCCTTTGCTCTAGCTACATCTCTTTAAGGTAATGGAAATTTGTACAGCTTTGTGTAGTGGTTAAGAGAAACAGCTTCTAATGTGGTGAGCTGGATTTGATTCCCTGCTCTTCCACATGCTGGGTGACCCTGGGCTAGTCGCAGTCCTGTTAGAAACTGTTCTCATATAGCAGTTTCTCCCAGAGCTCTCTCAGCCTCACCTACCTTAGGGAGAAGGGATTATAAGCCACTCTGAGGCTCCTTTGACCTGTAAAAAGCAACTCTTCTTGTACTGGGAAGGTGCTACTGTGAAACAGTGTCTCTCCCCTTCACCTGCCCTCATGGTGCTTATGTGCCCCATGTAGAGTTTCCCCATCTTCCTTCCCATTGGTCTCAAATTTGCTTTGTTGTGATGGTCTTGGAAAGACTGCAGCAAAATCAAGATGTTATCCATATGGGAAGGAAAAGTATACATCTTCCCAGGCCCAACCCAAATCAACATTATTCTGCCCCTGCAGAATTTACCAATGATCTTTCTGCATTAATGCCCTTTAGTTCTTGCACATTCAGAGGATAAGGGGATATAGAATGGTATTGCATAGCCCAATGTTGGAAGATCTCTGAAACTAAGCAGGGTTGGTCCTTGGATGAGAGGCTGTCAAGGAAGACTCAGCAGATGAAGGCAATGGCAACCCACATCTGCTCGATCAATTGCCTCGAAAACCCTGTGGGGTTACTGTAAGTCAGCTGTGGCTTGACAGCACTTAAGACAGACACATAGGGATTAAGAGAGGTGAGAAAGGGGCCAAGGAGCATCTGGAAGACAGGCGTGGAGGGTTGGAATGGTGATAGAGTGTGAAGCAAAGCTTCTATTGTTTTATCACCAGCATAATAAAGAGAAATCTAGTAAATAACTATTTATCATATTTAATAGTATAGCTTCTGCCTGGTCAATAAAAGGAGGACCAAAACTGTCTCTATATGGATCTGCTTTACATTTAACTAGACCAATAGTCCAAATACCCTAGTACTGTTCCCCAATTGGCAACAGTACAACAGGATGCCAGGTAGAGTTTCCAAACCCTGATAAGAGGAATTATATCTGCCAGAAAGGTTGCCACTTAGAGGATGGACAGGACCATGTAATTTCCCTTAAAGTGGCTGGTTTATCTCACCTACCCAGTTTTCTGGATTAAATCCCACTGGTTTTCTCCAGTGCAATTCGTCTCCTGTTGGCAACCTTCACCCACCCATCTGCTTGCCCGCCCAGTGTGCCCAGTGTGGTTTTTGTTTTTCAAGGGTAAAAAGCGACTTTTGGGAGAAGGCAAAGATGCAGAGCACCTTATTTATTTAACTTGGGAGTGTTGGTTTGGCATAGTGGGGAGCCATGGGGCTGTGGACACTCCAACCCTTTCCTGAATCCTGGCTTCCTCATAGGCTTCCTTCTCATCTCCCAGCTGGGAGCCCAATTTCCTTCACCACCAGGATCCTTGGCCTAGGGAAGTGACAACTCAAGGTACCTCTGGGGGCGCATACCACCATTGGTACCCCTTGAGCCACCCAGCTGTGTGAGCTCCTTGCTTGCCCTTTGGGGCAGGCCCCCACACCCAGTCGCCTCTTAGGAGGCCCCTCAACTTGGGAGTCCAGGACACTAGCTGGACCTCCCCCAAAGCCAGGCTCCCCCATGCCAATCCACAAGCTGTGACATTAAAATTCCAAACACAACTTAACAATAAAACCACAACGGAACCCACACACCCCTCTCCCAACCTCCCCTTAACTCAGGGAGGGAGGGAGGGTGGGCAGCAAAAGAGGCCGGGCCACTGTACATGGTGCTCTTTATGGCCCATTCTCTGCCCTGCCCCGATGTGCCTGCATCGGAGCGTCAGCTGGACGTGCCACTCACACATCTCCTCTTCGCACCTTTCCCACATTGGCACCGACATCCATCAATGGAGCTCTGGGGTAAGTCCGGCCGCTTATTATCAGTTTTACTAAGGACATTTGCAGTTCTGTTATACTGAAAGTTTACTGTGCCTCTCTTTTGATTTAGCACTGCAAATTGTATCAGAGAGAGAAAGAGGTAGAAGATCTTAAGAGTATTTTACTCCCATGTGAATTATTAACTTTCAGAATTTCTTTTTTCTTGCTGGAAAAAAGAACTAAAGTAGTATCAAAGACATAGTGGAGCCACATAATGTCAACAGAGCAGAACTGAAGGGAATCTGCTCATCTCTAGTTTTAATTCATTTTAGTGCTTATGGCTACATAAAATATCATCTCTGAATTTATTCCAACTCTTAGAATGCCAGCAAAAATACAGAGTAAATTCTAAATTTCTAGACAAAGCTGTTCCATTTGATTTAGCTTTCCTTTGATTTTATATTGTTTTTCTGTGCTTTTTACTCCATGAGTATTTATTTTATTTATATTTACTTTTATAACCTTTCACTCCCACATGGTGGCTCGTGGCAAGTAACAATGATCCCCCATAAAACCCTGAAAAATCATAAAATCCCCACTAAACCCCTTGATTGTGACACAACCCAACTTTCCCCTGCTCACAGACTGCACACAATAGCCTCCAGGAGAACACACCTTGGCAGCTGATGTCCTGGCTGGTACTGGGGGGAGGGGGGGGTGGCGATCTTACCCAC
This sequence comes from Paroedura picta, assembly GCF_049243985.1. Taxonomy (NCBI): domain Eukaryota; kingdom Metazoa; phylum Chordata; class Lepidosauria; order Squamata; family Gekkonidae; genus Paroedura; species Paroedura picta. The sequence continues at coordinate 87,153,434 of NC_135370.1, read as the reverse complement.
CCTGGCCTCAACCAAAGATCTGGCAGAAAAGCTCCAGCTTGCAGGCCTTGAAGAACTGGGAAAGTTTCATCAGGGCCCCCCGTTCTCCTGAGAACTCATTCTACCAGGTAGGAGCCAGGCCCAAAAAGGTCCTGGCCCTGATTGAGATTTGCACCCACAGAGCTGAGAGCCATGTTTTAATGTTGCCACGAGAACCTTGGGGTGATTGGTGACTAACAAATCACATAAATAAATAGTTTAGCAATTTGTCTGGATCACATCTAACTTTGGGACACTTCTTGATTCTGGGTGGGTCATGTTGTCCAGAGCATCTCTTTAACATCTAGATCCAGAAAGACTGCTTGTAAATGTTTTGTATTTAGCTTTATTATTTCATCCTCACTGTTCACTGCTTATATATTGTATATTCTTGAACATTTTAAAATAAATCATTTCAATCATATCACATGATATTCTTGAGTTTTGGGGCTTCAATCTGAATCTAGTCCTTTAGTCCAGATTGTCTACAGCTACCAGATTAAGTGTTTTCTAAAGCTCACCTTGCAAGTGTACTACCTAGCACAGTTAGCTTCCTGATCCTAGATCCAGGAGGGCTAAAGATTTAGTTCCTTGGTCACTGGCTGGCAGGTTAGCTAGGAGCCTGCTTGGTGTAGTGGTTAAGAGCTTCTAATCTGGTAAACTGGGTTTGATTCCCTACTCTTCTACATGCAGCCAGCTGAGTGACCTTGGGTTAGTCACAGTCCTATTAGATCTTTTCTCACAGAGCAGTTTCGCTCAGAGCTCTCTCAGCCCCACCCACCTCACAGAGTGTCCGTTGTGGGGAGAGGAGGGGAAAATGATTGTAAGCCACTCTGTGATTCCTTCAGGTAGTCAAAAAACAGTATAACAACCAACTCTTCTTCTTAATGGGACAGTTGGTAGTGTTACCATGTGGTTGTGAGGAGTCATACTTCAGGACTTTGTGGCTTGCCTTGGACCAGTCTATCACCCTTTTATGACTCTGACATCATCCTAGGCAGGTTAAGCCTAATCAAGCTATCCAAACCAAGCCTTCTCCCGGGGAAGTGTTCATATGTTGGCATGACAATCCTTATCCATGGTTCCTCTATATATTTGTGAAACAGCCTGGGGGGTGGAACGTGTCCATCTGTCCAAGTTGGAATAGGGCCAATCCAGCTGTACCCTGATTGGCCCTGCCCCTGCAGCTCCCGCCCTCCGTCCCTAGACTCTAGACTCTTTGCTCTCAGATGCACCTCAGTGCCTGGAGCCAGCAGCAGGTAAGGGGAGAAGGCCTGCTGACTGCCTGCTAAGGAGCTCTGTCCCGGGCCTGCTAACAGTTGGCCAGCCCCTGCCTACCCCACTTGATCCGGCTGCAAGCTGCGGCCCAAAGCCACCTTAAGCTGCCTGACCAGGGGCCAGGGGAGAGGACCCTTTCAAGGCCCGTTTTTAGGAACAGCTTTGAAGATAGTATTCTAATATTTATGAAAAAAGCCACTGCACAGATCTTGAGTATTTTGTACTGCATCTAAAGCACCTTCCTTACTTTACACAAATATATAGGTTTGTTCTTATTTTGAGTGAGTGCCATGCCAGTAAAAGAGTTAAAATCAATTTAAGGTTACTAGTTCCTTCAGGAGCCCAGGAACCCTTTTTAGCAGAACATGATTTTATTGGCCCTGCTGCTAGATTTTGACCTGCACAAAATCCATGATTGCTCATAATGAACATTTTGCCATTCAGAGCTTGCAGAATGCTCTTAAATAATTAGAACTATAAAAAGATACTCTTATCTCTGCCCCTGATTGAGTGTCCCTTTTGCAGGAATGTTATGTTACATTTAAATTTAATAAATAAAAACTATTAATACATTTTAAATTCCTATTATATGGAATAATTTTAGTCAGGAGCGGGAGGGAAGTAAGAATAATTTTGCCTGGAACATATCTCAGAGAGCCCTGCAGTATGTACGGTATAGAACAGAATGGATGATATGTAAAATTCAGTGTATTTGCATGAATACACTTTGCAAGACCATACAGGTCACTTGAATAATCCATGTTCCTACATAAGTTACTAAGCAAGAGTTCTGTTATTTCCATATATAGCTAAAGCAGCAACCCCCAATACCCTTCAGTATTTCCCTAAAGATTTTATGCAGGATCTGGAGATGCGGTGAAGAAAGGAAGTTTTCCGTTTGACATTGTGACAGAGAAAAAAATTGTCCTAGTCATTTCCTGTCAAAAATTAAAACAGGGCAGGCAATCAAACAAGATCTAACGATTTGATCCAAACTGAAGATTTCATGGTCCGCTCGCATTGCTGCAATAAAGATTTCAGGAAAAAAAATTTCACAGTCAGAGTAGTTCAGCAGTGGAATAAGCTGCCTAAGGAGGTAGTGCTCCCCCTCACTGGCAGTCTTCAAGCAAAGGTTGGATACACACTTCTCTTGCATGCTTTAGGATGCTTTGGGCTGATCCTGCATTGAGCAGGGGGTTGGACTAGATGGCCTGTATGGCCCCTTCCAACTCTGTGATTCTATGATTCTAAGATGAATGTGCTACCCAAGCTAAATTTTCTTTTTCAAACTCTACCCATAGCACTTGGCGATAGGCAACTGAATAGATGGCAATCTGAACTGAATACATTTATTTGAACATATAAGAAACCTAGGATCGCTACTAGAATGTTGCAAGATGCCAAAAAGAGAGGGGGACAGGCTGTTCCAAACTTAAAACTATATGCACATGCTGCAATGTTAGCTATGCTAACGGATTGGATGATTAATCCAATGTTCAAAGATTTAGTGTTAGATAAGGCTGGATTGGGATCGAGCTTGCATGAAACTCTTTGGCCCTCTTCAAGTCAGAAAAGAAAAAAGAAAAAGATAAAGAACAGCCTATGGTTTGATGGCACTTTGAAGATTTGGCTAAGATATAAGGGTAGATGAATGTCAACATGCTCCTAATAAAATCACCAATTGAGGTTTATTTCACCATTCAACAGCAAACAAGGATATCCTGTCTGAGGTATATAGACATCTTAACTAACACAGACAGTCTAAAAGACCTTTGAACTCTGAATGAAGGAGGAATTCCATTGCAATGGATAGAATATAATCAACTGAAGTCGAGACTCAAAATGGAATTTGGAACCTCAGGCGTTAAAATATCCCTAATGGAGTTTGAACAAATCATTATACAGGAAAAATCCCAACCTCGCCACCACCTCTGTGAGGGGGAGGAAGGGTCTGCCAATGTTGTGACCTGAAGCCTCCCTGCCACCTAGCTGCCTGCCTCCATGTGGCCCGAGCCCCCCTCCAAACCGCATGCTGGGAGCAGCTGCACGGGCTGAGCAGGGCTTTCCCTATGTCCTCCTGGTCCTGCATGGGGCTGGGACCACCAGAGGCCTCCTTGCCACCTGCTCCCCCACCTCCCCATGGGCTGAGGGGCAGTGCTGCCACAGTGGTTGGGAACATAGCCACTTCCTAGCCCCACACAGACACAGCTGCCAACTCCCACCCAGCTCTCCAACCGTCTAGTGCCCAATGTTTTCCTGGATGCAGTGAGCTTTGCCCCTACTACATTCTATATTATTAATTTTTTGAGTGCCAGTACACTCACAATTGGAAGAACTAAACTGAAACAAGAGATTCGCCTAAGGACACATAGAAACTGGTAACTAATTCACACTTGATTACTATTGTTCATGTCAGACTCCACCCCCCTCCTGCTCCTGGGTTCTAAGGCCTCCAGGGCTCTAAGGCCTCCACCTGCCCCCGAAGGCTCAGCTTCAGATAGCACTGCCGTTTCACCAGACTTCAGGGCATGTTCCTATTTCATATGGCCAGATCCCATACCACCAATCTTCCATGTTCTCCCCCCACTCAGATGGGGTGGCAGAGAGGAAGCAGCCCAAATAGGCCGGGCAGTCTGTGTTCCAGTTAGTGAGCCAGATCCCTGCCTGATCATATATAATGCTTTGCAGGATGGGGTCTTAATCATTCCAGGCCAGATGAAGGCATGGTGGTTCAATCAGTTTACACTTTTGTGTGAACTCTGATTCTGGCCTTAGTTGCACCTTGATCTCAGAACTCTTTGGATGACCAGCCCCTGTTTTCAGCTGCCTTTGCACCTGAGGAATCTGAAGACCACTTTAAACCCCTACAGTGAAGGACAGAATAGTTCCTAGGTTAGGTGGTTGATAGTATTAGGTCTGCCTAAACTGCTCAGTGAGATTATGGCTAACTAGGGAACTTCTATTTTTACAGCTTATATCAACTATATACTAACTACATCAGCTGTATAATTTGAATACTTGACAAAAGAGAATTGTACCACCACAATCAGGACCAAAAAATATAATTCTATAGCATTTCTACCCTACCATTCCTCCTAGGAGTTCAGGGTGGTCTAGACTTTCCAGGTTACTGCTGCAATAGGAAACCTCCAGCACCTGCCCTATGGATCACCACAATCCCCATCTCTGTCCCCAAATGCTCCACCAAACTACTGCTCCCATTTTGCAACCCTAGGGTAGCGGCATACAGGGCTATCTCCTTCTTGGCTCCAACTACTCTACATTTTATTGATCTATACCGTATGGTCTATAATATCTCCTTTCTAGGCTGGCATCACAAACACAATATTGCCTAGGGCTGTATGAACTCACCAGTCCGTCCCAAGGTTCCACACACCGATTCACTCTTGTTATAAACCATTAAATGGCCCCAAGGTAGGCATGCCAAAGACCTGTGCCTTCTAAAGTGGCTGTTCTGTGTAGATCACATTTACTCACATTTCTAGATAGATTAAGTTTAATGGCTAGCTTATTCCGTGTGACATGTTAAATGAAAAGGGTCAGACAGCATGTGTGCTAGAAAACCACAAAACCTAAATTTCCTCAATGAATTATAGAAAGAGTTGTAAAACAGCTAACTAACCTAAAAAGCTAATAACAGCCAGATGTCCCAACAATATCACCTCTTTCTTGTGAATACAATCTATAGCTATCTATAAATGTATTCATATCATGATATTCTGTAATATTCTGATGCCTGAGATGGGTGCAATTGGCCTCGGGCTTATCTGTCTGTTTACATCAGATTAAACCTTGGGAAGAATGTTTTAACTGCAAGAGTTGGTCAGATAATGCGGGGGGGGGGGTCCCTCTATTTAGAGACTCCATGTGAAAAGAAAATTAGACAGGCATCACCAGAGATAGTTTGGGTATGGCCCCTCTCTCACTCTCTCCCCCTCTCTCACACACACATAGGAAGCTGCAAGGCCTTATTTCCCTGCCTCCCCCACCACTATTTTCTCTTTCCCTTCCCTAAAAGGCTTCATAAGCTCTCCTCTGTTCCTGCGTCCTTCTTCCCTTCCCACCCAACAGCCAACCTAATTTAATCTGCTGCCCCCCTCCCGGTCTTAAACTTCCCCCAGCAGCCTCTACCTAGGAAAACAATGACACAGTTATGTGGGCTAGGCCCACTTGAACAGAAGGGAATCCTGAAGGACTTGTGAACTTTCCCCTGTATCCCCTCCACATAGTATATCCTCTTTCCCTCCACCCAGTAATTCCAATATGTTTTTCCCTTTCCTTGCCTCATTCTCGCTTTCTCAGCCATTCACTAATCTGCTTTTTATTTGCCTCCCACCATCTTTAACTGGTCCTATTAAATAAAAAAGTAAGGCCACCTGGGGAGGAGTTAGGACGGGCCCTGTCCAGGATAAAAACTCAGAGGGCCCAATCAGGAGCCGCGAAGCTCCTGGTCCATCCAGGGCCAAGCAGCCAATGGGGAGGTGCGCAAAATGCCTTCCTATTGGCCCCTCACCAGGACAGACCAAAATTCCATTCACCCAGCACAGTCTGGCTGCCAGTCTGTTCCTGACCACCGAAGGGAGAGGAGGTCAGCAGGGCTGCCAAGGGGGATGAGAACAGAGGCTGTGCCAGCCCTTTTCACCCCAAGCCTGTCCTAACTGTTATGTCCAACTGTAAATTGCCATCGGGGATGGGGGGGCGCCGCTGCCCCCTTCTATGGCCCGCAGGAGCCCAGAGAAGCCTTTCTCACCCTTCATTGACGGAGGGGGGCGCCGCTCTTCTCTGGCTCCTTTCCCATGCCAAGCCTGCCGACTTGGAGGGGGACGGGGCCGCCAGTGCCGCCCTCTGCGGTTGCCACACATGAGAGCTGAGCGGCAGATGGCCCCAGGATAGGGGATGCTAGCGCCCATTGTATTTCTCCATACAATGGGATTTAAATCTAGTTAGCTATGTTTATTATTTATTTATTTAATTTATATCCCACCTTTCTGAACAGTGGGGACCAGAGCAGTTTACATTATCTTTTTTTTTTTTTTTTAAATTATCCTCACAACAATCCTGTGATTGGCACAATCTTGCCTATTGAGCCTCTATGGCAGACTGGTGATTTGAACCTGAGTCTCCTAGATTCAACTCTGAAATTCTAACTGCTAGATCACACTAGCTATCATACGATGGCTGCTGTTGAACAGTAGCAAGCAACTCGGCTGAGGTGAGTCATGCACATCAGGTAGCATTGAGTCACCCAGTGGTTGCTGCCATGCCTGGCCCCAATAAATCTTCTCTCAAAGGCCAAAAGAATCCAAAACTGTCCTGGAAAGGAACCTGCCTCCACCCCATGTCTTTTCCTCAAAGAAACCAAGCCCAGAATGCTGCGTTGCCTAAGAATATGCAGTGAGGACTTCTATTTCATAAAGCTACAGGCATTCCTTTTATCATTGTGGGTTTTTTAACCCAATTTAATTTTTAAATTTCTGATTTTTCTGCAAACCTGAGGCATTTTTCATGTATGTCAAAAGATGTCTTGTCCACTCACCACTCCACCTCCCTGGATTTAATCTGATATACATAGACAGATATGCCTAAGGCCAATTACAACGATCTCAGTAATGGGGATATTGCAGAACGTCATGATATGAATATACCTCTAGATACCTATAGATGTTATTCACATAAAAAGGACATGATGTGATTAGGACATCTCACTTGTATTAGATGTTCAGGTAAAGAGAATGTGTGCTCTGGGACTCCATTTTCTGGATAGAAAAGCAGGTTGGAGATCTATTGCTATGTCTTTTCATCTCAGAAATAACACTGGAACCTGGGTCTCACTATCCCATTCACTATCAAGTGCTGGACTGCCAAGTGAATTCTGGGCTTCAGCTGAAAAACAAGAAGTGGAAAACTGGATGCTATACATTTAACACAACAAAGTTTAAAACCTCCACTAATGCAACCATAAAGGAAAATGAACATAGCAATAGTTTATTTTCAATTACAAACTCAACTGTTGTAGAAAGCATTTTTGGGTAATGGTGCGTTATTTCTATTATAAATGAAGAACTATTCTGAATTCAGCTTGTTCTGATGTAAATATGCAATATTAGTGTGTGTTTCACAGAAGTTTTTCCAGACTTAAACCAATGATAGCAAATCTCTCCTACTCTCACATGTGTATGTATCTGAAAAAGTAAGAAAGATGTGTGTGCATGTGCACTCATGTGTGTGTGCAAACACACACTGTATCAACTTTGTTGGGAAAATTTATGTTCCATAAAAAAATCAGATGTGACAATAGCCTTCAGGCAAGAGGAAATAATGCTGGTTAGTGGAAGGACCACTGAATGGAGGAAGAATATCAGGAGCCATAAACCAGAATATCTCTCCTCCTTTTCTTCCCTACTTTAACTCCCAACAGCCACCACTTTCCCATAATAGCAACAAAATTATCTGCAACAATTTGATGGAAACAAGAAGTCATTTAAATGCAGAGGGTTAAATTTATTCAGCTATTGGAGAAGGCATGGTTTTAAATACATCTCTGTTTTCTGGTGACTGAGCAGGTGCAGGCCTCAGTGGGGATCAATCAAGAGTGTGGCTATCTGGTTGGTGTACTGCCCACCCAATTCACCTCTAGATGCTCTGCCAGCCCTTCTGGAGGCAGTGGCGGCCTGGAAGCTACAGTGCCCCAGAACTCAACCAGGTCCAGAGACTTTTCTGTCCTGGCCCCTACCTGGAAGAATGAGCTCCCAGAGCAGATCAGGGCCCTGATGGAACTAAAAAGGGAGCTCCTCAATCAGGCATTTGGTTGAGGTTGACCAAAACTAAACAATACCCACAGGCTACCCAATCCTCCTTCCCTTGAATCCATACAACAGATCTGACCAACCATGGGCCTGTTAGATTGTTCACGGTTAAAATGTTATTCTCAGCTTATTGTTATTACTATTGTTATCTTTATATATTATAAGTAGTCAGTTTAATGTATTGTACTGTTATATTCTATGTGAACCGCCCTGAGACTTAGGGGAGGGCGGTATAAAAGAGTAAGAAAATAAATAAATAAAATCTTGACATCTTAGGATCCAGATAACAGGTGGCTTAAAAAAATCAATACAGATAATATTGTGCTACAGCTATTTCTGTTCTTACATTCAATAAGAAGAAGATGAAGACATTTTTGGCCACTCAGTGTTACCACTGTTTCCCAGAGAGTTGAGCCCCCAGCTTTGTTGTTGCAGTGCCTCTTTCACAAAGCTGTTAGTATTCTGTACAGCTTTCCAAAAACTTAGGCACAGTCACATGATAATTAAAACACAGTGGAAACTGATCCCGGAATCACGTTAGGTATGCAAATCAAGTGCTCTTCCACTGACTGGTAGTCTCTCTTTAACCATTAATTATTCTCCATAGAAGGCAAAATAAGCCAATAGGCTCAAGTCAATTGTATCTAAGCAAGACTCACTGGAAGAAATAGCTCATCCTGCAGTGCTCCCTTTATCTGAGCTCACTGGAGACCATGTTAGTAACTGCATGTACTCTGGATTTTCAGATCAAGGAAAGCCCAGCACTTGATCATCTCCCACCAGATACCATCATGGCAATTAAAAGGGAGAGGAAGGATAAGAGAAGACACTTCATCAAGGGAGAGGGGCATACATTATTTGACTCATTATGTAGATATAATACAATCTTCAATTAGTTGTCTAGCAGTGTGATCGAATACAAGACACTTTAATTGTATATTTCACAGACATTGCTGCAAAAGTACCACTTCTATCTCAAAATAATTAGCCAAGTATATAGAAAATGTGGAGAATTCCAGAGAGTCTTCATTTGATTTCATTTCCTCATATGCATTTTCAGATTTGACCAAGGTAATGATAGTGCTACTATTACTACTAATTACTGCATCAAAACTCTGCTGGGTGAAATAAATGACACCACAAGAATCAGGTTTCCAACTAGAAAACTTATATACTCAAGGTATGAATGACTGTAAACTTCAGATGCTTGGAATCGGTCTTGTCTGTTCTAATTTTTTTCATCTTACAGGTAAGGAGGTAGAAGCTGATGATAGAAAATAAATTCAAAACAACACTATATGTCTGCCTTATAATTTTTTATCAGGAAAACTGAGAAAGCCATCTGATGTTTTCATAATCTGCATCTGAAATAAGTGAAATGTTTTGTTCGACACGTTTTTTCCTCATTCAAAAAAGAATGGGAAAACAGTTTATAGAAGTTTTCAGTATTCAGCTAAACTACCTCTAATTGAATAAATTCTGTGTGAAAAACTATCTTAAGAAGCATTTTACTCATTCTGAAAGAGATTTATGCCATAGGAACTCTTTCCAGTGTTCCCACCAAATTGTCCAAAGTCCTTGGAAAATTTAAAGAATTTTTTTTGGCCCCCTGCCCCCTTCCTGGCCTTCACATCCCAAAACGTAAGTCCTGTCAGACAAGGTTATCAAACACTGAGACACACAGTTTCCAAATAGCTATGAGTACATACATTTGTTTATTCCAAGATAGTTATAAGCAATGATTCTCAATTTGGTATTTCTATAAGAATGCAATTCCTTGGCACAACAAGTTCCATCGAAATTTTTAAAAGGTAGAGACATATTTCACTCTTGTCCAACTGAGATGCTGCCTCTCTGAGTGTTGCTGCTAATGAGAAGGCGAAACAGAGTCAGAATTCACAGCAGACAGCTAGAGGAAGACGCTTAGGGTCTGCAGTGACAAATGCTTGAAAAGGTACAGTGTATCAGATGCATGGTCACCACAAAAGGAGATGTGCTCTGAAGGCACAGACCTCCATATATCATCACTAACCAATGGGATTCATGAGTAGAAATGCCAAATGGGCCCAAGAGATGTAGTTGCCAATTTTCCTTAAGAGCCTCTGAAAATCCTGTCCTTAGACAGTGCTACCCAAATAGTCACAATTAAGTAGCTACCCCGTTATTATTAACAGCAGTATACCAGTGAATCAGATCCTTCTCTGCCTTATCAGTTTTCATACATGTCAGCATAGCTGGGAAGCACAGAGATTCCGGAGAAGCTGAATCTGATGCCAAATAACATTAGGCACATTACCTAGGGATAGGGGCAAACTGGCAAGAATAAATGCTACCAGAGGGATAATTAATTTTGCTATCACTTCAGTGCTTTGTGACATCTCTCTCAAGTAGCTGTTAACTTTTATACTAACTACTCAATAACTCAATTATCTGTGTCAGTGTCAAGACAGAGCTGTGGCCTTCTTGCACTTTTCTTCTCCAGTACAGATGCCTGTTTCCTAAATCACATGAGCTCCGCTGGCTCCAGTGAATGAGAAAACAAAGCCTGACAGTAAAGCTGGTTTTAAGATTTGAAGACATAGTGGCATCTTCTGCAATTAAAGACTTCAAACAGGTATAAAGATGGATGGATGGATGGATGGATAGATAGATTTCTCTCTAATTTTCATGCAATGGGAAACATCAGTGTTTTAAGAAACCATTTAATAGTTCGCTGTTAATACTTCAGTGCAGGTAAGTGCAAGGAATGCTTTGTTTCAGTCATGGAGTTAAATACCACTGCTATACCACACACAATGAAATGACAAGACTGAACATCGACATTTTAGGAATCAGTGAACTAAAATGGACAGGAATGGGTGAATTTAATTCAGATGACCATCAGGTATACTACTGTGGACAAGAATCTCACAGAAGAAATGGAGTAGCCTTCATAATCAATAAGAGAGTAGGAAAAGCAGTCTTGGGATACAATCCCCAAAATGACAGAATGATCTCAGTTCGAATCCAAGGCAAACCATTCAACATCACAGTGATCCAGGTCTATGCCCCAACCACTGCTGCTGAAGAGGATGAAGTTGATCAGTTCTATGAAGCCCTACAACACCTTCTAGAAGCAACACCAAAAAATGATGTGCTTATCATCATGGGGGATTGGAATGCTAAAGTAGGAAGCCAAAAGATAACCGGGATAACAGGCAAGTTTGGCCTTGGAGTACAAAATGAAGCAGGGCACAGGCTGGTAGAATTTTGTCAAGAGAATACAATGGTCATAGCAAACACTCTTTTCCAACAACCCAAGAGACGACTCTACACATGGACATCACCATGTCAACACAGAAATCAGATTGACTATGTGCTCTGCAGCCAAAGATGGAAAAGTTCTATCCAGTCAATAAAAACAAGACCAGGAGCTGATTGTGGTTCAGATCATGAGCTTCTTGTTGCAAAATTTAGGCTTAAATTGAAGAAAGTAGGGAAAAGCACTAGGCCACTCAGGTATGAACTAAATCATATCCCTGACGAATACACAGTAGAGGTGACAAATAGATTTAAGGGATTAGATCTGATAGACAGAGTGCCTGAAGAACTACTGGACGGAGGTTCGCAACACTGTACAAGAGGTAGCAACTAAAACCATCCCAAAGAAAAAGAAATGCAAGAAATCAAAATGGCTGTCTGAGGAAGCTTTACAAATAGCTAAGGAGAGAAGGGAAGTGAAAGGCAAGGGAGAAAGAAAAAGATACACCCAATTGAATGCAGAATTCCAGAGAAAAGCTAGAAGACATAAGAATGCCTTCTTAAATGAACAGTGCAAACAAATAGAAGAAAACAATAGAATGGGGAGGACCAGAGATCTTTTCAAGAAAATTGGAGATATGAAGAGAACGTTTCATGCAAAGTTGGGTATGATAAGGGACCAAAATGGTAGGGACCTCACAGAAGCAGAAGAGATTAAACAAAGGTGGCAAAATTATACAGAACAACTATACAAGAGCGAGCTTAACATCCCTGATGACCACAGTGGGGTAGTTACTGGGGTAGTTACTGGAGCCAGACATCCTGGAATGTGAAGTCAAATGGGCCGTAGGAAGTTTGAGCAACAATAAAGCTAGTGGTGGTGACAGCATTCCAGTTGAACTATTCAAAATCTTAAAGGACGATGCAGTAAAAGTGCTACACTCAATATGCCAGCAAATTTGGAAAACTCAACAATGGCCACAGGATTGGAAAAGGTCAGTTTACATTCCAATCCCAAAGAAGGGCAATGCCAAAGAATGTTCAAACTACCGCACCATCGCACTAATTTCTCATGCTAGCAAAGTTATGCTCAAAATCCTACAAGCTAGGCTCCAGCAATATGTGGACTGAGAACTTCCAGAAGTACAGGCAGGATTTCGAAGAGGCAGAGGAACTAGAGATCAAATTGCCAACATACGCTGGATCATGGAGAAAGCTAGGGAGTACCAGAAGAACGTCTACTTCTGCTTCATTGACTATGCTAAAGCCTTTGATTGTGTTGAGCACAACAAATTGTGGCAAGTTCTTAAAGAGATGGGAATACCAGAGCATCTTATTTGTCTCTTGAGAAATTTATATGCAGGTCAAGAAGCAACAGTGAGAACTGAACATGGAATCACTGACTGGTTCAAAATTGAGAAAGGAGTTCGGCAAGGCTGTATACTGTCGCCTTGCCTATTTAACTTGTATGCAGAGCACATCATGAGAAATGCGGGATTAGAGGAGTCACAAATTGGGATCAAGATTGCAGGAAGAAATATCAACAACCTCAGATATGCAGATGACACCACTCTAATGGCAGAAAGTGAAGAGGAACAAGAGCCTGTTGATGCGGGTGAAGGAGGAGAGTGCAAAAGTTGGCTTGAAACTCAACATCAAGAAAACAAAGATCATGGCATCCGGCCCTCTCAATTCATGGCAAATAGATGGGGAAGAAATGGAGATAGTGACAGATTTTATTTTCCTGGGCTCCAAGATCACTGCAGATGGGGACTGCAGCAAAGAAATTAAAAGACGCTTGCTCCTGGGGAGGAAAGCTATGGCAAATCTAGACAGCATCCTAAAAAGCAGAGACATCACCCTGCCAACAAAAGTGCGTTTAGTCAAGGCTATGGTATTCCCAGTTGCAATGTATGGCTGCGAAAGTTGGACCATAAGGAAGGCCGAGCATCAAAGAATTGAGGCTTTTGAACTCTGGTGCTGGAGAAGACTCTTGTGAGTCCCTTGGACTGCAAGGCGAACAAACCGGTCAGTCCTAGAGGAGATCAACCCTGACTGCTCTTTAGAAGGCCAGATCCTGAAGATGAAACTCAAATACTTTGGCCACCTCATGAGAAGGAAGGACTCCCTGGAGAAGAGCCTAATGCTGGGAGCGATTGAGGGCAAAAGAAGAAGGGGACGACAGAGAATGAGGTGGCTGGATGGAGTCACTGAAGCAGTAGGTGCAAACTTAAATGGACTCCGGGGAATGGTAGAGGACAGGAAGGCCTGGAGGATCATTGTCCATGGGGTCGCGATGGGTCGGACACGACTTCGCATATAACAACAACAACAAATACCACACACATGGTTGGGGTATGCTGGTTGGGGCTGTCTTGACTAGGAACAATCATGTGTGGAAGCACCATCAATAACATAAGAAAAAAGGGGGGGAGTAAATGACAGAATTTAATAAAGGAAGTAACTATAAGGCTGTTAAGAACAGTCAAGGCTACCGCAACAAGCAGTTCCTGTAGACAGCCAGGGTAATGTATTGGTTGTAGGCCTAGTTTCTAAGCTCTGCTCTTGCATCTCAAGAATTCTGTGTACTCCCCTGGAGGCGAAGTGAAAAGCGCAACAAGGACAGAGATTCCATATACAGCTCAGGAGCAGCCCTGGGGGGCTTTATTGAGTCCTCTAGCCATCCTCTCTGTAATGTAAAGACAGAAATGTGCAATGAGAAAGGATAAAACACTATGCCCGCTATTCCCAAATAAATCCCATTGAACTCCGTGGGATTTAATTCTGTATCCACAACCACACAATTAGGCTGACAGTCAATTTTAAAAGATCAGAAACAAACTTTGAGGAAGTAAATGTGCTGCTGTATTTCTTCATGAATCGGTAACTCAATGGCTTATAAATTGACTAAATTATATCAAGTGGTTGATCCCAAAGAAAGAACCAGCAGCTAAACCTGAATGCATGAAATGGCTATAGAACAATACAATCTGTGCTCTGACATGTTAAGTTCCCCTCCACTTTGTCAGTTGACTAACTTGAAGTCTACTTTGAAAACCATTAAACTGTCAGTCTCTGCTGCAAAGCTAGTGTCCCTATTTAAGAACTGGATTCCTCTACTGGAGGCATTTGAACTTTCAATGCATTTGTGATGGACAGTGCACATACATAGAGAGTACAAATAGAAGATTGCGCCAGTAGAGCACACTAAAAGATTAGGCAAATGAGAATGGCACTGTTGCACATAGGATGCTGTTAGCAGGAAGGGTTCTTTGCTCTGTGACAAAAGGAGACAGTGGCTGTTAAGCTTCCATCAATTCAGTCAGTCAGTAACCTTTTATTGGCATAAAATATGTATAAGACATATAAAAATAGGGTTTAAAATTTCAACAAAATAATAAAATAGGGTTAGGCCATGGGGTTATATAACCAAACAGATCTTAAAATGATTAAATAAACTATAAAAGATAAAATACAAGGTAGGCAGCATATTATAAAAGCTTCTTAGTTAAAACTCTGGCAACTAAAATGGTTACCTCTGGGTCTTTGTCAGAGAGCAGAAATTGCAAGGTCATAGATTTACTTACAGAAGGCTTGTTTCCCAGCAAAGCAACAAAGCTGTCATCCCGACACTGCTCATATAAGGGGCAATCTAACAAAATGTGTGAGACAGAGTCAGGGCAGCCAGAACCACACGGACAGAGTCTCGCATGGTATGGGATACGGTGGAATCTTCCCTCTAAGACCTTTGAGGGGAAAGCATTCATTCGTGCCAGGAGAAAAGCTCTTCTCAGGGATGGGACATCAAGAAGATGCAAATATGTAGGCATAATATTTCTCTGCATAGTGATGCCAAAGAATGCTGGTGAGCAGACTCGAGGCTGGGTATGTATGAGTTCCTGCTGCTCCTGGTCTAATATTCTCTGTTTAATAATCCGGAAGATACATTTTCTTCCAGAGGTAGTAGGGAGTTCAGATCGATGCCAATGGAGACTAATTTTTGTTCAATAGCCTGGAACCATCAAAATTTAAGAGGGTCACTTTTTAGACAAGTTAAAAGGCTGCCAATTTCTATTCTAAAAATAGTCTGACCCAAAATTTAAAAGTAGCTATCCAGGCCCTTGTCTCTACCCTAATTAGGCCAAATTCTGCGCAAATGGCATGGTAGGAGACACAGTTGGGAACCCCTGCAATTTGCCTATAGAAAGCAGATTGAACACCCTCAACAGATTTATTAAAGGCAGGAACCCATAAGGGGCATCCAAACAGGAGCTGGGACATTAAAATTTTTAATTGTTGCAGGAATAAATTGGTTACCTTTCGCAGAGAAAAAGAACTGTTTTATCAAGGAAGATGAGGATTTGGCCAGATTGATAGCTCGTTGGCAGTGGGAGCGCCAGTTCTGGTTATATTGGAAGGTAACACCTAGATACTTAAATGTTTTGACTTGTTCTATTGAAGTGCCTCCAATAGACCAAGTCATTGCATGCCAGCTCTTAGAGAAAACCAAAACCTTTGTTTTACCATAGTTAATTACTAACTTATTATCTTGGCAATATTGGTAAAGGGTGGATAAGTATCGTTGTAAGCCAACCCTTGTATATGAGAGTATTGTAGTATCGTCGGCATACAACAACAAAGGAATATGCTGGGAACCAAGTTTTGGGGGATGACCATTAATAGGTTCCAGTTTTTGCGCTAAATCATTAATGAATAAATTAAACAACAAGGGGGCCAGAATACAGCCTTGCTTAACTCCAATGGTCGTTGAGATCTTAGAGATTAAGTCTCCCTTTGAAGAATACCGGACTTGACAGGAGGTGGACACATAAAGTTTTTGGATGAGAAACACAAGTCTCGGTTCCATACCCATTAATCACAATTTATTCCAGAGCATATCCCTATCTATCTTATCAAAGGCACTTTTAAGGTCTATAAAAGCTGTGTATAGCCTCTTACCATTTTGGAACGTATATTTCTCGGCCAGGCATGAGAGAGTTAAACAATTATCTATAGTAGAGTTACCCTACAAGAAACCAATCTGTTCAGGACCTATAATTCTTTGAGAGCGAGCCCAATCAGTTAGGCGCCGTTCGAGATGTTTTGCATAAATCTTACCTATAATTGATAATAAACTAATAGGTCTAAAATTATTTGGGTCATTATGGTCACCATTTTTAAACATGGGAACAATGATTGAATTCAACCAGGAACTTGGGACAATCCCATGTAAGTCAATGAAGGTAAAGGTTTTTTAGAAGTTCAGCTGATAGGGCATCCTGGCCTGGGGCTTTGCCTATCTTAAGGCTCAGAATTAGTTCTTCTACTTCGTCAGGCAAAACTGGGGATCATCTAGGGACATTAGTTGGGATGTAGTCATTCAGTAGATTTTCTGGAGCTGCTGGGACATTAAATAGAGCAGAAAAATGATCAACCCAAACTTGGGGGGCAATAATAAGTTCTAAATTACCAGTCTTCCCACTCAAGGGTCCTCTTACAGCTGACCAGAATGCTTTGGAATTTTTGGATGTAATAATATCAAATAGGCGGGCCCAATTATCGTGAGAATAAAGCCGTTTATAGTCTGATAGTCTGATCCTCTGACGATTGGGCCTGTCTAAATAGCTCTCCCAGTTTGTTTGTTTTTTGAGATATGACATTCTTGGTCAAACCAGGAGGAATTGCTGCCTTTGTTACAGACTGGTTCCATCAATTAAAAAAGCAGATTCAGGATACTGGTTACAGGTCATTAAGTAATGTTACTGAAAGTACTTACAGTGCCTCTTAACCTACCAAGACAGCACTGCTTGAAATTTAAACGTGTACTTTAAGCAGTAAGTATGTAAGTGGTTCACAATTTAAATCTTGTTCATTTTCATGACATTCATGTGTGAAAATTTAATATCTGTGTTATTCATGGGCCCATTCCGCACAAGGACCAATGTTGCCAATTGGTTCCTGAAAGCGGAAACGCTATTTTAAAAAATGCAATTCTGCATTATGCATATCTTCCTTTGTAGAGGAATCCAGTAGCATTTCAATCGCTTCCCACAGTTTTCCGGTCTCGACATAAATCGCTAGAAAGGAAGCAATTTTTTCTGTGCTTTGTCCCGCCCCTGGCCGTCAATCAAACAAACAGCCAATGGGCAGCTGTTATCATGCTCCCGAAAAGCCCCTTTCCCTTTAAGCACAGGTTTAAAAAAAGAAAAAGAAAAACACACATTGCAACAAATATGCCTTGATTACTTGATTCCTCCTAACATAGAGACCCATCTAGCTGGCAGCTGGTGTGTGAGCTGCCATTTCATCGTTACCACACTCCCCCGAGTGAAAAAAAAAATCCCACCCCCCATGCACGGGTACGATTTTCGGCCGAAAATAAAGGGAACTTGCAAACGGGGCTGTGTTGTGCTTGGTGACTTGAGGGAAGCTTTAAAGCAGCTCTGTGGAGGGACTGTAGCTGGAGAAACCTCGCTGGGTGAATGAAGGCTCGCCGGTTCGTTGCTTTCTGCTTGCTCCGAGAAAAAAAAATGGCAATCACTTCACCGGAAGTTCGGAGGAGAAAGCCAAAGGGAGGGACTTGGCTGGAACCGCAACAATAGGAACGCACAGGTCTTTTTCGCTACTGTTGCAGATTGTTTGCAAGAGTGTAGCGCTTTTTGGAGGGTGAATCCACTTTTCTGAATTCCCCTTTAAGTGCTACAACAAATCACTTTTTGCGGATCGGTTTCAGGAGTGTGGCAGATTATATGCAACATCGTGCATAACTGCAAATTACTAGGGGTTACAATTTGGAAGCCTTTTGCAACATTGAAGTCGTGCGGAATGGCCCTTACTGTCTTCTAGGTTCTTATTTAGTCTATTAAAAAACAGCCTTCCTGAAAGTTCCAAACAGCTAACAATTCTACATAAAATACAGAAAACAGATGGGACTGAGACACAGTGACCTAACTGAAGTAGCACAGTGAGCCCATGCCTGACCCTACACTAAAACCCCAAATTGAACAGCACACAGAAAGGGATCATTCACAATCATTTAATTTGATTGGTTGGTCATGCAGAACTTTTCTATTATTGTAACTGACCCCTTTTGACAAATACTTAAACCTATCAAGGCCCTTCTGGTGTGCCTTTTTGAAAGGCTAAAGCAAGCAACATCAGCTTGGAACTGCTCACTTCATACTTACCATTGCTCAGGAGACTCTAAAGCCAGCCAGCCTGCTTTAAAAATTCAACAGCAATTCATGGTCGAAACAACATCCTTAGAAGCACAACTGGATTTTTGTTATTCACACAAGTGAGTCAACTTCTCAACAGTCATTTTTTCTGTCTACATTATTTACCTACTCTGATGTCAAAAGCTGTGTGATCTGCTAGCATCTTTTACACCCTTTCCCCTTTCTCCAAGTAAATGTCCTCTCATAGTAATCAGGATACACTTAACCAGGACCAAATGGGCACAGGCACAAATTCAGATCTTCACTGTAATACTCTATTTTTCAGGGAAGTGTGCACTATTACACTGTACTGGCAGTAAACTACCTGGGAAGTGGACTAGTAGAAAAATTTATTTACAGTATAATAAGCATAATCTTTACAGGTTTATTTACATTTCTATATGGTTAACATTTGAGTATTTTAAAGACAGCTTTAAAAATCAGCAAGTATGTCTGTGTTGGGGGAGGTGCCTTTGGACCAAGGATCTCCCAACAATTGTTGATCCAAACTTGACAGGAATTTCTGTATTTGCACAGTAGCCTTTTGCAGACCTCACAAAAGTCCCTCAAAGGAACAAGCTAATTTAGATGCCTCTAAGGTTGCAACAGCCAGATTCTACAGTTTACTCAACATTCACCCAAAATGCTCCATCTCAACAATAATAAGCAAAGCAAGAAGGGGTAACACTCAAAGATAGTTGGTGTTTATTATTAGGACTAGGCCCCAAGAAGACCCAGCATATTATTGTTCAGTGTTACACTCTGTATAAGGCCACACAGGGCACAGCTGGGGTGTATATGTTTTTACCAAAATAGAAGAGACTTGAGACCATATTGGCCAGCCTGACCTTCATTTAGAACAAATGTGTTGGCTTGCGGCATTACCTGAAGTCCTTCAGTTAACTAGGCATTGACTTATCCAACCATCTATCCTTGCTGTGGGTGACTCATGCTTCAGCCTCACTTGCCAAAAATGTTCAGGTCAGAAAAAGTGCCAAAGATGTGAACTCACTTGTCACACCACATAGACTGTCAGAAGCAGGGGAGGAAATAGGCAATGAGGCATAAAGCATGTTAGAAGCAGATGCTGCCCAGTCCCCTAAAATCTCCTGCCATTCATCACTGAGAAAGGTTATAGGGAACATCATATATAATAACCAGCATCTGAAGGGAACCTACTATGCCAATCCAAAGCTGATGAATGATTTGAACATCACCAATTGACAATAACAGCAGGCATCACACCTCTTGGATGAATATTCTAAGAGGTTACAGCTTTGGGATCAAACCCCAGCAAACCACAAACAAGTATGAGTATACAAGGAGAAAGAGAGATCAGATTGCTGTCATGGTAAGAAGGGACCACAGATAAATACTCCAAAATAAAATTATGAAGAGTGAGAGAGTATAAACACATACAAATAGGTTTATTGTAAACAAAACAGAATAAAACAAATAAAATGTGAAAAACCTATACAGAGCACCTGAGAGTTAATTCTCTAAATGTGTGTGCACACACACAAGAAGGAACGCTTACCAAAGACAGAAGGTGTATGTATGTGTATGTGTGAGTGTGTGTGTGTGTGGGGGGGGGGGGTGAGAAGTTTTAGGGGAGAGACATATAACCTGAAATCCTGGGCTTGAGGTCTGGAGAGGTCCAGGGGCAAACACAGCTGAAGTCCAAGGAGCAGACTAAAGAGCCAGCTAAACAAGGAGAAAAAACCTGCAAAGTACAGCAGGAAACCAGAGTTCAGACCAACAGAGATCTGAACCATGGATCTGCAGAACCAATGCAATGGCATGGGGTCCTTTGATGAACAGAAGATCCCCAGGGTAGGTGGGATTTGGGCCATCCTGGCTTTGGATTGGGTTGAGATAAAAAGTGTGACTCTCACTGACTGGTTTAAAGTTAACTGCTGTCAAATGTTGGCAGGGAAAAGTGGGGAAAATATCTTGGGTAGACTATTGTGAGCCAAATCTACATGCCACAAAGAGCCTGGGTGAGGTAAACTGATGAAGACACTTTCATTAGGTTAACTTGAACCAGATCTGCATTGACACAAAAGTTTGGGTGAGTCAAGATAGCTCCTGAAACAGGATGGGACATAAACTAATGTACTGAGCGCCCTTTATGATACAGCAAATAAGGGAAAAAGAGGAACTTTTTGGTTAATGTGGAAGAATAAGAATTGTTTTTATACCCTGCTTTTCATTGCCCGAAGGAGTCTCAATGTGACTTACAATCCCCTTCCCTTCTTCTCCCCATAACAGACACCCAGGTGAAGTAGGTGAGGCTGAGAGAGCCCTGAGAGAATGAAGTTTTGCTGAGAAGTGTTGCTGTTATTAGGAACCCTGAGCTGGGGGAGACTGCACTGAATTAGTTTGTAATGTCAGTTCACCCTTCCTCTCCATTCTTGGGATTTCATGGCTGTACCCAAGTGTCAGATTCCTTTGGCACTTAGGCTGTAAAAATGGATATCCATTAAACAATTAAATCCAAAATAAGAGTGGGACCCCACTAACCAATGAGGTTCTCAGCCAAAGAAGGGGATCATGAAAGTATCCATAGATGTGAGAATTCTGTATTGAAGTCTTTATTCTCCTAGAGTCTTTCTAGGGATTCCAGGTCCAATTGTTTCAAAACACAAACTTCCTCAATGACATTTGCAACTATTTCAATAACAGCAAAATAACAAGTGGGGGACAACAGCAGCCTTTTAAAGTTCCACATCACAACCTGATACCCCTGGGATAATATTGTGCTTCAAGGAGCTAAAAAGGCATGTTTTTCCCCCAGGCATTTAAAGCACTTACTGTATTAAGGTATCTAAATCCTCAGAAACTCAAACAACGCTGCTACCAGCATTCTCCAGTAAAAGATACATCATATCAACATGAGGATGTTATGTCACTATGCACTGTATCTGTTATAAGCCCCTACTGGACAATATCTGTTGCAAAAACATCCACATCATGTGAAACCTCTCTTACTGGCCTATATCGCATCATGTTGCACATGGCAGATTAAATGTTTAAATACTATCAAACAATATTCCTGTAGACTGAAAAAAAGTGTTTCAGGGAAAGGACTAATTATAAATCCCCCCCCCCAAAAAAAAAACAACATGCATCAGTGGTGACCAAAATCAAGTTAATTCACACCATAGTGTTCCCCATTACTATGTATAGGTATGAAAGTTGGACAATGAAGAAAGCTGACAAGAAGAAAGTAGATTCCTTTGACATATGGTATTGGATGAGATTTTGACAGGTGCCATGGACTGAGGCTATCATACTCTGGCCACATTATGAGAACACATGAGACAATAATGCTAGGAAATGTTGAAGGCATCAGGTAAAGAGAAAGACCCAACATGAGAGAGACTCAATGGTCCTCAGTTTGCAATGCCTGCAAATTGCTGTTAATGACAGGATGTTTGGGGGGATATTAATTCGCAGGGTCCCCATTAAGTTGGAAATGTCTTCATGGCACTTAACACCCACATACACACATGCAAATTTTATATATTTACACTAACAAGAAAGCCCTTTGCAATGGGCACTAGGATCCAGGGGACACCAGGAGGTGCAGATCTCTCTCTGTCTCTTTCTTCTCTCTCCCTGGTGTCTCTCAGTGTGCCTCACAGCAGAAGGCATAGCAGGTAATTAGCGCTGGTTTGTAGGAGGAAAGCTGGTGTGCATTTTGGGCCAGCTTTCTCTGTCTCTCTCTCCCTCCCTCCATCGCAGCAGGGGCAGCTCTCTCTGTGTCAGCAGGAGCCATAGCATGTAATTAGGAGGGAAGCAGGGCTGGTCAACAGCTTGGGACAGCTCTCTCTGTGTCTCTCTCTGATTCCCTTGCAGCAGGGGCGATAGGAGGAAATGAGGGCTCGTGTTCAGTCAGGCAGGGCTCTGTGTGTCTCTCTCTGTCTCTGGCGTGTCTGGGAGGAACATGGCTAGCGTCCAGAGAGGGAGGGCAGGAGCTGTAGGGGCCAGCACTTTCCAGGCATAGTTTGCTTTGGAAAAGAGAGTAGTACAAGCTTATAACGTATTAGTAGCATTTGCTTTGCTTATAAATATACAAGTAGAGCATGGGTGGAAATAAAAAGGAACTCCTACATGGTGATATATCTGCTACCCCTCCCAAGATCTCAAGAGCTATACCTTGCAACTTCCAGATATTTAACCTTCTTTTAGTAATAATTCCTCCTGTCTCTGATTTTTCTATCCTAAACACTGAACATTAACACTCATCTGCCTTCCCCCTCAAGATATGTAGGTGTGAGACCTCTTCCAACCTAAGTGCACATTTAAACAAAGCCATTTGCTGACACTTTAGAACCATCTAGAACATTGATCCCCAACCCCCAGTCTGTGGATCACTAGGTACCAGGCCGTGGCTCTGTCTAAGAAGTTAGGTGCTTCAGCCCACTAACGTTGACCCAACTTTGCAGAAGTCCAGGTCACAAATCTCCCCTTCTCCATTCCTGCTCTGACTAGGACTCCCTCATCTCACATCTAGGAGCGCCTTATTCCCAAGGCAGCCCACACAACTCCGCGGCAACTAGGTTCCTGTCTGCTGTCTTCAGTGATCATGGCAAAAAGAAACAGGCCAGCTTGTTCCCCTGTCCTTCTCATCCGTTTGCCCAATCAGAGAAGCCATAGTGGCTGCCAGCTAAGCTTGCCCCTCCGGCGCCATCCAATGATGGGTCCTCTAGTAGACTACCCCCCCCCCCCGGGCCTCAGTAAAATTGTCAAGCGTTGACCAGTCCCTGGTGATAAAAAGGTTTCAGACCACTGATCTAGAAGACAGTTATAGTGCAAAACATATAAGAAGAGTAGGTTTTTATAGCCTGCTTTTCACTACCCGAAGGAGTCTCAAAGTGGCTTACAATAATCTTCCTTTCCTCTCCAAACAACAGACACTCTGTGAGGTAAGTGGGGCTGAGAGAGTCCTGACAGGGCTGCTCTGTGAAAACAGCATTATTAGGACTGTGATGGTTCCAAGGTAATCCAGCCTGTTGAGGAGTGGGGAATCAAGCCCAGCTCACCAGGGCCTATTCTGCACAAATAAACGATGCACTTTCAATGCACTTTAGAAGTAGATTTTTCTGCACAGGAAAATCCAGCTGCCAAATCACATTGAAAGTGCATTATTTTATGTGTGCAGAATCGGCCCAGATTAGAAGCTACTGCTCTGAACTACTACAGTAAGCTGGCTCCTTCAGTCCCATAGGGATAGACTAGTTTCAGAGTGTTCAAAGGCCAAATATACAGGACAGAACCACTTACAAATCTCAGTTGCATTACTATATGTCAGATGGTACAAAATAAAACTATTAAATCACCTGTCTCCTGTGTGTGTGTGGTTGTTTTGGGGGGGGCGGGGGGGGGAGTCCTACCAGGTTGGAAAGAAAGTTGTTTCTTCAATCAAGACAACTGACCTAGGATGATATCATGTTCAGTGATATCAAAAGCCACTGAGAGGTACAGGAGAATCAATAGAATCATACCTTGTATATTTCAATAGAGGTCATCAGACAAGACACTTCTGACCTCAATTCTGGACCAGAAGCTAGATAATCAGTATCATCAAGAAGCATCTGAAGTTGATCCACTACCATGCTCACACACCTTGGCCCCATATTGGAGATTAGCATCAGATGATAGCTGCACAAATCATTCCATTTCAATGAATATGCATTTTAGAAACAGCCTCACTATTATCTTGTTCAAGATGACAAGAACTTCTTTCTATCACAAGGAAGCATTTACTTTCTCCTGAGTTCTTCCCAGAATAACCAACATTGTATCAACATTCAGAGTAATCTAATGACTCCAGGAGACTTCCCCAAAGTTTTATGGAAACCATGTGGATAACTAGCATTCTGGGGACAGATCAATACCCAGTCTGCCACCTCTAGCAGTTAGAAGTACCTGTGAGCATACAGATCACCAATACTGCACTCAGCAGAGAACACAAAATCTAGCATAGGAGATCCTAGTACTCTGTGAGATCCTAGTACTCTGGGACAGTGATTCTTATCGTTGTCTGGCAGCCATGAAGTCCTCCTCAGCCACCATATATAAGTAGGCCTTACCATGAATACTGGAGTCTCCTTAAAGAGTTGAGGGCCCTGTGTAGTAAAATACAGGGATATTCAACTCAAAGTCAAAAAGCTACCCAAGGCAGGGAGTTTGATGCAGTGGAGTGGGGGTATCAGAATACTTGTTGCATCCCTGGCACACAACATCAAATACATGCCAATCAAAATTAGGGCTTGGGAAACCTGGAGAGGAACTCCGAAAGAATACAGCTCTGCAACCACTGAATCTGCACCAGGTCATACAAATATCTTGGGCTCTCCTACTTCCTAAGGAGAGTTCAAGTTGTTCTCTGCACAGCAAAGTAAATCCCTAGGACACTCCATTCAGTACATAATATATGTCATAATTGTTGGAGTAGGACTAGGGCTACTCTAGCATTAAGGAAAAAGCCCAGAAAAAAGCCATAGCAATTCCTAAACCTAAGAAGTGATCATATAATTGGTGTCAGCCTTAGTGAAACTGAGGCTCCCCCAGTTTGTTGCCGGGCCCACCTATCAAGCTGGCCGTTCCCTCAATTTGATCTTTGGTGCCAGGATAGAAGTGGATCTGATGCCAACAGATGTTGTCCCATGGTCAGACAACTATGCCCTGAAGGTTTTGCTTAGGATACCCCCCCCCCCCCCCCGTTTAGATGGCGGACACATTTTTGTTTATCATGGGAGACTTATGGATCCAATCAGATTCCTGAATGCTCTGTGGGACCTGATGCCTCTTGGCAACTCGTTGGAGTCACTGGTTGAGGTCGGGCAGTCCTATCTGTCTGCCACCATTTATGAGATCAAGTTCAAAGTTTTGGTATTAACCTCCAGGGCATCCATAGTCTGGGCCCCACATGTCTACGGGACTGCTTACTTCCCTATCTTCCCCAGGGCCCTTTGCTCGGTGGATACAAGCCTGCTGGTGACCATGAGAGGTGGTCTCGACCAGGGCCTGGGCCTTCTCAGTCCTGGCCCTGACCTGGTGGAATGAGCTCCTGGGAGATCTGAGGGCCCTGTTGGAACTTTCTCAGTTCTGCAGGGCCTGCAAGTTAGGGCTCTTCTGCCAGGTCTTTAGTTGAGGCCAGGTTGGTTAAGACCTAGGGCCCCTTTCAGAAATGGCTAGGTCATCTGCCACTCCCTCACCATCTGCATCTCAAGGTGCATGCTGTTGTTGGAGATCCATTGAGCAGGGAGGGATGGTTAGTTTGCCAGTGTTGTTGTTGTTGTTGTTGTTGTTGTTGTTTGGTCTTTTAATGGGGTTTTATAAGACTTTGTAAATAAATTGAAATAATAATAATAATAATAATAATAATAATAATAATAATAATAATAATAATAATAATAATAATAATAATAAATGTTTTTACTGATTTTATTGTGGAATTATAATGTTACCTGCCATGACCTGGCTGCGCTGGGAGTGGCAGGCCATAAATTAAACAAACAAACAAATACTAGCTGTACTTTCTTATACCCTCAGAACAATTATATCTATCTCTTAGAGGTTCACAGATACTTCTCCTTTCTTGCCTGTTGAGATTTTCTGCCTCCAATATGCCAATGTACAAGTATGTTATGTATTAATACAGGGCCTCTTTTTCCTACTCATTATATTGATGTCTGTACAACCTCTTCAAACACCTTGTAAGAAACAAAACAAAATGAAATAATAATTTAACCTAGTCAGTCTGTCAAGAAATATAAACAGCATCCTTTACCCTGGTAAAACAGGAACCACTACTAATTGCTTCAAACACAAATAATGATAGGCCAAGTCAGAATAAGGAATTCCTCTGAGAAGCCTTTATTTCCAAAGTCATCTCTGGGCTGTGCCGAATTCTCCACACAATCATATTACTTTAAACCAGACCAAATAAGAACTCAGCTGATAAGCAGCAGATGGGACAGAAAGAGACAGTGCAGGTTTAATTTCTCAAATGGTAATAAACTTTGTGTGCAAAAAGAAATGCAGTCCCCTTACCAAATTTTCTTTAACCTGACTTTCATTATAGTATAAAAGTTTTTTCTTCCTTTTTACATTCCCCACATGAGGGTCTTAAGGTTGCAAACAAAGTCAGCAGAAATGGTTCAAAGTGATCATTTTAAACAAGTTGTTTTTGCCATTTCCTTGCCTTCTTTCTCGTAAATAATTGACAAAGGAGTTTAACCGAAGACTTTAATATCAATGGATTTTGACTGTGCCAAGAAAGAAAAAGAGAGACCCTAGTTTTTATTTTATCGAAAATATCACATTTCATAGATAAAGGACGTTGGGTTTGAACTAAGCCTTTGGAGCATAATTGCAAACACCAGGAATCCCGGTGTAGTAATTTCCCTGCAGGCATGCTATCAGACAACGTTGGCTGTTTTCTGCACAGGACTGTCAGACAATATTTTTCCTCAGATGCCTCCAACGCAACAAATGACATGTTGCCAGAAGAGCCATTGCCAGGCTGAGAGGGGCCTCTTCTGGAAACCCTGTGGCCTGCTGCCAACCAGTGTACACTGCACTGGGCTCAATGAAACCATGGTCTAGCTGCCGGTGGCCAAGGGGGACCCGGCAACCCCCTCTAGCTCAGCACAAGGCACTTCTCTCCATTCTAGAACTCTGTGTCCCAAGCAGTTTCTTGCATCCAGAGATCATTAAAGTTTCATGGGACTGCGCTGGAGCAGCATATACTTCTAGTTTGTCACTCTCATACATAACCAAAGAGAGAGATTTTTTAAAGGAAGCTCTCTTTCCACCTCTCCCCAAACAATCCCCTGCCAGATACGGGTCCCCAGATCATCACTGCATGGATTGGCTGAAGCATTTCAAAAAACTTGGGATGCAAAGAGAAGATGCACTGAGTCAAATAGGTCTCTCCTAAGCAAGAAACCTAGAAAGGAACTCCAGTCGAAAAGAGAGATTATAGCTCTGCTACTACTGAATCTTTAGTAGATACTTCTTTTCACTCCCCTCTCTTTTTGGGACACCATCCCTTGTGTGCTCAGATAGCATCAACAATGTGTGTTTAACAGTTTTTACATCTATGTGCATGTTTCTAGCTTTCTCTATAAGCCAGCAGAACAGAAGCCATCTGCTGTAGGTTACTGGTCTGACAAAATGTAGACATGTCAGATAGCCTTTTGGCCCCAAATTAAGCTGCAGTCCCATCATCCCCACCTGAACAACGTTTTCTGTTCTAGGTTATAAGGTCGACCAACTAGCATCAACTTTAAAAAACAAACCTCCAGTAGTGCTGCAAAACATTTAGGGTGCAAAACGTTGTCTTAGTCCATTTGAATGTGCTTGCTATTCTGCAGACAGAAAATTATGGAGACATGTGACAAACACACATGGGAATGAAAACAGCAATCCAAAATTGCAGCACTGGCTTTGCCGTCTTACATGATATGCAGATGCTTATTTGACCCAGAAACCAGATGTTATCATATAGTCAGTGGGTCAGAAGTTGAGCAGAGAAGAATGATTCAAATAGAATAAATGACCCAGAGATGTTAGCATCTTGCCCTGCTTGCAGAATGTCTGGGCAAATCCTGTTTGTTCCAATTTATTTGCTACGGACAGCTACTTGCAATTCTCAGACTGCTCAGATAACATTAGCAATATAATGTTCACTGTTCCAGCAATACCCGCACTGAAGTCAATTATGTATTTTCCAGCATCTTAGCGGCGGCCTACTGAAGTTAAGGTCCACAGCTTCACCTGGGGCCACATATACAACTGCATTTATCTCTCCCCCCCACCCTAACCACAGGAACTTCAAGAATTGCTATACTCAGGACTGGGATAGTAGGAAGTATGTCAATATTCCAAATTGTTATTTAATATTTATTTTAAAGCCTATTCTGTCATATAGCATATTCAGAATAAAAAAATTAAGTGTTCCACAGTAAAATATCCCATTGCAAATGTAACAAAACACAGTAATCATACCAACTCAGCTAAAAAAATGTGCTAAAATTATCTTTGTCTATGAGATAGAGTCAAAGGTTTTGCCCGTACTCTAAGTCTGAATAATTACAATATTGGGGGTTGTGGGAAAATGTGTGGCAATTTCACACACAGCACATCAGATAGTCTTGAGGGTTTTGACTTGTCCCTGCAGTCATCTTTGTAAGCACCTTTCTGTGATGCAACTGTTCTTTTCTGTCACAATGTGATCTGGTGAAGCTAGTAAATTCATGTTCCTGATTCGAAGACTAGAATGTAACTCAGCCTGGCTTTGCCAGTGCTCCAGTCTGTGCCCGGGCCCAGGCAGAGAATCCGATTCAGGAGTCTCAACCGAGGGTGCAGGGTCAAGAGTACCCTCTAGGGGTTTGGTGGGAGCTGCAGTGGCTAGCGGGATCATGACACTCTTCCCACCACCTCCAGACCCATCATTGGTCATTTGGGAGTGGGTCAACATGACCATATATGGTCATATTACCCAATAAATGTTTAAGAAATGTTTTAAAAATATATACAAAATTAATTAACTCCTGCCCAGGAAACTCTAGGTTTCAAGAAACCCTGGTTGGGAAAGCCTGCGTTACAGCAATATTAATAATATAGTACAACAACCACTCAACATGTGGTTATTGCCTGGAGCTGCTACTCCATCATCTTGTCATTTCACAGACTCCCATAGCCTCTTACCATCCCTATATAAGAGCTGGAAAAGCTGATGTTCTTGTCCTACTTGTTCTCCAGTATGGCAAGCAGCAAATACTCAATGGGGCTGCATTGTGCAGGGGGTTGGACTAGATAACCCCAGTTCCAACTCTATGATTCTATGTCTCTATTATTTCTAACTCTTATATTTTACTGATGGAATAGTAGAACCAGCAGCAAGGCACTATAAAGGCTGTCTCCTCTAAATATATCACCTGAGGTTGCATCATTGTACAGCTGGCTATGGATCATGTTTAATTTACAACAGGGACCCAAACCTATGGTCATCTAAGAAAGCCTACCCTCAAGAGTATATGGTTACTTTTATCACATTAATTATTACATCATGTAAGCTGTTTCGGGAATCCAACTAGACAAATTAACTGGATATCCTATTTTACATAGATACAAAAAATAGCAATCTGTGATCTAACCAAGGTGATAGCAGCAATGCAAGGAGCCAATTGAGATAGATTATCCAGGG
This sequence comes from Paroedura picta, assembly GCF_049243985.1. Taxonomy (NCBI): domain Eukaryota; kingdom Metazoa; phylum Chordata; class Lepidosauria; order Squamata; family Gekkonidae; genus Paroedura; species Paroedura picta. The sequence continues at coordinate 87,123,630 of NC_135370.1, read as the reverse complement.
TATGGTGGCCAGGATGCATGTCCTGGATGCCGGTTCGGGGGGAGGGGCACAAGACAGCCACTCTTCCTTGGATTCCTTTGAGGTGGGCAGACTGGACAGTGGAGGAGATGTGCAGGGTGGGTGGGCCAAGGGGGCCAAGGGGCACCAGAGCCTCCATCTAGCCCCTAGCCTCCCGCATCACCATGACCGACCCCACGTCAGGCACATTAAGCCACCAGTGGAGCACTGCCACCCAGAGTGCCTTATGTTGCCTTCTCAAGAAGATGTTGCAAAGGTTCCCCGTAGTTGAGGAGAGGCTGGCAAATACAGAGTATGCTAGGTAATATGGACTTTGATTAACACAGGATTCTTCTCACATTCTTAGAATAAAGACAGCTATAACAACTCTTCAACTTCATGTAGGATCCATAACTATTTCTTCAAAATGCAGAGAATGCTTCAGATGCCAGACATTTAGTGCCCTTCCTCCCAGAAATAAGCAACATGCAGATATACTCCTAATATATTACTGCAGAAGCCCGTATTGCTACCACCTCTCCATCTTTTCCCCAGGTTGTTTGGTCTTTGGTAATGATGTCCAAAACTGAAAGGCAATGAACACTCAGTTCTCATGAGCTAGGTTGGTGCTGCAGGGCAGAGGATAGTGAAAACTAGTTTTGACAAGTTAGCCAGGCAAGTCATGGAGTAAGTATCCCTATGCAATTCTGTAGTGTCTGTTTCTTCAGAAACTGATGCAGTGTGACACATTTCATACTCACACTAAAGTCATTCTTATTTTAGTCACAGTTGTTTAAAATGGGCAGGGAGGGGACCAATATAGTTTTACACCTACTAAAATAGAAAAAAATTCTGGATGGTCAGCAAAATGCTTCTTAGAGAAACACAAATCTTTTTAACCATTTCAGTTATGATCCAAATATATCTTTGGGATACGGTAACACTTGGGCCATTCTACACCCAGAAAATAAAGCAAAAGGCTTACATTTTGCAGACTTTTTTTGGGGGGGGGGGCACTTCAAATGACATTGTTAGCAACCAGTATCCCAGCAGCAAACCGGCAGCTACATCCTGCATTTTAAACCACTAGTTGGGGAATCCACAAAACTGGGGCCCATTCCGCACCAGGTTCAATGTGGCAAATTGCTTTCGGAATGAAAAAACGGAATTTAAAATAGTGGAATTTGGCGTAACGCATACCTGCCTTTGTAATGGAATCCAGTTGCATTTCAATCGTTTCCCACAGGTTTCCGGTCTCGGCAAAAATGGCTAGAAAGGAAGCGATTTTTGCCGTGCTTTGTCCCGCCCCTGGCCGTCAATCAAGCGAGCAGCCAATGGGTGGTTGTTACCATGCTCCGGAAAAGCCCCTTTGCCTTTAAGAACATGTTTTTTTTAAAAAAGAAAAACACATTGCAACGAATATGCCTTGATTCCTTGATTCCTTGCTTCCTCCTAACGTAGAGACCCAACTAGCTGGTAGCTGGCCTGTGAGCTGCTGATTCATCGTTGCCACGCTCCCCCGAGTGAAAAGAAAAATCCCCCCCTGCACGGGCATGATTTTCTCCCGAAAATGAAGGGAACTTTCAAACGGGACTGTGTGGTGCTTGGTGACTTGAGGTGAGCTTTAAAGCAGCTCTGTGGAGGGACTGCAGCTGGAGAAGCCTCGCTGGGTGAATGAAGGCTCACCGGTTCGTTGCTTTCCCCGCTCCGAGGGAAAAAAATGGTGATCGCTTTGCCGGAAGTTCGGAGGAGAGAGCCAGGGGGAGGGAATTTGTTGCAACCGCTACATTGAGAATGCACAGTGTTGCAGATTGTTGACAAGAGTGTAGCGATTTTCTGAGGGTGAATAAAACTTTTGTGGATTCCCCGGAAATCACTACAACAAAGCGTTTTTGGCGCTAGTGTTGCAGGAGTGTTGCAGATTGCTCACGACGTCATGCGGAACGTAGTTTTAGTGGCGAAAACAAAATGTAATACTAGTGCTATATTAAAGTCGTGCGGAATGGACCTTGAATATGTAGTGCAAATGGGAGGAGAGCAACCAGCAACCACAAGTGAAATAGATGTGTGTAACCAAAGTAGCACAATCTGGATCTCCAGTGCCCACCCTTGCACCCGCCTCCTTCTCCCAGGAATGGGCTTTTTTTGTAGCAAACTGCCTGGAGCTATGAATATGCATGTCTTCATCCAGGCAGAACAAAAAAAAAACATTTCCCACCAGTTGACACACAAAGCATGCCTCTCAGACCTTCCCCCCCCCAAAAAAAGAAATCATTAAAAAATTACTTTTCATAAGCTTCAGGGCTAGGGGGGGCATTAAAATAAGCCTATGCATCTATGATTAGATGCACAGGCATACCAACAGAGAAGTTTCACTTTAAAAAAAATGCTTGCATCGTGGTCACTTTAAAACAGGAGGAAAGGTGATTGGATGCCTGGTATGATTGACAGGTGGAGGGAGAGATGCGTGTATAGCACATCCTTCTCCTCTGCCATTTCAGGCAGCCATGTGGAGTGCCCAGATGCACCAAAAAGTGGCAGAAGAAAGCGGGAGAGCAAGAAGGTGCTGTGGGCCCTGTGGGAGCATTAAGTGTTCTGCAGGGCCTGCAAAACGGAGCTCTTCCGCCAGGTTGTTGGTTGAGGCTGGGTGGAAAGGAAGAGCAGGACCACTCTATTGGAGTGATTGGAGTGATTGGAGTGGCAGTAGAGAATTTCAATACCACCCACTCTTCCCCCCCCCCCCTAGAATGGTTTCTTTGGGGTTGGCTGTAGGTAGGGGTTGTATTTTACTGCCAGATCTTATTCCCAATGCGGGTCAGGTATATTTGTACTGTTGTTATATTCTTGTATAGGGTTTTTTATTGGGGTTTTAAATGTTGTAACTCACCTCAAGCCTTCAGGGGGAGGCGAGTAATAAATATAATAATAATAATAATAATAATAATAATAATAATAATAATAATAATAATAATAATAATAATAATAATATGCACAATTTTTATAGCGACACGCAATTTTACTGGCGTGACATTATTTTTTTAGATGTGCGGAATGGCCTTTCCTATTCTGTTGTCTTCTTTAAGAAACTGGTCTCTCTTCTATGTTATGGCTGAATAAGAGGGGTGTGTTGCACAGCCCATAGAACTTCAAATGTGCATGTTGTGCTGGTTGCTAGATTGCTATACTGTTATAATGCTGTAAACGTCTGTTGCAAAATGGGCTAGTTGGCACAAGGGGGCATGGCTTTTTATCCTTTTTCGGTGCATAGGGTTATAATAACCTCTACCCCTGCATAGTTAGAATGGCCAAAGACTTACTTGAACACCAATGAAAGCTGCAAAATAGTACATTGCTGCAATATATCATTGTAATTTTATAGAGATCTAGCAAAACCATTATCAAATTATTTTTTTCAAATCTTCAGACATGCAGAGGAAAATGGTGGCTCTGGAAACTACAGAAAATAATATAGCACATGTTTGGGTGGAACTGAGAAAAATTCACATGGCATTGATATGATTTTTCCAAAACAACCAGAATAAAGCAGGATTTTGAAAGAATTCAGAAAGAAAACCCAAGGTACACTGAAGCAACACTATGCCATAAGCTGCTTCTTGGCAGTATGTAAACTGGGGCAAACAACCCAAGTATAAGAACCCTTGTTCTGCCCACCCCCCAATACTGTGCAGTTAAGCATCTGTTTTGGAATTTTTAGCCATTGAGCCACAGCTGATTTATGGTGACACTGTAGGATTTTCAAGGCAAGAGATGTTCAGATGTGGCTTGCCATTGCCTGCTTCTGCCTAGTGGTGGTCTGTGATCCAAATCCTGACAAGGGCCAATCCTGGTTACCTTCCAAGATCTGATGACTTTGGGCAAGCCTGGGCTATCCAGTTCAGGCCCACAAAGAGGTTTTAGCAGGGGAAAAATAGACAATATTCTTCCCTAAGAATGTATGTACTACTTCTTCACAATTTCTGTATTTAGGCACAACAATCTAAGCATTTTCCTATAAAGCTTAGTGTACAGTGAAAGTTTGATTTAATGCAAGCAGTTGCTATACATTTTTGGTGTAAACGTCCAGCAAGTCAACTCTGCTGGATGCCTTCAATCTTTCTCCTTCCCTTCACAGATGATGTTGAATGCTGCTGTCACCATCTCAGTCTTCAATAGAGGGCACATAATCTGCCACAGCAGGTGGCCCTGTTGTCTCCCTTGCTCTGTCTAGCTTGTGATAGACTCTTAATTGTATTTCCCTGGAAACAGGAGAGAACTTGAACCTATGACCTCCTGTTTTAGATGGTGTCATGCAGCTTACAGAAATAAATTAATATCTCCATTTGAAAAGTACTCCAGCAGTTACCCAAGGAAAAAAAGTACATTTCTAAGAGATACATTGTTTGTTGAGCTTATTATTATGCTTCATTTCTTTCCATTCTTAGCAAATGAAAAAGAGTCAAGCATTCAACTTACATGGCCTGAAATTGTTATAGGAAAGGGTAAAGGGGCCTTTGCCGTAGTAAGCCCACTATTATAGATGGTATGTGCATCATCAAGAATTTTTTTTAAAACATACAGTCCTTAGATTTGTGAAAGGTCTATGTACCTGTCAGAAATGCCCAGCTTCAGCTATGCTAAAAGGACAGTGAAAGCACAACTATCCTGATATTTCAGACATTTCAACCGTCACTTTCATATGAAGTCAGGGGCGTTGAAAGCACTACATAACTTTCTAAATGTTGGTGCTATCCAACAAATAGCTGAACCGCCACTTTCAGACTTCTGTGATTATCAGCAAGCTACAGGACCCCATTATGCTCAGTCCTCATCCTCAGGATCACATTTACCAGTTCATGATTATGTTAAGTAGAAAAATAGGGGGCATAATAATGTGAGATCCACTAAGACAACTGCTTCAGCAGCATACTTCCACAAAGTTTAAATATTTGCTAAAGAGTCATCCTAGGAGGTCCAACTAGAATGCTACAGAATAAGAACTTAGAACAGCAGACTTGCTGCTCTCCCTCATTATGAAGAGAGAGAGAGGACTGGCTGTGTTAAATTTCCAATAATATCTGCTTTCAGAAAAGTTTGTTGAAGCTATTAGAAAGCTCCTGCTAGGTTTCCGATTATTTTCTCCCTATGTCATTGCAAATAATAATAGAACAAAATGCAGAATGTTCAGAAACATCGGCAGATTCATTACACTTTCCTATTGGATATCAGGCTGTTAAAATGCATTTTCCTACTTCATCATCACAGTTATTTGTAACCAATCAATTATAAGTATACAAAGAATGTAAACAAGTGGAGGGTTGGAGGGTGGTAGAAGCAATATTGAATTATTGAGACTTGTTGATCCAACCTCGTTGTTTGAGGTCTCCAATATAATTACCCAGATTTTTTTGTACCTGTAACTTTACACTTTTGTAAAAAAAAAAAAAGTTACCAAACATTCAATTAGTGGGTAAGATGCATCATCAGGCATCCACAGTGTCTCCTAGGTCACCAATGGGCCAAAAAATCAACTCTGGAAACCAGCAGCAGAAGCCAGATTTTTAAACAGAAGCATTAGAAATAATGTGTTATCAGTTATTAGAACAGAGAGAAAAACTTTCTACAACTGGACACTCATCTTACCCAGCACTCTTCCGATGTAAACTCTTTTCCTATGTAGTTACTTTACCTCAGTGGAGTGGTGCTGAAAAGTGCCATCAAGTTGCAGCCAACTAACACAACCTCATAGGGTTTTCAGGCAAGGGATGTTAATAATTGTTAATAATTATTTGCCTCTGCATAGCCCCCCTGAAATTCCTTTGTGATCTCGCATAGTACTAACCAGGGTCCACCTTCCAAGATCTGATGAGACTGGGCTAGCCTGAGCTATGCATAGCCTCAGTGGAGCAGCAAACAAGAAACCTCACCATGGTTGGTGACTATAACCAAGAACAAGCTACCAAGTGCAGAAAGATCAATGGATCTGTCTGCATCCCCCCATGATTAGTTTTTCTTTTGAAAAGTCCGAGCTGATCTAGTACACATTGAATTGTTAGGCAGGAGCTTCTAGTGCACAGGAACACACATACACTTGGGCTTTGCTTTGGCATAAATAAAAGGTCACAGCTTTATTGACATTTGAATGAACAAAGGTGAAACAACAAGTGTGTGTGTGTGTGGGGGGGAATCTATGCACTACTCCTGATGCTGCAGCCTGCAGACCACAGTCCCATGGGAAGGGAAACCCTCAGAAGGCCTATCCACTAGGTGCGAGTGACACTGGCCAAGCTCCCCCTACCCATCAGGCCTGATGGACCCTGGGAAGGTAAAGCATGGGAAATCACCACAGGCATCAACCAGAAGTATTCAGCCAGTGCTTAAATGTACACAAAGCTCCCTAAGCAGGGAATTCCAAAGACTGGGTACTACAACTGAGAAGACTCAACTGTCTCACCTGATCAAAAAAAGAATACCACATCTGAATGTTTCACAAAGATACCAGGTGCTATACAAAAAAGAAAATGTCCCTTTATTTTGGTGGTATATGAACTTATGGACACAACTATCCAGCTTTATTCTTTTTTTTATCACCGAGCCATCAATCACTAGCACAGGAATCACTAGCACAGGAAGCATGTATGCACAAAGAATGGATGAGAGACAAGGAGCAAACAGGAAGTTAAGCTGAAAAGGGATGCCAGCAGAGAGATACCTCTATATTGTGTCTATAAATGTGCATGATGAGTAATATTAAGCTATACAGAGCTCAGAATCAGTATTTTCTATTACAAAGGCTAAGAAACAATATCCCGGATTAGTTTGTTTCTAACTGCTAATGTCTGAGCCATTCTGAACTCCATTACAATACAATCTGAGAGAGGATTTCATGCTATTCATAAATTCTTGTGAAAACTCCTTCTCAGTCTGGGAATGTGTTTATGAGTTGTGACACTTTCTATGAGGGCCTTCATGGTGTACACTATTGCAGTGCTCCTGAGATAATCATGAAAGTGTTATGAGCCCAGATTGAAAACAATATGCTCTGGCAAGAACATAAAGTCATGCAACATAGATGATTCACAAGTTTTCTGTCTGGGTCAGTTTTACATAATGAGCACAATATTTAAATATGCCCTTACATCATGTGAGAAATTTTATTTCCCATGTTAGAGCCAACTGTTCAATGGGCTGTTCAAGTGCAGAAGCAACCAAAATTCCTGGAACACATTGAAACAAAATACTCATCATGTAAAACTGATGCATAGCTTTGTTTAAATTCTTTAGGTAACTGTCACTGAAGAACTCAGGCAGGGAGCCTGATTTCTGTTATGGGATGAGGTTCTTAGGATGTTTTATGAGTCTCCGAAGAGTGGCAGTCTAAAACTCAAACAAATGAATGGATAGATAAATAAATAAATAAATTTGAGGTTTTAAATTATTTTAAAGTATCTGATCACTAGCACTTTTGGCAGTTATATGCCAAATAGGATGATAGACAAAAGAATGCAAATACATAGAAACATATATACATATTAAAGATGAGGAAACCTGTACTTTAACAATAGTAAAAGCCTTTCAGTCTCAAGGATTCCCATCATTTAAAAAAGTGATAATGTGAGTAGGTCAAATACCCCCTGAATGTAAGCAATTCTCTTTCTCAGTGACAGAAACAAATAAGTTGTTTCACCAAAATGTAATAATTTGGTTTAATTCTTCATTTCAAAGCTTCACAAAGTACTTCATTACTGTGTTGTTGTTTTTTTACCCTTGTGGAGAAATGCCCTTCTCTTTGCGTATAACTGCTCTCAAGCATTCCTCATCCCAGTGATGGCTCTCACAAGCACCCAATACTCAAGATTTGGTTATGCGAATACTTCTAGCCATCAGACATCAATTAAAATACCATCTTACATCCTGGCAGTAATGCCACATCTAGGAGATGACAGAGATATGAAGATGCCAAATCTTAAATTATATACTTAGGAATATAAATAAGGAAGGACTAAAATTTACAGAAAAACACTTTACGGAGGAAGGCCAAAGCGGTCACTCCATCACCAACCTGCATTGAAGCTTCCCCCAATGATGGCAACATAGATAGAATGGAAGAAAAGATAGAGCATGTCACTATCTTCCCGAATTTACAATATTCTTTCATAATGCCACTATAGGAGATAGAGCAGAAAGCTTCCCTTCACATGAGAATGAGATCCATTTCAGTGGATTCCATTCAGGAGTAGTACCTTGCAGGAAGATATCCCCTGTGCTGTCCTACCTGGATTCCGTCTTGATGGCTACCAGTACCATGTGGAGCTGACAAAGGGCAGGTACACTGGACAAAGATGCAAGATAATGGATGAATGCTGTAAATCACCTACCCAAGAATAACAGCATTCAGGGTATATGTAGAGGATGGACAGAGCACTATATATATGTACCTTTAATTTATATCCTTCTTCGAACCATTCTGTTTGCCATAACCATGTTAAATCTCATTCCTACATGTTACTAAAACTGTGCCAGAGGAAGGGGCACTAGATCTCTGGAGTACACAAGGGTTGCCTATGGCATCACTGTGGTCACTGATGGAAGCTAATGAGAGATGAGGGGAATTAGCCGAGCCTGTAAACAGCAATACAAACTAAGTAGCATAGATATCCAGATGAAAGCAAAGAACCCCTCGGAGAGTAGGGTGCCTTTAGGAGAGTCGTGCACTGCCAAATAGAAACCTGGGATAGTTGTAGAGTGTCTTGACCTCTCAGAGGACCCAAAGCAGAATCGAATTTGGAATCAGTGGGGCTGCTCCGCAACAGACCTACTCCTTAGTTTTTCCTTTGGTGTACCGATTTCATTGGCAGCTAACTTACTGTCAAATGCTCAAGTTATTTTGCTTAGTTTAATTGTGTCTTGTGGATCAGGTAGAAATATCAAAATCCTTTAGCAAGTCTAGCTCATGATGGGATAGAGCTTGCTCATGGCATTATCTTCTCTTAATGTAATATTTTATTACCCATTTTCAATCCATAAAACCCATGAAGCTCTAAGACATGTCCAAGATAAATTTCATATTTTGAAAATTATCTTCTACTACTACCATAACATTGCAATATTAAAATGGAAAGTGTATTAAAAACTCCAGATTACTTTTCTCCGGTCACTATCCACTATTTGATTATTTATCTCATTTCACTTGGTTCACTCAATGAAAATACAGTGTCATGTTTATTTGACCCTAAAATTTGGTTTCAGTTTTTATTGACTAGTCAGGGGTCCATGGGAATATTTCAAGGCTCGACTGCCCTCTATTTCCTGAACCTGCTCGCAATGAGATTACATTTGCCGGGGGCAGGGGAGGTGGTGAAATCAATACATACTCCATTATCCGCAGCTAAGCTGAGTACACAGGGTCTTTAATGTATATGTAGAGCTTCATGCTAATAGATGTTCACCTTGTTCATTTGAATATCATGGTATGCACATGTCAAACACTTCTTGGGCTTGAAGCAAATAGGAAAAGTCCGTTTTCCCGTTGAACTGCTTTTGTGTACTGTAAAGCATTTCACAAAGCCACATGTGCATACAGTTTGTTGTACACATTATAGCCACAATATGGAGTTTTTAAATTACTTCTTGGAGTAGCTACATGGTCTTCCAGAGTTTTATATATGACATACTAAACAGATGGAGCACCCTTCTTCAATGGACACAGCTATTCAGCTGATACAAAGGAAGGGAAATATGCCCATCTCCATAGGGACAGGCCTGGTAGGCAGGAAAGCTGTATGTATGGGCAGAGCTGTGCCTTAAGCAATGGGATCCTAATTATACAAGGATAACTTCTTGGGCTTAAGTAATAAGCATAAAAAATTAGTCACTGTGTTTGGAAAAAGCAGGAGTAGCTCCAGGCCAAAATTTGATTATATGGAAAGCAGGTCCTAAATACATGATTAAAAACAAGATAGTCAACAGCTATAGGCAACCAGAAATCATAAACTTCAAATGGAAATTGCCATCTAACTATCACAACAGCTAATGAGTACATTCAGTAGCAAATAAAAATGACAAAGCCTGATGGGGACAAAGAATTTGGAAAGGTAACCAAAGAACAATATTTAATTTGAGCTTTGGAGGATCTATTTTGGCAAAAAAAAAAAAATCTGAAGAGGAGGCCTATAAATCAAAAAGCAGTAGAACAACCTATTGAACTGAACACAATTCTCACAAAGCAAGAGGGCACTCAAAAAGCCACAAAGGTTCCCAGGGATACTGTTTTTGAAACTTAACTCTCCCATTTAAGTATTGCCTGGGCATCAGCCTCTTGCAGCCAAGGAAAACGAGCCACATTCAGAGAACCTGCCATGTTCAACAAGATGCACTGGAAATAGCAGGAAATATTTGCAAATTCCAAGACATAGCTATTAAGGTCTATTGGAAAAACAAAGCAGGAACAAAGTGTCCTGTGTCATTTAAAAAATTAACAAATTAGTGATCAAAATTCTCACAACCTATGAAGGTTTATGCCATAATTAATGTCTCTCTGTTAGTGGGGAACTGCTGTTCAATGTGGGCATCAGTAAGCATGTGCACACAAAACAATCTGTACTGTTTTGGATTCAGCCTGAAACAATTCTGACCAAATCCGAATCACAGAAATGCCTGTTCAAATGCAGGGGGGGGGATGGGTGGTTCAGCTTGCATAGGCCTGAAAATTCCCCAAATCAGCCCTGATTTGGGCACTTTCTCACCTATCCAAATGGCCATGCCCATGCCTGGTTTAGAGTATGTATACATGAATTAGAAAGTTGATACATAGCACTTTTAACAATGTATCAAAAGTGACTTTACCACTCTCACAAGACATGTTTTTCATTTGTCCACATTATACATAATCTTTGCAATGTTTATTCTATTTTGGATAGAGTATTTCTTCAAACTGTTTCATATGGATTGAGACAGGTTGCATTTAAAGTGCACATCACGATAAAACTAAGCCAAAAAAAATTCTTAAGCTTCAATGTGGTTTGGAATCCTGGTTTGTAAGTAAGTGAGAAAACTACAGTTTGTCATTTTGCCTGAATCAATCGTCACAACAAAATGCCAATAGTTCTGAGTTAGGTATGGCAGTCCCTAGGTGGGACCTGGGGATTCCTTGGAATAATAGCTCAGCTCCAGGTGACAGAGATCAGTTTCCCTGGAGAAAATGGCTGCTTTGGACTCCATAGCATTATGCTGGTAAGGAGCAAAAATTAAAACAGCAAGATGAGCTACTTGGCACATTAGTGTCTCTGTCAGCATCATTCTGAAGAGCGCTAACATCCAGTTGTATAAAACCTGCTTGAACAGGTCAAAAAACTGAAGCATGATTTCCAAACATAATCAACCATAAACAAACTATGTGACTGATTAAGCCCTGAATTTCTATGATACTTTTCTCCCATCTACCTTAAGATTTCACTGTTCAATAATTATTGGGATTTGTTTTCCAAAGACAAGATCATTGTTTCAAAGTTTAGCCCAGCAATAATAATAATACAACTAAGATTTTAAAATCTGTTATCCATAAATGATCTTAACCACTACAACATATTATCCTTTAACAGCCTTTGGACAATAGGCTGAACTAGAAGACTCTCTAAGCTCCAAATTGCTTTCTAAGGTAATACATACAATCTCTTTATGATTCAGTAAAAGTTCACTGTTTATTTAGTCATTAAACAGACTTTGGTTTGAAAACTTTTGCTTACTGAATTTATTAAGAGGAGTTCTGGCTTCTGCTTTCCATTGTATCTTTCACTGTTACTAGTTCCTCTTTCAGGAAACAACTCAACACAACTCGGTACTTTGTTCACCAAGGCTTTAATTGAATGGAAAAGTGGGTTTAATTGGAGACTGTTGCTGGTTTCAATGTCCAAGACTCCCATGAATGATGAATACATTCAGAAGAAGAGTTGGATTTTATACCCCACTTTTCACTACCTGAAGGAGTCTCAGAGCAGCTTACAATCACCTTCCTTCCGCTCCCCACAAGTCTCAGACATCACTTCTTGCAGACACCAGAATTCTGATACCATAGAGACATACCAGAATAGATTTCTCATCTTTTTCTGATAGGTATCCTGAGCATTTAACACATGCATGGCAAGCAGAATTCCAGCATTATGGCTCCTCCTGACATAGGACAGCAGCAAAGGAAATGTTTTGTTAGCTCAATTTCTGCCCATTACACAGCTGTTGAACGTACGGGATCCTTTCCAGAACGCAATTTAATATAAGAAATGGGAGCCACTTAGTAAAGAGAAAGGCTTCCTGATCCCCACTAAGGAAGGCTGATGAATACTTTCTGCTTAACTTTCAAGATGTGATGAGATAGGGTCACCCTGGGCCATCCAGGTCAGGGTCTACAGACTAGAACATGAATAAAAATCTTCTCCAACCTGACATTTACTAAAATATATGTGGCAGGAAAGTGAGGGATAATCCCTCAAAGCTTCTTATGCTTTAACCTTTTAAAGTAGGTTTCATCTTAGTTCCAGCACAGAAAAATTTGACCAGTTTTGGAATAAAAGGATTTGGATGCCCTAAAACATTTAGTTTCTGTCGGTTTTCAATCCCACAGTAAGAACTGTCCAAAGCTCTGATAAGAACATGTGCTTTACATTGTTTAACATTTCCTGCAGTGATTTCAGTGATAGATTTCAGTCAGTTTTCTTTCTAATTGCAGAGCAGCTGTTGACTAATTGCTTTTCATTGGTTAACAAGAGGAAAGCATTGACTGACATAGTATGCTGTTGTTTACTACTTAGCAGGATGCAATAGAAATTCAGACCATGGAACTACAGGACAGTCTTCAGGTGGAGGGAAATATATAAGAGCAGGACATCATGTTCTCCTGCTTGCCGATGGAAAATGAACCTGTGTAAGCATGTGTGACAGCTAGAATTTAGGCACTTGACCTGTAAAGGAACACTTCAAAAGTAATAGATGTCTTTGTGCCTTACGGTAGGTAGATTTATAGCAGAGAGGTTGAGCTAACCTGCAATGATCACCAGTCTTAGTTATCAAAGGCTTGATTACATAGATGTATTATCTGATTTTCTGATTTGCTTTCCAAGCTTATATTGGTAGGCCTAATTGTAATAATGCCTTAGAGCATATGTAGATAAATTTCCCTGTTTTTATACTCCATACAACCTTGATTATATTAACTGCGCAGAACCAGGGAAAACATCTGTTATGCAGATGTCAGCTTCAAAATCAACACGTAAACATTAGAACTGGGGTCAAATCCCATCTTCCAAAACTTTCAAGACACGGAATAAAAAAACAGGGACCTATGCACTCCAAGCAGACTTGCCGTACAGGTAACAATAAGCACATTTAAAAGATTTCAAAAGCAGGGATCTAGCACAGTATTCTACATTGACCTGTTCTGATTGTCATAATCGTCTGTCAATTGATGGGCAATGAATTCTACTCAAGGTAGATTAAAAGGGAAAAGACACATATTTTGCTAGGAGCTTTAGTTCTGTCAATGATCATTTCTCTCAGGAGAGTTCCTGGCTTAATTGGTATGCTACAGTAATCTCTAAAATGTGCAACCCACTATACCCTCAACCAAAGCATTCAACAAAAGCATACGGCACTTCCCACCAGATTCACAATGAAGATGTCTTTCTTTGATAGGCTTACAATCCAGCAAGAAGCCATCTGCAGACCGGGAGGACACCACACTGAGCCTGATTAGTAATTCTGTGCATGTTTTTCTGTCTCCCCTTCCCATTCTTCCCCTTCCCATTCCCTAAGGAGATGAGCTCCATATTCAAAGCAGCCTGGGGTCTTCAAACTGAGAAATGCACATGATTTGTATTTGGTATTAAAGGCAGAATAGAACTCCAACATCATAGCAGCTGCATCTGGCCCCTGAGACAGGCCAAACCTGATAAGAAATGCAGAAGGTCCCATAATTCATTTCACCTGCAGAAACGTCAACAGGGGAGGCTAAATGTGTCACTCCATCACAGGAGCAGTGGGAAGGGGGAAAGACATCATTCATCCTGTCAGTTCCCCACCTCCCTCCGTCACACACCAGCTGGGGGGAATGGGGAAGATTCCGCATAAGCATATGAACAACTCAGTGGGGTGTTCAGTGGCCTTATCCCTCTAATGCATTTATTAATGGTGAACACCTGCCCTTCTTCTTTCAGTTAGTCCCCTTCACTCTTTTTCCTCCTTTTGCAAGTGGAAAATATGATTTAGAAACCCTTACTCAAACGAATTTTGAGGTGCGCAGAACAAGGGGCTCCTCAAGCTCCCATTGGTAGACGAGCGACTAGAGTCTGTCCACTCCCCTCACTGGTGTATGGTGGCACAGGGAAGAAGATCAAAAACACGCTAGTATTTATGCATACAAAAACAGGCATTTTCATGACCATTGTAAAAGAAGGGTCGTTTTAGAGCTGATTTTAAATACTGCACTAAAAAGACGCTGTGGCTGCTATGGGGGGGGGGGATGCCATGCATAATCAAAAATACTTTTCTGTGGCGAAACTAACTCCACATGCAGAAATAAAAACACCAGTGTCGTTTGGGGCAGACCATGCATAACCCACCCTGGTTTTTAGAATGTAGAGAAAATTCACACCATCACACCAACAGCAACACTCTGACAGCAGAGCACCATAGGAAGTGTGGTGTTTGGCACCGCTACCAGAATCAAATTCTTTGATACAAGGCTGAGACTTTGAGAAATGCAGCACCCTCATCAATATGGAAGTGAATATTCCCCAACAGTTTTATATTCATTGCTAAGTTTATGAAGTTTCAAAAAAGATGGTTACATTGACTGAAGGTCAACAGAATACTTTACATCTTCAACAAACATAAATGCAAAAGCAACTTTCGAGAAAAGGCAAGTGTGAACATCTGTACTGCCTCTATTCCTCTTTTCTCATACATTGAGCCTTGTTTTTTTTAATCAGCATAATCATAGTTTCTGCCCCACCTGTGTAAACTCAAGCACACCTGAGCAGCTACAAGGTAATTCTCTTTCATTCCAGAGTGATTGGGAAACAAGAATCAATTAGATGCCTTATGAAATGTTTTCCACAGGAGGCAGGGTCTATTTCAAATTGATGCCTTAGAACAGCTATGATGACTTGACCACTGAATGTGACAGCCTGGCTCATCCTACCCGAAAGGACCCATTGTGTAGAATTTTGGAAGTTATCTCTCTTTGAAAAGGCTGATCTTGCCTGCTGGGATTCTTCATGCCAATGGAGTCACAACATTCTTGCATGTTGCCCTATGCATAGGAATGCCAGTCCCTGGGTGAGATCTGGGGATCCCCAGTTTTACAGTTCATCTCCAGGCAACAGAGATCAGTTCCCCTGGAGAAAACAGCTGCTACAGAGGGTGGGCTACATAGCATTATACTCCATTGTGGTCCCTCTCCTCCACAAATCCCATTCACTTCCAGCTCCTCCCCTAAAGTCTCCAGAAATTTCCAAACCCAGAGCTGGCAACCTTACCTCCAAAGCTCCATGGAAAGTTTCAGTAATTGTTATGTGTTATGTTATGTTAGCTTATAAAAGAGGAGGTGGAATCAACTGGATAGAAAGGGGAAATGTTTTCCTGAATGAGACTGCTTTATTTTGGCCTGTTCCTTGACCTATCTCTGCTACTAAATATGCTTTTACAATTAAAACCACAAAAGGATGCAGTGCTTCGGATCTTCCTTATTACTCTGCAGGAGAAAAACCCTTTCAACAGATTCTCCCCCTTTTCTGGTGGCCAAAAGACTGGCCAATAAGGGAACTACTGGGTAGTTTGGATGGCTTCCTGGATCATGGCCCGATCAGCCCCCCAAAAATGGATCTCTGTGACAAGGTGTTTCTTTGGTACCCTGCCAAAGATAAAATAGAATCCCATAGAGAACCAATAAATAAATAAAAATGTTGTACAAATAAATATTTCATGGCTTAGGGCTACATCTTTGACATGTTTGCACTGTAATTGTTCCTCCGGCTTGAGCCGCTAGTAGCCTTGGGCCTCTGACAGTCTGTTTTGTTACACGGCTGGTGCTGTTCCGAACCTGACTGATAACTACAGAATGAGGAAATGTACACCGGCCAAAGGATTTCTGCCAACTAAACAGATCATATACCATTTTGTAACATTTGCAACAGAGCAATCCATCCAAATTCAGAGCATTTTTGGCCCTTTTTATGTTCCTTGGGTGAGATCCTAAGCACATAGACCTGGTTTTACTGAAATAAAACAGATTAGCTTCTAAAAATATATAGGACCATGACAGCTTTCTAAGATATATATATTTAAGTCATTATGTGACACTAAACAAATCACTCATCTCTTCCTTTCCTGGCCTGAGTACCCCCCTCAGCTGGGAAACAGCTGCTTTCCCTTATGGGAAAAGAACAGTTATGGCTACCGGAAGACTGATCTCTACAGATTTAGAATAGCAAGTACCTCTGCTTAGGTCTCCCCCTCCCCCCCCCAGACTTGGCTGCCCACCCCCAGATACAATATCTGTGCTGCCAACATTGTAATACAGTTTTAAATGTACAGCTATTTGTTTCCATGCCTGTTCATTTTTTTGCTATACAGTTTATAAGCAACTTTTTAAAAAGTTTTTATGTGAGAAAATATGGCTATCATAGAATACTAACAGAAGCAGCATGTGCATCAAAGTGAGTTTGAGTGTGTGATCTGGGAGTGGCTTGCTGCCATTCCTTACCTTTCATAACAAGACAAATGTCCTAGGCTTCTATTCTACTTAATTCTGCCTGGAATAGTAGTAGGATTTCAATTTCAGTTTCATCTAGGACTCGTCCAACCTCCTTTCAGGATTACAGCTCCCCATACAACCCGCCTGATAATCCCAGCACTATGGTGCATCCTGAATAGCTGTCAATTTGGGACATTTAGAAGACATACGGTTTACTACTTCTTTCACTGTTCATGGCTTATGTCAGGGTTCTGGGAGTCTGTGGGGTCTCTAGTAGCTGTACCAGGTTCCTCCACCCTGACAACCGACTTTGGCTTGCCTCCATCTCCAGTTCATTAGCAACACACCTTATCCCTCTGCCTCTAGGCTCTTCCCTAACTCTTCTCCTCCTCCAGCTTCCCTTTCCCCCTGCTCCCCCTCCTTCCCCCTGCTCCCCCATCCTCCTGTCATCCACTCAGCTGTGGCCTCTCCCTGTTCATTCAGCATTTGTGGCCAGCTGCTGCATGGATGGCCAGGACTGCCACCTTTTCTGCTCTACGATTCAACCTACCCCTCTCTGTCCCTGGCTCCTGACTGTCAGCTTGGTGGGTTTGGCTGTCATGCTGGGTTGACAGGAGTCTCTTTATTGAAGGGACAGTGCCGTGCTGAAGTAGCTGAGTGTCCTC
The DNA here is from genome assembly GCF_049243985.1 of Paroedura picta. Lineage (NCBI taxonomy): Eukaryota > Metazoa > Chordata > Lepidosauria > Squamata > Gekkonidae > Paroedura > Paroedura picta. Next base: position 87,106,227 of record NC_135370.1, on the reverse strand, counting down.
CCACTGGGTCACTTGGGGAGACCAACTCTATCTGCTTTCCTGGAGGCCAGTGTGGTGGTGCAAGGTCTTTGTCTCCTGCCAGAGTTCCCAGAGCAGCTTGAGGGGGAACCCTGACAGTTCTCTAATTTAAAGAGATAACTATTTCATTGCATTTTAGACATTCAATGTTTGTATGTTTGGCAGCCAATATGGCTTAGACCCCGTGTAGCAGAAAAGGAACATTCCATTACCTTAGCATTCTTCTATTTGCATACTACACTTGTGTACTGCATTTGCTATCACTTGCACAAGCAGTTTCAGTCCATATTTTTCATACTGAGGCCCAACATGAGAGGTGCCATTTTCACTTATGCAATCTCTTAGGTACATGGAAATAAGCTACAGGATACAAGGCTTTTAATGTGCAAACAGCAATAGAAATTGACTTTCCCATCCATCAAAGCTAAAGCTAAATTATGACATTGTTTACAGAGAATAATATCTTGTGTGTGTTTGTGTACATGCATATATTATGTGACCCAGTGAGTAGGTGAGAGCAAGAGGCAATACACCAAACAGAGTGGGCAGACTTCGTAGAAAATAAATACTCACAAATTACTGATATCCAAAATATATTCAGGTGGGTTGGTCTGAAGCAACAGAATAAAGTTTGAGTCCAGTGGCACTTTTCAGAACAACAAACCTTTATTGAGTGATATGTCCACATATGTTGACCCCTCAAAATGGCCAATGATGGGCATGGAGGGGATGGGAAGTGGAGGGACCCTGGGTGGGCATATGCTTCCCACCCATATTCTGCATGATCACACCACTTCTGGGGCTTCTCAAACCCTGAAGAATGTTTCAGGAGTTTCTCAATGGTAAAAAAAAGTTGAGAAATACAGATAAACACTGAGATGATCTATACTGGGAGAACCAATTAAACATCCTCTTCCCCAGCATATTCCAGAGACTGGCTTCTATCCGTACAAGGGCTTTAATGCCATTACAAAAAGCTGTTATGTTGGAGAAAACAACATCCAGCACCCAGAGTGAGTGTGCAGAGTTTCTGCCCCTGTAAACAATGCTTAATAGATGATCAGCGTATATCAGGTCATAGGTGGGGAAGGCAGGGCAAGCTTCACAAGGAACATTATCTTCTGTCATAATTCCAATTCTCCAAATCAAGGCTAGTATTTAATGCATGCAACTTGGTTCCTTGTCAGTCCAGGGAGGACCACAAGAAACTTGCAGGAACAGCTATCCAATTCTCCCAGGTCTTCATCTGTCCTTCTTTCTCTAAGCTTTCCCTCTCAACATCCCATACCTGGCAGCCTGTGTCTAGGAAAACTTGTATTGCGAGAAAGGGAGAAAAGCATTTATTTTTCTATCTTTTATATCCCATGCATAATTTTGTAAACCTCTATCATGCCACCTCTCAGCCAACATTTCCCCAAGCTAAAGAATCCTAGCCTCTTTAACCTTTCTTTATAGAGAATGAGTCATCTACCATGACTCTCCTGGTCAGTGTTCACCAGTTCAGACCGCATCAATGTGTGTTTATAGTTAGGATTTTGGGCTCCAATGTGTATTACTTTGCACTTGCCTATGCTGAACCTCATTTGCCACACTGATGCCCACTCGCCCAGCTTCAACAGATCCCTCAGGAGTGCCTCACAGTCCTCCCCACCCTGAACAACTTAATATCATCCATAGACTTAGCCACTTCACTGCTTACTCCAAATCATTAATGAACAAGTGAATAGGCACCTTACCTAGTACTGAGCTCTGTGGGACCCCACTGCTCACCACCATCCACTGTGAAGACTGCTCAATTATACTCACTCTGTTTTCTGTTAATTAACCAGTTTTTGATCCCCAAGAGAACTTGTCCTCTTATCCTAGGCCTACTGAGTTTACTTAGGAGCCTTTGATGAGGAACTTTTATCAAAAGCTTTCTGGAAGTCTAGTAAACCACATCTATAGAGAAGGTCACCCTTCTTTACAAAGAGAGCATATCTGGCTAATATGAACAACAATGCTTCGAAAGATGAAACCGGTATGAATACTAACAGGGACAAGTTATGCTACACTAACACACGATGACACTAAAAGGGACTAAAATATATTGATATAGAATTCTATGGAGTGATAGAGTCATGCTTTCAAATGCTGTCAAGAACAAAGCCAGCCCATAGTTGTTACAAACATTCATGAAAATCTCTGTGTGCTTTACTAGGCTTCTATACTTCCATTTCTACTATGTCGTCTTAATCAAGAAGACACACTATGCAACACTGAGGTTTCTTCAGCAGGCTCAATACCAAATGAGCTGATTCAGCCACATCAGGAATATGATAGTTCTTCATTCCAAATATGACTACCAGTAATTCATAGGGTATATGGTTTATCCACTGAATTACTTTCAATACTGTCATCTTTCTAAGGAAGATATGAAAATACAGATTGAAGCCTCTCTGAGTAGAGTTTTTTCCTACTTCTTCAGCTGCCCAGAGTAGAACACATCTACTTTGTACCTGCTAAAAGTAGTTTGGTGGCCATGTGATAAAGTTTGTCTGAGCAGTGATTTAAATCCATGGTACAACAATCATATCAAATACTAAATCATACTGAATCATAAAAAATTCTGTACAGATGTGCTCAACCCACATCAGCTAAGGCATGCAATTTTACTACATTGTCACAGTGAGACAAGCCCCTCTGTCTTTCTGTAAAATGGAAAGAATACTACCCTGCCACAAAGAGAGTCGGTTATCCCTTATGGCGATTAGATAGGAGCATCAAACTAGATTATTAACACATGGACTCATTTCACAGCTTATATTTGACTCTGTCCATCTAAGATGCATGAACGAGTGGACAACAGTCAATGACTTTTCCAGGGCACTAAAAAGTAACAAAAAGTTATTTTTAAGTATTAATTATTTTAACTCTATGTGGCAAAAAGACAGGTATTCTACAAATACTTCCCCTGAAGAATGCTATGATTGTCAAATTTCAACCTGGTGGTCCCTGGCTCATTTGGCCTCACCCAGGTACGAGCATGCTGGAATGAGCAGCCAGTAAGGCTCCAGGTCGTCTCAGAGCTACCAAAGTCTCACAGGGCCTGTAAGATGGCGCCCTTCCACCAGGTGTATGGCTGAAGCCAATGCAAGCACATAGCAACATCAGCAACAAGCTTCCCTCCTCTCCACCTCCCCCTATGACTAGAGTCCAGGCACTTGGACCCTAAACTCAGGGCCTTTTCGCACGGGGATCTTTGTTGCAAATTGTTTGCGGAATGAAAAATCGCCATTTAAAATAGTGGAATTTGTCGTTATGCATACCTGCCTTTGTAGTGGAATCAGTTGCGTTTTTTAGCGTTTCCCACAGGCTTCCGGTCTCGGCAGAAATCGCTAGAAAGGAAGCGCTATTGCCAAGCTCGTCCCGCCCCTGGCCATCAAGCAGCCAATGGGCAGCCGTTAGCATGCTCCCAAACAGCCCCTTTCCCTTTAAGAAAGGTTTTTTTAAAAAAAAAACAGACCCATAGCAACGAATCTAGGTAGATTCGTTGCAACGGAGAGACCCATCCAGCTGCCTAATGTGAGCTGTCGTTTGATTGTATGATCGTTGGCACGCTGCCTCGAGTGATAAAAAAAAAATCCCCCCCCCCTCTCACGGGCCCGATTTTCGGCTGAATTAATGTGTAAAAAATAAAGGGACTTTATTTCAGCAAACGGGCTTTTATGTGGTTTGTGCTTAGTGACTAAAGGTGAAGGACTGAAGCCAGGGAAGCCTCTAAACAGAAAGAGGCTCGCTGGTGCGTTTATCCCCGCTCGCTCGGAGAAAAAAAAATGGCGATCGCTTCGCCGGAAGTTTGGAGGACAGGCTCGGGAGGAGGGACTTTGAAGAACCCGCAACAATGGTAACGCACAGGTCTTTAGCGCTAGTGTTGCAGATTGGTTGCAGGAGTGTATCGCTATCCGGAGGGTGAATCCACTTTTCTGGATTCCCCTGAAAGCGCTACAACGAAGCGCTTTTTGCTGATTGGTTTCAGGAGTGTTGCAGATTGTCTGCGACGTCGTGCGTTAAGGCAAATTAGTAGCGTTTTCAATTAGCAACCATTGTGCTATTTTGAAGCCGTGCGAAATGGCCCTCAATTTACTTAAAGGGATGGTCACAGCACTGTATGCATTTTAAATAAGAAATTAGATTGTAATTGTTTATTGTTTTAAAAACTATGTATATATGGGTTTTTACATGCTGTTAGCTGTCCTGAGACTCTTGTCTGAGAGGGGTGGTCTACAAATCAAGTAAATAAATAAATAAACCCAAGAGCAAATTAGAGATAGTTTGTAAAGTTGCCTGTTTGTCAAGCTTTCCTCCCTTTTTGCCATCCATCACATCTGTCGGACCACAGTATCTTTTTTTACAGTAAAGAGCAAGTGCACTGAAAAACACTGACACTATTTGGGATGCACTACATCTCTGAAACCTGTCATTTATTTGATTCCCCAGCTCCACTCCCCCTGATTCTCCTGCTATTACTGTCACAGCCAGCTCACAATGACACAGTCACAGTCACAGTGAAGAAAAACTTCTTCACCTTACTGACTAAAATATTCATGATAGCACCTTAGATATTACTCATAGAGCAGCAGGTGCCAATCAAAGCAATCAACAACAGACAGAAGCCATCTGCAAACTACTATAGGAAGATGCGTGAGAAAAAGCACCTTTAACCCCAGACTAGTTTAAGGCTCACCTCAACCCAAATACAATTAACAGAAGTGAGGAAAATTGAAAGAGTGGGAGAAAAGTAGAAAAGCAACTACTGGATATAGCTGTTTAGGGTTTCCAGTTCTGGATTGGGAAAAATCTGGAGATTTTGGGGGTGGAGCCATGAGTGGGTGGGATTTGGGGTGGGAAAACCTCTGTGGAATATAATGCTATGTAATCTACTTTCCAAAGCAGCCATTTTTCTCCAGGGGAATTGATCTCTGTCATCTGGCAATGAGTCCCACTAGAGAATCTCCTTGTCCCACCAGCGGACTGGCATCCCTAAACCGCTAGTAGTACATAAACATACACAAACTAGTGCTATATACACAAAAGAATAGATACAGATTAATAGTACTTGTGAATTTCTTGCATTCTGCAGGGATTGAACTAGATGACCCTTGAGGTACCTTCCAACTCTGTGATTCTATGATTCTATGAGATGAATGGGTGCCAGGTTGGTGTAGTGGTTAAGAGCAGTGGCTTCTAATCTGGTGAGCTAGGTTTGTTTCCCTGCTCTTCCACATGCAGCCAGCTGGGTGGCCTTGGGCTAGTTAAAGCCCTGATAGTGCTGTTCTTGCAGAGCAGTCCTATAAGAGCTCTCTTAGCCCACCTACCTCACAGGATGTCTGTTGTGGGGAGAGGAAAGGGAAGGCGACTGTAAGCCACTTTGAGACTTTTTGGGTAGAGAAAAGCAGCATATAAGAACCAACTCTTCTTCTTCTTCTTTATACTTAAGCTGTCACTGATTGGCTGCTACCTTATGGAGACAATAATATTTCAAGGTCAGTTCTTGTTCATCAGCAGAAAAAGCCAGTTTCTGTAAGAGGTCTCAAACTTACTGTGCCTACACAATAGCTTTCCAGAGAAGGAACGTGCTGGCCTCCTCTCTTGTGTACTTCAGTCCCTCCAATACAGGTGACTAAAGGTCAGTGATGCAGCTGCAATTTTTCCTTAAATGAACAACAAATTTGAAAAACTTGCATTTAAAAGAAAGTAAGATATAAAAGTGCTGCATACACTGAGGTCTGAGAGAGGTGAGTTTTGACAACATCGGAGAAGAGGAGGCTGTAGTAATCTACACAAAATCATAGAAACCCCAATGAGAGTTTTATTCCTTTAGACATAAAGAAAGGTCACGAAGAGAATAAAGTGTGAAAGTCTGAACTACTCAAAAGTTGAGTTAGTAAAACTTACTTCCAAAAGAAAGGAGGGGAAAACAACCTGTCAGAGTTTAGGCTCCCCCCCCCCCACCCCGACTCACTGCAATCCAGTAATTTATGAAGTGTTCCTATAGGAAACGTTTTGTATCCTCAAGGACAGTGGTCCCCAACCTTTTTATCACCGGGGACCGGTCAACGCTTGAAAATTTTACTGAAGCTTGGGGGGGGGGTGTAGTCTACTAGAGCAGGGGTAGTCAACCTGTAGTCCTCCAGATGTCCATGGACTACAATTCCCATGAACCCCTGCCAGCAAATGCTGTCAGGGGCTCATGGGAATTGTAATCCATGGACATCTGGAGGACCACAGGTTGACTACCCCTGTACTAGAGGACCTGTCATTGGATGGCGCCGGAGGGGCGGGCTTAGCTGGCGGCCGCTACGGCTCCTCTGATTGGACAAACAGACGAGAAGGACGGGGGAGCAAGCTGGCCTCTGTTTCTTTTCACCATGGTTGCTGAATGCAGTGAGCAGGAACCTCGTTACCAGGGCGTTGTGTGGGCTGCCCTGGTTATAAGGTGCTCCTGGATATGAGATGAGGGAATCCTAATGAGAGCAGGAATGGTGAAGGGGAGCTTTGTGACCTGGACTACTGCTAAATTGGGTCGACATTGGTGGGCTGAAGCACCTAACTTCTTAGACAGAGCTGCGGCCCGGTACCGGCTGATCCACGGACCGGTACTGGTCCCTGGACCGGGGGTTGGGGATCACTGCTCAAGGAGACTCAGACTAATCCTCACTGCAATCTGAGTTTTATAGGAATACTATATTTTCTCTGCTTGGTCTCCATATGATCACACCAGAAAGTGTATCACAAAGTTATGCTTCCTATGAAAATATGTTGTGGGGGTGTGGCTCATCTACATGTCTTTGGCTTTGGTTTCTGAGCTATTCTGATTGATATGGCCTTGCATCTCATACAAAATGAACAGAATAAGGTCTGGCAGCAGAAAAAGTGTATGTTGTCCAATATCCTGCAGTATTTTTTCCCAGTGAGGAAATCATACCCCATAACCATTTAAACTTGAAGGTATCAGTCATCTTAGTCAAGAGCAGGCACAAAAATAAATTAATGTATTATGCAACAAGTGGAAATGAAGAGGAATCACAGCTTCTTGAAGGATTGTAACTAAATTCATTTATATGATCATATTTCTACAGTGGTATTTCATTATCAGAAGCTATAATTTGTCATAGCTGTTCTCGTACATTTTCATAAAAATACTGTATGACAAGTGCACTAACATGTCCTTTATACAGACGGGGAAAACTGAGTCAAAGAGCAATACAGTGAGTTCAATACATAGCAGGAATTTGAAACCAGACCACCTTTGCCCTGTCCCAAGACCCTATCACTAAAATAGTTCTATTATGTAGCCTATTTGTATATTTTTTCACATTAAGAAAGTATATTATAAATATATTCAACTGATTTTGTGTATGCCACCATTCAAGTCTACAGCAGATTTCAGACTTCAGTCAAGATATGTCAGTCCTAACATAAAACATCATCCAATTCACAGTTTATGTTTATATAAAATTTGCAAGGAACCACATTCCTGACAGACAAAAAGGGATGTGCCTCATCGCTCGCATTGGTTGGTACATTCACCATATGAAACACCCATCCTTGTTTCATTTACTTGGAATTGGGTCAACAATTAATAACATCTGGTTTAGAACAGTAATGTGAAGGGAATCACAGTCCCCCTGTAGGGACAAACTAACACAGCTTGTCATGGCAAAACAACAAAGGACCTGCTTCAGTAATTTCCCATTTACTTAAGAGCCAGTGTGATATCATGGGCTTGAACCAGGAAGACCTGAGGTCAAACCTCTGCTTAGCCTTGAAGATTGCTTGGTGACTTTGGGAAAATCAACCTTACACACCTCAAAGGATTGTTACGAGGATAAAATGTTAAATCCCTCTGTACATTCCTCTGAACCCAGTGGAGGAATTTAGTAGGCAGAGCTAGAGTATAGTTGTGCTCGCCTTTCTCAGAGGTTTACTGGAGGCTGCCTTTCATGAAAATAGACAAGGCAACTGATAATTCAAGTTTGTTGACTGGATCAGTGCCTGTCTCTGCTAGATAGCATTTCTTATTTTGTTTTCAGTCCTCTGTTTCTCTTCAACAAAACTCATCTATGAATGTCATGCCTCACAATCCTTTAGGTTTCCAACCATGACTACAGTTCTTCTGCACTACGAGTTTGCTCAGCCTCCCTTAGCACAATTGATAGGCTGACATTTAAGCAAAAAGAAGTCAGAAGATACCAAACCATATGAAAGAGAGAATTCAAATACAAACTCTACAGTCCACTGATCCAAACAGGCTTGTAATACAAAACAACTCTGTGAAATCAAATTCTCATTCCTCTTAAATGTTATACATTGGCCAATCATTAGTCTCCATTGCTGAAATTTCTTCCTGAAATTTAACTTCACTTAGAAGAAAGAAAAATTAGTCATATACCTGGTGTTTTATAAATATGTACACTGACATATTTTCAAGCACCAGCCCTGAAAAGCTTACAACCACACCAGCCAAATGAAGAATTAAATGTTTTTTTTTACAACAGTGTGCTTTGACAAGTCAAACCTTGAAGGGGAGCTGACCATACACATACTATTTTCAGAGAGCATTCATGAACAGATGAAGCTGCCTTATGCTGAGCAAGACTATTAGTCTACCAAGGTCTCTTTATCTAGTCTAATTTGCTAATAGAGCTGCAGGGTCTCAGGATCTTCCTCATCACCTTCCATCTGATCTTTTAGCTAGAAATTGAACCTGGGATTTTCTGTAAGTAAAGCTACAGAGAGCCCCTTTCCAACTTTCTTAACTGTGAGGTTAAGGTGCTATATTATACTAGAGATACTATATGGTTGGAAGCCATGGTGGGAAGTGCCATTGTCACACACAGAAGTGGCTTGCCATTGCTTGCCTCTGTATAGCAACCCTGGACTTCCTCGTTGATCTCTTATTCTAGTATGAACCAAGGATGACCCTGTTTAGCTTCTGAGATCTGATGATATTGGGCTAAGATGGGCCATCCAGGCCAGGCCAAAGCTGACTCATAATAAAAACCCCACCTCTTGGTCAAATGAGGTAAACCTTGAGCATATTTCATCACTGTATGGTAGAGTGCATAGGCTTTTTGTTCCATGCTTGGTGCTCTGCTGAGTTCATAAAACCCTAAATAGCTTGAGGAAATGTCCTGTTCCCATCATGACAGGCCAAGGGAACATCATACCAAATAAGTCCCCATACTGTATGACAGAGGGACAGAATGAGATGGTTGTAGATACTATTCCTATTAATAGTACTCCCCCTTCCTTTGGAAAAATACCAAAGGACATTTGCTAATTTTCTTACAGTGTTACTACAACTTTCTTTTCAAAATAGACAATATTTTAATTATTATTACCTATGGTTCTATTCATTTTATAGTAGATTAATACGATTGACTGAATAACTCTTTGACTGGCTGATTGTTTAAGATAACTTTTAATTCTTGAGGTCATATTGGTACTTTCAAATAATGTTTATTTTCTAATTTGAGCTGTTGCTTTATATATGCTGTATATGTATATCTATATCTATACGTATATATTTACCCTGCTGAAATTTTATATATATATATATATATATATATATATATATAAATTATAGGTAAAGGTAAAGGTATCCCCTGTGCAAGCACTGAGTCATGTCTGACCCTTGGGGTGACGCCCTCTAGCGTTTTCATGGCAGACTCAATACGGGGTGATTTGCCAGTGCCTTCCCCAGTCATTACTGTTTACCCCCCAGCAAGCTGAGTACTCATTTTACCGACCTCGGAAGGATGGAAGGCTGAGTCAACTTTGAGCCGGCTGCTGGGATCGAACTCCCAGCCTCATGGGCAAAGCTTTCAGACGGCTGCCTTACCACTGCGCCACAAGAGGCTCTTTTATAAATTATATATATATATATATATATATATATATATATATATATATATATATATATATATATATATATATATATATGCATGCTGGTTTTATGCTTAATCTTCTTTGAACTTTCAGCAGGACAGAATATAAAAGATACCCAGCCAAATAATGCAAGAGATTAGAATGTCTTCCTGTTCTAAAGCAAGCAAAACTCATTTTCTTTTTTGTAAAGTGATTGTTCTGAAAACGTTGGGATTGTGCAGGCCATGCATAACATCCTTAGAAATTGAAAACTGACATTACATCCAACATGAATAGGTACAATGTCAGACAGTATGTGAACATTTCACCCACAAAGAAAGAACTGCTTCGACATGCCAGAAAATATACCATTGCAAATCACCTTAAAATGCTAGTTGATTGACTAGATGTATTTTCTAACTCCAACTTCTGAAAGTTGGACAAAGTTGGTGGGGAATGGTGGAATACATTTTTAGTATACCTTTGTGTTAACAAGATAAAACATGCAAACTATTCAAGTTCTATACTAATTCCCCATATCATCTGCTCATTGTGCACTCAGAAATTCTACCTTAATATATGAGCGGATTCAATAGAATTCTTATTTTTTTCTTTACTGTGAACTTATTTTGTTCTCATCACCAAGCAAAATTGGCTTTTTTGATCAATTCATTTCATTAGAATAGGCTTGCCAGCCTTCAGCTCAGCCTGGAGATCTCCCGGTATTAACAATTGATCTCCAAACAACAGAGATCAGTTACCCTGGAGAAGATGGCTGACCTGGAGGATGGGCTCTTTGACAATGTACATTGCTCAGGTCCTGTCCCCACCCCCACCTCCACCCAAACCCCTCTGTCCACTCCAGGACCTACCCCTCAAAGCCCCAAGTATTTTTACTCTTAGAACAGCTAACCCTACATTATAATCAAACAGCAGCCTTGAAGATAGTTGAATATCATACAATGGAAAGAAATCACACATACTTTTTCCAGTTTATGGGTGAGATTCGGCAAAATCTGTGACAAATATGTACATATATCTCATATAGTTGTATTGTTATGCTGATGCTGAGTTTTCAGTTCATTACCCTTCACATTTGGAAGAGTTAAAATGTAGTTTGGTAGTTCAGAGAGCAAGAGAGAGCACTATAACAGAACCAAAGCAGAAGGCCTTGGTGATATTTACCTGCCTCATACGTGTATAGCACCAGCAGGTAATGAACACAAAACACAGGTTTGAGGAAACATTTGTCATTTGCAAACCTACAACAATATTAAAGATGGGAATTCAGTTCTGTACAGGCATCTAGATGCTTGCATTGAAAATCATCTGAATACGAAACATTAAGGCTCATTTTCACAGTCCTTTCTGCACAAGGCAGCTGCAATTTATAATCAATGCATTCTGCTGTTAGCTGGGTTGGCACACACGGCACCCATCATCTCAATGCATATAAAAGTATGAAACAATAATCCACACTGAATTAAATGCGTTGTGCTAGCATTCATACAGATAGCCAGCACATGGCAAATTCAAGAGAACCAGCCAGCTGACTATCTCAGCTTAAATGAAGTAAAACAAGCTGGCTGCTAATGGCAGAAGTTTATTCAATTTCATAGTATGCCAGAATGAGATCCGGTATACCTCGTTTTCAAAAAAATCAAAAGTCTTCTTCAATGGCTATCATATGCATAATAAACAAAAGTCAGCATCGGTTGCCATTTCATAATATCACATTGCGTAAAAGGTCCTCTATTTTCAATTACATGCTGGAGGGGATCTGATCACAGCCTACTCAATAACCTGTGACCACGATTCCCTCCAGCACGTAATAGAAAAGTACCAGCAGAACCGGGGGTGCTTTGGCAAGCTGTCTTTTTGAAAAGAAAAGATTTATTTACTGAAGACTTCGTAGTAGAAACTATTCCATTTTTTTCTTCCTGTTCTTAGTTCTTAGTGCTAGTGAGAGGTTTGAAGAGAAATCAATCACCAGGTAGCAGAATTTCCTCACTCGTTCAGTTTGCTATAGTCCATTTGGAAAGTTCCAGGATGTCATTTTTAGGGGGGTAACCCAAGGTTTTAAATTTGTTTTGGTTTATTTGCCTATCCTCATTTAAACAGCTGCTTGAGAAACATCTCCAGAGTCTCTGCAGGCCAATCCTGTCGTGGAAGAATCATCAGTGTAGCAAAGGTATTTCTTTTGATGCTAATCTGGTCATGAAACTCTGGAAAATAAAGACTTGGATCCATTCCACACGACTTAAATGTAGCAGAAGTCTTACCTTTGGTAAACGCTACAAATTCAAGGTTCCGCATGACGTCGCACACAATCTGCAACACCCCCCAAAAAATCGCTTCATTGTAGCGCTTTATGGGAAATCGGGAAAAGTGGATTCCCCCTGAAAAAATCGCTACACTTCTGAGCACAAGCTGCAACATATCAGTGAAAGATATGTGCATTCTCAATGTAGCGGTAGAAAGAAAGTCCCTCCCCCACTCTCACCCCCGAACTTCCGGAGAAACGATTGCCATTTTTTTCCTCTTAGACTGGGGAAAGCAATGAACGAGCGAGGCTTCTCAGAGGCTTCTCCGGCTAACGTCCCTCCACAGAAGTGAAGCGAACGTCTGGAGAAGCGAGCGCCCGAGAGTCAGCGCTTATGCCTCAGCAGCAGAAAGACCTGTGGTCAGAATGGCTCTGGCTGAGCTCATGTGGAGCAGACCTGCCCAGCAGGCGAGGCAACAGGTGAGAAGGAGCCCTAGAGTGGGGCCGGGCAGCTGAAGGCAGCAGCAGCTCCCAAGGAAGAAGACGGGTCCCCCACCCCCTTCGCAGCCCCCCCCCCAACTACTGGAGTGTCAATCGCCCTGCAGCAAATCCAGAAACCTCCCCCCCCTCGCTTTTCAGCACACCAGCAGCCCACAGTTTGCAAGGGGAACTTTTCCAGTCAGCGCGCTTGTTGTCACTCTCACCTTTTTTGGCAGCCAGGGGCTCGTTTCCAGGTGGCCTGGGGGCAGCAAAATGAGGTGGGTGCCTGTTGACTCCAGATTGCTTCCTGTAGGGTGGACTTCAGTAGGCAAAGAGATTTGCTTTCCTATCTGGGAATGATATGGATCCCCAGGGCTCTTCTGGACTCTGCAGGCTTTGGTGCAGTTTGCTGACTTCTAGATCAAGCTCCCTCTCTCATGCTGCACCAACACGCCCATGGGGAGATAATAAAGCTGTGGCCTTGTTTATACCCAACATTGGTGTGTCACGTCTTATTCCAGCCAAAATGCAAGTCAACAAATGTGTGTTAAAATTTGACTCTCTTTGAATAAACAGTCTCTTCGTATCAGGAAAAAAAATTATGAGGAAGAACAACCCTTCCTATACAGATATCTGTGAAGATACACGTAAGGTTTAGATTACAGATTGCATTTCTGACAAGCTATATACCTCTTTTTTTCTTATGCCTCTTTTCTAATGAGCCAAGAGCAGCATATGGATAGAGAGATCTGATTCTATGCCACAGTCATAAGCCCTCCTGATCCTGGGCAGGCACGCTATAAAATTATCCTTCCTGTGCCACTTGAGTTATCCATGTACAAACCTGACTATCCATGGTGTAGTCTGTATGGTTGCTTTGAATATTTTTCAGTTCTACAAAAATTCACCTATTTCATGTTTCTTGTGTGCGTGTGTTATACTCGGTGGCATAATCTCAAGGAAACCCCTCTCCTCCCAAAACCCCACCTTCCTCAGACTCCACCCTCAAAATATCTAACTATTTCCTAATCAGAAGCTGGTAACTCTGCATATCTATGTTTTCAGCAAGGCAATCTGACTCATGCTGCAAATTAGATTATAAAACTTCAGAACAACATGCCTACCCCCCCCCGCCCAAAGATATACATACAGTTCTAAAAGAGCCCAGTCTGGTGTGCTGTTAAGAATCAGCATGATCAGGAATATGGGTTTTGTGGGATGTATTCTAGACAGCCATGCTAGATTTGAACAAAGAACACATTTTCAGTGGCAGATTCTCCTACATACCGATTATTTTGAAGATTATAATTTTTTACCTGGGGATACAGTCTCAAAGCTAAAGAGAGATACCTCTTTAGCTGCAGGAGTGAATCCCCAGGTTACAAAATTCATGTTTAGCTAGCTGACTTTTGATGCTGGCCATGAGAATTTGGAAAGTCTGCAAAAAAAAAACACAGTATTTCACAATTCTAGCAGATGGTTTTATGTAATGATGGTCACAGTCCCCTAACAGGGACAAGGAGAAGGGTGGAAGCACCTGACTGGAAAGGAAGGGGGGAACAAATCTCAGTTACTTTGGAGTGGATAGATATTCTCCAGTGACACAATTAACCTCTGGAGCAAAACAAAAAAGGAAACTTAGACATGATTGTCGACTTAGAAACTGTAGACTGTAGGCTTAGAAACTAATGGACAATAACCCTAACCATTTCAACAACTTCCCACCCTGTGATTGGACAAAGACCCACTCATAGCAACATCAATACTTCTGGCAGCCTTTGTTCTCCTCTTCTTAAGCCCCTGTTGCTCTCTCTGAAAACATACAGCTCAGTTTAATGAAATATCGGTACCTATTAAAATCAAACCAAAGAAATTCTCTATTGTTAGATGTTCGGAGACTCAGGAACAAGGGCCTTTCTGGACCATCCTTTTGATGTTTCAAAGACATCAAAAGAACATACTTGCTATCAACATCATTAATGAGGCTGGAATATGTTTTTAATACTCCAATATGCATGGGAAATGCATCATAGAATCTCCCAATGGACTTCTCTTTTTATTATTCCGTTAAAAATTAATTAAAAACTGTTGCCTCAGTGTGATGACTCATTAGATTGGGAGTATGTAGATCTTTGGGTTATGTGGTTCAAGAACATAACTCCGGCATATGTGGGTGAGCAGCCCACGAATGTCTAAACTGGGGTCCATTGTACAAGTTGCACCCACCAGCTTATCAGCTATTTACCAGGCTCCAGGCTATAATAGAGTTTTGAAGAATGTATGAGCATTATTTACATTATAACGATGTCTTTCCAAAGGTCCTTAGCAGAATATGATGTTAAATATGAGGTGACAAATTGTTTCTAAAGATTAGAAGAAAGCATCAGATTTCCAGTGCTGAGATATAGTGGACTGTGCTGCTCATAAAAGAGATCTCATTTAAAGTTCAGTGCACTTACTTTCTTCTATAAATAATAAAGCCAGTTTTGGGTCGGGTGTTGAATTAGTTTTGAATATTTGTAAAATCTTCTAATTTATCTGTTGTCAAAAAGCTTTCTTTCTCTTTCTTTCTTTCTTTCTTTCTTTCTTTCTTTCTTTCTTTCTTTCTGTTCTACCACATGTGAAATATCAGGTATTTGACAATCACATGAAAAATAGGCTTGGCAACTACCTGATGGGCCTTTGTATACAGTTAGGGGGATGGGGTTTGGGACTTAGGGGCCACAAAGTTTCACAGAGAAGTCATGATAATTAGGGTTCAACCATAGAGGGAAAGGATAAGGGGAACATTTCACCTAGAGGTGAATAACTAGGAGGTAATCCCTGCAGAAATCCTCTTGGTAGGCTAACATAAGTGAAATGTTGTAGAGTTTATGTTATGGAAGAGTAAAGCTTCAATGTAAGTATTGTATGTGGCAGAGCCAAGCCGGGGGGGGGGGGATATCCATTTGGAGCCATTGGTTCTCCCTGTATGATTCTATGCAGCAGCTACATTCATTGTGGCAACTTCTTCTCACTATAAGCTCTTGGATGGAGGTATGAACAGTTGTGCCCTACTCATGAGCTTCTTCTATACCTGCTCTATGTTTTCAAACAGACTTACAGAGGATGCAAGAAATTCTGGAAGGGCTGTAAAAAACTTATTTAAGACTTTGGGACTATTTGGGACTTTGTTAAGGCAACAAATGATGAAATTCTGAATTCACAATGTAAATTGGTAAATGCCATTTGGAATGATTTGTCATATTTTGGCTGAACTCTACTAGGGTTTTTAGTGCTTAGGTTTTGCTGTTTTATCCTGTGTTCTTACTTGCCTTAGGTTGCAATTTTTTGGAGAAAGGTAAACACATTACTATTCCAGGTAGATACAAATTTTGGATGGTTCTTCAAAAGGACATTAACTATAGTTGTTCAGAACAGATGAAGCACATAAGTGAGAACAGCTTTTACCAAACAGGAATTCCAAATGTCCTTGAAAACTTCTATACAAGGCTTATGAAGAGACTTAAAACACCAATTGCAGAAGCAATTAAAGTAGTCTAGTATGAGCCTGGAGAAAAGATGGCAAGCAGTTCAGCAATCCAGTGAGAAATAGCATAATTAGAGTAGGCTAAGGTCTTGTCTGCTATGGGAATTACCTTTGATTTCAGCCATCTGTATTGCTGTGCCACTGGAAACCTTTTGTGCACATAAGCAAAGTCATAATTTGAACTGGTGTTACTGAGCTCTTGCTTGAAACCTTGATAAGCCCCTTCATCTGGATATCATCAGTCTTTTGTTATCTCTGTGGTGATGGCAGAGCACAGCTGGCAGAACTCAGATGTAGTTCCAAGTCTCCTAAATGCTGTTTCTTTTATCACCAGCTCTCGAAATAGTCACAAGTGTCTGCAGTTTTGTGTTTGTGTGTGTGTATATACAGACGCTTGCTCCTGGGGAGGAAAGCTATGGCAAATCTAGGCAGCATCCTAAAAAGCAGAGACATCACCCTGCCAACCAAAGTGTGTCTAGTCAAGGCTACGGTCTTCCCAGTTGCAATGTATGGCTGCAAAAGTTGGACCATAAGGAAAGCCGAGTGCCAAAGAATTGAGGCTTTTGAACTCTGGTGCTGGAGAAGAGTCTTGCGAGTCCCTTGGACTGCAAGGCGAACAAACCGGTCAGTCCTAGAGGAGATCAGCCCTGACTGCTCTTTAGAAGGCCAGATCCTGAAGATGAAGCTCAAATACTTTGGCCACCTCATGAGAAGGAAGGACTCCCTGGAGAAGAGCCTAATGCTGGGAGCGATTGAGGGCAAAAGAAGAAGGGGACGACAGAGAATGAGGTGGCTGGATGGAGTCACTGAAGCAGTTGGTGCGAGCTTAAATGGACTCTGGGGAATGGTAGAGGACAGGAAGGCCTGGAGGATCATTGTCCGTGGGGTCGCGATGGGTTGGACACAAATTCACAACTAACAACAGCAACAAATATATATATATATATATATATATATAGATAGATAGAGAGAGAGAGAGAGAGAGAGAGAGAGAGAGAGAGAGAGAGAGAGATAGCACTAGCCTTTTTTTTCTCTGCAAAGCTATTACTGAGAATAGAGGAAACTTTACTGGAACAGGGCAGTCATAAACCACCTTCCAGATAATAATTGTTGCAATACTGGCTTAAAAAAAATAAAAGAGTAGCTAGTTAACATCTGCTGAAAGTACAAAAAATTCACTCCTCTCCTGGAGCTGGAGACTTTGGAGAACTCATTTTGCATTTATCTAGTGATCTAAATCCCGACATAAAGGCTACAGCGTATTCAGAACTCTTACACATGTCATTTCCAATACCACTTTAGGTAGAAAGCACACGCTGTTCTAGAGCTGCAAACTCCTGGTGGGGTTGCAATTCTCCTGGAATTACAATTGATCTGCAAACCACAGACATCAATTCTCCTGGGAAAAAATCACAGCTTTCAAGGACAAACGGTGTGGCATCACATCCGCACTGAACTCTGTCCCCAGATTCTACATTAATCAGGCACTGCTCCTAAATCTCTAGGAATATCCTAAGAGATGGTAACCCTACACTGCTCCCAAACACTGCTGGCTTAGAACAACAAAATCAGAGTCCTTTAAGACCAACAAAGATTTATTCAAGGCGTGAGCTTTCGAGTGCAAGCACTCTTTCTCAGACCTCTTTTGTTTTGTCACTAGGAAACCTAAAATAGAAACCAAAAGCAAAAACGTCAAGCAGAACTGAAGCAGGCAGAGGAAATCCTGGGGGATGGCTCAGGTTGCAGCTCATCACTATAAAACTAAATTGTAGATAGTACCTGTGCATGTTTCTGCAAACTGCAAGCTTACTTCCGGATAGCTATATTGGTTATCTAGATTAGCGATCCCCAACCTGTGGGCTGCGGACCACATGTGGTCCTTTGACCAATTGGAGGTGGGCCCCGAAGGACGCCTTCTACCCCCCGGCCCTTTACTTCATCCCCCCCAGCCCTTTACAACACACTTCATTGTTGTGGTGTGTCTGTATCTTATTTTGAAGGGATGTTTAAACATTACCATAGTGATCAGAGAGCTCTAGGGCAGTGGTTGAGAGTAGAGGAGTAAATTACCCCCCCCCACCAGGCCTCAGTAAAAGGCGTTGAGTGGTCCCTGGCGAGTGGTCCCTGGCGTTGAATGGTCCCCGGTGATAAAAAGGTTGGGGACCATTGATCTAGATCTTGTGTGGTTTGATGGAGCCAATCAGAAATTGTGAGCACTTTGGCTGGAAACTCCCAAGACTTACATTCTGAAATACAGACAGAACTGTGCACACCTGTGTAATGTGTTGGTCTGCCAACTATCAACTACCATTAGAGAGCCAGTTTGGTGTAGTGGTTAGGAGTGCGGACTTCTAATCTGGCATGTCAGGGTCAATTCCCCACTCCCCCACATGCAAGCAGCTGGGTGACCTTGGGCTCGCCATGGCACTAATAAAACTGTTCTGACCGAGCAGTGATATCAGGGCTCTCTCAGCCTCACCCACCCCACAGGGTGTCTGTTGTGGGGAGAGGAAAGGGAAGGCAACTGTAAGCCACTTTGAGACTCCTTCGGGTAGAGAAAAGTGGCATATAAGAACCAACTCTTCTTCTTCTTAGAAATCTCCTGGGATTATAACTGATCCCCAGGAGACAGAGAGCAGCTCCCCATGAGAAAATGACTGTTTGGAAGATGGGCTCTACAGTATTATAAAAGGTAAAGGTAAAGGTATACCCTGTGCAAGCACCAGGTCATGTCTGAGTCTGACCCTTGGGGTGACGCCCTCTAGCGTTTTCATGGCAGACTCAATACGGGGTGGTTTGCCAGTGCCTTCCCCAGTCATTACCGTTTACCCCCCAGCAAGCTGGGTACTCATTTTACCGACCTCGGAAGGATGGAAGGCTGAGTCAACCTTGAGCCGGCTGCTGGGATGGAACTCCCAGCCTCATGGGCAGAGCTTTCAGACTGCATGACTGCTGCCTTACCACTCTGCGCCACAAGAGGCTTATACGTCACTGAAATCCCTCCTCTCCTCAAACTCAGCCCATTTCAGGCTCCAGCCCCCATATCTCCAAGTGTTTCCCAATGTGGAGCTAGCAACCTTTCTGTTACGCTCTCTCCAAAACAGTAAGTACCAGAATTCTGTGGCTCCTAACGGCTTTTCTTGTGCACAGATATGAAGTTCCAACACAGAATAGCAATGTACTGGCAACTGGGGAGGGACAAGAATTATATCTGTGGGGCACTGAGATCACAAGGATAGTGAAAATCACTCCTGCTAGTAAGGATTATAGACACCAGAACATAAACAAACACATTAATTAGGCTTCAGGTTTTCATAGAAGAATTAACACTAAATCTCAAAATCAGGGGACAGGTTGAATCTAAATGTACTCTTTTGCCAGAATAACAGTACTTATTGTTGGCAAAGTTTAAGTATACAAAGAGGTATACAGCACCAAGCTGCTTGAAGAATAAAATAGTTTTATTTGGAAGAGAAACAATTTTGTAAAAAGAGAGAGAGACCTAACTAACTGTTCTGTTCTGCATTCATTCTTCTGTTCTGGAGGCAAGCAGGGAGGATGTGTGCACAAAAGAGCAGGAAATCTCTAGCTGAGCCAATCAGAATACAAGAGAAAAAAGTATTTGAAAAATGACAGGAAGTTCTTGATCTTGTTGTTGTTAGGTGCGAAGTCGTGTCCGACCCATCGCGACCCCATGGACAATGATCCTCCAGGTTCTTGATCTAAATATGCTAAATATACTCTGGTGCCCCTTGTGATATTCTTCATAAGCTGTTGAATCATACATGCTACAGATCTTGCTTTTTCCAACACTTAAGACAATGGAATAGTACTTTCATTGACAGAAGAGAGGCATAACTTTTGGCAATTCCTCCTTCTCCATGCAGATATTCATGTCACTGCCTTAACTCCCAGGATCAGAATTTCACAGGCTCAGTGGTCTGCAGTGCTAGTGAGAGGCAGGAAAGTCATGTTCCTCAAGCTTAACCTTGTTCATAATATTGTTCATAAAACTTTCATGCTTATTGCTCTAGACTCTGTGCTTAATTCAGGATGAAGTACTGGGCCCAATGACAGGAAACCCATGAATATATATCGAGTGAGTGTGGATAGACATTTGGCCATGGACAGAACAAAGTCACTATCCCTTCTTCCCAAACAAGTAGTAGAAATCTGAGTAATACGTGTACTGGAGGGAAGACATGCAAAATAATCTTTTGCCAGTTTGCTGTTAGAGCATCAAATTACACTTGCCTCTAGAAAACTGGAACTAGAATATGACCTGTTCCATCTGATGGTCTTAGATATCTGCGAACTAAGTTTGATGAACCAGTCAGAGAAGATAAGCAGCAGAACATCCGAAAGAAGTTCCTGACAGTTAGAGCAGTTCCTCAGTGGAACAGGCTTCCTCAGGAGGTGGTAAGTTCTCCTTTTTGGAAGTTTTAAAGCAGAGGCTAGATAGCAATCTGACAAAAATGCTGGTTCTGTAAACGTAGGCAGATTGTATGTGGGTGAGCAGAAGGGATTGAGTTTTGTGGTCTATTCTTGCATGCACAGGGAAATGCCAATTGACACTTTGGAATCAGGAGGTGAATTTCTTCCAGGCCAGAGTGGCCAGGGATTCTAGGGAGCGTTTGGGAGGGGGTCCATCTGGGCATGGAATTGGGTCACTGTGGACAGTTGTGAGCTTTCTGTATTCTGCAGGGGGTTGGACTAGATGATCCTGGAGGTACCTTCAAACACCATGATTCTATGATTGATAGCAAGGAATGGGGTGAGAGGCTTATCTCCCCTCACCTACAAAATACTTTTCATGTGGACAGTAGACCAATTTTACTCTTTTACTGTACATATTAAAGGGACAGTAACAGGAATGTATATAGCTCCCCCATTACATTTAGTTTGGCCCTTGGGATAAAACAAGGAGAAGTCTACATAGTGCATGACATTAATGTCCAAGGGAACTGATTACTAAATAAAAAGTGAATAGGTTTAAACAGGCCTACAGCATGCTTCAAAGTCTCTGAAGGAGGGACCCTTGGGATATTAAAATGCAAGGAAATCCCCTGAAAATTAGATAATTTTCTTATTGGTGATGCCAAATAACAATAATCAACTAGAAACTCCACAGGGTACCAAATCTAAGGTGGGAAAATGCTACTGTGCCTTCCAAAACAAGTCCCTAGCCTTAACTGCTAAGTGCTTTGAGGGCCCCAGAGCAGACATGGATAATCATTAAACCAGAATGGAGTCCTAAACTCATCTTGGCCTTTGGTGCACACAAGCAATTCATTCTCAACATAAATTTTAAGTAACTCTCAATAGTTTAAGAATCTTCCATTAGCCTGAAACATAAGAACTAAAGTCTGTGCATGTAGTGATTATACTCCAGAGTGTTATCTCAGAATTTTTACCCTTGATTTCCCCTCACTTTCCCCCCTCTATTTTGAATAAAATATTTTGTTAATTTGGAATACAAAAACTTCTTAAGTCCCATTTAAGTTAAAGGGAATTCCTATTCCTTTCCTCAGGTTCTTGGGCTGAGCAAACAGCCAAAATATTATACTGTGACAGAGTAGGACAGCCAGAGTTTTTCAGGAAAGAAGAAAACAGGCAACTAAGGTGGCTCAGTCACAAAAGGGAAAGAAAAGCGGAGGGCAAATCTTGTCTCTGAGGGAGCGAAGTGGACAGAGTATCATAACATCTAAAAATGTTTCCACTATTAGTTTAAACACAGATATCAGTTGGGTCACCTTCAAGAATCAGCATGTTCAGTTCAGACACCTGTGCAATATGAGGTCAAAGGTAAACATTCTTCCTAAGCTAAGCATCTAACCATGCCTCTTGTAAGCTCCTGATCTCTTCCCTGAGATCTCATGCAATCAGTCCGCATTTGCTAATGATGCATTAAGAGTACATTATGAGCAGAGTATGCCTTAAGCACACACTGCATCTTGGGGAGGGGAAATAACAAGAGATAGGGCAATTAGCCCACTTAAATCATTACCACATTCTAGTTCATTATTCCAGCCTCAGTGTAAAAGTTAAGACTGCTGTCCCTTTCCTACCCTATACCATGGACTACAGCTATCTATAATTACATACTTTGTCCCTGTACTGCATATAGAGTTTAAAAAATACCAAATACCTATTGTGTTTCATTTTAAAAGGTACACAGTATAGGTCTGCAATATGTGAAAGGATACTAAAAGATCTCATGTCTTTTAAACATCTATGAGATCAGCATAGGAAATGCTGAAGTGCGGTGATCAAATTGCTTTGGTCACTCTACTGCATGATTCTTGTCTCTAGAGTCTTGGGTTCATATTGGTCTTACTGTTTAAGCAGCATAACTGAATTTCCATGGAACACTTGTTGTTACTTCCCATAATGACAGCAACTTTAATGCATATTTTCAAGAAATGAAGAAAAATACTTTAATCACAGATTTAATGCAACACAAACTTTTGTAGACTAAAGCATAACTCTGTTACACTGATGAAGAGGGTTCTTGTCCACACGTTCTTCTGCTAAAATAAAGCTTTCAAATGCCACAAGATTCTGATATTTCCTGCCACAAAGTAATATGGCAGCCTCTGAAGAACCATTTTCATTATGCTGTATGTTAATGTATGCTCTCAAACTACCTCTAAGTATGAACTGATTACTTCCATTCGATGATACTGTATCTGAGGAAGTGTGCATACTCACAAAAGCTCATACCTCAAATAAAACTTTGTTGGTCTTAAAGGTGCCACTGAACTCTAAATTTGTTTTGAGGAACTGTGTTTTTTTACTGCAGTGAAACAGAAAGAGACCCAACAGTGCTGGATCTGTTTAGCTGACTACAAACAAAAGTAAAACGGGTCAAGAATACATTACAGTACAGCCAAGGAGCTGACACAACAGCGAGATGGGCAATAATTAATTAAATTATTTTATAAATTGCACAGTAAAAAAAAATTCTGCAGTCCTAAGAGAATGTACTCAAAATGTTGTCCCATACATTTTTAGTTCCAGATTACTTGACCAGCACAGGGGGGAGGGGAAAATATCAATAGTGCAAAGAAACTCAGTACTTGCAACCAAAGCAAAATGAAGGCTGTTTTATGGTTTTATCTAGTGGTCATCTGAAATGGAGCTAGGAACGTTTTTTTCCCTTCCCCATCTAAAGGCCCATCCTATAATTTAAAGACAGAATCAGCTCTGTCTTACAGCCTATCTGATTCAAAATCCTATATTCAGATGCAACACATTTTACTGTTCCCTCTGTTCAGCATCAGAAATAGTATGGAGAGACACACATCACATTTCAGGCTTCTGTAGCTTTTTGTTCCAGTGGAGGAAGTAATGACATCACTCTTAATCACTGTACAAGTATATCTTGTTTCTATATTCTTCCCTTCCTTACATTCAAGTTTGAGCAATATAATATAAAATATTTAAGTTGTCTTTGAAAAATGTCTCAAAACTAATGTTGGTTTGGATGTTTCTGCACTGAATATTTATCCCAGTGTATGAGCTCCAGAGAACTCAAAATCTTGCTCGTTTTATGATTGATCTGAAAAACAGGTATTACATGATATGAAAAAAAAATGTATTTTTGCTGTGGAGGGTATAATGAGCATTTAAACAGAGTTTTCCCCCCTTCTTTTTCTGGGCTGAAACCAGGCAAGGGCCAGGGAATACAGTCACTTGTGCACCTTCACGCAAATGCTAATAGGTCTAGCCAGAGGCAATGGGTGACTCAAGCTCTCCTCCTCCTCCAAGCAGGGAACAGAGATTTGGAGGCTATGCTAGATAGCCTCCAGGAATGAATTCCTGGAGATTCCCAGGAAGTAACTCTTTGGCCCATCTTGCCCTTGGCAGCAGGTGGCAAAGCGAAGATGATAAAACCCCTGATAACAAGGAGGAGGTCTCTTTGGAATAGAGATCAGCCCTGTCTGCTCCTTAGAAGGCCAGATACTGAAGACGAAACTGAAATACTTTGGCCACCTCATGAGAAGGAAGGACTCCCTGGAGAAGAGCGATTGAGGGCAAAAGAAGAAGGGGACGGCAGAGAACGAGGTGGCTGGATGGAGTCACTGAAGCAGCTGGTGCGAACTTAAATGGACTCCGGGGAATGGTAGAGGACAGGAAGGCCTGGAAGATCATTGTCCATGGGGTCGTGATGGGTCGGATATGACTTCGCACCTAACAACAACAACATCAGAGCAACAGAGATCTCATAACTGAGATCTGAGTCGAGCAGCCATTGGGTACATGGTTACTTGTCAAACTAAAGAAAGCTTCAAGGTAATGGAGCCTGTGTCGATATCTACACATTCTTAAATTAAGGAGCCTCTCCTATTTTTTAACATCTGGTAGGGCATGTAAAGGAAAAGGAGAGAGGATTTGTATTTTGCCAAATTTCTTTTGTTTTTTTGATGCTAAGAATATGTTTGTAAACATTTTCATTTTAATAAATGCTTTATAACTTTGGGTGCTGTTCGTGCTTCTCTAGTTTATACCACACAGACCTCCACCATCTTGTACACACTATTGTAAAGGGGAGCCCCAAGATAGGCAGGGAGGCTGGCTTTTGGTAAGCAGCTATTCCTCCGGGGGGAGAGGGCACCAGGCAGTAAATTGCCCCAGTGGTGGCCAAGAGCTAGGAAGCAGGAGACACAGACACAAGGTCTCAGAATTGTAAAGGGAAGCTGGGAGTTCTGACCCTCTCAGTGGGCAACTATGTATAAATGTCATTGGTGGCAGTGGTTACCCTAAAGAGAGAGGAAGATGCCTCTCCAGAAGTTGGGGACCCCTTAGAGTAGGAAGAGTAGAATAGGGCTCGCAGGCTTGGGAAAGCCTGTTTTGCTACACACAACTTAGATTTTTACAATTGGATCAAAATGTGGCAGTGAGAGTCCTTATTCCCAATATATAAACCCACTACTGTGTGAACTTCATTGGTTGCCAGTTATAACATAAGCATATAACAGGCCTGCTGAATTAGCACAGTAGACCATCTGTGTAGTCTAAAATTCTGACTCTCCCTTTTACAGCCATCTATGCTCATGGGCATCATCATTGCCTCATCTGACAGTGAATTCCACAATTACTTGACAAATATTTCCTTTTGTCTATCTTGGACCTATTTCCCAACAATTTGATTGGGTGAACCCCAAGCTCTAGACTTGCAGGAGGAGAAAACCCTGTATCCGCTTTCTCCATCCCATGCATAATTTTATACATCTCTGTCATATCTCCTTTTAGTCCTCTTTTTTCAAAACTTAAAATTCCCCAACATTCCAGCCTTCCTTTATAGGAAATGTAACAAACCTTTGATCATCTTCTATACTTGTTCAAACTTAGAAATATCTTTTTCAGCATGCCGTGACCTGAACTGTAAACAGTATTCCAATGATGCCAACCATTTCTTTACACAAGCTCATTAAAATATTTGCCATTTTATTCTGTTTATTTTCTAGTATTCCTAACAGAGAGAGAAAGCCACAGGCACGCATATCATAAAGCCCTTGGGATGAAAATGGCCCTGTCTCTGGTTATTTGCACTCCCGCATGGAAAATGCCAGGCACACTGTTTGTATCCTATTGCTGCATCATTTGAGGCTCTCTCAGGCCTGTCAAAAGGGGTGGGAGAACAACTGCCTTTTAGTCTCTATTGCTTCTCCTCATCCTGGACTAGTTCCAGTTTTTCCAAGCTATGGTGGCTGGGCAGCCAACTTCTGAGAGAATTAATCTGTGTTTCTTCGGTCTCACACCTAAGATGTTACCTCTACACCTATGATTTCCCCCACACACACATACACAGACAATAGATACCCAATAGACACTAGGGATGGGTATGAACTGGCTGATGAACTAAAGTTCATCATTAATTTTGACTAGTTCGTGAAGTGATATTTATGAACTGAAGAACTATCACAAAGTTCCATGAATTTTGGTGCTGTTCATGGCAGTTGATGATCTTCACAAAAAACAACAGAGAGGTGATGCACTTTCTGCGACTCAGCTGTTCAGTTTAAATAGATCAGAGCAGAAAACAGGGGTTTAAACTTTAAATGGCTCACAAGAGCCATATAGACAGGGTTAATTCATGAGCCAACCTGCAGAGTCATGGCAACATCTCCATCCCTAAGATTTGAGCCAGAGAGGTGACACAAAGCAAATTTAAATGGGTATCACTTCACTAAAATCAGAGCAAGTTCAAAATATTTGCGTGAATTGTCTCTGCCAAATCCATAAAGGAGGTATAGTATTAATATAGAGCTAGGGTTCAAGTCTGAATCACAATGATAATGATGATGACAATACTTAACATCCATACAGTGTTTTCAATTTTCAGAATACTATGTATACACTATCATGATGTAATCCTTGAGGTGGGGATGTGGGTCTATAGTACAGCATCTGCTTTCCATACAGTAGGTCCAGGTCCAGTTAACAAGATCAGATAATAGGCAACATGATCCGAGAGAGAGTTGCCAGTCAGAGTACATGAATCTGACTTCAGTAGACCAATTATCTATGAGTATAAGGCAGCTTTCATGTGCTCATGTGTGTAGCCTTACAATAGTCCTGTAGTGTAAAGTAAGCATGCATTTTTATTTCTATGTTAAGGCTGAGAATAAGTTAACCTAGATTTGACTTGAGGACTTTGTGGATCACGACTCATTCTTTTAGCCATTTTTCTGCACCAGGTCACCATGCACCAGGTCTTCAGTTTCAAACTGGTCTGTGAGGGAAATGGTTTTCAGTTATACTCTTATTCTATCGCATCCCTTTGGATGGCAGTGCACAATATTCTGTCACATTTACATCCAATTCCTTCTTCCAAGAATATCAGGGGGGGGCTTACATAGTTCTCCCCTCCTCTATTTTATCCTTACAGCAACACTGTGAGGTAGATTTGGTTGAGAGAGAAAGAGAGTTAAGTAGCCAAAGGACATTCAGTAAACCTTATGGCTGAATAAGGATTTCAATTTGTCCATCCCTAATCCTAGTCTAATATGCTAGCCATTACAAACCTCTTCCTGACTCAGGAGGTAAATATAATCCAGGATGGGGGAGAAATGGGTACAACAGTAGCCCCATCCTTGAATTGTATGCAATCATTTCTGCACAATTAATTACCACAGATTTTGGGAATGAGACAATGGAAGGAAATTTCTGGGGTTTTTTTAAACAGACTTTTCAGATAATCTTCAAGATATTTCTTTTGTATATAGTACTGAGCTCATAAAAGTCACTGATCACTTTTAAAGGTTTTCCCTTTAAAACGTAAATTTTAAAATTTTAATGTAATTTGTTTAAGGCTGTGATTCTTTGAGAATCAGGCTAAATATTTCATAGAATCATCACTGGAATGTTGGAACAGCAAGAGAAGCTTCCCCCCTTAATTAGAAGGTTAATACTTTCATCTGCAAGGAGCACAGAAATCCAGGGATTCTTAGAGTGGCATCTCTGACATCTTGCTGAGTTTCTCTTCTTGAGTCTCCATCAAGCAGATATTCCTTCACATGGATATATGTACAAGTAGAAACTGTTGCTATGTCAACACTAACAGCTTGGGAGAAGGGAGGGGCATCAGATGTGGCCCAAATTAGCAACGTCCCTTTCTAAGCTACAGTGGAGGTATTTACTTCTCAGATGGCTGAAATAAAGCAACAAACCTTTAATTAGCCTCATGAAAATCTACAACCCTTTCTGCAATACTTCACTGCATCTGTGCTGTAAACCAAACAGATACATGGGGGGGGGGGGGGAGAGAGAGAAGGTAAGCTTTGGAATCATGGAGGAGTGATAGGATTGCCGACAAAAAACAATGGATTCCCCATGAGCAGGGTAAAAAGCCTAATATGAAAGCATCTGGATACAGACATTTCACTCTCACCCTGAGTAGAAAATTGAAACAGCTTCACTTTTACGTAGCAGTCATCATGCCAGTGTTCTGCTATAAAACTCAGTGGAAAGAGCAGGGGCATATTCTTAAATACATATATAAAAGCTGGGGTCAAGCTGTGGCTTGGCAATGCTTGTCCACCAGCATTTTAAGACCCGAGTCAATTGTTCACACTTCACGCATTTGCTTTTGGAAACACCAGTGTACTTTCAGCAAACATGATTGCTAAGTAAAGTGTGGAGTTGCTCTCAGAGGGGATTATAGCATCTAAACAAAATCTAGTCTCTCAAGCTGTGCAAACATTGCTAATGGGCAAGGAACAGCAAAACTAGTGCCAAAGCAAACAAGTGAACAGAACAGAAATTAACTTGGGAAAAACCTCGGAAAGTGATGTACTTTGCAGAAGCATGCCAGGACGTACTTCAATGCACTCATGCCGGAATCCAGGAGCCATCCATTTTAACTAGTATAGGCAAACATACTAGTTTGTACATCCTCAGAAGGTGCACAGTTTCCTTCCCCCGCCTATCTCCAGAAAGATCATGACATCACAGAACCCATGTGGAAGAATGGGAAGCTATACCAAAGAGGAGGAAGTGGTAAAATCACTCCTTCTTTCCTTTTCTGTCACTGAAACTGCACTAACACAAGATGCAGGAAAGGCATTTTCATTCCTTTCTGTCTCCTCACTTTAGCCTCACAAGCTTATTTCTCCAAGAAGAAGAAGAAGAGTTGGTTCTTATATGCCACTTTTCCCTACCCAAAAAAGGCTCAAAGCGGCTTACAGTCGCCTTCCCTTTCCTCGCCCCATAACAGACACCCTGTGAGGTGGGTGAGGCTGAGAGAGCGTTGATATCACTGCTGGGTCAGAACAGTTTTATCAGTGCCGTGGCAAGCCCAAGGTCACCCAGCTGGTTGCATGTGGGGGAGCACAGAATTGAACCCGGCATGCCAGATTAGCACACTCCTAACCACTACACCAAACTGGCTCTCCAAGCAGGCCTAAGGACAGTAATGCCAGCCTCCAGATGGGGCCTGGGAATCCCCCAGAGTTACAGCTTATCTCCAGATTGGGAAGCAAGTTTCTTCCAGGCCAGTCTGTCCAGGGCTTCTAGTTGGGGGAGGGGGGCTTCATCTGGGCATGGGACTGTGGTTACTGTGAGGTCAGCAGGTAGTTTTAAATTTCCTGTATTCTGCAGGGGGTTGGAGTAGGACCCTGGAAGTCCTTTCCAACTCTATGATTCTATTCTATACAGAGATCAGTTCCCCTGGAGAAAATGGAGGGTGGACTCTATGGTATTATACCCCACA
This sequence comes from Paroedura picta, assembly GCF_049243985.1. Lineage (NCBI taxonomy): Eukaryota > Metazoa > Chordata > Lepidosauria > Squamata > Gekkonidae > Paroedura > Paroedura picta. The sequence goes on along the minus strand of NC_135370.1, from coordinate 87,076,809 downwards.
GAGGTTCTTGTCTTACCCCAAGCTCCATCCCCATATTTCCAGGAGATCCTTAGCCTGGATCTGGCAACTCTACCTCTGGAGTAATCCTTCCAGAGTCTGGAAGGAACTGCTGGAAGATCAGTATCCTATGGTTTTATGTCCTAGGAAAGAAGGTTCTGGATTTTTTTGTGTGTGGTTGTCTTGGGGAACATTAAAGAAGTCATATATATTTGATGCCTTGTTTAATCCTGCTATATGTGCCAACAGTTCAGATGTTAGAACATTATTTTATTCTCTGCCTCAGCTTATCTATCTTTTATCTGACCAGGTTGATGATGTAACATATAAAACCGCCCTATTTGCCTTGGCTGCAAGGAAAATAAGGGCCAATGTTACAACCACTAAGGCAGCCTCTTAACACTCTTGCACTTTGTATGCTGTTTCAGTTTTTTGGTCTTAAATTTTATATTTTTATACAGTTCCTTTTATTCTATTTTACTGTTTGTAAATTTGTATTTTATATTTTGTAAAGGCCTATGGCTATATACAAATAAATGTATCTTATCTTATCTTATAGAGATAAAGCTTTCTTAAAATGGGGGAAACAGACTGAGGTTGCTATCTGATTCAATAACTTTGATCAGGAGTAGAAGTTCTTGGCTACAAAACCCCAAAACTGAAATTGTTTATTGTCACAGATTCCCAAATTAATATGGGAGAGGGACACAACATGTTTTGGGGAAACTAGTGTCAGTGGTTAATAGAGTGGCCTATGGAATTTGAAATCATCACCTCACTACTCCAGCCCCAGAATGTGGCTACCCCTTTCTGGAAAATATCCATATCAAAAGATGGATGTCGAGTTTGAGTTCTAGTTGGATCAGAATCCTCATACATCCAGAAGTAAGGGATTATCTGGAGACATGAATAACACAAAGAGGTACAGAAAAGCTCTGTTGGAAGCTGAAGAAGAGCACAAAGACAAGCCCAGAATTGTTGGGAGATACTGCTGTCTTAACCAGAATTCAGAGACAAAAGTGAACAAAGTGTTTGGCCTCCCTTCCCATAAGAAAAGTTCCCCACTGCTGCAGTAAGGAAGCAAGTGTGTCATCTTCCTGCATAAGCTTTATTATGCACTATTCAGTAGCTCTCAGTAATGCTACCCTGGTTCTTCCAGTACTTACACATTCCTTACTAGACCACCAACCACTTAACTGTTCTATCCAGCAAACAGAAGAATCGGCCTCTTTCTTGCTGAACTGACTGACCAAACAGAACCATCACTTCTTTAGCTATAAGTATGACTACTGCCAAGCAGAATGAAATTCTGCTGAAAGCATTCACTTTGAGAAGATTGACATAGTGTAAAACAAAGAAAGATATTTTTTCTAGTGACAGGACATTTAAAAAATATTATTTTATTGCTATAAAGTTGCAGTTGACTTATGGTGATGCTATATGGTTTTCAAGACAAGAGATATTTGGCAGGTTTGCCATTCCCTGACTCTGCATCATGGCCCTGGTATTCCTTGAAGGTCTCCCATCCAAATACTATCTAGATACTAATCTGCTTAGCTTCTGAGGTCTGATGAGTGTGGTTAGCCTGGACTAACCAAGTGGGGGGAGGGAAGAAAAACAAGAGGTACAAAAGTTCAGATCAACAAAGACTACAGGAAAGTGCTGGGATATAATTTGCATTTCATCAAGAGCATGCTAATTGCTAGGGATTGAAACGCAATGGCACATGTTGGGCAATTTATAACATTACTTTTTACTAATACTTATTTTGCTTTTACTAACAATACCCTCTATGAATTCCCTCATCTATTGTGTTCAACATATTTATAAATGACTAGCAAGAAAGCCTGTTGTACCACAGAATACAATGGATGCTAGCCACCTAGCCCCTGCCCACCACAGGCAGGCCAGCCAAGGCCTGGAGAGAGCTCGGCAGGTGTTTAGCGGGGAGGGGAGTGGGAAGTGGTGGTGGAGAAGCAGCTTGTGCCACTGCCGCCACCCAAGGGCTGGTGAGCCCTTATAGGGCTCGGTAGGCTTCTGATAGGGAGGGGGGTTGAGTAGTGGCGGCAGGGAGTTGGGTCCTGCCACCACTGCCGGCCAAGGCTCGGCCAAGCCCTCAGAGGGCTTGGGGGGTTCTACCAGGCATGGGGGTGCGCACTGGTATCAGGGAAGCAACTCCTGGTGCCGGTGATGGACAAGGGCTGCTGAAGCCCCCAGAGGGCTTGGTAGGCTTTTTTGGGGCAGGGGAGTGGGAAGTGTAGGTAGTCGGCTCCTACCACCACAAAAGGGACACTGAAGGGCCTAGAGGGCTCGGTAGGGTTCTTACAGGACAGGGGTGAGAAGTAGCAGCGGGGAGCTGGCACCTCCCGCCGCTGGCTGCAAAAGGGATTGCAAGCCCTACGGAGGCCACGCAGGCCATTTTGGAGCACATCACTGGAGGGCAGATTGGCCCTCCTCCCATGGCTGTGAGCAGCTCCAGCCCCCTGGATCCCCAGAGGCAGCAGCCAGCAGCCCAGGGACCTCCAGCCCGTAAGGGCCACATCTGGCCCTGGCTTCCGGCGATGGACTTCTGAGCGGGCAGGGACTCTGACCAAGTGGAAACAGTTTGAGGAGACAGTCATGTGTGGGACACGTTTACTGACTGGGTGGCCACTGGGTGGACTGCCAATCAGGCTGGAGGAGGACACAGGCAGGAGCCATATAGGCGACCTGATTGGCTTATACATGTTTACGCCAAACTCCTCCCAGGACCTCTTAGCAATTTTATTTATATGCTCATGGCTATAGATTTGGATGAAGGAATAGAGGGGTCCTTATTAAATTTGTGGATGACACTAAACTGGGAATGGTAGCAAACACACCAGAAGACAGAATTGGAATACAAGATGATCTTGACAGGCTAGAAACTGTGCTAAAATAGATAAAATTAATTTCAATGGTGATAAATGTAAAATTCTTCATTTAGGTAGGAAAAGTCAAATACATCACTATAGGATGGATGAAATTTGTATTGGCAGTAGTATGTGTGAAAAGGATCTGGGGGTCTTAGTAGACCAGTGACTGAACATGAGTCAGCAGTGTGACTCAGTAGCTAAAAACACAAATGGGATTTTAGGCTGCATTAAAATAACTATAGTGTCCATATCACATGAGGTAATGTTACTGCTTTACTTAGCTCTGGTAAGACCTCACTTGGCGTTCTTTGTTCAGTTTTGGGCACCACAACTGAAAAAAGATGTAGAGGAACTGGAGCATGTCCAGAGGAGGGCCACAAAGATGGTGAGGGGTTTGGAGACCAAGTTGCATAAGGAAAAGTTGAGGGACTTTGGCATGTTTAGATTGGAGAGAAGATGACTAAGAGGTGATATGATAAACCATCTTCAAATACTTGAAGGGCTGTCATGTAGAAGATGGAGCAGAGTTGTTTTCTGTTGTCACAGGCGGTTGGACTAGAACCAATTAGTTGAAATTAATTCAAAAGAATTTTCTGCTAAACATCGGGAAGAAGTTCCTCAAAGAATGGTTCCTCAGTGGAACAGGCTTCCTCAGGAGGTGGTGGGTTCTTCTTCTTTGGAAGTTTTTAAGCAGAGGCTAGATAAGTTATCTGACAGAAATGCTGATTTTATTAACTTAGGCAGATTGTGAGTGGGTGGGCAGGAAGGGATTTGCCAGTGTTTGTCTCTTGTGACCCTTCCTTGCATACCCAGGAATTGCTGATTGCTACTGTGGGATGATAGCTGAATTCCCTCCAGGCCAGGCTGGATTGTGGAGATTTTTGGTGGGGGGATCACTTGGGCATGACATTGGGTCACTATTGGTAGGCAGGTAGTTGTGAGTGTCCTGCATAGTGCAGGGGGTTGGACTAGATGTCCCCAGAGGTCTGTTCCAACTCTGTGATTCTATGATCTAAAAATGAGAGGATAAGAAGGCAATGCTGTAATTGTTCTATGAAACAAGATGCAGCTTTCTTGATTATATTTTATATATAATTGAGTCTCTGGAGAAGGGTGAGGTTATAAATGGGGGGGAAATTAAATCAATATTAGTCTTACCTGATTTTTATTGTGCATACACATTCATATAATAACCATTGTTACCATATGCATCATTCGCCAGCTTCCCTGGGTATATTCTGCATAGGGCTTTTTACCCACTCCCAGATCAACTAAATCCCCGCAATTTATTCTGAATTCGATTTCCATTTTAATTTGGGGCATTTTAAATTTTCCCTCTGCAACATGCATGATTGATTCATGGTGACCCTGTCATTCTCCTGTGATATCCTGGAGTGGATATAAGCCTTGATATTTCAAAAACTGCCATGAGTAAATGTGCAGATTTTTGCTTTTTTCAAATTAACTCAGTGCCTCGAAGCAAAGCAGTCTTCCCTGACTGGCCAGGGTGTCAGTTCAATGACTTCCTGGTTTCTGGTTGCAAGGCTGCCCTTAAAGTGACTGCTCTCCAGAAGCCATAACTTCTCTCAGCAGAGATTTGCCTCTTGTTATTTCCCCCTCCTCTGCTGTCTCCAATCCTTTCCCCCTCCGTCATTCAAGAAAACAGTTACATGTGTGCCTGTTTCTACCATAAGATAGGCATCTGGCAGAATCAGTCTAGGTGGATTCCAAAAATAACTAAGTCGCATTACTGAAAATGTTATACATTGAAATGTTCAGACATTAAACATGAGAAAGAAGCAAGAAAAATAAGACAATGTAATGATACCTTGTCTAATGTTCAAGATCGGGAAGAGAATATATACATTAGTCCCAGTCCACCATACAGAATAGCACTTTATTCATATTGATTTCGATAGGTTTAAATAATTGGGAATGGAAGTAAATGGGGGGGGGAGGGTAATAAACCTGAGACAGGCTGACACAGATCTAGTGAAAGTTAGCTACAAAATATGTAATAATATTATTACAAAATAATATTTCTCTATTCTCTAACATTTAATACATGGGCAAAAAAGACAGGTCACAGTCACTTCCCAGGGGTCTGCATGTCTTCCTTCCTACACAGTACAATGCATGTAGTAATGAGGGTTTTTTATAGCTTAAATTATTTCTTCTGCAACAGAATAAAGAATGGTATTTACTGAGTCCCTGTGACCTCTGCTTATTGATCCCGCAGGTTGAACAAACATTCTAGCATGAAAGACCCACAAATCAATGGTTTGGTTTCACAACTACTGCAATAAATGGTTCCCTAAGTTGTGATACAAATCACAGCCAAATAAAGTACAGATGCCTAAACAAGTCTAGACAGAAATTACAGTTATTTTAACCAATACCTGTTCTGGACAAGGAGGCAAATAAGTTCAAACAAGTGCAAAATTTCCACTATTTTATTCATTTACTAAATTTGTAGCCCACCTTTCTAGCTAAGATGCAAAATGTAAAGTAATAACAGTTCATACAAAAAAGACATCTAATAAGCACAGACACAATCTGTAAAATACAATATAATGAGCAATTAACAAAATCTGAACATAGCATATTTGGCATGATACAGAATGTAAATAGAGTGAAGGAAAATGGTATTACATCAGGAACAAGAAAAAGAAACAAGAGGGTAAAATGTGCAGCAAATTGACAATACATCCTATATATATTTGCTTAATTTATATTTATATTTATTTCCTTTTATAAGGCACCTTCCTGAACTAGGTTGTTATAATATAGCTGTATTACCTTTATAGAAAAGCTCACCTATATAGCTCCATTGTACATAAGTGTGTAAAATGACAGAAGCATGGCATCCCTCTTGACTTTAACAGGCAAAGCTATTCCACAAGGCAGGAGCCACACAGAGAAAGCATGTATATGGGGAATAGTTGACCTTGCCTGTTAGTAGGGTGACATCACAGAAGGTCTCAACAGATGAGTGAAGCTGTCATGACAGAACATAACAGGAAAGGCGGTCCTATAGATATGAGGGTCCAAGGTCATACTGTATGTGATTGTCAGTACCTTGAACTGAATGTGGTAGCTGATGGGAAGCCAAGGGAGTGACTATAAAATGGGTGTAATGTACAAGTCATAGCTAGTGCCTGACGTTAACCAAACTGAGGCTTCTATACTAAACAGAGTCAACATATTGACTTCAAGGGCAGACCCACATAGAAGAGATTATAGTAGTTTGATCTTGATGCTACTACAGCATGGATCAAGGTGGCTACACTGACTGAGTCAGTCCCACTGAAAATCTATACCATTATGTGATACAAAATGCTATCCTTCATGCTTAGAATGTGCCCTTTTAAAGTTTCACTACATCCATCACATGCTAAATTCCTTTTTATCCTTCTTTAAGCTCAGCTCCACTTCAAATGTAAAAGTCCCATTGTGTATAACTGGTCATGGTTCAAAAAGGGAATTGGGAAGACATTTCAAACCGCCAGAAGTGACCCAATACATTCACACATGATCTGTTTTCCTACTCTCTGTGTTTATAAATCTAGATGTCAATTTTCTAGTAGTGAGATACTGTCTTCAGGATGAGTGGTCCAAGCCTCATTGCTTGAATGCATGGCCTATATGATATTGCAGAGTCAAACAAATTTAAAAGAAATGTATAGTAGGTACATATCTGATGTATATACTCATGAAAGATTATGCTTAAAGATGTCATATTAGTCCAGGCTTTCTCAACAGGGTTTTTATGAAACAATGGAGTTTCTCAGTGGCTCAGAAGGGTTTTGCACACTGGGTGGGAATTAATAAATTTTTATACATTTATTTTTAAAAAATTAATGATTGGGTGATATGACCATATATGGTTATGTTGACTTCCCCTCCCCTCCCAAAATGACCAATGATGGACCCGGAGGGAGTAGAAAGGGCCTCAGCCATAAACATTCCTGCTGGCCAAGGCTCACTGTACATGATAGCCATTGGAGGTAAGTACTCTCATTTTTATGTCACTGTGTTGGGAGGGGGGTGACAGGAGGTGACAGAGTGGCAGATGCCTGCTCCAGCCCTGTTCCCAGCCCAGCAGACCGAATGTGCTGTCACATCCAGTGGCAGTGCCTGGGTGATGTCACTTCTAATGACATATGAAGAAAGGTTGGGGGAGCTTGGTCTGTTTAGCCTAGAGAGGAGACGACTGAGAGGGGATCTAATAACCATCTTCAAGTATTTAAAAGGCTGCCATATAGAGGATGGAGCAGAGTTGTTCTCTCTTGCCCCAGAGGGACAGACCAGAACAAATGGGATGAAATTAATTCAAAAGAAATTCCATCTAAACATCCGGAAGTAGTTTCTGACAGTTAGAGTGGTTTCTCAGTGGAACAGGCTTCCTCAGGAGATTCTCCATCTTTAGAGATTTTTAAACAGAGGCTGGATAGCCAACTGACAGAGAGGCTGATTCTGTGAAGGCAAAGGGGTGGCAGGTACAGTAGATGAACAATAGGTTGTGAGTGTCTTGCATAGTGCAGGGGGTTGGACTAGATGACCCATGAGGACCCTTCCAGCACTATTATACTATGACTAGTAAATAAGCCCGCTGTCCCCTAAATACAGCGGGTGCTAGCAAGGCTGGGGAGTTGTGCAGCACAGCTCTCTGGGGCCAGACCCTGGACCCAAGGCCGGGGGCGGAGCAACCTGTGAGGCGTCGTGAGTGAGAGATGGGGGCCTGCGGTTCGTGGCCTACCTGTACCTTCCGAAATGGATCCTCGTTCTGGCAGCTGCCAGTGCCGGTGGGTGGGCTGGAGGGCAGGAGGCAGCTGGCGAGGCGAGTCTGGAGCATGCGGTGGGGGCGGCAGCGCAGCGGCCATGCCCGGTGGCACGGGGTTGAACTCGGGGGCGCGAGGTTGAAGTGCGTTCTGGGGTCTCTGATTGCGGCAGGCTTGAGCAGGGCCGCGGGCACGGCTGGCAGACAATGCACCGCTGGGCGCTGGCAGCCGCGCATATCTGCAGGCAAGGTGTGTTGTGTGCAGGGCATGTGGCGGGCCGCAGCAACAGCAGCGTTTCTGGCGGCGGGGGCTTTTCTGGCGGCGGCGGGTGTCAGCGCGGGCCGCTCTCGGGTAGGGGGGCTGGCAGGGAGGTGTGACATTGTTGGTGGCAGCTGCGGCGGCTCTGCCGCCACAGCCGCGGCCGCTGGGCCCTCCTGTTCGTGCGGGCAGGCGGTGACCGGCCCTGTGGAGGGGAAGCAAGGGAATGGCGGGGGGTGGCCGTGTGCAAGCGAACTGGGAGGGGGCTTTGCGCCTCCTGATTCGTCGGTCCGGTGGCAAGGGACCAGACTGACAATCGGAGGGCCCAATCGGCAGGCGCTTCCAATTGTCAGTCTGGGGGAAGGGGCCTATCGGCACCCTTCCTCATCCTGGACAGGGCCCACCGATGGAGCCCTTATTGCTTTATTTTATCCGCTCCACTAGGAGCGGTTAAAGATTCTATGATTCTAATGACATGTGACTTCTGGTAGGGAGGTGTGGCCTGCTGACACCACTTCTGGAGTTTCTCAAAGCTTGAAGGGTGTTTCAGGAGTTTTTTAATGGTAAAAAGGTTGAGAAAGGCTGCGTTAGTAATTATGTTGCCACTTCTTGTTTTATTCTGCAACTATGAACATAACATCTGATCTTATTTTTTCCCTCCCTCATCAGGCCTCCACAAAGGTATACAATGCTATCAAGTTACTGTATTTTTGCACAAAGATCAATGCAAAAGAAATCAGTTTATCCTCTTTGGACAAGTGCAACATATAAAAATTGCCACATTCTACTGCACTATTTGACACAATTTTATATGCAAAACTCCCCAGGAAATTTAAATTCTTTCCCTTCTTCCATACTGATGCTATTTTATGGGACACCCTGCAGCTGGAAATTGAAAACAGAGCATTGAGGTGGAAAGACTACATGAAAATAGGAATTGTTTTGGTCTGATAATTAGCCAAAATTACTTTAGAATTTTCTGATACAAGCAGCAGTGATTTGCCATGCATGGTAGGCCGGGGTGTTATTTTATCTGGCAAAGCTTTCTAGGGCAGTCTCTGTTAAAATCTTTGGTCCTCTTGTTACCCCAAACCAACTCCACTTGCATATCCTCTTGAATTGCTAAACTCTCAGAATCTCATATCAGACTGAAAAATGGGGACTAGGCAGGCACCTCTCCTCTTGGGTCACTCACAGAACACAAACAAAAGCTTCAGGGTGGGTTACATGGTCAGGCCTGTCACTACATAGAACAAAAGAATATAAGAAACTGTAATTACATGGCAGACCACATGATTCACTGGACTACGCATTCTATAAAAGGAGCCATCCTGGAAATTTATGAGTACAGTGTCCTCAACACCTGACATATTGTATCCGAACACCTTTAAGTCCAAGAAAGATTTATTCAGGGTGTGAGCTTTCGAGTGCAAACACTCTTCGTCAGACTATGAACTGACTCTCTTCGTCAGACTATAGGCCATTCCGCACTCGTTCAAAATTGCACAATGGTTGCAAATTGAAATCGCTACTGTTTTGCTGTTATGCACAACGTCGTTGACAATCTGCAACACTCCTGAATCCGATCCGCAAAAAGCACTTCATTGGAGCGCTTTCAGGGAAATCCCCAAAAGTGAATTCACCCTCCAGAAAGCGCTACACTCTTGCAACCAATCTGCAACACTAGCGGGAAAGTTCTGTGCATTACCATTGTTGCGGTTTCTGCAAAGTCCCGCCCCCTAGCTCTCTCCTCTGATCTTCCGGCGAAGCGATTGCCATTTTGTTTTTCTCGGAGCGAGCGGAGATCAACGCACCGACGAGCCTTCGTTAACCCAGCGAGGCTTCCCTGGCTGCAGTCCCTCCCCAGAGCTGTTTTAAGTCACCAAGCACCAAGCAACACACAGCCACATTTGCTGGCTTATTTTCCCTTTATTTTTCACTCTATTTTCGGCTGAAAATCGCGCCCATGCATGGGGGGGAGGTGTTTTTTTTTCACTCGGGGGGAGCGTGGCAACAATGAAATGGCAGCTCATACACCACCTGCTAGCTAGATGGGTCTCTCCATTGCAACGAATTAACGCAGATTCGTTGCAACGTGTGTTTTTTTTTTTAAACAAAAACCTTCCTTAAAGGGAAAGGTGCTTTTTGGGAGCATGATAATGGCTGCCCATTGGCTGCTTGATGGCCAGGGGCAGGACAAAGCTCGGCAATATCGCTTCCTGGCTAGCGATTTTTGCTGAGACCAGAAACCTGTGGGAAACTATAGAAACGCAACTGGATTTCACTACAAAGACAGGTATGCATAATGACGAATTCCACTATTTAAAATGGCGTTTTTTTGTTCCGCAACCAATTTGCTACATAGATCCTGGTGCAGAATGGCCGTATGAACTGACTCTCTTCGTCAGACTAGGATTATCATTGGCTATACTTGGTTGAGACACAGTCTACTGATATAACAGAATTGATTTTTGCTATATATTCCCTGTCATGTTAGAAGATCATAGTCTGACGAAGGGTGCTTGCACTTGAAAGCTCATGCCCTGAATAAATCTTTGTTGGTCTTAAAGGTGCTACTGGACTCTGATGTTATTGTGCTACTTCAGACCAACATGGCTACCCATTTGAATCTATCCTCAAAAGACAGTTCGCAGAAGAGAACTGGGCTAGCATTTATCTAATTCTGATAAAAGTAGGGTTGCCAACTTCCATGTAGTGGCTGGAGATCTGGAATTCTTTTTATATGTATTTCCTCCTGTTACATGTAAATTTCCCTGAGCCAAAAGGAAGGGCGGTACAGAAATGCAATACAATAAATTACTACAGGTCTACAAATTAGTGGTCCCCAAACTTTTTCCGGCTGAGGACCGCCTCCGGGGGTGGGGGAGAGCTGCCAGCCCAGGCACCACGCATGAACGCAGAGTAGCCACACATGTGCGTTTTCGCCAGCAGGGGCCGCTTCATTCAGGGCCTGGCGAGCTTCTCGCTGTGGGGGGGGGGGGGAGAAGCAGGTGCGGCTGCCGGTGGCCTGGTGCCAAGGCGTTTGCAGCCTGGTACCGGGCCGCAGAACAGGGGTTGACAACCCGTGCTGCAAATAATAGAGATCACTCCTTCTGGATAAGATGGCTAATTTGGAAGGTGAACTGTATATAATTATACCTTCCTTTCCTTTCTACCTTGCTTTTCCCTCCCCTTCTCTAAGCTGTACTCCAAAATCTCCCAACTCAGAGCTGGTACCCCTACATAAAAGCCATTTATTCTCCTGACCTTCAGAAGAACCTAATTTACCTACTACCACTTAGTAATCTTCGATGCTGCAAAACTGAAGCATGTGTGAAAATAAAGGAGGGCAGTTTGAGCTGAAGTGGCATAAGAACACAAGAAATGAATGTCAATGAAATGAGAATGGAAAGGAAAACCTTACAAAGAAGTATGATGAGCATGCAGGTGTAGATGAAAGCCATGCAAGGGAGATACTGAAAGCAAGAGATTGCAGACACAGTAATTGTTATAAGAAAATGATTCCAGATGGGTATCTTTATTAATCTGTTGCAGAAAATAAAAAATAAATTGGAAGTCTTGTGGCACTTTAAGGAATGATCACATTTTAATTCAGTATAAACTTCCATGGACCACTTCCTCACACTCAGTAGGCGTTATGAAAAAGTCAATGGCATAGTCAAGGGGGGGCATGAAATGCAAGAAGTATAGGATGATGTGTAATTGGTTAAAATTCAGTGAAAAAATACAGACATCATTAACTAGGTATACTATGCTAGTTAACTCCTGTAGTGGCAGTTCTGGTTTTTTTAAGGTAGCCCGTATAATAAGGGGAAAAACCAAACCGAAATTCTAGTTCAATTGTGGATAGGGGAAACAGTGTGAAACTTCTTAATGCATTCCAATTTACTTGTTTCATGTAGGAGTTTCCCTTTGAAGTTGTTTTGTTGAAGGATGAGGTACAGTTCTAGCTCGCCTGGATGGTGTATCATAAAGAGCTAGGACTTCTGGTCGCCAGAGAATTGTAGAATCTCCTGGCTACATTACATACATGTAAACAATCAACCAATTAAACAGAACAATTCTAGAGTCCAGCGGCCAACAACGTTTTATTCAACGTATGAACTTTCATGGGCATGCACACTTCCTCAGGTACAATATCATGCAATGAAAATAATCCATTCAGATTTATAGATGGAGTGAGTGTGCAAATTAACATGCAAATTAATTTCCCCTCTCACTCCATCTGAAAGTCTGAACTCATTATTTTCATTCTTTGACACTGTCTGAGTAAGTGTGCATGCACACAAAAGATCGTACCTTGAATAAAACTCCCCCCTGCTCCCCTGCTCACTGCTGCTGCCTCCAGGCAGTGTGTCGGGCTTTCCAGCCCCAGCGTTTTGTGTGCTCGCACACTACACCAGAGCAGCCCATACTCTGGGGCAGCGGTCCGCAAGCTTTCAGCCGCTGCGGACCGCTGCAGTGGAGTAGTGGGAGAGGGCAGGCCGGGGGCCCGCGCGTGCGTGGACTGCCGCGCACGCGCGGACTGCCGCACACGCGCGTTTGCGCCTCTGCCGGCTCGGCGGCTGGGGACGCTTCGCTTCGACAACTGAGCCTTGCAGGCTCTGCTGCTGGACCCCTGTGTGGAGAACGTGCCTCAGGCCATGCCGGGCTCCTGCTTCTCCCGCGTGCAGCCGAGCCCCGTGCGGAACCCACAGCTCGTCGCCCTGTCGCGGCCGGTGCTGGTGCTGCTGGGCCTGAGGGAGCCGCAGACGCCGCGGGAGGATGCCAAGCTGGAGGCTGAGGCCGCGCTCTACTTCAGCCGGACCATGCCCGCCTCGGAGCCCGCTGCCCACTGCTACTGCGGCCACCAGTTTGGCTCCTTCGCTGGGCAGCTGGGTGACGGCACCACCATGTACCTGGGCGAGGTGCTGAACCCACGCGGCGAGTGCTGGGAGATCCAGCTCAAGGGCGCTGGCCTCACCCCTGAAGCAAACTCCTCGGCAGCTCAAGACCCGTTCCGCGGTGCCCCGGACCGGCTGCTTCGCTTGCTCCGGGGCAAGGAAGGGCTCGGCGAATCCAGGCTGAGGAAGACGGAGCTCATCTCCATGGCGTCATAGAGCTCGTCTCTGGTGGCTCGTGTTGGTGGAGGGGGCGGCCGCGCCGTTGCCGCCCCTGCCATTGTTCTCCTCCTCCGCGCCAGGGCGGCTCGAGCCGCCCCAACCGCTCCGGAGCATCACCATGGCCGGTCCGAAGTGGCGGCCCCGAATCAGGCGGTGACCCCGACTCTTTCCGCCACTTCTCCAGGCAGCCCCCGAATGGGCACAAACGCTCGTGCTCGCGGCCTGGCGAGCTTCTCGCTTCGGGGGGGGGGAGGGAAGAAGGAGCTGCGGCCCGGCTCCCCTGCCCTCCCCTCAATATGTTAAATAAAATATTTTGTTACTTTTGAATTTCAAAATGCCTGAAGTGCCATTTAAATTGTTTGTTCAATTGGGCTCATGATCCTTTCCTCAGGTTCCTGGGCTGAGCCAACAGCAAAAATATCTTACTGTGACAGGGTGGGACAGCCAGAGTTCTTCAGCAAAAAAGAAAACACATTACTATGGCAGCTCAATCAGGAAAGGGAAAGATTAATGAAGGGAAAATCTTGCCTCTGAGGGTGGGAAGCAGGAAGAGCCTTCATGAGTGGCTTAACAGCTCATCTGATCAAGCAGCCAATAAGATTGTTACATTCTACAGAAGAGACTAAAAAATGTGGGCTAATTTTCAGGTTGCTTTTAGTTAGCGTAAATCTTCAAGCTTATCCTGCCTTGGAGAATCATCTTCCCCATTCTCCCCTTAGCGCCTGACATCCTCCTTCACCTCCTCCTTTGTTCTTGCCTGTTTTTCTTTCTTACAACTCAGATCCTAAGCAGGTTTACTCAAAATAAATCCCGCTTGGTTCAATAGACTTACTTTCTGGTAAGTATACTTGCTGCCTTTATTTCTCTGCTGTTTCTTCATAGTCTGATCTATAGTTTCCTTGCCCAGTCTCATTTATTTGCTAGGATAATCCAATAAAGCTTAGACAAAATGCACATCCAGGGTAATGACTGTTACAGATAAATCTGAATTCCTGGATGCTTTTTCTATTTACTTCAGAATGCTGAAAGGTATAATCTTTTTATAGACTGTTAGCATTAATATTTGTTAAAACCACTCAATCTATGCTTTTATATGATTTGACAGGCTGTATGAAGATAGTATTCCTAACTGACCTTATAAATGTCCCTTCAATATTGGCCCATTTCTTCTTTCAATGCCTTGAGTTGCTTGCCTCTGTCTGTCTCTCTTGCTAATAAATAAAAACAAAAACAAGTGGAGTCTCAAGAAAAACAGGAATCCCGTACGTAAGCAAACTCTGTTCACAGTATCTTACACTTAGACCACTGGATCCCCCTTTTTCTAAAATATACTCGTTTTCTTAGGCATCAATGTGCATATTCAAACATCGTTCAGTAATACCTGTTCATAGTGTACTTTGATCTCCTCCCCATTCCATAGCACAGAATCACTCTAGAATGGAAACTGTATATAATTGTTTTTGCAAACCAACTCACTTGCTATGTTAAGCTTTTAAATGTGTAAATGTCAATATATATTTCTTTCATAGGAGCTGCAGCAGCCTCCTCCCCCAGGCAGAGCTAAAGCCAACCAGCAAAATGTTGAGGAGCTAATCATTGTCAGACAGCTGAACGGCAGATGTACCACCCAGAAGATGACACCCAGACACTGTTATCTGGGTGACCCACTGAGAAGGAGCTGCTAGACTCAAGGATGGCCGGGAATTAGAATCCCATCTGCCCTCTGTCAAGTTCTTTTCACCCTGATTCCCTTAGTCCTGAATTGAACATTTTGCTGATGAGGGAAAAAGCCCTCCAAATTAGGCCTTCACATTCACCTAGCATTTCACTTAAAATGCTATCCGGTCAAAAGACTATACGTAAATATTGATGACGTACAAGCCAGGCACGCATGGGACACACAACTTTATTTTTGGCTTACAGACAGCCTACTAACCCAAAATAACTTCTCACCAGCAATGATAAGCTACTTAGCAGTAACATAGACTCTGCATCCAGGTCTGCAACAAACCAAGATGCCAGCATCGCCTAGCAACACCATCAGTGGACCCAGCTACATCAGCCATACCATCTCAGGCTCATACTCCTGGTCATCCTCTAATGTGATTTATGCCATCATGAGTCAGCAGCGCCCTTCCACCGTCTGCACTGGACAAACAGGCCAGTCCCTTTGACAAGAATTAATGGACATAAGTCTGACATCAGAAACCAGTAGGGGGACATCTTAATCTTCCAGGATATTCAGTTGCTGACCTAAAAGTAGCAGTAATCTTACAAAGGAAGTTCAACGGGAGATAAGAAAGAGAAACTGAAGTGCAACTGATGAAGAAGCTCAAGACAATGCATCCTCCTGGACTGAATCAAGACCTTCGTTTCCTGTCTCATTACAATGATGATTCCTCCACACCTAATATCCCTTTGCATATCACACCTAAACAATCATGTCTGCTTATTGTCATTTGCCTGCTAATGTGAATTAAGCCACTCTCCAAAATATAGCACAGATGGACTCCCATTCTCTCTGTATCTGAAGAAGTGAGCAGCGACTCATGAAAGCTCATCCCCTGCCACAAATGTTGTTAGTCTTTAAGAATGATGCTCTGGCACTACTGACACAACTCCTAAATGTCAACTAGAGGGATACTGGTTCTAACACTTGGTAATGAACTTTGGCTATCTTAATACCTGGAAGTTTGCAGGGTGTAGCATGAGGAGGGCAGGGCCTGGGGAGGGGAGTATATTGCCACAGTGTCCAACTTCCAAAGCAGCTGTTTTCTCCAGAGGAATGGATATCTGTAACCTGGCCCATCCATCAGGTACCTAGTTGGTGTTCTAGGGTCTCCAAGATGGAGGGCCACAAACTAACCCTGTCACTCTTTTCCTCCAGGAGCAGAAGGCAACAGGCTTACCTTCTGCATTCCTAACTCCTGGGTAGCAGGAAGACCAGGTGGTAGGCTGAGCTCTTCCCATATTGAGGCATGAAGGGGGGGGAAGGTAAAGAGTAGGCTTGCCTGCTACCTCTCTAGTTGTGGGGGGGGGGGGGTCAAAGAGTGGCTTCGGCATCTAACGTGCCAAAAACCCTTGGATCAGCCCTTAAATACTGGTGTGAAATTTCACACATCAATCAACAGAAAACTGTTTTTTGGCACCGTGTTAAAATACTCTTTTGATAACTCATGTGCATATGAATTACAGTATTTTACGTTTCAAAATCAATCCTCAATGTGAACATTATAGTTAATAACTGTGGGGAAATGCTGTCTGTTCTTAAAACATGCATTAAAGTGGGAGATCAAACAACTGTATTAAAATGTTTGCTGATTTGTACTTGTAGTTTCTGTTGCCTTACTATTCACCATACGTGGATGCTTTCTAGACAATGGAGTGCAATTTTTTCTGTCCAATAGAAATGGCCATTCAAGGGCATTCCATGGCAACAGCAATTCAATCAGCCATTTGAGCTG
The DNA here is from genome assembly GCF_049243985.1 of Paroedura picta. NCBI lineage: Eukaryota > Metazoa > Chordata > Lepidosauria > Squamata > Gekkonidae > Paroedura > Paroedura picta. Next base: position 87,060,292 of record NC_135370.1, on the reverse strand, counting down.
TAGAGAACTTTGCCATTATCAAATCTTTTTTCATCACGGTTCAGTGTGCAGCTCCTTGGGAGAAATGATTCCTGACTGGAAAGTTCAGACATGCACATAAGTAGACACAGGCCTCAGCATGCCATTGATCCAAATCCACAGCAGTCATGCTTTTTCATGCTCCAGCCTAATCTTGACAGGGCTGGCCTCTCCATTAAAGTGAAAAACACCCCCTGTATCTGCCTCTTTTCTCTTAATACAGCATTATGTAAAGCAAGCTGGAAAAGAAAATGGCTGCTCTAAACCAAGATCAAACAAAGAAAGCAATGTTTTTAATCCAGTATATCCCCATAGTTAAAAATATTACAATCTGAGGCAATGTTATCACAAAAAAATAATGTAACCACTTCTCTGGAACCTTCTAGTTGCAACAGTTACATTAGGAGGACTGTAGCTGTGCCAAACAGATGGCTTTGCCTCAGAAATGGCACCCTTGGTCACTTCCTCCAGTATGGGTCACTCTGCCACTCCCCAGGATCAGGTTTTTTCCATAGTAATCTCAGGTTTGTGGAACAATCTTCCGGATGCTGTGAGGAAAGCACCTTCCTTTGTGACTTTAATAGGGTTTCCTGCTTTGGATTTGGAAACATCTAGACATTTTGGGGATGCAGCCTGAGGAGGACAGGATTTGGGGATGGAGGGACTTCAGTGGAAGTATAACGCCATAGATTCCACATTCCAAAGCAGCCATTTTCTCCAGGGGAAGTGATCTCTGTCACCTTGAGCTCAATTGACTAGCAGGTGGCGACTAGCTCAAGGAATACACAACTTTGTCTGGCAGTGAAATTAGCCGCAGCCTTTTATTGTCACCCTCAATGGAGGGTTGGTCTGCAAATGCCAGGTAAGGAAGCCTGACCCCATCAGCTGTCTGGCTGCTTAGATGTCATGATCCGTGATGCTCAGGGTCCTTGCATCATTCCCAGCTGGGAAGGCAGGTCACGCTGCGTCACGGAATGATTCACTTGGGAGGCGACTTGATGGGGACCAATGGGCATCCGCAGTTGCCTGGCCTCCCAGCTGGGTAGGCTGTGACCTTGTTGTGGCCGGCCTCTTTAGGGAGACCCCCCTCCCTCAGGGAGTCCCGTATGGAGACGGGACTCCCTGACAAATGGCTCCTGACCTGGCTTAACCTGCAGCTGCGACAAAAGCAACAAAACATATAAACCTTGGTACAAACATAACACCAACAGGGTGGGAAGGTGAGTAGCTGTCTGGATGGTGCGACACAGAGAGGCCATGTGCTTAGACTTAAATAGGCCTACACCCCGCTCCTCCGCGTGACGTGAGCCACAGCCGAGTGTGCCGACTGGAGCCGGCGTTGCTCCTTCCTTGGCACCTCTGCGGTGTCAAAGGCAGCTGCAGTAACTTGTGTCTGCTAAGTGCGGTGGCCTGGGATCTCCAGCCACCACCTGGAGGTTCAGGGACATCTGTGGCTGTAAAATAATCTCTTTTAATCCAACAATAACCTATTTATTAAAGAGTTTATTGTTGGATTAAAAGATACTTTATTGTACAGCCACAATCGTCCCTGTTCTTCATTGTTACCTTAATAGGTTCGACTGGTTTTCTTTCAGGTGGGACCACCTGGAAGTTGGCAACTTTTAGGGGTAAGTTGTAAAATAGAATGTTTGAAGTCATTATGCCTAGACAGGAGCATTGGAGAGGATGGTTTGTTATTTGTGCGGTTATTTATTGTTGGCTGGTATTGATTGCTTTCATGACACTGTACTATTAGTTGGTTTAATTGTGTTAGCTACTTTGTTTAAGTAGCAAGAATATAATTGATATATTAATATAATTGATATATAATTAATGGATACATTATCATTAACTAACAATATTGCTATTTCCAGCTAAGTTTCTGAGGGAGAAAATGACTGTTAACTTTCAATGATCATGGCTGTTTGTACTTCCCTCAGCATGGGGAACAGCACTACGCCACAACTGTACTCACTACTGAATGATGCCTATAATGCTAACCTAGAGAAGCATCACAAATCTCTTCTCTAAGACATTTTGCATTATCTGTTCATCCACCAATGTTTTGCCGAACATCTTCTCCTCTTTATTGTTGCTGAATGCTCTCTTCCTCTTAAACAAAAAATAAAAATGGTACATCCTAGTATAGCAAGTTATACTCCAGAAGCTAAGCAAGATCCATGCCCTACAATAGCATGGACAGAGGAAGAGAAAGCAGTGATAGTTTGGCTCAGGAAGAAAACAGCATGGCCCCTCTGGGAAATGACCTAGCAGTGGTTTCACAAAACTTTCCTGGACAGGTCTCCTCAAAGAAATCAAATGGAAGATAAAACAGTATCTAATTCTACCTCTGAAAAGCTCATGCTTTTAAAGAACAGAACATGATTTCAGAGCATGAAATATGGGCTGCTGCAAACTTGTTTTATGTTGGATCTTCCCACAATCTAATTAAACTTGCATGCAGGTAGCTTTTTTGAGCCTACATTTAGTAAGGAATAATAACATTTTTCTTAATCTGTTTTACAAGATGGATCTACCATCTGAGACCTTTCACTACACAAACTGAGGAGTATCTATACAATGCATGCAAACAGAAGCTCTATGGCCCATTTTGAAACAGAAAATCACTTAAGTGGGTTCCAGGGTTTCTAGATTTCCAGCCACGAAGCAGCCAGACTGATGTCACTTCCAGAGAAAACCCACAAGTGAATCACCCCCTCCCTCCACCTTCTTCCCCACTGGTTGCTAGGCCATGCCTGTCAACCCTGGGAAACACATTTTAGGTCCTGATTTTGGGGGAAATTACTGGAATAATTTGTAGGGAGGAAGCAGCAGATAGGGGGGAAATTATCTCTTTCCCTACATACATAGGAGGGTGTTCCCCTCCCCCAATTAAAATTAACCATCATATTGTCATTACATGTATTTTTGTGTATGTGTAATGTGAACCTGTAACACTGACTGGAAAGAGTTAGGACTTTACCAAGACTGACCTTCCTAAGGAGAACAAGGGCAGTTCTTGCTTCACTGGTTTCCAGAAGGTGTACCCAACCCATCTACTGAAGAAGGCTATAAACTGAGTATATGTTATTAATGTGAAAGTTGTTGCTTTTTACCAGAAATTTACCTGATTTATGAGTAAATACTGCTCATTTATAATTTTATGAGTCACCTTGAGCCTTGTTATAGTAACATACAAAAGTTTTAAAGCTTTAATTCCATATTTACTCAAGAATTATCAGGAATAAATCAAGTAAAGGCATTCAGAAACTACAAGTGAAGGGCCACGATACTCAGGGGGGAGTCCCATCTTACCCTCTACTTTCTCGCCATGCTCCATGCAGCTCCTGGTCCCCTCTGCAGCCACAAAGCTCCTGGGCTATGCAGCTGTCCAGCAGGGCTCCTGAGCTGCGTCACCACTGAATTCAGTGGCCTGCATGGCCAGCGGACACTGGAGGGAAGTGCATTCTGTGCACTTGGGGGAATTGCTCTCCTCATATAGGTTTGGGTTTTCTTAATTACAGATTTTTCTATAAACCTGGGGAATATCCCAAGTTTTCTGAAAAATCTGTTTGGCCCTGATACACAGATTTCACTCTCTGTCGATGGGGGCCAAAGGTGGCTCTTAAAATATAAGATGGAGTGTTTTTTTGCTCTGCAACATTTTCAGCAGAAGTGAAAAGTTGATTACAGTCAACTGAATGTTGTGCTTCATCCAAGTCAGACATTGGGAAGAAGCTGGGATCCATGACTACATTAGACTCCATGATGTCTGGAATGCCATGTTACCATGGCATTCTGTCTAAACATAGAAATTACATCTAAACATCCGGAAGAGGTTCCTGACAGTTAGAGCGGTTTCTCAGTGGAGCAGGCTTCCTCGGAAGGTGGTGGGTTCTCCATCTTTGGAAATTTTTAAACAGAGGCTGGATAGCCATCTGATGGAGAGGCTGATTCTGTGAAGGTTCAAGGGGGTGGCAGGTTATAGTAGATGAGGGTTGTGAGTGCCCTGAATAGTGCAGGGGGTTGGACTAGATGACCCATGAACTCCCTTCCAATTCTATTATTCTATGATTCTACCAACAGGTGTCCTTGCTTTTGTCACCCAAGTCAGGCAAATACAAGCAGAGAGTAGATTCAATCCAGCTAAGAAGCAGTTGCAGACGACTCCAGTGACCTGTGCCACACTTGCAAGGCTTGAGTGGCTTCTGTGTTCAGGAGAGAGCTCTCTAATGCTCCCGTCAGATGTGCGACATCACAGTGAAAAACAACCGATAGGCTGAATGGATGTAGTAATTCAGCCAGATCTTTTTTTTCCCCTCTGCTCTTCAGCTGTCACCATCTGCCCACCCACTCCATGCCTATCGGGGAACAATTTTCCTAAACAAGAATCTGTCCAATTAAATCCACCGATTAAAAAGGCACATTTTACCAACCCAGCCATGAAATTCCTTCCGCTTTGCAGCCACTGCTATGTCAGAAAGTCCACATCACATTTAATAAACTTCTCAAAGTGAATGGGCTGATAACTAAACAATGTGACATTTCTAAACAGTGAGAAGACAGAAAAGCAAAAACAATGACATTAAGGAATAAAGGCAAAAGTAAAAAGATACACACACATACATACACACACTGATATAGAGAGAACTCGCAAAGCACACACTCACTCCAAAGAAAACCTCTTTTAAGTTCTGTTTAGACACTCCTGGGGAAAACAGATCTCCAAGGGTTTCCAGTTCTGTTCTGAGTAACCTTGCCCCCAACATTGTTACAAGAGCAAAACAAAGCAAATGTTGTTGTCTTGGAAAGTGCCAGAACAGGACAATTCAACTGTTTCTTGGTATTGTCAGAAAGAAAGGCATCCTTGAGGTCCATCTGTGAGCATTACCACCCAATGGCTGAGTAAACCAAAGTGGATTTCTAGGAACTACAAAGGAATTAAAACTGCAACTCAGAGCTTTCTTTTGAAATGAGAGCCAGTTATGGACATTTTTACCATGATCTTTGTCTGAAATCACGTATATATAAATATCCCAAGATACACAAAAATCATGGTCAATCACACCAGAGAACAGTTGTGAAAATATTTTCTCCAAGTGAAATGGAAACAGTTCAGTCTCTATAAAGAGACTGTGCCACATTAAAATATGTGCTAAAATTATGTATCTACAGCAAACATTTTCTTCACAGTGCAGCCTCAATATACTTTTCAGCTGAACCGTTTTTTTCCCCCTTGGGCCGGTTGGCTGAGATTAAGCCATTTGCATAGCACACTGACACACAGAGTGCAAAATAAAAGGCTCCTCCTACAGGCAGGAGGTCAGAACAAGAAGCAGCAATATTATTCCAGAATTAGCAACAGAACTAAAAAGGTGATCAGAGAAAAAAGGAAACATACTTATTTCTTATTTGTTAAGGGGGAGGGGGGAATCTTTACCTGTAGGCAAGTTAACAAATATTTCTACTTCAGTTCATGCTGGTGGCAATTTATTTTCCCAGCATGATCCCTTAGTTTTAATAACCTGATGTCTCAGAAGCATTTATTTCTCCAACCCCATGTGTCACTCTGAACTATGGCAAACTGTTTGACCACAGGAAACCTGTAAAACAATATTTGGACACTCAAAAGCTACAAACAAGTATCTTTTTCCAGATCCCTCCCCACACACATGCATGTTACAGAAAATAAGAAAATAAGAAGATCACAAGTCCAAAAATCCAAGTTACCTAACTTAAAAAAAAAACTATAAGTGACTCACTGGCCCATTCCGCACAAGGACCAATGTTGCCAATTGGTTTCACAAAGCAATAACGCTATTTTAAATAGTGGAATCTCGGCGTTCTGCATACCTTCATTTGTGGTTGAATCCAGTAGCGTTTCATTCGTTCCCCACAGGTTTCCGGTCTCGCAGGAATAGCTAGAAAGGAAGCGATTTTTTCTGTGCTTGTTCCTGCCCCTGGCCGTCAATCAAACGAACAGCCAATGGGCGGTTGTTATCATGCTCCCGAAAAGCCCCTTTCCCTTTAACCACAGTTTAAAAAAAAACACACACATGTTTCAATGAATATGCCATCTAGCTGGCGTGTGAGCTGCCGTTTTATCGTTGCCACGCTCCCCCGAGTGGAAAAAAATCCCCCCCGCACAGGCACGATTTTCAGCCGAAATTAAAGGGAACTGGCGAACAGGGGGCTGTGTTGTGCTTGGGGACTTAGGGGAGCTTTAAAGCACTTCTGTGGAGGGACTGTAGCTGGAGAAGCCTCATTGGGTGAATCAAGCGTCGCTGGTTTGTTGCTTTCCCTGCTCGCTCCGAGGAAAAAAAAATGGCAATCACTTCGCCGGAAATTTGGAGGAGAGAGTCAGGGGAGGGACTTTGTTGCAACCGCTACATTGAGAACGCACGGGTCTTTTCCGCAAGTGTTGCAGGTTGTTGGCAGGACTGTAGCGATTTTCTGAGGGCGAATCCACTTTTCTGGATTCCCCGGAAATCGCTACAATGAAGCGATTTTCACGCTAGTGTTGCAGGAGTGTTGAAGATTGCTCACGACGTCATGCAGAATGTAGTTTTAGTGGTGAAAACTAAATGCAAGACTAGTGCTATATTAAAGTCATGTGGAATGGACCACTATGTTAACCGTTTTACTATAAAAAACTGGAAGTAACTCAGTACGTTCAACTTTCTACAGTTAACAATTTGGATAACATGGCAAAATTTAAAGTACCTATGATTTGTTTCAAACAGAAAAAAGTTGTGATAATAGGAAAAACAAAATCTAAATGGTATAGACTCGTAGAACGACAACACAAAATGACTTTGATCCAACTTTTCCTGGTTTGCCAAACAGTTAAGAAGTTATAAAATTGAACATTTTGATTTATCCTGAATCTATTGATGTTGAGCTAAATCAGTGTTTAATATTAAATAATTAAGTGCAATGGAAAGTGCTTACTTCTCAGCTAAATTGAATGCCACTTTATCCTTGAAAATGTATTTATAGTGCAATCCTAAAAAGAGCTGCACCCTTTGAATTGCACTGTTACTTATTTTAGACAGAATCTAATAAAAATATATAAGCTCTTGAAACATATACTATACTGACTGGAAGAACTGAAAATGGTTCAATGACTCTTTAAAATGTACATGTTTGTTCCAACAGAAGTTAGCCCACCTTAAATAGAAAGTTTACGTTCACAGAAGTTGCCAATGTTGCCTTTTACCAGCTTTGGCTGGTGAGCCAGCTACAGCCCTTCCTGGGTGGGAAAAATCTTGTCACTGGGGGTGCATGCCTTGATAACATCCTGATTAGATCACTACAATGAGGATGATCTGGGGCCAAGGGACCAAGCCCTATGAAGATAGGTTGAGGGACTTGGGAATGTTCAGCCTGGAGAAAAGGAGGTTGAGAGGGGACATGATAGCCCTCTTTAAGTATTTGAAAGGTTGTCACTTGGAGGAGGGCAGGATGCTGTTCCCATTGGCTGCAGAGGAGAGGACACGCAGTACTGGGTTTAAACTACAAGTACAACGATATAGGCTAGATATCAGGAAAGAAATTTTCACAGTCAGAGTAGTTCAGCAGTGGAATAGGCTGCCTAAGGAGGTGGTGAGCTCCCCCTCACTGGCAGTCTTCAAGCAAAGGTTGGATTCTGTGATTCTGTGATCATGCAGCTCACTTAGCCAAATAACTGTCCCCTAATTTGACAAGTGCACCCCATCCTCTCTAAATAGAGCTGGCAATCTGTGTGTGATATCTGGGTTTTGTATTATCCCAACTTTAGCTATGAACCAGGCAACTGCCTTATTGACCCTTCTTCAAGCTAAGTTTTGCTGCCCGCAACAGCCTCCTCTTCCCTACTAGCTGCCTCAATGGCCAGGCTGAAAAAAGGGGAAGAGGCAGGTCATCACCATGCACTCCCTTATAAAGGGAAGTGCCCAGCCCTGCCCGGCCCCACATGCACTCCAACACGCACCTGACCAGGCACTTCAAAAGGGGATGCTGCAGCCAGGCTCTCCCAGTCCTCATGCCAGAGTACTCCTTCTAACTCGTATCCCCCACGGCAGCAAAAGCCACATGGGTGAGCTCGGGCTGCTCTTATTTGTATTTATTAGCAATTTTTCTACCTTACAGGAACTCAAGACAGCTTATAATGTAAATAACAATAAAATAAACATATTATTATTATTTGCATTTATATACCGCCTTTCCTTGCAGCTCAGGGTGGTTTACAGAAAATAATAGATGAGTAAAGGTATCCCCTGTGCAAGCACCGGGTCATGTCTGACCCTTGGGGTGACGCCCTCTAGCGTTTTCATGGTAGACTCAATTTGGGGTGGTTTGCCAGTGCCTTCCCCAGTCATTACCGTTTACCCCCCAGCAAGCTGGGTACTCATTTTACCAACCTCGGAAGGATGGAAGGCTGAGTCAACCTTGAGCCAGCTGCTGGGGTTGAACTCCCAGCCTCATGGGCAGAGCTTTCAGACTGCATGTCTGCTGCCTTACCACTCTGCACCACAAGAGACTCTAATAGATGGGTAACTGAGTACAAAGTAAGTTTGATAACTGTATCAACAATCATAAAATCATCATCAATCATAATGTAACAGTGACATTACGACCGCAATCCCATAGAGTGAGCTGGATAAGAGAGGGTTTTGAGGGCCCAATAGATGTTGTCACTGGCCTTGACCAAATGGTTGGTGGAAGAGCTCTGTTTTGCAGGCCTTGTGGAACTGTGATAGCTAGGACAAGGCCCAGATCTCTTCTGGGAACTCATTCCACCACACGGGAGCCAGGAGCATCTTAAAAACTAACATTTGTGGCAGCATATGAGTGGCAGCATATGAGCTCAGAGTTTCAGTACAATGTATAAAAACCACTAGTTACAATAAATAATATAAAACTGCTTGTAGGCAAAAGAATTAGTCAAATGTCACCATGAATGGGCCACAATTCCCTGGAAAGATTGTTCTATAACTATGGGGCTACCACTAAAACATCTCACTCTCATGTACCCAGCAGAAAAACTTCTGTTAATGAGGCAGTCAAGAGGACCTCTCCCTGTGAACTTAATTCCTGGACAGAAATGTACAGGGGAAAACAGTCCTTTATATATCCTAGTAAGTCCTTAAACCAGTTTAGAACCAGTCCCTCGAACTGACTCGGAAATGGGTTGGAAGCCAGTATAACTATGGTCAGATTGGGGGTCACATGATCCCTGACTATATTTTAGCTGCAGCCTCCACACATTCTTGTGATGATAAAGTGGAGGAGATTTGAATGATATAAGCTGTATTGGTTTCCCATTATGGAGAAGTACAGGATATATAAGAGGTAAACAAATACGTTTGTTAGATAAAAGGCAAATTGGTGGGTGTGTATGAAGCACAGAAAAAGGAAAGGTGAGGAGGGAAAAATGAAAGAAAGAAATAGTGTGGGGAGGGGATGTGGGACAATGTTAGGTGCCCCTCTTGCAGGTTCCCCCCTCAATCATAAATAGGCCCGGCTTAGCTGGCACTCAACAACTAGGTTATAGTTTTCCTGGGAAGGGCTGCCATGGAAAGGGAATGAAAGAAAGCTTAAGATAGGGGGGGGGGCAGATAAAGGTTGGTGGTTTAGTGGAAATGAGAGAAGGAAGCAGGAAAAGGGGAAAGGCTTTCAGGGAAGGGAATGAGGAGGTAGTGAAGGAAGAAAAATCAAGTGTCCCCCTCTAATCCTTGCAGGTACCCCACTTGTGAACACACTAATTACAGGAAAGAAGATATACGGTGGGTTTTTTTGCACTATTGTCTAGACCTAACACTAGCAATAACCTTTTTCTACCAATTATGGGATAAAGACCTTGGATTCAATTTAGTACATATAAATTCCTATCATGGATATATACTAGAAACTCGAATAATCTGTCTGTACAGAAATGAACTCTAGGAACGTATAGAGTCTAATAAAAATGATGTATCTGCTATAAAATCTTGCATACTGACATTCTTTAAAAAGTTTCTCACGAATATTCCATTCACTGCTTATTTCTGTACTAATCTGCATATGCAAAGAAGAACATGCAGTGCATGAAAGGAGAGGCCATTCTTTACCCCCCTCCCTTAGTAATCTGGCCCATGGCAGGCAATTACAGAATAGAAGCATGCTGTTAATCTCACTAGGGACATCAGGAAAGGGCAGTCAGAGCAAAGGCCCCCAAGCAGTACAGAAAAGCCCTAATGTATGTAGATATAATGTTCTTGAAAGCTCCCATTTTGCAACAAACACTTCTAGAGATTACATCTCATCCAACATGGGGAAAAAGCATCTGCAACACAGCATGTGGCCGCTTCTATGATAAAAGGACAGCATCCAAAATTTCAGAGGACAGGTTGACAGACCGACAGATCGATGATAGATAGAAAATGATTGCCATTGGTGAGGAAATAATGACACCAAAGCAACCACATGTGCTGCAGCAAAAACTAGTGTCTGAGGGGAGGTTTTGCTTAGACATTATCAAGAGATTAAGATATCTGGCTCTCAATTGTCCTCTCCATCACTAAAGCCCTTTTTGTGAAAGCCATTTGACCAAGACTTCCAATTTCTCAGGGGTACCATTTCACATTCCAGTGCGGAAAGGAAAGATTTCAGCAGAACAAGGCAAGTTTCACAGCATGGGTCAAAGGACTGAAATGCTGTTCAAAGCTGTTTCTGCACATCGATTTCTCCCCAAGAAGAATACAACATGTCCCTGCTTTACTTGGGAGTTGCCACATGATGCCTTGCTTTTTCTAAGCACAGCTTGTCGGGCTTCCAGGGTGATCCTTGTTAAGCTGCTAAGAAAATCCTCCTTTCCTGTGTCTTAAAGGGGAAAGGATGTTCCAGCTGCAGACAGAGCCTCTCTCTGAAGGCTCTGCCTACAGCCAATCTAGAAACGGGATGAAATTTAGCACCACCTTCAAAATGATTTCAGCTGTAAATGCTAGCGTTTATTGTGGCCATTTCTTTAACGTTCATAACATCAAGAAATACATTTTTTCCCCAACTGTGATCTGACCCAGGTCTTGGGAAACAATTGTTCCCACCATTTCTGCGAAGGTGATTAGCTCCTCTATATGCCTAGCCATGGCTAATTTAAAAGAAAACTGTGAAGTGTTCTGCAGTTTTCGAAAACAGTTTTAAAAAATCTGTACCATCCCAGCCCTGTATCTTTGATAGGTTGGGGACAGATTCTAGTAATTCATTGAGGAGGTTGCTGCCCTTTGAATATGCTCAGAGAGTCAAAATTGCTTAGATAATTCCCATGTTTAATTGAGACTAGGACATGGGACTGAATTCTGGAGGTGTTGGCTGAAGTAATGATGCCACGCTGGCTCTATCATTGGTGTGACCAGTTGTTGCACTCCCTCACCACCCTGGCTGGCAGCCCCTCCATGATAGAGAGGGCTTAGCTACTTTACCACCATGTATTGTATTTTTTATAAGGATACAGGGTTTTAATTGGGGATTTTATTAGATTGGACAGTTATGTAAGTTGCCATGAGCCAGAGTGCCAAGAGTAGCAGGTAATAAATCAAATAATAATAATAATAATTACATAAAGTAGAGAAAAGTGCACAACTGTGATGCATTTGCTTTTACTTTTGCATTCCAGCCACAACCTACCATGCTAACACTGAGAAGCTACATTGAGCATTTTAAGTCCCTCCTGCCACAACTTGACTTAGTCGCAACAAGATTTATATATATGCCAGGCCAAAAGTTATACTCTTCCCAGGAGCTTCTCCTTGCTGTTGCCTCATTTATGGAGGCGAGCTGGATAGCATACCATTCCCAGGCTTTCTCGGTAGTTGGTTTGACATTGTGAAAGGGGCTATCCCCTGAGATCCAGTGTGCTCCCTCTTTGACCACTTTTAGGAAAGGTTGTAAGACAGCTCTGCTTCAAAGAGCTTTATCTTAATGGTCAGGGGGGGGCATTTTCAGTCTGAAACAGATTGTTTTGGGCTGCTTTGGCAGATGGGCTGGATTTCACAATTGTTTTTATACATTGTTGGCTCTTTTGTGTCTGTCTTCTTGGACTAATGTTCAGAAAGGAAGATGATCTGATGTGCACTAATCCACTTTGCATATGCAGATATACAACATCAAAATGCAACAGAGAAATGTAGTTGTGCTTAAGCAAACCCCATGGTGAGTGAAACTTAGGCACACCTAACTTGCTCTGCATTGAACTCAGTGTTCAGAAAGAAGGCTTCTGTTTCTCTGAGCAGAATTTCAAGGATGTTGAAAGGATCAGTCACTTAACTAATGCCTTCAAATGTTGAGGCTCAGATAAAATGTGATTTAGAGGTGCTGTGTAACAGGACAGTGCAACTGCTGTGTTTGGTTGGTTGGACTGAAAAGCAGAGCTACAAACCAAGGTGAAACTGTCTAAATACAAAAGGGAAAACACACACTTCTTTTTTCCACAGAACAAAGAGTTTCTTTATACTGTTTACAATCAGATTAATAAGCTATGTGCAAAAGGTTTCATACATCCCTTCTCTGTGGGCATTTGACAGCCAATGGAAATTAGAGGACTAAACATTCAGTAGACCTTCACACATCACAGTACAAAGCAATGACTATAAAACCAGGACCTGAAAAAATGACAGGAGAACCAGCTGCCCACCATCTTCCCCCTCCACGCACACACATCCAGCACGCCACACCGTGTGCACATGCATCCATCTTTCACCTGATTAATCCTCTCTCAGGGCAGATTAACGCTTATCTGCTCAATATCCATCTGCTTTGTGATTTCTCTAGATTGTAACCAATCCCATAGCCCTGTCTGCACCACTTCCCCCTTATATGGACAGGAAAGATAGGAATCTTTGTGTTCTGTTAGAAAATTCAATAGCGAGATGTTAGCACAGCTGCTTCTTCCCCATGCTCCTTGAATTTGGGTTACACATCACATAAACACAGACACCATTAGTATGTGTGGCAGTACGGACAAAATAACATACATCAACATTTTTCACACAACTGTATGGATAGGCTGTGCCCAAAGATTTTGTGTCTGTGTGAGCACGCCTCCCATATTTTGCACACTCTTGCCCTGCATTTTCTACATTATGCCTATAGCCGTTATTTATAAATATGGGTCTGTTTTAATCACTGAACCTTCTTGACCCCAGATTAAATATTGCCTATGGAAATAAACTAGGATGGTGATGAGAAGTGCTGCAAGTTTAATGTGGGATAATATTGTTATGTGGTGTGGCTTGCTTGGAAGTGTTAGAGTTGATACAATTAGGCCATTCCAATTGCTAGGCTGAGTTTGATTTGGGTTGGGTTGGCTTAGGTGGAGTATTGGTGGATGTCGGGGGCTGCCGAGTTCTATATAGTAGGCTAATTAAGCAGCGGTTACTGTTGTGGCTGGCATAGTTGTGCACAGAGCTCAATCATTTTGTGGTGAGCTGCACATGGTCTTGATAATGGTGTCTTTAGTATAAAATCCTACAAGAAATGGGGTGCCTGCCACGGCTAGACTTCCTAGTGTAAGATGGATTGACTCAGCCAGTATTTCAGGTCAGCTACGTTGGCCTGATCTCTCGGGGGAGGGGGGTAGCTCAGTTAGTAAGATGCTAGCCTAAAGATCAGAACATTTTGGGTTTAAACCTACCTGTGGGTGTTAAAGTTTTTTCCTACACAGAATTTGCCATGCAGATTCAAACTGACCTATTTATTTTTTTGCTTTTGAAAGCATGGCACAGCTATTTAAAAACATTTTTAAAACAGCAATGCAATACTTTGCCAAATTGCTTTAACATAACCCGGAATCCAACTGTACCAAGTTCCCTTAATTAAAAAAAAAAAATGAACAAGGGGAATTTCTTTATAGTACTAAGATCAAAATAAATTGACAAGGGGGAGGGAGAAAAGGGCGGACAGCAATGCTTGGAAGCATTTCTCAACATCTTCCCTCCTGTGTAATGCCCATGACACGAGGAAAAAGGGGGGAGTGGCTGGAGGGGATCCACAAGAAAGGCTTGTCTATAGTTCTAACACTGATCCACAATTCTCGCAAGACTTAAGAGGGGTTATTAAAAAATTAAATGCTTAAGCAGTACTGAAATTTAGACAAGATAAAAGTGGGAAAACCATCTACTAAGATGGCTACCTGGAGGCCAAAGCAGTTTAAGAATCTCTCCTTCCAATTTCAAAAGGCACCCCTATCTGAAACTGACTAATGAGCAGAGACCGAGGCACAATTTTGGTAGTGGATGAAGGGGGGAGAGGAGAAAATCTGATGGAATTGTTCTGCTTGTGAATTTCCTTTACCTTAGGAGCCTGGAAAAGAGAAAAACTGAGGCAATAGGACTTTATACAATGGAGATAATGCTAACCAATAACAAACTGAGCTCTGAGGGAAGCAAAATCCATGCAGAAGGAAAAAGAAACCCTGATGTTTGTGCAAAGTGAAACTGAGTTGCCATGCAGAAAAGAAAAATATATCATAGAATCATAGAGTTGGAAGGGGCCATACAGGCCATCTAGTCCAACCCCCTGCTCAACTCAGGATCAGCCCTAAGTGAATGCAGGGCAAAAGCAAGAAAATTATCAAGCATATAAAAGGCCAAGGACACAATTAGAAACAACACATTTTGCTTTCTTCTGGTAGGATTTTGATCCTAGTAATGTCAAAGGATTCAGCACTTCTTGAGAATCAACACTGGTATAATTCCTTCCCATATTATTTATCCTTCAGTTTCAACAAAAAACAGCCACTGTACATCTCTGCATATCAGAGCAGACTTGCTCTCTTGGTCTGGAAAAAATAAGTTTGTAAATCACCATCCTTATATTGAACTGAAGTATTCTGCATTAATTTTCTGGTATATTTTTGGTCTGCAGATAATCTATGAATCTGTCATATTGGGTTCCCTTTCTGGCTTATTGTACTCCATCCCCCTGGCACTTGAATCAAATTGTAGGCATAAGTCCATATTTTCTGCTCTCTCGGTACTGCTTGTACTCTTCCATCTGTTTGACTGACTATGTCCAGGACAGTAGCAGCTCTTTCTATGCACACCAGTTATTTCACCGGATCTCATTTAATAATAATCTTAGTATTTATATTTTTATATATAACAATCTTTAAAATAAACATGTAAAGATAGCCAGACTATTATACTGCAAATTAGAGAAAAGAACAGCAGTTTGGTCTAATACCACCAGGTGAATTTATACTGGTCTTTAGATTCAAACAAAGGCCAACTAGCCTATGCCTCATGCTTTTAACAACTGAACAATGCAGTCTGAAACAAACTTGCACCCATCCAAATCCATTGACGTCAATGGGCTTATAAGGATGTAAATATGTAGGACTGCACAGTATGCCAATCCAGTTCTTTATAACTATACATGATGGTGTCTTGTATAATGGGTAGAAGAATTAGAGGCAGATAAAAGGTATGAGTAGAGGAATTTCTGGATAACCTTTTGAGAAGCTTGCTTGGATATTTTGTTTCCATATATTCAGAAAATACCATGATGTTAATAATGTATTTTAAAATAATGTAAATTGGTTGTCTTTATTGATGAAAAATTGTCTATTGACTAAATACATTTCTCTAAGGAAAAGAAAAGTAGGGACTGAAGTCCCTATTTTATGGGAAAGGTGCTGTTCAATCAGCCAGGATTATAAATAGCCACTTGCCCACTCAGCTATAATAAGTACAGAGCACCTCCAGAAGTTTGTTCCCTCTTTCCTTCAGGCCACAAATGAGTAAAATGGGTGTGCTTAAGGGAAAGCAGACTAGTAGAAGTAGGACAGTAACTTCTGTGGACTAATTTGCAAGGTTGCAATATAAGTTTTAGGCTGTACTGTCAATGCTTTATAGAATGCCAAAATATATATATCAGAAGGCTGTTTTGTGACTATATTAGCGATGTATGCACCAAGACACTGATCTAGTTTCCACTAATCAAAATTGCACTGGAGAAATTGACTAAGGCCTTGGCTTTGTCTATTCAAATTAAATCTGTATATGTTTCATGTGCTTGTTTTTTTCATGATGAGCTTTTAGAGCATGCCAAGCAGAGGCTCTTCCCATTCAGCTACAGCCCCACCCCTAGTGGAGAAGGGGGAAATGAATTATACCTACCATTCTTTGCAGATGTCCTGCTTGTGCCCCATGCATAACCACTTGGCAGTAAGCATCATGAATATGGGCATGTTACTTCTGAGTAGACATGCCTATGATTGCACTGTGCTAGTGGAATGGAGGGGCAAAACTCTCATGGATAACTAACTGCCTGCATCCATTCCTGTAAACTGGTATTGTATTCTAGAGACAAAATCTGTATTTTGTACTGGCACAGTCATCAGTTCTTCCCTGCAGCTGAAGTAGAATGGAAGAGTCTATCTGTCTAGTACATCTTTATGCCCTTTAGAGGAGTCCATTGGAAGTCAACCCTTAAAGATGAATATTAGAGATAAGTCCTAACTGGAAATATAGGACTGACAGCCAGGACCCATGCACAGATTGCACATGTGCCTCTATTGAGATATGGTACATACCTTCCAGTCATGTCGATTTATGAGAGCTGGAGAAAAGCAGCTCCTGCATGGAGCCTCTTCTACAGCCACAAAGTGTGGGCCTTCTAAATCACTATGTAATTAATTTTGCTGATACTTTTGTCTGGAGCCCCCTGTTTCATTTGTTGAGCCTTACTGTGTATGATAAGCAGAAATGCATAGAATTAAGTATTCATTATATGACTCATGTACGCTCTTCTAGTTTTACTGCTGTCCTTACATGGTAACATAACTCTTTCTCACCTATGATGCACATTATTATTGTTCAGCATTCTTTACTTTCCCCAGTAGCAAGACATCTGTGAGGAACAGGGTTTGTTTTTCGTTGGATTAGACAACATTGTAAGTCTTTAGAATATTTGTTTTATTTCCAGACATACAGGCAGAGACTATTTGGACTAAGAATATTCCCTCAAAAGGCAGCAAGAGATTCTGCATCAGATTCCCAGAGAACAAATAAAAATGTATGATTATCAAAAAGGTGATACATGGAAAAGAAATACAGAAGCAGCTTTTTTTTCAATTATTAATCTGCTTTCCAGAAGCTATACACTATTTTTGTTTGCTTACTCACCATTTTCCTGCCACAGGCTTGATGAACTTTAGAGATCCCTTAGAGTTTAAAGGAAACAGTACACTTGGTCAAGGTGCAGAAAACTAAGTGACATGTGAAAATACACTCCCACAAATGTGGCTGGGCACTTACCCCCCAAGCTACCATTGACGAGGCAGCAGGGCTGGCGTGAAGGGGACACGCTATGTCCTCACTCATCAGGTGAGGAACATGTGCGTGGGAGGAGGGCAGTAGACGTGTGTCCATGGCACCTTACTTAAGGTGCAGACTGTGTCATGCGGCCCTCTTTCCCTTCGGCTGGAAGAACAAGCAGAGCAGCTCCCACCCATCCACCCTGTTAAAACTTATGGTTATGATATTAACATTTCGAGTCTGTTATACTTATTAATGTTGTGGTTATATACTTGTCAAATGTCACAGTTTTTCTGGTGGCTATGACACGGGCAGAGAACCTGCTGGGGTAGTTCGATTGGGGATTGAACAATAAGGTTGGGGCCTCTTTACAGAGGTGGCTTGGAGCAAGCAAGGCCAACCCGGACGGGGATGCTGGAAGTTCGCTGAGCCAGTGGCCTGTGTGTTCAGAGGAGGTCTGCACCTCTTTCTGGCACACAAGGTTGGAATACCTCCTGTGAGGGACCCAGCGGCAGGGAAGAGGCAGAGGGCTCCCTGGTGCCCCTGTGGTTCAATAGTTGTGGTTAACACCATAGGGCAAGCTCTCCTACCCTGTGCTTAGTTTGGGGCCAACAATAATTGTGAGCAAATAAAAGCTGTGGCCATATTCAAACCATTCATGAGTCCGCGTCCTTCTTCTCTCCTATAAGGCCCTCCTGCAAATCAATTCAAAAAAGCAAAAAGTTATTTGTCTTAATCTCAATGAATTAGAACTTGCTTGGCTTCAATTTATTCACAGTAGAGTGACTGAATTTTGAGTATGTTCACTGGAAATATACGTGTTCCAATGTGATGTGAGAGGTGAGGAAGTTAATTAGGATTGACAGCTCAAAATGGATTGGAACATAGGGTTCCCAATCAGCAGCTACCAACTGGCAAAATTCAAGAGAGGGGGGAGTAGAGGTACCATTACCACAACACATTTGTTGTTGTTGTTATGTGCGAAGTCGTGTCCGACCCATCGCGACCCCATGGACAACGATCCTCCAGGCCTTCCTGTCCTCTACCATTCCCCGGAGTCCATTTAAGTCTGCACCGACTGCTTCAGTGACTCCATCCATCCACCTCATTCTCTGTCGTCCCCTTCTTCTTTTGCCCTCGATCTCTCCCAGCATTAGGCTCTTCTCCAGGGAGTCCTTCCTTCTCATGAGGTGGCCAAAATATTTGAGTTTCATCTTCAGGATCTGGCCTTCTAAAGAGCAGTCAGGGCTGATCTCCTCGAGGACTGACCGGTTTGTTCGCCTTGCAGTCCAAGGGACTCGCAAGAGTCTTCTCCAGCACCAGAGTTCAAAAGCCTCAATTCTTTGACGCTCGGCCTTCCTTATGGTCCAACTTTCGCAGCCATACATTGCAACTGGGAAGACCATAGCCTTGACTAAACGCACTTTTGTTGGCAGGGTGATGTCTCTGCTTTTTAGGATGCTGTCTAGATTTGCCATAGCTTTCCTCCCCAGGAGCAAGCGTCTTTTAATTTCTTTGCTGCAGTCCCCATCTGCAGTGATCTTGGAGCCCAGGAAAATAAAATCTGTCACTATCTCCATTTCTTCCCCTTCTATTTGCCAGGAATTGAGAGGGCCGGATGCCATGATCTTTGTTTTCTTGATGTTGAGTTTCAAGCCAACTTTTGCACTCTCCTCCTTCACCCGCATCAACAGGCTCTTTAGTTCCTCTTCACTTTCTGCCATTAGAGTGGTATCATCTGCATATCTGAGGTTGTTGATATTTCTCCCTGCAATCTTGATCCCAATTTGTGACTCCTCTAATCCCGCATTTCTCATGATGTGCTCTGCATACAAGTTAAAAAGGCAAGGCGACAGTATACAGCCTTGCCGAACTCCTTTCTCAATTTTGAACCAGTCAGTGATTCCATGTTCAGTTCTCACTGTTGCTTCTTGACCTGCATATAAATTTCTCAAGAGACAAATAAGATGCTCTGGTATTCCCATCTCTTTAAGAACTTGCCACAATTTGTTGTGCTCCACACAATCAAAGGCTTTAGCATAGTCAATGAAGCAGAAGTAGACGTTCTTCTGGTACTCCCTAGCTTTCTCCATGATCCAGCGTATGTTGGCAATTTGATCTCTAGTTCCTCTGCCTCTTCGAAATCCTGCCTGTACTTCTGGAAGTTCTCGGTCCACATATTGCTGGAGCCTAGCTTGTAGGATTTTGAGCATAACTTTGCTAGCATGAGAAATTAGTGCAATGGTGCGGTAGTTTGAACATTCTTTGGCATTGCCCTTCTTTGGGATTGGAATGTAAACTGACCTTTTCCAATCCTGTGGCCATTGTTGAGTTTTCCAAATTTGCTGGCATATTGAGTGTAGCACTTTTACTGCATCGTCCTTTAAGATTTTGAATAGTTCAACTGGAATGCTGTCACTACCACTAGCTTTATTGTTGCTCAGACTTCCTAAGGCCCATTTGACTTCACATTCCAGGATGTCTGGCTCCAGGTCAGTAACTACCCCATTGTGGTCATCAGGGATGTTAAGCTCGCTCTTGTATAGTTCTTCTGTATAATTTTGCCACCTTTGTTTGATCTCTTCTGCTTCTGTGAGGTCCCTACCATTTTGGTCCCTTATCATACCCATCTTTGCATGAAACGTTCTCTTCATATCTCCAATTTTCTTGAAAAGATCTCTGGTCCTCCCCATTCTATTGTTTTCTTCTATTTGTTTGCACTGTTCATTTCAGAAGGCATTCTTATCTCTTCTAGCTTTTCTCTGGAATTCTGCATTCAATTGGGTGTATCTTTCTCTTTCTCCCTTGCCTTTCACTTCCCTTCTCTCCTTAGCTATTTGTAAAGCTTCCTCAGACAGCCATTTTGATTTCTTGCATTTCTTTTTCTTTGGGATGGTTTTAGTTGCTACCTCTTGTACAATGTTGCGAACCTCCGTCCATAGTTCTTCAGGCACTCTGTCTATCAGATCTAATTCCTTAAATCTATTTGTCACCTCCACTGTGTATTCGTCGGGGATATGATTTAGTTCATACCTGAGTGGCCTAGTGCTTTTCCCTACTTTCTTCAATTTAAGCCTAAATTTTGCAACAAGAAGCTCATGATCTGAACCACAATCAGCTCCTGGTCTTGTTTTTATTGACTGGATAGAACTTTTCCATCTTTGGCTGCAGAGCACATAGTCAATCTGATTTCTGTGTTGACCGTCTGGTGATGTCCATGTGTAGAGTCGTCTCTTGGGTTGCTGGAAAAGAGTGTTTGCTATGACCATTGTATTCTCTTGACAAAATTCTACCAGCCTGTGCCCTGCTTCATTTTGTACTCCAAGGCCAAACTTGCCTGTTATCCCGGTTATCTTTTGGCTTCCTACTTTAGCATTCCAATCCCCCATGATGATAAGCACATCATTTTTGGGCGTTGCTTCTAGAAGGTGTTGTAGGGCTTCATAGAACTGATCAACTTCATCCTCTTCAGCAGCAGTGGTTGGGGCGTAGACCTGGATCACTGTGATGTTGAATGGTTTACCTTGGATTCGAACTGAGATCATTCTGTCATTTTGGGGATTGTATCCCAAGACTGCTTTTCCTACTCTCTTATTGATTATGAAGGCTACTCCATTTCTTCTGCGAGATTCTTGTCCACAGTAGTATACCTGATGGTCATCTGAATTAAATTCACCCATTCCTGTCCATTTTAGTTCACTGATTCCTAAAATGTCGATGTTCAGTCTTCTCATTTCTTGTTTAATCACGTCCAGCTTGCCTTGATTCATGGATCTGACGTTCCAGGTTCCTATGGAATAAAAATCTTTACAGCATCGGACTGTCTTTTCGCCACCAGTTACTTCCACAACTGAGCGTCCTTTCGGCTTTGGCCCAGTCGCTTCATTCATTCTGGCGCTACTCGTACTAGCCGTCTGCTCATCCCCAGTAGCATATTGGACACCTTCCGCCCTGAGGGGCTCATCTTCCAGCGTCATATCGTTATGCCTTT
Source organism: Paroedura picta (assembly GCF_049243985.1). Lineage (NCBI taxonomy): Eukaryota > Metazoa > Chordata > Lepidosauria > Squamata > Gekkonidae > Paroedura > Paroedura picta. The sequence continues at coordinate 87,039,007 of NC_135370.1, read as the reverse complement.
TGGAACTGTCCATAGAGTTTTCATGGCAAAGATACTGGAGTGGTTTGCCATTTCCTTCTCCAGTGGATCACCTTTTGTCAGAGCTCTCAGCTATGACCTGTCCGTCTTGGGTGGCCCTGCACGGCATAGCTCATAGCTTCACTGAACTACGCAAGCCCCCTTGCCACAACAAGGCAGCGATCCTTGAAGGGGGACCACAACACATTACTTACAAGGATAATCCAGAAATGATGTCACACCTCTCTAGTAATGATTAGAAAGTCTATGGCTTTATCTCATAATAAACAATATTTATCAAGTTAAATGTGAATAATATGGTTCAACTGGCTTGTGGATCAGCTTGCATGTTAGCAGTAGTGACAAACTGAACAAAACTTCTGTCTTACTGCTTTGCCATTGCTGCCTCTTAAAGGTCCATACCACCACTTCTCTATTTACAGAAGACATCTATAGATGTTTTTAATGTATGTATAGACAGAACATGGTCCCAATGATTTGGCAAACTCTTGATAGTAAGTTTAAAGGCAATAATATAGCTAGGATTCATGTAATGATTTAAAAAAAAGTTTTCTGTTGAATAGTAGGCCACTTTACTACCTCAATCCTATGTGACAATTTAAATCCTATGTGACAATAGCCTGATGGCTATTGCCCACTGAGAAAGAAATTAAAAGGCTTTTCCACACCACTACCTGATTATTCGGAATGGAAAAAGACCAGGCAAAAACTGCAATCTAACAAAAGATTGAGGACTCAGAGCGCCAAACAGATCTTTCACACTCCCCGAGGTATGTTGCACTATTAAATATTACACATATTCAGGCCCCCCAGATTCTCTCTCTTTTTTGGAAGCAAAGTACTATAAGAGAGCACTTATGTTAGCAAGGTGCTCTGCATTATCTTCTGCCATTCTAATGGGCCATTTTAATAAAGTCCCAATAGCCAAAAGACTCTGCCCTTGTAAATCTGGGGAAGTAGAGTCCATCGAATATGTGTTCCTTAGGTGCCCTTCTTTTACATCAGCGAGGACCAGGTTTATCCTTCCTCTACTCTTGAATGTCCCTGATAGCATGGACAGAGAAAAAGTCTGATTCCTACTCCGGAATGGAGAGACCCCCATTGTCATGCAGGTTGCTAAATTTTGTGCTCACATTTATAGAAGAAGAAAAAGAAGAGGAGAAAGAAGAGTTGGTTATTATATGCTGCTTTTCTCTATCAGGAGTCTCAAAGCAGCTTACAGTTGCTTTCCCTTTCCCCTCCCCACAACTGTCGCCCTGTGAGGTAGGTGAGGCTAAGAGAGCCTTGATATCACTGCTCAGTCAGAACAGTTTTATCAGTGCTGTGGGGAGCCCAAGGTCACCCAGCTGGCTCCATGTGGAGTAATCAAACCCAGCTTGCCAGATTAGAAGACAGCATTCCTAACCACTACACCAAGCTGACACAAGGGAAAGACAGCTGAAGCTATACCAATGGTAATTTAGAGGAGTTTTATTATTATATTTTAAATCTGTAACCTATAATTTTAAATTTTAAGAATCTTTTACTTTTTACTCTGTTTTTAGAAAATGTTCCTATTTCTCTATTGCACATTGTATATTGTCAAGCATCTGGCTGCAGTGCTATATTAAATAAACGTACTTACTTACTTAAAGGTAAAGGTAAAGGTATCCCCTGTGCAAGCACCGGGTCATGTCTGACGCTTGGGGTGATGCCCTCTAGCGTTTTCATGGCAGACTCAATACAGGGTGGTTTGCCAGTGCCTTCCCCAGTCACTACCGTTTACCCCCCAGCAAGCTGGGTACTCATTTTACCGACCTCGGAAGGATGGAAGGCTGAGTCAACCTTGAGCCGGCTCCTGGGATTGAACTCCCAGCCTCATGGGCAAAACTTTCAGATGGCTGCCTTACCACTCTGCGCCACAAGTGGCTCATCTTACTTACTTACTAGTAGGCAACTATGCTATATTAGAGGAGGTAAGGCTGCATGGTATTGCCCAATCTCATTCGATCTTTGAAGTTAAGCAGGGTCAGGATGGGCAACTATGAAGGAAAACTCTGCAGAGGAAGGAAATGGCAAACCACTGCTACTGCTCACTTGCCTTGAAAGCTCTTCGCTGAGGTAATTATAAGTCATTTGTCACTTAACAACACATACTGTATTGGATATTGTTTTTGTAATTCGAGATCCATTTCATTGAGATTATTTTGAGATCCATTTCACACATCAAGACCTGAATTAGTCACTAAGTGTATGGTCAATAGGATACTACAGCCAATCACACTGACTTAGCAAATTTACTTGTGAGGCCATTTCCACATGTTTTATTTACCCTGGGTTCAATGCTACTGGGGAATTGATTTTCCTTTCTGTTTTCCCACAGCACTATAGTGCATGCCTTTCTAAGTTCCATCTGATGTAGGATTTAGTGTTGAACTATTATCTGGGAGACCGAGATCTGAATCCAGACTGGGCCATGGAAGCTTACTTAGTGACTTTGGCCTGGCCATACCCATCAGGCCTAACCAATGTCACAGGGTTGTTATGAGGATAAAATGGTGAGAAGGAAAAGGTACACCATGCTGAGTCCCCACTGGGGAAGAAGGCCGGGTATAAGTAAAACTAACAAATAAAATTGGAGGAAGGAGGGGATAAAAATGCAGCCAATGATTAAATAGCATAATCTTATCCATGACTAGATCCACATGCTGCACATGAAGAATAAAACTGTGCTGCAGTCATCTAAGAACTGTCCCACTGAAATGAATGGTCCCCATTATTCAGTATTGCTCTGTGCAGACTCTATTCATTTTAGTGCAACTTGTGGGCGAGGGGGGGTGAGGGGGACGGGAGCATGTAGATCAACTCTACAAGGATTTTTCAAGCAAGGCATTTGTACCTTATACAGAGCAATGGCGTCTTCCTTTTTTTAAACCACTGTCTATAAATTCCAAGGCTATAATCTGCAGAACATCTGTTCCCTTAAAATACAATAATTATGAGTATTTTAAATTCTGTTCTATGTATTTTCTGTTCATGCAGGGTACACCATTTCCCTTGCCAGTAAGGTGGCAGCTTGAATAATACACTAATATGCTGCCCTTCCATTCTAATCAAAGATGCTGGTTGCAATAACACAGGGTTTAGAATGAAGAATGTCCAGTGCAATCCTGTTGGATTTCACAGTCAAATCTAGGTCCTTCCTCACTAGGCTGCACTTCTGATCAGAACCTGGTGTATGGGTAGTACATAATGGATCTGTACCTTCTGGAACTGAAATACATTTTAAAAGTTTAAAAAAAATAATCAGCCCACCAGTGGGCAAGATTTGAAGGGGTTTGTCTTATTAGTTATTGATCCCAAGCTACTGAAGTGTATGATTGCACCCTCCCACATCATAAAAACAAAGCAAGAAAAAAAGAAAAAAAGTCTCAAAATTAGTTTCTTATGTGCCAAAATGTTTAAAATATTTTTTTTCAGTAAACATAGGCTCATTTTTGAAAGGCGTTTTGTTTTATTACATCAAGTTTGGTTTTTGGCATGCTCTACAGTGCAACAAATGAATGTATCTTCCCAAGATTTATGTTTCTCTCTCTCTCTCTTTCTTCATATACATTAAGTAAACAATATTAAAAATTTCCAATAAATATTCCACTATTAAAAAATGAAAGGCAAGGGGGAAAGGATCTCTGATTCTTAGGATTCTGAGAGTTATTGTACTGTAAACAGGAGAAAACATTCTCTATTTCTTTGATTTAGCTCCTTAAAGTTCTAAAATATTCAGAGGAATGAAATTCTTGGATCATGGAACCAAATCTTACCTGGAACAGAGCTGAAGGAACCCACTCCTCTCTACTTGGAATGCATAATATTTTAGAAAGCCCCTAGTTTCTTTAATCACAAAATCTGAGAGTGTTCCGCAAAGAACACCCAACTTCATAAAGAGTAAACAGATACAAAAAGACACTATCTGAACTTACAGTCATTAAAAAGAAATACATACTGATCCTAATTCTCAGACTGCTTTGAGAGAGGCATTTTAGAATGAAGCGGATAGCATTGCTACTATGGAGATGGTGGGTTGAAACAAATGCATGTTTGCACCTGCAGGCCAATACCTAACAGGTAAGGTCATATTAACCTTGAATATTCCCTTACAAATGAAACACCAAACCAAAGAGTTTCTATCTGCCGTTAACACTAGGGCATTTAACTCATCGCAACCTCAGTGTCCGTGCTAGCTACTAGACGAACAATTACAGAGAACAAAATTGCATTGTTTCCCCTCCAGCACCCCATTGACTTCAAAACATTTCTGCAGCAATGAACACTGCTGATGAAACCAGCCATAGCTCAGAGCGAGGAAAGCCCCGAACCCACCTACTGCTGTGATCCAGGCTGCGCTGTCTGCCTGTACAAAAGTGCAGCTGGGGCTGAGCACCGTGACTCCACTGTGAGATGCTAAGCACCCCTGTGCAAAATTGCTCTGCAATGCACGCGTTCTGCTCCAGGCTGCCAGTACTACCTGCACCTTTGGCATCAGAAAGAATTTAATTTCTCTGCAAGGGCCCATGAGAAATGAACAATACAATGTGCACAGTGGGCATAATCCTTGGTTCTTGTTGACGCCACACAGAAATCCATTCTGTCGTCTTCTAATCCTAGCACACAGCCGAGGCTTGCACGATGGAGCTGAAGGGACAGGCGCTATTTATAGCCTTTAATTTCACCCTGCATCAGTGGATTTTTCAAGCAAAGGAAAAAAAAACAGAGCTTAGCTCATTTCCATTTTTAACCTGTTCAGCGCTCACAGACTGAGGAAGTCAAGTTTATTTTTGAGTAGTGTGAAGTACAGGGAAATCATTTAAATGAAAATGGTTTTCAGAGTGTTAGAGGCTCAGACCCACTCTGGTTCATCCATTGGAAAGTAGCAACGCAGGCTGTTCTAACAGTACTTCCAGAGCACTGTGGATAAAAAAGAATAGCCAAAGAGCTCAATGATGACGATAATCATTAGTGATTTGATGGATAACATATGACACAATTTCTCTTCCCCACCCTACAACTTTTATACTTGTTTGTTTCTGCTGTTTCATGTCACTAATGGCTTCACACATTGTCCCTCCGATTTTATATCTTTAAAAAAAATGCAGTTGCATGGCTGCAGAGGATGGATTTCATGCAGTCCCACAAAGCAGATAGCAAGCTGCTTGTGTAAGATAACAGACCTCTAGAGAGAATGGTGTTTGTTTAAACCACTAATCCTAAGCACACAGAACTCCAGCCTCATATGCACAGCCGGGGGGGGGGGGTAGGGAAGGAAGATACATCATGAGAAGAATGTCAATTGTTGGCAAAAGAAGTACACAATTTATTGAACTCCCCTCCACTGTGATTAGAAGTGGCAGTTTGGGGGGGGAGGGGGAGGCTATCACTGGAATCATAAGCTCTTCCCATGCTATTCCATATTCCATCCCAAAATAGGAAGAGGAGAGTAATGCCTGGAAAAATAGGGAAAAAACTGGTATTTGCATATGGTTGTGAACTCTGGGACTGGAAATTCATGGAGATTTGGGACAAAGCCTAAGAATAGTGGAGTTTGAGAAGGAGATGGAGCTCAGCAGGAATGTGATGCTATACAGTCCACCCACCCAAAGCTGTCGTTTCCTCCTGGGAAATGGATCCCTGTATTCTGGAGATCAATTGTCATTCAAGGATAACTCCAGTCCCCTCTTGGAGGCTGGAAACTCAACATGGAGAGAAGGAATTGTGGCACTCTTTCCAGTTTGTGTCATATGCCATGAGTATGTCATTTCCTGAATGTAGGTTTACCAGTTTCCTGCTGATAGAGTAGTGTGTGTGGGAAGAATGGGGGGCATCACAAGGCAGCATCACTTCTGTGTGAAGTACTGGAAGAGATGCTAAATGACTCTCTAGGGATTTCTAGAGCATTGCTAGACACAGGAATGTGATATCCAAGTCTTCACCTGTGACACTACAGCACTTCATGATGCTCCCCTTTCATGTGCCCCGCCTGTGAAAGCCCCTCCCTATGCAGGGTAAAGACCTGACAACCCTATAATGACTCAACCATATCTGTAACAGCTTATGTTATATAAATAAAAAGGTAAGGGGTAGGTGGGTGGAGAGTCCTGTCTGGACTTTGGGCCAGTCAGGACATGCCCCACCCCTGCCCTCAGTCAGGGTTAATCTGCGACATTGCAGCCAGTTTACCCCTGGCCGCTGATGGAGACAGATGTACATGGGCCTCCGAGGTGAGGATGTTATGTGGGCTGTCGCCCCTCCATCAAAGGCTGGCACACCCGTGTCAACCCTTCCTGACACTCCTGAGCAGACCCTGGCACCAGAGAGAGAGAGAAGCCAGGTCAAGCCTTGCAAAGCATAATGGGAGAGAAACTAAAACCCACTTCTGGCTCTGAAGCAGGACTTGGAGTTAGGCTTCCCCCAACCGACTTGCTTGCAAACAAAAGAGGAGTTTGTCAGCACACCTGGCAAGTACAGAGAGACAAAGGCACCCCACCCAAGACTCCCCTCCAGCCAGCCAAGCACATTGTCTTGTAAAGGGAACTGACCACTCTCTTTCAACACCAAATCTAATCCAAGATTTGGTCTTTGTCTTTTCCCTTACCACTATCCCCAGGCACAAGCAATCATCCAGGATTTGCCAGAAATGGGCCATCAGCCCTTCTAGACAGGAAATATTTCTTCATATTCCCAGCAGCTAGTTTCTTTGTCTCAACAACCCATTTCTTTGTTGGGACCTGGCTACAGTCGTTACTGGCCATCAAACTCTTTGTCCAAGCCCTGGACAAGATAGGATCTGCCCCCTATCACCTCAGGTCACAAATTTCCTTTAAATATTGGGCTCCCACAGCCACAAAGTGCAGTCAGTTTCCAGGCTACAGAAACTCTGTCCGACGTTCGTCTTGGTCCCTCGTCCGTCGCCCCAAATTGCTTCCCTGGACCTCTGGAACTCTGCTCCACCCAGAAGACAGGTAGATATCACTTCCAATCAACCCTTAGTATAGGTTCATCCCCTATAAGCCTTTTCCTTGTGTGCTAGTGGCTAGGAATGTACATTTCTTTGCTAGAGTATGCATGTGTTGTCTTTTGTCTAATTAGTGTGTGTGTTAATAAAGTTCTTCCATGTTTAGATCATTGTCTGCCTTGGTTCTATCTCAGTGACATAATTACCCAGTAAACTGTGCAATACAAGGTCCCACGTTACGCCACGCTGCCTCTTGCTGGCTCTACTAGCTGATTCCCCACAACTAAATTTAGACACGTGTCCTTAAGGCACGCATTTGGCGTAACAGATTCTGGTGGATCACGCGGGCAATTGCCCCAGGGCTTTTATTCCGTGGTAAAAGCAGAGGCGCAACTACCTCGGTTTAAAACCTCTGTGACGTAGGGGAAAAGTCTCTGAGTTGAACTAGTGGCTTTTGTTGTGAGTGTGTTTGCCAATTGCTGTTGTGTGAATTCTGGGTGGACTGTTTTCCGTTCCCCTCCTTCCCTTCAGTACTGCAAAGCCTGTTGGCCGTGGGCTAAAACGGTGTTCACTTGGAATTTGTTGTGGGTTTTGACTGTCGCTCTGTGGGGACCCCACATTGCATCTTTCAGACCCACTGGGTGTCTCCCACCATGGTAGCGTGCAATAGGGAACCCCGCCCTCACGCATCTGACCTTCGCTAAGGCAGAGCTGAGGTTTGCCCTTTCATGTGCTGTATATACCATGAATTAGGGCTCCTCTCCCTCCTCTTCTGATCACGAGCTGTAGATACCGTGAATCAGTCGAGGTTTGCAGGTGCTCCTCCTGACTTCGGGCACTCCCGTTAAGTGCAGGGCAAGAAAGGACACCGTGCCAACCCCCCCCTTTAGTTTCCTCCTGTTCATGTGCTGTATATACCGTGAATCAGGGTTGGTGCAGGCTGTGATCATTCTGCAGAGACAGAGGACACAGGCCTGGTCTTTCTTTTGCTGCATACCGGAGCTCGGTGCCAGCAATCTCTGGGTTAATTCTTGGGTGCGTTGCCTGTAGGATTTCCCCTATCTCTTTGAGTGTTTGGGTAACTGCTGCCATAAGAGATGGCTGCAAAGATTGTTCTTGCTGAAGCCTTTCAGAGCAAGGACAGGGTAGACCAGCTGACCAAGTGGGTCATGTCAAAGGGGCGCAACCCCTGGAAACCTGGGTTCTTTAAAGATCCAAATCCCCTGGAGAAACTTACAGAGACTTTTCAGTCATACTGTGACTCCAGGAGGCTGAAACTGGGAAGTGTGAGTACCCACGCTGCCTGGGGTCTCTACACTGCGCTGCAGGACAGTGTGGCACAGATTAGAGAACTCCAAACAGCGTCGGTAAGTTTGGAACAGGACCTCCAACTAGCACTGGAAAATCAGGAGCGCGAGTATGCACTCAAGCTCTCTGATAGGGAAGCTCGCCTTGAGTCCCTGGGAAAAGATCTTGAGAGAGAAATCGGGGAGCGGGATGCTGTAATTAGCAAGCTCCACCGAAAAATAGAACAGTTGCAAGGAGAGAAGTTTGACTTGCTGGTGGACAAAAACCACTATGCAAATCTGGTACAGGAGAAAGATCTCCAGTGCCAACAGGCTCTTCTGAGAGCGGAAGAGGCCTCAGCTAGGGTGAAAGAATTGGGCAAGCTGCATGATCAGGCACAGAGTGCAGCACAATTTCTGGCTAGGGAAAAAGCAGCACAAGTCTCAGCCATAAGCCATGATGCGTGCCGCCATGAAATTGAAGGTCTGAAGCAAAAATTGGGGCTTCAGACTGCTCTCATTGCAACTGTTCACCCCGAGACGCTCCCTGCCCTGCCAGACCTGTCTCACACCGAGCAGGTACTGCCAGCAGAGGCTGTCTCACATCTGCCAATCAACCCTGATTGGACGGAAACCCCCACTCCGGTCCATCCCGTCCAGCATGAGACAGTCCGGAGACACATGGCAAACGGCCGTGTCGAGGTTACAAACCAGGAGAGAGTCATGATTTGGAAGCCTCATGAAGCGAAGGCTATTGGTGACCAGTTGGGCCCTCTCAGTAGGGACACTGGTGTTCAATGGCTGTGTACAACCCTAGAGCAGTACCCCACTGCCAGCGGGGAGGATCTATGCCAATTGGTAAGGGTGTGTGCTACTGGACCAGACGCACAAGCCTTACGGAATGGCCTACTCCAACGTAATATGGCACAGTTAGGTCCAATGAATTGGGCCCGGGAAATAGCCAAATTGCTTTGGCCGGGCCAATCAGCGGAGCTACTGTTCCTCACTGACAAGCAAGGCCCTGATGAGAACCCTGAAAGCTATTCAAGCCGCAAGTGCTTCCTTGCGCAGTTAGCTGAAAAGGTTCAGGCAAATGCTGAGGGTATATGGAACTTTAATGTAGACAATTTTAAGACACCATTCTACAATGGTCTCAACACCCGAACAAAAATTGCTATAGGCATGTTTGACCCGACCAACATTGCTTGGTATGCGCTGGAAGAAAAGGTACGGCTTGCTGGCGACCTTTTCCGTGAGGCGGCCCATGCTCGAGGTTCTCAGGTCAAACATCCCAAGAAAAGCCCACAGGAACCGGTGCAGGCAGTCACCTACGCCAACAACGGCCCTCATTCCACCCACAAGTGGAATGGAGGAAGTGACAAGCAGCCCTGGGATCTTTCTGCAAAAGGGAGTGGCTATCGAGGGGGAAACAAGGGAGGAGCCAAACCTGGTCCTGAGCGCCCTGCTGCTGCTCCCGGCAATGGCCTCTCCCCAAATAACCCCTTCGGTCCCCGCCCATCCCCGCTCCCCAGGAACACGGTTCCAGCTCCTGCTCAGCCGTCAGCTCCTATGGCTCCAGCCAGCCTCCCTCCTGCAGAGGCAGCCAGAAAATCAGTCCGGAACTGGTTCTGGTTTCGTCTGAAGGAGATGGGTCAGGACATGCGGCAGTTTGACCAACAGCCTCTAGAAGTCATGATCCAGGCCTACACGGACCTGATGAGAGCCCTACCAGCACCAGCTGCTGGCGCACAGCCGGTTGCCTCTTTGCAGGACCCGGAAAATCCTTTTCCATACTACCCCGGCTTTCCAGAAGCCGAGGGGGGGTCAGAATAGGGGTGCCCGAGGTCCAGAGATCTCCCACTGGGTGTAATGGCAAAGCTTGTGCCTGACACTTGGGGGAGACCGACGGTCAAGGCGGGCGTCGGGACCTCCGGGAACTCTCTTTCCGCCTCCCTCCTGGTGGATACAGGGGCTTCTCTTGATATCCTCCACCCCAGGCTTGCAGCCATGGGAACTCCCACTTCAGAAGCCCGAGCACTTGCTGGCTTTGGAGGAGGAACCCACCGAGCCAAAGTCTGGCAGGACATCCCTCTCACGGTAGGGAAACTCACAACTCGGATCGAGGCTTGCGAGAACCAGGGAGAGGATGATGGCATTCTCGGAATGCCCTTCCTCCGCCGCCACAAGGTAACCATGGATCTGGCAAATGGCTTCCTTTGGAGCCTAAAAGATGGCCCCACAGAGGTGTCTGCCATCCACCGTTGCGCAGCCCTCAAGGCCCCCCTTCCCCTAGCACCTTTGTCCACTGACCCCTGGGTACAGGAGTTTCCTGACATCTGGGTAAGGGACAAGGCAGAATGTGGGTTGGTGCGAGGCGCCTGCGTGCTCATTGAGGGGAAAGACCCCCCTCCCCAACGGCAGTACCGGTACCCTGCAGAGGCAGAGGTCGGTATTGGCAAGACTATCGAGGGCTTGCTAAAATGGGATGTCATAACACCTATGCAGTCCATATGCAATGCTCCTCTCTGGCCCGTTCTTAAAGCAGACGGGGTGACTTGGCGAATGACAGTGGATTTTAGAGCGCTTAATGCAGCCACCCCACAAGTAGCGCCCGTTGTTGCAAAATACAATGAGATCTTGGCAGCCATAGCTGCAGGGTCTAAGTGGTACAGTGTCATTGATCTGGCAAATGCCTTTCATTCAATCAAGCTGCACGAGTCATGTTGGTACAAGTTTGCCTTCACATTTCGCGGCCAGCAATATGTTTTTAAACGTACTCCCCAGGGATTTCACTCTAGCCCTAGCATTTGCCATGCACATGTCATGCAAATGTGGGAGAAGCTCAGGCCAGAGTCTAGGAACCACGTGCTTTCATATGTAGATTACGTGTTGGTCCATTCTGACACGGAAGAGTGTACACGAGAAATCACACAGGAAGTGCTGTCTATCATTCAAGAGAAAGGCTTTAAAGCTAGCCGTGAGAAGGCTCAGCTAGTACAGAAGGAGGTAAAATACCTGGGTCTTTCCCTAGGTACTGAAGGAAGGACCCCTGACTCTCAGCGGGTGGAAGTCATCGCTAAGCTCCCTGCCCCCACCGACACGCATACTCTACGTGCTCTCCTGGGAACGTTTAACTTTTCCAGGGATTTTATAGAGTCTTTTGCAGAAAAGGCTCGGCCTCTGTACCAGCTCCTCAAGAAGGATGCCAAGTGGGAATGGGGCCCCAAACAGCAGGAGGCTTTTGCAGAGCTTAAGCGTAGTCTTGTTAGTGCCCCTGCGCTTGCTCATCCGGACATTGGAAAACCTTTCTATGTCCAACTTGCCACATCAGACTTAAGCATGGGTGCAACCTTAAGTCAAAACCAGGCAGGTACAGCCCGTGTAGTAGCCTATGCTTCCAGGAATTTCAGCCCCGTAGAGGCCAAGTTCAGTCCTTGTGAGAAGGAATGTTTGGCTCTAGTCTGGGCGCTGACACACTGGGAATTCATCATTGGTGGTGCGAAGGTCATTGTTCAGTCTACCCATACCCCTTTAAAGTACATCATCTCTGGACGCATCCAGAACGGCCAGGTGACTAACACTCGCATAGCACAATGGACCCTCGCTCTAGTCAATCGGGGCGTAGACTTTAAAAAGGAACAGAGAGAGTGCCCTGCCCCCTATGGACTCATTGTCAAGGGTGAGCAGCACGAGTGCCCTCTTCCTGTGGTAGAGTCCATGGACTGGCCAGTCTCTTGGGGTGCCCCCCTAGCAGAAGCACAACTGCAAGGCTTTGCATGTTGGTTCTGTGACGGGTCATCCCAACATGTGAATGGCTCTCCTAGAACGGGCTATGGAGCAATCCGAGTCCATGACTCCTTCTTTCTTTCTGGCATTGCCCGTCCTCACTCCAGCCAAGCTGCTGAAGTGACAGCTCTCCAAGAGATCTTGGGGTTCGAAGCTCCAGACTGTCCCCTGGCAGTCTACACGGACTCTGACTGGGTCGCCAAGACAGCCACAGTCTGGCTCCCCATTTGGCTCAGAAATGGATGCAAAACCTCAGATGGGAAACCCATCTCTCACCTCACCAAATGGCTGCGCATTGCAGAGCTCATTCAAAATCGAACTGCTCCTACCTGGGTTGCACATGTTAAGGGGCACCAGAAGAATGCGTCAGACATTTGTGTCTGGAATAACAGAGCGGACGCTCTTGCGAAAGAGGCTGCTCTGATGGACCCAGGGGGGCCCTTCCTGGAATCTCACACTCTCCCGCCCATTCAGCCCGTAGTCATTCGCAAGGCCAAGCAAGCAATCACCCCTCTCCTGGACCTTGCTACGTTGCAGGAAGGAGACACACAGGTCAAGGACTTAATGGAAGCAGGCAGGGATCCAACAGGGAAGTACCAAATTGTGACACAGGATGGAATCATTTGGGCCAAAGATTCCTCTGAACAGCTCCACTGGCTAGTCCCCTCTGAAGTTCGGGGAGACTTGATCCAATTTGCCCATGAGCAAGGGCACCGGGGTAAGGACATCACCCTGGAACGGGTTAAGGAAACAGGCTGGTGGCCAGCCATGCGCCAGGACATAGAGCAGTGGGTCAACAACTGCCTTGCCTGCGCTATGGTAAATGCGGACCCTTCAGGTCCTAAAGCTGCCATCCAGCACCAGCGCATTGAAGGTCCATGGGCTCGCCTTCAGATTGACTTTATTGGGCCATTACCTACCACCCCCCGAGGCAACCGTTACTGCCTCATGGCAGTGGACCCCTTCAGCAAATGGATTGAGGCTTTTCCTTGCAGGAACAACACTGCAGCCACCACTGCAAGGTTGTTGTTTAACAACATCTTCAGTAGATTTGGTCTTCCGCGAGTAATAGACTCAGATTCGGGTGGCCATTTCATCGGCGAGGTCACTCAGGAACTCTGCCGCGCTTTGGGCATTAAGCAGAGGTTCCACATAGCCGCTCACCCCCAATCCTCGGGTGGAATTGAGCGAACCAACCGTACACTAAAGGAAGCATTACGGAAAATGGTAAAGTCCTCTGGAAGGGACTGGGATGAGAAGCTCCCTATAGTCCTTATGGCAATCCGAGGGACAAAAGCTATGCACGGGTACTCTCCCCACCAGGTAATGACTGGGAGGAAAATGGTTCTCCCTGAAAGTCTGTGGCTAGACACCAGTCTCCCAAGCGACCTGGATGCAATAGTTGTAAACAATGAGTGGGTGAGCCGGTTGGTCCAAGAGATTGCTACTATCCACAGGCAGGTAGCAGAGAAACTTGGGACTGCACAAAGGTGCGTGGACAAACGGCTTGGGTGGGTTCGCAATCCACAGAAATGGGAAATTGGCCAATTGGTCATGTACCGGAACTTTTGGGAGAAAAATCATGTCCTGTCAGCAAAATGGTTAGGTCCAGTCCCAATCACAAAAAGAGTGAGCCCTGCAGTGTACCAAGTGGCTATCCCCCAAAGGGGATCAACCCGCTACAAGTACTTCCATTGTTCCCAGCTTAAGGAATGGAAGGGACAATCGGACAATCCTCAGGATTGTGCCACTGAAGAGCCCCCGGAGGTCAAACCTCCAGCCCCCACCACAACAGTTGTGGTCAAACAACTCTCACTGAGCAATTCAGGAGAGCCTGCTTTGGAAGGTGTGGCAGAAACCTTCCTCCAGTTTGATCCAGGGTAAAGGGAAATAGGGACAAAGACCTTGCCCGCTCTCGGACGCGAGGGGGGGAGAATACCTTACACAGCTAAATAAATGTATCCATCTGGTTAGCCCCAATTGGTATGGGTGCGTCCCTGATGGATGTAGAAAAAAATGAAGTTCTGACAAATAAATTGGCAGTAGCAACTGATGCCACCTCTTGACTGACCAAACCAGTCCAAGATCCTCTGGAGATTGTTGTAGAAGTACAGCACTCCATGAACTCAATGAGCGAACGTTTCCCTGGCACTTGCATGTGCGCAGGCTCATTCTATTAATTTGGCCCTAGTCACGGAACTAATCAGACCTAAATCTGAGGGCCACATTAAGTAAAGCAGTCCATGATGGCAACCCTCATGCCGAATGAAGCTGCCCTATTTGATTGGTAGGCTCTCTTGCATGTCAAGATCGAGCCGGGATTGCTCCGCCTGTTCGTGGCGACAGTAGTTCCACAGGAATTTTTCCAAATTCACCCTGTAGTTCTTCTTGGACTTCTAACTCAGTCCGGAGACATCCTCTATGTTAGCCACTGGGCTAGGATCTCTCTTCTATGGGTTGGCAGACAGTCAATGTCCAAAGTTGCCAATGCCGGGGGAAACAAGGCCTCATCTGTGACAGTGAAGCCATAGAGGCACATCACCTGTGTCTTGCCCCCACCAAAAATTGATCAGGAAAAACGCTCTTTTGGACGTGACCCAAGAGCATAATTTGGCCATTGGTTATCACCGGATCCAGCCCATGGCACAATTATTTAATCACTGTTTCTGTAAAATGTACTCAATCCATGAATGGGTCTTCGCTTACACCGCTCTCCTCTGGACGAAGCAAGAGTTCCCATATCTCTCCTGTCGTCCTGGGACTTGGTATGGAACCCCTCCACCACCTCCTCTTGCATCCTGCTCTTTGGAAAACCCTGGAAGCAGTGAAAGCAGCTGGAGATGCTGCCATCCTGACCGTCACTCACAAAGGTACCACTTTAGCCACCAAGACTACTAACTCGAGACATCACCAATGGTGGGAATCCCTCCTAGGATGGTCAAGCAATGCTACCGGTGCCTCAACCTCAAGATGCACCCCATCATCATGATCATCCTCATCTGCCAGATCGCCTTGGTCATTGCCCTTTTCTGCCTCACCTGCTGGGAAAAGGGACAATTCAACAGACTGTACCTGATTGCCTCGTACCCACAATGGAACCTTGGTCTACACTGCGCCCTCTACTGGCTGCTACTGCAATTCACCTCCTGACCTGGAGTTGGCTTTGAACTATTATGCTTCCTGCTTTTCCCCTGCCTGGGTATTCCAGGAAGATACTTCATGCAGCCCCAAGGACTATGGACTCTGTTCTGAACTGTTTTCTGCCTTTCACCAGCATGGACAGGATCCCTCCGTTCCACTGCATTTTTCTTGTATAGCTGTGGACCTGCATCACCTACAGCTGCCCTTCCTGTCTACCAACTCAAGATGGTGATGGAATTAAAAATTCATCTTTGATTGGAAAACATTTTTTGACTCTAGCCTACACATGGACTGGACTGACTAGCAGCAAAGCAACTGCAGCTGCTAGACCTACCGGATTGGACATTTGACCTAAAGGGAAAGACACCTAACCTCTTTCCCGCCATGAGAGTTATGTATTTTATTTCATTTACTGTTATTGTATTGTTTTATTGATGTGTTATGTGTATTTCCCATTAGGATTTAAGCATTTGAATGTGATTTTCATTAATGATATTTAGAATAATGTTTTATTATAGATTGTATTTGTAAGGTAGATTGCTGCCCGCATGTTAGAAATAACTGCCCGCACCTGTCAAAAGGAACAGTTTTCACTTTGCCAGCATATCTCCACAGTCATCTAAAAGGGACCAGCCCTTAGCTCCTAATACTATTTTTGCTTTTAATTTGGCTTTGATAGAGTAGGAAGTTTTTCTAGTGGCAAGAACTGGAAACCTACCTCACCCTCCCAAAAGTCTTTCTGACTATTTTCTTCTGTGGACAGTTTATCTTTGCTTACATGTGGTTTGGTCATTTGTGAATGTTCCAAAGAGTTCCACTCTTTGTAATTCCCAAATGAAGGGGGGGATTGTTATGTGGGCTGTCGCCCCTCCATCAAAGGCTGGCACACCCGTGTCAACCCTTCCTGACACTCCTGAGCAGACCCTGGCACCAGAGAGAGAGAGAAGCCAGGTCAAGCCTTGCAAAGCATAATGGGAGAGAAACTAAAACCCACTTCTGGCTCTGAAGCAGGACTTGGAGTTAGGCTTCCCCCAACCGACTTGCTTGCAAACAAAAGAGGAGTTTGTCAGCACACCTGGCAAGTACAGAGAGACAAAGGCACCCCACCCAAGACTCCCCTCCAGCCAGCCAAGCACATTGTCTTGTAAAGGGAACTGACCACTCTCTTTCAACACCAAATCTAATCCAAGATTTGGTCTTTGTCTTTTCCCTTACCACTATCCCCAGGCACAAGCAATCATCCAGGATTTGCCAGAAATGGGCCATCAGCCCTTCTAGACAGGAAATATTTCTTCATATTCCCAGCAGCTAGTTTCTTTGTCTCAACAACCCATTTCTTTGTTGGGACCTGGCTACAGTCGTTACTGGCCATCAAACTCTTTGTCCAAGCCCTGGACAAGATAGGATCTGCCCCCTATCACCTCAGGTCACAAATTTCCTTTAAATATTGGGCTCCCACAGCCACAAAGTGCAGTCAGTTTCCAGGCTACAGAAACTCTGTCCGACGTTCGTCTTGGTCCCTCGTCCGTCGCCCCAAATTGCTTCCCTGGACCTCTGGAACTCTGCTCCACCCAGAAGACAGGTAGATATCACTTCCAATCAACCCTTAGTATAGGTTCATCCCCTATAAGCCTTTTCCTTGTGTGCTAGTGGCTAGGAATGTACATTTCTTTGCTAGAGTATGCATGTGTTGTCTTTTGTCTAATTAGTGTGTGTGTTAATAAAGTTCTTCCATGTTTAGATCATTGTCTGCCTTGGTTCTATCTCAGTGACATAATTACCCAGTAAACTGTGCAATACAAGGTCCCACGTTACGCCACGCTGCCTCTTGCTGGCTCTACTAGCTGATTCCCCACAACTAAATTTAGACACGTGTCCTTAAGGCACGCATTTGGCGTAACAAGGAGGGGAGCAATCACTGCCAGTCTACCACTGACTGCTGCCAGGCCAGGGGTCAGTAGGGCTGCCAACCGGGGGGAAGGGGGAACATAGGCTTGGACAGGCCATGCCAGCCCTTCTCACCCCAGGTCTGTCCTAACTGTCATGTCTAACAACTTCCCTCACTTTGCCTCAGACCACTGACAGAGCTGGCAGGTGGCTGGTGAGTGTGCTCCCTCACCCCTCCCTTCAGGCCTGCTGTGAAGGAGCCTCTAACAGCCTCTGACTGAGGCAAGGGAGGCATTTCTGAGAGCAACACAGAGGAGTCGGTGAGCATACTTGTGCTTTCCTTTTAAGGGGGAGGAACATTCCCCTTCTGCCAAACAGTTGGCTGACAGGAAGGCCACAGAAAAGCCCCTTCTCACTTAAAATACTGCACTAGCTAGCCTCAATGCTGGAGGGAAGACGCAGCCAAGCCATGTGTATTTCTTCTTCGCAAATCTTTGAAGATTTGAAGCCTACTGCACAGGTTGCTGTGCAGATGAAACTGGATGCTGTTGAGGAGGTTCTTTTGTCTCTTGTTTTATCTGCACAACAATCCTGTGCAGTAGGCCTGAAGTGTTTCAGCTCCACAACAACCTGCATGGGAGGCCTTAAATGTTTTTCTCCACAACAACCCTGTCCAAATGCTAAAGCAGCCCTTTCTGCCTGGGCAGCTGATCTTTATATTCTGCAGATGAGCTGTAATTCCAGGAGCTCTCCAGGCCCCACCTAGAGGTTGGCTACCCCTGGGTTGGAAATATTCCTGGAGGTTTGGAGATGGGATTTGAAAATAGTACAATACCTCAGAGTCCAGCCGCCAAAGTAGCCATTTTTGCCTGCAGAGCTGATCAGTATAATCTAGAGATGAGCAGCGATATAGAGACGATGGTAGAGGCTAGCAGACTGAGTTTGGGATGGAGTGGTGCGGGTATGTCCCTCCTGGGCTATATGGGCTTTGGTCAGCCTTAACCAGCAACTGTTTGTTTTTTGAGGTGCAGACAGACAGACCAGCATCGATCCTGCGAGTCTGGAAAGTGCAGGAAGATCTATATAAAAAATATTTACAGCCTGAAACTGTAAATACTGAACAAGTAAATGGCTGGAGATACATGGGAACTGACATGACTTTTTTCAAGCTTGGCCTGGTAAATAAAAAACAGTATTGCCAGGAAGGTCCTATGAAAAAGGCGTAAGTGGCACACAGAATTTCAAGTGGAGTTAGCTTTACCAGAAAGTAGACAGTGAGATTTTGGGGAAACTAGCTGATGTACTTTTATTAGGCAATGACTTGTGGACAACAACAGGGACTGCAGTTGCCAGCAGTAGGCCTCAGGCTTCATAAGGGCAGACATCACAAGCAACAGACTGTGCTAGCCAAGGGGTATCCAGAGCCATGTGCATTCCTTTTGAAGGGATACATGAGAGGGGAGAGAGCTTTCCCTTCAGCTTAACTGCCTGGAGATGAGCTATACTTTCAAGAGATTCTCAGACCCCACCTGGAGGCTGGCAACCTGAAACCTCAGTGGGATACAATGTACACAGTCACCACGCCAAAGCAGCCGCTTTTGCCTGGAGAGCTGATCTTTATAGTCTGCAGATGAGTAATTCCAGGAGTTCTCCAGGCCCCACCTGGAGGTTGTCTGTCCCTGATCTGAACATGTTTGTTGAAGTCTGGAAGTGGGACCACAAAAGTGTGTAATGCCCCTGCAGACACCTAGCACCCCCTGACCTATTTCAGGTCAAGAAAACATTGCAGAGAGGAGGTAAGGTTGCCAGATTGGTGTAGATTCATGTTCCACAATACCTAGGTGTACATAAACCTGATTAAGGTCAAGACTACTGTGCACATAAGAGATCTCCTCTTAGGTTTGCCATCTTCCAAGTAAGGCACTCTACCCCACCTCCCTCACGTGGAGTCTGTTATGGGGAGAGGAAGGGAAGGCGATTGGAAATTGCTTTGAGACACCTGAGGCCTGCTGGGTGACTGCGGCCCATTCCCAGTTCTCATTTGTCACCATGCCACCACAACACCCCACACAACACACATTCAACCCCATGCACTTATAGACTGGACAACTCCTCCCCTTCCTCCTCCCACCACCAAGCTCTAGCGCCCATTGTATTTTTGGATACAATGGGCTTTGCCCCTAGTGATGAGATAAAGTATCAGTATGTGCTATAGAATAGGACCATATCCTCACACACGTATTTATTACAGGACTCACTAAGAAGATGAGAGCCTCTTGTGGCGCAGAGTGGTAAGTGGCAGAAATGCTGTCTGAAGCTGTCTGTCCATGAGGATGAGAGTTTGATCCCAGCAACCGGCTCAAGGTACCCAGCTTGCTGGGGGGTAAAACAGTAATGACCGGGGAAGGCACTGCAAGGCCACCCTGTATTGAGTCTGCCATGAAAACGCTGGAGGGCGTCACCCCAAGGGTCAGACATGACTCGGTGCTTGCACAGGGGATACCTTTACCTTTACCAAGAAGATGAATTTGTTTCTTTTTTACTGAGGTTGAGTTGTACCTGACAACCAAAGGAGAACCAGGAGGCAGGGCATGAGAGGACAGCTGTCAGAAACAGCATGTCATAATTTCGGGAGAAACCTGAACATTCTGTCCCACTATAAACTCTATGGTAAAACCATAGTGTTTCAAGTATTACCATAGAATTCCTGGTGATTCCTAGAGGGGACTGGCATAACTTCTTTTTGTTGTTGTTTTCCCCTGAAAGTGACATGTCAAATATACTGAGGGCCTTTTCGCACGGGGATCTTTGTTGCAAATTGTTTGCGGAATGAAAAATCGCCATTTAAAATAGTGGAATTTGTCGTTATGCATACCTGCCTTTGTAGTGGAATCAGTTGCGTTTTTTAGCGTTTCCCACAGGCTTCCGGTCTCGGCAGAAATCGCTAGAAAGGAAGCGCTATTGCCAAGCTCGTCCCGCCCCTGGCCGTCAAGCAGCCAATGGGCAGCCGTTAGCATGCTCCCAAACAGCCCCTTTCCCTTTAAGAAAGGTTTTTTTAAAAAAAAACAGACCCATAGCAACGAATCTAGGTAGATTCGTTGCTACGGAGAGACCCATCCAGCTGCCTAATGTGAGCTGTCGTTTGATTGTATGATCGTTTGCACGCTGCCTCGAGTGATAAAACCCCCCCCCCTTCTCACGGGCCCGATTTTCGGCTGAATTTATGTGTAAAAAATAAAGGGACTTTATTTCAGCAAACGGGCTTTTAAGTGGTTTGTGCTTAGTGACTAAAGGTGAAGGACTGAAGCCAGGGAAGCCTCTAAACAGAAAGAGGCTCGCCGGTGCGTTTATCCCCGCTCGCTCGGAGAAAAAAAAATGGTGATCGCTTCGCCGGAAGTTTGGAGGAGAGAGCCAGGGGGAGGGACTTTGAAGAACCAGCAACAATGGTAACGCACAGGTCTTTGGCGCTATTGTCGCAGATTGGTTGCAGGAGTGTATCGCTATCCGGAGGGTGAATCCACTTTTCTGGATTCCCCTGAAAGCGCCACAACGAAGCGCTTTTTGCGGGTCGGTTGCAAGACTGTTGCAGATTGTCTACGACGTCGTGGGTTATGGCAAATTAGTAGCGTTTCCAATTAGCAACCATTGTGCTACTTTGAAGCCGTGCGAAATGGCCCTGAATGTTCCCCTGAAAGAGGATAGATAAACCATTCAACTTCTCTAGTTAGACATGTCACCTTTCACAGATTTGTACCCCTGGCTCAGAAGAAAGACAATAATTTGTAGGGTTGTGCATGGTGGCATCCAAATCAGCTGTTCCAGGCCGATGCAGCCAGCGCTGTGCTGAGGGGGGGAAAGAGGAGGCGCAGGGACTAGTGCGTAATTTGGCACTCCATGCCTGTGTGTGTGCACCGAGTTACGCACTGGCGCCGCGCCTCCCCTACCCCTGTGGCGCGACATTGGCTGGAACAGCCAATTCGGACGCAGCTGCGCACAACCCTAATCATTTAACTGAGGGTATATGGACCACACAAGATGCAACTCCAAGCTGGTGTTAACAAGGCCACAGCTTTTATTTTGCTACACAAACACACACTCCAGCCAGAGAGTTGGCCCCCTGGCAAGAGGAAAATCCCCCCCACAGCCATCCAACTACTTCATGTTTTGGCTCTGGGGGTGCTCTGGGATTTAACACCTCCCAGCTGGGAGGGCAGAACCCTTGCCCTTAGAGACATTGTGGGGAGGCAGTCATGGATGACCAACGGACGCCTATCTCATTAATCCATCGCACCTGCCTGGCTCTGGGCCCCTGGCCTACCAAGCCAGGTGGGCCGCGCCCATTTTTGAGTCGATCTCTTATTGAGACCCCCATCCTCAGAGTTGCAGTGCGCAGACTGGGGCCCTGACGCAAGAGTCTTCCTCGTGCCTTTTGCCACAGCTCTGAAGGAATAGAACATATAGCTTTTACATATTTATTTATTTATTTATTAGATTTCTTACCCACCATTCCCATACAGTTCATGGCGGGTTACAATAGTCTGTTTAAAGCCCCAATAAAACCCCAATATATCTCAAACCCAACAAAAACAGGGAGGTGGTGGGAAGCTGTTCCTCTAGCGTGTAGCAGAGGAATGGCGGGGACTTGGCACATGGTGTCTTATAAAGGCGCCTAGGCCCCGCCCCGATACTCCACTGAGTGTGCCCAAACCGCCACACAGGAGAACAGGCCCACACAAGCTGCACTTGTATGGGCCCACCCTCTGTGTCATCAACCAGCAGCTGTAGTAAGTCATGACCACTCTATACCTGAGTGAACGTCTTCCGCAGTATACATGGAACAAGACATGCACAAGAACTTGGGCCTGATAATCAATCTGCTCTCATTAAATCCAGTTAGCAAAAGGGCTCTAAATATTCCAGTTAGCAGTCTTGTTTATTTTTACAAGTAGCTGAATAGGCGTTAACTTATGGATTTGACTAAAATAAGCATTAAGTTATACTGGAGCAGTTTAAATTGAAAAGGCACAGAAATCAGAATATCCACACAGGCTTGAATCAGGTTAACTTTATTTTATTATATAACATTTCGCCCGACATTTTCCATGTCTCCACTATGTGCAGCCCATAACAATATATGAGTAAAATATTGAACAAATAACTAATTTTTGGCCATAATACAGCAGGTTTTGCACAAAACATTCAAATAGTGAATATAATTTTTTTGGGAGGGGGACAGCGGGGGGACCCTGATGCATTATAGGCAGAAGAGTGCTAGCAGTATTTACTATTTGGCACAAACTACTTGAAAACATTGTTTTCTCCCTCTCTTTCTCTCTCTGAATATAGACAGAGAGACAGGTAGCAGAAAATTAAAAAATATCCGTTAACACTGTCCGCATATATACTAGCTCCTTCTTTTCTAGGCCTGATCAAACATAGATAAGAAGAAGAGATTTCGGTTCTATATATACATTAAAGAAAAATAGTTGTAAAATAAATAAACAGGCATTTTCTGCAGTTCTTCTGAATCTGAGGCAAACTAAGTAATTTAATTCATTTCAGTTTTAACCAGTCAAATGCTTCTTGGAGCCATTTCAGCTTGGGAGAACAGCATGAGGAGAAGGTAGGAGTCTCCCCTGCACCATGGTCCCAATCTGAATTGGTGCTCCGTAATACTTGTCATTTGAGTTCCCATGGGGAACTTGCAGCAGGTATATGAATGGGAGCTGCTACATATTACATTCTATGTAAGTATTACCTGGGACAGCGGGGACTTCTAGTATGGAGAACACCTCTCCAGCATCTTAGTGAATATGAAGCTCTAGCACAATATTTGCTGATTTCCAGCCCTCCCTAAAAAGAATGATAATGAATTGCATTGTTTACATAGGTTTAATATTTACTGGCACTGTCATACCCGCACTGGCTGTACCTCTGGCTCAGGCGCTAGAGGGCGCACCGGCACTCACAGCTGGCACAGGTAGGCTGCCTGAGCCATGTACTCTCCCAGAACAGCCAGGAGACCCAGTCATTAAGGATCAAATTCTGCCTGATCCCCCAGATGATGAACACATAGGCCAGGCTGATATCCAGCCTTTTGTGCCGGTCTATATCACACAAGACCCTCTCTAGCCCCAAGGACTTGCCAGAGCAGCAACAATGGCACTATCACACCAACTTGACAGCAGTCAGCAGATCAGCATGCTTGTCAGCTCATTGTCAGGGTACATGGGTTTCAGCAGCAACTCCTTCCTCTGACAAGGACTAAGTCCAGCTGCAAGCCCTCTGGTTGAGGGATGTTCCACCCTGCTCTGGTATACTATAGGAGGACCTTGAGTCAAGGTCCTCCATGGGTGCAATGCATGTGTTTCCCTGCCCATTTTTCCAGACATTTCATGTTCCAGTTCATTACAGAGAAGCTCTACCTGATTTCTGGTTCCTGACTTCAGCCTAACTTCACTCCTGGTTCCAGACCCTTGGCTTCAACTTTGGACTTTGCTCCCACCTCCAGGCATGTATTAGTAGCCAGCATCACCAAATAATTTATTTTTTCAGCTACATGTGTTACTGATTTCACAGAGCCATGGGTATGCCTATCTTTCTCTAAGATTTTGATTTAAAGGACAGATTCATACTTTTTGAACTTTTGGCATCAACAGCTAGGCTGTTGTTACATAACTTCACAGTGAGGGGCGGGACATAAATTGAATAAATAATAAATTAAATAGTTTTTTTAATGCTGTGCAGCCTTCAAGAAAAAAAAAACCAACACTTCTGTCAAGTTGAGATGATAGAGGTTGCTTTGGCTGAAAACCAGAAACATAGTGTATGAAGTGATAATTATTATCATGCAACCCAAAAGAGAAGGAATAGACAGATGGAAAGCTCCATCAGCACCATTTTCTACAAATACTGTCAAAAATAAATTAAACTATTTCAGACCAGCATATCCCTTACCTACACATTGCTGAGAACCAAAGCTAAAAATAATATAAATGCTATAGTGAGCAGGAAATTTCAAAAAAAAAATCCCCTTGATACTTAAACATGAAAGTGTCATTACTGGGAAGACACATTCTACACTCCACAATTCCAATAGATTAGTTTAGATTTGCACATCCACTTACAGAGACATTACATACACATGCACACATTCTCACACACCAATGCATGATGTCTGAACCACCAAGGATAATAATTCAATAATACAGGAGAAAACCCGTAAAGAAAAATGCGCACACATACAACATTCACCTTTGTCTACATTCATGAAACAATGAAATCAGGAGAAACTGGTCTCATTCATTAACTTGGCAATATTTCTGCAAGAGCTGAGCAAAGATACTTCCTAGAAGGTTGATTCAGCAACACCTAAGCATAACCCATGAAATCAACAAAGTTTTTTATGAACCAGGAACAGGCATTAAACACAGTGCATTGGATACAGTGGTAACATTCTGCAAACAGAGAGGGCCATTCTGCATGACTTAAATGTAGCAGAAGTCTTACCTTTGGTAAACGCTACTAATTCAAGATTCCGCTTGACATCACACACAATCTGCATCACTCCTGCAACACTCCCGTAAAAAGCGCTTCGTTATAGCGCTTCACGGGAAATCCATAAAAGTGGATTCCCCCTGAGAAAACTGCTACACTTCTGCGCACAAGCTGCAACACATTAGCGAAAGGCATGTGCGTTCTCAATGTAGCAGAAGAAAGAAAGTCCCTCCCCCGCTCTTGCCACCAAACCTCCGGTGAAGCGATCGCCATTTTTTTTCCTTAGATGGGAAAAGCAACGAATGAGCGAGGCTTCTCAGAGGCTTCTCCAGCTAAAGTCCCTCCACAGAAGTGATTAAAAGTTAAACAAAGCTCCCTACTGCAAGTGTCTTTAAAGTTCCCAAGCACAATGCAGCCCCTTGTTCGACACTGCCCATAATTTCGGCCACAAATCTCGCCCATGGGGGAGGGGTGATTTTTTTTTTTTAACTTGAGGAGCCTGTAAACGATTAAGCACCAGCTACTACACCTGCAGAAAAGGTCTTTCTGATACATTGAAGGAATGAATATGCATTGCTACAGGTGTTTTGGGGTTTTTAAAAAAGAGTTCTTAAAGGGAAACATGAACACAACAGTTAGTTGGCTGTTAAGGGGCAAGAGGAAGCATGGAAATATATCGCCTCCCCTATTGCAATTTCAACGAGACTGGAAGCTTGCGCGTTATGAGAACAGTGCTAGTGGGAGAGCCTTTTTTCGCTAGAAACGCCTGTGTGCGTTCCTGCGATCTGCTGCTTTCGCCTGCAACGCTTTTCAATAGTGCACAGATTTAGCCACATTGCCCTTTGTGCGGATTGGCCCAGAAAATTAGAGTTGGATCCAAACTTGTAACTGCTTTTCACAAATTAGCAAACACGGCTGATTCATTGAATGAAACAGAGAAGTTTCATGAAGCGTCAATGTTGCTGCTTTCATGAATGAGACAGACATGGTATTTATGATATTCAGTATTATAAAACAACATATGAGACTACAAAATTTGAAGGTGTTAAGAGCCTTGTGTCCCCCTTTCCCCACTGATTTCCCACCACCAGAAAATACAAATGGGACTGTTTTGCCTGCCTGATCCCAAAAAGACCATGGACACATTACAGAAGATTTTATTTTCCTTTGACAAAGTAGCTTTGCAGTCCCACAACAACACAGACTGCACAATTTTTTTTAAAAATTTGGAGCAGGAAATGGAGAGGGGAGGGTGGTTGCAAGGGCAGGAGAATGCTACAGAGACTATTTAACCTTTCACCCACCACACGGGCTTGCCCCTGGTTGCTCCCTGATGAGAAGCGTAATAGGAGGTGGCAAATCTAGTTTTGACGATTTCCCTCATTTCAAGGCAAATATGGCCAAAACCCAAGCCAGCCTATGGACAGCCTCAGGATGCAGACAACGTCATGTAAAGGGGGCTCTAAAATACACCAGCAACCGGACGTTGTCCAGAGGCAGATTCCTCATGCAGAAATAGTCTTATAGTTTGCCTTTTATGTTCAGTTTAGAATTAAGGTTGAAAATTAAGGCTAGAATCTTGATCTTTCCATAAATTAGTAGTTCTTCAAACAGTGTTCTGGAGTTTCTCAGAATTCTCCTGAGTTTCCTCAATGAGAAAATCATACGTTGCCCAATACTACCCTCTGCAAAATGCAACCATGGGACACTACTTTCTGTCTTTTGGAGAAACTGTGTGAAAAGGACTCTGACCAGTTCCCTGCATGAACTGAAGCATATGCCTAGATTATGTCAAGGAATGTGCTGCAATGCATTGGAGTTTCCTTTAGGGCTGTGCAGGTGTTTCTTCACAGACTGATGTGCAAATGGTTTCTGTGAGGATGAGAAATCTAGAAAACACTACCATAAATTATAGGTATGCAAATATGAATAAAGTTATTGCTCTCAGAAGATCTCAGAGAATATTAAGGTCTTCCCTGGGAGTTCCAAAGAAGAAAACATCTGGAGTGAATTGCCCAGTCCACAGTCACTTGGATGATGGCCCATGGACTGTATAAAGCAGTGATTCCCAAAGTGGGCGCTACCGCCCCCTGGTGGGCGCTGCAGCGATCCAGGGGGGCGGCGATGGGCCACAGGTGCATTTGGGGGCGATGAATAACTATTAAAATAAAAAACAATAATTTCCAGGGCGCTAAGTAATATTTTTTCTGGAAAGGGGGCGGTAGGCCAGATAAGGCTGGGAACCACTCATATAGAGTATAAAGGCTGCAAATTTGTTGTCAGGTCCCCATACTGTTGTTATTTGATCAATCCTATTTGTAACTATGGACAAAGCCTGTTGCATTCAGGAATACAATGGGTGCTAGATAGGGTGGGTGGGGGGATGTCCTCTCCCTCCCCCCAGGACCTAGAATGGCTGAAGGCTGGAGGCTGGGGCAAAGGAACTCACCGGCAGCTCTCACGCAGCAGGGATCTGCAGCCTCTAAGGGAGGTGGAAGCAGGAGGGGGTGGTTAGGGGTGGGGGACGGAAGGTAATTGGCTGGCTGCTGGACAGAGAGGCAAGCCGGATGGAGGAGGCGGCACTCAGGAGCGGGACAGCTGCCCTGAGTGGGTGTTAAGCACTGAGTGGCACTTAAGTCATGAGACCAGCTCCTCCTCCTAGGCCTTACCAGAAATATTAAGTGGAACAGATGTTTTTATGGCATATATCACTAAGAACAGTGCATATTTCAGGAATGGGCTGGAGCAAGACACCTAGGGGGATAAATATGGAGAAACCCTGGAATGAATATTTTGTAATGGAAAAAAATGCTTTATGGGCTTTTACAAAGCTTCCTAATAGAAAGGCAACAGAAGGTGAGAAACCAGAAGTGTATTTTTACAGAGAACAGTTGTGTTCTTGGACAGCATATTATGCTGGCAAAGAAGGTGGGGACAATACTTAATTTCTAAAAAGAGAAATGCTGTGGTTCTGGCCTGCGTAACAAGTATGTCACAGGATGTATTGCCTGCAAGCCTGGGGAGTACAGGGAAGAAGCTGGAAAGGCTGCAGTCTCCACAATCTCTCATGTTTTATATTCACCTTTGTTTACTCATGCATTCCAGGACTCAGCCTTGATATCTATAACATATTCCAGAGTTTTTCCTTGTTAAGTCCAAACACAAAGTCTTGAACATGAACCATTTTTTTCTACAATGTGAAACAGGAGGTTTGCCAAAGAAATGTGGGTATGCATTTGAGTGCCTTGGTCCTGTGAATCCAAGTCCTAAGGAGAACATATAGCTTGAAGGAAAAAGAGACACAGGCAATATAGCCATTGAAAAAGTGAGCCAGAAGGATTTTGCATATCCAAAGAACATGAAGTCTTTGGTGGTACTGGCATCAAAGGAAATGTGGAGGCTATGCTCAAAGAAGTGGACAGAAAATAGAGAATTTGAAAAATGTTACATATTGATAAGGGTCACTTTTTAATCTATTTTGAATAGAGGAACAAAAACACTGGAGAACTAACAAATTTATGGAACAACTGAGAACAAAGCCCTCTCTCTTCCAAAACATATTTCTTGTGCTATACCTATATCCAAGAAAATGAATGATAGTTAATTTGTATGAATTTTTAAAATACAACTATAATCAAAACATTTCAGTTTGTACACCTTTCTGTGATGCTTTTTAAAAATTACATTTTACCAAATTAAATGACTGGGGGGAAATTTTGAAATCTGAACTACAGTTATCCTCATTTTCAATTCATGTGGTCTTTACATCACCATAGAGTCTGCTAATATTCCAATTTATCAGGCCACGATACATTTTCACATGCATATTTGGGTGCTTAAGAAGCCATCAGAACTCAAAGAACTTCTAGAACCATAATGTTCCCTATCAAATATCAACTTTATAATAAACTGCCCACCCGTCCCAACTCCCGTGGGACACTCACGCCTTCCAGGACATCATCCCACGTCCTGCGCGGGTCCTTTAGAGTCCCGCTTCCCATGGCACCATGGCCCAGCCAGAGCCCCCTCCCTTGCCCCCTGGGCAGCAGGATGGCTGGCAGCGGCACTCTGCCCTGGCTGGCCCTATGGCTGGCCTGCACAGGCGCGCCAGCCAGAGGCCCACCCTCGGCCCTCACTTGACCTGCACCAACTGCACAGATGGGAAACCGACAGGCCCGCGCTCAGGAGGCGACGGTGAGCCCAGTCAGAGGGAGGGCCGCCGCTGCTGCCAGTGAGCCCAGTCAGAGGGAGGGAGGGGGGCTGCCGCCGGTGAGCCCAGTGGGAAAGAGGGGAGAGGGAGGGGGCCACCGCCAGTGAGCCCAGTCAGAGGGAGGGAGTGGGGCCGCCACCAGTGAGTCCAGTGGGAAAGAGGGGAGAGGGAGGGGGCCACCGCCAGTGAGCCCAGTCAGAGGGAGGGAGTGGGGCCGCCACCAGTGAGTCCAGTGGGAAAGAGGGGAGAGGGAGGGGGGCCACCGCCAGTGAGTCCAGTCAGAGGGAGGGAGTGGGGCCGCCGCCAGTGAGTCCAGTGGGAAAGAGGGGACAGGGAGGGGGGCCACCGCCAGTGAGCCCAGTCAGAGGGAGGGAGTGGGGCCACCGCCAGTGAGTGCAGTGGAAGGGAGGAGGTGCTGCTTGTGAGCCCAGTCAGAGGAAGGAGGGGGGCACTGCCATGGCAGCAGCACGTCCCACTTTACCTCCCTTCAACTCTGGTCACCTTACTTTATAACAGACACCACCACCCCATATTACATGCCTAGAAACCCACATTTTTTTCCAGTGTTATGAGTTATTGAGATCATTCCTGAAGAAACAAATATTTCTACAAGGCCTTCCAGATCTGGAACATTTAAGGAAATATTAGCAAATGAAATGAATAGACTGACATACATAGATATTTCTTAGCTGGTAATTGTATCACTGGTAAAAGAATTACTGTGTACAATGACAGGATGAGAAGCTCTACATTATAATGCTATTTGAATTTACAATTAGTTATGCTCCAACACCCACCCACTGGCTGATGTCTTCTGGTTGTGTGCAAGAAGCATGATCAAATGTGTCCAAATGAATTTGACCATGTCCGCTTGTATTATTGGGCCTTTTTATGCACAACTAGGCTTCCTTGCTACTTCTAACTCCCCCTGCTTTCTGCCACAGCCTTGACTATTTAAAAGGGAATAGAGTAAAAGGGGGGGGGGGAGATCAGTTAACATATCTGAACTGAGAGTATTTCTATGCACTTATTGGTGCCTGTCCACTGTTTAGTGTTTAGCAGTGGGACTAGCATCCAGCAGATCCAGATTCCCATATTGATTTTGCCCTGGAAGCTTGCTTGGTGGCCTTGGGCCAGTCGCTCTCTCTCTCTCTCTCTCTCTCAGCCTATTCTACCTCACAGTAGTTGTTGTGAGGATTAAAAGGAGGAGATGATACTGTTGCTGTATGCCACCTGGAGTCCCCTTTAGGAAGCAAAGTGGGGTATAAATCTCTAAATAAATAACAACATTCCATCTAATTTGACAGCTGATTTTCATGATCAATGCTCAGTTGGATACCACTAACTGCATATGCATAAAATGAAATCAGTGCAATATAGGCGATGCTGATCATTTAACTGATACATACAACTACATAGGCACCAAAAAAAAAAAAAAATGGGATGGAGGCAAGCAATTCCCTGCTTTGAACAAGTCAGTTAATTTAGTGACCAGATTGGCAAGGATACCAGAGAATACTGTGTCTCTCCTCTACATAGAAAATTTAGTTCTTAAACTGGGCAAAAGCAGCTGCAGCAACTGCAAAACTGCTCAACATAGTACTGCTGTGCTTATGATCAACTTCACCAGAGAACAAGGCAAACCAGTCAGCTCACCTTTTGCATAATCAAGGAACCCTGAACAAGGTATGCTTACCAGTCAAGCATGCTCATCTTTACGTTCACAGCATGCTTATTATTAAGTTGCATTTGAAACAGTT
Organism: Paroedura picta; assembly: GCF_049243985.1. Taxonomy (NCBI): domain Eukaryota; kingdom Metazoa; phylum Chordata; class Lepidosauria; order Squamata; family Gekkonidae; genus Paroedura; species Paroedura picta. The sequence continues at coordinate 87,008,434 of NC_135370.1, read as the reverse complement.
TTTCCTCTGTCTAGTAATCTTCCAATTTAGCTAACCAAGTAGTTATACACACAAACGGTCAAAACGAATCCTTGCCCTCTAGTTTTTCCTCTCTTCCAGACTTCTCTTTAGATGTAATAATTCCTGGATTGTGACATCAGTGCCTGTTGCTGAAGGGAATGATTAGCAATGTGACAAACTGTGGATTAAGGTAGTGAATGATGCCAAAAACATCACTGAATTACAAAAAGAAACTTTGCTACATATTCCTGGGCCTTCACAAACAAGAAAGGAAACAGAACATATTGGATTTTTGGATTCCCATGGCCATTTCTCTACTCAGATGCCTACCATCAAATTAAGATGTATGTCAAAGTACTATGTAGCATAACAAGCCCTTGTTTTGGCTCTGTCCACCCATCTACTCCTTATTGGTAGTGTGAATATTTGCCAAAATATTAAAAGCTGTTTTACCAGCATGTGTTCTAGTGTAATTCTCTGTCACCACACTGACAGCCTCACCCTTATGCAGTTTATATAGGTCAAACTAGACAACCCTTGCATAAGGAAACAAATGGAGAGAAATCTGACATTGACTTGCAGGTGGGCGTGTGGGCGAGGAGTAAGGCTCATACTCAATTCCATTTTTTGGCAAACAGGCCACAACTTTATTTTCACCCGTATGTTAGCTGACAAGGGGATATGGAGCCCATACGATAATTCTCTGGGTCATCCAACCCAGTTCACTAAACTCAGCAGTGCCCTGGGGATCCCGTCCTGGTCCCCAGCCAGGCCTATGGGTCCCGTTGCGATGGGCATCCCCCCAGTAGAGAGAATCATGGAATGCTTCAGGAGGCATAGACCTCTGTCCACCCATCCCCTTTCTTCTGCTCTACTGGTGCAAGCCTGGGGCCTTCCCATCCAGGTTGGCTCACACCAAACTGAGCCTTTCCAATAAGGTACCTTATCTGGGGAGTACTTCAACTTCCCCCTCCATGTTCCCCCACCCTTTTTACAAGCTCCTTCTCCTTGCCCCCCCCCCGCAGTTGTGACAAAATATCAAATCATAAATAATCAGTATAACAGCAAATGAACACTCCATTTAGTAACAGCAAGTCTTCCAACACGTTCATAAGGTAAAGGTAAAGGTATCCCCTGTGCAAGCACCGAGTCATGTCTGACCCTTGGGGTGACGCCCTCCAGCGTTTTCATGGCAGACTCAATACGGGGTGGTTTGCCAGTGCCTTCCCCAGTCATGACCGTTTACCCCCCAGCAAGCTGGGTACTCATTTTACCGACCTCGGAAGGATGGAAGGCTGAGTCAACCTTGAGCCAGCTGCTGGGATTGAACTCCCAGCCTTATGGGCAGAGCTTTCAGACGGCTGCCTTACCACTCTGCGCCACAAGAGGCTCTTCAACACGTTCATAAACAACCACAAAAGAAGGGTGAGTGGGAGGGAAGCTCTAAGTTTGGCTGCTGTAGGAGAAGAGGCCGGGCCCGGCTCACGTGACACTTTATAAAGGCCCCATGTGCCTGTGCCTCTCCTCCCTGCTGCAAGGCAGGCGCGCCCTGTGTCCCCAGTCCCCGACGCTCTGTAAAGAGCACCCTCCTCCTCTGCCCGCCCATTGTTGCTTCAACGGTGGCCACCTGGTACGCCATCTGGTACGCCATTTATAAAGCGGCCACGCTTTATAAATGGAAATATAAATTAATGAGAAAATATTTTCTATTCCTTAGACTTTGCCAACAGTTTTCTAGGTTCCTAGAATAGTTTAGAAGCAGAACAGAACAGATTACTACATACATCCTCTCTGAATGAGACTTCCTTTGTGCTTTCTTTCTATGATGTAGTAGACGGTGAAACTCTTAAGGATTAAGAGAAACTAAACATCGAGAGAGACAGGAAAAGTGGAAACAGTATTACAGGTTGATATGATGATATGTTATGCTGAGATTTCTAGTATTGATGCTAGGGGACAATGCATTTCTCACCCACTCAGTCTACTTTTGTCACACTTTAGTCTGACACTCCAGTCCTGGCCCCTACCTGGTGGAACCTGGAGAGAATGGTGCCTCTGCCTCTGCACCATTCTTGCATGAAGGAGTGGGTTCCTTTCTGCCCCCTTCCCTCTAGGTTGACTCTTGGCCGGAAAATACCTGGATATTTGGCGGGATGGAGCCTGAAGAGATTGGGGTTGGGGAGGGACATCAATGGGGCATAATGCCATAGTGTACACTTTCCTAAATGGCAATTTTCTCCAGATGAACTGATCTGTTACCTGTAGATCAGTTGTAAGAATGGAAGGTCTCCAGCCACAAAATGGAGGTTGCCAACCATATTTCTCGGGCATCTTACTGTATAATTCTTCTCCTGCAGCCCATGAGAGCTGGGAATGCCAAAGCAGGGCTGTATGGACCATCATTAGATGTAAAGGAAAGGTAAGTCTTTTCCTAGGCACGGGACAGCATGTCAGCTGCAGCAACACAGGAAGTCCAAAACCAATCAAAAGGAATAGAGTAATAATCTTCCTGGTCAAATAAGTGCATTGATGCTATAATTCCAGGATGCTATAACTGTATTTATAAAACAACCTATCTTCTTTTCCCATGCATGATTTTTTTTAAATTTCTGTACATATAAGACCTGCCTCACTTACCATGGAAGCTCAGATCACACAGATAGCTCAGATGGCATTCTTCCATCTGTGTCAGGCACGGCTACTAGTGCCCTACCCGTCCTCGGAACATCTGGTTACAGTGATCCATGCAACAGTTGCTTCCAGGATAGACTTCTGTAACTCACTCTACATAGGTGTACTCTTGGTTTTGATCCAGAAATTATAGCTGGTACAGAATGCGGCTGCTAGGGTCCTCAATGGGTCATCCTGGAGGACCCATGTCCAGTCTCTGCTGAAGCAACTGCATTGGTTACCACTCTGTTTCCAGATCAAGTTCAAGGTTTTGTTTTTGACCTTTAAGGCTATATGTGGCTTGGACCCTACTTACCTGTGGGACTGCTTACCTCCTTATGCCCCCCACAGGGCACTTCGATCTGTTAGTATGAATCTGCTGATAGTCCCGGAACGCTGGGAAGCACGCTTACCCTTGGCCAGGGCCAGGGCCAGGGCCAGGGCCTTTTCCAGTCCTGGCCCCTACCTGGTGGAATGTGCTCCCTGAAGAGCTGTGGCCCTATCGGAGCTCTTGAGGCTCCTCAGGGCCAGCAAGATGGAGCTCTTCTGCCAGGCGTTTGGTCAAGGCTGGGTGCGATGAGTACTGAGGAATTTCATACTCCCCCCCCCTCCCTGGTTCTTTGGCACTAGACCTATATAGAACCATGTTTAAACTTCCCTGTTTTTTTCTACATCCCTAGCCACTCCAGCCCACTGAATCAACTGCATTGGAGACTGGGGAGATGCTTTAGTTGTATCAGCATCTTGTTCTATTGTATTTTATTGTTTGATTATATTTTATTCTATGGGGTTAAGATTGGGGATTTTATTCTTATGAGACTATTTTTATGGAAATATATTCTTATATTCATGCTGTGAACCTCCACGAGCCAGTTCTCTGAGAGCAGTGGTATAGAAATCAAATTATAAAAATAAATTAAATAAATTAATAGTACAATTCTAAACAAACTCATGATCTTAGAAATCCATGTTTAGTGTTGAACTGCAGCACATGAACAAAAGTGTCTGATGCTCTGTCCTGAAATATTTCTTCTCTTATTGCTCACATTCAAGGATGAATCAGATTTGTACAGAGGCACGTATTGGTTACAAACAGATTATAGCCACAGCACTTTTGATAAAATCTCCATTAAGCAGGAAATCATAATTGTCCCCATAAGGGGTTCAATTCCTGTACACTGCAGTTCACAACTGTTCCATGTACTCCATCTTGGCTCCTGTCTTACTCCAGTTACTGTAAATCTTTTTAACATAATGAATAATTGAAGATGGTAAATTACACGAATGTTGCTTTGACTACAGCCATAAAGCTGTAATTCCAAGTCTATTTTGCCCCCTTTCCCTTTTCCCATGATGATAATCATTCCTTCTCATTTTTTCATTCTAGCGCATTTTTTCTAAGCTGAGTTTCCACAGTGGGGGCAGCATTGTTCCTTTGAGAAATTTGGCTAAAATTTGCCTACTGTAAGAGTGCTAACCTTCAAAGAATATTTCTACTTATTTAGCATCATTTATGTACAAGGCATTAAATAGGATAAACATGTGTCACATATCATGCCCAGGAAGTTATAATCTGCAGAAGGTAGCTAAAACAGAAAAAGGTGGCATGACTGACAATGAACAATACAGATAGGGAAGGACAGCCACAGAAAGGGCAACTTGTGAGAACTCACAAGAAAGATACATGATATTTCATAATCTTGTTGAAATTTATCATGGGAGGTTCTATATATCTTTTTTTTGGGGGGGGGGGACTAACTGGATAGTAAAGATGAAGACATGGAGTAAAAGATGATCCGAAGCAGGCTACCAATGAGAAAGAAAAAGGAAGTCAGTTGGGTGGAGTGAACACAAGCTGTGAGTGCCCCATCACTCAGTATAAGAAATATGCCTCTAGTTCAGTGGTTCTCAACTACGGATGGGCACTTTGACACCTGAAGTGGCCGTTTGCTCCCGACACAGCCAGCGCCGCGCTGCGGGAGTAGAGGGGGAAAGGGAGGTGCGGGCATCAGTGCACCATCAGGTGCACACACACAGGCACGGGACTCAGCGCCTGCGTGTGTGAGGCCACCGGTATTCCAACACTCCCCCCCCTGCAGCGTGGCGCTGGCTGCGTCAGGAGCAAATGGCTGCTTCGGGCACCAAAGCGCCCAACCCTATTCTTAACCTTCCTAATGCCGCTACCCTTTAATACAGTTCCTCATGTTGTGATGACTCCAGCCATAAAATTATGCATTAAGGTCCATTGTTCATGATTGTATATAATTTTTTCCCAGGGTTTCTCAGTTCAGTTTTGCCTCTTGTCCCACCATGCCGATCTTGCTTTTTTTCCACCTGCAGGAGGAGTGGCAACAGTGGCAGAGCCTCCCCACCACCACCACTGCCAAGCTGCTTGCCATGTTGCAACCCCTGTGAAAGGGTTGTTCAACCCCCAAGGGGGTCCCGACTCCCAGGTTGAGAACCACTGTTCTAGTTCATGTGGGGGTGTAGCAGGAAAAGGTACATAACTTCAACTAGAGGCAAGACCAAAAGTAATATTGAAAAAAGTTGTTAGTGCGACATCCCCCCCCACACACACACACACACAACACAGCCTCTCCATTTTTCTATGGCTCAATCCTGCTTTCAGTATCAAGACAATTCATTGCCTTTTCCATCTCACTCCTTACCCCAAAGAGAAATATGTAAGGACCACAGAACTGGAGGAAATGCAACATTTATTCTAAGTTTCCATGACAGCCTGCCTTGATTATAGATAGACTGAAACCATAAAGGAAGGAACAACCTGACTCCAAACAAAGGGAAAGATGTAGACCAAACAATTGTACCTCCTTGACCTTCAAAAAAAGGAAGCAAACAGAAATGATAATGGCCACCCACCCACTAAAGAATACATTTACACTGGTAAGACAGACAATCACCCTAAATGTTTACTTTCACTTCTTTTCAGCAACTATTTTTACTGCCAAACACATAAGCAACTTTGCCAGTTAAAAAGCACAGTGTCTGCTCAGCAGTGGGAATTGATGCAATATTGTCAGTACTGCCCATGTGAGTGGTGCTCTCTGATGCACATTCCTATTCCTTGGATTTTGATCGAAATATACCTTTCATGATCATTCCCAGTCTCAAGACAATGCAGTCTATGCTTCATCTTATGTACATTTAAGTGTCTTGCTGTCATGTCATTTAAGTGTGCATTATGTCAAAGCTTTGAAAGCGAGTCCCAGGGTAATGTCACTTAGTTATGTACCACACCATAATCAAGCCTAGCCCCTCTGGAGTGTCAACTGACAAGTGAGTTCATTTACAGAGCATTATGACATTGTAAGGAAAATAGCACAATGCACATTGAACAGTTCATTGCCATCTGGTTGGGTGAAGATGGAGCATCTATGACAGCCTCACAGGGGCAAATGCAGATGTCCAACTATTATTCCCTTGATTCAGAGCTGCTAAACGTTAATAGGGTTGTAAATCACTGCCAAAATCAGGTGCAGAAAGTGTAAACGTGAACTTACATTTGCATACTGAAAGAAATATGGAAAGATGTTTGCTGGCTGTTACACTAAAAATATCACAGTTAAATGTTTATCCATTTCTAGAAGCTCCAGTCTACAAAAAGAGCACCTTATGCATTTGAAAATGGGTGATAAGAATACAATTGATTGTAGACTTGCGACAAGCTGTCCCAAAAACACCAAACATGGGAGACAGAATATCATAAAAAGAATTCCTATGTAAATTAATGACAGTAGAGTGGCAATCTCTTGTTAGCTCAGTATGTTTTCCCATTCTTCTTTAGCACTGAATCATAGGTGATATATAAAGTTGTGAAGAAATAAAAGCAGAAAAGCACAAAATAAAGACACCCAGCACAGCACAGAAGTTCTAGTGTTAGCCAAGCAATATTACCTGGTTTAGACCCCAAAGTCAGTCAAGTTTCAAACATATCACTTTTATTAACTTTTTTGTGTTCTGAATTGAAGGACTATCAGACTCCACCCTTGCTGCCTCTGCCTCCAGCTTAGGCCTGGGACCTTCCACTATGATAAGGTGCTCCCTCACAGGTTCCCAGCATGAGTCTCAGGGGAGGGGAGGAGGATCACATTCACCCATATTCCTCCTCCTCCCACCAGCTTTCTCTTTCTCTATCTCTGAGATACTGGCTGTCGCCTCCCCAGCTCGTTTCTCAGAACCCTCCCTTATGTGATCCTCCACTTTCCTGTAGTTCCATCTTCTGCATGTCTTCCCCAGAGTGGCCTGCCTCCTTTGATCCTCAACCTTTATTAGCTAGCTGGCCAAGCTAAGGTCATCTGCTCTGTGTCTCACAGGCTTCGCTTTGCTCACATGGGGCCTTCATTGAGGCTGGGTTTCCCAGAACTCCTAAGGAGGCCTCATCATGTTCTCCTTCTGCACAGCTTTCTCTTCTGTATCAGGACTTGAGTTTCCCTGTTACTGGCCTCCCTGTTCACCCAGCTGTCTCACAGTTGGACTAGCACACCAAGGTCTCAAAGGATTCTCCTCCTGGGCCAGGTAGGTTCCATTGGGACTGGGGTCTCTTGGGGCTGTGCCCTCCTGGGCTATCCAGGGCCCTGATCCGGGCCAGGGCCAGGATGGTGTTGCCATTGTGAATGATCACAGATTAGCCCCACTGCCCTGCCACTGCCACCCGGGACTACCCACCCTGTGCATAATCTGTCTTTATTTCCCTAATTTTCTTTCCAAAATTTTGTTGGATGGCAAAACTGTTCCCTCCTACTATTTAAACCCAGTGGTACTTCAGGGAATATTTAAGAAGATCTTAAAACAAAAAAAGAAATGAATTGATGACAGGCCCTTCTTTAATATTCTGAGAACATGGATGTTTATAGAGTATTTCATAGCATTACAAATGTTAGAAATTACAGTAAAATGCAAATCCATCACTCCAGTCTCTTAGCTTTTGTTTTTGAAGCATGTGTACCAATTTTCAAATATGTAGGGATTCTATACAAACAACAAAAACAAGAAAAATATATCAAGTACTTCCTAACTCTTGTACACCAAAGAAGACAAGAAAGGGACCTTAAGTATGTCAAACATATTAGCCAGAAGAGGCTAGTGGCTGTGGTCCTAATAAGTCATTTCTTATAGAAGTTCATGCAATATCTTGAATTTTTGAATGTCAGTTCCCATAGTCAGTGAGACAAAGTATTTTTGTCCCAGAATGAATGGCATCTTGAATCATCCACTGAGCATGCTGAAGCAGTGAAACCTAGGACACCTCTAGCTCACTTGTAGTTCCTTTGCCTATGTATAAATGGCTCCTTTGGATGACAGCCAAAATAGTAATAATGCACCCCCACCAAAAGTACCAAGATGCACTTATCAGAGATCATTGTTGGATGGGATTGCAAGACTTGTTAAATAGCTGGGACAAATATGCATTTGAAAAAGCTATTCCAGAGTGGTAGTGGTCGTATGTATAATTAGATGTAGTGAAATAGTAGGTAGGGAGAGGGTTAAGTGCCTACACTCAGAGTGAAGTGCCTCTGCCTCACAGAACCATATTTACTCAAGAGTATAGGACATAGATTTAAAAATAATGAAATAAAATACATAAAACACATATGTACCTCAATACTTCTTTGACTCTTATCATCCCTACTAGAAACAGCATTTACTTTTCTGAAAGAAGAAGAAGAGTTGGTTCTTATATGCCGCTTTTCCCTACCCGAAGCAGGCTCAAAGTGGCTTACAGTCACCTTCCCATTCCTGCCAGAACTTATCACTTGGACCTAAGTATAATGGCAGACTCATTCTTTGTATATTAAATACCTTGTTTAACATTTGAGATTAAAAACACACATATTGTTCCAAACTACATTGGATAGAAAACAATCAGAAGATAAGAAGAAAAGATTTCTTGTGTTTGGGATCCACCATATCAATGTGTAAGCAGTGTTAGTATTTATTTTAGACTAGGGGCCAAATTCATTACATTCAGGAATACAACTGGTGCTAGATTGGGAGGGGGGTAGAAGAACTCTGTGGACAGCTTCCCACTCCCCCCCCCCCAGGACCTGGAAAGGCTCCAGGCAGCTGTTCTGGAACTCACCAGCAGGGACAGCTCTCACGCAGCAGGGATCTGCAGTCTCCGAGCCTCGGAGGGAAGTGGGAGGAAGAGGGGGTGGTCAGGAGTACGGGATGGTGAATGGCTGGCCAATGGACAGGCAGGCAAGCCGGTTGGAGGAAGAGGCACTTTGGGGTGGAACAGCTGCCCTGAGTGAGTGTTAAACGCTGAGTGGCACAAGCCATGAGTCACGCTCCTCCTCCAAAGTCTTACCAGAGATATTAAGTGGAACAGATAATTATTCAGTTAATCAATCAACTAACAGATAAAGCAATTTTAATCAGAAAGCTCTTCAAGTAACGAGTTTAACATCAAAGCTTGGATAGGCAACAATACCATCAATAGCTGAAAAGTAGCTGCTCAGATCGATACTTTGTATAGTAAATAAAACATCCTCTAATTTTTATCTGCTATGGACAAATATAACTTTATGATTACATGATTATAACTGATACAAATATAACTTTATGATTACATTCTATATTTTGCTAAGCATCATTTAGCTCAGTCCTCTAGATATCAATATAAGTGGTTCCCACTAGGCATTAGGTGGATGGTTTCTGCCAACAGGGCTGACATCCTGGACACCAAAATCCCTTTAAAAACACAGAAGAACAAAAGCAAAGGCAAAAATGTGCAACTCAAATTAATATCCGAACAGACTAATAGCCTCGGATTTCCTGATATTCCCTGTTACTTTCAGATGAAGCTCACATCTTTCGAGTCATCAAACAGACTTTTAGACCATGAACAGCAAAAAGTCTTCCCTGCCCAGCCTGTGGTCTGTTCCTCCCTTAAATTAGGTCTACAGAACCATTTGGGGAAGATGCCCCAGGATTATCATGCTCTTGATGCACCATCGCTATGTAGAGCTTTCATGCTGGCCCAAATGAACGCTTTCCCATCAAGCGTTCTATATGTAAGATTCCATCACATTCCCAACCATGAGAGCCTTTGTTCTTGCAGAATGTGTAGGCCTGATTCTATACAACATATAATTCTAAAATGCCCCTTTCATAAAGTTTCCCTAAGGGAACTTTTTAAAACCCCTATTGCATGATGGAAATCTAAGGAAACTGTTCAGTGGCCCCCAGCTTGGTGAACAAAAAGAAGGTATGCCAGCATTTACTGAATGACTACAACTCTGAAATTACTGAGACTGCAAAATTTCTGGTGAAAACTGGGTCGGTTATAGCTAATTTTAACTCTATATCATGTCAATTCTCCTGTTTTAAGTTTAGTTCTATTTGGCATTTATGTGGAAACCACTGTTGAGTTGTTGAGATCTTATGGTTTGTACCTTTTTGAATGCCAGTAAGGGTGACAAATGACTAAATCAGGGATAGTCAAACTGCGGCCCCCTAGATGTCCATATACTACAATTCCCATAAGCAGGGGCTTATAGGAATTGTAGTTCATGGACATATGGAGGGCCGCAGTTTGACTAACCCTGGACTAAATAGTCCAGTGCAGAAGTTAGCTACTGCCCAAAAGGTAACTATTCCTGCCCAAAAGGTTCTTCTGCAAAAGGTTTGGAACCAAAAGGTTCCAAAATACTTCTGCATAAATGGCTGCAGCTTTGATCTTTCCACAGCACATTATGCTTCTTTGTGCCTGTTCTAAATTTAGTCCCCACATTTAGGGAGATCCTCAACTGTTATAAATACGTAGGCATTATCACTGCTGGAATCATGGAGTTAACTGCTCTTTACATCAGCAAAGCATTTTCCTGGTATATCTCCTTTTCTGCCAGTTTCATTTAGAGTTGTGGGGGAAGAATTTCTTCTCCTTCAGCAAATTTAAATGGCCCTCAGTTACCATGGTTACTCAGAAGACATTCAAAACCTGCCGGCATGATGCAACCAGCTGAAATGACTAGGCACAAAAATTGATGTCCCTCTGAAAGAAGCTGCTTGTCCAGCAATTCAAAGCAAACAGCCTGGATGCAGTGACACTGTGGTTGTAATATTTAGCTCAGTGGCTTCAGCTCAAAGGCTTAGCGAGCTGTCAAATTAATATTTCCCACAACAGCCTACTTGGTGACATGGAGCACAAGTGCTTTTGTTTCAGCCCAGCCCAGTATGTTTCGTTCACTCCAATGAGGCTTTAAGACAATGGTAAGATATCATTCAAAAGAGCAGCAAACAATGAGCCATCTCTTTCATCTGGTAAAGCAGACACAAGAGAAAGCATTATTTGTGCAGCTTATTGTATCACAAATTGTATAACAGACTGGTGATTGAAACTCTTTCCAACTCTGTTGCCACATTACACTCAGTAGGTTTTTACAGAATGAAAGCATGGCATCGCTTCTCTCCCTCCCTGCCCTCTCCATGCACACTTTGCATCAGTTTAGATAAAAAATAATCCAAGACAGTGGTCCCCAACCCGCGGGCCGCGGCCTGGCGGTGGGCCGCGGCTCCTTCTTCCCTCCCCCCCCGAGGCGAGAAGCTCGCCAGGCCGCGAGCAAATCGGCCGCCAAAGTGGCCGATTAGCTCGCGGCCCGGCAAGCTTCTTGTTTCGGGAGGGGAGGGAAGAGAAGCTTGCCGAGCGCAAGCTAATTGGCCTCTTTAGTGGCCAATTTGCTCGCGGCCCGGAGGGGCCGGGAGGGGAAGCCACGGCCGCCGGCATGGCGGCGGCGCAAACGAGCATGCACGGACTGCCGCGCACGCGCGTTTGTGCCCCTGCCGGGCGCAAATGCGCGTACACGGCAGCCTGCACATGCACGTTTGTGCTGGGGCTGCCACGCGTGCGCGGGCCCCCGAGCCGCCCTCTCCGCCCACTACTCCGCAGCGGTCCATGGCAAGCGGAAGCTTGCGGACCGCTGATCCAAGACACAAGAAAAGTAATACATTGATACAAATAACCTAAACTTCTCTACAGCAGGGATATTATGCACACACTAGGATGAACAGGTTAAGTTTGATAAAACTCTGTTTCCCCCCCAGTAAGGATCTAAAGGAGTAGTAGGAAACACTCTAAACAATTTTAATTCACCACCGTCCTTGAAGTTTGATACCGAATGGTTTATTATTCTTGCTCTGTTTCCTGAGACTAGAGCAAAGAAAGGCATGCTAAACAGGAGTTACCAGATGAACTCAGATACCCAGTTTTCATTACACTAAGGGCCTGGCAACATTGCTTACAACAAAAAGTCCACAATACATTTTATTGAAAGTAAAATAGCATGAACAGCCTCGCTTCCTTCATTTACCAGCAGCAGAGACTTCAGGTGTTTGCATTTTGCCTACAAGCAAAAACAATATATTGAAAATTCCCAGATGGTATTGCCATTTTAGGTCATGGTCCTGATTGCTGCAAAAGCTCTATGGCAGGGCCATCTGCTCACTTGTTAGTGCAGCCCATGGACAGAGCAGTCTTTCACATTTTGAACCATGACATACCACAAGCAGAGAGCCAGTAAAGTGTACAAAACTGATTGCAGAGATAATAGCTCCAGATGCCTGAACCACATGCTGCAGGGAAGGAAGGACTGACAGACAGACAGGACCTATTCCAAAGGAAAAATCCTTCCACCTCAAATACTGAAGTTATCAGGCCTTAACTCTGTGAACCTCACTCCACCCCCCCCCCCACGCTGCTCCCTGGTCTAGTAGGCATCTGGGTGATATGAAGGAGACTGGAAGACAACTAGCAAAAGCCTCAGAAAGAGAATGTCATAGAGCACATTTGTAGGTTTATGAGGTGGTGGTGATGACAGCAAAGAAGACTCTTCTCTGCCAATGTTGCATCAGAATCTCATCCAGTTCAATTGTTTAAACTGAAAATGTGGCCCCCAGCTGTAATGTTCTTTGCTGACAAAAATGACGAGGCCACTGAAAGAGATTGTCCAGAGCTTTGGAGCTGGGTGTCATCAATACGCAGGTGGCAACGGGTACCTGGAAATTTCCTATTACAATTGATTTCCAATACAAGATCAGTTCCCCTAGAGAAAATCACAGCTTTGAAGTTCTTTCCCTCCTAAAACCCTGCTCTCCCCAGGTCCACCGCCCAAATCTTCAGTATTTCCCAACCCAGAGCTCACAACCCTAAAATGAAAAACCCTGTTATGAATCTAGTCAACTGGCTAAGGCAAAAGACAAGATAAAGATGAAGACTAAGTTTTTATACTCCACTTTTCTCTATCTTAAATAGTCTCATAGCAACTTACAATAACATTCCCCTCCTATTGCCACAAAAGTCACCTTGTGAGGTAGGTGACACTGAGAGAGTTCTGAAAGAACTGTGACTGGCCCAAGGTCACCTAACCAACTTCATGTGGAAGAGTGGGAAATCAAAGAAAGTCTTCCAGATTAGAGTCTGTCACTCTTAACCACTACACCACTCTTGAGGCCAGACAAAACACAGGGAATGCTGGTTGGGAATGCTGATATCTAGAGAGAATGAATCCACTTATCCTAGATGGTGAACAGGTTAAGAGCTTGAGGATGTTCATGAACCCTACTTTGCTATCTGAAAAGCAAGTGAGCATGGTGGCACCTATTAACAGTTTTTTCCAATTTGACTATGGTCTTGCTATCCAGGCTAAGCCAATCTGACTATGCTGATCCATAATTCTGTACCATATAGTTGGATTACTTCACTATATTCAACTCGGGGTTGCCCTTGCAGTCATCCAAAAAACTACTACTGGTCTTGAACACAGTCCAACTATTGTCGAGACAAACCACCAGGAACACGTTGCCCATTTAGAAACAGCTACATTGGCCACCAGGCTGTTTCCAACTTCAATTAAAGGTTCTAATTATGCTCTTTAAAACCCTTCATGACCTGGGATCTACATACACCAACTATGGTCATTAAGCAGACAGCTGTTGGCTATCTCATGACTTAGGGTGGCCGATCTCGTATTGACCAGAGCACAGGCAATTTCCATTTTGGCTCCAGCTCTGTGGAATGGACTCCCTGAAGAGAAGACTCGATATCCTTTTGATGGGATTTGAATGCTGTTTTCATCAGGGGCACTGATCCCTGTAGTCTGGAAATCAGTTGTAATTCTAGGAGTTCATCAGGCTCCACTTAGAGATGGTAACCCTAGTATTCTAGGCAAATATGATTCCAATAAATAAATAAAACCACAATGATGCTCATTGATGATAGCGCAATATAATTTATAGATGCAAACCCCCTGCCCCCATTTTAAAAAGGAAGAGTGATTTTTCAACTGCAAATAACGGTCCAGAGAAAATAGTTAAGGCGTTTCCCTTGACATTTACTTCATTTAATATTAACAAAACTAAAGATTAATTTTACAAGTCCCCAGTTTTCCCCTTGCTCTTAGTTTAAAGGATCAATGTTTCACATACACATACACAAACACATACTACTTCTCCCTTTTGTACACTTTCATTCCCATAATGATTGCTATGTTCTTCCTTTTTTTATAATAATCCACAATGTAAGATTAGAGAGTATTCAGTGTATTCATAGGCAAGCACTGCTAAGGCAGGAAAGGGATTTCTTTAACCCTTCTTTAATAACTCCAGTTGTGAGTACAAGTGGACAGTTAAAAGATATTGCTAATATGGATTAGTTCTCTTTTGAATACACACCTTACAAACTGTGCCAAATATTCCTCTGTGGAAGGGAGAAATACAGAAACAAGGAGAGACAGATTACCCTTAACAAAACAAAAAGGAGCAAACAGCATTCCCTGGTCTCAAGAGAAGATGCCAACTGTGGACATATCTGAAAGATTAGAGCGGAAGGTATTCAGGTTTGCCAGCCATTTGTGAGCTAAAGAGCGTGTTTTTCAAGCTCAAGCTAGCTGAATCTCTATAATATTTCAGCTTCCATGATTCCTTCACAAGAGGTTTATGATTATGGCTTCAGGGTATAAAAGGAAAGGCCACACTAGTGACAGAAGAAATGAAACCCATACAAGATTCTGGAGATTTAATGACCAAATCAGCCTTCTAGCACAATGCTTCTGCTGAGCTTATCCCAATGAGTCTAAACAGTTGTGCCGACAGCTGACAGAGACATTCATAGGTCATTCCTGCTCATATGGGTCCTGTAGCAGTAAGAGTAGCTGAAAGTCAATTGTGTAGGATTTACCTCCAGTGAGGGGGCTTTACATAATGTGCACTACAGGGGTCCCTTGAATCACACTGTAGAATGCCTCTGCATTTGATTTCTTTCATCTTTCAATGCTGTTTCCAAGATTAAAAACAATATTTTCTCCCTCTGCATTACATTAGCCAGTATGGGTCAGGTCAAAAGTCTATCATCCTATTTCCAATAGTGGCAATTCACAGGAGTGCTGGATTTCAGCAGATGTAGGCTGCATACAAAATCAAATTGTGTTTTAAACAATCTGACACTACTGAAAGTTAACAAATCACTAGACAAAAAATATGAATCTTAATGCTACTGTTAACTTCTAAGAAATTGTGAAAAGGCTACAGCCATAGTTCTGCATAGTCACAAGCCATCTACCCTGTCTGTGTCTAGGATGAAGTCCTAGGAGAACACACTTGATAATCAATAAATCAATTCAAATAATTAATAAATAATCCCCAATTTGTTGTTGGCAGCCTCTATGGCTGTTCTCATTATTCTAGGGTCCATTACGGTTGCTGCTGAAATGTTGTCTACAGCAAAATTCAAATCACATTTGGCAACTCAAGGGGCATCAGTATGTAGGGGGGAGTTCTCCCCGAGATGTCAGGAAGAGGGGCATTTCTCAATGCCTTTGAACCCGAGACCTTCCTACACATGCAGAACATTTGTTCCATCACTGTGCTCTTCTCTTCTGTTGTCTAAAATAGTGTATCAAATTCCAAATCAGTTTCTCCGGGAAAATCTACATGTCCCTAAGTTATGAATAAAATGTTCCACATGGAAAAGTGGAATGCAAGCAGGGGAATAACAGTAGGAAGCAATGATCTTGCCATACCTGTTTCAGCCTTTGAGAGAGCACTCATTGGGAACAAGCTCAGCAGCAGCCAATGAGAAACCTGGCTGCTCACTACTATTCAATAGCAGCCATCACACACACACAAAACAACATGGTGTTGTGGTTAGAGTTTCAAACTAGGATCTGTAGTTGAAGGGCCACTAAAAAGGCTGGTTGGCTGGTGGGTGGGAAGGAGAGAAGGAAACGTGGGGGATATGAGGGTTATCAGGAAGAAGGAAAGAAAAACTCATGTGGGGAAAGGCATACAAGGGAAAGTGAGATGCTTCCTGCAAGTCCATGAAGGTTCACCAACATGGAACTGGGCCCAGCCCTGCAACCAGCACCACATAACAAGATCTGGACTGCAGTCTATTCCAGGCAACTGGGCCATAGATTTCCCAAACAGAGGCTGGCAGGGAAGGAAGGGGAGAAGGCAGAAGATTGGCTTCTGGGGAAAAGTAGATTGGCTGATGAGTAAGAAGGAGAGAAGAAGGCAGGAAAAGGGGAGAAGATATGGGGTATCCAGGGAAAAGAAAAAGAAAATAATGGGAAAGGAAAAATAAGATGCCCTCTTGCAATTCCTTGCGAGTTGTCCATTTGATTTTCTCTCCATCTTCAAGGGAATCCTTACATAAAGTGTGTTGAGATAGTCAAGCCCAGAGGTTCCTGTTGCATGGATCAGTGTGGCCGTTGTGCCAGTCTCCAGGTAGGGAGAAGGTTAAAAGACCAAACATTGTTGTTAAAAAGCACTCTTGGCCATCACAGCTACCCATGTCTCCAGTAACATAGCTGAGTCCTAAACCCATCACAGTATTCAATAGAAGAAGTTGAACTCCAGTGTGGGATGTAAAAAAACCCTTCAATGTAGAAAACGTACAAGTCAAAGTAAATTTCAGCTTAGCAGAACTCATTTTCAATATATTCTCTTTCAGTCCAATTGACCATGGCAGTCAGACACTGGCTAAGGACAGAGGCAGAAGCATTTGGTGGCTTATATCATTTAATGATCTAGAAAACTGGGTTTTGTCAAATAATGCCACCCTAGAATAGACCCTGGAAATTCTTCTGAATGCCTTGCTCTGAGCACATTCTTCTGCTAAAAATAGTTCAACCTTGCATTTTTAAATAAAATTTAAATCCCTCTGTGTTAGATATATAAATAGACATATACTCACATACCATATGAATATAATATTGTCTGTAGCCTTAGCAGAAGTATCATGACCGTGGCTACCTAAACTTGCCCTCACAGTTTTCATAAAGAGCTTAGGAGGGGTGGAGAGGGTGGGTACATTTCTTATTTTCCTTCTTCCTTTCCAAAATGACTGGAATCACCCCCCTGTCCCACCGCCCTTCATCTTGGCTGTCGATAATAGCAGAAAGGGTTCTTTGGTGCCCTGACAGTTCTGACAGTCCTCACAGTTACAGCTCATTAAAAAGAGTACCAAGTGTGACACTTCCACTTTTGAACCTCCTCTCACTTCCTCTATTCCCCACACACCGCATATCCTAACCTTGCCTGGGAGCTAACCTTGTTCTCCTGGGATTAGGTGCTTGTCAGTAATTGAGACTTCGTGACACACAATCTACCTCCAGCGAGTTTAAAAATAACAAGTTAAAAATCCTCCTACCTTTTCCACATATTAAATCATGGGATGAGAAAAGACATGGGTTGAAAATGCTATGCAAACTACACCGTCGTCATCAGCAGTTATTTGCATTGTGCACCTTAGAGGACACCTATAAAAAGTTGATTTGAAATGCAAAACTATTTGCCTTATTTATAGATAAACTATTTGGAAAATGCCAGGATTTTCAGATTTTACACGCACCCCATGCTGGATGGCTACTGCTGGCAGCCCAATTCTCCCATACAGATCAAGATCATGTAAAGAGGGACTTATACACTTACTCTTTGGTTTTAGAGTACTGTCACTCACAAAGGATTGTATGGTTAACTGCCTATTTATCATTCACTGAACACTTCTCCATAAATGACCACTGATTCTAATATATCAATGATATTTCCTCTATGAGCCAAAGAACATTGATTGGACAATAATTTCCATTGATTGTACAGGAATAAAGTACATGTTTTAAAGTACATGCCTAAGAATCTATAGATGAGAGTTGAATGGAAACCTGCATGCGGCAGAAAGTAGCCATTACTGCATACATTTGGGCTGGGTGAAAGCTTTAGGAAGATGTTTGCATTGGGGAAAGAAATCACTATAGGAAAGGCGACAGGAAAAAAATCATCTCATGGACTTCACTACTCAATTTCCACTGCTGGTTTGAAAAAAAACAATGGGATTTGGACATTCAGTTATTGTTAGCATCAACAGTCAGAATTCAAATGTAGCCAACTGAAAGGTATCCTTTCAATGTCAAGTTTAAAACCTTTTCAAAAAATTGTGTTAAAGCTCAAACTTAAAAACAAATGGAGTGGAGTTCATTTCATTTTCCAAATAAAGATTTGTTACTTATTTTAAGATAAGATAGAGCTGATACAAAATGAAAAGAAATACTATCACTGTTGCATTCCTACCTCAAAGAATTCCAAAGGGAGGGTGAAAGATTCTGCTGCAGGCTTCCAAGGGAGCTAAACCTATTTTTGAAACCAGCAAATGAACCAACATACTCATTATTTCGCTTTCCAGGCCTGCCAAGTAAATCATGGCAGAACAACTACCCATGGATATGATAATCCATCAATTTCTGCTACTTCATTGTGTTCACACTGCTTTACATAATGCAAACTTATACTCTCAATTTCACTCATCATATGACTTAAAAGGTGGAAAGCTCCAAAACAGACTATGACCACACTCAAAGAAAGAGAGTTGGTTCTTATATGCTGCTTTTCTCTACCTGAAGGAGTCTCAAAGCGGCTTACAGTCGCCTTCCCTTTCCTCTCCCCACACCATACACCTGTGAGGTGGGTGAGGCTGAGAGAGTCCTGATATCACTGCTCAGTCAGAACAGCTTTATCAGTGTCATGGGGAGCCCAAGGTCACCCAGCTGACTGCATGTGGGGGAGCTCCATACAAACCCAGCTCACCTAATTAATAATAACAAGAACAGCTGTGAATTTTGCCTCCTGCTCACAAATTCAGACCTGGAAAAAAACCCAGTATCCACTACTTCATGCTTCAATAGATTATAACTTTTTATACTGATTCATTTTTGCTAAGATAATGTCAAGACAGAACATTTGCATTATGCTGTGAAACATGAAGCACTCCACATAGTTAATTCTGTATAGATAATTCTATGTAGACACAAGATGTTTAGTCAGCATGCAAAACTATGATTGTATCGTAATAGGAATATTAAATGACAGATCGAGATAGTTAAAAATATCTTAGGTGCATTCAAAGTATCTGGATATGATCAGAAAAACTGGTGACTTGTTTCTTTTACCTGTAGACCTCACCTTGCCATATCACAGATGTCCATACCTTCACAAATAGCATGTCATGTGGAAACTGCCAGCAGTTGTGGCACATAGAGAGAGCTTGCGCAGTTCTTTGGATTCAACCAACAGCAAATTTGCACAATGATATACACATGCACACACATACACAAACATAAAATGACAAGAAACCATGTCTGATTAGTCCTGATGCCTGATTCATTTGAGCAGACATGTGACCCCTTCTGTGATGATCTCTCCTTGATTCTGAGGCTAAATGATAGCTTATTCTGACGACATATAAATATAGCCTGCTAATTCTGAAGTTCATTCTGAAGACATTTGCTGGTTACTGCTTGTTGGAGAGTCTTATTACTTGGTTATTGACTTATGGGTCATTTGTGACAGGAGAGTGAAAATTAACCTCAGAACAGTCAAATATCCAGTTGCTTTAGCTATGTCAGAATTTTGTCCAATGAACATTCACCTGCAAGCTTGGCTTACATAACAGTTTTCAGGACTAGAACATAAATGTCCAGCCAATTTCATTGGTCCCTTACTTTTTAGCTTGCAAAAAATTTTAATCAACTTCCTACTGTACAAAATTAAGGGCCATTCTGCACCCCATTAAAAAAGTGAGAGTCTTATCCTTTGCAAACGCCATATTTTTTGCATTTTGAACTACGTCGTAAACATCCAGCGTTATGTCTGCAAATCAGCAGCTACATCCTCCGTTATAAAGTGCTTGCAGGAAAATCCACAAAAATGGATTACCTCTGCCATGTAGCGCTAGCAGGATGAGAGCAGCCAGCAAGACTCGCACAAGACACGTGCATTACCAAAGTGGTTGAAGTAGTGAGATTTCCAGCTCCAGTGCCCACCCTTGAGCCCACCTCCCTCTCTTTTTACCTGGAACGGGGTTTTCATTTTTTTTAATAAACTGCCTGGAGCAATGAATAGACACACAATCACCCAGGCAGAGCACAAAATAAACTTTCCCCCACCAGTCTTCCCATAAAGCGTGCCTCCTCCCCACCCAAATCAATCAAGCAAGCAAACAAACAAACAAACCAATCACCCCCCCCCCCATTTTTTTTAAACTTCAAGGCTCCGGATTGCAAGAGGGACTGCATTGTAAGAAGCCCTATGCATCCATGAATAAATGCATATGTGTTTAAATGAATGTCTCATTTTTAAAAAATAGCAAGCATCACGGTCCCTTAAAAAGAGGAAGAAAGGTGATTGGCTGCCTGATTGATTGACAGATGGAAGAGAGGAGCATGTCTAGCGCATTCCCCTCTTCCGCCATTTAAAGCAGGCGTGCAAAATGCCAGGAAGTGCAAGATGGCAACAGAGGAGCCAGCGGGTGAGGAATTCCGGGAGGCATGTTTTTTTTTTAGCATTACACCACTGTGATGGCATAAGACTTTTTTTTCTTCTGCGTGGAATGGCCCTAAAAATTACAAAGCCTTGCAGAAGAAGGAAATATATGTTTCCAATTGTAATGCAGTAAAATAGAACTCTCATTTCCCATTTTGGCTGCACCAGTTGATTTGCTCTTGATTTTCTTTTATATCCAAGCTCAATATTTTTAAATTAGCACAATTCAATATTGTGATTCAATTCAATAACAATTTGATATTTCAATGAGACAAATAATTTTTAACTCCATGTTCTAATTTACTATGCCAGACTTCCTTCTTTGTGCAATTAATATTATATTTATTGTAATCTAATCAATAAAGAACAAATGGTTTCCAATGAAAACTCAATGATTCATGGAGTTGCAACCTGACCCACACAACATTGCTAAGCTGACATGAAGAAGGCTAAATATATTGGACCGGTGCACAAACATTTGAATGAACAAAAAGTCTCCTAATATGTAAATAATGTTTTTATGCATCTTGTTGATACTACTTTATCACAACAAGCAGCATGAGATATTTCATTTTTTGTTTAAAAGGCATTACTGTATTTCTTCCTCAAGTGTAACAGTCATGTGAGCAGGGGTGGGTTTGGGAGGGGAAAACAGCCCTGGAAAAGAACCCCATTCCCAGCCCACACTTATCCCCTCCACCCAAAAAAGGGAGGGAGATCATGGCCAGGAAGTCTGGCCAAGCCACTAGGCTTTGCACAGGTCCCCTTCTGCAGTGACTAGGGTGGGCCAGCTGCAAGTGCCTTACTGAGGAAAGGCTGGGCCAGACATGGGTCCCTAAATGCTGCAAGGCCAGGGCAGGCATTCAACCTTCTCTGCAAGGAGGCAAGGCATGGTCCCGCACGTGTCTCTTGCCTTGCCAAAACCAGACAGGTGCAAGGTGAATCCAGGTGGACTGGGCACATCCTTCACTATGGTGAAGTCAGAGTCAGTAGGGTGCATCCTCTACCAGGGCTAGCCAAGTATACCCCTTGCTGTAGTGATTCCATAGCTATTGACAAAATGGACAGGGTGAGTCTGAGCTAAGCGAGAACTCTTCTACACACCCATCTCAAGTATACTCATCCTTTTGATCTGAGGTGATTCCAGTGGCTTTAATGGATCACTCACTCCGGGCTGTCACCTGGCACCTCTTACATCATAAATTCAATCTAATTTGAGTGCTTCATATGATAAAATAATCATACATGTTATAAAAACTTTCCATGTTGTATATAGGTTTACTAAGAATTTTGTAGGGAACAGTTTATCAGGCTACGGTACCATGGATGACCACCATGCTTTACATGTCAGTCAAGGCTTGGGTCAATTCATCTTACCTTGCAGTTTGCAACCAGACTTGTCACCAAGCTGGGCAGCCTTGATAGATAAGTTTCCTTTTGCACCTGTACAGTAAGGAAATCAACCTCCCCATGGAGTCACAGTTGGATCCGGTCCCTAATATATACAGTTTTTAAATAATGTAGAGGAGAATTTAAGCTACAGTACCCATGAGCGAACTGTGAAAATAAGCAAGTATGAACTATTCTGCATCCAGACAGTTCAGCAACTGAACCAATATGTCTGTTAGTTTTAATGCTATTTTTCGAATCCAAGAAGATAAATGGGCAGTTATTTAAAGTGAAGTTTATGTTGGCAGAAGGAGCAAAATAAAAAATAAAAAAGGGTTTTCTGAGTGGGTGCAAAAGCAGCATTTCTAGGACAGACATGTTTGAACTGTTAGGTTTAGACCAAATAGCCCAAACATATAAGTCAAACTGCTGGGTTCTCATCTAGTTACATGCCATAGGGTATGACTCTTTCACATCTCTGGATGCTTCCATCTATTGTTTTCACTTGAATTAGACAAGGTATCAGAGAAAGACTATTTCAGATTCCACTGTCAGTTCTGCTTTTAGATTACAGGAGAAGCACTTGGTATTCGGCCAATCTCTGTCTAGACCGGCAGCATATACTATTTAGTGCAGCTATAACAAACCACTTTAGTTTTATTATTATGTCTGCTGATGACTGGTTTTCAAGTTAATTATCAGGGGGATTTGGATTCCTTTTTTGTTTGTTTGTTTTATCCTGCCCTTTCTCCCAAAAGCTCAGGGTGGCATAAGGGTGTCTTTCCTATTTTATCACCACAATAACCCTTTGAGGTTGCATTGTTACATGTGTGTGTGTGTTCAGCCCAGAATCACCCAATGAGCTTTCTGACTGTGGGGATTTGATAAGAGTGTCCCAGATCTCAATTAAACTATCAAATCACAGCTTCAGACTGGTCCACCACTAATATTAAGTTTAATTTTGATTTGATTCTGTAATGCTTAGTTTTTTATAGTGCATTTCTGCATATTAACTTGGATATAACCATTGTCCAAGGATATTGCTGATCAGAATCTGGTATCAGATCAATCATCTAATACAGTGGTCCCCAACCTTTTTATTACCAGAGACTGGCCAACGCTTGACAGTTTTACTGAGGTTCGGGGGGGGGGTAGTCTTTTGCCGAATCTTTTGCTCCACTTGCTTTCCCGCCGGCGCCTCTGACTTCCCACTTCCCCCTGGGGGGCTCTGCCAGTAGCAGCTGGCAATGCCACTCAGTGCCACGCCGAGGGGGAGCCCTAGCCATGGCAGCCGCCAGAGACCACCAAAAGTGAGCCAGCAGCAGAGTGGCAGGACAGCCCCCGAGGCAGTACGCAGGGAGGAGGATGAGAAGGAGCCGCAGCCCGGTACTGACTGATCCACAGACCAATCCCCAGACCGGGGGTTGGGGACCACCGATCTAATACATATCACAAATAATGCACCTATTAAATAGTTTTGAGGCTGGAATGAAATTGTAATGAGAAACTATGGAATTTATACAGATATTGAGTTTCTCTGAACTATTTCACAGTGCACGATACCCATCTGCTGCTTTTCAGTTCCATTATGAAAATCACTATCATTAGAACTAGACAGGCTATATTGCAAGATGCAGTTTGAAGTGCATCCAACAGGACAATGTGCAGTTTAGAAAAAGGATGACTGCACGGTGCAAGCACATATTTGATTATGCTTTTGGTTTGTTCTCTTCCCCAATTTTCATTTTAGGACCACTGAAAATATTCATAGTATGTTGCTATGTGTTGACTTGGGTTACAACCGGGACAATAGAAATTCCATGCCTGCTGGCCATTTGTGTGGGAAATGCAGTATAGTAAACAAGACACAACAAAGGTAACATTTTGTTACTTCCCAAGTCTTAGATCTCATAAAAGTTTGCCATAATAATAATAATAATAATAATAATAATAATAATAATAATAATAATAATAATAATAATAATAATAATAATAATTTGATTTATATCCCACCCCTCATTCAGCCTCTCAGGGTAGCTAACAACATGATTCAAATACAGACATGGTATATGTGATATTATATGCTAAAGAAGTGATATATGCGGTATTATATGCTTGGGAACTGTTGTGTGCATTAAGCCTGGGCAAGTCCTTAAGGGGAAAAAATAAGATCAGTGAATCATTAATGAATTTACTTATTCAGCATTTTGAATTGAAAACAGAGTTTTGAAATTGACATTGTTCTTAAATATAATTTTTGTATAACTTTAAGTGGACAGACTTGGAAATTCAAGTATTCAAAGAGACTCAAAGAAGAAAAACACATTATCCCAATTAGAAAAATAATTTACTACGATAGCAAGAAAGTATATCTCCCAAAATAAGGTAGAAAGTTGATTCTAGCTATACAGAATTAAACCAAAACAGACGGGAGCTCCTACAAAGAATTTCCTTTGAAATACAAACAAAAGCAAAAAAATGAAAAATGGGCACAAGGATAGAGTACAGGGAGAAAATAATTCTGTTCATAAACTAACCATTTTCCCCTCCTTCCCCCTACTCCTCCTCAGTCATCCACCATGAAATAAGCTTGTTAATTGCTCTATAACCAAAGCAGTCTTTCTCTCAGATTGACTGAGAAGCCAATGTTACTGTCTAGGGATTACAGGCCCAATGGTGACAGTTTTAATTCTGGCCAGACTGGATAAGTCAATAAATCGTTCTTGCAGAAGTCGTTACTGACCCTGAGCAAGCCCTGTGAGAAGAGAAGCAATCTCTGTCTACTGGAAAATTATATATCACCACAACCTCAGAGCGCATACGCACATACTCCCAAAACAGAGGAATCGTGTTTCAGAGGCAAGAAAAGAGGCTCACTCTGCCTGTGAACAGTGGCTTCTGGGAAGTAGCTGAGAATGATATAAAGCAACATTGTAGGTAATCCCTATTCTAGTGTTTCCTGGGAAGTACACCATCACACACAGATTCCTTGATGGATTCAGGTGTGTAGCCATGTTGATCTAAACAACAGAACAAAAGCTGAGTCAAGTGAT
Organism: Paroedura picta; assembly: GCF_049243985.1. NCBI lineage: Eukaryota > Metazoa > Chordata > Lepidosauria > Squamata > Gekkonidae > Paroedura > Paroedura picta. Next base: position 86,983,493 of record NC_135370.1, on the reverse strand, counting down.
CTTGAATTTTCAGATTACATTCCCTCAACCCTAAAAATTAAATGAAAAGAAATGGGGAGGGGTAGGACTCATCAAAAAGCGAACTTTGCTCCACAAAGTTTGCCAGTTGTATTCTGAGTAAAATGTAACTTCATACCAAATAGCTCATACCAAATATACACCCATGCCTTCAGATATGTATGTAATTTGTGCAACCAGAATTGAGACACTAAGGATTAATTTCCAAGCCATCTAGACCATTTAGAATCATAGAATCATAGAGTTGGAAGGGGCCATACAGGCCATCTAGTCCAAATCCCTGCTCAACGCAGGATTAGCCCTAAGCATCCTAAAGCATCCAAGAAAAGTGTGTATCCAACCTTTGCTTGAAGACTTCTAGTGAGGGGGAGCTCACCACCTCCTTAGGCAGCCTATTCCACTGCTGAACTACTCTGACTGTGAAAAACTTTTATTTATTTATTTATTTATTTATCATACTTCTATACCGCCCTCCCCGGAGGCTCACGTGGTTTACATTATAACAGAGAACCTTACATAAAACATTTTACATTTTTCCTGCTATCTAGCCTATATCGTTGTACTTGAAGTTTAAACCCATTACTGCGTGTCCTCTCCTCTGCAGCCAGAAGAAACAGCATCCTGCCCTCCTCCAAGTGACAACCTTTCAAATACTTAAAGAGGGCTATCATGTCCCCTCTCAACCTCCTTTTCTCCAGGCTGAACATTCCCAAGTCCCTCAACCTATCTTCATAGGGCTTGGTCCCTTGGCCCCAGATCATCTTCGTCGCTCTCCTCTGTACCCTTTCAATTTTATCGACGTCCTTCTTGAAGTGAGGCCTCCAGAACTGCACACAGTACTCTAGGTGTGGTCTGACCAGTGCCATATACAATGGGACTATGACATCTTGTGATTTTGATGTGATGCCCCTGTTGATACAGCCCAAAATGGCATTTGCATTTTTTACCGCTGCATCACACTGCCTGCTCATGTTTAGTTTACAATCCACAAGTACCCCAAGGTCTCGTTCACATACAGTGCTACCTAGAAGCGTATCCCCAATCCAGTAGGCATGCTTTTCATTTTTCTGACCCAGATGCAGAACTTTACACTTATCTTTATTAAATTGCATCTTGTTCTCATTTGCCCATTTTTCCATTGTGTTCAGATCTCGTTGAACTCTGTCTCTATCTTCCAGAGTATTTGCCAGTCCTCCCAATTTGGTGTCATCTGCAAACTTGATGAGTAGTCCCTCCACCCCCTCATCTAGATCATTAATAAATATGTTAAAAAGTACCGGGCCGAGCACCGAGCCCTGAGGTACCCCGCTACTCACCTCTCTCCAGTCTGATGAAACACCATTGACAACAACTCTTTGAGTGCGGTTCTCTAACCAATTCCCTATCCACCTAACTATCTGAAAATCCAGATTGCAGTCCTTCAACTTATCCATCAGAACATCATGGGGAACCTTGTCAAAAGCTTTACTAAAATCCAAGTAAATGACATCAACCGAATTTCCCCGATCCAGCAAACCTGTTACTTGGTCAAAAAAGGAAACTAGGTTGGTCTGGCAGGACCTGTTGGAGACGAATCCATGCTGACTTCCTTGGATCACCAAATTGTCCTCCAGATGTTTGCAGATCGCTCCCTTTAATATCTGCTCCATTATCTTCCCCACAACAGAGGTCAGACTCACTGGTCTGTAGTTTCCTGGGTCATCCTTCCTCCCTTTTTTGAAGATCGGAATAACGTTTCCTTTTCCAGTCCTCCGGGACATCTCCAGTCCTTAAAGAGGTTCCGAAGATGATGGACAAGGGCTGTGCAAGTTCTCTGGAAAGTTCTTTGAGTACTCTCGGGTGCATTTCATCCGGACCAGGGGATTTGAACTCATCCAGTGCAGCTAAATGCCTCTCGACAACCTCTCTATCCATGTTAACCTGCCACCCAGACACTATCCTTTGGCTACGGCCATCTCTAGATGTGCCTAAACACTTTGACCTGTGGGGAAAAACAGATGTAAAATAGGCACTAAGCCTTTCTGCTTTCTCTGCATCTTCCGTTAGAGTTTGTCCATCCGCACCCAACAGTGGGCCTATTGCCTCCTTTACTTTACGTTTGCTCCTCACATAACTGAAAAATCTTTTCTTGTTACAATGGGCTTCCCTGGCCAATCTTAGCTCACTCTCAGCTTTGGCCTTTCTGATGATTGATTTACAGTGCCTAGCTCCTTCACTATCCAAATTCCTATATTATAATGGGTGGTGATTTCAATGCAAGAATAGGCTCTGGGGCAGTTGATGTAGGAGGTAATAAGAGTACTCAAATAGCCACCCATGCCTATCTCTCGGATCGTTCCTCAAAGGACAGGATTGTCAACAAATTTGGCCTCAAACTTTTAAAACTGCTCTCTTTGGCCAATCTACACATTTTGCATGGTACCAGCTTGGATATATCTGGAGGTGCTTATACTTACCTATCAACTTATCGAGCTAGCACGATTGATTACATCACAGTCTCATCTGATTTACTTAACCTAGTAGCCAGGTTTGAGGTTGTTGATAGCTTGTTAAGTGACCACTGCCCACTGAGACTAACACTTAAAACTACTGGCAGTAAAATCTTGAAACCAGTTTCTGAATTAGCAGGTTTACCATGTTCTAGGAGACTCAAATGGTCTGACCAGCTTCAATCCAAATTCTCCCAATTTTTTGCAAACCCAGAAACAGAATCTTTGAGGCATGCTATCCTTCAGTCAGATAATGATGCTATCCAAATCTGGGAAGCTATTACTACTCTCCTAAAGCCGTTTCTTGTTAATAACAGACCAATCACTTTCACCATATTCAAATAATGGTTGGTTTGACCAAGAGTGTAAAATTCTCAAAAAATATATAACCCACACCATGAGGAAAGCAAGGAGTAATACTAATGAGTTCTGGATGCCCCAACTTTTGTATTTAAGATCACAATACAAAAAATTAATTAAACAAAAAAAGCTCGAACATGCCAAATCCTTATGGAAAGAATTAGACCGGGCGGTTTCTGAGAAAAATGACTCACGCTTTTGGGCACTAGTCTCCAATAGTTTAAACACCTGGTCCCATCATCTGGAGGCTCAAATACCAGCTAAAGATTGGGCCCTGCATTTTAGCAAGGTCTTTGGAGCCCATTTGGCTTCACCCCCAACAGCCATGTCACATTTACAACATATCCCTCCTGATCTAACAGATCTCCCAGTTTGGCCCACAGTTTCAGAGGCTGAAATCAAAGGCCTGATCTCCTCATTGACATCTGGTAAGTCCCCAGGGGAAGATCTGATCCCTACAGATCTTTATAAAGCCTTTCCATCATGGTGGTCTCCTATATTAGCAAAAACCTTATCGCAAATTAACAATACAGGCCAAATCCCCCCTGGATGGAAACTTAGCATTGTTGTGCCCATTTACAAAAAAGGGGACAAATCAGCTCCAAATAACTATAGGCCTATTAGTTTGTTGGACATAGCAGCAAAACTGTACAGTAAGTACTTACTGATTAAGCTGGAGGAATGGGCAGATGAAAATCATATTTTATACCCACATCAAGCTGGATTCAGAAAGGGCTTTAGTACTATTGACCAATGTCAGATACTTCAGCAACTGGTCTATTCAGGGATAAATGGCCCTAAGAAAGTGTTGTACGTTGCATTCGTTGACTTGGCCGCAGCTTTTGATTCTATAGACAGGCAGCGCCTATGGCAAAAATTAGCAGACTTGAACATTGATAGGCGGCTCCTATTTCTGCTGTGGGAGTTGCACTTTGACACTTATGCTCAAATTAGAGTGGGAATTTCTGGCTCCCTAACCAACAAAATTCCAACATGCAAGGGCGTCAAGCAGGGATGTGTGTTGGCTCCCCTGCTGTTTAATTTATACATTAACAACATTGTAGAAAGACTCTCTGGCCCACAATTTGTTTCTCCTATTCTAGGAGGTCAAAAAATATCTATTTTACTTTACGCAGATGACATGGCCCTAATTTCCCTCACAAAAATTGGGATGCAAAGACTACTACAACAACTTGATGCTTATTGTAAAGAAGAAGGTCTTAAAATAAACTACGATAAGACAAAAGTAATGGTCTTTAGAAAAAGGGCCAAAAAGTTCTCTTGGAGCATATCTGGAAATTCTGTTAGCCAGTGCAACTCATTTAAATATCTGGGTATCACATTTAGTGAGAGGCTGAATTGGAAACTTCATCTGGACACCATTAGAGCCTCTGCAACACGCCTAGTGGGCACTATTCTGAAGTTTTATTATACAACAGGAGGCTTCCTCATCGATCCAGCCCTCAAATTATACAAGTGCAAGGTTATCCCCCATCTTTTGTATGGAGTAGAGGTCTGGGGATGGAAGGAAAACTTCATACCTAGGCTAGAATCTGTTCAAAATATATTCTTAAGGCGAATTCTAGCCCTACCTAGGGGAACTCCGGCTGTTTTGATGAGGGCAGAAACAGGTCTGCCTTCTCTTAGTGCCCGAGTACATTTGGCAATTTTAAAACAGTGGAAAAACCTTAGGTTAGCCAACATAAACAAATTTAGTCATCAGTCCTTTAATATAACGTTATCTAAGGATCCAGCACGGCATTGCCTTATTAATAGCCTTATTGCACGCTACTCCATCCCCGATGACCTCCTAAATCCTTCAGCTAATAACTCTCACCTTAGAGACTGGATCTTCAAAAGTTAGAAAGAATGCAAATTTTGGAAATTAAGACAGCAACATGGTTTAAGCGGTTTAAATATGACCATCGTAGATCCTCTTATCTAATGAAGATCACTAACCATAATCTCAGAGTAGCTTTTACATCACTTCGATTCGAAACGATGCCTACAGAGGTACTGGCGGGTCGATTTAGCTGTACCCCAAAAAACCAGCGTTTCTGTATTTGTGGTGTACAAGCTCTGGAGGATTTACCCCACTACATCTTTGACTGCTTACTTTATGCTCAACCCAGAGCCAAATTCCTCAATGAGACCTTACGGGGTTCTAACCTTCACTCCGTTGCTGAAAAGATAATCTATCTTTTATCTGACCAGGTTGATGATGTAACATATAAAACCGCCCTATTTGCCTTGGCTGCAAGGAAAATAAGGGCCAATGTTACAACCACTAAGGCAGCCTCTTAACACTCTTGCACTTTGTATGCTGTTTCAGTTTTTTGGTCTTAAATTTTATATTTTTATACAGTTCCTTTTATTCTATTTTACTGTTTGTAAATTTGTATTTTATATTTTGTAAAGGCCTATGGCTATATACAAATAAATGTATCTTATCTTATCAGTGCCTAGTAACCTGTAGGTACTCTTCTTTAGAGCTCTGTCCTTCCCTCCATTTCCTGAACATTTTCCTTTTCTTTCTTAGTTCCTCTTGAAATTCTCTGTTCATCTAAATAGGCTTCTTAGAGCTCCTGCAGTGTTTTCGTCTTTCTGGGATAGTCATCGATTGAGCATGCAATAGCTCTTGTTTGAGTAGCGCCCACCCTTCACATGCTCCCTTCCCCTCCAGCATTCTCGTCCATGGTATGACACTCATCATGTCTCTGAGTTTATTAAAGTTTGCCCTATGAAAATCCAACATCCGCGTCTGGCTACAAGCTTCCTTGGCTCCCCATCTCAAAAGGAATTCTATGAGGACATGGTCACTTCCCCCTAGGGTCCCCACCTCCTTCACCTCATCCACCAACTCTTGCCTGTTGGTCAGTATTAAGTCCAGTATGGCTGAACCTCTTGTGGGTTCATCTACCATTTGATAAATGAAATTGTCAGCCAGGCAGGTCAGAAAGTTGCATGCGTGAGAACGCTTCATAGAGTTTGTTTCCCAGCACACATCTGGGAAATTGAAGTCACCCAGGATGACAAGGTCCTGCCGCTTGGATATTTTCTCAAACTGCTCAAGTGCAGCATCCACATCCTCTCGTTGGTCAGGCGGTCGGTAGCAGACACCAACCACCACACTGTTTGTTTTCCCCTCGCTTATTTTCACCCAGATGCTTTCCACTGTAGATATGCTCTCCTTCACTAGAATTTCCTGTCAGGTAAGCCCTTTCCTCACATACAATGCCACTCCTCCACCTCTTCGATCTATTCTGTTTTTTCTGAACAGTTCATATCCATCCACCATTACATTCCAGTCATGAGAATCATTCCACCAAGTTTCTGTGATGCCTACTAAATCATACCTTTCCAGCAGCATGAGAAGTTCCAGCTCTTCCTTTTTATTGCCCATGCTTCGGGCGTTAGTATAAAGACATCTGAATTACTTTTGGTTCCCTATGAGCTGGCTTTGCCGGTTGGGCTGCCTCCGATGGTTTTCCTTCCATACACTCCCTATGTTGATCGTCTCCTTCCCCTAGTGGCTTTAGTTTAAAGCTCTCCTGATGAATCTCCCCAGGTTCCTGCCAAACACATTCTTCCCCAGTTTCGATAAGTGCAGTCCATCAGGTGCTAGTAGGCCTTCCTCAAGAAAGCCTATCTCATGGTCCCAGAAACCAAATCTCTCCTGCCGGCACCAACTACGCAGCCAGTGATTCACCTCCATTATCTTCCTCTCCCGACGCATTCCTCTTCCCTTGACAGGCAAGATTGAAGAGAATACCACTTGTGCCCCCATTTGCTTGAGCTTCCTCCCCAGATCTTGATAGTCTTTTTTAATAGGAGCGATGGTATTCAGGGACATGTCATTAGTTCCCACATGGACCATCACAAATGGGTAGCGATCCGTAGATTTACGCACTGGAGGTGTCATGCTGCAGGCTGGAGTTTTAGTCATGGCAGGTTGCTGTCAAGTGCTGACAATGCTCACAATAAAACTTCTATAGAAAGAAAGCTTTAATTGAGAGTAGCTCAGTACACTAAAACGTTAGAAGTCAAATCTGCTTGATACAAAAACAGCAAGCATTTATCACTACTTTTCTCCCGCCCAAAACTTGAGTGTTCCCAGAGGTGGGGGCGCTCCCTCACCCAGGTGCCATCCTGGGCTTCCTGCCAAAGGTGTTGAAGTTAGTGCCACCTTGGTCAGGCCGGCACTGACCCTTCTATCAGTCTCTCAGAAAACGAAAGCAAAGACATTTTAGATAGTAATTGGTAGTATGGAATAAACATAGTATAGAAATAAGTTAAAAAAAAAAGTTAAATACTTTCATATGAATGAACGCATGTGACATATTTCCACAAAGTATGCAAAACTAGTTCCTACTACTTCTGTAAAAACATCAAATTTTAAGTCAATCCCATACATAGCTACATACCAGAGTCCATATAGATGACAAAGCTAACATCAACCCACAATATGTGACTGCTAGATAATAACCAGCTTAAAATATCACCATGTTAAATCTGACAAGAAATGGTAATAATGAGTCTTTTAATGAGTCTCTCTAAAAGGAGGAAAATGGGGAGAAGAGGGAGACATTGTGTCACATGATACTGTGATTTGGCTTTCAGGTGGCTTCTACCCCCAAATGTTCCCCTATCCTTTCCAGTTGGCAACCCTAACACTGCAGACAAAAAAAAAAAAAAAAAGAGGCCTTTGTGTACTATAGCATTGTATGATTTTTACTGTAATCCCAAAGAAGATTCTAAAAAATTTAGCACTAATTTTCTTTTATGTTATTTATAGTCCGCCTTTGCCATTGAGATTCAACAATACAATCAACAGGATTGGGTATTCAATAAACCAAGTAACTGGATTAGGACTGCAGAAATCTGAAACCAAGCAGAAATTGGATACAAAGCATAAGTATTAACATGTCATGTTCAAAACTGCAGAAATTGCATAACAGGACAATATACACAGCAACAGACAGTACGTACTATGCAAAGCAGAAAAACCCACAGTCCCTTTTCCTTCATTAAAGCATCTTTCTGAATCATTTCATAATAGTATAGTCCTATTACCTGTGTAAAAAGGCCCTTCTGAATAATACAGTCTTGCATCATTTGATGCCAGTATAGACTGACTGTAGTTGTTGGTTCATGCACTTCATTTTTATCATTACAGAATGCTGGCTTTAAAATATTATTGTACAATACCCTTTGTACAACAAAGGGGTTCTTTGTTGCACTTCTGCCACAAGTGACAATATTTTCATGTAATATGCAAACACATTCTTCTAGATCACTACACACATCTTTAACTTTTTGTACGAGTAACCTAATTTGTGATTATGAAAACTGCAATGCGAAAATATATTCTGTAAAAAAATCAGACCAGAAATGAGAGCTGCACCAATCAAGAGAAGGAAATAAGAAAACATGCAGTAGTGCTGTAAGAACAAAACAAAACTGACACATTTTAAAGACTGATAGCAAATTTAGGCTTTTTAATGCCTAGTGTGCAAAATGGCCAAGAAACAGTCTGTTCCTCTGTAATGCTATATATATATATATATATATATATATATATATATATATATATATGCTTATGAAAAATAAAATATAAACATTTTCATCATTAACTGATGTGGGATTCCTGTACTTTCTGTTGAGAAGTATGTGAGGTAACTTGGCAAGTGGACCCCCCAAATATTGTAGGTTAGATGTGAGTATATTTTAAAGCGGGATAACCATCTGTATAGTCTAGACCAGGGGTGGGCAAACTGTGGCCATCCAGATGTCCATGGACTACAATTCCCACGAGCCCCTGCTAGTGAATGCAGGAGCTTGTGGGAATTGTAGTCCATGGACATCTGGAGGGCCACAGTTCGCCCACCCATGGTCTAGATTATCTATAACCTATTGCCAAGTATGTTAAGAGAAAGGGCTATAACTCAATGGAAGAGCCTCTGCTTTGCATGCAGAAGGTCCCAGATTGAATTACTGGCATCTCTATGTAATAAGGAACAGGCAGTAGTAAGACACGCTGGAGAACTGCTGCCAGTCTGAGTGGACAATACTGTCCTTGACTGACAGGGGGTCTGATTCACTATCAGGCAGCTTCTTGCATGTTCATATGTCTGTTACAGAAACCAATAGGCTTTAAAAGGCCATAAAAAACTCATATCTTTCTATGATTCTTCCTAGCAGCTGCAAGAAGAGCACTGTGGCCACTGTTGCCTTGGCACCTTATTACTTCAGCCACCATAACCGCCTAACAAGATTAAAATGCCTGGCCCCAAATTAAACTTGGTACAAATCAATTATGTGACAAGGATTCCATGCTGATCATGCTGCATGTGATTGTCACATTAAACATTTTAACTTCAAGTCTAGTGTGACCCAGCCCAAGTTGTACAAAATATGGTACTGAAGTGTTAAGCTTGTTCTTAAATCACAAAGGAGCCCTGCTCGATGAGGCTCAGGGCAACAGCCTGTTTCCTTCAGTGCCCCCTAGGAAGACACAAGCAGGATAGGAACGCAATAGGCCTCCTCAGCTGCTGCTTTTCTCAGCAACTAGTATACAGTGGCAGGCTATCTCTGAATATGAATCTTCCCTGTGGCTCTCATGTCTCATAGCCAATAATAAACCTATCTTCCATGAATGTCTCTAACATCTCATTGAAATGCCTAAAAGTTTGTCTGGATCATGCATTTTACTAGATAAGAACACATACTGTCAAATCAAACACTTGAAACATGAGAAAACAAATAGAAAGCAAAATTTGAAGTGTCACAGAAGGTAGCAACTCAGGTAGAATCTGCTTGCAAATATAACTATATTTCTATTCTCCTGTAGATAATTATTTTCCCTCCACTGTACTTTGTATATTAAAAAAACAAATTGCAACAAAAAAACAAATTACAAGCCTCAGCAGAAGGTAAAGAAAACAAGCCCAACACATGCACGGTTTGTTATTGCTTCACTTCATCATTGACTAGAATGGGAAAAAAAATCAGACCCCCATATGAACACATCCACCCTAATAAAATATGTGGCTTACACATATCAACTACTAACAAGTGTGGCTTGTTTAGAGAAAAAAAATTGCCACATAAAACAATCCCCCTGAGAAACCTCAAAAAAAGGTGTGACAGAGGAAATAAGATGGACAATGATATTCTTATTAAAGTATTCAGAGATCTCAAGTAATATCATGATGGACTAAATGGCCTGATCAGTTAAGGTAAATCCTATTTTATGCAGTGCCTTGAAGAGTCAGATATAAACACAGCACTCTGGCTTGCAGGAGAGAACCAGCAGTCTAGGGCTGCAGAAGTTCTGCCTCATATATTGGTTGTTTGGTCGATCCAATTTAGACAAGCTACTAACTCTGACACAAAAACAATATGTTTATTTTAACTGATTTAATTAAAACATTTATATGCCACCTTTCCTTATGGCTCAGGGCATGTTACAATAAATTGTTGAAGGCTTTCATAGCTGGAGCTGGGAATTTCTCCAAGCCAAAAGAACCTCTGAAGATGCCAGCCACAGTTACTGGAGAAACGTCAGGCACTAGAACTACCTGCATTCTGCAGCGGGTTGGACTAGATGACTCTGGAAGTCCCTTCCAACTCTATAATTCTATGAGACTATGGCAACACACCCCCTTCAAGGATCGCTGCCTTGTTGTGGCAAGGGGGCTTGCGTAGTTCAGTGAAGCTATGAGCTATGCCGTGCAGGGCCACCCAAGACGGACAGGTCATAGCTGAGAGCTCTGACAAAAGGTGATCCACTGGAGAAGGCAATGGCAAACCACTCCAGTATCTTTGCCATGAAAACTCTATGGACAGTTCCAATAGGCATAACGATATGACGCTGGAAGATGAGCCCCTCAGGTCGGAAGGTGTCCAATATGCTACTGGGGATGAGCAGACGGCTAGTACGAGTAGCGCCAGAATGAATGAAGCGGCTGGGCCAAAGCCGAAAGGACGCTCAGTTGTGGAAGTAACTGGTGGCGAAAAGACAGTCCGATGCTGTAAAGATTTTTATTCCATAGGAACCTGGAACGTCAGATCCATGAATCAAGGCAAGCTGGACGTGGTTAAACAAGAAATGAGAAGACTGAACATCGACATTTTAGGAATCAGTGAACTAAAATGGACAGGAATGGGTGAATTTAATTCAGATGACCATCAGGTATACTACTGTGGACAAGAATCTCGCAGAAGAAATGGAGTAGCATTCATAATCAATAAGAGAGTAGGAAAAGCAGTCTTGGGATACAATCCCCAAAATGACAGAATGATCTCAGTTCGAATCCAAGGCAAACCATTCAACATCACAGTGATCCAGGTCTACGCCCCAACCACTGCTGCTGAAGAGGATGAAGTTGATCAGTTCTATGAAGCCCTACAACACCTTCTAGAAGCAACGCCCAAAAATGATGTGCTTATCATCATGGGGGATTGGAATGCTAAAGTAGGAAGCCAAAAGATAACCGGGATAACAGGCAAGTTTGGCCTTGGAGTACAAAATGAAGCAGGGCACAGGCTGGTAGAATTTTGTCAAGAGAATACAATGGTCATAGCAAACACTCTTTTCCAGCAACCCAAGAGACGACTCTACACATGGACATCACCAGACGGTCAACACAGAAATCAGATTGACTATGTGCTCTGCAGCCAAAGATGGAAAAGTTCTATCCAGTCAATAAAAACAAGACCAGGAGCTGATTGTGGTTCAGATCATGAGCTTCTTGTTGCAAAATTTAGGCTTAAATTGAAAAAAGTAGGGAAAAGCACTAGGCCACTCAGGTATGAACTAAATCATATCCCTGACGAATACACAGTGGAGGTGACAAATAGATTTAAGGAATTAGATCTGATAGACAGAGTGCCTGAAGAACTATGGACGGAGGTTCGCAACATTGTACAAGAGGTAGCAACTAAAACCATCCCAAAGAAAAAGAAATGCAAGAAATCAAAATGGCTGTCTGAGGAAGCTTTACAAATAGCTAAGGAGAGAAGGGAAGTGAAAAGCAAGGGAGAAAGAGAAAGATACACCCAATTGAATGCAGAATTCCAGAGAAAAGCTAGAAGAGATAAGAATGCCTTCTTAAATGAACAGTGCAAACAAATAGAAGAAAACAATAGAATGGGGAGGACCAGAGATCTTTTCAAGAAAATTGGAGATATGAAGAGAACGTTTCATGCAAAGATGGGTATGATAAGGGACCAAAATGGTAGGGACCTCACAGAAGCAGAAGAGATCAAACAAAGGTGGCAAAATTATACAGAAGAACTATACAAGAGCGAGCTTAACATCCCTGATGACCACAATGGGGTAGTTACTGACCTGGAGCCAGACATCCTGGAATGTGAAGTCAAATGGGCCTTAGGAAGTCTGAGCAACAATAAAGCTAGTGGTAGTGACAGCATTCCAGTTGAACTATTCAAAATCTTAAAGGACGATGCAGTAAAAGTGCTACACTCAATATGCCAGCAAATTTGGAAAACTCAACAATGGCCACAGGATTGGAAAAGGTCAGTTTACATTCCAATCCCAAAGAAGGGCAATGCCAAAGAATGTTCAAACTACCGCACCATCGCACTAATTTCTCATGCTAGCAAAGTTATGCTCAAAATCCTACAAGCTAGGCTCCAGCAATATGTGGACCGAGAACTTCCAGAAGTACAGGCAGGATTTCGAAGAGGCAGAGGAACTAGAGATCAAATTGCCAACATACGCTGGATCATGGAGAAAGCTAGGGAGTACCAGAAGAACGTCTACTTCTGCTTCATTGACTATGCTAAAGCCTTTGATTGTGTGGAGCACAACAAATTGTGGCAAGTTCTTAAAGAGATGGGAATACCAGAGCATCTTATTTGTCTCTTGAGAAATGGTTCAAAATTGAGAAAGGAGTTCGGCAAGGCTGTATACTGTCGCCTTGCCTATTTAACTTGTATGCAGAGCACATCATGAGAAATGCGGGATTAGAGGAGTCACAAATTGGGATCAAGATTGCAGGGAGAAATATCAACAACCTCAGATATGCAGATGATACCACTCTAATGGCAGAAAGTGAAGAGGAACTAAAGAGCCTGTTGATGCGGGTGAAGGAGGAGAGTGCCAAAGTTGGCTTGAAACTCAACATCAAGAAAACAAAGATCATGGCATCCGGCCCTCTCAATTCCTGGCAAATAGAAGGGGAAGAAATGGAGATAGTGACAGATTTTATTTTCCTGGGCTCCAAGATCACTGCAGATGGGGACTGCAGCAAAGAAATTAAAAGACGCTTGCTCCTGGGGAGGAAAGCTATGGCAAATCTAGACAGCATCCTAAAAAGCAGAGACATCACCCTGCCAACAAAAGTGCGTTTAGTCAAGGCTATGGTCTTCCCAGTTGCAATGTATGGCTGCGAAAGTTGGACCATAAGGAAGGCCAAGCGTCAAAGAATTGAGGCTTTTGAACTCTGGTGCTGGAGAAGACTCTTGCGAGTCCCTTGGACTGCAAGGCGAACAAACCAGTCAGTCCTAGAGGAGATCAGCCCTGACTGCTCTTTAGAAGGCCAGATCCTGAAGATGAAACTCAAATATTTTGGCCACCTCATGAGAAGGAAGGACTCCCTGGAGAAGAGCCTAATGCTGGGAGAGATCGAGGGCAAAAGAAGAAGGGGACGACAGAGAATGAGGTGGATGGATGGAGTCACTGAAGCAGTAGGTGCAAACTTAAATGGACTCCGGGGAATGGTAGAGGACAGGAAGGCCTGGAGGATCATTGTCCATGGGGTCGCGATGGGTCGGACACGACTTCGCACATAACAACAACATGGCCACACAACCTTGAAAATCTAAAACTGCCAGTTTTCAATATAGTATTAAAATACCAATTCCCTCCAACCTAATAAAATACCTGTAACCTACTCTCCATAAGCTCTGGTGGCAATTTCTTGAGGAACGGAATCTTCTCATTATCTCATGGGACCTTCATAAGAATTTCTCCACCCCTGGATCCTTCAAAAACAGCCAACTGGAGGTAAAAAGATCAACTGGATTAAATAATCTCGAATCCACTTGATTCTGAGGACTGATAGTATAAAGGCTTGTCATGCATTAACAGTTTACTATAAATATACCGTATTTGCCGGCGTATAAGATGACTGGGCATATAAGACGACCCCCCAACATTTCCACTCAAAATATAGAGCTTGTCACATTACATTACAGTACTATGGGCCACTATGGGCAGCTATGTCTATCCCAACTGAAGTGCACCCGGCGTATAGGACAGTCCCCCCACTTGGAGGCATGTTTTTCAGGGGGGGAAAGTAGTCTTATACGCCAGCAAATACTGTACATTTAGGGCTGCTGCAAGTGTTCATAATATTCTACTTCTGACACTAAAAACAAATTTTTGTCCTTGTGCAATAGTACTCGTATCTTCATCATACTGTTTAAAGAGACAACAACTGTGTATGGAAAGCGTGATGCACCAATAGTGTCGCCAAATGCCTGCTGGGGACATGACATTTTCCACTCCAAGCAGCCATTGCCCATCAGCACTACAGCTAGCTGTTGGGAGAAAGAAAAAAATGCCATCAGCATGACATTACTTCCAGGAGAAAACCACAAGTGATATCATACTGTTGCTGCCAGTGCCCCCCATAGCCCCATCCTCTGAATTTCCATTAGTTGCTAGGCTTGGCCTGGCAAACCGGTGCAGCACCTTTCATCCACAAAAATCATGGAAGCAAACAATGGATTCCCATGAAGTCCATTTACACACTGTTAGGATCCAAATTTGCTCAAAGGGGGTAGCGGCAGCAAATGCCTTCAGACCATGCACTCAACTGTTGGGATTTGGTTTTTGATTGTAAAATGGTTTTCAAAAAATTGTGAATAAGAGCTTCACATATGAAATGTCAGAAATGATGGGGCAAGTATTCATATTTTATTTCATCCAATGAATTCATGTTGGATAAATGGCTCTTTCATCCTCCATTTTAGCCTTACAATTAACCTATAGATTTTGTCATGCTTAGTGTAAAGACTCATCCAATGCCACTCCATGAATAACATAGCTGAAGGGAGAATTCTGAACCCAGATGCCCCTAGTCCTAGTACAGCTATACTACTTTGACTCTTTTATCACAGATCTCTGGATATTTCTTATATTAGGAATTGGCAACCAGTGGTTGGGAGATCAATTTGGACTCAGGAGAACCATGGCTGACTCCCACAATTGCCCCTTCATTGAGAGATCCCTCATATTATGCATCTTAGAGAGGTCTTCTTCTGTGTAGCCAATGGCACAGGCAAAGAGATCTTCTGCTCCCAACATTCAAGTTTTACCTGTGGAAAATGGCACTTTAATTTATATGCATAATAAAGTCATATTTATTTCTGTTTCTACGAGAATAACAAGGGCTTGGGGTAGGCTCTGCTTGTGTTTTATCTCGTATACTAGAGGCAAAGCTCATTGTATCCAGGAATACAACGGGTGCTAGGCAGTGGGAAGGGGAGGAGTTGTCCAGTCTGTAAGGGCATGGGGTTGAATGTGTGTTGTGTGGGAGGTTGTGGTGGCGTTATGACAAATGAGGACATGGGTGTGGAGAGATGGGTGTCAAGAACCTGTGGTGTGGAATGTTCATTGAGTCTGGGAGAAGACTGACCTCTGGGAATTGTGGCATAGTGGTTACAGATGAGCTTTCCAGAGCCATGTCTTCAGATAAGTGAAGGGGAAATCAGACTGGAGACTCTTCTTAGGGGGAAATTACATGGCAACCAATCCCTCCCAGTTCTGCATTCAACATCATTTCCCTTCTTGTTCCCCTGCCCTAATACACATGGGGTAGTCACAGTACACAGGTGGCTACCCTGCTTCTTCTGTCTCCATTTTTTTACTGTTGATAAAATGTTATGCAGCCAAATGCTTCTTTCACAGCTGTTCCTTAGAAGAAGAGCTGGATTTTTGTACCCTGCTGTTTACTACCCAAATGAGTCTCGAAGTGGTTTACAAACACCTTTTCCCTTCATCTCCCCACAATAGACAACCTGTAAGTGATGTGGGGCTGTGAGAGGTCTGAGAGAACTGGGAATGGGCTGCAGTGACCCAGCAGGCTTCAGGTGGCTCAAAGCAGTTTCCAATTGCCTTGCCTTCCTCTCCCCATAGCAGACTCTCAGTGAGGATGGTGGGGTAGAGAGCCTCACTTGGAAGATGGCAACCCTAAGAGGAGGTCCCTCTGTGCACAGCAGTCTTGGCCTTAGTCAGGTTTATGCACACCTAGGTAGTGTGGAATTCCAGAAGATGAATCTACACCAATCTGGCAACCTTACCTCCTCTCTGCAATGTTTTATTGACCTAAAATATGTCAGGGGGTGCTAGGTAGTTGTGGAGGCATTACACACTTTTGAGGCCTCACTTTCAGACTTCAAGGAATATATTCAGACCAGGGACAGCCAACCTTCAGGTGGGGCCTGGAATTGCTGCTCATCTCCAGAATATACAGACCAGCTCTGCAGGCAAAAATTGCTACTTTGGAGGGGTGACTGTGTAGCATTGTATCCCCCTTAGCTTTAGGGAAGCCAGCCTCCAGGTGGGGTCCAAGAATCCCCTGGAAGTACAGCTCATCTCTAGGCAGTTAGGCTGAAGGGAAAGCTCTCCCCCCTCTCATGCACCCCTTCAAAAGGAATGAAAATGGCCCCAGAATCCACTTGGTTGCTTGGGTGGTGATGTCTGCCCTTCTGAAGCCTGAGATCTACTGCTGGCAACTGCAGTCCCTGTTGTTGTCTGCAAGGCCAAGACATTGCCTAATAAAGGTGGATCACCTAGTTTTCCCCAAAGTCTCACTGTCTACTTTCCTGTAAAGTTAACAACACTTGAAATTCTTGACCACTTATGTCTTTGAGTTCATAGGAGATTTTATTTACCAGGCCAAGCTTGAAGAAAGTCACTTTAGTTCCCATGTCTCTCCAGCCATTTTCTTGTTCACTATTTACTGTTTCAGGCTGTAAATATTATTTATTTAGATCTTCCTGAACTTTCCAGACTCGCAGAATTGATATTGGTCTGTCTGTCTGTCTCTCTGCACCCCCAAAATACAAACAGCTGCTAGTAATGGCTGGCCAAAGCCCATAGCCCAGGAGGGGCACACCTACAACCACTCCACCCCAACCACAGTCTGTGAGCCTCTACCATCCTCTCTAGATCACTGCTCATCTCTAGATTATACTGATCAGCTCTGCAGGTAAAAATGGCTACTTTGGAGGCTGGACTCTGAGGCATTGTATGATTTTAAGGCCCTCCTCCAAACCTCCAGGAATATCTCCAACCCAGGGGTAGCCAACCTTCAGAAGAAACATTTACGGTCTCCCATGCAGGTTGTTGTGGAGTTGAATCACTTGAGGCCTACTGCACAGGGTTGTTGTGCAGATGAAACAGGAGGCAAAAGAACCTCTGCAACAACTTCCAGTTTCACCTGCACAACAACCCTGTGTGGTAGGTCTCAAATCTGCAGAGAGTTGCTTGGCTCTATGGCCAGCCCCAGCAGCATGGCCAGCAGCATGGCCAGCCACAGCAGTATTTTAAGTGAAGGGGCTTTTCTGTGGCCTCCCTGTCAGCTAACTGTTTGACAGGAGGGGAAAGTCCCCCCCTCAAAAGGAATGCCCCGAGGCTCCCCTGTGTTGCTCTTGGAAACGCCTCCCTCCCCACAGTCAGGGCCTGTCAGAGGCTCCTTTGCAGCAGGCCTGAAGGGAGGGGGAGGGAGGGGGAGGGAGGGGGAGCACTCTGCAGCCTCCTGCCAGCTCTGTCAGGGTTCTGAGGCAATTTACAGTTGGACATGACAGTTAGGACAGCCTTGGGGTGAAAAGGGCTGGGGCAGCCTGTTCTCATCCCTCTTGGCAGCCCTACTGACCTCCTCTCCTTGTGGTGGTCAGGAGTAAACTGGCAGCAATGCCTCCAGATGGCCCCTGGCTGGGCTAAGTAGGTGGGTCGGGAAGCGCTTCTTGACTGGATGGAACTCTGGTCTGTCCCGGTGAGGGCCCAATCAGATTGGCCTCTTGGCCCCTGGCTGCACGCAGTTCCGGAATGGCTCCTTAGCCCCACACTGACAAGCGGAGGGGCCAATCGGAAGGCGCTTTGTGCCTTCCGATTGGCTTCTCCGCTTGTCAGTGTGGGGCCAAGGGGCCAATTGTTGGCCCCCCCATCACGGACTAAGCCCACCCCCACAAACAGCCTTTTATTTATACTGTGGAATGCAGTTTACAGATGAATGAGTCAGTGAATGGAGCCAATGTTGCTGCCCCTAACCATTGCTCAATTTAAAATATGGCTCCTTGTTTGCCTTACATACAGGAAACAATCTGAAGGCACAAACTACTCATTTCCTGTCATTTACTGTCCCACAGACACTGATGGTTTTATGTAAAAACGTTTGTGTTGCAAATTCAGTCACTGCAGATTTACCCCTCAACTTCAGACTGACAAGACTGATGAGATAATTATTCACAATATTAGGGGGAAAAGAAGAAATTATAAAGGCCTTCTTTAAAACTGAAAAGGCTAGAAACCTAACCCCTAACAACTAATGCTGCCTATTCAATCTTTCTATAAATTTTACAGTGCAATTTTCAATTCCTCTCTATCTTTTATGGTTCCCAAGATAAAAAGTGTTCTTTCTCTATTTTACAGGAAATTGTCAGCAGCCTCAGCTACAGAAGTGCAGTCCCACAGCTATAATACAACCTACCCACTCTTAAAGGGAGATTCCAGTGTAATATAATTGACAATATAATCATTGTCTTTAATTATCAAAAGAAAAGAGAAAGTTCTGGGGGGGGATACAGGAGAGATATATAAATATATTTAGCAATCAGTTAGCAGTCTTCACCTCCACATGCTAATGATGCAGAGCAGGAGGGAGAATTGCATTCCAGTTGCACGTAGACTTCCAAGGAAGATTTAAGTGTGTTATATTTTTAACTATTGATTAATGTAATGAGACATTTTAAAGTAGGGATGTAATCACCAACCCTTGATAGACACATGCACTGTTTAATCTGGGGTCACTTTGACTGCAGCATAATGACTCTTGAGTCAATTGTCTCAGGTTTATCATAGAACTGCATAACTCAGCAGAAGAAATCGCAAATCCTATGCATACTTATTCGTGGGTAATATCCTGTAAAACCAGTAGGATTTTCTTCTGAATTACTGTCAGAATACTGATTACCTAGCGAGCAGTAATACATTTCTATAATGTCATCAGAGCATTTCTGCAATAAGATATTTGCCTGTATATATCAATACACTTCCTAACATCAAACCAAGAAGAAATTAATCCATCAGTTCGCAAATATTTGGCCCAGTGTATTATATGAGCATAGCAATAAATGTTTGTGACAGATGATGACAGAGTCAGGCCTATTCATATCCCCTACTACACCAAGGGAAGCCAAATTCTGAGGTACCAATGAATTATAGTAATCAAACCCTAGGAAGATTTCCTGTCTTTCAGTTTGGCAGAAGTGGCTCTGAGCGCAGCAGCAGCAATGTCTGGTGGGTGGAATTCACACCGTTCCACACTGATGTGGAAATAAGCAAGTGGAGCAGCTACAAATCAAAGGAATTCTTTGTTCATATTGACTGGGACTGCTACCCTAGAACTACAATGGCAAACTAACAGTTTCTGAATCCCAACTGTCTCCAAGAGCCTGAAAGGAGAACAAGAAAAACAACAGTATTTCAGCATGTTGAGAAGAATAGGGCATTGTATGGCCTGTCTGAGTCATATTTATGCTATGCCTTCACACACGGAGATACAAGAAAAGGTATCTTCTTACAATATAGTGTTGCTTGTTGTAAATATGACTGTGCAAAGGATATGCTTTTAAAATATGCTTTAATTAGACAGGTGGGGGGGAGGCAAGACATATCCTATACTATTCTGCAGTGATTCAATTGTCTTCCTTCTTTTCTCTCATTCCTTTGAATTGCTGCTCCAGTGTCCTTTTAACAAGTTCAGCTTTCTTTACACAACACTCTTTCATAAGACCAGAAGTGTTTTTAATTCAATCTTCAGGACATCTGAATCAATCTCTGGATTGTACCATGTCAAGGGAGCAACCCTTTCCAGAATGGCGCTCATTGTATATGTCTCTGGTGGGTGTTATATGAAATATCTTCTTTAATTCCATAGGTGTCAGTGTTTAATCCTAGCACTAGCAGCAAACATAACTCACTTTCTTGTGAAAACAGGGGAGAGGAAGAATAATTTTTCTTTTATAGACTCCATGGCAGACATCTTAATACACAGTGGGCCATCAGGGCACTGATCCAGGGAGAATGGATTTGGCCCACATTCTGTCCAAAATTAGGTTCCCCCATATTGCAGGTTTCAGCCCCATATCAAAGAACCAATTGTGAAGCTACAGCCCTCTTCTTTTAAAATATAGCTCTTTTAAAATTGCCTTTTCTTCAGAATTATTTACCCCCTCAAGAGCTTTTATTCTAATTTAAATGCCTGTTTTATTCTCTGCACTCTCCTGCCACATGGTTTGTTCTTCCCCTTTGGATTAAGGCAAGGATCTTTTTAAAATTCTGTGTTTTTACACATAGTGCCAGCCATGTTAATGCCTTGCTATTAATAACAACCATACAACAACCTTTTTATCTGTTCCAACAAATGCAGGAGTCACCAGTGCACATCTGCTAGTAAACTAGGGGATTATAAAGGCACAGACACAATGTGCTTTTATTTGCTCTCTGGAATTCCAGTGTAAAGAGCTTTCCTGCTCAAAAAAATCTACCCCCCCCCCCCCCCGCAATACACAGGAAGGTTTGCAGGCTGCTACAAGTGAATTTCCAAAGACCCTGTTGACACTGGGCTGCTTTCCTTCCCACACAGCCCTAATAGATGGACAACTAGAACTGACTCTCATCTTAAATATGAACACTATATATAAAACAAATCTTTAGGCTACTATCAATGCTCATCATAAAGTGCTCACAAGAATCCCATGTCTTTGAAGAAAGATACAGAATGCCCCCAAAATATTTCATTTGGAATGGGATTCTTTTTTTTTTTTAATCATTGCTTCCATCTTCCTGTAATTGTTCTCATTCAGAAGAAAGCAAATTTAAAAAGTAGTTTGCTATATAACATCATTGCTGGGGAAATTGTACTGATAATCCAGGGACTGGTTTGAATGATACACAACTTTATACTTCATGGCAAGCAGGCAGAAGGGTGAAGAATGCACCTTACCCACCCAGCCACCTGCCAGTCCCAATCTCTAATGCCAGTGAGCATCCATGCAGCAGTGCAATATCCAAATTTAACCAAAACAATACTTGTAGGCACTATAAGTATAGTTGATTTCCGAGATTGCCACTATGAATCAACTGCATCTATAAAGCTTCCATGCAGCAGATTTGGTCATATTTTAATATTACAGAAATGCATAGCCACCATGCTGGTGTTTGCAAGCACACTGCAATACAAAGGTGATAAGATGTGCTGTCCCTCTCCCATTACACAGCATGTAGGACTATTTATTAGTGCAACCATCCCTTATGAAAGGGCCAATTAAAAATGTGTGCTGGCTCATCTGTAGCCCAAATAAAATCTGGGTTCTGTACAGATTATGCTCTAGTTTTGTCGTTCCGCAGGGCCTGCAAGATAAAGCTCTTCCGCCAGGTCTATGGTTGAGGCTGGCGCACTAAGGAAGAACTGGACCCCCCCCCCTCCCCTTCTTTAACATCTCATTGATGGCTGGAGATCTATTCTCCCATATCCTCCCCTGGAGGTCTTGGTTAGGGGGGATTTTTAGCTGTTTTAATGCAGATTCTTGTATGGGTATTGTGTAATTTATGTGGTTTTTAGGGGAATTTGTATTGGGTTTTTTAAATGCTGTAACCTGCCACGAGCTTTTCGGGAATGGCAGGATAAAAACTGAATAAATAAATAAATAAATAAATAGTTAAAACCTGCCCCAATTGGCCCTTCAGTGGGGGACATGCATCCAATAGGGGGATGGCACACCCCACTGGGGGCCAAACTGAGGGCCCCTGCCCTCCTCTTCCTTTGTGTCACTTCTGGGCACTTATCTGCAGAAGGTAAGCCGGGGGGGGGGGGGACGAGTTTGCCAGACACTCCACAACTTCCAGACCTCTTGTCCACCAGGGAGCAGAGGAAGGCTGCTGTGCTCTGCAGTGCTGCACTGGCCCTGGTGATCTAACTCCTGTGGCTGGGCTGCCATGCTCCCAGGCCTCTTGCCCACCAGGAAGCAGAGGAGCATTTGTTGACTGTGCTCCGTAGTGCCACAGGTGTAATACCAGGCCGGGCTTCATTCCCAGGCCTCCTGTTCTCCAGGGAGTGTGGCAGCCCAGCCACAGGAGCTGGGTTGCCAGGTCTGTTGATATGCCTCCTGTTTGTCATAGGAGGAGGCCAACCAGCTGCACTCTGTGGTGCTGCCCTGCGCTGGAGGAGGCCTGCTGCCTTCCAGGGAGTGGGGCAGGGCAGCAAGGCATGCTCTGCAGCGCCACGCTCAGCAGAAGCCCTCCCACCCACTGCCCCTTTCAGAGCCCATTTTTAAAGCAGGCTTTGATACTAGCAGCCAATATGTTCAGGATTACCTTTAACAAAGTAATAGCAGGAATGTTTTCCATTTTTGGAATACACAATTTCTCTGAATCTTGTTAACATGATTGTTTTTAAACTGACAGTGCTTTCAAATAATTCCTTTCTCACACACAGGTGATGGAACTGGAGGTGTATTACCCAGCAAGAAAATGTGGCAGTGTCAATGCTGGTTTTTCATTATGATTCCTATGCCAGCTGTTCTGATTGTAGGAGACCACTTGACTAGCACTGAACAGGATCAGCACAGTCCACATGCGAGTCATGAAAATCAACAACACCCTTTGAGTGTTCCAGTCATAAACCTTTTGGAAAAGGTTCGCAATGAACATTCTGGTCAACAATGCTCTTTTGCAACACTTTTAGAGTCAGACAATTCCCCCTATTTTAAAAGCAGCTTGTGAAAATGTCCTTAGCTCCTTGACAGGTATTCTTGTTCAATGGAGTTTTCACAGGAGAATTCATATTGCTATAGACATTTTCAGTGTTATCAGCAACTGTAACACCTCCCCATGTTTAACTCTGAAGATGCCAACAACTCCAAGCAGTGAAAACATGCCATTCATTACATGCAGGTGTCCCCCCCCCCTCAAAAAAAAAGTGCTGCATAAATACAAGGCCATTAACTTTAAGGTCATTAACATGGTTCTTTCTGAGTAGCAGAGTTCAATAGGACTTCCACTGATTTATTCACTTAGAACAGGTTTATCCATTAAGAAGAGTGTAAAGACCATGATTATCTCTGCTCAGGAGACCAGTTTTATTTCATTATCAGACACCTCCTAAATGCATTCACCTAAGCAACAGAGTAGGGATCAATCACTACATAGTAAACATGTTCCTTTAAAAAAAAATTATTCTTCAGTTGGTTTGTGTTTCAAGTTGGTGTCTCCTTGCAGCTAACAAAAAGGATTGCTGGTATTTTTTACTCAGAATGAATCATGGTGCTTCCCAGAGCCAGAATTAAGGTGTTGGGATGTGCGAGATCTGTAGTGAGCATGGTTCAAATGGTATGAAGAACACTGTTATGCATGTGGCCAGGCTAATGATCCTATGGAGAGCTGAGTTGAGCTTGAGCTCCAAAGTAGGATGAAAGCAAGCATGGTCTCGACCAATGCGCTGCCAGGATCCCAGCACGAGGATCCAATCAATTCAAACCTGCATGCAACCAATCTCCCACAGCCACAAGTGATCCATTGTCTTACATGTGCATATATTTGGGGGGTGGGGGGATGTTGTGGGATTTTTCAGTACAGTCTTGGTACTTTCTTGTATCATATTCTGGCATCAATAAAGAACTGCAATGATTCCAGTGTCTGTGTGTTCCTGAACCCATGGATTCAACAAATATCTTACAAGGGGCATCACAGAGATGTATAGTCAGCATATTTAGATCTGGAATTTCCTGGCATTTTTCAAATGATCTCCTCATGTATTCTGATTGGCTCAGTTGGAGACATCCTACTCCTTTGAGCACAATTCCTCTCTGCTTGCCTCCACTGAATTAACACAACAGAACAGTTAGGCTGCTAGAACTCTCTCCTCTCCTTCTATACAAAGTTTGTTTCTCTTCTTAGTAAAACTATTTTATTCTTTTAAGCAGCCTGGTGCCCCTCTTTGCTTACTGAAACTCTGAAACACAGAGGCCCCTTTGAAAGGTACTATGTAGGGGTCTCCCTCCCAGTTCCTGATGTGACACACACAGAAAAACAGGAAAGCACACTGTGGCTGCTGTTGCTAGTTGTTGACCTACAGGAGAGCATCTTGGGCTCAAGGAAGATGTGCACAAATTTCTGTTGGCATAAACAAGGCCACAGCTTTACTGTTAATAATGCCGGAGGGTTGGCACAACATGGGAGAAGGAGCCTAATTTGCAGTCAGCTGTCCTAAAGAACCTGGACCCCAACAGTGCCCTGTGGCCCACCTGGTTCCCCCGTGGGGAACACTGGTCCCCTTGCCACTAGGATGCTGCCCAAGGGAAGTGTCCAGCAGCATCCTGGGGCCCACCCGGTTCCCCCACTGGGAACACGGGTCCCTGTGCTGCTGGATTCTCACCATAGGGAAGTGTCCACCTGGGGTGCCAAGAGGAAGCACACCCTTCTCTTGGACCCACCACAAGCCACCTGGCACTGTGAACCCTGGGATGCCAAGTAAAGCTGTCCAACTCCCTTGGTCTCACCCAAGGATACCTGGCACTGCGAACACCATGCGTCCCCTGCTGAATTGGCTCCGCCCGCAGACCTGCCACCTCTGCAGGAGACCTCTAACCTGGGGAGTCTGATGCCCAGACCAAACTCCCCCCAAACAGGCTCCATCCCATGCCCAACCGCCAGCTGTGACAGAATACAATTCAAAGATATTTGTCAGTGACATTTGTCATTCAAATATAACAGCATTTGCCAACATAATAGGGTGGGCGGGAAGGAAACTGTTCCAGTGGCAGTTCTGGCAGAGAAGGCCAGGCTCCTCACATGTGGCACCTTTTAAGGTGCCTTGAGCAAGTGCCACCCCACCCAATGCACAGTAGGACATGGCAACACCGCGCCCACCATATGTGCCACCGAGCTCACTCTCCCCCAGCATGTCCTTACTGCCCAGCTCCTCCATGGTGTCAATAGTGGCTGAAGGTGAGTGCCGCTTTTTGTTGCTTCTGATTCACCGATCAAGGCAAGCAAGCAGCAGGAGCCACTAGAAATAACACCACCCTGTAATTCACCTACTTCCTCCCTCTGGTTGCCAGCATTTTGCTTACCTAACAGGCATACCCAGACAGGTGAGTGAACCATTTAATTCTTCCTTTCTTGCTTCCTAATGACCCACCTTTTGTCTGCTCCCCCCATTTCAGCTATATTTATTTTTATTTAAATTTCAATTTATAGAGGGAAAGCAAAGGCACATCAACTCACTCATTAAAACTTCTCAAGATTTTTTTCTGTTTTTTCATGAATCATGCCCACCTTGGTCCATTCACTGGGATTAGAATTAGTTGCAATTGCTTCCATTTATTCAGTAGGATACAATAGCTAGCTTGATAGTGCCATGAACTACCAACACATTTCTGGTTTGTTAAAACAGGAGAAACATTTCTGAATGAAAAACTCAATAATAAGAATTATGAATTTGATCTTTGTGATTACCTCACAATTAATGTGAATTATGGTATTCTAAATTAGCAATCCCCAACCTGTGGGCTGCGGACCACATGTGGTCCGTCGACTAATTGGAAGTGGTCCGCGAAGGACACCTCCCCCCCCCAGCCCTTTACAGCACACTTCGGGTGTCATTGTCTCCCAGATGGGACTATCTCGTTGCAGAGAAACAAGCTCAGGGTTCCCAGTGATTTGTCATTGTCATGAGTTAAAATTTCCATGAAAATAAAATGTTCCTTATGTTCATTGTTGTGGCGTGTCTGTATCTTATTTTGAAGGGATGTTTAAACATTACCATAGCGATCAGGGAGCGTTAGGGCAGTGGTTGAGAGAAGAGGAGTAAACAACCCCCCCCCCAACCGGGCCTCAGTAAAATTGTCATGCGTTGAGTGGTCCCCGGTGATAAAAAGGTTGGGGACCACTGTTCTAAATTATTAGATACAAATATGGAAATATACTTTACATTCCTTCACTATTCTAAGCAGTGAAATCCAAAATATGTTAAGAAATTTTCCAACATTTTTAAATGTTAGATCATTGCAAATGATAAAGTTCACAAGCTACAGTCAAAAAGCACGACAGCAAAAAATCCTATTTTTTCCCCATGGGTTAGAGCTCAGATTTGATGAACAAATCCTTGTTCTACAATGGTAAAGTTATAGGTTTACCTTTGTATTCTTCCTTTATTCTATTGTAAACACAATTATTCATGAGGAGATGAATTCTTCATTTCAGAATGTAGGAACAAGTCACCATAGGTATAAAGAAATACAGGGAAACTAACAATAGGTGCAACATTGATTACATATAATAGTAGATTCTTGCAAAATGCTGTGCTGTCAATGGGTTATGAATCATGATGTTTATTATTGAAGTTTATTATTAAAAGGGCTCTGTCAAGCACAGAATAATTAACATATTTCCTTAGGACAGGCTCAATAAATCCTTTTCATGTTTCTCCACCTGATATGGAAAGCCTTACAATGGAATATCCACCTGATATGGAAAGCATGAGAGGAGGGGGAGAGAGAGATTGATATATCCACCTGTGGAAAGCATTAGATTGGAATATCCTTTTCTTATGAGCCAAACTTTATTTTTGGTCTGTATTCGGAAATGCATATTGTATACTTTCTTAGAAGGGGCTTGAAC
Organism: Paroedura picta; assembly: GCF_049243985.1. Lineage (NCBI taxonomy): Eukaryota > Metazoa > Chordata > Lepidosauria > Squamata > Gekkonidae > Paroedura > Paroedura picta. Next base: position 86,956,691 of record NC_135370.1, on the reverse strand, counting down.
ACACATGAAACTGCCTTATACGGAATCAACCCATCATGGACAATATTGTCCACTCAGACCGGCAGTGGGTCTCCAGTGTCTCAGGTAGAAATTTTTATAACACCCCTCCCAGCTGAGCAATGTGGGGCAGTACAATATGATATATAAAGCCACAATGAAAATCATAATTAAAATATCATTAAAACAATTCAACACTCTGTTGTATTTATGGGTGTCTTGCTGGTCTGCTTCTTAACATGTTTCACAATGGTGTGGTATTATTTTACTCCAGTTTGCTAGGAGGAATACAGAGATGAGTGGAAGAAGAATCATAGAGTTGGAAAGGACCTCCAGGGTCATCTAGTTCAACCCCCTGTAGAATGCAGGAAATTCACAACTACCTGCCTGCCCACAGTGTCTCCGGTTCCATGTCCAGATGATGTCCTCCCCCCCCCCCCCAAAAAAAAAACATAATCCAGGGCCAGTCTGGCCTGGAGGAAATTTGCCTGCTGGCTCCAAAGTGGACCCAGCCTGAATATTTTATTGGCATAATCCATTCTGGCCTCAACCCAATGCTTAGAGGAAGAATGCTGTCTTGCAGGGCCTGAGGAATTAGATAGTTCTTTCAGGGCCTGGATCTTGACAAGCAGCTTGTTCCACTGGGCAAGGGCCATGGCTGAGAAGGCCCTGGCCCTGGTTGAGGCTAAACACAACTGCTTCAGGATGGGGTCCACCAACATATTAATGTTGGATGGATGATCTTAATGTCCTTCTGGGGACATTCTGGGAGAGGCAAGCTTACATTGCACATGGCCTTAAAGGTTGAAACTGACTCCTTGAATTTGATCCAGAAATCAACCAGCAACCAATAGAGTTGTTAGAGAGTAAGTTGAATATGGGCCCTCCCCACTAAAGACCCGAGCTGCTACATTTTGTATCAGTTGTAGTCTCTGGGTCAAGACCAAGGGTTGGCCCACATAGAGCGAGTTACAGTAATCAAATCTGGAAGTGACCATTGTATGGATGACCGTGGCTATGTTTTCCAGAGTCATACAGGGTGCCTGTAGCTTCACTTGGCAAAGGAAGAACACCTAACGTGCTGCATTTGTGAACTGAGCCTCCATCATTAAGGAGGCATCAAAGGTCACTTCCAAGTTCCTGATAGCGCACAAGTTTGTCAACTGCACTCAGGACAGGAGAGGTGTGCTTCCCTTTCCTCACTAGCCATAGGACCTCCATCTTCTCTGGTTTGAGCTTCAGATGGCTCCCCTGGAGCCACTCCATCACAACCTCCAGACTCCCGGCTAATGATTCCAGGGCCAGCTGCTCAGCATATGGAGCTGGGTGTCATCCACATACTGCTGTCACCCAAGTCCATGCTTTTGAACCAGCTGTGCAACAGGGAAATAAAGATGTTAAGTAACATTGGGGAGAGAACTGCACCCTAGGGCACCCCATAAGGGAGCTCACAGTGTCACGATTGTTCCTCCCTGATTGCTACTCTCTGTCCTCAATCCCCACATCAATGAGGCAATGAGCTAACAGTTCACAATCGATCAAATCTAAGAATGTGTATGATCAAAAAGCCAATTTAGCTGTTCTATAAGGAATTCAATGAAACAACCTGCCAAATACCCATGATCAAATTATCAAACTACTGAACTGATCATTGAAAAATCAAGTATCTATTCACAACTGAAAAAGAAGAAGAGTTGGTTCTTATATGCTGCTTTTCTCTACCCGAAGGAGACTCAATGCAAGCAGTGATATCAGGGCTCTCTCAGCCTCACCTCCCTCACAGGGTGTCTGTTGTGGGGAGAGGAAAGGGAAGGCAAGTGTAAGCTGCTTTAAGCCTCCTTTCTGCAAAAATCACAGCTCCCATGGCTGTGGCAGAGTTCCCTTTTTGATCAGCTGCTACCTAGAACTGGAGGGCACGAAGACCCAATGGGCCATATTGCCTATGATAAGCAAACTCAGTCTTAATAAATCATATTCCACTAATCCTCTCTTTTAAAAGATTATATGGAGGAAGGGAAGACTAAGCTCATAGGATGTGCATTTGGGGGTACCATCTTCACCAAAAATGTCCCTGTCCTCCCTTAGCTCCTACTGGTTTTCTTTCAGCCTGATAGCTCCACCAACCATGGTCTCACAAATCTTCTCTGGTGCCAGCATTTGTTGGCAGCAGACAAGTACAGATGTGTGCAGGCCTCAGTCACTGTGTATTTATTTCCATCCAAGACCACTGTCTGGAAAATAAAGTGATTCCCCAAGAATATGAAAGTTATCCATCTTTGGGCTAAATCAAGAGTTGCAGGCTGCCATCCATTTCTTATTTAACATTTGGATTTGGACAGCAGCTCTTGCTTATCTTTTTGCATTCCCCACCCCTCTCATTTGCATGAATCCTATCATAGACTGGTCTCCCTCTCCCCAGACCTGCAGATCAGAGATTAACTTGGAAAAAAGCAATAGTGAGTTTACAAAATATTTCTAAAGGGAAGGAGGGAATCTGAGCATACTAGACAAATATTCTCTTTAACATAATAAGCTCATAATATTAAAGACCTTGATATTTGTAACTTACAAGACTTTGTGGGATATTTTCTTTCATTCAGACACACAATCCATTATGCATTACAGATAATGTATAGAGGAGACGTTAATGGCAAAAATTCCAATAAGCATTTCATACAACATAATGAAAATGATGCATGATACCACAGGAGCTCTGCTTGGATGAACAAATCCCCTTATCAGACACTCCACAGTATTTAGAGCTACTTATGTAAAGTCCACATTTTATTTTTCAGGGGTAAAAGGAAAATGATACAGGAAAGAAGGCTAGCTAGTTCTGTTAGTCAACTCCCCAAAGGTACAAACAAGGACATGGAAGGATTATATGTTTTCTCCACTGTTCATGACAGAACTGAAAGTACTCCAAAAGGGATTTTTCCTTACTACACCTTTTTTTTAGACAACATTTAATACGTTAGAAATATTTCAGTATCCCAGAATCCATAACTTTTTCAAAAATGCTTGTCTATATATATATATATATATATATATATATATATATATATATATATATATATATATATATATATATATATATATATATATATATATATATATATATATATATATATATATATATATATATATATATATATATATATATATATATATATATATATATATATATATGAATGACAACCACAAGGTAAAGTCCATATGTCTGACAAGCTAAAAACAAACTGCACAGATCAATAGCTGTCCAAGTGTTAAATAAGAAATAGATGATAGTCTGAAACTTTTGATTTAGCCAAAGACAGATACCTCCTATATTCCTGGGGATCATTTTATTTTCCAGATAGTAGTCTTGGGATGAAAATGTATTCATCCACATAAATTGACCATTTGATGAATGGTTAAGAACAACAATAAACTTAGTACCTTGGTGCTTTAATGGTTTCTTAGTTATACAGCCTATGTGCCTACACAGACCACTACAGACAAATTGGTACTTTTACACATTGCATACAAAATTTAAATTAGAAAAGCATTAAAGATCTTCTGAAACAATCTTCAAAGCCCTAAATGGTCTGTCACCAGGATATATGACAAACACTTTCTGACATACATACTAAATTGATTTCTCTGACAACTACAGTCCTGATATGATAACACTGGGGTGTAATAACGGGTCCTGGAGCCATGTTGCCAAAGGTATCACTGTCAAGTTATTTCCCATCTCAGTTAACACCACTTTCTGCTGCCTTGCCTGTTCCCAGTGGATCAGGACCTCAAATGGGTCAACCAGATGTCTCACGTGACCCAGCCAAGAGTCTCTATTGTGGCTGCACAACTCTCTCAACCAGCTTTTCTGCCCCAAACTGCCATTCCATTCTCCTACTTCCCATGGGTTTTATCCTTCTCCCATGGGCTCCAGGTTTTCATAGTTCCTGCTCCTGCACTGCTCAGCTCTTTGCATGAGATGATCTTGGCCTCCTGAACTGGCTATCAGGTGGTGTGGGGGTGCAGCCTGTGCCTGCTCCCTGCCCATTGCTGCTCCGCTCCAGGGAGCATATTTGGCAGCAGGGCTTCCTGATTTCTGGCATCCTCCTTGGTTCTGCTGCTGTGCTGTCTGTTCTCCCTTGGGCCCCTGCTGACTCTGTTCCTTGTCAGGCCTTGTTCACTAAAGCCTGGCTCCCTGGACCCTGTCACAGGTTTGGTGAGCAAACAGCTGCCACCATGGGAGATGTGTCCTCCTGAACTGGGGAAATGGATTTTTCCTTGTTGAGTCCAGACAAGGCGGAGCCATATGTGGCCAATCACTGTCTGCCTTTGTGAACACACAGCTATTTGGGAACCAGTACTTTTGACTCTACTTCTTTCAAAGCTGCAGTTGTATAGATTGCTGTGATTTAATTCTATGTGTATAGTTTAAAACTGGATATCAGTAAGCTTGGGGATCAAATGAAAAAAACATTTTTTTTTACTCAAGTATTTCTTGGGTAAAGAAAAATAAATAATTCAGTTTCTTGTAGCATGAAACTCTTTTTCTCTTTCTTCCCAACACAATCTATCGAATATTACTAAAATTGCTTGGGTCTGAGTTCTAATCCACAAGATACTAGTTAGCTATGATCAAGATACCAGAAAAAACATTAGAAAACTGCTGTCATACTGACTACAGAGACTGAGCACATCAGAGCAGAAAATGTGATTTTAGGTTGTTGTTTTTTTTACACTAGGCTACCTTTTGTTAATGAAAGGGTACCCAGGCTTTAAAGATGTGCAGATACTGCCCATTAATTCACACACATACACATCACAGGAAACGGGTGATTTCAAATAAGAACTCAGATGAATGGCTATTTTCACATCTGAAATTCACAGCTGTTTGTTACGCTTAGGTGAGCTAATTAACATATCTCAAATCAGAAGCAAACATCTCTCTACTAGGGTGAAAGCCTGTTGCAGCCCTAAATGCAGTGGAAGCTAGCAGGACAAAGGTGAGGAGGGAGGCAGCTCTGGCGAGACATGGAGCATCCAATCTTCCCCTCACCCACTCCCCTGCGCAAGGCAGAGGGGCGAGTGTGCATTGCCACTGGGGCTGGCAGGGGTGGGGCTGGCAGCTGTTGCCACCACCACTGCCTCATGTCTGACCTATGACGCAGCGCGGCAACCTCCATGTCCTCCCCCTGCCAGCACCTGCGCCTCCTCACAGGTCCGGGCAGTGCCGCTGACCCTGTGCTGTGGGCTGCGCCGTGCTCTCAGTGCTACCTCTTCCTCTTGTCAGTGGTGTGCAGCATGGCCGCCTCATCCTCATCAGCACTGTCGCCAGCCAGGTGGAGCGGCGGGCACCGCAGGCATGTCGGCCATGGCAGTGAGGCTTGTGTGTGGTGATGGCAGTGGAGAGGCTTGCGGGCGGCTAGGGATGGTTCCTGCAGGGGCCATCCCTATCAGGGTGCGGCCAGCTTTGTTGGCCCACCCTGATTGGCCTGTGGAGTGTATCCGTCCAGGCGGAAACGGAGGATGGACACACACCACCCACCGGCCCTCTTCCCAATTATTATTGGGCCACAAGTTAGGATTAGTTTCAATGGAATTTACTTTCACCCTAGAGTAATGCCCACACAACTATGCCTAGAAATGCACATATTAAAAGTGAAGTAAATAATTTTAGGTTGAGTATTATCAGAAAACTGCCAAGTCTGAATATTTTGGGGAGGGACAGAAGACTAGGGAAATGCATTCCTTATCTTGAAGCAGCTTCTTCCTTGAGGACATTAGTCCTCAGGTCCCTAAGCTGCTATTGCAAAAGCATATACCAGTCTCTTTGCTCCCAGTTTAAATTTGCAAGGCCACAGAAATGTTATGCTCTGTTCATGATATACTTCCTCTGTTTTGCAAAACACTGCCCACCCTCAGAGCTATTTTGAACAGCAAAACTGCAATGAATTCATAAACATAACATTATGCTATTGTCCTTTTAAAAACAGACAAAAGTAGAACCCTGCAGATGAGTACTTTTGACAGTGTCTGTTCTCAGGGAACATTTTCAGTTGATTTGGCTGCTCAGTTCCCCCCACCCCATGCATTAGAAGAGAACCAGTGCATATTTTCTAGAAAAGAAGATGCTGAGCTCAAGCTACCTAAGGGGGGAAAACCCTTTTAAAGCTCTTTCTTCTAATATATGACATATGGAGATTCCCTGTAGCCACACAGTGTTTATCTGAACTCTTCATGTGCTTAAGGGCACTTTCTCCTGTTTTTCCCCTCTTTCTATGCTGTAGTTTTAGACATTGACACTGAAAACAGATGCCAGGACTGAATTCCACCAAACCCTGAGAAGGTACATACTTACTTACTGAGTCTGACCTCTGTTGTGGGGAAGATAATGGAGCAGATATTAAAGGGAGCGATCTGCAAACATCTGGAGGACAATTTGGTGATCCAAGGAAGTCAGCATGGATTTGTCTCCAACAGGTCCTGCCAGACCAACCTAGTTTCCTTTTTTGACCAAGTAACAGGTTTGCTGGATCGGGGAAATTTGGTTGATGTCATTTACTTGGATTTTAGTAAAGCTTTTGACAAGGTTCCCCATGATGTTCTGATGGATAAGTTGAAGGACTGCAATCTGGATTTTCAGATCGTTAGGTGGATAGGGAATTGGTTAGAGAACCGCATTCAAAGAGTTGTTGTCAATGGTGTTTCATCAGACTGGAGAGAGGTGAGTAGCGGGGTACCTCAGGGTTCGGTGCTCGGCCCGGTACTTTTTAACATATTTATTAATGATCTAGATGAGGGGGTGGAGGGACTACTCATCAAGTTTGCAGATGACACCAAATTGGGAGGACTGGCAAATACTCCGGAAGATAGAGACAGAGTTCAACGAGATCTGAACACAATGGAAAAATGGGCAAATGAGAACAAGATGCAATTTAATAAAGATAAGTGTAAAGTTCTGCATCTGGGTCAGAAAAATGAAAAGCATGCCTACTGGATGGGGGATACGCTTCTAGGTAGCACTGTGTGTGAACGAGACCTTGGGGTACTTGTGGATTGTAAACTAAACATGAGCAGGCAGTGTGATGCAGCGGTAAAAAAGGCAAATGCCATTTTGGGCTGTATCAACAGAGGCATCACATCAAAATCACAAGATGTCATAGTCCCATTGTATACGGCACTGGTCAGACCACACCTGGAGTACTGTGTGCAGTTCTGGAGGCCTCACTTCAAGAAGGACATCGATAAAATTGAAAGGGTACAGAGGAGAGCGACGAAGATGATCTGGGGCCAAGGGACCAAGCCCTATGAAGATAGGTTGAGGGACTTGGGAATGTTCAGCCTGGAGAAAAGGAGGTTGAGAGGGGACATGATAGCCCTCTTTAAGTATTTGAAAGGTTGTCACTTGGAGGAGGGCAGGATGCTGTTTCTGCTGGCTGCAGAGGAAAGGACACGCAGTAATGGGTTTAAACTTCAAGTACAACGATATAGGCTAGATATCAGGAAAAAGTTTTTCTCAGTCAGAGTCGTTCAGCAGTGGAATAGGCTGCCTAAGGAGGTGGTGAGTGCCCCCTCACTGGAAGTCTTCAAGCAAAGGTTGGATACACACTTTTCTTGGATGCTTTAGGATGCTTAGGGCTAATCCTGCGTTGAGCAGGGGGTTGGATTAGATGGCCTGTATGGCCCCTTCCAACTCTATGATTCTATGATTCTATGATTCTACTTTGTCTGGAGCACTGACTTAAACTGTTTGATTTGTTCTGACCTGTACTTTCACCAGAATAAGGTTGAAGAACGCAGAAACACTAGAGTGGCTTCAGGTTTTGATAACAGATGGGGTGGGGGTGCTTTTGAAGTGCTCTCCTAAATTTAAAACGTTCCCTAGAAGAAAAACCCAAGGGTGAATAGTAGCTCAACTCATTCTCTGTCCAGCTTATCTACACACAGGAAGATTTCCATTCTCTCTCCTATGCCAAACCAGCCAATAAAAAGAAAAAAACACTCAAATAATGGTTTAAATTTATTCTTTTAACATAAAAATAGAGAGAACTGACAACTCCTGCAGATTTTTCCTTTTCTGACCTTGAAAAACTCCAGGGTTTAACATGTTTTTTGTTTCACCAAAACCCTGATGCTGAAAGTTTAATTTAAACATGCATTATTCCAAGTGTCAGCTTCCCTCTTAACACAATGACTGGCCCCACCTGTAGTGAAAATTAAAAGGCTTAATGGAAGAATTCAGGTGGCTTTGCTTTCAAAACAGCCACAGTAATGTTATATATAGAACAACTCTCACTGGGCTGAAATGAAGCTGTTACATGTAAAATCATTTCACTTTTTTTTTTCACCCACTACTCAGGTTAAAAATATCTTCCCCCTCAGATGAAAACTGCATAAGTGGTAAAGATAGCAACAATATCCCCCCCTCGATAAACACTTCTCCCTTTGTTCTCTTTCAGCACACAATTTCCTGTGTCATACACGTAAATGTGAGTCAGCCTTATCCCTGTGGCACAGATCATATTCGACCACAGTCATAGGCTGTTTTCACAAGACATGGTTTAATGGCTTTCTGCATTTCCCGCATCTCTGAAAAGGTGAAACCAACCTTGGCTGCAGTGTACCTTTGATTTAAAAATGGTTCTGGCTTGGTTCCTTTCCCACATTAACAACATGCACCAAGAGACACATGCCAGGTAAAAGACAATCCTATGGAAATATCGACACATTTCAGGTTCAGAGGGCAAATCTAGATGTTACATCGAAGATGGAGGAAGAGCTCCCCAGTTAAAAAAGAAAAGCAACAGCAATGATGGGGAAGTTCCTCTGTCTCAAATTGTTTTCTTTATTTAGAGCATTTATGCCCCATATTTCTACCAACAGTCATATTCAAAGTGACTTACAAAGCTATGAAAACAGTTTAACACCAAATAAATTGCTATCATTATAATAAAAGAAAAAATGAGAGATCCATGATGAGGTTTTTTGCATCTTTGGCTGTAACACTTGTGTGTGTGTGTGGGGGTGGGGGGATTGAAATATCTCCTTAGACACCAGATTCTGCAGCTGGTACAGCAGCATAACCAAACTGCCAATCAAACATGAGTTGTTTATTTTAAAGAACTCACTTTTTACTGAAAGTCCTAAACTGGGTTGCAGTATAAAATGAAATTCTGCACATGCAACCACATTTTACACATATACACAATCACATTTTGCACTACAAACTGATTTTAAATTACTCAGGGAAATGATGTTAATCTCATAATCTGTGGTAGGCATTATGCACAGTGCACCAGACAAATTTTTATTTCAAACCAGGTAATTACAAATTTCATCCGTATTATCATACAGGAAACTGTTGTCAAAGAGTTTAATGCAGGCTTGATGAGTGCTACTTGGCATGAATATGGAAATAACATTAATTTACTTGTTTAAAAAATCCCCTTCCAGTTCTATAACAGTGTATCCTAAAAACATGAGATAGGGGGAGAAATAAACTCAAGCACATAGATAAGATCTTAACTTTGAGACCATAACAGTTCCTTAAGTGGACAGTAAACGGAAGCAGCAATACTGACTATATATTACTGATCTATGTTTAGCTTTCTGCACTTCAAGAGTAATGTCAGACAAGAAGAACTTATGGACCTGTTTAGCTTGGAGGGAAGACGGCTAAGAGGTGATATGATAACCATCTTCAAATACTTGAAGACTGTCATAGAGAAGATGCAGCAGAATTGTTTTCTGTTGCCCCAGAGGGTCAGGCCAGCAGTTCCTCAGTAGAACAGGCTTCCTCAGAAGGTGGTGGGTTCTCTGGACGTTTTTAAGCAAAGACTAGATAGTCATCTTAGAGAAATGCTGATTTTATGAACTTAGGCAGATTGTGAGTGGGTGGGCAGTCTCTTGTGGCCCCTCCTTGCTGATTGCCACTATGGGATGGTAGGTGAATTTCCTCCGGGCCAGGCTGGATTCTGGAGATTTTTGGTGTGCGCGTGTGCGTGTAGGAGGATCATTTGGGCATGAAATTGAGGTCACTGTGTGTAGGCAGGCAGTTGTGAGTCCCTGCATTGTGCAGGGAGTTAGACCACATGACCCCGGAGGTTCTTTGCAACTCTATGATTCTGTCTTCCATAGCAAAATCTACACCTTTTACTCAAGAAAAATATATACAACGTATCCCTATTATCTATTACAAGTGTTAAACATTAATGCACAAATATTATAGCTGCTTCTGTTAAATGCTGGAAACATCTCCAAGTGATACATCTGAAGTAAACTATAAAATCACTCATTTGATTTTACCCCTTGAGAGTCAACTTGGTGTTGGTGGTTAAGAGTGGTGGAATCAGGAGAACCAGGTTGGATTCCCCACTCCTTCACATGCAGCCAGCTGGGTGACCTCAGGCTAGTCACAGTTCTCTTAGGACTGTTCTCACAGAACAATTATCTTATTTATTCATTAATTATTAATTAAATTTCTAGACCACCACTCTTAGCCAGGCCACCTCTCAGAGCTCCCAGCCCCACCTTCCTCACAGGGTTCCTGTTCTGGGGAGAGGAAGGGAAGATGATTGTAAGCCACTTCGAGACTCCTTCAGTTAGTGAAAAGCAGGCTATAAAACCCAATTATTTTTCCTTCTATTATTAGGACAGATGTTTTGAGCAAGAAGACTGTTGCATTTGTCCCATGATCAGGGCACAAGCGTGCACAACTTCAAAGAGTCAGCAGGATGCTGCAGACTTAGATTAGGGGAAATGGCAAAAGGCCAGTGGGTTTCTTTCTTCAGACGAAATGTTAATGTTAGCTGTAAAAGTAGCTCCAGCACCCTGCAAGGCATACACATAAGAGACCTGAGCAAATCACTTCCAAACTAAATTTCCATGCCTGCTAGGGCTCTCAGTTCCTTAGAGTGATCTTATAATTGGGATCTTCAATAAACTAAAGAAACTGATCAGCAATTTCATGGACTGGTTCTGGCAAAAAAATAAGAAATTTTATACTTTCATGCTGGAAATAAAGAGCAAAACGATGCATTCCCCCTCTACTGAATCTACACATGTATCTCATGCACACTTTTATTGTTGATGTTCTCAAAAGCCAGAATGGTGTATTGGTTAGTGTTAGACTACAATTTGGGAGAATGAGATCAGGATCTCAGTTCTGATATGGAACATTTGCTGGGTGACCTTCAGCCATCACATACTTTCAGCTGGAGATCCCCAGAGAGAGAAGGGTGGTGTATAAGTGAAGTAACTAAGCAAGCAAATAAATAAGATGAATAACATTTTCTGAAGTTCACTGAATTCTGGATATAGTCAAGATCTTCCCATAGGAAAATGCCTTCACTTAATTCCCCTGTCCCCAGTTCTTACAACATAGTTTTGAACCACTGTGCTATGAACAAGTCAGTCTACATTAAAAGTTTATATATTAGACTGATTATGTTGGTATCAAAAGGGAAGCCAGTATAGAGTGTAAGACACTAATACTACCACAGCCAGCATATTTCTGGCTTATTCACCAAGGGGAATCAACGCTGTCATATTCCTACCTTATCTTCGAAAAATCAGTCCGAGTATCAACAGACGGATGACACCAAAAGCCAAAATACAGGGCTGATACAAGCGACTGCTGTGGAATATGGATTGGAATATACTGAGCTCTGGTTGCAAATGAGTTATGTAAGAGCCCCAAATAATCATCAAGCACAGTCAAGCTCTTCTACTATTTGCTATAGAAAGGACAAAGGCATGAACCTGTTTGTTATGGCAAGCAAACAAGAGCCTTACTGCATGGAACTGAAGTGCTAGACTACACTAAGTTCATTTAGAGTTAAGGTATCAGACAGATTTCCTACTGGACAATGAGCTGCGAACAGCAGCACTCGTTTATATTCTGGGGTGGGGGTTAATTTTGGCATAAGATCCCAGGCTCTTGTTTTATTGCAACTCTTCTTCCTGACATTCAAATCTACCACAGGCAAGGTAGTATGAGCATTTTATTTTTGCCATGGGAAAATAACATTCATACAAGTCATCCCCTTGCAGTCCAACTAGGGGAACTGCACCATTTACTTTTTTCTCCATATTTGAGATCCCTCTAGATAAAATATCATGATGTCTACCTATAATAAGGCTTAGAGGATAGTCTCTATTAATCTAGGATAATTGAGGCAGAAAACCAAGGACTGTTTGGCTGAGCAAAATATATATTTTTATATATGGGAGATGTATGACAGATGGACCACAATTTGAACCACGTTTATTCAAAAGCTGATTTCCAGTCATTCATTTATCTTGTGAAGCCTATGCATTCCACTGAATCTCTTTTTTCTCTTGGTCTTACCTGCAACTGTAGTATCAGCTGCTGTGGGGGTGCTTAATTGCTTTCCATGATTCATCAACATAGGAAGGAATAAGCTACAGGGGTGGCCAAAACAATTGGCACAGAAAGCAAGAACAGTTCAAGGCTCAATCCTTGCTTCTTTATGGTCCATTATGCACGGCCGCCGAAATGGCGATTTCGGGTCACATGGAAAATGCGGAGGGGGAAGACGCGAAGCACACCGGTTATGCACGGGAGGGGGCGCGACGGCGGCAAAACCGATTATGTAACCGATTATGCACGCGGCGATCCCGGCGCCATTTCTGGTTGCGCCCCGGTCACCCGGAAGCTGCGCTTTCTTCCGCGTTTGGCTAACGCAGCTTTTTTGGCAGCATGCACCGAAGTGGCCGGTTGCAGCCGGCACTGTGCGTTATTGGTGATTTTAGTCGCCGCCATTCCACCCCGAATGTGCGTTATTCCCCCCCCCCGTGCATAATGGGTCTATGATACAACCACCTCAAACTAATAGCATATAACCAATTTTCCAAATCCCAAAAGTCCACACCATTTAGGACATCTAGAACTATTTTGTTATCAATGCTGCATCACTGGTGGATCTGAATCTAGAGGGTACTCACCACAGGCAGAATGTGAAGGGAGCCAGCTGAAGCATCAGAAACACAGGTCTCTGTGCAAGGTTAACTAAGCATCAGATGCAGAACAAGCATTGATCTACAGCCAGGCAATCTGGATGGGAGGGGAAAACCAGATGCTGGAAGACTGATAGAGGAGGGGACTGGGATGACAAGAGGACTCAGAGTGGAAGGAACTCACAAAGTAGGGGAAAGTATGTGTGAATGGGTGGGAAAGTCTAGAGGCTTTATGGAGTATCAAGATCTGATCCTGACTCATTTTTTCCCCTGGAATCCAAGATCTAGAGCAGCCAAGAACAGTCCTCAAGAGCAAGTTGGACTGAAAAATCTCCTTGGAGAGTACAGTTCAACAGACAATGCCTTTGCTTCTTTGTAACTCAGATTTCTATATAAATCCTAGAAATGGAGTTCAAGGCATACTGGTGCAACACTAGCCGTTAAAAAGAGGTAATACATATTTTAGAGAATCTTTGTTCTATTAGATCAAAATGGTGACACACTGTAATTTCTTTCAAAAGCTCTCTTACACAAATATGTACAGACCACTGCACTTCATTGTCTGAAGAAAGCTTAATGTAGCTCACTTCAAGGCATTTCTTCCCTGATTGCCCTTTACATAAAGGGAGTCCATTGCCCAAGTGAGACCAGGATCTGAGAAGCTTTGTCTAAGGACAGACCCACTATGAGCCATCCGGTCTGGGAGTAGTGGGCAGTAAATCAAATAAATGAATACACACATACACATAGACTTGATCTAAGTACAATAGGTGCACTACCTAGCAGCAGGCAGGTGAATAAGTATAAAGTAGGAACAAGGTCCTTAAGATTGTGTGCCTGTGCTTGGGGCTTCCTGCATAAATCTTTCCATGCAAGGTTCCTGCTGGCTGACAAACAAGAAGCCCACCAGCTTGTTTGGTCCCTACTGCTAGAGAAGACTACACGGTCACCTATTCCACTATATGGTTCTGAAGACTGCAGTTAACTCATCCAACTCTAAGAACTGAGAAAATTTGCAATTGTGAGAAGATAGAACAGGCTCTTCTTGCTATGACTGATACTAAGCAGCGATAATAAGAGCCTCTTGTGACGCAGGGTGGTAAGGCAGCTGACATGCAGTCTGAAGTAGGGTTGTGCAATTCGGCTGCTTCGGCGGCCGTTCCCTCCAGGCGCAGCCAGCGCCGCGCCGCAGGGGGGGAGGGCGATGCCGGAATTCCGCACCTACGTGTTTGCGCCCACTGTCACACCGCTGCCGACACCGCCCTCCCCCACCCCGTGGCGCAGCGCTGGCTGTGCCCGGCGGGAACGGCTGCTTCAGCGGCTGAATCGCACAACCCTAGTCTGAAGCTCTGCCCATGAGGCTGGGAGTTCAATCCCAGCAGCCGGCTCAAGGTTGACTCAGCCTTCCATCCTTCCGAGGTCGGTAAAACGAATACCAAGCTTGCTGGGGGGGGGGGTAAAATGGTAATGACTGGGGAAGGAAATGACAAACCATCCTGTATTGAGTCTGCCAAGAGGGCATCACCCCAAGGGTCAGACATGACTCGGTGCTTGCACAGGGGATACCTTTACCTTTAATCAGTTCATCAATTGCAACAAAATGTGATTCCAGTAAGATCAAAACATGTAGGAGAATATTATTTGTAAGTAATTCTAATTTACCATGACAACAACTTATCTCTGGAGGAATTTAAGCTGCTTCTGTATATTCTACATTGCATATATTTGACTAAGTATCTGTAGATGCTCAACTAACCAGGCCATTTTAATATGTAGCCCCTTTAAATCACAAATATCATGAGCAACATCTCCTGAAGTGAAAGGCCAAAAGGTACTGCTGGCTCACAATGTCAAACAATGTTTCATGGTGAGGTCTCAGACTGCTGAAGAATGTACTGCTCAAAAAAGGTAATGGCAACACTAATGCTAGTCATCTGTAATCTGTAACCATTAATAAAACTGGTAAGGGTGCTGTCCCAGCTGCTCTATCCCTGATTGGCTGTACATCCACCGAACGGGCAATCAGGAATGGTGTCTCAACGCTGGTCGCATCTCCATCCTTGTTCCATTAGGAAGGAGTTCAGCCCAGTAAACAGGAACTGGGAGGAAGGGTGGAGGGCCCCTACCTGCACTCCCACCACCCCAAGTAGCTCCAGCCGTGGCCTTGCCAGGCCTTGTAGAGCGGGCGAGATGGTGGGAGAAGGACTGGACTGCCCACCAGCACCTTTCCCCCACCCTGAAAAGTCCTGCTGAGGCCTTTGGGGTGGCACGGGGGAAATGGACTGCCCCCCCAGTGCCTCGCCCCACCCTGAAAAGGCCCATCGAGGCTTCCGCGAGCCTTTTGGAGGTAGGAGATGGACTGCCCCCCAGTGCTTTCCCCCCACCCAAAAAAGGCCTACAGAGGCCTCAGCAGATCTTCTGGGGGCACCTCCCAAACGCCTCCCTACAAAAAAGGCCTATCAAGGCCTCTGCAGGCCTTTTGGGGGTGGCAGGGGTAGCAATCTACGCCCTTCCCCCAACACTTTCTCTCCTTGGCTGGGGCAGGGGGGTAGCCTAGCTCCTACTGTATGCATATATACAACAGGCTTTTCTGTTAGTTTACTAAAAGGTAAAGGTAAAGGTATCCCCTGTGCAAGCACCGAGTCATGTCTGACCCTTGGGGTGACGCCCTCCTGCGTTTTCTTGGCAGACTCAATACGGGGTGGTTCGCCAGTGCCTTCCCCAGTCATGACCGTTTACCCCCCAGCAAGCTGGGTACTCATTTTACCGACCTCGGAAGGATGGAAGGCTGAGTCGACCTTGAGCCGGCTGCTGGGATTGAACTCCCAGCCTCATGGGCAAAGCTTTCAGACGGCTGCCTTACTACTCTGCGCCACAAGAGGCTCTTGTTAGTTTACTAATAACATTGAAAATGATAGCAAAGGAACAAGTTTTGTCCTTGCAAATGTATTCCTGGAAAACCCGAGTGATTTTTGTCTTATGTATGTATAGTGGCCCAGAGTAAATAACACCCCGGCGGTGTGATCACTGGCCACCTGCAAAATTCATAATTTTGCTATTTCTTCTCTGTTCCAAAACAGTGTTCTAGGATCATGGTTTTCCTCGCCCAATTATTTATTTCTTGTTCTGCTGAGAGCCACAGAATAGCCCAAATATTGCAGTCTGTATCCCCAAGCTATCTTCCAAACTTGAAGCAATCAAACACAAAGACTGCCATGAAAATGAAGATGAATTACAGAAACCTGCCCTCCATTCCCTAGACTGCCAGTCACCTATCATCTTCAATAAAGATTCAAAGGAATGGACACAGAAAGAGGAAGGAAGCCTCTTGATACAGCCACATACGGTACTCATGTAAAAGTTTTCTGACTAAATGATAGACATGCTTTCAGCAGACACAGTGACTTGCTATTATTTTAACCGCAGCTCTGAAAGAATGCTGCTGCCACTGGCTCTCCTCTCGTAAAGCTTATTCAAGTGATTGCTGAATCCTGGCTTTTAACAGCAAAAGCATCTCAGAGCAGCACCTTCAGTAGTCCTGCTTAGCATTACCAGTAATAATTTAGCACTTTGCAGCCAGCAGGTTCAAATAACTGCCTCCTGGAAAGGCATGCCTTTAATGTTTATCAAATTGCACAGCCAAAATGAAGACGTGCCAGTAAGGCATAATGAGAACATGCAGTTTGCCTTTATATCTAATGAAGAAAGAAACTGAAACCATGCCTATTTCATACAGTTATTGGGATGGATCCTACCTCTCTACTCCCACTCAATAGCACAAGGTTTGTAGGCTTCCTCCAGCCTAAGGAGACTTCTGCCAGCTTACGCAGTTCTCTCTGGATTCCAGCCAAAGCCAGAGGAGGGGTCGGGATGTTAATGAGTTCATAAAGGCTTCTCACAAAACTAACAAAATATTTTTATTACTATTTTATGGTAGAGGCCATTTTAAAAGTAGGAATTTGGTGACTATCTTTGAAATCCTAAACATTTGGCTTTCATAATTATGTCTTTTTGACCACAGCAGTTTCCACAACTAACATTCTTGGCAACTAAATTCCAATGTATATTCTAATTACTAGGTTTAATTGTGACTGGATATTTTTATTATGTATTGTAAACTGCCTTGAGCCATGAGGAAAGGTAGGGCACAAATATTTGAATAAATAAAACAAATAATTATAAGGAGAATGAATTTCTCCCAGCGGTTTCTTTCTTGTCCACCTCATAGGAAAGGTGCTTTGTAGGCCTGGCACAAAGCTAAAAACAGGAGAAATGCTAGTTATTAATTTTCTAAAGAGAATTTTTTTTAGGCAATTACTGCAGTGCAGCTAAAGGTTCCCAGTGCACAGAAAAATACAATGCTCTTAAAGGTATGTTAAATTTTAATTCATAAGCTCCTTGGCAGGGATCTACTTACCATTCTATCAGGCTTTATTACCTACCAGTCAATTACTGTGAATGCATTAGGTTAGGAAAAACAGAGGTGAATGATTGTTCATTAAACACATCACTTAATTACTCACTGTAATGCCCTTGATGACATCTGTCGCCATTTTGTTCATTCAGGTCAGTGGGGGCAGTTCTGTTGCTTTTTATAATCAGGTATACGTGTACCTTCTTATTTTTATGCCCCTGGCAGGAAGAGCCAAATTAGCAGCGGGCAGAGGCCCTGCAAGTTGAGCTAAGATCAGTATTTGCAGTTGGAAAAGCTCACAACAGAAAGTTACATTCCTAGCAGAGTAGGAATTCTAAACTTCTCTGAGTGAGAGGCTGTTCCAGATAAATACCACACAAAGCCAACCCCACAAAGTACAATTTAAAGTGACCACTGAATATGACTTCATATACAGCCTGCGTATGGTTCACATATAGTCACCAGCTTCTACATACAACTGCCTTCAAGGAAAATATTAATACGATATGAATTCAGAAGCAAAGTACTTTGGGAACAAGTATGTCTGAAAAAAATGGCTTACAAAAGAAGTCCTATATGCAATTTCTGACCATGGGACACTTCTTGTAAGTACACCAGTCGGTGCACCCTTCTGCAGAAGAGATAATCTTTTTAGTCTTTCTGGGTTTGAGTCTTCTTGCACAACCAAGAATCCCCCAGTGGATGGTAAGTAGTTCCTGGCTGCTAGGAGAGGGAGTCATTAGGCAGATGATCAAGAGGAGCTGATGAGCATTTGTGTGGTCCCCCTTAAAGGAACAGATACGTAGTCAATGGGGGTTAAATGAGAATGAGTGTGATCAGCTGCAGTAGCTAAAGGCCTGGGAGGAAAGCAGGAGTGAGGAGTCACAGGTGGGGCCAGATAACCATCAGCATGGGAGCACAAAAGAAGCGGCAAAGCAGGGAGGGAAGGATATGGCTGTTGGTGAAGTTGAGTCACAAATTATGTTCCAAAGGTCAGGATGAAAAGGATCCAAACCAGGGAGTTAAAATGAGAATGTGAAGAGGCAGCATGGTCAACAAAGTCATTGTCACAGCCCACATCTGGAATAAATTGCAACAACTCCTGAATTAGGCATTATTTATGGATCTCACTGGGTTTAGTGTCACTCCTGCTAAACCAAATTACATTGGTTTATAAATGGTTTTATTTCCATTTTGCTTTACTTGTGAACTGTGATAATGGAAATGATTGGAACGAAATACTAGTATGTGAACCTTAGCATCTCCAAACTACCCAGTGTATCATTTTAATACCATAAGAAGTCATATATGTCTGCACATCTAAGCCTTATTATATTCCTGTTGCAACTCCATGCCTTCTGATATTAAGCAAATTCTAATTGATTAAAGAACTTAAGCGTATTTCTTGATCATATTGACCAGAACAAAAAAGCAAGTCTGAGTGAAAACTGGCATATAAATCATAAGTCATGCTCCTGGGCATCCATAATCTAGTTTGTTATATTTCTGCTTTAAAATCTAACTGGCATTGGTTTCTTAGCTAATCACTGTTTTCACACCTTCAACAAAAGAGATTAGGCTGTCATTTAACTCAAGTTGGATATAGTTTCTCTTAAAGGGAAACACAGGGCTGGGTCCAAAGAACTGAGAGCCAAAGGAAAATAATACCTGGTGCTGTTCCCCAAATACTTCAACAAGAATTTCATATGCAATTAAGCACAGATTATATAGCAGTTCTCACTTTTCTTAAAAAACAGGTTAGCACCTTGGGATTCAGATTCATGTGTTCTCACACAAGTTAAAACAGTCCTCCTATGAATGGAAGATACCTGTGCAAGTGAAAGCTTCTGGATTCAACTCATAAGACATGGTTAGTGCTGGCTTGGGAAATGCCTGGAGATTTTAGGGGTGGAGCCTGGAGATGGCAGGGCTTGGGGAGAGGAGAGACTTGTGTGAGATATAATGCTATGGAAGTCACCTTCTACAGCAAGCATTTTCTCCAGGTGAATGAACCTCAGTTGACTGGAGATTAGTTGTAATAGTGGGGGAGCTCCAGCCACCATTGGGAAGCTGACAAACCTCTCAAAACATCATTAGTTTTCTAACAAAACCATACATGCAACATTTTAACAGAATTCACAGATCATAATTCCTGGGCTAAGCAGCCAACTGTGGTAAAGGAAAAACTTTCATTTCCTGCTCCCTGTTTGTACACACGGATGCCAGTGTCCAGATGAGACCTGGCAATTCCCCAGAATTATAACTCATTTACAGACTGCAGAGAACAATTATCCTGAAGGCAATGGCTGCTTTGGAGGGGGGACTCTGTGGCATTGCACCTCACTGAAGTCCCTGCTCTCCCCAAATCTCCAGGAGTTTCCCAGTCTGGATCTAGCAACCCTACTCCTCCATCCCCCATCAGTGGCCGGGAGGGCTGGCAACCCTATGCACATTATTAGTTAGAGTAGCGATCCCCAACCTGTGGGCCGCGGACCACTTGTGGTCCTTCAACTAATTGGAGGTGGGCCCCGAAGGACACCTTCTCCCCCCGCCCCCCAGCCCTTTACTTCATCCCCCCCACAGCCCTTTACAACACACTTCATTGTTGTGGCGTGTCTGTATCTTATTTTGATGGGATGTTTAAACATTACCATAGCGACCAGAGAGCGTTAGGGCAGTGGTTGAGAGTAGAGGAGTAAACTACCCCCCCCCCACCGGGCCTCAGTAAAAGGCGTTGAGTGGTCCCCGGTGAGTGGCCCCCGGTGATAAAAAGGTTGGGGACCACTGAGTTAGAGGATTAAATTCATGTTTAATATGTATCATGTGGATGGAGGAGATGGAAGATTCTGCCTTGCACAGAATTCAAATGAAATGTTTGTTAGTTCCCTTCCAGATTTATTACATTGGCAGCCAACTAGGCCTAATGGGAAGTTTTTGGTTAGGAAAAACATTAAAGAAAGCTCATGAGAATCAAAACACATTACGGTGAAACAAATGCGATTTCTCAGGGAAGTCCCACTCATGCCTAAACTATATGCCTGCAGTAAGAATTCACTGCTGGGTAGTTGTGGCTCAAGAAGCTGAGAGAACATCTGAATCTCCTTCAATGCAAGGTGCCCTCACCAGAGTTGCTGACCCCCATGAGATGTGGTAACAACATGTATTTGTTCCTTGATATCTGATTAACT
Organism: Paroedura picta; assembly: GCF_049243985.1. Lineage (NCBI taxonomy): Eukaryota > Metazoa > Chordata > Lepidosauria > Squamata > Gekkonidae > Paroedura > Paroedura picta. The sequence continues at coordinate 86,936,117 of NC_135370.1, read as the reverse complement.
CACTTGAGAAAAGAACTCTCATGTTCTCACAGACAGAAGGAACTTCAATTCCATGGAAATCATGTTTAACAGTGGCCAACCTGCTGAAAGAACGTTGGAACATGGTTTGTTACATCTTTGGAAGAAAGCAGAGATATTTTGGTACTGCTTCCTAAGAATCAGTGCATCAGGCAGGATTAGACACTTCTTGAGTTTGTATTATTGTTATTGTTATTGTTATTGTTATTGTTATTGTTATTGTTATTGTTATTGTTATTGTTATTGTTATTGTTATTGTTATTTAATTTTTAGACTGCCCTTCTCCAAATAGGGCGGTTTACAACATAAATAGTTAAAACACAATAAAATCCCCATAAAAACCCCAATTAACATCAACAAAAGTTACATATAACATATAAGCGGCGGTGGTCACAATTCTGATATTAGTTACCTGAGTCCCCCCAAGTTCAGCCTGGTGAGGAGAATAATATTCAGAAGAGGGTGGCACCAATACAATAGATCTAACAATGATCTCGATGTTAGAGATCTCAATATTGGAGGGGATCCTCTGATGGATTTGTGGGAGAGCTGCCCTGGCCTCAACTGTATGCCTGGCGGAAGAGCTCCGTCTTACAGGCCCTGCGGAAAGCTGGTAGATCCCGCAGGGCCCTTAGCTCTTCTGGGAGCTCATTCCACCAGGTTGGGGCCAGGACTGAAAAGGCCCTGGCCCGGGTCGAGGCCAGGCGAACATCCCGTGGGCCCGGGACAACCAGTAAATTCATACCCACAGAGCAAAGTGCCCTGCGGGGGGCATAAGCAACCAAGCGGTCCCGCAGGTAGACGGGACCCAGGCCGCGTATAGCCTTAAAGGTCAATACCAATACCTTGAATCTAATTCGGAAACAGACTGGTAACCAGTGCAGATGACGAAGCACCGGCTGAATGTGGGCCCTCAAAGGTGTTCTAGTGAGGACCCTGGCAGCCGCATTTTGGACCAGCTGTAACTTCCGAGTCAAAGAAAAGGGAAGGCCCGCGTAGAGCGAGTTACAGAAGTCTAATCTGGAAGTGACCGTTGCATGGATCACTGTGGCCAGGTGTTCCGAGGACAGGTAGGGCGCTAGTAGCCGGGCTTGGCGAAGATGGAAAAATGCTGTCCGAGCTACATTGGTGACTTAAGCCTCCACAGAGAGGGAGGCATCAAATGTCACCCCCAAATTCCTGGCAACTGGTGCAGGTGTTAATTGCACCCCATTCAGGCATGGGAGGCGTGCTTCCTGGTCCTGCCCTCTTCTGCCCAGCCACAGGACCTCCGTCTTGGAGGGGTTGAGTGTCAGGCGACTCTGCCTGAGCCATCCAGCTACCGCTTCCAAACAGCTGGCAAATGTATCCGGGGTGGAGTCCAGATATATATAATGCTAGATTTAAAGCCCATTTTACTGTAGATAAAATGGGCACTAGATGGCATTGGCACTGGGAAAGGGTAGGCCTGGCTGGCGTAGCACAGGCCAGCACGGGGCCGCAGGAGGCTTGCCCCCCCTCCCCCCAGCGGAGCGCAGAAGGTGTTGGGAGGGCCGGGGCTGCATGGAGGGGAAGCGGCGTACCTTTGGGCGGCATCGGCTCCTGATCTGGCAGATTTGTGGACGTTGTAGTCCGGGCGGAGCTGAGGCGGGCGGCGATGTTGTGGGACACGGGGCTGTCGGCGGCGTAGTCCGGGCGGAGCTGAGGCGGGCGGCGATGTTGTGGGCCGCGGGGCTGTCGGCGGCGTAGTCCGGGCGGAGCTGAGGCGGGCGGCGATGTTGTGGGCCGCGGGGCTGTCGGCGGCGTAGTCCGGGCGGAGCTGAGGCGGGCGGCGATGTTGTGGGCCGCGGGGCTGTCGGCGGCGTAGTCCGGACGGAGGTGAGGCGGGCGGCCATGTTGTGGGCCGCGGGGCTGTCGGCGGCGTAGTCCGGGCGGAGCTGAGGCGGGCGGCCATGTTGTGGGCCGCAGAGCTGTCGGTGGCGTGGTGTGGATGGCGAAGCAGCTCGGCGGCGCGCTCCGAGTCTGCGTGGCCATTGGTGTTGTGTGCACGGCGGCGGCGAAGGGCGTCGGAAGCGGGGAGGCGGCGCCTAAAGTTTGCGGATGTCGGCGGCAGCGGGGAGCCGGAGAAAGGCGGCGAACGGAGGAGTGGCAAGTGGGGGAGTGGGGGTGGGAAGGGTGTGCCGGTTGGTGGCTGGGGATGTGGCGGGCGGGGACAGACGTTCGGGGTGGGGGTTGGAAGCGCTGGGGTGTCGTTTGGAAGGGCATAGGCAGGGTAGGGCATGCAGTGGGCGGAGGGGAAGGTTTTTCCCCGAAGTCCTGGGCTGTGGGGCAACGCTCCTGCCCAGCAGCCACCCGGCAAGGAACAGCCATCCTTCAGGAGAGCTTCGCGGCTCCTGATTCGCTCCTCTGAGTTTTTATCCCGGACAGAGCCCACCCTAACTCCTCCCCACCTGCCCTTACTGCTTTATTTAGTCCGTGGCGCCCATGGCGCCACGGGCGGTTTAAAGATAATGAAAAATACAATATAACCCCCTGGACAGAAAAACAATAAACGATGGTGGGAAACAGTCTAACCCCCCCCCAATCAATCCCCAATAGCCACCATCATCCTTAGGAGAAGAACCTATGCCCAGTTATCAAATGCAGTGCCTCTAAAGGCTTATATAGAGGCCTTTATAGACAGGGACCCGATCTTCCTGGCCTGGTCTCACCAAATGCCTGGTGGAACAGCTCCGTCTTGCAGGCCCTGCAGAACGTTGACAGCTATATCAGAGCCCTCAGCTCTTCTAGGAACTCATTACACCAGGTCAGGACCAGGACTGAGAAAGCCCTGACTGGTCGAGGCCAGTCAAACCTCCCGGGGACCGGGGACCACCAGCAAATTCATACTTGCAGAGCAGAGGGCCCTGTGGGGGGCATAAGGAGACAAGCAGTCCCTCAGATAAACAGGGCCCAGGCCGCAGATGGTCTTAAAGGTAAGAACCAAAACCTTGAACCTGATCCAGAAGCCAATTGGTAGCCAATGCAGCTGCCTCAGCATAGGCTAAACATGTGCCTTCCAAGATGGTCTCATGAGGACCAGCTGCATTTTTTGTACCAACTGCAATTTCCAGAACAGAGACAGGGGAAGGCCCGTGTAATCCTGCCTGCCTGCACACTTTCAAGAACTGAAAATACTCTCTGTTTATACTGTTCATTCTGGAAAGGCAAAAGAAGCTCCCCCCCTCCCCTTTTAAGGACAATAACAACCTAAGAAAGGAACATCAATTTCAAAAACAACTAAGGGGGAAATATTAAAACTCTCTCACATGACACTGTGACCTTAGTCCAAATAGGAGCCACATATAGACACGATTTCCCTTTTAAAAGAAACATCTGGAAATCTCTTAGCATCTTATCCTGTTTAGCTCTAAAACATCTGCATAGCATGGAATTATATCATGTCAGTCACCGCATTTGCATGGGCAAAGTGCATTTTGCACTGTAGAAGAGCTATAATGTGGAAGAATCAAAGAAATAAAATAAATAATAAAGAAGCTACAAGAGTTCCTATTGCAGGCAGGACTGTCCATCAAGTGCATTTCTATCTTCATTCTTCCACCAAAATAACTGCTGCAAATTCTAAAATATCCACTTTGATTTCTATAAAGTATATTGATCCCTGCAAATCTGGGGATCCTTGCCAGTTTTAGTTATTTTTGAAACATGCCACAAATCTATCAGTGGAAAGATGCTTTTGCTTCTGCAAGAAAAATCTGAGGTCTCTATCTTAAGAGCTGAAATGGCCATTAACATTACTATACTGCCCTTAATAACTGTGGCCATCACAAATATGAGAAGTCTCAGATTGTCAAAGAAAGGACACAGTGACATTGGAATATGCTTGGCTGCTTGGAAGCATCCTGACAGAACACAAGGAGAGAGGCAGAATGGTTTTAAAGCATTTATAGAATGTTTGTTGAATTTCCCTTGAGGAAATGCAAACTTCAGTTTCTTTAAGACTTTTTTGTATATTAACAAACTACATAATGTCCATAGGACCCAAGGAAGTGCAAGGGGGCAGTTAATGAAATATAAGCTGTCAGAACATCCCACATCTTTCCAAATAAGGTACTTTTCAAACCAAAATAATTCTTATTTTGGTATCAATTTTAAACTGATCGTACACACACTCTTTTCAAACAGTGAAGCCTCATAGAAGCTCTGTAAACTCTGCTGAAAGCAAAGATCAAAGCTTCGTTTCAGGCAACATCTTCCAAAGATCCACTCGTATGAATCGGCATGCAGACATGCACGCAAAAATACTATCCTGTCCTCCTGTCTTCAGATCAATGTCACCAGCAGGTGTCCTGGGAACAGAAGGGCAACCAAGCCAGTGACAGTATTCAAACTACTCCACTGACTTCAGTGAATGTAGGTGCTGCACTTTACTGAACCTATGTGTTTCCCAAAGGACAGCTAGAGTGTTTCATATAAAATAGATCATCATGAAAACAATGGTCTGGGGTTGTTTGAGGCTCACTCTGCCACTCCCTTGAAGAGTGTCTGCTCAGGAAGGTCAGCAGGTCAGGTACACCTCAAGATGAGTAGGAATAGGTTTAAAGTTACCAAATGTAATGCCGACATCTAGTTTCTTTGCAGTCTCTTTCTCTGGTTCTTCAGACACTGGGACCATGCTAATCTCCAGCATTATCTTAATGGTTGCCATTCACATCCTATGAAGTAGTGTAACTGAGCCTTTCCAATTGCTTATTAAGCCAAGTTCCTTATTAAGTACGTGTTACTTACTAAACAAAGTCTCTCTTGCAATTACCTCAATCAAGGAAAGAGGGGAAAGAATTCAGACAATTTACTTTCAAACTCTACAGCCAGAACCAGGAGGAGACATGATAGAAGAAGAAGAAGAAGAAGAAGAAGAAGAAGAAGAAGAAGAAGAAGAAGAAGAAGAAGAAGAAGAAGAAGAAGAAGAAGAAGAAGAAGAAGAAGAAGAAGAAGAAGAGTTGGTTCTTATATGCCGCTTTTCCCTACCCAAAGGAAGCTCAAAGCAGCTTACAGTCGCCTTCTCATTCCTCTCCCCACAACAGACACCCTGTGGGGTGGGTGAGGCTGAGAGAGCGCTGATATCACTGCTCGGTCAGAACATCTTTATCAGTGCTGTGGTGAGCCCAAGGTCACCCAGCTGGCTGTATGTGGGGGAGTGCAGAATCGAACCTGGCATGCCAGATTAGAAGTCCGCACTCCTAACCACAACACCAAACTGGCTCTCTACACCAAACTGGCTCTCTCTGCCAATATATGCCACCATCTGTTTTTGCCTTTATTATTATTTCTATTTATATATGGGTTTTATATAGTATTTTATGGATTTTATATTGTTAACCTCCCTGAGATGGTTGTCATGAGGGGTGGTATAAAAATCTAAATCTAAATCAATATGTTGTTGTTTTGTTTTTTGGTGAAAAGCAGCTCTGGGGAATCGATAAAGCAAGGCAGAAAGGACACTTAACTTTTCCTTTGTTATGGTTCCTTGTTCAAACCACTCCACATGTGTGTGTTTTTGGCATGATTCCAGGAGTTGGGAGGGCAGGACAAACATTGTTTTGCAACCTTATAAAAGACTCCCTACTCCCATATGAATCGACCTCAACATTAAGGACAGATTTGCTTTGGGAACCACCACCTTCTGAGACTAGATGAGCTGCAACCTGGGAAATAGAATTCCCTCCCCAGAGAGGTTCGTCTGTCATATGGACACATGAGACTGCTTTACAGTGAATGAGCCCATAAGACTGATAGTGGCTCTCCAAGGTCTCAGGCTGAGATCTTTCATATCACCTCTTTTTGACTGGAGTAGTCGGGGACCGAGTCTGGCACCTTCTGCAGGCCAAGCAGATGCTCTCGCACTGTGCCACAACTCCTCCGTTCTATCATTGTCTTCTACTAGTGGCTGAAGACTTTGTTTGTTTTGACTGACATTCCCTCACTGATTTTCTCTTACCCTTCCCACTCATGTCCTTTGTATGTGTTTCATTTATAATTGTTTTCATATATTTATAAGTATTTTAAATCTTGTTTTAATGGGTGTTTTTCTTCTTCAGCACCTTGGGAACTCTGAGTTGAATGGAAAGATGTTTCTGAAATGTTTGAATTTAAACAAATTAAGTCCCTGGAGTGGCAGACTGTGGCAGACTGTGACTGTTTCTGCATGGAGGACTCACCCATTTGTTATGCCGCACTGTCCCTTGATTTTTTGGCCTTGGGAAAGCTCCCAATCTTTTCCAATGTCTGCATGGGGGAGCCTTTGGCCTGCTTCCCTTTTGTCTGCCGCATTATTTTTTTCTATGTGAGGTAGCCGAGGGACAGAGAGTGAAAACTTCCCCATCCTCCATGGCTGAAATCTTTTAAAATCTGGTTATTGCATTATGACACTGCAGGGTTTTAACAAGCAAGGAACTTTTTTGTCCATGGAGGAGTGAAAACAAGAAAAGCCAAGCCACTGTATATAATTTTTCCCCCAAACTGGTGTCCTCCATGCCATTCCAGAAGCTGTGAGTGAGGTCCTGCAAGCTAAATAGACAACACACAACATAGACAACAGCAAAATTGTATACAACTGTACAAGCTTGCCTCTTGTGTTTTCTATTTAATTTGCAGGACCTCACTCACAACTTCGGGAACAGCACTCTGGAGTGCCTGTTGCTTTTAATGTATAATGTACCCCCAAAAAAGTACTTGCTTGTTAAAATGCCACAGTATCATAATACAATAACCCTGTATAAAAGATTTTAAAAATAGGTGAGGGTGGGAAGGGGAAAGTCTTGACTGAGCAGTACCCTGCTCTTCCCAGGTTCACAGCCCCGTCCCCCCCCCCAAATCCCTAGTTATGTTGGAATTGCATTTTTTTAAGGGGGTGGGGGATGTTGCCAGGGCAGATGGCAGAAGTGATGCTTGGGGTGGGATGGGTGGGAGCAAGGGCAGGGAAAGCACGACATAGGAAAAACTGATTTGTCCTGCTTTCACATGGCCCAGTCTCAACATACACTCATTGGATTTTGTGGCAAAAAATGGAATGTGGATTTATCTATCGACCCTTGATGTGGGGCAAGTCAGGACAGCCCTGGGACCCCACAGGAAAGGGCCTGATTCCATGTGGAATGGGGGGGGGACACCCAGATGTGAACAAATGGTGTTCTGAGCCTAATCAGAAATGCAGAAACAGTCTGTGCACAAAGAAAATGCTGAGTATCTCCCATACTCTTCACTGCCACTTTGGTATTCAAAGTTCTCTCTTGTCTTCCACTGGCTTTTTATTATGTGTGTATGTTAGCAATGTACAGCTGCCCTAAAAGGTCACAGAATTACAGGCATTCTGTATATCTGTGGAAAACCACATGGAAGGGAGAGGGAAACTGACCACAACATGCTAGTGGAGGCTTAAAATGAATTAAGGAAAATGATAAGAGAATCTGGTGTTTAGTGCCTATTCATATTAGAGGCAGTCAGATTCCTACTTCTAGCAATATGGATGAACTAGCAAGAAAGCCCATTGCAACCAGGAATGCAATGGGCGCTAGGACCCAGGGGACACCAGGAGGTGTTTTTTTTTTCTGCTGCGTGGAGCTGTGAAAGGCTCCTACAGGGTTTTTTTTTCCTGCTGCTTGGAGCTGGGAAAGGCTCCTTCAGGGTTTTGTTTTCTGCTGCTTGGATCTGCGAAAGGCTCCTACAGGGTTTTTTTTTCTGCTGCTTGGAGCTGTGAAAGGCTCCTGCAGGGTTTTTTTTTTCTGCTAGCTCTCGTGGGCGTGCCGGCTTGGAGCTCCTACAGGGGTTTTTTTTCCTGCTGCTTGGAGCTGGGAAAGGCTCCTTCAGGGTTTTGTTTTCTGCTGCTTGGATCTGCGAAAGGCTCCTACAGGGTTTTTTTTTCTGCTGCTTGGAGCTGTGAAAGGCTCCTGCAGGGTTTTTTTTTTCTGCTAGGTCTCGTGGGCGTGCCGGCTTGGAGCTCCTACAGGGGTTTTTTTTTCTGCTGCTTGGAGCTGGGAAAGGCTCCTTCAGGGTTTTGTTTTCTGCTGCTTGGATCTGCGAAAGGCTCCTACAGGGTTTTTTTTTCTGCTGCGTGGAGCTGCGAAAGGCTCCTACAGGGTTTTTTTTTTCTGCTGCCTCTCGTGGGCGCGGCGGCTTGGAGCTCCTACAGGGTTTTTTTTTTCTGCTGCCTCTCGTCGCGCTAGCGGCGAAAGGCTCCTCCGGGGGTGTTTCTTTTTTTTCTGCAGCTTCTCGGCGGCTGGAGTCTTGTGTTGTGTTTGCGGCGGGGGCTTCCTTGGGGCCGGCCTGACGCGGTGAGAGACGCTTCGCGCCTCTCACCACGTCAGGCCGGGAGCAACTGCGAGCCGCGCTGAGCGCGGCTCGCAGTTGCTGGGGCTGGGAATCGGAGGGACCAATCGGCAGGCGCTTCGCGCCTGCCGTTTGGTCCCTCCGGTTGTCTGTCATGAGGAAGGGTCCAATCCGGACCCTTCCTCATCCCGGACACATCCCGCCCCAGAACCCCTTACTGTTTTATTTAGTCCGTGGCGCCCGCGGCGCCACGGGCGGTGTACAGATATTTGACACACCACTGCAAAAGAGAGAGAGAGACAAAAAATGACAATGAGCTTGCACATGAAGGTATATACCTTGAATAAACATTGTTGGTCTTAAAGGGGCCACTGGACTCAGACTTTGCTAGATAAACAAAGTTTTCCTGAGCTTTCTTAATGGCATGCCAAAAGCTAGTCATGTCTGATTTCAACATAAAACTTGGTTGAAATAACTGTGCAAGTAAATCCTCAAGAAATTCATACATCTGGGGAATAAGTTTATGAATCACTGTTGACTCATCTGTCACAAAAGATGCAGGAAGAAGGAAATCCTTGAGGTATTGGTAGATAAACCCCCACTTTCCCTATTAAAAAAACAAACCACTTTGATCTGCAAAACATGACTCATCCAAACTCATGCCCAGTGGGGAGCTTACAGATTTGTCTTCTAAACTTTTCTATACTTTCAGCGACTATCCAGAGAAATGCAATGGCCTTGCAATAGTTTCTTCCATATATTATATGTGTTCCCACTGCAGACTTTTCAGCACATATCTCATTCTCCCCCAGTCTCCCTCCCCAAACCTCTTCCCGTCAAAAATAACTGTACTGCATTCCTCAAAACACACACCTCCCCATTAGGTTATGTTAACTTCTTCTACCAACAGACGAAAGCCTTCATTTTGGCTGTTCCTTGTGCTCAAAGGAACAAAGTGCAGACATAGGAATAAAAGTGCCCCAGCCATACTTCCTTGAAGTAAATGGGAAGGATCTACATAAATATGGTGATTTTCCCATAGGCTTACCTACACTTCACAAAACTATCTCAGCTACATCCAACAGGGCTTGTTTTCTTGTCAGGCAGGCTGTCATGAGAAATACTTCTGGTTTGCACGGAGGGAGAGTGACAGAAAGTGAGAGCAATGATGCAACCATGCATCCACTCAGAAAACAGATGCCAAGAGCCACAATCAATGCCAAAGCAAAGGGATGGATGCACTGTCCCCTTGTGTTGGCCCTGGAACCCTTACACTGAAACCTATGCACTCCTGTGACAGATCAGCAGAGAGTATAATCCAGCTGAAGATAACTAAAACCAGAACCAGAAACTCTTCTCATTGTCCCTGTGTTGCAAGGGATGTTTCTTTGGGATGTGATTAATGCTGATCAAGAACAGTGGCACAAAACAAGGTGACAAGACCTTGTAGTACAGACTGTTATATGCAGGGTGTAGTCTGCACAGGGATTTTTACCCACTGCCCGCTCAAATAAATCCCTGCCATCTTCACTGAATTCCATTTCCACTTTGATTTTGGGAGCTTTAAATTTCTCCTCTGCAATATGCACAATTGATCTGGAGTGACCCTACCTTTCCCCATGATATCCAGAAGTAGATATAAGCCTCGATATTTCAAAAATTGGCATCAGTAAATGTGCAGATCTCTGCTTTTTGTGAATTAACTTGCTGGCTTGTGCCTCCAACGCTGCAGCAAATCAGTCTTCCCTGTTTGGCCAGACCGTCAGTTCAAAGACTTCCTGGTTCCCAGTTGCAAGGCATGTCTTAAAGTGACTGTGCTCGAGAAGCCCTAAGTTCTCTTAGCAGAGATTTGCCTCTTATTTCCCCCTCCTCTGCTGTCTCCAATCCTCTCCCCCCCACCCCCATTCAAGAAAAGAGACTCCTGCAGCACCCCTCCCCACTCTGAGCTTTCCCAATTGAGTGTAGAACACTTTCTGTTTCAATTGGGGGGGGGGAATAGAGGAATAGAGGGGGGGGATAGAGTTCAAATCGATCTGGATTCAGCAGGATCCACAATGGAAAAAACAAAGTAAACGCAGAATCAGCCCTAGATCAGTGACTCTGTGACTGAATCTCATAGTGTATTACTTTAACTTCAGCAAGCCTCCAATCTGCTGGTTCACAGGAACCAAAGCAAAAGGATTGGCCTAGGTTTTTCCCCGGTAGCCAACGCTCAGTAAACGCAGAGGAGCAAAAGTCCTCCCGTGTTTAATTTAAGAGTGTTAAAAGGATCATGAACTACACAGCTTCACCTAATGCTGTACTTATTGCTGAAACTATTAATGTAGAATATGTTAGAAGTTTCCGCACTTGAAATTGGGAAGAACAAGGCATGGAGAGTCTGAAGAGAAAGGGCAGGTAAATACAATAAATAATATACTGTCATCAGGGACTTGAAAAAGTCATAAAGAGCTCCAGCACCTATACAGTACTGAAGTCCTTCACAGCTTTTCATAATGCCTGCATTTATCCTTCATAAAAGCCATCTGGCATGTCCTTCACTTGTGCAGTTAAGGGACCTTTAATTTACCGTGGCATGTACATGCAAAAATATGTTTTATGCCTGTTTATATAAAACGTATATCTCTATATAAACTTTTGTCAGAAGATATTTTATCTATGGCACTTTATGATTAGCCATAAATCCCCTGGGATTTTTTTTGTTTAAACTCAATGCACTATAAATCCAAAAGGAGCCCTCCATCTCTTTATAGATAAACCACCATCTAACCCCTTTCTTATCTGCCCCACACAGCAGCTTCACCCAACCCGCTCTTCCCCTGCCATCAGAAAATATATTTTCTCTCCCTTACAAAGTCAAGCCTCTAACAAGGCTGTTCCTTTTTAAATGTCACCATCTTTTCTCTGGATCTATTTTTTTAAATGTCATTTACTGGGAAAGTATTTCCCCTGAAGACTACATCTAGGAATGCTGAATTCCATTTACAATCGCCCCCCACCAGCTCACACACACCACCTGTTAGGATGGCTTAAAACAGATTTCTTACATAGAAAACAAGGGTGGAAGCAATACAATGCGGGGAGGAAGAGGTCAATAGATAAACTCACTGTGACTCAACAGCCTATGTATTCCATGAATCCTCAATCCCCATAAAGTATATCACCAAATGAAGGCTGGGGTAACAGGTAGCAAAATTGTGATAGAAGGCAGCCATACAAGAACAAGGGAGAGGATGCCTTTAAAATGCCTAATAAAAATGGAACCTCAGTTTATGGATGGTTCCATTTATGTACCAAAAGAAATATGTGGTCCTTATCCATATACTACTTAGCCCTATTCTCATTGGTTTTTATCACAAGGTAATGTTTGAATTGTAGCAATATTCAAAAATATTAGTCAGCCCTATCATACAGTGCATCATTAAGTGAGTCATTAGTGATAAGGCTTTAGTTCATAAAACTGAATTAAGCAAGCTAGCCAAGTAAACATCTACTGTAAGGCTCAAACATTTGCCTGGAAATGACCATGTTCTGTCTGTATATCTGCTCCTTCCCCCTGTCCCACAAGTCTTACATTTAATTCTGCTAATTTCTGAGAGCTACTTACTAAGTAATACAAAAATCTTTTCCAATAAATTTTAAAATAAGGGTAACTAAACACATGATAAGACAATGGATGGCAAAGAAGTTGGACCCTTCCACTTTCAATTATCTGATGTAATGTGTGAAGGAAGAACTTGTGCAACATTTCAAGGCTGAAATGCGGGAACTCCAGAAGTATCCAAATGCACAAAGACAAGCAATTTGCAAATGCTTCCTCCCCTCTTCTCAGTTATGGCAAAACTATTCAGACAGGAGAGGGTTGCTTTGGGGTTGGGTGTTCTTCCTATTTTTGCTTCATTCTTTCAACATCTTCCCACATGTCCATACAAGTTCACTGACACTCTTTCAAATACTTAAAAGACAGCAATCATGTCCCCTCTCAATCTCCTCTTCTACAAGCTGAACATTCATCTCTCTCCTCTGAACTCTTTCAATTTTATCCATGTCCTTCTTGAAGTGAGGCCTCCAGAACTGCACACACTTCTCCAGCTGGGGGTCTGGCCAATGTGGAATACAGTGGGACTATGACATATTGCGATTTTGATATGATGCCTCTGTTGGTACAGCCCAAGACTAAATTTGCCTTTACCACCACATCATACTGTCTGCTCATATTTAGTTTACAGTTCACAAGTACTCCATGATCACGCTCACAAACACTGCTACCCAGAAGTATATCTCCCATCTAGTATTCATGTTTCTCATTTATGTGACCCAGATATAAAACTTTGTATTTATCCTTATTGAATTGCATCTTGTCCTCATTTGCCCACTTTTCCAACATGTTCAGGTCTCATTGAACTCTATCCCTGTGTTCTGGGATATTCACTACTCCTCCCAATTTAGTGTCATCTGCAAATTAAATAAATCCCTCCACCCCCTCATCAAGATCACTGATGAAAATATTGAAAAGCTGCCAAAAATCTTAGACTGCATATTTATAAAATAGCATGGTATTTATAGAATTATCCCCTGAGTTCCCATGATAGTGTTTCACAGTAGTTAGCAACACAGCTAAGAATGACTGAAGTCCTGGACCATGGAAGTAGAAAAGGAAGGCCAATGGGTGAAATTATTACTGATATTAAAACTCCTCTGAGACCAGAATTATTCTCTTTAGCAGATGTTGCTTGGAAGTGAAGAGTAAAGCGAAAAAGAAGTAGAGTTTTATATCTGCATGCGGCAACACTCACACTGAGGACAGTCTGGTTTATTCCACATTCTATTCCAGAAACATTTATGAGCTATAAAAGAGCTGTTTTGTAGCAATCTGAATTAGTCTCTTCCCTCTTGAATGGCTCTTCTTTAAGTTGGTTGGTGAAACTCAACCACAAAAAAGCTGAACAATTTTACATAACATTAATTTAGACATTGTTTCTCTTTTTCAAGGCAAGTCTTTTCTTTCATGATTTTTCAGGCATCAGAAGATATGGCATCCCAACATGGAAGTCAGATAAAACAGAAAATGCTAATACGATGAAACATAAAGGAATAAGTTGTTTGCTCCTTTAAACAGGAACATCGACCTCTCCTCACACCCCCATTTCTTGATCACACTGTTAATTTAACACAAGTTTATATTTTTCAGCTGTACCTGGATGCCTCAAAGCATGCTATATCATGGCATGACTGTCCCTCTGTGGGTGATGGACTTTTCACACATCTCACCCATTCATGCAATCAATAGCTTTCGGTGTGTTCAAGAGGAAGTTGCCAGTTAACTTGTGTCATGCTGACTTCCAAAGATCAATCTGCAAACAATGCTGTGCTTTGTATGTAGCCAATGACCACTGCAAATACAGGTGTAACAGATTAATCGGATAGAAGCAAGAAGTATTTTTACAGCTGAAAGGCAACTTTTTAAAAACAGGTTTTATTGGAGCTTGAATATCTTCAGCAAGGGAGATGCTGGACAGTTCCCTTTACCAGCCAGAGAATGAATAATTTTCTTCTCTAGTACACAGCTTCCTGTAGTAGAAAATTGAACAGAAAGGTTACTTCTATGGGGTCAGGAAAAGCATGGGATAAAATGCACTATGACAAATCTTGGTGGTGTAAATCTCCATAAAACCAGGTACACAAAGCCAAGGTCTTATTTTCAGGTCAGCACTTCAAGTGCAGAAACAGTGAAGAAAAAGGGCCAAGCCCCATCCCAGCAATTTCTGTACTCTATGTACAAATGTGCTCTCTGCAGAGTAAGAGTGGCAATAAAAGGCTGGCCTTTAATGGACACACCTGCTAGAAAGAGGGGAAAGAGCAATCTGTTGTAATTCACCCAGTACTGCTATCAGCTAGGAAGTTTTGAAATAGCATTTCATCAGAACCAAAAGAAGGAGATCTAAATGCTTTAGTGATATACAACAATCTTTTAATAAGTCCATTAAAACTACTTGCTGTTTCCAATGAAAAGCATATGAAACTGCAAATACTTAAAGGAATAAACTAGATGACATAGAGAAGGCAGGAGTATGTATTGTTTTGCTTCACTTACAGTGCCATCCTATACAGAGTTACTCCAGTCTAAGCCCACTGCTTTCAATTAGCTTACAGTGGAGTATACCTGCATAGGATGGAACAGTCAATATGTTAGATAAGATCTAAATAACTTAAATCCTGAGGAGTTACATCTAGCTCACAAAGCCAGTATCTAGCTCCCCACATAGGGTAAAGAAAAGCCTTGGCAGGCAGGACCCACTCACTGCTCAACAATTTCATATCCTAGAATATATTTCAATTTATCTTAATAATTTACTCCCACCCTGAATTTTCCTGTCCTAACCTATCTCACCAAGGTTTTTGGAAAGAGGATAACTTCCTATAAATTGCCCTTTTTGGAGGAAGGTTCAATAAAAATATTTTTATATTACTATTAATTTACTATCTAGGCTGCCCCTATCCGGCAATAGTCTCAGCGCGGTTTACAACATTAAAATTACATACAAAATAGAACCATCTGTACACCGCCCGTGGCGCTGCGGGGGCCACAGACTAAATAAAACAGTAAGCCCTCCTGGGGCGGGATGTGTCCGGGATGAGGAAGGATCTGGATTGGACCCTTCCTCATGACAGACAATCGGAGGGACCAATCGGCAGGTGCAAAGCGCCTGCCGATTGGTCCCTCTGATTCCCAGCAACTGTGAGCCGTGCGCAGCGTGGCTCGCAGTTGCTCCTGGCCTGACGCGGCGAGAGGCGCTTTGCATCAGCCCGCCGCCCGAGGGAGCCCCCGGCAGTCGCGCGGAGCGCGGCTGCTGGGGGCTCCCTGGCCGGTGGCCTGATGCGCCGAGAGGCGCGAAGCGCCTCTTGCCGCGTCAAGCCGCCCCTCAAGGAAGCAACGAGGGAGCCCCTGGCAGTCACGCGGAGCGCGGCTGCCGGGGGTTCCCTGGCCAGCGGCCTGACGCGCCGAGAGGCGCAAAGCGCCTCTCGCCGCGTCAAGCTGCCCCTCAAGGAAGCAACTGCGAGCCGCGCGCAGCGTCAGGCCGCCGCCCAGAGAGCCACCGGCAGCACAAAATGGCGCCCTTGGAAGCCACCTCAATCCTGAACGAGGACAATGCCGCAAAAAACATGCCGCCCTCCGGAGCCCCCGCCAGCCTAACCGACGACAACTCCGCCAAAAAACATGGCCGCCGACCAGAAGACGCCGCCAAGGAGCCGCCGCGACTGCTGCATGAAGCACCAGCACAGCCACTGCACAGTGCGCCCGCAGACAGCAACACAGCACCGCCGCTGCCCACCCTCGCAAAACGCCCCTTACAGGTAAGCCACCTTCCCTCACCCTACCCTCCCCAGTCCCTCGCTCTGCCCCCGCCTGCCAGTGCCCATTGTATCTATTATACAATGGGCTTTTTTACTAGTATATATCTAAAACAGTCAATTAAAAAAACATTAAATAAAGCCAAACAGACAAAACAATAGTTGTATAGGGCAGTCATGCTGGTCTGCACTAGAAGGGCTATATGTATGAATCCAGTAGCACCTAAAAAAGCAAATAAGATTTGGGAGGTATACGCTTTGGAGAGTCAAGCTCCCTTGTATCTGATGGAGGGAGCTTTTGCTCTCCATGGTACATACCCTAAAAATCTTGTTGGTCTCTAAGATGCTAGTGGACTTGACTCTAAATCCTTGATACTAACTTTTGGTGGCAAAAGAGAGGACAAAAATATATTGGCACAGATTTTTATTCTAGTAGATTATAGTGCACAGCAACACAGCCACTGCTTTGCAATGCAAATTTGAATCCACCCATTTACCAGCATGTATCTTTCTACTCATCCTGCTGTATTATATGAGCACAATTTCCATGATCAGACAAGCATCCCCTTAACAGCTGGACAAGGTTTGCTGATTTCACAGCAATCAGTGATCACTGACCCCATCATCATGTCTTTCAAACTAGAGCTACCGGAAAAAAAAAATAATCAGCTTGAGGGGGATGAAAAACAAAATCTTCCATCTGTTCACATTTTCCTCTTTCTAAACTCTGTGTTTTCTATGAGCAGTTTCTTTTTTTGGAAACAGGATGGAGATTTCATGGCTACATTACTTTTGTTTTAACTCAGCTGCCGCCTTGGAGGGAAACATGTACAAAAGAAGGAAGCTGCCTTATAGGGAGTTACACCACTGGATCAGGCAGCCTAGTATTTTCTTCTCTGATGAGGCTCTCCAGGGACTCAAGCAAGGTCTATGCCAGCTCTTCAGGATGCTGGGGGGTACAGCCCAGGATTTTTTGTACTCAAAGCACATGTTCTGTCACTGAATACTTCTCCCTATGTGTGTGAAAAGGGGGGGGCTTTAAATTAATGTTTCTTAACAGCAGTTATGAAGATTTTTTAAAGAGTAACTCTTGGAACTATGATGCCAGTGCACCAATGTTTGAAAAAGGGAGTACAAAATTCTTGCGGATCGTTCTAATCCTGGCATTATGGGACTGGCAGATGTACCAAACCACAAGCAAATCCACAGCACGCTATTTGAGTGTGTGGGCAATTTTTCTTAATGGCACATGATGATCTCACCACCTACACATCACTTGATTTCTAAAACTAGAGGCAGGGGGAGCCAAGTCTTCTGATTAGCAGCTTCCCTGGAAACCCAACCGCTTGACTCCAGAGGTATCAAGACTGATGATCATTATGGAGTGAAAATGTTCCAAGGCTGACATTTCAAACTGGAAGCAGGATTTATGTTCCGACTTAAAGCTAGCCCTCCATGGGTGCATTTACTCCAGCAAGACCAAAAAAAAAAAAAAAGGAACAAGACCAATGTAAAGCTTTATGAATTTGCCTTCCAATGTATAGGCTCTTGGTGGCCAGGATTCAGATAGCAAGAGGATTAGTTTTTTATTAATCTTATTCTATTCACAACAGATTTTACATATGTTGGTGTTTGAATTGTTAGCTGCCCTAAGGATGAGGCAGACAGAAAATCTAACATATGCAACACCATCAGTCTTTGTTGAACCTTGGCTGTATCGTTCCAGTTTTAGTATATGTACTGCCAAAGCAAGCATATTGCCAGAAGTTTCCAAGAAGGGAATTCTAATGCCAGTTGCACATGCTAAATCCTGCTGAAGACTGTTTCACCAAAGCAGTGCAATTCTATACAGAGTTACTCCTGACTAAATTAATGGATTTCAGTGAAATTTGACTGGAGTAATTCTGTACAAGATTACATTGCAAATCTATTACGTGCCATAAAATACACTTTTAATTTGTATTAAACATTTGCAATGTTTAGATTTTTAGAATTTTGTGTACTGTTCAGATGTTTACTTCCCATACAAATTCATGCAGTAGTCCAGTGGTGTCTAGTTTATGTCTTAGTATCCTTAGTGTTTTAAATTGTTGCATAACCATACCCTCCACCTCTTTCAATTATTGTAAAATCTAAGTTTATATTTTAAGCAGAAATTCTGGTTCAGCTCTAGATATATATCCTCTATCTCTCACTTTCACAATACTACTAATACTAAAGAAGGCTTGTATGTCCACTGTCTGAGACATTTACATTCAGGAATGAATTTTCTCCCCAACTGGACTGGCTGAGTGGATGGATCATTATATTTTCCTCTGTAGCATATGGCATAGCTTTACTTGCATTATGCAATCTGAGCTGGGAACTTAGAGCCTATTAATATTTATTTATTTATTTATTTGTGTATTTACTTATTTATTTATTTATTATTGTATTTATATACCACCCTCCCCGAGACTCAGTGTAGTATATATTATAGTCCTAACCCATACATTAAGCTGCTAACATGAATATTCTGCTCACATAAACAGATTTACGTACTTTGGAGAACATATTTATTAGAAAATTATTTCCCTTTTTAAAAAATTTAAGATGATTTACAAAACAGCCACCACTAAAATTCAGTAGAATAAACAATCTTTAAAACCACCACAATAGATTCACATAACAGGACACAGAATCCCAACTCTCCAGTGGGTCCAAAAAAAGCCCTATCTATGGAATGCTCTTCAAATTAAAACAGCCTTATAAACTCCATGAAAGACAAGCAAAGAGGAGGATCTACCCATGTCTTCAGATCCTGTGCAAACGGGGATCAAACACAAAAGCCTGAGTGTACATTGTGGATGTGCAAACTACCCAAATGGAAAGCATAGGAAGGAGAAATCGCCCAGAGCTTTACTGTTACCACATACTGACCAGGTTGCATAAAAGTAAGAGGGCTCCATAATTTCAATACTCTCTGTCAGAGAAGTTGCTGTATTGCCTTCCAAAATGTTTCAAGCCCAGCAAAACGGTGGGGATATATGGAGGTGTCACTTTACAGGAATTTCTGGCAATTCCTAGAGCTGGAAAAGCCAACTTGGTGAAGTGGTTAAGAGCAGCAGCTTCTATCTGTTGAGCTGGATTTGATTCCTCACTCCTCCACGTGCAGCCAGCTTGGTGACCTTGGGCTAGTCACAGTCCTGATAGTGCTGTTCTGACCGATCAGTCCTGCCAGAGCTCTCTCAGCCTCACCTACCTCACAGGATGTCTGTTGTGGGGAGGGGAAGGGAAGGTAATTGTAAGCTGCTTTAAGACTCCTTCAGAAAGTGAAATGTGGGATATAAAAACTTCTACCTTCCATTACTTCTGGGCTTCCTCCAGAAATAAAGAAGTGACATCATAGACATATCTTTCCCCACCACCACCACAATGTAGGCTGCTAGTGAGAGTACAGCCAGCCTTGCTGTATTATGCCACTTTCAATTCAAATAAGCTTTCATACCCTTGAAAATAGGGCTACCATACATTAACAACACTGGTCAATACATTTCTTTTGAAATGTACTTGGAAAAGAACACAATCCAGAACAAGGGGTCATACAGAATATGCTGTTTCACAGTTTCATTACATCTGTGGTTGCATTTCACAGGGAATATTGAGAATCATGGCATATACATCCATCTGGGTTAATGGAAAAGCCAATGCTCAAAAAATTAAAAGATCAATGAAATAAAGACCTCTTAGCTAGTGGATGTGAGCCTGTTGAGAAAAGTTTTGGTTTCCAACAGCATTTGCTTTTACAGGTGCCAGAGAGACGTAAGAAGAGCCCTGATGGATCAGACCTATAATCCATCTAGTCCAGCATCCTGTCTGATACAGTGGCCAACTAGTTCCTCTGGACAGCCAACAACCAGGCATAGAAGCCACGACTATCCCTTGATGTTGCCTCTGGGATTCAGTCACCATGGATATTAGCTATTGATAGACTTCTCCTCCATGAATCTTCAGACTCCCTTCCTGAAAATAGATGCTATGGCATGGATAGACCCACAATTTCCACAGTGAACACAGAAGTAAAAAAAAGTCCCTGCCATCTCCCCATCTTCCTTTAGCAATCCCTTTATTTCTTTGACATCCAAAGGCCCCAGTGCTTCCTGCTCTGGTTATATTATTTTAAAATGTTTATTGTTTTTATATTTTCACATTACTATTCTAAACTGGATGTTATTTGTTGTTGGCCCATGAACGTGATGGGGGTTTCATAGAGTGAATTTCCCTTCATTAATGAGCCATCTCTGAAGTGCTCTGGCCATTTCAAACACTGCCACTGCCACCCCACCCCTCCTACCATGCAATCTTCAGAGTTCTTTTGACCTTCTGAGTGCTATAGCACTAAACCAACCACATGCCAACAAAGGGTTGGAGGGGGAGCTGCTTTGTGGGGAAAACTATGGATATTTTAAACAGCATACCACTGATTCAGAAGCAGTAGAAAAGAGAAGAAAGAAGTTGCTCTCAGAACAGGTCTGTCTAAAATGACAGGAAAAAATCCATTAGCAACCACTTACTAAAATGGAATACAAAGGCAATTTGAAAAGCCTTTGTCTTGATGCTTTTAGCAACCAGCTCTTCATAATCTCTTTTTGCATGCCTAATTATTGACTGATATTCCTTTTGCCAAAGCCTGTGGCCCTTCTTGGTTTATTCATTGGGGCAAACCTTCCACTTTTTTAAAGAAGCTGCAAAGGAAATCTGAGTCATCTTCATAACCTTAAACAGCAAAAGAACTGTTCAATTATTTAAATATATATATTAAAGGTGACAATAAGATGAATACTTTCTTTTTCTGTCACTATTCAAATTAAGTTAATTTATTTTCAGCAAGTATTTCTCTCATGCCTGCATACATAATCACCATCAGCTATTAAAACATTTGGCCTAGATCTTTAGAAGGAACCAAAGAGTACTTTGCAGGCTTTTGGAGGAGGAGTCAAATGCGACAGTGGCACAAACACACATTTCTGCATATTTTGTGTATCTGAGAAAATTCAAAATTAGGGTAAATCAGTCAAATAACAAATGTCCTCCCAAGACAGGCTGGTCCACATGCTTTGTCAAGACAAAGGAAAACATTAAGGTCCAATTCTTATTTTATTTAACAGTTTCCTTTTTTCTTAAAGCAATGTTACCAAAGTAGGGGACACTTTTTTCATTTGAATGGAGTCACATATAGTAGCATCTACTATTTACCATGGGGAAATTCCTCTTTTTTAAAAGCCTTCACGTAGAACCCTTTCAACAACTTGGGAGATATATCTGCAATGCATGGTGTAGGAAAATCTATTTCTCCACCTGTTCTTATATGCATAATATTAAGTACCTGGGAGATAAGATTTCTCACACTATATCTGCACTTTGTAGTTAATGAGAATACATTTCCTGAAAAGAGACTTAAATTAGAGACCTCTGAAGACATCTACAACACCTTTGTGAACTGTTACACTCAACAGGACTCTCATACTCACAAACCTTTTTGCTGGTATGCTTTTTTTTTTACTAGACTGTTCTACTATCTTCAGGAATATTTAAAAATAGAACACAAAGCAACTGAGAAAGGCTTATTCTGAACACAAAGGAAATGAGAAGCTGATTTACGTGTGTTTTAAATTTCTAACAAACTAACAGTCAAAAAGTCCAACAAATAAATTTCACTCCACTTTTTCACAAATTCCTGAATTTTAATTCAACCATTTTTTGTAACTATCCTCTTGTGGCACAGAGGGGTAAGCAGCAGAAATGCTGTCTGAAGTTGTATGTCCATGAGGTTGGGAATTCGATCCCAGCAGCACAACTACACAGCAGCAGTGACTTCATAGGAACAGAATGGTGTTCCAGGGGTTTGGGGCAGGGGGAGGGAGGCTATTTGCAGAACTAAAGAAACTAAAGAAACTAAAAACTAACTCTGTTGGAGCAAGAGTCACATCCAATAGCCCTCACCATCAAAAGGAGCAAAGGTTTAGGACACTCTTGTCACTGTGTGAGGGCAATGATCAAAGGCTTCTAGTTTGCAAACGAACCCCTTCCTATTACTAAACTTCAAAAGACTGAAAAAGAGAGCAGGTGTGTGGTGCTGACTGCTTCCTACCAGGGCAAATGTCAGGAAGGCCACGTTATCGCAGTTGTTCAGGTATGAGAGGAAAGGAGGAAGAGAAACCAGAAAAACCATATGCACAAAAAATTAGAGAGGCGTTTTCCATGTTTTAAAAAAGAAAGCACTTCAGGGGTTATGAGATTATGCAAAATGGAGGAAAATCTACATTTCAAAGAATCGACTATCACACATAATGAAAGGGAGTTGAGTGAACATCAAGCTAGTGCTGTTGTAGTCATGGCTGAGAGACATTTCCATTATAATTTTCCATTTAGCTCATTATAGCTTCTCTGGGAAGCTGGGCAAAGAAAAAAAAATTATCTTTTGGAATTTAAACTCTCGTATCTCTTCCCAATCCAAAGGCAGGTTTTGCTGTGGAATATTAAGAGAAATTGGAATGGTGGTAAAATTCACTACTACTTCTCCAATCTAATGTGTCCCGTAGCAGATTATTCCAGTTGGATAATATTAAAAATACCGCCTTCCAAATTGAGTTCCTTTTAACCATCATTTCATACATTCTTGAAGAAATATTTCTGCTTCTGCTCTTCATCTCTAATCTGACAACTCCATGCTATTAAAACAAACATATCCAAGAGCTTGACTTGGCAATAATCTAACATTTATTTATTTATCCCCCTCTGTAGACAGACTTGGGCATATTACAGACTTGAGGCATATTATCCTCTGCAAAGAGACTTGGGGCATAATACAGCACATTAGAATGCTGGTTAAAATACAATAAAAACAGTAAAAGCAATACATGTCCCATATTATCCTGTTTTTCAGCCATTTGTTCAGTGGTGGAATGATCTGGAGAGGGAAGGAGGGAGACCCATAAGATTTATTGGCTTGTTCTGGCCTCAACCATAAGCCTGGTGGAATAGTGCTGTTTTACAGGCCCTGCAGAACTTAAGTAATTCCATCAGGATCCAGGTCTCATCTGGTAATTGATTCCACCAAGCTGGAGCCAAGTCTGAAAAAGTCCTGGCTCTGGTTGAGGCCAACCAAAGGATGGGTGGAGGAAAGAAGAGGGGGCATTACTGCTGAGCCAGCCTTCTTTTTCCAAGCACTTCTACATATCTTGGGAGAGCTGGTAGTTCCCCTTGGGATGCCTCAGATTGGTTTGGTTCTGCTTCCTCCTAGACAGGTACTGCCTTTCATGGGAAATAGCCCCTGGCCTGGCTCTGGCCCATCAGACATCCTGGTGGCTATCATTGTCAATCCACCCCTGCTTAAAGTTGAATATAGACTCAAAAATTATTCCCTTCAGTTTCAAGGTTATTCCTGTTTAGAATTGTCTTTGACCTGGAAACTGCAGCTGGTACAAAATGTGGCTGCGAGGGTCCTCACCAGGACATCTTGGAGGGCTCATATTCAGCCAATGCTGTGGCAGCTATATTGGCTACCAGTCTGCTTCTGGATCAAGTTCAAGGTTTTGGTTTTGACCTTTAATGCTATACAAGCCTGGGTCCCACCTATCTGAGGCACCACTTACTTGCTTATGCCCCGCACAGGGCACTTCGCTCTGCGAGTATGAGTATGAATTTGCTGGTTGTCCCAGGTTCCCAAGACATTCCCCTGGCCTCGACCAGGTCCAGGGCTTTTTTGGCCTTGGCCCCAACCTGGTGGAATGAGCTCCTAGAAGAGCTAAGGACCCTAACGGCGTCCACCACAAGTTGTTGAATGCATGAGACCCTCCTTTCTTCCTCCCAGGGTCCCCGAGCAGATGCAATTATTATTACCTGCCACTCCCAAGCAGGATCGTGGCAGGTTACAGATGTCTAGTTAAAACTCCCATTAAAACCCTATTAAAATAGCCTTTGGTAAAAAGGCAGCTGCATTTGCACTCCATTTTGTTGGTAATCCCTGGTCTTAAATGTGTTCGCCTGATCTCAATCTGGTGGAATGAATTGCCTGTTGAAATCCAGGCCCTGACAGAGTTATCAAAGTTCTGCAGAACCTGCAAAACAGCCTTCTTCTACCAGGCATATGATTGAGGCCATGGCTATCTGAAAATTATATGGGCCTCCTTCCTTCTCCTTGAATCCCCCTCCCACATACATATACCTATTTTAGACCATTTGCATTCTGGTTAGTTTGGTGAAGTATATTTAAGAGAATGTGGGGAGGGTACAGGTTTTAATTATGTTTTTATCATTGTAAACCACCCCAAACCCACTTCCATGGAGGGACAGTATATAAATTAATTAATTAGTTGTTACTAATGGGGGGAAAAAACCCTTTGCTCCAGAGCAAATCTGGTCCAACCAAAGGCTGGAAATCATAGGTCTAAAACCAATATATCTGGAATCAACTTTAATGGCAAAGCACAGTATATGGACATATGAATTCAATGGCACTATCAAAAAGAAACAATAACAAATATTTACGACATGAGTCCCTTATTTTGCTATCCTCATTTCAGAACACCTTTGCTCAATCCTTCCCTCCCATTGCTACAGTCACTGCTTCAGTGCAATGGTATGGACTGTGAAAGTCAGAAGATCTTCTCAAGCCTACCCAGTGTTGCCAGAGTCCACCTAGCCACTTGATGCAACAAGAGTTATGCAGTGCCCTGCCTATTTCTGCCTGACACTACAGCCATACGTCTTGTATAGTATACTGCTTACTGTGTGCCTAAGAGAATGAACTGATTTGGAAATCCTCTAGTTTAAAGCTCATTTTAGCTACAAACTGACAGCCGTAAGCAAACAGCTCTCTCAAGGCCAATCCTCCATCTACAACAATATGGGAATAATAAGGCAACAATAGCAATAATACTGGTGCATCTTACATAGTTGCAGTAAGAATTATAGCGATAGTGAATGTGAAACACTTTAAAACACTGAAGGCACTATATAAATGTCAAATCTTATTAGTATGATGATACAGCAGGAATGGGACAATACACAGCACAATGTTAGTGTCTCACATTACCACTGCCTTCTAAAATGTCTACTTCCACCCACCCCTCAACAGCTGGGGATTCACCTGCAATTTCCTCAGAAACAAAAGCAAGAGGTATGACTTTTCAACCTTTGACAGTCAATATTTCAAAGCAGTCATTACTGTTCCACCATCTCCTTTTGTGAATCTGGAATGTTTGCTTAAAATCCTAAGACTTTGAGATGGGAAGACCATAAGCTCTAGTCTGTTCCCAGCTGCTGTGAATCACCACTGGTTTAAAGGGAGTCAGGATGAAAGTTCCAGATTATATGGCCCAGTTTCTTATAGTAGTTTCAAAATCAGGCTTCCCACATTAAAAGAAAAATCCCATTTTCAGCAGCTGGGATCTGCAAAGCACAAAGCTGCATAGCTCATGGCCATGCCCTTTCTAGCTATACAAATGTCTGTGTTTAGCTGGGCTGCAGCATGTGTCCCTGCCAAGTGTGAATATAATACTAAGCTTTGTCTTTGTGTGACCGTAATTACGTATACATGCCTGGGGGCCACACAAAGATCCTATTATTCCTCAGTGGCTTTCTTCAGGAAAGGCATGCTTGTGTATCAGTGTATTTAAATGACAGCGCAAGGGAAACACAAGATGATCTCCTCTCTTCCTTCCAGCATTCTGAATGGTAGGATTTCTCTTTGTAAACACTGATTCTTGCTTCCAGTGCTCTGCTCCAGCAATCTGTGACAGATGAAAATCCAGTCTGAGAGATCAGTTAGGGAATCCCACAGTGTCAAGGGGACTCCCACTGGGTTTCCCATCACATGCCTCTCCAGGCATTTGTGTAACAGCATTGACAAATTAAGGTGTAGTGCATGTGGAAAGATGCCAGGATGTTTCTTCTTATCTTGATAGTAGCTGTGTAGCAACGTCACACAGAATAAACCCCCCCAGTGGGGCAACAAACAGTGAAGGCGTATAATACATCATTCCCAACAAGATCCAAATCCTACACATTTATTCATGTTCAGTTCCAGAGCTTCCTTGGAATGTGAAAACAACAAATGTGGTTTCAACTTACAAGCATTTGTAGCAAGTGCCACTTTTCAACTCTCATCAGGATCTAGAAACTTTGTCAGCATAGGCAACAGTAAGTTGGCACTGCTCCCAGCCTATTAGCAATGCATCATAAAATGAGTGGCCAAGGAAGAAAGTGCTGCTGCAACCTCTCATGGTGGCCATAGGAATATGCAATCAGCAAGCATTTAAAAAGATCTCTGGGCACTTTCACACATGCTAAATAATGCAGTTTCATTCTATTTCAGCGATGGTTTGCAAGTGGATTTTGCCATTTCTCACAGTGAAATCCAGTAGCAAAGTGCACTGAAAGTGGATTGAAAGTACATTATTTAGTGTGTGTGTGTGTGTGTGTGTGTGTGTGTGTGTGAAAGCACTCTGTTTCTCTTACTGCATTAATAGAAAAGCTTAGATATGTTATTTATTTAAAATATCTCTATCCAACCCTTCTCTAAGAACCCATGGATCCAAAGCATTTCTAACCTGCTCCTTTTCAAGACCTTGGGAAGGATACCAATGACTAAAACAGCTACCTAGCCCAGCAAAAGTCTTTAAATGCTATGGACTTTAAAAAGTTCACAATAGCTTAATCTCAGCTCGTGCAAGCATGGCCCAGTTTACATCTCTACACTATAACTCTCCAACTTGGACTTCAGTGGCTCCCCAGAAAAACTAAATCCAGTTATGCATTAGCCACGGTGAACATCACTATGTATGTCTTGACAACACAATCAACACTGAATGTAGTGATGTTAAGCTAAAATTTGCAATAGAACTGAAGTTATCTTCTGAAGTAATATGCTGATGAGGAAAGTTATGTTAAGTACATTTGTCATTGATCCTTTCAGGTATTAAGCAATTGGGAAGACCATTTTAAACATGATTTGTTTACATTTCAATTAG
Source organism: Paroedura picta (assembly GCF_049243985.1). Lineage (NCBI taxonomy): Eukaryota > Metazoa > Chordata > Lepidosauria > Squamata > Gekkonidae > Paroedura > Paroedura picta. The sequence goes on along the minus strand of NC_135370.1, from coordinate 86,909,430 downwards.
ATGTATCTTTATTTTTGTCTCCTGCATATCTAACAGCACTAGAGCATGGGCAACAAGGACCACAGGATACAGAAGGACAAATCACAGAAAAGGACTGGAGCTAGGAACAGCAAGGTCAAGCTGAGCTGAATCTGCACTTACTTTGTTTATTCCATTGTCAATCCTGTTGAATTCAGATCTGGGTCTTCCTCATTACTTTCCCCTGACTTGAAATAGAAAGTGTTCTGCACTTGATTCAGGGAGCTAAGAGGGGGGAGGGTTTTATTTCTCCTCTTTTGACTGCTGGTGGAGAAGCCTAGTGCTGTACAAGGCTCTTTCTCTAATGAGCCGGGGGTGGGGGGAAGGGAGCCGAGCAGTCAGCCAGGCAACAGGAGAAGCCTCTCAAAGAATGAGGCAAATCTCTGCTGTTTATGGAGCACAGTTACTTTAAAACAGATTTGTCTTTCTTAATGAGCTGGGGATCGGGGGGGGGGGGAGAATGAGCAGCCAGCCAGCAGCAGGAGCCTCTCAGAGAATGGGGCTGCTGGTTCTGGAGCACAGTCACATTAAAACAGATTCCAGAGGGAAACAAAGAGAAAAAATAAATCTCAGGAGGAAAGTTTTGGAATCACTTTTTCAAATATCGAGAGTTATATCCACTCCAGGATATTGCGGGGGAAGTGTGATCCTGATCAATCATGCTTGTTGCAGATGAAAAATTTAAATCATAGAATCATAGAGTTGGAAGGGGCCATACAGACCATCTAGTCCAACCCCCTGCTCAATGCAGGATCAGCCCTAAGCATCTTAAAGCATCCAAGAAAAGTGTGTATCCAACCTTTGCTTGAAGACTGCCAGTGAGGGGGAGCTCATCACCTATTCCACTGCTGAACTACTCTGACTGTGAATTTTTTCTTCCTGATATCTAGCCTATATCGTTGTACTTGTAATCGCCCAAAATCAAAACAGAAATCACATTCTGTGTAGACAGCAGGGACTGAATTGACCTGGGATTGCAATAAAAGCTCAGTACAGACTCAGCCCAGGTTGAGTTGCTAACCTTCAGGTAGACGCAGGACATATCCCCAAAGTACAATGGATCTCTAGGTTAGAGATCAGTTCTATTGGAGCAAATGGCTGCTGTGAAGTGTGGGCTCTATGACATTATAGCCTACTGAAGTCCCTACCCCCAACCCTGCCCTCCACAGACTGTAGCTCCAATCTCCAAGAATGTCCCAACCCAGATTTGGTAAAACCACAAGCAGACAGACAGACAGAGAAGATACAAAATGTCAAATACTAGAAAGTACTAAAGTAGTATATAGGCAAGGTCATAATGTGGCCATTAACCCAATTTATAGCCAGGTCAACAGAAACAAATGTAAGACTCTTGGAGGACTGTTACAGCCTTCTGCATGCAGTTCTGTGTGACTAGCCACAGCAGGCAGAGAAAAAGAGATTTAAAAGCTTCTTGCTTCTTTTCTCACACTCTCCTGACATCATCCCTATCCGAGTCTATTCAACTTTATAAACAAGTACTCTTATTTGTTAACTTTTCTAATTTTGGATATTCTTTCAAATCATTCGGACTAATGATGCTGTCCAGTTTACACTTGTGACTTTATTAATAATACAAAATACTCTTGCACTGTTTTCCTAGGTTATTATTTAGACATGCAATGGTTTATATAAGCACAGCCAGTTTGTCGATAACAGAATCAAAATTTGGGCCCCAGGAGCACCTTACTCTACACATGTCAACAAATTGATTCTGCTCTCTCTTAAAAACTATACATTTCACACATTCACAATATTTTTTAAAAGTGGGGACAAAGTAGATTACACAGGAGCCTGCTCCTGTGAAAGTAAATACATCTTTCCATCCGCTCTCTGATCTTGTCATTGACTTAAACAGACAGAAAGGAGCAAGGACAGTGCTACAGAACTCTGATGGTATCAACAGATTCAAGCTCTTCTTCCCTAAGCCTTTAATATTACCTCTGCTCCAAGAGGCAGTAAGCATATAAGGAGCTCAGTGTGATTCTCCCCACCCCCTCTCCCTTCGGGAAGAAAGCAGACTTTAGAATAATGAATCTGGCACAGTGCACTACTTTCTGGTTCAATGAGGTGACAATGTCCTAAGGTGAAAAATGGAACCGTGCAACAAATGGGAGAGGAAACAAAGAAAGAGAGAGATTGTCCAAGGGCCAGTTGTGCATACTGTGGGCAAATTATTCAGTAAAGTGGACCACAAATATATACATAATATGTATATGAATATGTATAACGGGCCACAAAATGGCAGTGAGTATACAGAGGCAGAAATTGTAGGGGCATGGGAGGCCACAATGGGCTAACCACAGCCCATTCTTTAGGGGGAAGACATCTGCTATTAAACAGAAATAAAGCAACAGGGCTAGAAGCCATGGGCTGATGATGAGTAGCGGGCAGGACAGACCACAGCCGCTCCAGCGATCAGTGATGACAACCGAACAGCTCTATTTCAGTTGGATACAAGAATGCAATGCTCCAACAGAAAATACTTGAGGATCATGTACTCATTCTCTTTAAATCAAAACTTCAGATAGCAGGAGTTAGGAATCGTTTAGTTCTTTAAAGTCTTGATGTCTGCCCAATGAAACATCATTCAGAAAACTTTTTAGGGGCAGATATTGGCTCTGTCACTGCCTAGATGACACTTTAACCATGATCTGGAACTGCTTAATCTATAAGGCACTCAGCAATGATTTAAATCAACCAGATAAATAACTGGCTTCATGAGGGCTTTGCATATGCACATCCATATGCCCTTGTATCATACCAGTGAAACAGACACAAAAACACACATTCATTTTTTATTCCTACGAAAGCTTGTGCTGCAAAACTGTAGCGTTACAAATGACCAGTGCCTCAGGAGATAGCGCGGCTGTTGGTGATAAATTGTGCAGGCAGCCAGAAGCATGTTTACTGAATAGATGTTTGCAAAACACCTTTCCAGTAATTTCTAAAAACTTAAATAAAAACTGAGATACTGAGATACTTAATTGAAAATACAATCACGCCTCCAGCCCAGTAGACAATTTAAATGAAAGATACAACCAAGGAAAGGTGAAATAATCAGCTTGATTGGGAGCTTTTTTTTAATAGTCACCAGCCCAGTTTCTCTCTGAAATATCAAAATCTTTGATTACCGTAATTAATAGCCATAATTCCTTCCCATACCAGGAACCATTTTTGTTTGTCACAGGTTCCATTATGAATCCGGTCGCTAACTACTGCTATTTACCTCTGTTCTGTATGAACAATGTGGCAAACACTGCACTGTCTACATTGTTATTTGCTGATTCATAATGGAAAATGCTCCATTAAAGGATCTCCAGTATAAAGTCTCTAATGTCTTTTAGAGGCAAATACAGAGAGCCCTTTCAGGAGACCACAGCCAAGTAGTTTGTGAATCCATTTCCCAAAAATATAGTTCAGACTGGGATTCCAGTATGAGTTGATTCTATTGTTCACCTATCAAGTATACTTAAAAAAAATATCTGTCATGAATGTGCCCAAATTAGCTGGAAATTCCAGATTCATTCATGGTACCCTTAGTACAGAAGAGATTTCCACTCCTAGAGTGTCAAGATTCCCCTTTCTAAACACAGTTTTTAAAAATTTCCTTTCCTGTCTGTAGTCCCAAAAGGGTTCATCAAAGTGATTTTTGCCCCATGTGGCACTCACTTTCATAAGCAGCTTCTACATGACATTATGTTTATACAGGTTACAACTCATGGGGCTCCTAAACCTTTCAGCTAGAGCAAAAGAACAACCCTTTGCTCTGGTTCAAAGAAGAACTATGGAACAGCTGCCAGCATCACATCCATGTGGATGCTGTCAATCAGAGGAGAGAGGCAGAGATAAACTCCAAATCCTCTCCTCCTTTTAGTTCAAAGCCAGCTTGATATAGTGGTGGCTTCTAATCTGGCATGCCGGGTTTGATTCTGCGCTCCCCCACATGCAACCAGGTGGGTGACCTTCGGCTCACTACAGCACTGATTAGGCTGTTCCAACCGAGCAGTGATATCAGGGGTCTCTCAGCCTCACCTCCCCCACAGGGTGTCTGTTGTGGGGAGAGGAAAGGCAAGGCGACTGTAAGCCGCTTTGAGACTCCTACAGATAAAGAAAAGTGGCATATAAGAACCAACTCTTCTTCTTTTAATTCTTTTAATGATCCCACCCCCCACCCCTGCTAACCATAGCAGGGAAAGAGAGGAATGCTTGGATGTGAGGGAGCCCATCATGATTGTGATTGGTTAGCATTTCTGTACAGAAGAGTGAGGGTGGCAGCAAGGACAACAGTGAGTAGACAGGGATGGGACATACAAATCCTATCCTATGTACCTCGACTTTACTTACTGCTACTTTCACAAGAGTTATCCCTTTCTGCAAACCATCTTGATATCTTTTCTTCTATAAATTGACAAAAGCAGAACACATATCAACCAGAAAAAGTATATGTGTATTGAGGATGATAATCCTAAAGCAGAGGATCACTTCAAGAATAGGCCTTCCTATATTGATTTGATTATAAATCATTGGCTTGTGATTTTAACATTTTAAATAACTGGTACGTGATTTAACTCTAGTGGTGTGATTTGGCAGTTTTATTTATTTTTCCTTTCTATTTATTCCTAATCTCCAATTTACTATAGAAGAAATTAATGGTTGTGCCTAGCCCAAGAGTTATTAATCATATATGTGTTTCTTAGAATTAGTCTCAAGTGCGACTTATCTACTTTCAAGAATCTGACCCATTCTTAAAGATTGGGATGTGTTTCATTAAGTCTATACTTTTTCATGAAGTTAGAGGCCCTCCCATTTAAAATTTTTGTTTAACCCCCCCCCACACACACACACACACCTCAATTCCCAGGGCTCCACCAAGTTGGATCATATTTACACGCATTTCCAACTGGTTTGGCGCAGTCAGATTTGACAGACTCATTCACTTACTGGAGGGGGAAGACCAAATCCAGGGTTTCCAGTTTTCTTTTTAACTTGTCTTTAATGTAAAAGCTGCTCATCTGTTTGGTGGGCACATGTGCACACAGCCAACTGCTACGATAAAGACTTTTGAGTTTGGGCTGCTTCATAGAATCCAAATGAAAAGCAAAGAAATTATCAATTGGAGCTATATCAAGCAAGAAGCCAATAATGAAGAAGCATTCAATTCAACAGCAAATAGAACTGCTCCAGAATCAGGCTGCACAGAAGAAGGAAAATACTACATACATTCATATTACAAATAATTTTGAGGAAATCACCATCTGGTTCCCAATGTTCCATGTAAGGAACGATATAAATTCATTCAGGAAATTATTTGGAATCATGAGTCACTTTGCTGGGGGGAAAATGCACCATGAATCTTTTAGGACAGAAATATGTAGTCTTGTTTGATCCAAACAATCAGCAAAAGGAATCAACCATGCATATTCTCATTTAGTTCAGAACAACTTAATGAGAAGCTGACATCCCCTGGTTGTCAATTCACAACAGAATGGACTATGCAAAACACTGATATCTACAACATTGCTAGCGGATATTAGTCACTATCATGAAGGAAGAAGAAATCCACTTGAAACTAATATATGCTTAATTAGCTGCATTTGTATTTCATGCAAAGGAAAATTCCAAACCTCTAGGAGTATCTTTGTTCAGGACAACAGTTGGCCTATACCAATAGTACATGTGCATCACATTTTTATCCCTGCACATAGTTATCTACTTATTTCTCCTTCTCGCATGCTTGTAATTTCCACTGGGGCCTCAAGGGCTTGAAATGAAAACAACACAGGCTGAAATGGAACCTAATCAAACAAGTCACTTGAACTGTTGATGCTGAAGCTCCAAAGCCTTCTTTAGTTGCAAAAGGAAATGGGATATCCAACAATTGCCCATGTAGATGGCAGGCAGTACAAAACCACTGGATTGGCCATACCGAATACTAAAAAATTGAACTTCTACCCTGGCTTGACAAACAGAATCATCATCTTCTGCCAGCTGCACAGTCTCCCGGATGTAGCTTTACCAACTCAAGCTTCCAGTTCTAGCAACTGACCTCATAGACTTTGGGCTGGAGTGCACAATACCTCCAAGCTTAAGCACCATCTGGACTTTCTGATGGTCAGCAGAATGTATTCTCAGTTCTACTACTGTTGATACATCATACAATCACCCTCTGCTTATGTAACTAATGACATCACCGCCTCTTTTTTCAATACAGGAAGCAATGCAAAATTATATCTCCTGGGAATTTCTTGGATCAATTTCATTACATTTCTCTCCAACTTCTGTTTTTTGTTTTAGTCCTCCATTCCCTGAATTGCAAGCTCATTTCCCTTTGGTTTGTTACATAATCCCAGTACTGTCCTGATAACAACATTTTACCACATCAATCTGTTCCATTTACAAAAATGATCACACAGCCATTAGATTTCAAAGGAATCTGCACCATTTTGGATTGCAATAGAATGTGTAATTTTAAAAAACTGTGTAATGCATTTAGGATCATCATTTAGGATGTAATGTAAAACATTTAGGATCATCATTTTAAAGAGAAAATACTCACTGCAGCTGATAAAGATGACAATATGAAAATGAAAAACATTGTGCACAGGCACAATTGATTCTTTCAATGAAATTCTAAATCTTCCCAATCATGTTCAGAAATCAGCCTCAGACTACACCCGAGGCAATACTCACCCACCGAAAGAAAGTAGAACATGATTCGGAAGCCATTAAGCAAAAAAGCACAGCTTCAGCAAGCATCAAAATGTAGCTCTAGCACATCAAGACCACACTTACCCTAGAACCTAACAGAAGCTGGATTGGGCAGACTGCATCAGAAAATAATTCTGTCAGGTACTCATGTACCCAGCCAGTTAAGGTAATGATGCAGGGGAGTATATCGTTAGTAGGCATTTAAGTAGGCATTTAAACGACACAAGAGAGCAGGACTTTTCAGGGTTATCAGGTTAAGAAGGGCTAGTAGTGGAGCATCACCCCTTCCCTAGACTGAGACCAATCTCCAAGGGGGGTGGGAACATCCAAGTGGAATCTTCTGGGAACATCAGCAGAGATTCTCCATATCCCAGGAGGAAACATTTCCCACACAGCATATCATGTTGATAAATGTTTTAATGTGTTTATACCCCCTATTCATCCTAATGTACAATATTCTCAACAGTGATGAAATCAAATTGCATTCCTACTTCAAGTTACCAATGGAACATTATAATGTGGGACTTAGATTGCATGAAACTACCATCTGACAAAGGGTGCTTGGACTCTTGAAAGCTTATAGCCCCCAAATCCTATTTAAGGTGCTATTGAACTCAAGTCTAGTGTTCTACAGTCAGTAATTGTGGATCACCTTGCCATCTCATGAGTTCATGATAGCTGGGTATCTTAAAGCGAAGCATGAGCTTATTGCTCTTAGCTAGAGTGTAACAATATAGAAAAGCAGTCTTAACAATGTAAAAACAGTATATGTAGAATTCCTGTTCTGTAACCCTGGTGATGCCTGAGATTTAGGTATATAAATAGCAATATAATCCCACTCATCTGACAATGTAGCAATGTAGGGGGGAAAGCAAGCTGTCCTTTCAGAGTAGCCAGTTTGTTCTCAAGAAAGCTGGGAATTTTACTGTTTTGAACTGCAGTCATTTTCTTCTCATATCTCTTAGTGCTTGGAGCTTTGAGTCCTGAGGATTTTATACCAATTTGACCTGAGCATACCTGAACATTCCTAAACTTAAAGCTCAAAATATAATTTCATACATGGAAAATATCCAGTGTCTGAAACTCCCTGCTGCATTTGTACCACCAAATCACATAAAACAAACCAATAAAACAGTCAATCACAAGAGAACTGAACTTAAGCCTCACAGATCAGTCTCAAAATCTTTGCTCAGTTTATGCACTCAGTTTCTCAGACCAGGAATCTTTTGTCAAACTCACCTCTTCTTCTTTCACAGCTGGAATCAGAAGGGTGTTGCAAAGAACAGGCACAGCCTGAATTTCTGAACTCCCACTTCTACTGTATCAGCCAAGATCCAGACCTTTCCCAGTGAAATCCACTTGCTCAGAACAAACGTGGAGGAACACTGGAAACTGTACATTCTGGAACAACTTATATCCCACCATTCCAAAAGCTCAAAGAGTAACATGCTGCCCTTCAGAGAAAACTCAACAATTTAATTCAAAATGTTAATGACTTTACATTTTGGGTGAGCAGATAGGTCAAAGAAGTACATGTGATTTATTGCTAAGCCCTATTTTTGTATGGGGAGTCATACAAAGGATCGCCCCAGCTGTTTCAAAAATTCAATCATATATAAATATGCACCCACTATTCTATACAAAAGAAGAAAGAAGAAAGGTCCAAAATAATGCTGATAATTGCTTAATGTAATGGGTTCTGCCTAATTCTACAGAAAACCCAAAAAAGCAAAGTCTGTCACATACCTGAAAATTTACCAGATCTCCTGCACTCACATTTCAAACTCTGGTTTTGAAGGACAAATGATGGCTGTACCATTTGTGATTAGGTTGGTCACATGACGGAATACTTATCTCCATTAAAAAATTATCTCCTCAAAGAAAATTACATTAACTTGCAGGCAGGCAGTTGGGCTAGTGATGACACTTACACATTATTTATATTGGCAAACAGGCCACAGCTTTATTAATTAACATCAATAATGTGTTGGCTAACAAGGGGCAGGAGCCTAAACTTCTCCTGGATCATCCGACCTTTAAGGTGCTCTAATGGGCCCTGGGTATCTTGTACCATACCCGCACTGTGCCATGGGATCCCTTGCCATAGAGTCTGCCTATCTTAAGGTAGCTGGAATGCTTCAGGAGGCGTGGACCTCCCTCAGCCCATTCCAGTCAACCTAGAATCATAGAATTACAGAATCATACAGGACATCTAGTCCAACCCCCTGCTCAATGCAGGATCAACCCAAAGCATCCTAAAGCATCCAAGAAAAGTGTGTATCCAACCTTTGCTTGAAGACTGCCAGTGAGGGGGAGCTCACCACCTCCTTAGGCAGCCTATTCCACTGCCGAACTACTCTGACTGTGAATTTTTTTTTCCTGATATCTAGCCTGACCTTGAACCTGATCTTGAACGCTTTAGACCTATCCGTACAGGTTGGCCACCCTCAAAGCTGCTGCCTCTTCCCGGGGCTCCCCAATCGAGGAAGTACCATCACTCTCCCTTTTCTCCATTCCTACCTGTTTAGGCTCCTTTTCCTTGTCCCCCGCCAGCTGTGACAAGTCAATCAAGAGTTGCATAAAATTCCCAACACAATGTAGACTCCCAAATAACAGTAACCATGAAAAACCCAGAACACAGGGTGGGAGCGCAGGATGCTGCTTGCCGACCCGCTGGGGAGAAAAGATGCCACCTGCAAACACGTGGCGCTATATAAGTGCCATGCCTTGTTCCTCCCCCTCCCAGTTTCTGACATGGCACCTCTGTGCTGCCATGCCCAGCCCTGCTGGGGAACACATCTTAAGCGCACCATCCCCTTCTGCTCCTGCCAAACTGCTTCATTAATGGCGGCCATGGTAAGTCACGGCCACGCTTAACTGAGGGAAGAGAGCTGCCGCACGTGCACATTTGTGCCCACCAGCGGGATGCAAACGTGCATGCACAGCAGCTCCATGCATGTGCGATATTTCCACGCATGTGCGTTTTCGCCCGCCGGAGTGCCAGCAGCCACGTCTCTCTATTCCCCCCCCCCTGCACCGAGAAGTTCGCCATGCCACGAGTGAATCAGCCGCCAAAGCGGCTGATTCACTCAAGGCCCAGGGAGCTTCTGTGTGTGTGGGGGGGGGAGGATGGCGCAGCCACCAGCACCGTTGATGGGCATTGCACCCTTTGGGGGCATTTTGGGGCACCCCTCTAGGGCACTGCACCCTTTTGGGGATCCACTCCAAAATATTATGAAATCTCCCAGCCAGGCGTTAGCAATCTCAGCCTTGGCCAGCTCTGGGACATTTCCTCAGGCTTGTCCAAAATTCTGTAAAGGTGAAGCTAAGCCTGACCCCCCCATCCTTGTCATCTACTCTCCCTTTGTTGGAGATCTGCCCTCTTGCCTCCCCATCATCATTTTGCTTGCAGGAAGGAGAGCTGTGCCAGGCATGGCGGTTTTACTGGCTTTGGCAGCTGTAGCAGCACTGGTAGGTAGGGACAGAATTAGGGAACTTCTATCCCAGTCCACTAATATGGCAGTTGCAGCTCTCCCTGGCCTGGCAGCCTACCCTCCCATCTTCTGCACTTCTCTTGGCAAATGGACAGTCCCCTCCCACTACCAGCCACTCTGTCATTGGGCACAGACAACCATGTGGGAAACCTAACTTCCCCATGTGGGAAACGCTGGCAGGGGCTCATGGGAATTATAGTCCATGGACATCTGGAGGGCCGCAGTTTGACTACCCCTGATTTAGAGCTTGGAATGTTAGATATATGAAGATTTACATGAAGCCTGAAAACATACTGGAAAATTCCTGTAAAAACAGTTCAGAAAAGGTGTAATGTGACCTCTTCTGACTGACCGAGCACAGCCACATTTTACATTAGAATACTTTTCAAAGGTAGTCCCATGCAGAGTACACTATCACAGTCAAAAACAAAGGCTACCATAGCATGTACCAAGGAAGCCACATTCTCCTCCTTCAGAAGGAGATAGCTAGAAAGAAACTCCTACCTGAGCATGACATAGCAAAGTACTCCCTCATTACTGATATTCTTTAGGGAAGTATAGCCCCCATCCTGGGTTCTCTGAACCATTTAAAAGTTATTCATAATATATGTTATGCCACCTTTTCACCCAATTTAAAATCCCCAAAGCAGGGGATAATACAAACATAAACAAAGAATACATATAAACAGGAAGTAGGCAGCAGACAATGATAGAAGGAAGCAGATAAACCTTCCAGGCAGATTCTATAATGTTAATGACAAAATGCCTTTTTGTATGGCTTCTGCTGCCTACCACAAATGTCCAGTTTATTATACTTGAACTTCAGTTCATTAATCTAGTCCATCACTACCTCCAGATACAATTCAGGGACCTTACTAAGATCAGAAATATATATTTATTATTATTTATTTAGGTAATTTCATTGTCACCTATCCACAAAACTGCTCTGAAGTGCCATTTCTGGACACTTTGTAATTTTCAAATGCATCCCCAATCAGAGCACATGAGAGTAAAGTAGCCTGGATGTATGATCAGATGACAGATAACTATGGATTGCCCATGCTTTCTGAGGAACAGCTATAGCTGGCATTTCAGCCAAAGCTGACAAAATGCATTACATACTATGGAAGGGACCTGAGCCTCCAACCAGGATCCAGAAGTATCACCAAGATACGACTCTTCTCCTTCAGAGAAAGTACAACCCCCTCCATAACTGGCTAATTCCTCAGTCCAAGAGAAGCTTTTCATTAACTAACAGTACCTCAGTCTTGTCTGGACTATGCTTCAGTTTATTGGCTATCATGAACATAGTGAGTGATGAGATTTTGCTCCAAAACCTCTCATAACTAGTCAAAGTGGGTTAATGTAGATGCTAAATAGCATAAGATGGATCCCTGAAGAACTCCAAAGGAAAAAAAAATCTATGGAGCAGAACAGTTATCTCTGTGCACAATCTTTATCATTCCTGACAGAAAGAAATGGAACCACCACAAAGCAGAATTGTGCTATTCCCAGCCCAACCAAGCAGTACATAAGGATGCTGTGATCTCAGAAGCCACGCAAAGAATCAAGAGGGTCATGTTCCTCCTGTCAATCCTCCATCAATATTTATTTTAACTAAAGCAGTTTTCATTCATAGCCAAGCATGAAACCAGTCCAATATAGGTGTAGAATGATACAGATACAGAATGTGATGCTCAAAGTATTTGTTTTATTTTGCTTCACTTTTGCTCTGACAACCCTGTTAAGTAGGATGAAGTCCCACAGGATTTGCTTCTAAGTAACTGATTATAAAATCAGGATTATGCTCACTAGACTGTTTTTGAAAACGCCAGCAAAATTTATACAGTTTTTTTAAAAAATCAAACAAAGCAAACATAGCCAGTTAGTAAGGAAAGTCCTAAATTAACCGTCTGTATCCCAGTTAACAAACAGTTGCAAAAGCAGCTCACTCATATATTCCAAGTGGTTTCATGTAGATGCTAAATAGCATAAGATGGATCCCAGAAGAACTCCAAAGGAAAAGTCTACAGAGCAGAAAAGTTGGAGTGGTCTAAAACTTCAATCCTATGACATGCTAGTGCTGCAGAAATTCTTAGGATGGAGCACTTGCAAGCAAAACATTACAAATGGCATGGCATTAAATTGGCTTCATAGACAGACATGGTATTTTAAATCTTCAGGATTGAGAGCTCCAAATATAATATTAGCAAAATAAAAAGAAATCCTAAACAACACATTCTTAGGTGTCATTGATTTTTTTCTAAGAAAGAGGTTATGCAGATTTCACGCAGAACATCACACACAGCAAATTAAGGAGGGTTCCATGTAATTTGAATAATAAAATTGAATTTTTGTGCTTTTGTCATCACATCTGATCTGTTATCTAAGCATAAATGTTTCCTGTTGTGCTGCTGCAAACACAAAATCACATTCTTTTTGTTCATTACTGTTAATTACAGTGCAAACCTGCTATAATTAACTCTGCTACAGTGTAACTCAATGAAAAGTATATAAGCTCCTCATTGATATGCAATTTGTTGTTGTCAGCATTTTCAAAGATGTTTCTCCACAATATAATTTTACAAGTATAAACATTAGATCATTGCTGTGCTTTATGTATTTTCTGCCTCTTACCACTCCCCACTGGATGCATATTCCATCGATTCAGTTTTAGGAAACAATAGTAAAGCCCCCTTGAACTCAGTCTTACACAATAACAAAGGGGCAATTGTCTTACAACTGCAGTCCAATTTAATCACACATGCATAGAATTCTTACACTGCATTATTGAGAATTTCTTCTGCCTCTTGGCCACTCCCTAAATTATGGAAAGGTTGCATGCAAACGTTTTGCACTTTTCTGCTCTGGGCAACCTCTGCTTGCTTTTAAAACCAGGAGGCCATAATCCTGCTTTTGTGACATCAATCATTTTCAGCCAGCCGGATGTGCCAGCTCTGGAGGCTCCTCAGGACAAGCTTTGCTTCTCCTGCTTTGAATAAGAATCAGCACTGCCACTACCCAGCCCTTTGAAATGCATCCTGAGTCTGTTTTGCCAGGTCAGTTTTGCATACCCAGGACCAGATGTCACCAGTTTCCACTGATAGGACAGACACAGCATCTGGACTTCTTTGCTGAAAGCAGCGGGGTCTTGTCTGCAAACATTCCTAGTTTTGCAGTCATGGAGAAAATTACCATTTAAAACTATGTGGAGGTTGAAGCAAACTGTTCAAAGTTCAGACCGTAAGCACCCTAACCATTCCTTTTTATGGGACCAGTTGGAAACCCAGCTCATACCTTCCTAATATTCCCTTCAGTATTCAAACCGATCTCATATTTTTCAGGAGAGCAGGTGATCACCCCTAAGAGAGTTATCTAATGATTCATTCAGCTGGCAATAAGGAAGTACCTCAATACAGTAATATTTGGGGACCTAAGCTTTTATTTTTCTCCTTAAGGGGAAGGGAGGGGGGCAATTGTGATACACTCCAAAGAGCTAGGGATAATAGACTTTTGCTTCTTGTTACATTTGGCCAAATTATCTTTTTCAGTGGCCACAAGGAGCTTCCATTCCGCCTCTTGTTTTCATGTAATGCTATGGTTTAAAAATTTTCAGTAATGCTTAATTTACAGTAGGCCTGCAAAACTTTACTACATGAAGCACAGCAAAGTCAGGCAACTTCCAACCAATAAATTTTCATTCCCCCCCCCCCAAGCCAAAACTTTACCATCTCCCTTCTGAGAAACATGCAGTGACACTCAGAAGCACAGTTTGACTCTGAATATTTCTTTCTCAAATCTGAATAGGATTTAAAACACCCGTGTAGGTCTCTCCAAATTATTTTGTGTGTATGTGGTGGCAGGGGGAAATTTCCTATCCTACTTTTTTGGCATTTAGACTTCAACTGTTAAGCATTGTATGTACATCCACATGTACATGAATAGAAAGAACAGGCCCAACTAAAATTTCTGATCATCAACAACAGTCTTTGCTTCCATTCCTTGCTTTCAAGAGCTACAAAACCCGACAGCAGAAACTGTGAACACTCCCCCACACCACCACACACACACACACTGTCTAATCACTTAGGAATAAAATAGGAAGATTACCAAGGGAGGCGGAGGGGAATTGCAGCTCACCCTTAAGGAGGACACTGCCATGCTGGAGCTAAAGGTTGCTTGCAATCCAATGTACTCTTGCTTGGCTATCAGTCATGGGACTTACTTTGAAACAACTATGCAGAGGATCAGTGTGAAATACTGCAAGTGTTACTGAATGTGTAAGAATGGAAAATATTATTTCTTTGGCAAATTTGTTGTGCTCAGGGTGAGAAACTGTAATGACCCTGGAGGGACACATGATAGGGATAAGACTTTATTGGAGGGGGGGGGGCTTTTGCATGGTCGTCAGTGAATAGTATTCTGCAAGAGATCATCTCTGAATACAGCATAGTTTTTTTATTATTGGCGCACCAAGATACTGCAATCATTGTGGAGAGACTTGGGTTTTCCTTGGCTGCTTATTCATGCTGAAGTATATTTTACCTACCTACATACGTCTGTAGTGAACCAGGTTAGCAAGAGGAAGGTTGCTCTTTGGTTTTGTTTTTTAATTCAGCATTGTGAAAGATTAAGCTGAAAAGATGCATTAAACTGCTGCAATATGGGGGGAATGAGGTTAAAAAATTAAAGCCACTCTCTGATTTAAAGCAAAGTCATTCTCATAACGACAGGCGGTTGCTATGGGGTTTGAGGAGGAGAATGAGAAAGAATTGGGGTGGGTGGGTAGGGGGCTTCGTAATCAATCATCACGGAAAAGCTTAGCCCCTTTCAGAGAAAGATCTGGATTTCAACTCAGTCCCTAAGAAAATTGCAGGGACTGCAGAGTTGCTGCCATGCAGGGCAGCAAGAAAACAGGCAGAACAGAGGCAGCAGCTGGGGATGGAAACGCCTATTAAATCCCTTCGACAACAGATGGGCAAAGCTCGTCTGTCTTAAAAAAAAGAAAGCAAAACACAATGCACCATGTTTTATTGTCCCATCATAATGAACAATACTTAACACCCACAGGCCCTGGAGAAGATCTATTGGCTTGACACAAGATGTGTACCAAACCTGGAAAGAGTCAAGTCCATTCCTGGGGTCTCCCAGTGAAATGGGTAGTCAGACAAGAATGAATGTCCACAGGAGCTGTTACCGAAAGGGGGAATAAGAACCAGGAAACCAGTGGCAATTGGACATTTTTTTTTGCAAAGCTTGCTTCTTTGCTGTTTCTGCTGCTCTGCCCTTGAAGCGAAGCTACCGAGCCAGGCAACCTGCAAGCCCAAATCCTGAATACATTGAAGAGAATCTAATTATGTCACGTAGGGCAAAAGCACCTGCTCCCTGCTAATGCCTTGCTCTACATCCCCTTTCTTCTTATATTTCTTGCCATTGTTCCTTTCAGGCGACAGCAACAACAAAACCTCCCGGTACCTGAGGGCAGGACAGGGAATCTTAAATCACCAGTCAAAATTAGATTAATAGGAATGGGCAGAGCCAGAACAAGCTTTCGGGTTCTAAAAGATTTTTCTTTTGATGACTTTTGCAGTTTTCACGATGCCAAGGAGGCTTTTCAGATAACCACAGAAGACAGTCATTGATTGCACTGAATATCATCTCTCCCCCCACCCCCAACAACTGCACCTTAAGGACTACACCCTTTTCAATCATGATGTCATAAAACATTGCTGGTAACTCCCAGCCGCCTCCTCCTCCTCCTCCTCTTCACTCTGCACTATGTGCCTCTCAATTCAATGGCTTTCTACTGTTGTTGGATTTTTTTTTAAAGAAGGAAATTAAAGTGGTGCACTGAATCAAAGCAAAATTCACCAGCGGCGGAGCATCCTTCCTTCCTCTCCCCCCCTCACCACTCAGTCAGCCCCTCCCCACATGCACTTTGACTGTCATCAGAACACCACCCCTTTCCGAGAGTGATGCACACAAAGCAATCGGGGCTTGTTAAAACAAGATTTAATTTGGGTGAAAAAGAGACCGAAGCCACCTTCAACAATCCATTATCACACACCACAGTGAAAGGGAGGGAAGCCCAGAAAGCCCAAGGTTCTCCCCTCCCCGTAAACCAGCAACGGCCACTTTATCACTGCGATTGTTACTGCTGCTACAGCAAAAGAACCAACCTGTCTGTCCTTTGCCCAAGGTTTTCTCCAGGCGGTAGGGTCCAACATATTGTGCATGCTGAGCTCCGCTGCCTTCTTTGACCGTTGATGTCATTTCTACCTGGCTCTGTAATTCTGCGAGGTTATGCTTGTGTTGTGGCTGGGGAATCTGTGGGCTCTTTCCCACTGCAGTTCTTTAAATTCCCACTTTGCCGCTGTGCAAGCAAAGCGCTCACTCTGTCTGTCTCTCTGTCTCTCTCTCTTCCGACTCTTTTGCTGATCTTAGTCCACTTGGCTGAAGATTCACTCTTCCTCTCTTTCCCACCCCCTCTGGCTGCCTAGGAAGCTGATGCCCAGGAGCGGCTCTTAGCCAGTGTTTCGTGAGAGGGGGAATTTAAGATCCAAGCATCAGAAGCATGGTGCTGGTCATCAGCACTCTGCACGCTTTAGTTCTCTTTAGGAGCTGTTCAGGGAGAGCTGGAGCTGGAGCGGCGGAAGAGCTGGGGCCCACCGCTCAGACTGACATGAGAGGCAGCCAATCCCTGACAGCACCTCAGCCTGCCTCTCCCCCGCCCCCATCCATTACCTTTTCTTTTTCATCAGCATCAGCAGCAATTGCTGCCTCTGACCACTACAGAGCATCATAACCAATAGCAACAGCAATGAAACTACAAGGGGGTTAGTCTCCTGTTAAGGTCAATAGTTAATCAGAATCCAAAAAGTCTGTCCTGCTTTAAACTTTACAGGCATAGGTACATGAAACAAGAACTACAGAGTCTGCTGCATCAGCCACAGCAAGGCAGCCAGGATGCTGCAGTTCATCTGCTCAGATCTATACTGAAAATAATGTTGACACTGTGGCATAAAAATGAGAAAAGGCAGGAAAGCCAACTTGTGTAGTAAGATTAGTGGGAAGAAAGCCCTGAAAGGAGCATAATAGCCAAACTAGTGGAAGCTGTTCAGTGGGAAGGGTTGCCTCTCACTTAGGTGTCAAGATAAAGAAGCAAATGACCTTGAAATGAACAAATCACACACGTGCACATGTGCATGTGTAACACTCAGCTAAGAATTTAATGAGCCAGGAAGGGGTTATGTTAAGTGAAAAGTAAAAATGTCTTGTTCTCTTTTAATTATTGCAAGATTCATTCCAGGTTCTGCCCCACAAAACCCACAAACTGAGGTTATCCATGCACATAACACCACCACCACCATAAAAGATACCTCAGTCTGTAGTCACAAGATAGGAATATCTAACCTATTACCTTCCTTTGGCAAGATCTAACAAAAAGTAATGGGCCCATAAACCATGTGACTGAATGCAGGTGTTGTAATGTAAGTATGAAGTGGGGTAGCTAAGGGGACCTGAAGTGGGGAGCTGGGAATAGGAAGGGGGCACCAATACCTTCCTCCATCCATGCTTTTCTCCCTGAACTGCCTATTCATTATTACTTTGCTTCAGACGGTGCTTCCACTACCACCACCACCATCATACCTCATTAGATAGCCTTGCTTATCTAATGTTTTTATAGCAGAGATTAATTAATGAAATTGTAAGTTTGAGTACTATCTGTTCTCATAGCAGTTGGACATAACTGTATAATTCAATGGCAGTCTTATGTAGTTAGCCAAATAGTTCACTGAAATTGCTTGGGTGTTTTAAAGGTTTTTTTTAATATATATATTTCTTATATTTGTTTGCTGCACTCTTGGCACCGGGAGCTCTTGGTGGCTCACAACAAAATTAATGCAAGATTTCAGATACAATATAAAACTAAGAACCCCCATGTTCACACAATCCCCTAACCCCCCCCCCCCCAGCTGCCTGCCGGCAACCGGCCACCCAAGAAGAAATGGTGGTCTGAGGAAGAGTGCTTGCACTCAAAAGCTCACACCCTGAATAAATCTTTGCCGGTCTTAAAGGTGCTACTGGACCCTGATTTTATGGTGACACTAGGAGCAAAGCCCGTTGTATCCAAGAACACAACGGGCACTAGAGCTTGGCAGTGGGAAGAGGAAGGGGAGGAGTTGTTCAGTCTTTAAGGGCATGGGATTGAATGTGTGTGTTGTGTGGGAGGTTATGGTGGCATGGTGGCAAATGAGGGCATGGGTGTGGAGAGCGAGACGGTAGAGCGACACAGTTCTTGGGGCCTTTGGAGCTCCAGAATAAATTTCAGGCCCTTGCAGAGGAGATGCAAGTGTCAGCGAGGGAAGAGGTCCCAAAACAAAGTCTAAGACAAAGTGAAGAGGCCATGGGGATAGAAGGAAATGGAGTTGAGAAGGAAAAAAAAGGAGAGTACTGGTAATTGGAGACTCCCTGCTAAGAGGAATGGATTGCCATGTGGCTGGGCCCGACCCCCTAACCTGAGAGGTGTGTTGCTTGCCAGGAGCAAAAATTAAAGACATTTCAGAACGGCTGCCCAAATTCCTCAAATCTACGGATCGCTACCCATTTGTGATGGTCCATGTGGGAACGAATGACATGTCCGTGAATACCATCGTTCCTATTAAAAAAGACTATCAAGATCTGGGGAGGAAGCTCAAACAAATGAGGGCACAAGTGGTATTCTCTTCAATCTTGCCTGTCAAGGGAAGAGGAATGCATCGGGAGAGGAAGATAATGGAGGTGAATAAGTGGCTGCGTAGTTGGTGCCGGCAGGAGATATTTGGTTTCTGGGACCATGAGATAGGCTTTCTTGAGGAAGGCCTACTAGCATCTGATGGACTGTACCTATCGAAGCTGGGGAAGAATGCGGTTGGCAGGAACCTGGGGAGATTTATCAGGAGATCTTTAAACTGAAGCCACAAGGGGAAGGAGACGATCAACATAGGGAGTGTAAGGAAGGAGACCGATCGGGGGCAGCCCAACCGGCAAGGCCAGCTCATAGGGAACCAAGAGTAAAAGGATTCAGATGACTTTATACTAATGCTCGAAGCATGGGCAATAAGAAGGAAGAGCTGGAACTTCTCATGCTGATGGAAAGGTATGATCTAGAAGGCATCACAGAAACATGGTGGAATGATTCTCATGACTGGAATGTAATAGTGGATGGATATGAACTGTTCAGAAAAAAACAGAATAGATCGAAGAGGTGGAGGAGTGGCACTGTATGTGAGGAATGGGCTTACCTGTCAGGAAATTCTAGTAAAGGAGAGTATATCTACAGTGGAAAGCATCTGAGTGAAAATAAACGAGGGGAAAACAAACAGTGTGGTGGTTGGTGTCTGCTACTGACTGCCTGACCAACGAGAGGATGTTGATGCTGCACTTCATGAGCAGCTTGAGAAAATATCCAAGCGGCAGGACCTTGTCATCCTAGGTGACTTCAATTTCCCAGATGTGTGCTGGGAAACAAACTCTATGAAGCGTTCTCAGTCATGCAACTTTCTGACCTGCCTGGCTGACAATTTCATTTATCAAATGGTAGATGAACCCACAAGAGGTTCAGCCATACTGGACTTAATACTGACCAATAGGCAAGAGTTGGTGGATGAGCTGAAGGAGGTGGGGACCGTAAGGGGAAGTGACCATGTCCTCATAGAATTCCTTTTGAGATGGGGAGGCAAGGAAGCTTGTAGCCATACGCGGATGTTGGATTTTCATAGGGCAAACTTTAATAAACTCAGAGACATGATGAGTGTCATACCATGGATGAGATTGCTGGAAGGGAAGGGAAGGGAAGGGAGAATGTGAAGGGTGGGTGCCACTCAAACAAGAGCTATTGCATGCTCAATCAATGACTATCCCAGAAAGACGAAAACATTGCAGGAGCTCTAAGAAGCCTATTTGGATGAACAGAGAACTTCAAGAGGAACTATGAAAGAAAAGGAAAATGTTCAGGAAATGGAGGGAAGGACAGAGCTCTAAAGAAGAGTACCTACAGGTTACTAGGCACTGTAGATCAATCATCAGAAAAGCCAAAGCCCATTGTAACAAGAAAAGATTTTTCAGTTATGTGAGGAGCAAAGGAGGCAATAGGCCCGCTTTCGGGTTCAGATGGACAAACTCTAATGGAAGATGCAGAGATAGCAGAAAGGCTTAGTGCCTATTTTACATCTATTTTTTCCCACAGGTCAAAGGGTTTAGGCACATCTAGTAGCCAAAAGATAGTGTCTGGGTGGCAGGTTGACATGGATAGAGAGGTTCTCGAGAGGCATTTAGCTGCACTGGATGAATTCAAATCCCCTGGGCCGGATGAAATGCACCCAACAGTGCTCAAAGAACTTTCCGGAGAACTTGCAGAACCCTTGTCCATCATCTTCGGGACCTAAGGACTGGAGATGTCCCGGAGGACTGGAGGAGAGCAAATGTTATTCTGATCTTCAAAAAAGGGAGGAAGGATGACCCGGGAAACTACCAGTTAGTCTGACCTCTGTTGTGGGGAAGATAATGGAGCAGATATTAAAGGGAGCAATCTGCAAACATCTGGAGGACAATTTGGTGATCCAAGGAAGTCAGCATGGATTTGTCAGACCAACCTGGTTTCCTTTTTTGACCAAGTAACAGGTTTGCTGGATCGTGGAAATTTGATTGATGTTGTTTACTTGGATTTTAGTAAAGCTTTTGATAAGGTTCCCCATGATGTTCTGATGGAAAAATTGAAGGACTGCAATCAGGATTTTCTGATAGTTAGGTGGATAGGGAATTGGTTAGAGAACCGCACTCAAAGAGTCGTTGTCAATGGCAAGGGTAGTCAATCTGTGGTCCTCCAGATGTTCCTGGACTACAATTCCCATGAGCCCCTGCCAGGAAATACTGGCAGGGGTTCATGGGAATTGTAGTCCAGGAACATCTGGAGGGCCACAGGTTGACTACCCCTGGTTAATGGTGTTTCATCAGACTGGAGGGAGGTGAGTAGCGGGGTACCTCAGGGCTTGGTGCTCGGCCTGGTACTTTTTAACATATTTATTAATGATCTAGATGAGGGGGTGGAGAGACTACTCATCAAATTTGCAGATGACACCAAATTGGGAGGACTGGCAAATACTCCGGAAGATAGAGACAGAGTTCAACGAGATCTGAACACAATGGAAAAATGGGCAAATGAGAACAAGATGCAATTTAATAAAGATAAGTGTAAAGTTCTGCATCTGGGTCAGAAAAATGAAAAGCATGCCCACTGTGTGTGAACGAGACCTTGGGGTACTTGTGGATTGTAAACTAAACATAAGCAGGCAGTGTGATGCAGTGGTAAAAAAGGCAAATGTGTGCAGTTCTGGAGGCCTCACTTCAAGAAGGACGTAAAATTGAAAGGGTACAGAGGAGAGCGACGAAGATGATCTGGGGCCAAGGGACCAAGCCCTATGAAGATAAGTTGAGGGACTTGGGAATGTTCAGCCTGGAGAAAAGGAGGTTGAGAGGAGACATGATAGCCCTCTTTATTTGAAAGATTGTCACTAGGAGGAGAACAGGATGCTGTTTCCGTTGGCTGCAGAGGAGAGGGCACGCAGTAATGGGTTTAAACTTCAAGTACAATGATATAGGCTAGATATCAGGAAAAAAATTTTCACAGAGTAGTTCAGCATTGGAATAGGCTGCCTAAGGAGGTGGTGAGCTCCCCCTCACTGGCAGTCTTCAAGCAAAGGTTGGATACACACTTTTCTTGGATGCTTTAGGATGCTGAGGGCTGATCCTGCGTTGAGCAGGGGGTTGGACTAGATGGTCTGTATGGCCCCTTCCAACTCTATGATTCTATGATTCTATATGGGTGTCAAGAACCTGTAATGTGAAATGTTCATTGAGTATGGGAGTGGACATACCTTTGGGAATTGTGGCATATTTATTGTTGTTGTTCTTGTTATTCAATTTATTTCCCGCCACTCCCTTACGGCTCATGGCGGGTTACAGTGTCTTAAAACCCCCATTAAAAGACATAAAACATTACTAACATAGCGGAAAATCAATAAACCCTGACCCCCCCCCCCCACTACTAGCAGGTGGAGAAGGAGGTCCCGGTGATGTTCACTTCAGATCCCAGGGGAGGGGTGTAGATCTAACTTACCAGCCCCAGCCTCCACCATATACCTGGCTGAAGAGCTCCATTTTGCAGGCCCTGCAGAATGTTGAAAGATCCCACAGGGCCCGCAGCTGTCCCGGGAGCTCATTCCACCAGATCGGGGCCTAAAAGGCCCTGGCCCTGGTCGAGACCAGGCGTGCTTCCCTAGGGCCGGGAACAACGACCAGCAGATTTTCACCCACAGAGTGCAAGGCCTTACAGAGGAGCTTTCCAAGTGGTTAAAGATGAGCTTTCCAAAGCCATGTCTTCAGATATGTGAAGGGAAAATCAGACTGGAGACTTTTCTTCAGGGAAGATTACATGGCAACCAATCCCCCCCCCCCGATTCTGCGTCATTTCCCTTCCTGTGTGAATTAGGCCATAGACACCAAAATGCCCCTCTACCCTAATACACATGGGGTAGTCACAGTACACAGGTGTCCACCCTGTTCCTTCTTTTCCATTTTTTCACTGTTGATAAAATGTTATGTGCTCACATGCTTCTTTCATGGTTGCTCCTTAGAAGAACATATTTTTGTACCCTGTTGTTTACTACTCAAAGGAGGGACACACCTGCACCACTCCCTCCGAACTGCAGGCAAAAATGGCTCCTTTGATGGCTGGACTATGAGGCCTTGTGCGATTTTGAAGTCCCACCTCCAAACCCCCAGGAATATTTCCAACACAGAGGTAGCCAACCTCCAGGTGGGGCCCGGAGAGCTCATGGAATTACAGCTCACCTGCAGAGTATAAAGATCAGCCCTCCAGGCAGAAAGGGCTACTTTGGACAGGGTTGTGGTAGAGAAGAAACATTTAAGGCCTCCTACACAGGTTGTTGTTGAATTGAAAGACTTGTGGCCTACTGCACAGGGTTGTTGTGCAGATGAAACAGGAGACAAAAGAACCAGTTTTGTCTGCAGAATAATGCTGTGCAGTGGCCTCAAATCTGCAGAGTTGCAAAGAAGAAAGACACATGGCTTGGCTATGTCTAACCCCTGGCCAGAGCAGTATTTTAAGTGAGAAGGGGCTTTTCTGTGGCCTCCCTATCAGCCAACTGTTTGGCAGAAGGGGATAGCCCCCCCCCCTCAAAAGGAGTGCCCTCAGGCTCCCCTGTGTTGCTCTTGGAAAGGCCTCCCTCCCCTCAGTCAGGGGCTGTCAGAGGCTCCATCGCAGCAGGCCTGAAGGGAGGGGGAGGAGGGGGAGCACTCTGTCAGGGTTCTGAGGCAATTTACAGTTGGACATGACCGTTAGGACAGCCTTGGGGTGAAAAGGGCTGGCGCAGCCTGTCCAAGCCTCTATTCTCACCCCCCTTGGCAGCCCTACTGACCTCCTCTTCCTGCGGTGGTCAGGTGCAGACTGGCAGCCACTTCTCCAGATTGCCCCTGGCTGGATGGAATTTTGGTCTGTCCTGGTGAGGGGCCAATCAGAAGGAGCTTTGCGCCTTCCAGTTGGCCCTTCCACTTGTCAGTCTGAGGCCAATTGTTGCCCCCCCCCCATCCTGGACTGAGCCCACCCAAACACCCCTTACTGTTTCATTAAGAGGGAACAGATAATGAGAGAGTAACAGAGGAGGGGCCCATCATCTTCCTTAATCATCGATCCGGCCTCAGGCAAAAGCCTCGTGAAAGAGCTCAATCTTACAGGCCCTGCAAAATTGCATTAGCTTTAGCAGAGCCTGCTGCTCTTCTGAATGTCTGAATGTTGTTAGTCTTTAAGGTGCTACTGCATTCCTGTTTATCATGTGCTTTAAAATAACACTTTCAGAATCACATAAATTAAGGATAGGGAAGATTATTTTACCTGTTCACCCGACTCTTTTATTGTTGAAAAGAAACTGTGACTGTCGCTCTCTCTGTCGGTCTGACCTCCCTCATATATATGTATGTATGTATGTATGTATGTATGTATGTATGTATGTATGTATGTACGTATATATATACGTATGTGTGTGTGTGTGTGTGTGTGTGTGTGTATATATATATATATATATAACAATAGAAGCTCACAAAGAATACCACCCCACTCTCTGAGATTCTGTTCTCTCAGAGGATAGAGGAAGCCAAGTTCTGCTCCTCTTTGCCTCCATTTTCTTTAACTCATATTGAACTGTTCTCAACATTCAATCCCTTTTGGAACATTTTCACTCCTCAACAGGCTGCTTATCTACTCTCCATTTTTCTACACCATGGATAACTTTATAAATCTCTATCGTATCCCTGATTATCACTTCTTCTAAACTGAACAGTCTTAAAAAGTCCTACATGAGATCCATAGACGTTTGCTGAAGTGACTTTAGGACAGTCATTCCCTCTAATCCTCTAATCCTGACCTACTTTACAGGGGTGATATTATGAAGATAAAATGGAAGAAATTGTAAGGTATTCACAGTCCCCACTGAGGAAAAAAGTTGGGTATGAATGAATCATTTTTAGCCTTTCATCTTCCAAAATATTCAAATCAATCCTCCATACATGCTTTTGGATATCACATGGGACAAGAGTTGCTGTGCCCCTCATTAATATGCTTTAGATTAGCCTTTCTCAACTTTTTTACCATTGAGAACCACCTAAAACATTCATCAGGCCTTGAGAACCCCAGAAGTGGCATGATCCTGGGAAGCATACCTGTGTAAACACACACCTGGGGCCCCTTCCTTCCCTACCATGTATGATCATATCACCTGATGTTTAACCAATCTTAAAACTGCCCGTGGCGCCGCAGGCGGCGCCACGGACTATATAAAGCGCTAAGCAGTGGTGGGGAGGAGTTAGGGCGGGCTGTGTCCGGAATACTCAGAGGAGCGAATCAGGAGCCGCTAAGTGGCTCCTGATTCGCTCCTCCGAGTGTCAATCCTGGACCAAGGAGGCAATGGGGAGGTGCGCAAAGCGCACCTCCCCATTGCCTCCTTGGCCGCCATTGCCTCCACCGCCTTGCCTCCATTCCACTCCATTGCCTTCCCACCCCCACCACGACCACGCTGCTCCGCCACCAGCCGTCCCCTTCCCAGCCTGCCCCCAAGCCCCAGCGCCTGACTTGCCGCTCGCGAAACGCCAGGACAGCAGGCTTGCGAGCGGCAGGACACCGACGATGCGGCCGCCAACTGAAACGCCCGCCCCAGACTTGCTGCCCACACTCCGTCCCCACATGGTTCACAGCCGGGAAAGGAGCAGGGCTGCCACGTCAAAGACGCGGCGGCCCTGCTCCTTTCCCGGCTGCAAACCATTGCCCTTCTCTACCCGTCCACACTCCCCCCAGCCCTGCTGCCGCGGCCATGCTGCCTCCATTCCACTCCATTGCCTCCATTGCCTTCCCACCCCCACCACGACCACGCTGCTCCGCCGCCAGCCATCCCCTTCCCAGCCCGCCCCCAAGCCCCAGCGCCCGACTTGCCGCTCCAGTGCCCGACTTGCCGCTCGCGAAATGCCAGGACAGCAGGCTTGCGAGCGGCAGGACACTGACGATGCGGCCGACAACCGAAACGCCGCCGTCAAGCGCCTCCGTCCCTAGCTCAGAGCCTGCCCCGGTGCCCTCGCTAACGCACCACCGGACATGGCCACCCTCCGCTGCGGCTGCAGCCTCCATCTTCCCGCCGCCGACGCCCGCCCACGAAGATGGCCGGCCGATGCCAGCCCCGCCCCCACCACGCCCTCCGCAGCCGCGAGGTAAGACCCTCTCAAGTCCGGCCCTGCTGAAGCCTACCGGCATCGAGAGCCCAACATTCTTCTGCAGCCCCATCCACGCCCTCGCCTGCCTCTCACAGCCGCTCCAAGCCGTCCCCACCCACTCTGCAGACTTTCCCTCTCGCCGTGGGGGGGGGACTTCTAGTGCCCATTTTATTAATGGCATAAAATGGGCTTTAAATCTATTTTAATATATATATAAACTAGCTTCAAAGCCCGTTCCTAAGAATGGGCCCTGAAAGGGTCCCCTCCCCTGGCCAGGCAGCTTAAGGTGGCTTTGGACCAAATCAAGTGGGGCAGGTGGGGGCTTAGCAGCTCATTAGCAGGCCCAAGACAGAGCTCCTTAGCAGGCATTCCAACTTGGAAAGCCGGACACATCCCTCCCCCTAGGCTGTTTCAGAAATATATAGAGGGACAACAATGGATAAGGATATTAATTAACTCCCACCCATTCAGGAAACCATTCCAGAGAGAAAAATACTGCTATGGAGTTTGTGTGTTTCCAGCAGAATCTAAGAAATAAAGAGGTATTTTGTATATATGGCTGAAGATCAGCCAAGAGAAGATCAGCCTGTGGCTGAAGATCAGCCAAGAGAAAAATCCCCAGCTTTATGTTGTCCTTTAATAAGCAGATATGGTTAGAAGACAAATGGGTCAGATTAAGTCCCTTTAGTAGAGTGTCTCTCCGGTATCTTTGCACTGTTTTTCATAATCATAATCTTTAAACCGCTCCACGGGAGCAGTATAAATAAAGCAGTAAGAGCCCTTGAGGTGGGCCCTGTCCGGAATGGGGAAGGGTGGCCATTGGCCCCTTCCCCCTGGATTAACAACCGGAGGGCCCAATCGCCAGGCGCTTTGTGTTTGGCGATTGGGCCCTCTGGTTGTCAGTCCACCACCAAGGGGCCAATTGGCCCCTTGGCCTCTGACTGACGAATCGGCAGCCGCTGCCCCCCACGTACTCACCCCCCCACGTCGGCTGCTTTGCCCCTCCACCACCATTACCCTGCAGCCAAGCAAGGTAGGCGACAGTCAGGGCGGCCCCCCCGAACTTCGGCCCGGCAAAGGGATAGCCCGGGCATGGCAGCCCTGTCCCTTTGCTGCGCAGGAGGCTCCAGCCCCAGCGTCGAGCCTGCTGGGCCCATCAGACTTCCTGCATGGCCCGTCAGCCTTCCTGCACCCCCACATCCCCGCTCACTTCCGCAGCCCTGGACAAGCCCTCCCTCCTCCCCCCGTGATCTTTCCACCCATTCCCACCATCCCCACACACATCCACTGCCCTGAACAAGCCCTCCCTTCTCCCCCGAACGATCTTCCCACCCACCCCAACCACCCCCGCTAACCTCCACTGCCCCAAACAAGCCCTTCATCCTCCCCCTGCGCGATCTTCCTACCTGCCCCCAACTTCCCCGCTGACCTCCGCCACCACTTACCAGCCCCCCCCCAACGTTTCCCCCACCAAAAAGTAGAGGGATGGGTGAGTGGGAAGATCTGCAAGATTGACTGAGACCAGGCAGCCGGCAGAGCCTTTACAACTGGGTCAGGCAGACAAGAGGGTGTCCTCTTGCCAGATTCTGCCCCCCTGTTACCCAAATTGCGTGAACACGTGTCCTAAAACAAGCCCTATGAAGATAGGTTGAGGGACTTGGGAATGTTCAGCCTGGAGAAAAGGAGGTTGAGAGGGGACATGATAGCCCTCTTTAAGTATTTGAAAGGTTGTCACTTGGAGGAGGGCAGGATGCTGTTTCTGTTGGCTGTAGAGGAGAGGACACGCAGTAATGGGTTTAAACTACAAGTACAACGATATAGGCTAGATATCAGGAAAAAATTTTCACAGTCAGAGTAGTTCAGCAGTGGAATAGGCTGCCTAAGGAGGTGGTGAGCTCCCCCTCACTGGCAGTCTTCAAGCAAAGGCTGGATATACACTTTTCTTGGATGCTTTAGGATGGTTAGGGATGATCCTGTGTTGAGCAGGGAGTTGGACTAGATGGCCTGTATGGCCCCTTCCAACTCTATGATTCTATGATTCTACGTATCTTTAAGCTTGTGGGGAAGATTAGCCCAAATGCTGCGAGAGGGGGGTAACTTAGCGTTTATGGATCGAAATCCCTATATATATATATATATATATATATATATATATATATATATATATATATATATATATATATATATATATATATATATATTCCAGGGTTGATTATACCCACAGGAACTCAAGGCAAACACAGATGTAAATGGTAAAATAGTAATATAAGCTTTATTGAAAGGAAAATAACAAAAAGACACACAAAGAGCTAACACATAGAGAAGGGGGAGGAAGAGTGGAAGGCTTGATAGTTATCTGTTCGAGGAATGGAGGGTCAGAGGAAGAAGCACGAACCAGCGTGGGAGGTCCCGGGTTAGAAGACATTCGGAGTGGCTGTGTGAAGCCACAGTTTTTATAGGATTTTGGGAAGGGGGCTACGTGAGAAGGCTCAGGTAAGCATGTGCTGGAAGTTTCCAGGGTTCTCGGAGATTAGGACAATGCATGCCCAAGTGGGGTGGTGGTAGTCGTAAGTGGATTTGGATAAAGGTATTAATGGCTCTGAGGAAGAGTGCCATCAGGTCTAGCTGGTAGGATGTGGGGAGGAGATTTCCCCTGGCAGAGGGGCCAAGTGTGAAAAATGTTGCAAGATAAAGGATTTTCCTAGGAGCCCTTAGGCAAACAGTCCACTCGCTTAGGAATACAATGGGGGGGGGGTGAGCTGATGCAAGCTTGAGTCCAGAGGCACCTCTGGGTCAGGCAAAGGCTGTCATTCCAAACCTAAGGCAGGGATGGAGTCTGGCCTGGCTTGGCCGACCCTAGCAGTCTCGTCTTGGCTTTAGTTTAAGCCTAGACTACTGTGGGGTGCCATTGGTTATAGAAGACAGTGTGCCTGTCAGTGAGGCAGGGGGCCCTGCCACACCTTAACAATCCCCCTCCCCTCTGGAGCGAATTTTATTTCCATTTATTTGCTCCAGACCAATGTATAATGCGTTAGTGGCAGCAAAGATTGAAATTCAGACTAGAAATTCAGAGAGAAAAGTGGGGCCATCTTCTGCCACTACAAAAACTACAAAAACCTAAGCCAAATTAAAAACAAAACACATTTAGGAGGGGTTTGGGTGACTTAAGGAAAGCTGTGGAGTTGCCATGTAACCAGAATGCTTATGTCTGTAGTTTTCCTTTGATTCCCCCCCTCCTTTGATCCTTGCATTTTCACACTGCATAGTCTCCCCGCTGTGATACAATGTTGCCCAGTTCCTGTAAACATCTTATCGGCTAGCCTGAGGCGCTGGCCTGACCAAGGCCATGCTAACTTCAACACCTTGGCAGGATGCCTGGGATGGCACCTGGGTGAGGGAATCCCCCCTCCCCTGTGAACGCTTGGGTTTAGGCGGGAGAAATATATTGATAACTGCTTGATGTTCTGGTATTGAACAGTCTTGACTTTGAATGTTATAGTGACCAGATCTACTTCCAATTAAAGCTTTCTTTCCATAGAAGTTTGTGAGTTTTGTCTGTGCTTGACACCTTCGCCCTCACCGCTGGGGCCACTACAGATCGGTCCCCGTCCCCGCACCCGTCCCGCCGCTGCCTCCTCAAGCCGCGCCCACTGGCCTCAGGCATCGCTGCAAGCCCGCGCAGCTGGCAGCGGCCTGCGCCGCCACCCGACCCGTCTTCTGCCGCAACAGCTTGGGAGCCATTTTTGAAAAACTGTAAGGTACAATAAAAATAACTTCTGTTGGGATATGTAGCTTGGTTTGAGCATTGTATTGAGCATGATACAATTAAAATTACTTCTCATAGTACATCTTCATTGCAATACATTTATATACAGTATTTTAGACTACTGATTCTAGATTTGTCTCCTGCCTTAATACATATCATATACATATCTCTTCGCAAATTTCATAAATAATCTCTTTTCCAAGTAAGTTGTTAATTTCATCATTACTGTATACTCAGTAAGTTTATTTTCCCACTCTTCTAATCATGGACAAATGTCTGCTCCCTTTTGCCTCCATAAATCTGAATATCTCTTCCAACATTTTGGGCAAATTGTCAGGAAGTGTACCTAAAAAATATTATTAGCTTCTGTAAGAAATTTCTTCTTTTAAATATTCTTCATTTCCCCCTAGATTTCTTTCCAGTACCATTGTGCTTTTGTACACACCTGCCATGTATGAAAAAAGGTTCTATCTATGTCTTGACATGCCCAACATTTCCCTTTATAGTTTTGGTTCACTTTCTCTATATTACGTACAATCTAAAAAAATGTTTTGTACCCATATTCTCTTAATTCCTGGCTGTAAACTTAATATTTCTTTCCCAAGACCTAATCTGGCTTTTAAAAGCCGTAAATTAAATGCCACATTCTTGTAAATTTCTTTATGTATTTATTGCATTTTTATCACTGTTTTTCTTCCCCCAGGTACCCGAAGTGGTATACACTCTTGTTCTCAATTTTATCCTCACAGTCCTATGAGGTAGGTTAAGCTGTGAGCGCGTGACTAATCCAAAGCCACTCAACAAGCGTCCATCGCAGGGTGTGTTTGAACTGGAGTCTCCCAGATCTTAGTCTGTCACTATAACCATTCCATGCTGATTGTACTAAGAAGAAAGTGTCACATTTTTGCAATATTTTTTTTAAATATCATCTGTACATTCTGAATAAAACATTAGTGCTGGTTTGATAATTTCTCTTCACTTTTCTCTTTTAAAATGTAACATTTAGAAGACTCCTCTTGAACCGGGTTAAGTACTGTACTCTTCTATAAACTTTATACATAAAATAAAATTAATTCAGCACATGAATACATAATTTTCTTCCTACAAAGCAATCTTTATAAAATTATCACATTCCTCCAGTGCTTATGCTTCCTTTCCAGCATTTGAATGTTGCTAGCTTTCGGAACATCTGGAGTTTCATAGGTTTACAATGACCTGATGACAAGGTCTTTTTCTTATTCCTCTTCCCCATCTTCCCTGCCACAATTTTTCCTTCTGAGCTATGTCCCTATATTTCCTCCTTTTCTGTTCCTAACACTATCAACATTTCCCTTATGTTACCAAACCCCTCATACTCCTGCCCCAGAGGATTCATCAGTATCTTTTGCCAGCAGGTGAAGGCTTTTATTGTTTTATCTGGCATAGCCTCAATATTGATTATGGACTCTCCATCTGCTGTTGTTTATTTATGTGTTTTTAACTGGATTTTTAAATTTTAACATTTTGTTTTAATATTTCTTATGTTCATAAGTGAAAAAGCAGCATAGTTTAAACATATACTTCCTCATGATAAAAATCTCCAGATATTCTAGCATGTTGTTTTTGTTTCCAAGATAATTATTTTTCTATGAAACTGAACTGATTAATGAAAAATATGCTTTTCTTTGAGAAACTGTATAGCAGTCTCTCTGTTTGCTGTTAAAAGCACTTCTGGTGGGATACACATTCTCCCACTTAAGTCCCATCACCATGTCCATATCATTCTCCTTATATTACTTCAATTAGCATATAAGGCGGTAATTCTGCTTAAGATGGAATTGTAAGCCAAAGGGTACATGGGAAAGGTGGGAGAAATATTTAGAAGAATTTAAAGGACTCTAGCAAAAAAGGATTCTGGTGAAAGACTAGAAGCATAAACTGCTCACAATCAGAGACCTTTTCCTTCATTTATCTTTGCCTGACTCTCCTTGGCCCTCCTCCAGATGGTAGATGCAAATGGATGGGGGGAGAAAATAGCATAGGATATGGCAAGAGATGACCTGTCCACACGCTGACCAAAAGTGAATGTGAGTCTAACCTTTTGGAAACGATCACACCAAAGCAGTTTGGGTGAAATCTGGGCAGTGGAAAATTATTGCCATATACAGGCTAACTCCCCTGCCTTCCTCCTTGCTGCAATTGTGGGGAGATGTGGAAGCAGCCAGGCATTTGTGGCTGCTTTGGTGACATTCAGCTCCAACATAATATTACTGGAGATTTAAAAAATCAGGAATCTAACTCATTTTATTTAGAAGTTATGACCCAACCAAGAAATAACAGCAGAAGAAAAATTGAAAGGAAATGGACATCTACCCTAGCAACAACTTTGCATGAAATATATTTTAATCTGAAATTAGCTTATCTCCTCTTAGGTTAAAATCTATGGTTGGGAATCTGTGATGATGATAAGGCTATCCTAGTCATTCTGCAACTGGACATGGATGTATTAAAAGCTCAATGATCCCAGCTGAACATTGACTGTTTCTGCAACAGGAATTTGCCCCAACTTTCTGCTTTTCCAGTGGTGGGGAAAATTCCCAGCTCTACTAGATGTCTGCACCAGGCTGGGGCCATTCCAGGCATGTCCTGACTCAGGCCCTCCATTGCCCTGTGGCAAGGGAACACAGACATATCCATGTGCCTTTTTTTGCCCCAGACAGCAACAAGGCCTATGTTGGGGCAGGCCTGTGTGACAGGGCAGAGTTAGGCCATCCAGGCATGGTTCCTGCCCACCCCACAGCCACAAGTATAGCATCCCAGAAGTGACAAAAATGCTCCAGGTGGCTCCACCACACTGTGCAGTGCAGCAGAGCCACCTGAGTCACTTTATAGTTTTTAGTAATGTGGAATTACGTTGTAACAAAATATCATGTTCTTAACAAGAAAAAACCCAACTGGCCCACGCCGCCCTGCAACATGGTGGAACCTCACTGCTCTG
Organism: Paroedura picta; assembly: GCF_049243985.1. Lineage (NCBI taxonomy): Eukaryota > Metazoa > Chordata > Lepidosauria > Squamata > Gekkonidae > Paroedura > Paroedura picta. The sequence continues at coordinate 86,876,630 of NC_135370.1, read as the reverse complement.
GCTCTCATGTGGGAGGACAAATCCAAGGCAGACAAGCTCCACCAGGCCAAATCGTTCCCTGTGCAGGAGCAGGAAGAGGTGGGACAACCTGCCACAGCTAACTCCAGCCTGCAGCTCAGCATGGAGCCTCCAGTGCAGAAAAGGTCATTGCAATACAAACAACCACATCAATCCAGATACATGTGTTCATTTGCAGTGGCTATACACACAAAACATACTTGTGTGTATGTCTCCCTTGTTAGATCAGAGCACATAACTACAAGGCTAAGGCAATTTAAAATTCAATCAGATGGGTCAGGCACCAGTCTAACACATCAAATGACCACAAAAGTGTGCATTGTTTGGCCATTTGAGAATGAGAATGATAAATGATACATGAAAAGAAAAGGGGGCTGCCCTACCATCACATCCCCAGTGATAAGATCAAATGCAAGCAGGGATGGTAAATTCCTGTTTACTCAAACTATTTCTACGACATCAAAACATTTGGGTAAATAGGGCTTCAAATAATTGAGGGAATTATTGTGTAAGTGTTTCACATCAGGGGACATAACCTAGTTTCCAATAAGAGTGAGGAGTGAGCTTGAGATCAAAGGGGAGTTGATAATGGGGTTTTGCTCTGTGTTGGGGGTGGGGAATGGAATAAACAGCTGTGTGATTATTAAGGGATCAAGAAGTATCAAGGCATTTCTTGTTGTTCTCAGAAAAATAGGCCACAAACCCTTGCATCAATAATCCTACCAGCTGGACACTAAGCAAAATTATTAAAAAGTAAAGTCTCAAAAGTTTTTAATTATTAGTGAACTTGTTGTGAAGCCTTGCCTTTAATTATTCAGAACAAAATGCCTAAATCTAAAAGCAGACCTTATCTCTAAAAATAGAATTTCCTATAAGCCTAAAATATAGGAGGCAACAGAAATTCTCTCATAAGTCCAGAGAAATGTAACAGAAAAAAAAAAGACACAAAATTCCTAATGTTGATCACTATACCTGTCAGGGAAATTATATGCTTAGACATATTTATTAGTATGTACTACCTTTTAATAAAATAATAAATTATCACACATGACATAACATGAAAATATTTAAAATTTATAACCATGAGTAAAAAGCTGATCTGCAGAATAACTGTAAACAAACAAATAAGGTTGAAGCCTTTAAAAATTGTCCAATATATTATAGCAATATAATAGCACTCCCCTTTTGCAAAATTAATGACTAAAGAAAAATTTAAAATTATTTGAAAGTTACACTATTTTTTAGCAATAGAATTCAAAACTTGTAAATAGATATATTTACACCCAGTTCAAATGAAACCTAAATCCAGCTTGTAAATGGTCAATTTAAATTTACAAGGATTCAAACTAAAAGACTTTACAGTTGTAAAAAATAAATCTTACCAGCAGTTTTACTATATTCTGTCTCAATAAATACAGTTAAAATTACTACAAAGAAAACGTTTGTATTGGTACTATACCCAGTGCCACTTTCATCTGTATTATTAAGCCCACTAAAATATTCTGATAGTTTGACATAAACTTGTTGATAAATTAGGGAGATTCTACATTTATTTATGTGCCCTGATAGTAAAGTGGATACAGACATGCTAGAAGAAGAGTTGGTTCTTATATGCTGCTTTTCTCTACCCGAAGGAGGCTCAAAGCGGCTTACAGTCGCCTTCCCTTTCCTCTCCCCACAACAGACACCCTGTGAGGTAGGTGAGGCTGAGAGAGCCCTGATATCACTGCTCGGTCAGAACAGCTTTATCAGTGCTGTGGTGAGCCCAAGGTCACCCAGATGGCTGCATGTAGAGGAGGAGTGGGGAATCAAACCCAACTCACCTAACCACTACACCAAGCTGGCTCTCACACCAAGCTAGCTAGACACCAAAAAAAGTCCATAGAAATGAATGAAGATCTTTGGCTGTGGGTGTATGATCCTGTAGGAAAATCTTGGTTTTCTTACTAAAGCAAAACGTGGGGGAAATCTTAACACGGCTGTTGCACATTCTCAGTTTCATGATGGTGAATCATGATAGATGATTGTTGCACACAGGCATGAAGAAAAGGAACGTGGAATGGGGTGGGGGAAGTGAAGAAGCATACAGAACAAATGAGCAATCAGTCCAGCCAGTTCCAGAGCCAATAGACCATATACAGAATAGAATAATAGAATCATAGAATCATAGAGTTGGAAGGGGCCATACAGGCCATCTAGTCCAACCCCCTGCTCAACGCAGGATCAGCCCAAAGCATCCAAAAGCTACCAAGGAAAGTGTGCATCCAACCTTTGCTTGAAGACTGCCAGTGAGGGGAAGCTCACCACCTCCTTAGGAAGCCTATTCCACTGCTGAACTACTCTGACTGTGAAAAATTTTTTCCTGATATCTAGCCTATATTGTTGTACTAGTAGTTTAAACCCATTACTGCATGTCCTCTCCTCTGCAGCCAATGGAAAGAACACCCTGCCCTCCTCCAAGTGACAACCTTTCAAATACTTAAAGAGGGCTATCATGTCCCCTCTCAACCTCATTTTCTCCAGGCTGAACATTCCCAAGTCCCTCAACTTATCTTCATAGGGCTTGGTCCCTTGGCCCCAGATCATCCTCGTCACTCTCCTCTGTACCCTTTCAATTTTATCTATGTCCTTCTTGAAGTGAGGCCTCCAGAACTGCACACAGTACTCCAGGTGTGGTCTGACCAGTGCCTTATACAATGGGACTATGACATCTTGTGATTTTGATGTGATGCCCCTGTTGATACAGCCCAAAGTGGCATTCGCTTTTTTTACCACTGCATCACACATCCTGCTCATGTTTAGCTTACAATCCACAAGTACCCCAGAAAAATGAAAAGCATGCCTACTGGATGGGGGATATGCTTCTAGGTAACACTGTGTGTGAACGAGACCTTGGGGTACTTGTGGAAACCAGGTTGGTCTGACAGGACATGTTGGAGACAAACCCATGCTGACTTCCTTGGATCACCAAATTGTCCTCCAGATGTTTGCTCCCTTTAATATCTGTTCCATTATCTTCCCCACAACAGAGGTCAGACTCACTGGTCTGTAGTTTCCCGGGTCATCCTTCCTCCCTTTTTTGAAGATCGGAATAACGTTTGCTCTCTTCCAGTCCTCCAGGACATCTCCAGTCCTTAAAGAGGTCCCAAAGATGGACAAGGGTTCTGCAAGTTCTCTGGAAAGTTTTTTGAGCACTCTTGGGTGCATTTCATCTGGCTCAGGGGATTTGAACTCATCCAGTGCAGCTAAATGCCGCTCGACAACCTCTCTGCTCATGTCAACCTGCCACCCAGACACTATCCCTTGGCTGCTGCCATCTCTAGCTTTGCCTAAACCCTTTGACCTGTGGGAAAAAACAGATGTAAAATAGACGCTGAGCCTTTCTGCTTTCTCTGCATCCTCCGTTAGAGTTTGTCCATCCGCAGCCAAGAGTGGGCCTATTGCCTCCTTTACTTTACGTTTGCTCCTCACATAACTGACAAATCTTTTCTTGTTACAATGGGCTTCCCTGGCCAATCTTAGCTCACTCACAGCTTTGGCCTTTCTGATGATTGATCTACAGTGCCTAGTAATCTGTAGGTACTCTTCTTTAGAGCTCTGTCCTTCCCTCCATTTCCTGAACATTTTCCTTTTCTTTCTTAGTTCCTCTTGAAGTTCTCTGTTCATCCAAATAGGCTTCTTAGAGCTCCTGCAGTGTTTTCATCTTTCTGGGATAGTCTTGATTTGAGCACGCAATACCTCTTGTTTGAGTAGCGCCCACCCTTCACATGCTCCCTTCCCTTCCAGCATTCTCGTCCATGGTATGACACTAATCCTGTCTCTGAGTTTATTAAAGTTTGCCCAACGAAAATCCAACATCCGCGTCTGGCTAAAAGCTTCCTTGCCTCTCAAAAGGAATTCTATTAGGACATGGTCACTTCCCCCTAGGGTCCCCACCTTTTTCACCTCACCATATGCCAGAGTGCTTTTGAAAACACATGCTGAAGAGTTTAAAAATAAATAGACAAGTTTACCTGGAAAAGTACAGCATGTACAGATTGATAAAGGTTATTTATATGTTTAAACTATGCTGGCTTTTCACCCAGTCAGGGTCTACGGGATGGTGAACATAAGAAACATTAAAACAAAATGTTAAAATTTAAAAATCCAGTTAAAAACACATAAACAACAGCAGATGGAGAGTCCATAATCGATATTGAGGCTATGCCAGGTAAAACAATAAAAGCCTTCACCTGCTGGCAAAAGATATTGATGAATCCTCTGGGGCAGGAGTATGAGGGGTTTGGTAACATAAGGGAAATGTTGATAGTGTTAGGAACAGAAAAGGAGGGAATATAGGGACATAGCTCAGAAGGAAAAATTGTGGCAGGGAAGATGGGGAAGAGGAATACTTTGGGCAAGTTCTCATCGAGGAGCTCCAACTGCTGGCCACATTCAGCTACAGTAATTGTGCTACAACTATAGAAAAACACATTTGTGGGGGTATACTGAATATAATCTATGCACACAGATAGAACACAAGTGGCAGGAATCAACATGCATGGACTGCCACATGCTTAGAAAGGTGTGTGAAAATGCTCCTAGGCATTTTGGCATACTCTCTCATAAATTCTGCCAAACATATATAGACACACAAGCATACCAGACACTAGAACTATGACCCTTGCTGCATAAACCTTGTAACCTATATTTTCCACAGCTTCACCACCTTCCTCGATGCCTCTGAATACCAATGAGCTGATATTTCTGATATTCCAAGCAGCAGAATGGGATGCTCTTTGGTTAATGGAACTACTCATGTCCCTGAAGTTCTCCTTTACTTAATTTATAAGTTTGGACTTTGGAGAAGAATTTTAAATTAAACTGCAGCTTCACATGCTGAGTGCTGGGGAAACTGTTTATACTGCTCTTCCAGAGGATGTTCCTTTATTATATACCCTCTGACTGTGGCCAAGATGAGTTGGTTCCACCTCAGTGATCTGTAGTCAGTGCCATCCAAGCTCTAATCTATATTTGTCATTCTCTTTTGCAAAACACTTTTTAAAAAGTATAGGTCCTCAAACTGGGCTAGCTCAGTTCTTTTCCATCCCAAAGCTAGCCAAAAAGGAATATTATTTTCTACCAACCCATTGATGTTTAATTAATCTGGAATATATATAATGGAATTTAAAAAAAAATTTCAAAGAGTCTTATTCTTTGGAGCAGTTATGTGACACTATTTAATCAAGCAATGAAAAATTAAATTCTTCTTGTGTCCTCAGTAGTATACAAGCCCCCAATAAAGTGCATAAGTATTATACACAAGTACTGTTGGGAATCTAGACTTCAAGTTGAAACTGCCTGTAGGAAACCAGCTGCAAAATAATAGTGTTGTGATCATCCTGCATCTTTTCATTTGCTCCAGAAAGTGTTTTAAATTTGACATTTGTTTTGCGCACCATGCGCTTTTCCACCAATGGGAATTCCCGAAGCCTGAGTTATATCATTAGAAAACACCACTAATATTTAAGATGTCAGACTCAAGTTGATTTTGCTGGTGCATAGGCTGAATACCAGGGCCCCAAGGAAAGTTTTATAGGATCGATTAACCGCAGCCATTTATCGAACTGACAAAGAGCTGTGTAAAATGTTTATTCTGACTTCAAGATGGGAATATTGTGCATCATTTTTATAACATGCAAGACAACAATATTGTATGTTGTTATTACAGGTCATAGTTACAACCTCACCATGTAAATCATATAGGCTGACATTAGGTAGCTGCAGATAGAGTCATAACTTGTGAGACACGAGTTGACAGGGGTCATGTAAGAGGTGCTTCACTGGGTTTTTCCATTTACTCCCATTCCATAGAGAAAAGGAAAAATTGACTTTAAGCTATCTAAATCAAATAGAAAGACTTGGCACCAAATGCTGGCATGAATATACTTATTAAAAGAGAATTAGAAAATGAAACATTCTCACATTTACCATACTACTGTAAATTCATCAGAGGGTGATAACAACCACTGACAGAATCCATGACCTATAAGTATCCAGAAATGGTGAAGTTTGTCATAACGCCACCACAACCTCCCACACAACACACACATTCAACCACATGCCCTTACAGACTGGACAACCCCTCCCCTTCCTCTTCCCAATGCCAGGCTCTATCTTAATCACTTTCTTCCTTTCTACCTCCCTCTCTCTTTGTTATTTTCCTCCCTTCCCCTGCTAGCGCCCGTTGTATCAGCTACAACGGGCTTTAATTCTAGTACATTTCAATAAAGCTGTGGCCTTTTCAAGTTGAAAAGTTGAAGTATTTTGTGTCTGTGTCTTTTTGTATGCCTGTCCCTCTTGCCCAGCAATGCCTTACCCACATACTTTGAAGTTCACACCATGTATTCAGATATGTGAAGGGAAAATCAGATTGGAGACTATTCTTAGAGGGAGATTACATGCCAACCAATTCCTCCCAGTTCGGTGGCCGTACTCCTTCTTGTCTCCATTTTATTACTGTTGATATAAAGTTATGTGCTCACATGCTTCTTTCACTGTTGCCCCTTAGAAGAAGGATTTTTGTACCACAATGCTGAAGTGCATGAACAAGCAGTCTTTCTTGCCACTCCGGCATCACCCCTGCTCAAGCAATGGCAGCTGCCCTGCCCACGTTGGGAGCCGTATTTCTTTAGTGCTGGAAACTCACAACTACCCATAGTGACCCCAATTCCATGCCCAGAAGCGGCAACACACACACAAAAAAATAGAATCCCTGGCCAGTTCGGCCTGGAGGAAATTTGTCTCCCGACTCAAAAGTGGCGATCAGCATTTCCCTGGGTATGCAAAAAAAGTCCATAAGAGCCTAGCACTGACACAATCCCTTCCTGCTCTCCCACTCACAATCTACTTCACCAAATTAGCATTTGTCAGATGTCTATCTAGCCTCTACTTAAAAACATCCAACAACAGAAAACCCAGCATCTGCTAAGGAAGCCTGTTCCACTGAGCTCCCTCTTCTTTCTAACAACCTTCCCTTTCAGGTATGATGTTCACCTTCTCTTCTGAGAGCCAACTTGGCATAGCTTGAAACCTGACAACCAGCTTGATATCATAGTTAAGAGCAATGGCCTCTAATCCAGAGAACTGGATTTGATTCCCCACTCCTCCACATGCAACCATGTGTGTGACTTTGATCAGACACAGTTCTCTCAGAGCTCTCTCAGCCTCACCTCCCTCACAGGATTTTTGCTGTGAGGAGAGTAAGGGTAGGCGATTGTAAACCACTTTGAGATGCCTTTGGGTAGTAAAACATGGAACACAAAAATGCAGTTCTTCTTTTCTTCCTCTTGATGATTTTACATTCTCTATAGTCCTTCATGTATGAATGACAGATTGCAATTCAACACATTATACTTCTATACATATTGGGGGGGGGGGGGAAGTGTGTCAGAAGCTTATATATTTTCTTTTTCATGTGTTTCTCTATGTATATTTTAATTATATGAATAGAGATATAGTTCACACATAGCATAACTATAGTGCCAGAAAATTACCAACATCCATATAGTAGAATTCAACATGTAAAGAATTAATGCATGTTATTCCTAGTAATTATTCACAAAAACTTAGGGCCATTTCGCACAGAGCTCAAAGTTGCCATTTGGTTGCTGTTAGCGAAATCGCTACTTCAACTAGCGAAATGTAACTAGCTGTGCCCGTAACGCACAGCTGCGGTTTTTGCGGAATTTAGCACTTTCACTTCTCGTCACTTTCGTAACCCACAGGCTTCCGGTTCTCCGTCTTTTCGCTACAAAGGAGGTCCCTTTTTAGCGCTTCTGGCCTCCCGTGCCCGTCAATCAAACTGCGGGCACACCTTTGACCTCGACCCTAAAGCCGGACTTGTCGGGGTCCCCTTTTTTTTAAAAAAACCTTGGGAAACCCGTAGCAACGCGTTATCGTCAAATCATTGGCGCCCTTGGAACGTGTTTTCTATTGTTTTCTATGAACCAGAGGTTGATGCATTGATATGTTTGAAAGGTTAATCCCCGCCCACAGTACACGCCCACAGGTTACCTGCTTATATGCACCTGGGCAGACACGCGGTCGGCCTCTCTTTGTTTGCGTAGCCTACTGCCCGCAGCACAGGTTAACGTTGCAATGGAGAGGATTATTGTTCAATTGTTGGCTCGGATGATTGCGTTGGTCCAGCGTATCCGCACCACTGTGCAGCATAGGAGGGCTGCTTCAGAGGAATACCGAGAACGTATTGCCAGAGCGATGACCAGCAGCACAAGACGTTCTCAACGGGCAACCATGGCGGCAAAGAGGCACTGGCAAGCTCTGGCAGAGGTCCGGTTCCCCCCCCGGTTCTGGGCGGACGAAAGATCCTCTGACTGGTGGGAAAATTTTGTGTGGGCTCGCTGGGATGATGACCACTGGATTGCCAACTTTAGAATGTCTAGGGGGACATTTTTTGAACTCGTGGAGGCTCTACGTGGACGCATGGAGAGGCAAGTCACTGGCATGCGGCGACCCGTGCCAGTGGAAAAAAGGGTAGCGGTCGCATTGTGGTACTTGGCAACCCCTCAGTACTTCCGGACAGTAGCCCAGCAATTCGGACTCGGAGTCACTACGGTTGGCGATATCCTTAAGGAGTTCTGCCTCGCCATGGAGGCGGAATTGTTCAGCAAAGTCGTGTGCCTCGGAGACCGGCTTGGAGCGGTGAGTGTCATTCGATCCCCTTTGCCCTTTAAAATTTTTTTCTTGTTTGACAGGTCAGCAACGAAGACGCGATACACCCCACGCTGACTTGCCATGGCTTATATTCTTTTCTTTCCCTTATTCCAGAGTATGGACGGGTTTGCCAGGCTTGGATTCCCGCATTGTTTTGCGGCCGTCGATGGAAGCCACATCCCTATCCGTGCCCCCGGGGGAAGCATAAAGGAGTACGGTAACAGGAAGGACTTTTGTTCTGTTCTCCTGCAAGGAACTGTGGACTTCTCCGGACGGTTTATCGATGCCGAGGTGGGGTGGAGTGGCAGGAGGCATGATGCCCTTGTTTTCAGGGAATCCAACCTCAGGAAAGCCATGGACGAAGGGGTCTTTGTTCCAGGAAACCCCACCGCCACCATTGAGGGCGTGCGTGTGCCGGCGTTGGTGCTCGGTGACGGAGCCTACCCATTACGACGCTGGCTCATGACTCCCTACAAGCGGCCAAGGACAGACGTGCAGAGCCACTACAACCTCAGTCACTCCCGGGCAAGGAATGTAGTGGAGCGTGCCTTTGGACGTCTGAAGTCCCGGTTCCGTTGCCTGATGTCCCGACTCCATGTGCATATAGACAATGTGACTCCGCTGATCATCGCGTGTGTCATTTTGCACAACATATGCGAGGACAAGGGACATAACATCCCCTTCCCTGTGGATGAACCTGATCCTGTGGTCCTTGAGGACACTCAAGACATCCCTGAAGCAAGGAGAAAAAGGATCTATGCTGAGGGGTGCAAGGTTCGGGACGCCATAGCCACCCACATCTACAGAAACAGGAGGCGTGTTTAATTGTTTTTCCCACTCTGTTGTTGAATAAAGTTTGGTGTTCTTTGCTTAACCTTGTCTTGTGCGGTTTGTGTACTTTGCCTGCAAAAAAACGGGGATTCTCTGGTAGAAAAGCACTTTGACAGCCCTAAATGCTAACTCCCCACTGAAATTGACACACACAATACGGAAGCGCTGAACGGGGAAAGTTCGGGGAGGCGGGTAGCCAGGAAGTATTGGCGACCCCTGTCAAACCAGAGGATCAATCCACTTATGTTCCAAGGAATAATTTTATTGGTGGGCAGCTTTGATACATTTAAAATAGGGGTGGTCGATCGGAGCAACGCACGTTCGTTCCCTAACCGTCATTCCGAAGATGCCGAAGCCACGGAAGGGCTCCTTCTGGCAGCGCGCCGAGGCTGAGGCACTTCTGGAGCTAGTGCTCCAATCTAAAAGTGTTGGCCGCCTTATGGCCAGCACCCACTGCCACACCAAGGGTGCTTACCTGGTGTTGGCATCGAAGCTGAGGGAGAGGGGCTATGTCCGGACCTGGGAGCAGGTCCGGACAAAATTTAAGCGAGTGAAGCTGGACTTCCTCAACAGTCTGGAGCAGTGGGGGGGGGGGGTCCCGCAGCCAAGCGGCAGGACGGTCTTCCACGACCAGATGGTGAAAATATGGGAGAAGGCTGGGAAGCCCCCCCTGGAAATGAGGAGGCATATGGGTAAGTGCTGCCCTCGTTGTGTTTTGCCCTTAAACATGCATGGCATGACTAGCTGCCTCTTTCCCCTACTGTTCCCAATGCAATTCGAGAAAGTACTTAGATGCTGTCAACCCCCTCTGACTTAGCCCGCCAGTACTGTGTAGAACCACTTTGGTTATGCACTTTGACTCTAACTGTGGTGTGTCTACCAGCTGTGTTTCATCTCTGGTTTGTGTGCTTTTAATTATGATTTCTCTTTTTCTTTGCCCAGCCACACAATCACCATCCAAGATGGCAAAAGCACCTGAGCTTGAGGAGGGGGAGGAAGAGGGACCTTCCACCTCGGGACAGGCTGCAGGTGAGAGTTTTATGTCTGTGCGGGAGACCCATGTGTGTGTTCCCCCATGGAGCAATATGGGAGCCTGCTGTGATGCCTCCATTTTAAGTGCTATTAAATTCTTTGTTTGATTTCTATAGCAGAAACTATGGAGGCAAGGCTGCGTGCAATGGAGGCCAGGGTGGCTGCCTTAGAGGCTGAAGTGGCAGACCTCAAAGGGGAGTTACAGCAGCAAAGGCAGCAGAGGGAGGCGGAAGAACGTAGGTTATGTTCCCCACTGCCCAACTCTTCTCACACTGTGGCTACGGCCACCAAAAAGTGTATGCATGTAAACTAAAAAAATTGGAAAATATGTCTGGCACTAATGTGTACTTTTTCTCCCTCCCCACACAGTTAAGAAGAAGGAGGACGAAGACCTCTTCCGCCGCAAAGTGCGGGGGACCATGGGACGGTTGTGCAGGAGAGTGAGGGAGCTGGAAGGGGCTGGGGAGGGGAGCGGTGGGACCTAAGTTTTGTTTACTTTTTGTGTTTTGGGGTGGGGGGTGTTGGGGGGGTTCCCAGTTACTTTGCCCATTTTTCTATCCCTGTTAAATATTTGAATTTGTTAAAAAAAAGTTGGCTTTCTTGGAGGGTGGGGGTGGTGGTGGTGGGGGTCCAAGTTACATTCCCTTGTTTTTTTCCCCTGTTAAACTGTTTCTGAAAATAAAATGTTGTTGTAAATTTCCTGAAAAAGACTCCAGTGTGACTCCTTACACTCGCACACCTTTCACCCCAAACTCCTAAGACACCTTTAACCTTTAAAACACCCTCCAACCTCCAACCCACACAACGGTGCCAGAATTGGCACAATCACTAGAGAGGGTACACAGAGACAGAGTCAAAAACATAAACTTTATTGAACAGAAAACAGCAAACACAGATAAACAGACAAAATGGCCCAAACTAGGAGGGGGAGAACTTGTCCGCGGGTTTCACAACTCTCTTCCCGAGAACAGTCCTCCTTCTCGTTTGGGTCGCGGCATTCTGAGAGGGGGTGGGTGGGGTGGGTGCTGGAGGTGGTGGGGGGGGGTGGGGTGGGTGCTGGAGGTAGTGGGGGGGGTGTGGGTTGGGGGGGGGGACGTTCACTGTAATCTGAGGAGGGGGGGCCGCCTCCATAACCGCGACCGCCCTCTCCATCAGCCTCCTTATCATTCGAACTTCCTCCACGCTTTCGCGTAGTGAGTTGTTCGAATCTCTAAGGATGGCACGGAATTTTTTGCCCTCCTGGGCCACGAGGGAGAGCATCGCCTGGTCTGCAGCAGCTGCACGCCTGGACTCCTCCTGGCAGTGCTCCAGGATCCTTTCTCCCACACTAGTGAGGACGGAGACGCGCCGCAGCCTGCCGCGTTCCCTGGCCAGCCTCTCCTCAGCCGGGAGAGCGCCCCTGGGTGGTGAGCCAGCTGGCTCGTCGTCTTCAGAAAGGACCTCTGTTGGCAAAAAAAGAGAAAAAGAACTGTTAGTAACAACGAGACAGTCAAAACCCACCCTGGTGCACATGGTGGCCTTTCTTGGTCACATATTGTTAAACCAAGACTCAGAACAATGCCAGGGGAGCACACGGTTATTGTTTGTTTGCCCATGGTGGCCTGTCTTGGTTACATGTTAAACCAAGACTCAGAACAATGCCAGGGGAGCACAAAAATGAAAAGGAAGCACACAGTTATTGCACACAGACATTGTCCTGCAGCCATGGCTCGAAAGGAACAGTTCATGCACGCTCACCATCTTGTATGTGTATCCGCCTGCGCAGGGCAGGAGGTCCAGCCACCCCACGCTCCTCCTCCTCCTGTGTCCCGGGTATGAAATCTGAAAAAAGGGAACAAAGAACATGATTAAGGACCAAAGTGTGGCAAAGCAAGCTTCAAACCCTAAAGCAGCAACGTTGAGGTACTATCTTCTGTCTCTTGGCAGTGCTGCTGCCCTGCACAAACAGAAAAGCACAAAGCAGTTAAACCCCCCCCCCTTATTGCAACTGATACTTACCAACATTTGTGGACGCCCCAGAATCACTGTCCTCTGCTACTGCTGCAGGGGACTCTAGGACCACCGTCCCAGGCATCTGTGTCTCTGTGGACAAGAGCAGAAAATAGTGAAAAAGGAGCAAGCATACAACCTGAACCACACAGCAAGCTCCCAAAGAAGTGGCTAGAGCACTGCAGAAGGCCTATGGCTGAGGCATGCAACAAAACTGTTTGGGTTGTTGTTTAAACACAACCGTTTTAAAAAGCCACCCAAAGCAATCCACAAACATCCAAGCATAGCATGCGTTGCAACGAACACAAGGCATACAATGGTGAAAAAGGAGCAAGCACACAACCTGAACCACACATCAAGGTCCCAAAGTAGTGGCTAGAGCGCTGCAGAAGGCCTATGGCTGAGGCATGCTGCAAAACTGTTTGGGTAGTTGTTTAAACACAACCGTTTTAAAAAGCCACCCAAAGCAATCCACAAACATCCTATCATATTATGCGTAGCAACGAACACACGAGAAAACGATCCCCAAACGTCAGAACACACATTTGCTCAATATAAAAACAATAAAATATAAAATAAAAAGAAAATTACTTACCGGAGGCAAGGGGCGTTTGCTCAGGAACCTCCTCCGGCTCCCCAGGAGCGATGGCCATCAGGTCCACCGTGACCAATTCCGCTGGTCGTTGCTGGACGGGGGGTGGAGGCCGAAAGCTGGACGAGGTTCCCTCGCCGGGATCCTCCTCAGCGGGTGGTTCCTCGACCGGGGCAGCCGGCTTCCGAACCACCTTAAGGCTCCTCCCGACGCGCTTCGGCCTGCCGGCTCCTTCCCCGTCTCCGTACAGCTGGCGCTGCTCCTCGAAGTAGGGGCAGGTAACCTTTTCGTTGCCGGAACCCTTATTATGGTTCACGGCATGCATGTACTCCGCCCTCATTGTTTTGGTCTTCGACCGGCATTCAAGGCCGGTCCTGTTGTGGCCCAGGGCACGCATCTTAATGGCCACTTGTTCGAAGACCTCCCTATTTCTGTGAGAGGACTGGAACGCGTCCTGGATTTTCTCCTCCGAGAAAATCGCGATCAGGTCCCTGATCTCCGCGTCCCTCCAAGTTGGGCCACGGCCGGTTGCAGGGACGGACGAGGCTTGAGAAGAGGATTCCATGTTGCTTTCGCTAGTAGCTGAGCAAAATGGTGGTGCGAGGTGCAGGGTGCAACGGATCATATACCTTCCCGCACACAAAGACAAAGGGACTAGCCGGCTCCTGATTGGTAGAGGGCAGTAGGGGACACGCGCATTGGCCACATTAGGTCACATGTCACGTTCAAAACTCCTCGCGCGGGAACAGGATCTGCTCCTAATGGCCAGATTAGCGCCTTTTGTTTGCCTTCTCGCATGCGCTGATTCGTCCACACGCGGGAAGAGCAGTTTGAACATGCAGCGGGAGCCATTTTAGTGAGATGTCCGCCATTACAAAAACGCATGCCGGTGTAAAACCGAGAGCAATTGCAGTGGTACGCGACAGTTCCCCAATAATATTCACCAACCAAAGCATAAATCAATGACATGTAACTGGCGAACGTTCCTTGGCACGCTCAGCGGACAGTTTTTTAAAATGAACGGCGGACGGCGACTCCGCTTGCCGGAGGTCTAGCCGCCGATGGAAGGGGTTGTCCGCACCCAAGCACAACCACGCACCCGGAACCACACAAAGACCCACTACACATAAACCGCCCCTCATGCTAGAATCATTTCTATTGAACCCCTGTAAGCTAAACTGGAGACTGCGAGCGGTGAACGTTCGTTGGCACGCTCAGCTGAAAGTTTTTTTAAAATGAACGGCGGACGGCGACTCCGCTTGCCGGAGGTCTAGCCGCCGATGGAAGGGGTTGTCCGCACCCAAGCACAACCACGCACCCGGAACCACACAAAGACCCACTACACATAAACCGCCCCTCTTGAAATCACCTCGAATCATATCTATTGAACCCCAGTAATCTAAACAGGAGCCTGCGAGCGGCGAACGTTCGTTGGCACGCTCAGAGGAAAGTTTTTAAAAATGATCCCCGTACGTTGACTCCGCTAGTACTGGCCTACGGTAGACGGGGTTTTAAGCTATGGGCAAATGTTTGGAACGTGACGGTGTGTGCCACTGTGCTTTTGGAAAACTATTGTGGTGTCCGGGCAGAATTTCAGAAAGTGATCTTGCTTGAAAGCCAGTCGCTGTCTCGTTGCCTCGTAGATCCCCGCTCGCTCGGAGAAAAAAGATGGCGGACAGTTCGCCGGAAGTTAGGAGGAAAGGCTCGGGAGGAGGGACTTTGAAGAAACCGCAACAATGGTAACGCACAAGTCTGTGGCGCTACTGTTGCAGATTGGTTGCAGGAGTGTATCGCTATCCGGAGGGTGAATCCAGTTTTCTGGATTCCCCTAGAAGCGCTACAACGAAGCGCTTTTTGCGGGTCGGTTGCAGGACTGTTGCAGATTGTGTACGACGTCGTGGGTTATGGCAAATTTGTAGCGTTTCCAATTGGCAACCATCCTGCTACTTTGAAGCCGTGCGAAATGGCCCTTAATGTAACCAACAGGACTTACAAACTGATGTAACCAACAGGACTTACAAACTTTCAATTAATTATATAGTGACTCCGAGATGGCCAGATTTAGTCTTTTCATAATACTTGGAGATTTTTCAGTAAGCCTTGAACTTTACCAAAACCAGTATTTCTCACATCTGATGTAACCACTCTCATTCAGCTGGAGAAGTAGATAATTTCCACTTTGGCATAAACCATTATTTTAGCAAGCTGAAAATTAATTATTGATATTTAAATAGTAATTTGGATATATTCTTTACATCTGAGAAGGGGGAAAAACCTAGTTCCAGTCAAATGAGCACAATATTTCTTGAATGGTTAAATAATTGGAGGGGGGAGGGGGGAGGGGGAATGTTGCATTTCTACCACATATGGGGAAATACTTCCCTTTGTCCACAACAGTGCCAATAATGTCCAGAGGCAGTTTTGCATTCCTCTCTGGAGATAAATTCTTTCAAGTGGCCATTTAAAACCCATTTTCTTTAAGCCAAACATACTGACAATGAAGCAGTTTTGGAATATAAACGTTCCCAAAATGTACTTTGAATTTCTTGATGGTAAAGAGATCTTTCTGTCACTTTTGGACATTAAATGTACAGCCCGTTCTACACATTTTTATTCATGTGGTACATCTGCAATACAGATAATAGTACATATAGGAAAAAGCAGTGTCCAGACACAACTCTTATCACATCATAAACCCAAGGTAATCCTTTTACATCCATTGACTTCATCTAGATACATTCCAAAGTTCATCTGGCAGACCCTAGGTATCTGTATTCAACCCTAGAAGATATATATTAAATAGTCACTGAGTAGGTACAGAGTGCATTCTTCTCAAGAGCAAGATCGTTTACAGAAACCCACAGAGCAACGAGGAATATTTTCCACTAAATCTCACTGCTGAGTTTTCTTAGGCATTGTGCATCTGTTCCCTCTTAATAAAACAGTAAGGGGGTTTGGGGTGGGCTGTATCCATGATCAAAGCTCCCGGATTGGCCCCTTGGCCATAGACTGACAAGCGGAGGGGCCAATCGGAAGGCGCAAAGCGCCTCACCAGGACAAACCAGAGTTCCAGGGCAATCTGGAGACATGGCTGCCAGTCTGCTCCTGACCACCGCATGGAGAGGAGGTCAGCAGGGCTGCCAAGGGGAATGAGAACAGAGGCTGTGCCAGCCCTTAATGCCCCAAGGCTGCCGGGGGTTAGACACAGTCAAGCCATGTGTCTTTCTTCTTTGCAACTCTCTGCAGACTTGAGGCTAGTGCATAGCGTTATTCTGCAGACGAAACTGGT
The DNA here is from genome assembly GCF_049243985.1 of Paroedura picta. Lineage (NCBI taxonomy): Eukaryota > Metazoa > Chordata > Lepidosauria > Squamata > Gekkonidae > Paroedura > Paroedura picta. Next base: position 86,860,164 of record NC_135370.1, on the reverse strand, counting down.
TCTTTTGTCTCCTGTTTCATCTGCACAACAACCCTGTACAGTAGCCTCAAGTCTTTCAATTCAACAACAACCTGTGTGGGAGGCCTTAAATGTTTCTTCTCTACCACAACCCTGTCCAAAGTAGCCCTGGAGGGCTGATCTTTATACTCTGCAGGTGAGCTGTAATTCCATGAGCTCTCCAGGCCCCACCTGGAGGTTGGCTACCCCTGGGTTGGAAATATTCCTGGAGGTTTGGAAGTGGAACTTCAAAATTGGCCTCAGACTGACAAGTGGAAGGGCCAACTGGAAGGCGCAAAGCTCCTTCTGATTGGCCCCTCACCAGGACAGACCAAAATTCCATCCAGCCAGGGGCAATCTGGAGAAGTGGCTGCCAGTCTGCACCTGACCACCGCAGGAAGAGGAGGTCAGTAGGGCTGCCAAGGGGGGTGAGAATAGAGGCTTGGACAGGCTGCGCCAGCCCTTTTCACCCCAAGGCTGTCCTAACGGTCATGTCCAACTGTAAATTGCCTCAGAACCCTGACAGAGTGCTCCCCCTCCTCCCCCTCCCTTCAGGCCTGCTGCGATGGAGCCTCTGACAGCCCCTGACTGAGGGGAGGGAGGCCTTTCCAAGAGCAACGCAGGGGAGCCTGAGGGCACTCCTTTTGAGGGGGGGGGGGCTATCCCCTTCTGCCAAACAGTTGGCTGATAGGGAGGCCACAGAAAAGCCCCTTCTCACTTAAAATACTGCTCTGGCCGGGGGTTAGATACAGCCAAGCCATGTGTCTTTCTTCTTTGCAACTCTCTACAGATTTGAGGCCACTGCACAGCATTATTCTGCAGACAAAACTGGTTCTTTTGTCTCCTGTTTCATCTGCACAACAACCCTGTGCAGTAGGCCACAAGTCTTTCAATTCAACAACAACCTGTGTAGGAGGCCTTCAATGTTTCTTCTCTACCACAACCCTGTCCAAAGTAGCCCTTTCTGCCTGGAGGGCTGATCTTTATACTCTGCAGGTGAGCTGTAATTCCATGAGCTCTCCGGGCCCCACCTGGAGGTTGGCTACCTCTGTGTTGGAAATATTCCTGGAGGTTTGGAGGTGGGACTTCAAAATCGTACAAGGCCTCAGAGTCCAGCCTTCAAAGAAGCCATTTTTGTCTGCAGTTGGGAGGGAGTGGTGCAGGTGTGTCCCTCCTGGGCTATGGGCTATGGCCAGCCCTTACCAGCAATTGTTTGTATTCTGGGGCACAGACAGGCAGACCAGCATTAGTCCTGTGAGTCTGGAAAGTGCAGGAAGATCTAAATAAATATTTACAGCCTGAAACTGTAAATAGTGAACAAGTAAATGGCTGGAGATACATGGGAACTGATTTGACTTTTTCTAACCTTGGCCTGGCAAATAAAAAACCAGTATAAAAAAGCTGACTAAAGTCAAGACTGCTGTGCACAGAGAGTCTTCCTCTTAGGGTTGCCAGCTTCCCTGTGAGGCTCTCTACCCCACCTCCCTCATCAGGAGTCTGCTATGGGGAGAGGAAGGGAAGACGATTGGAAAATGCTTTGAGACACCTGAGGCCTGCTGGGTCATTGCGGCCCATTCTCAATTCTCTCAGACCTCTCACAGCCCCACATACCTCACAGGTTGACTATTGTGAGTAGACGAACACAAAAGGTGTTTGTAAACCGCTTTGAGACTCCTTTGGGTAGTAAACAACAGGGTACAGAAATCCGTTCTTCTTCTAAGGAGCAACCATGAAAGAAGCATGCAGGCACATAACATTTTATCAATAGTAAAAAAAATGGAAAAGAAGGAACTGGGTGGACACCCCGTGTGTATTAGGACAGAGGGGAATTTCAGTGTCTGTGGCCTAATTCTCACAAGAAGGGAAATTACGCAGAACTGGGGGGAATTGGTTGCGATGTAATCTTCCCCTAAGAAGAGTCTCCAGTCTGATTTTCCCTTCACATACTTTAAAACATGGCTCTGGAAAGCTCATCTGTAACCACTATGCCAAAATTCCCAAAGGTCAGTCCTCTCCCATATTCAATGAACAATCAACACCACAGGTTCTTGACACCCATATCTCCACACCCATGCCCTCATTTGCCACCATGCCACCACAACCTCCCACACAACACACACATTCAACCCCATGCCCTTACCGACTGGACAACTCCTTCCCTTCCTCTTTCCACTGCCAAGCTCTAGTGCCCGTTGTATTCTTTGATACAACGGGCTTTGCCCCTAGTCAAACTATAATCCTATAAGCACACCTAAGAACATCTGCAACCAGGTCCAGAAACCATAAAGGGGCCTCCAATTTACCTTTACAAGATAATTATTAAGACTATTTTCCATGATGGTGCAGGAAGGGGGGCTCTGCAGGCTGATATGGTCTAAGGATGCAGGACATATACAAGCTTGCCAAAGATCAGCAGCTTATGTGGCATACCGCCAGACTGATTCTGCCCTGGCAGATGCCTGCTTGTACTACAAATAAAGAAATAAAACATGCATTGAATTCAGTCTATGATAAATTTTTCTTGATCTCTTTAATAAAATATTCCATTTCATAGACATGTCGAGGGGAGAGATGAGTGTGTGACACATTATATTGCGAGCACCGTTGTCTGGATTCCAAGCTCTTTGTGTGTGACAACCCACTACTTACTTGTGAGGAATGGATGTGATATTTTAGCTTGCACAGACAAGGTGCCTGGCTGGAGTAAGCCACTGATAATACAGGGGAGGGGTAAAATGTGGATGTATTATTTTGTGTCACATTGCCTCATCTCAGAGACCTCAAGATCTCCAGAATGCTATGTTTCTGAATTATTTCAAAGACTAGTAAGCAAGCCCGCTGTAAAATAAATACAGTGGGTGCTAGGCATGGGAGCCCCAGGCAGTCGCGCGGAGCGCAGCTGCCGGGGGCTCCCTTGGCCGGCGGCCTGAAAGGAGCAACTGCAGTTGCTCCGGTGGGGACTCGGAGGGACCAATCGGCAGGCGCCTCGTGCCTTCCAATTGGTCCCTCCAGTAGTCTGTCCAGAGGAAGGGGCCAATCGGCACCCTTCCTCATCACGGACACATCCCGCCTCCCAAGCCCTTACCCTTTTATTTAGTCCGCAGCGCCTGTGGCGCCGCGGGCTGTGTTAAGGTAGCATTAGGCTAATTCATACATACTGCAGGTTAGCTTCATAGCTTTGGACATTCTTTCGCTGACTGGTCAAAGAGTTATATTATGACTTTGCAGTCATCTTGCTGGCATTCTGATTCATGCTGGTCAGATTCCTGCAGTGCATGGAACATGTGTTCTTCAACCTGAAATATTTTCTGGACAAAAGCTTTAGCACACTGTAGGTGATCCTGCTGCCTCTTGCTTTAAAAGCAAATTTTGAAGAAAGAAAATTGGTTGCTTGCTGAGGGATTCTTCTCAAAGGAACACATTTTGCATTTCTCCTGTAGGCTCTTCTAATCACAGTTTCTTGGCAAAGGTTACTTCCAAGCCATCAACACAACTTTGTGATCCCTTTCAACCATTTCAGATAATAATTCTACACTTGATTGTGGTGAAATTATGGGGACATGAGTATAGTTAGTCTATCAAGGGTTATACATAGATATTTGCCCATGGAAGACTTTGTTATGAATTTAGTGATACATAGATTACAAGGGAGGGAATTTACCTGGAATGTGAGTCAATAAGAGGAAGTCAGAGTACAGTCACCTCTTTTAATTGTTCATAATTGTCTTCCTAGTACAGGGCACACCTATGGCTACTTCCTCAAACAACCAACCAAAAGTCTCATTTTGGAATTATTACTTCAGAGTTCCATGGGCTCAATTGCTCACCCATAGGTAAACTGATACTCCATGAGCTGGCTAACTTGAGCCTGAATGTTGGACATGTGAGTAGACTCTTTGGTTACCTCCATCAAGGACAAGACACATATCAGCTCTGCTCTAACTGAATAAGAGTTCAACTTTGAACTACAATCAAGATGTAGGGTGAGATTTTCTGAGAAAGTTTACTACTAATACACTAGGGAAGACAGCTGCTTATTTAAAATATTTTAGCCTACCCTTCAATCAAATATGTTCTTGAGGTGACATGCAATAAAAGAGATAAAATAAGTAATGAGTCACCATAAGGTCAACCAATAATGAAAATAGCACAAAAAGGTAATACCAGCCACTGCAATGATCTTTTCCTCAAATCTAACCATTTAAAAAAATCAGCTCAGATAGTATTAAAATAAAATAAGCCATTAGGTAGGTCACCTAAACCTCAGATAAAACAGCTCAGTGGATACCTCAAAGAGAAAATAAGTCAGAAAGATACCTGTTTCTCCTAGGATTTCTATGTGTGACTGAAACCTGAAAGGCCCTGTTTTTATAGGTGGGGTGCAAGATATAAGAAGCCTGAGATTTTCTGTTTTTTTATATGCAGAACTCATGAATTTGGATTAATAACATCAAAAAAATGATTGTCCTTTTCTATCAAAACTAAACACTGAGTCTTTCCACCATTTCACAATTGATTGTATTTAGTATGGATATCAAGAGAGCTAGCACCCAGGGCTAGTTGGAATATTAGAAGAAGGAGGAGGAGGAGTTGGTTCTTATATGCCATTTTTCTCAAAGCGGCTTACATTTGCCTTCCCTTTCCTCTCCCCACAACAGACACCCTGTGAGGTAGGTGAGGCTGAGAGAGACCTGATATAACTGCTTGGTTAGATCAGTTTTATCTTTGCTGTGGGGAGCCCAAGGCCACCCAGCTGGTTGTATGTGGGGGAGCTTTGCCATCACTGGGTTTGAACAGTTTAGCAAATCGAGGACAAATTTCTTTTACTGTGAAATGTCTCTGTATTTTTCTTGATTTCTTGATTCCTTTATTCAGGTGTAACAGCTTATAAGCCAAACACGTACACAAGTTTAAGAATTAAAAACAACTGTAAAAAAATTCAATCACATCAACCATGCAGGTTGTACAAAAGCCAGTCTGAAACAGTCTTAATATATGAATATCAGAAGTGGCTGAATATTATAGGAACTATTTTGCAAGATAGTGACATTCTGTTTAGAATGATAAAAGATGTGCAGTGACAAATCAACCATTAACAAGTAGCAATCACAATTTTGTTCTGAAGGTATCCCAATAAAATGCTCTTTCATCTGTGCAATGGATACTGCATTGTAGCATAGGGATAGATGACTGTCTTAATTTACTTATCAGTGTACAAATATTTGAATTCAACTAAGTATTTGGTTCCCAGATAGAACAGGGAACATTTCCATCTGGTATCTTAAATAGAGTCCAAATGTAAATTGCAGTATAAAGTTATTCGTTGAAGTACCATAAGAGTCCTGTTTATAAAAGATACATACAGTATTCTTGCTGGTATAATCTTAGTAAAATTTTAGGTAGGCGGTTGTTTAAATAGTTTTTTAAATTTGTAATCGCAGCTCTATGACACTGTTCGCTATTTGATTGCACTGATTTTTATTTTGTAATATGCCTTGATTCTTAGTGAGAAAGGTAGGCTATAAAGTAAGTACGTACATGTAAGTAAACAAATATTCACAAATATGTAACAAGAGATATAAATCTTATCTTTCCATTGAGTAGACTGTTCAGCAAAATGGTCAGTCTATAAGTTCCTTTGTTCCGTACTGTGTTATGTCACAGTGAGATTTTTTGAGATAGTCAAGGTTCATATGAGACACTAATTGCCATCCTTCAAAATCTAGGTTTCTGGTCAGTAATAACTAGCAACCTCCAATTGTAGGCTGTAATGTGGGTAATATCTGCTGACCACACTTCAAAGAGGCTGTAAATACAAGAATGTAGACAATAGCTATTTGACCAAAGAATATATGGGGAAGCAATATTTTTGTGCATGGTAAGGACAGAGGCTACAATGTGGATTCTGCACAGACTCCTGGATATCTCAAGCCACAAAAATTATAGTTCACAGAGCCAGAGTGCTCAGTGGAGCTGTGAATCATGGGTTGAGAAGATTGCTAAAATGATGCTTGGTATACATGCATTATACAAAAAGATGATTAAAAAATACCAAAGTAACTCCTACTTGATCATATAGTCACTATGAGCTCCAGTGATGTGACAGTGTAATTGTCACATAACAGATATCAAGACAAACCTGCCCTAACATCTTACTAAGGATGTAGAATCTCTTTTTGAAGGGAGTCTCTTTGCCTTCAGGGCTGCCACAACAATATGAATGAAGCACACTGCATTATTAAATGTATTTCAGCATCAATCTTAATAGGGAATAAAAGCTATGTATAAAGGAAAGATTAAGGAAAATGGTTTGGAAGCAGTGTTTGATTTGTGAACTTAAGGGTTGACATGCTGAATAATTTCTAAATTCTAATGTGAGTAGTTGAAATAATAATTTGATCCTCAGTGATATATGCCAGTTGAGAATCTTACCTGTGACATACTGAGAACTCATGCATGGCTGTATATTTCACAAATACTGCAGGATGTTTACATTGACAGTGGAAAACTATTGCTGCCATTACTGAAATATGATTGATAGCTGGTTCTGGAAGGGTGCAACTACATGGAAATACTTTTCTTCATCAAAGTGCCTAAGCATCATTGCAGAGAATCCACTATAAATGTGGAGATATGAAACAACTCACATTTTGAAATGCCCCCGTCTCTATCTTCACATGCCCTTATTTGTAAATTTAGATTCCATTCTGTCATCAGCAGTGTCTATGCCACCCCTCTGTCATCTGCACTATATAGATTTTTGGTTAATTATGAGACCAGCTCACACACTGCATTTGCAGTAAAGGCCACTGTGATATTAGTAGTTCCTAGAGTTGACCTTTTTACTCTGCTTTCTCACTTATTTTCAGGTTTGTATTGTGATCCAGGAAAGCAATCTTCTCCTTCTGCCCTCTCTCATATTTTCTAATTTAGATCACTGTGTCTTCAGCAATGTTACCTGGTCTCAGCCGACTGGGCCATCCTGATCTATTCTTCTGTAACTTCAAGGCTGCCCTTGAAGACAAGTCAGACAACTACAACTGGTCCAGAATGTGATAGTCTAACAAGTATTAGTGCTAGTAGCTGGGAACATATTTTACCCATTAGTGTCAACCTTGGTTAGTATTTGGATGAGAGACCTCCAAGAAAAACTAGTTATGACATAAAGACAGGCAATGGCTAGCCACCTCCAAACATCTCTTGCCTGGTTTCCAGATAATCGTACAATCACAGGATCCCCTGGCTACATTACATACATGCCATATGTATGTGCATATAATGTCAAGGAGCAATAATGCCAAGGGCCCAGGGCATTTCCTTGTTCCAGAAGTCAACCAGGGCATCACCTGAGATACCAAGATGCTGCAGGGGTAGAAGATTGATTTAGGATTATCTGCCTTCAGAGCCTGATGGATCCAGTTGGTGTATAGATGACATTAGTGGTTTCAGCACTGACCATATCAGGAAAATCACCCAATGAAACCTAACTGGATCTAACAGGCTATGAGGGTAGATCATCTTAAATTGGTTCTATACCCCTTCAGTATCTTGGTATCACTGCAAGTCTGAACCCCAGTTAATCATGATCTGCCCATCTTCAATCCCTTCCATCTACAAATCCTTTTGAGTGATCCTGTAGTAATCCTTTTGTCTATGTATAAAATTGACATTTAAAGGTAAATCAGATCAACAGAATATCTCTTTGTTACTAAAATGGAGCAACTCATAAACCAGTTCTACACAAGGAATTTGCCCCTGCACAGCCTCTTATTGCTCACGGGTTTTAGTGCTGCATCCACATGACGTCAGCAGAAACCCGCGGCTGTGCAGGTGTTGGCGCGAGTTTTCATCCAGTTTGCTCTGCGATGAGGGAAATCGCAAAAAACTATTTCCCTTTCTTGTCATGCTGCAAATTGGGGCTCAAACAGGGGCAAGCCTGTCTGAAGGGAGAAACGTGCATCAGTCTTGGTAGCATTTTGCCCACCCTTGCCCTTACCCTCTCCTCTCCATTTCTGGATCAATTTTTTTTTAGTGACATGGTCTGTGTTGCTACAGAACGGCAAAGTGATATGCTTTCAGTACAAATAAAATTGTGCATGGTAATATTGGGATCGGGCAGCTAAAACACATTCCTGTTTGTGTTTTCTGGCAGTGGGATATGAACAGGGAAAGAAGGGGCATGTGATGAATCCACCATCTCCCTATTAGCTTGATGTCCATGTTCTGTGTTTTAAATCTTTATTGTGAACACACAATCATCAGGGTCCAGTCACCATGGACAGCCTATTACAAATCTACCCAAACATAAAGAGATCCAGAAAAGGGATCTAAGGAAATGTTTTATTGTTATGTTGTTATGCAATGCGGAAGTGAAAGTTTTTTTTTTAAATGTTTTACTGTTTTGGCATTTCCCCATAGCAATGTGGAAATGTTTTTTTTTTGTTTTTAAATAATTTTGAGACTTGTAGGGCAGAAATTTGAGTCCCAAAACAAGGGATTGGTGGCTTGTGTTGAGCGGGGGCGAGATGTGCAGTTTGTCCATGCTTTAGGCTTTTCTGCCACCTCCTTGGGAAGGGAAAAGCTGTGATGAGGCAGCAGGAAGCATGCAAATGTGTGGTTTCCTATCATCCATTTGCAAGGTGGCATGCGTTTTATGACTCCGTGCGGAAATGGTCATGGTGAACATTGTTACTGTGGTCAAGCAAAATACTATATTGAAGAAAATAATCTTCTACATATTCTCCAAACAAAACAGGTTTTGTCAGTTATGATCACTGGCTGGAGAAATATGAGGAACAGGTTTGAAGTGGACTGCATCAGCTTAAGCTTCTCAGAAGAATGCAGAGTCCTGTGCTCTGAATTCTTGGGGAAGAAGAAACCTCTGAAAGAAGCAGAAGCAATGGATGGAAGTATAAGGGCTAGTTAGTTTTACAATGATGAGAATGCATCTGTTTTCATTCTTTGTTTTTTTATCGTATTAATTTAACAAAAAGAATATTCACTGTACCCAAAAACAATACTTATTTAAATCTATATCAGTATGGCTGCTGAGAGAGAGAGACAGAGAGACAGAGACAGACAGATATTCAGCTTTCCTCTGTACTGAGGACCTTGAGCAAGTTACAAACTTCCATGGTAGAGTGGAGATTCAATTCCAGGCTGAAAAAAGCCAGATTCCAATCAGTGCATGTTAATGTTGTCATTGAGGTTGCCAAGAGATCTGGAGAACTGGAAATTTGTTGAAATGAGAGCTGAAGCATTTCATGGCATCAGGGAGAATAACATAATCTGGTAAATAACACCCCATTAAACCCCTATGAAAGGGACTGTAGTTTGTTTTTGCTCCAGGCCCTTGGCAACCAGAGTTGTTGCTCAGTCTACTATTGCAATTTGAGTGTTGCAACAGTACTGGGAATATTCAGATCCCAACTTCCGCTTTCTATGAAACACTGGTGATCCTGAACTAGACCATTTCCACACAGAGGGGTAAAACACACATGGCCTTTTGCTTGCAAATGCAGGATGGTAAATCTCACATTTGCAGCCCTCCCACATTTTCCCTTTGCACCACTGCAGCTTTTTGCATCCCAACAAGACTGCAAGGGAAAACAAGCTGAACTTCTGCCCCCACTACTTGGATTTTCAATCACAGAAATCCATCAATCACAGCACAGCAATTATATCGTGGACTGAAACTTTATCTCCCCCGTCCCCTGAGCCCTGAAATTAATTATTTTTAAAGGCACTTCTGCATTGCTATGCAGTAATGCCACAACACAGATAGATTTTTAATAAAATCAACATTGGTGCATTGCTATGGAGAAACACCAGAATGATATAGCACACACACACACCCACTTTAGATATTCATGTTCTTTTGGACTTTACTTATGTCTGGGTGGATTTCTGAGATACTGAACATGGTCCCTGAAGCCTAAAATGCCATTCTGTATAAATGGTTGGCTTAAAAACAAAGTACTCAGACCCCTGTATGATCGGGAGAAGACTGCTCAACCACCCACTGCCACCCTCTCTTTCCCAGATCATTTCCCACCTCCAGAAAACACAAATGAGACTATTTTTGCCTGCCTAAGTTGTGGGAAGACTGGACAGGGCAACTAAAGCCCAAAGATACATTTTGTGTAAACTGTTGGCTTAAACACAAAGTGCTCAGAGCCCTGTATGATCAGGAGAAGGCTCCTTGATCACCTGCCCCCCCCTTTCCCAGGACACACCCCACCTCCAGAAAACAGATACAGGGCTGTGTTTTGCCCGGCTGACCCCATGGACACTTTGCAAAAGATTTTATTTTACCCTTGACAGTGTAGCTTTTTGGTGGTGCAACATAGACCATGCCATTTTTAAAAATTACTTGGAGCAGGAAATGGAGAGGGGAGGGCAGGTGCAAGGGTGTGACAGTGCTGCAGAGACTATCACACCGTTCCCCCTCCATACAGGCTTGCTTCTGGTTGCTCACCGATCGGATGTGAGATAAAAAGTGGCACATCTACTTTTTGTGATCCCAAGGCAAATCTGGGCAAAATGCAAGCCAGCCCCTGGACAGCCTCTGTATGCAGACGATGTCATGTGGAGGGGGCTCTAAAACCCGCCAGCAACCAGAGGCTGTCCATGGGCAGATTCCTCATGTGGAAACAGTCCTAGTTTTAGCTTAATTTATCTCACTGGGTTCTAAATTATAAAGGAGAGTAGAATCCTGTATGCCACACTGAGCCCTCTGAAGAAGTGTGGGATAACAGATTGAAGTGGGTAGCTGTGTTGGCCTGAAGCAGCAGAACATATTTAAGTACAACAAAATTTTATTCAAGGTATGAGCTTGAGGAAGTGTGCATGCACATGAAAGCTCATACTCTGAATAAAACTTTGTGGGATAACAGCATAATTAATCATAATATTTTTATATCTCATAATGCCTATTGAAGGGTCATACAAAGTACACACAGTTACTACTTTTTCTGGGAAGTAAATATGTTTTTAATCTGTTCATGTTTTATTCCACCCTTCCTCCAAAGAGGTCAAGTTGGCCTTTAAAATTCACCTCTCATTTTTGAGCTTCACATAGACTTGTGTAGAGTAGGTTAGGCAGAATGGAAGAGAGGAGAGAGTAAAACGGAGACCCAAACTCTCCCTATGATCTTTGTAGTTCAGTGGGGATTTTGGTTCAGGGTGTTCTCCACATGGGGGCGGGCGTGTGTGGCTTCTCCAGTAGCTGCTTTGGCTGCTGATACAATGAAGTAGCAGTGGGGCTTCTACATAGTAAGTTTCCCTGAATAATCCCTGCCCCAGGCTTCCAGCAGAATCAGTTCTCCTCCCATTACATGCTATTAGGGCGTCTTAGAGGGTTTTTTTTTTTAATCGGCAATTGAATATCATTATATTGTTATAACAATCTGTGTATTATGTTTGTTGAATTCACAACTGTCAGGTTAAAAAGTACATCACAAGCCCTTTTCAATGTAGATACCCCTTTCCCCTTTTAATATGAGGAATGACGTATTGGTAGGGAGTGTGGACTTCTAATCTGGAAAGCAGAGTGATTCCGCAGTCCCCCACATGCAACCAGCTGGGTTACCTTGGGCTCGCCACAGCACTGATAAAGCTGTTCTGACCAAGCAGTACTATCAGGGCTCTCTCAGCCTCACCTACCTCATAGGGTGTCTGTTGTGGGGAGAGGAAAGGCACTTGTAAGCTGCTTTGAGACTCCTTCAGGAAGAGAAAAGCAGCATGTAAGAACCAACTCTTCTTCTAATAACATATTTAATTAAAATATTTAATAAAAACAGGTGGTTTTAACATTATTGATTTTACAGTTTATCTATATGTTGTAAGTCACAAGAGCTGGCAACCTCAGGAGTGGCAGCATAGACATCTAAAGAATAATAAAAATAAACAATGAAAGGGACAATACTTATCTTTTAAAATGAAAGCTGGGATAAAGGGATGTCAGTCTCCAGGTGGGACCTGGGGATCCCCTAGAATCCAGTTCATCTCCAGACTGCAGAGATCAGTTCACCTGGAGAAAATGGCTGTTTCAAAGGGTGGACTGTATGGCATTGTATCCTACTTAGATCCTTGTCCTTCCCAGGCTCTATCCCATCATTGGAACAATACTAAATTGCCTGTTAAATAAACAACCCCCTCCTCCAATGGCAGAAAGGAAATGGCTGCCATGACAACTGAGAAAGGGGAAATGTCTCATATGGGTGGGGCCAAGGAAAATCTGAACATTCCAACACACATGCTAGTCATCCAGGCTTTGCTTTAATCTTTCCCAAAACCTGGCAGCAAAGCAGGCTTGGGAAAAATCAGAAAAAAGCCTGGAAAACCCAGCAGGAATAGCAAATCCTTCACAATGTTGCAGGTTAGTAGAAAGAAATCTGTTTCCCATCAGTATCGACCCAGGCATGAATAATCTGTGTGGAAAATGTCCACACATCACCCATCAAAATTTCTTCCTACCTGTTTCATCCCTGCTCTGCCCAACAGACCATTCATATCAGCTGTTCCTGTGATGGATGGACAAATGTTCTGCCCCTTTTTGGAAAACACCATTTCCTTTTAGGCCTGTTTGTTGTGAGAGCGGCGCAGCTAGCAGCCAATCAGGAAACCTGGAGGATCCAGACAGGTGAAATGAGAGAGAAAAAGCTGTTACTTCATCAAATCAGTCAGATAGGGTCTGAACCAAAGAGCAGCTAAAGGGATTCTGTCTCAGAACTGGGCTTGTATATAAGTAAACGAGACAGGGCTTATGTCTCCAGAGTTTTAGCTGGGAGAGAACCTGTCTCAGGAGACTTTGGAAGTCAAGAGTTTGTCTTTTGTGATAAAGCAGGCTAGTTTGAGAAAGAAACTAAAACTGTCTTGAAGCCCCAATTTCAGAGGGAAACTGGTACAAGATTCTTGTTTTCTTAGAGGAATTCACATTCACATTGTGAGAATCCTGAGGTTGAAAGAGGGCCAGTATTCACCTGAAGAATACAAACTTGGCTGGTAACTGCGCTCTGCTCTCCTAAATTATCAACTGTGTTACACTTGTAAATAGTACTATCTGCTTTTCCAAACCACCATTTGCCGCTCTCCCTGGGGTATATAGAAGTTAGTTATTTTTCTGTTTTACTGGTGGGCGCTGAACTTATTTAATCCAGAAGCCTCTTAGCTTAAGTCTATCAGATGAAAGAGGCAGTCCACCCCCCTGTGGCCTTCCTCACCAAGCTTCATCTTTGTGCTGCCCTGATGGACTACATCTACATGACCAGGTGGTTGTGTTGAGACCAGAATCCTGTCTGGGAGATAAGCAGCCCAGGTGCACAGCAAGTGGGGCAAGGAGCAGAGTCAAGCCAAGCTGGGGTCAGGGAGAGAGTCAAAAGCCAGCCCAGATTCAGAGATCAGGAGTGGAGTCAGGAGCTGGGAGCATGGCTGAAACCCAAGCTGGGGCCTAGAAACAGGAGTGTAGTCAGAAGCCAAGCCAAGGGTCTGGAACCAGGAGTGTAGTCAGAAGCAGAGCCAAAGCTCTGGAACTAGGAGCATAGTCAAAAGCCAGTAGTAGTAGTCCATTCATATGGTCAATGATCATGAAAAATATGTGTGTGTGTATGCACAATATATATATACACAATTGATCACCAAATATAAAACAAACATTGATGACATAAATTAGTACAACATGCTATTAAAACTGGCATAGTCAAAAACCAACCTGAGGGTCTGGAGCTGGGAGTCAAAGAAACAGAGCTTCACCATGGCAAATTGGAACAGGAGTTGTCTGGAAGACAGGCATGGAAATGTACTCATTGCCCCTACCTTGTTTCAAAATCCTCCTAAAATACACAGTATTAGGTGGAGCAGCCCTCTGTCAGAGGACCTGCAGCTGGAGTTAATCCTCATCAGGGGAAGGAAATGCAGCTGGGCCCCATCTACTTTGACAGTGAACTGCCATGCAACCAGATCTTCTGACAGCTGTCAAGGTAGATCACCTCTGCCATCGCTACTATGGTGAATGTCTGGGGCTTGTGGGCATCTTGATCAGATGGAAAGGCAACATGATTTTAATCTGATTCCTGATCCTTTAGGATGCTTTGGGCTGATCCTGCGTTGAGCAGGGGGTTGGACTAGATGACCTGTATGACTGCTTCCAACTCTATGATTCTGTGATTCTGTGAAAACTTACCAATTATGTATTGTTGGCTACTAGAATTAGAAAAAAATGGTCTAACTTCTCATAGAATCATAGAGTTGGAAGGGGCCGTACAGGCCATCTAGTCCAACCCCCTGCTCAACACAGGATCAGCCCTAAGCATCCTAAAGCATCCAAGAAAAGTGTGTATCCAACCTTTGCTTGAAGACTGCCAGTGAGGGGAAGCTCACCACCTCCTTAGGCAGCCTATTTCACTGCTGAATTACTCTGACTGCGAAAATATTTTTCCTGATATCTAGCCTATATCGTTGTACTTGTAGTTTAAACCCATTACTGCGTGTCCTCTCCTCTGCAGCCAACAGAAACACCATCCTGCCCTCCTCCAAGTGACAACCTTTCAAATACTTAAAGAGGGATATCATGTCCCCTCTCAACCTCCTTTTCTCCAGGCTGAACATTCCCAAGTCCCTCAACCTATCTTCATAGGGCTTGGCCCCAGAACATCTTCGTCGCTCTCCTCTGTACCCTTTCAATTTTATCTACGTCCTTCTTGAAGTGAGGCCTCCAGAACTGCACACAGTACTCCAGGTGTGGTCTGACCAGTGCCGTATACAATGGGACTATGACATCTTGTGATTTTGATGTGATGCCCCTGTTGATTCAGCCCAAAATGGCATTCGCCTTTTTTACTGCTGCATCACACTTCCTGCTCATGTTTAGTATACAATCCACAAGTACCACAAGGTTTCGTTCACACACAGTGTTACCTAGAAGCGTATCCCCCATCCAGTAGGCATGCTTTTCATTTTTCTGACCCAGATGCAGAACTTTACACTTATCTTTATTAAATTGCATCTTGTTCTCATTTGCCCATTTTTCCATTGTGTTCAGATCTCGTTGAACTCTATCTTCCGGAGTATTTGCCAGTCCTCCCAATTTGATGTCATCTGCAAACTTGATGAGTAATCCCTGTACCCCCTCATCTAGATCATTAATAAACTAGTAATCAAGCCCGCTGTACGTACAATACAGCGGGCGCTAGCGGGGCAGGGTGCGGCCGGTGAGTCGGCAGGCCGCCATGTCCCGCGTGCCGGCGGCCTGACGCGTTGGAGGCGCTTTGCGCCTCCCGACGCGTCAGGCTGCCGGCAAGGGAGCAACTGCGAACTGCGCTGTGCACGGCTCGCAATTGCTCCCTTGGTGGCGGGGCGGCAATTGGAGAGGCCAATCGGCAGGCGCTTTGCCAAGATGCCAAAACATCATGTGATGCATCCAAGTCTTCAGCCCTTTAAAGGTCAATGTATACAAGTAGGCAGCAACATGTCACAAACAGAGAGCCAAGCCCACAATAGAAAAGCAGACGTTCCAGGAGGGTATGTGCATGGGTACATGCAGAAGCTCCAGGAGGGTACATGCATGGGCACATGTCATTTATCAATAAACAACTTGTGACATGCTAGTATCCATGTGTATTGGTTAGGAGTGTGGACTTCTAATCTGACGAGGCAGGTTTGCAGCCAGCTGGGTGACCTTGGGCTCACCACAGGTCTCTCTCAGCCTCACCTACCTCACAGGGTGTCTGTTGTGGAGAGAGGAAAGGGAAGACGAATGTAAGCTGCTTTGAGACTTGGGTAGAGAAAAGCAGCATATAAGAACCAAGCTGGTAGAGAGCCAGCTTGGTGTAGCAGTTCTCTCCCCCCACATGCAGTCAGCTGGGTGACCTTGGGCTTGCCACAGCACTGATAAAGCTGTTCTGACTGAGCAGTAATATTGGGGCTCTCTCAGCCTCACTTCCCTCACAGGATGTCTGTTGTGGGGAGAGGAAAGGGAATATAAATGTAAGCCATTCTGAGACTCCTTCAGGTAGAGAAAAGAAGAGCCAACTCTTCTTCTTCATCATCATCATCTTCTTCTTCTTTTTCTTCTTCTTCATCAGCTTCATGTATTTGCTCTTGCCAATGCATATGAAAAGAGCCACTTGTGGCGCAGGGTCATAAGGCAGCCGACATGCTGTCTGGGAGGTAAACGGTAATGACTGTATTGAGTCTGCCATGAAAACGCTAGAGGGCGTCACCCCAAGGGTCAGACATGACTCGGTGCTTGCACAGGGGATACCTTTATGCATATGAAAAGAGCCTCTTTTGGGGCAGGGTGGTAAGGCAGCCGACATGCTCTGCCCATGATGCTGGGAGTTCGATCCCAGCAGCCGGCTCAAGGTTGACTCAGCCTTCCATCTTTCCGAGGTCGGTAAAATGAGTACCCAGCTTGCTGGGAGGTAAACTGTAATGACTGGGAAAGGGAATGGCAAACCACCCTGTATTGAGTTTGCCAAGAAAACACTAGAGGACGTCACCCCAAGGGTCAGACATGACTTGGTGCTTGCACAGGGGATACCTTTACCTTTATGCATATGAAACCCTGGGGAGGGATACTGCTTGAACAATAATTTGGAGAAGAAAAATGGACCAGGATTCAACCTTGGATGACTGAAGCAAGCCAAACCAACTTCTTCCCCATTCCACAGAATGACTTTCCAAACTGATGTGAAGGAAGTTCCTTTCCATCTCCAATAGGCATGAGTAAAATGCATCTACCAGTCTTCCCAAGGGCAATATTACTGGAATACAAACCCATAAACCTTAGCTGATTCCTCTGAGGATGGGGGTGGGTGGAAACTGCTGGATCATATGCATGAAACATGTTATCCATAAAGAATAAATCAGCAGGCTTAGGCTGTGTGTCAACCACAGGCTGATGAAGTGAAGGCACTAATCTTGGGGATTGTTGCACTCCCTTCAGCAAAATATATCACTGCAGAAGCCAATCATCTGATCAATGTATTGAAATCCAAAACAACTAAGATGAAAGTATAAAAATAAGTAATCAGCCTGTAAGTGGAGCATAATAAGTAATGACTTGCTCTTGTGTGCACGTGGTCTCTATATATGTTCTCTTATACTTCTTCCTCCACCTTAGAGGCACTAGTGATTGTTACTGCTAGAGACAGGCTACAAGAGTCCTGTCTTTTGGGAAGACATGCTGCCCACCTTTTTATATATGATCATGTAACCCCTTTGGCTGGGATCCACCCATATTGGAAATTTTTCTGTAGCCCGACCTCTACTATGCATCCCTCTATACTATATCTTTACAGTACAATTCTATGCAGAGGTACACCAGCATAAGACCATTTATTTTAATCGACTCTGACTGGTATGACTCTACATAGGACTGCCCTGTAGAAAGAACTGCATTAGCTTCCTTCTCCCTATAGTTACACCACTTGATACTCCTCCCTGTACTACATATTAGGGATTTGTGTGTGTGGGGGGGGGAGAGAGATCTGGTGCTTTTAATCTCTTTCATTAATGTTCCAAGGGCTTATGCCAAAATGTTCTAAAACATTTTTCAGAATGGAAATGTGAGATTGGTTCACAAAACATCATATAGCCAGCTGTTTTATTTCTTTGCTTCTGTTCACTTCATGGTTGTGATAAAGGGATCATCTGAATTAATGACTAATAATGTACATTAATCATTAACCATGAGCAGAATTTATTCTATTTGCCATGTCTAACTTTCCAAATATAGACTGAGCAAGAGATAAACAACATTCCCCAAAAGAAATGTCATGTTTATTACAGAAGTTTAATTTATTTGAAATTATTTGAAATTTCTGCAGGTTACTTGAATAGAACTTCCAGGAAAATCCAGTGGCAACTCCAAACTGAGGCTGGGCAAACCAAACTTTTTCTGCTCGTGGCGAAGAATTCAGCTGAGGAAATTCATAATGAGCTGAGGTCAGATAGGAATAGAGATATTGCACACAGTAGCAAGAAGTTTCATTTTAAAAAGGAAAGTTAATTTCATGTGTTTTTATTTTTTTTAACAGTGTACTTTCGCCAAAGCCTTTGCCCCAATGCATAAAAGCTGATAATTTCCCCACAGACCCTAGCATCCACTTGCCACACTTCAAAAGAAAAAATAGTCAGAATGAAAAACAAGTGGAAACATTAAGTTGTCATTTCAGATTCGAGAGGAGCAAACTTCCTTATCTATGTCTGTAGGTGCTAAAATGCCACAAGTGATATTTCAGATATCAGCTTTGCTAACATGCCCAGTCTTTAAAACATGTAAGAAAGGAAAGGAAGTATGTTGTGAAGAAATATTCTAGCAATTTACAAGATAACTAGACAAAAATAAACATGTGAAGCTTCAGAAGGGTTTGCAGGACTGGAGGATGAATTGGGCAAGGACTTGGTTTTTGGTGGGCTGGTGCTTTAGTAAGACTTTTGTAAAAATTCTAATTTCTCTCTCATTTCTTGTTCTTGTCAATTCATCCCCCTAGTATGAATCAAAAATGTTAACTGAGGAAGGGATGGCACTTCCCAAGAATCACATGAACTCTTCTATCTGCTTTCTATTTTTCTTTCCTGTACTGTAGTCCTGTCTTTACTGCTTTATCTGTAGTATCATGAAAAACAGGAGACGTCAGCTTTGCTTCAATTTAAGAAGTGTTTTTGGTTAGTTCTCTGATCTATTCTCTGGATTGGCCTTCTACCAGCCTCTTGAGCCACTCACTGCCATACAGGAGCCCTGCAGGACCAAAACTAAGACATGCAAAACAGAAACTTGTCCCTAGACGCTTGTAGTATGCATTACAACAACATCCATCCTGAAGTTTGGATTGGAATGATGATAATGGACCAGCTGGCCTTCCCTTGATGTAATGAGGTGGGGATGGGGAACAGTGGCAGAGTTGTGGTAAATTTGAAAAGCTGCTGGGAATTCACAGGGATCATTGGAACGTCCTTGGGTTCTGCAGTTTTTATTATTCATAAAATGTTTTTGCCGAACTATTTATATATCACAACTACATTTCCCTTACCCAAGAGGCTCAAGGAAGCTTGAAAAACTTATATCAACAGACATAAAAACAACCAGCTTGCTGGATATGGTGGTATAGAAATAAATAAAATAAAATAAAATGTTCATTTAAAAAGGGATTTAAAACAAGCAAGATATTTAGGAAAACATCCCAAATAGATCATGCCACCCAAATCCATCTGCACTTCTCTTCAAACCCCTTTGAAATAACATTGACTTGCAAAACTTCCTAAAAGACACGAGGAAGAATGATCTTCTGACTTCTCAAGGGAGACTGTTCCGAAAAGCAGGGGATTCTACAGAGAACAGACAAAAGCAGACCTTAATTGCTCAGGAAATGTCTATGCTGTGTATCCAGAATCCTGTTTGAGGTGGTTTACAAGTAAAAACAATGTCATAACATCATATAAACATCATATTATGAACCTCGATTCCTGCCTGCTTAGTTTTGTTTCCCAAAGCCTGGCAAGGTTAGCGGTTGTAAACCTGTAAATCTGTCCTCAGGCTCCAAGACTCCCCTGCTTTCCCTGCGGGAGTTTTCTTCCGTTGCTTTATCAATCTGCTCTAGTGACCATAGACAGCCTAGTCTCAACAAGGCTGTAACTGTAGCGATTAGATTCCGGCCATCTGGTAATCCTGTGAACCTTAGCACCTTAGGTGCCCTCTTGCTCTCCTGCCAAAATGCCTGTGTACCCCTCCCCTATTGAGAGAACCCTATATGTGTTCTGAGCTGAGTATTGTTTCCCATTACTCTCAAGATCTTTGCTTAAGAAGATCTCGGCTCGCTTTAGCATTTCTGTAGACTCTGTTCAATAAAGCTCTCTTTGGATTTCAACTGACTGTTGGATCTCGGATGTGTCTTTATCACGGACTCTGCAGGCTGGGCTCAGCCTGATTCCTGACACATCAGCTCTAGAAGCTAAATAAACAGTAACAACTGTTGGGAGAAACACTATGGGCATGTAGGTGAAGAAGAAGAAGAAGAAGAAGAAGAAGAAGAAGAAGAAGAAGAAGAAGAAGAAGAAGAGTTGGTTCTTATATGCCGCTTTTCTCTACCCAAAGGAGGTTTAAAGCGGCTTACAGTCGCCTTCCCATTCCTCTCCCCACAACAGACACCCTGTGAGGGAGGTGAGGCTGAGAGAACTCTGATATCACTGCTCGGTCAGAACAGTTTTATCAGTGCCTTGGCGAGCCCAAGGTCACCCAGCTGGCTGCATGCGGGGGAGTACAGAATTGAACCCGGCTCACCAAATTAGAAGTCCGCACTCCTAACCACTACACCAAACTGGCTCTCTCAGTCGGGGAGAAGTGGTCCTTTAAGTATGTGCTATATTTCTACTCCCTCTTTTATCAATGATAGTCTCTGACACCTTTCTCCAAAGTAATTTTTTTCTTACTAACTGTAGAATTTGACTAGTGAGCTAGACAAAACAGAATGGAGCTTACAGAAATTTCAATCCTGTCTCTTTTTAAAATGCTACACTAAAGCATTTTAAAGATGCTCACATCATGATAAGCCCCCTTTTTAAATTGTCCTCAGAGCTTTAATAGAGGCTATTGAATATTTAGTGGACAGTCTGGTGTTTGAGCTGTAGGTGGTGTTGTTGCTTTACTGGAACTCAAGTTCCATGCAGATACACTCAGGGACAGAACAAGTGAGGGGAATCAGAAATAAATAATAAACAGCTTTCCATGTGCACCTTATTTCTTTGGGTCTTCTCCAGTTTCCTATGGCTTGGCAACTAAATATGAACATAGGGTTAGCAAATCATGGGCACATCCATCATTATTTCTTAAATAGACACCTTTCTATCACTCTTCCTGCATTATGCAACCTAGAATGCTTCTGTGTAGATACAAGGGCTGCATTCAGACAAATCTCTGTTTATGGTGGGCACAAATGTGGCCATATGCTTGCATATTCCTTCTTTCTTCCCACTGTGAGGTGAATGTGACTGTTGACTTCTTGCCTTTGGAGTTCCTGCTGTTAACTCCTGACTTCTGTGTCATCTGAACGTAGATATCTGGTTGAAATAGGATTTCTTTTCCCCTAAAACTGGGATTCCTAAACCAATAATTCTCCATAATATATTAAAGTAAAGGTAAAGGTATCCTCTGTGCAAGCACCAGGTCATGTCTAACCCTTGGGGTGATGCCCTCTAGCGTTTTCATGGCAGACCCAATACGGGGTGGTTTGCCAGTGCCTTCCCCAGTCATTACCGTTTACCCCCCAGCAAGCTGGGTACTCATTTTACCGACCTCGGAAGGATGGAAGGCTGAGCCAACCTTGAGCCGGCTGCTGGGATTGAACTCCCAGCCTCATGGGCAAAGCTTTCAGACTGCATGTCTGCTGCCTTACCACTCTGCACCACAAGAGGCTCTCCATAATATATTACAGAGCACAATATTTGACTAGTGCACTTGCCTGTCACCTTCCTATATAGGGTACCTTTAAAGTCCACACAAACCTTTTTTTTTTAAAGACTATGCTCTGATCATATGACTAACAGTATCATGTTTCCATCTGAGGAAGTTTACAGTGTGAAAATCTAACCTTTACGAGGAGTCCTTGAACATTTTCAGCTATGTCATCAGCAGCAGAATGAGGCAGGGGTACTTTCCTCTATATAACAGCTGGAGCAGAAGACTGTGGCACAGTTTTATGCTGTGCTTCACAAGAATCACAGAAATGCAAAATGTTTGTTTTTTCTGCTTTCCCATTAATAGGAATAGCACTTTATAGTTTCCTACTAGGTGACCTAAAAGTATTTTGTCTGACTAATTATGTAACTTATTTCAGTAGAAACACATATGAGTTTGGCCTGGTCTTAGGGCCTCATCGTCTGTTCCCGCTCTAGTGATTTCATTTAGATTTGCCTTTTTAAAGTGCCACTGTTTTTGTTCCTTTCCGCAGGAAAATCTGCTATTCCAAGGACAGACCCAAATTGCCTTCTCACTTACCCTGTAGAAAGGAAATTCCTGGTTATAGTGAGTTCATCTTTCAAGGCAGAATCTAATTCTCAGCTGTCAAATATGGAAATGCTTGCATTTGGGTTTTTCCCCCACAACCGCCATTTTGTGTTATTTGTGCATGCCCCCTTCCTCACTGCCATCCTTCCTCCTCACCATTACAATGCTGTTTCCAGCTTTAAAAAAATAGCGGTTATGCTGCAGTAGAGTTGTAACATGATAACCTTTTAAAAAATACTTGGGGGGAAGGAGGGAGGGGAAGAGATAATCATGGACAAAGAATGGTGGAAGTAGGTACAAGAAGGAACTAGTTTGCAAAAGAAGTATTTTTGATGTGAGAACATCTACTAGCAGATGGAACTTTCCATAGATGTGACAACTGTGGTCCCATCCCAAGGAGCATGTCAGTATGAATGGCAGCAGCAGGGTCAATGGTAACAGCAGTGGGAACAGCCTCAGCAGTAGTAATGACAGTGTGAATAGCCACAGCATCAGTCAATGGCAGCTCCCCCAATCCCTTCCAGGCCTTCCCAGGGTGGAGGGGAGGAGGGTCAAAGCTGCCTGCAGGCTGGGAGGAGTTGTGGGGCCAGTCTGGCCACAAATGCCAGGCCAACCCAATCTGGAAGCCAGCCAGGATCCACCATTTGGGCTGCTGCTCAGACCCAGGATGGGGTGCAGGACTCCCCTTTCAAGTGTTCTGGCAACTGGTGGTGCAGCCTACTTGGTCTAGTGGTTAATCTGGTGAGCCAGGTTTGATTCTGCACTCCCCCACATGCAGCCAGCTAGGTGACCTTGGGCTCACCACAGAACTTATAAAGCTGTTCTGACCAAGCAGTAATATCAGGGCTGTCTCAGCCTTAACTACCTCATAGGGCATCTGTTGGGAGGTGAGGAAGGGAAAGGAGATTGTAAGGCGCCTTGAGACTCCTTCTAGTAGGGAAAAGCAGCATATAAGTACCAATTCTTCTTCTTCTTCTTCTCAGATTGTGTTCCCATGTATGTAATTATGTGTTCCCATGTATGTAATCTACGACAATCTGATTCTTGTGCATTTTTTGAAAAAGAGAAGGGAGCAAAGCATGATGGGAGGCTGCCTCTGACTCAGATGTGGGAAACATACATCGTGAATTTCACCCAGGGAAACAGGGGGGAGTAAAGCCGAAATGCAGAAAGCCTAAAGTAAACTCTCATTATCCAAAGGAAATCCAAAGCTAGGCTAATGTTTCCTAATGTGTATGTCTCCTAATGCGGAAACATAGAGTTTGATGTGGAATAGGATATCTCAAAAGTTACTGAGAAAAGCAGTATTTCTAATTTTTATTTCTTCATCTTTTCTAGTTTCTTCCTGACATCATAGATTCAGGCCTTATCTGCTACCCTGGTTTGCTTGTCTTCATTAGTTCAGGTGTATCTTAAATCAGCTGTACTTCGATAAACAGAGAGAAAAAAATGCTTGGTATGCCCTGAGTGATCCATCTGTAAATATGTGAAACAAAGCAGAATAATATTAAAAGCTGCCAGGACCTGATAATTGACCCTCTTCACTCTGTCATTAATAAAGTATCAGCATGTCATGAAGTATATAGTAGGTGTAAGAAGTAATGTTTTCCTTCATCTTCCAAAGTTGTAATTTTATGTTTCTACAATAGACCTATCTGCACTACAGGCTTAAACTGGGTTAATAATTCATTCCTTCTTCTGAAGTAACTCTTGTGAGTTTCCAGGCTGTGAGCAGAGGAGAGCTGATCTCTTAATAAGCGAGAATTCTCAGCAAGAAGCCTAATTACAATGTCCAGGATTTTAGAAGCTGTGCCAATTAAAAGTACTATAAAAGGGTAGATAAATTCATTTATTTTCACTAGAAAGCTGTTGCCAGGTATATCCATCAGTTCTCTTAGTACTCTTCAGGCCTCACAGTGCCTATATGGCATACTTAAATAACCCACATTTTCCCTAAATTTAGGATTAAATGACAGGTGTTGTATCTGTGAACATTTAGAGACCATGAGTTCAGGAACAGAGACTGAGATCCTAAACCCCTATCCAGGACTCACCAGTTCCCAATTTGCAGCCAAGCAGTAAACATACTTAAGGTCCAATCATGGGCCTCCATTAAGGGCCTATCACGTGTCTTGGCAGGATTCATGAATGTGTATATAAGTTACCCAGTTCTGGTTATCTGTGTTCAGTATTTCTGGTTCCAGTAAAGTTCTTTGGTTGTTGGAGCTGCGTACCCATGTGCCATGCCCACACCTGTAGACAAGCCACTGGAGGGTTCTCTGGAGGCAGTATCAGACACTGACACCAACCCTAGGGCAAGCATGCCACCACCCGATTCATCGGAGTCAGGTGTGGAATCAGGGATGGAGGACCCAGTGGAGGACTGGGATCAACCAGACACTGCAAGGGAAGGCCCATCAGGTGCAAGCCGAACACCAAACCAGCTCTTTGTGCCAGTTGGACCAAAACCCATTCCACCAACTGTATTCAGCCCAGAGAACTTAATGGAGCACCAGAAACAGTGCAGGCAAGCTAGTTTGACAGCTTGCAGGCAAAGTGTGAGGTTGTCTTTGTAACTGTCAGGCTAGAAGGCAGACAGCTGACAGCCCTTCCACAGATGACAGCTAGGCTCAGCTGCCAGTAGTTTGGGTCTCAACCAAGAGGCCTGGCCAAGGTGGGTTTATGGGTGCAATACTGGTTTGTTCCACAGTTCCTCACTTCAGCTTAGCTTTGGACTCTTCTTTAGTTCCTGACTTTGGATTGACTTCAGACTTCTCTCTGGCTCCTGACCTCAACTCGGCTTCGGAATTGCTGACCATGTCGTGGTCTGGCTTTGAAACTCTACGGTTTCTGACTCTGGCTCAGCTCTGCTATGCCTCCCCTTGCCTCCTCTGATAGACTGAAGTCCCTGGACTGGACTTCCTGACTTTGCTTCTGCCTAAAGACGTGGTCTTGGTTTCCTGACCAAGGGTGTATTTGCTTGGTCCTAGGGTGTGGCCTGGCACATTTAATACCAGGTGTTTACAACTTTCATAATATGCAAATATATTTTGGAATTCCTCTAAATGTGAAAGTTGTCTGCACAATAGTCTTCAGTTTCTGATTCAAATTTTGCATAAGTTCGTTGGCTTGTTATGAAAGGTAAGAATAGAGAGAATAATGGCCAGCTATAATGTATGCCTTAGGAGCCCTACAGAATCATGCTGAACTTCAGGTGCCAGACGGAAAGGTCAGTCCCTACATTTCTCCAGAAAGATGGCAGTTTCAAAACTAATGGTGGTGATGATGAATTTAAAAACCAAGGAATACTGAGGGAGCATGGGATGACTAGGCAATTGGATCTAACCTCCCAAATCTGTTCAACAGTGGATTCAAGACTTCAGATCCTCCTGTCCAAATCAGTCCAAGAGGGTATATTTGAGTCCAGCCTAAAAAAATGGTTGAACTCTGCAGTGATTTTTATATAATGGGATCACACTGAACATTGGAGTTGGATCTTGAGTTAAGGATCCTAGCAATCTTGCTGGATATGTCAAGTACTATGTTTCTCTTGAAGGTCTAATCCATGGGAGTAAATCTTTTTTGTTTATTTCATTTGTACTTCACTTTTTTCTCCCCAATGGGGTACCTACCAGGACTAAATACAGGCAAAAGAAGCCACCTGGAGAAATTATAAAAGGGTTAACCCTTCCCTTCCCAGAGCCAGCCCCAATGAAGCCACAGCCCCAACTGGGCTCACCTTTTGAGGCCCAGTTGTACATTAAGAGACTAACAGTGCAACCTTCAATAGAGTCACAACCTTATCCTTCCCTGTCTATAAGGTACTCTGCAGCACAGAGAATACTTGAAGCTATTGCATATTAAACCCACAAGACTCTGTTTTAGGTTACTCTACATATTATAAATGGTAATGACTGGGGAAGGCACTGGCAAACCACCACGTATTGAGTCTGCCATGAAAATGCTAGAGGGCGTCACCCCAAGGGTCAGACATGACTCGGTGCTTGCACAGGGGATACCTTTACCTTTCAGCTTTTTTTACATATTATTCCAGGGAGGTAGGTGTGTTGATCGCTGTAGAAGAACAAGTTGGTCTGCAGTAGAAGAAGAATAAAAGTTGAGTCTTAAAAGACCAATAAGATTTCCAGGGTGTATGTTTTTGAGAGTCAAGGTTCTTTTCCTGTTGTTAACTTGCTACTGGACTGCATGAGAGTCAGCTTGGTACAGTGGTAAGAAGAGTGGACTTCAAATCTGGTGAGCCAGGATTGATTCCTCACTCTCCCACATGCAGCCAACTGGGTGAACTTGGCTTTACCACAGCATTGATAAAGGTGTTCTGACCAAGGAGTAATATCAGCAGTCCCTCAGCCTTACCTACCTCACTGGGTGTCTGTTGTGGAGAGAGGAAAGGGAAGGGGATTGTAAGTCACTTTGAGACCCCTTCTGGTAAAGAAAAGTGGCAAATAAGAACCTACTCTTCTTCTCCTTCTTCTCCTTCATATCATGGATCCCTAACATCATATGTAGTTTGACTCAGTGCACGGATCAGAGCTACTGCTAACTAAAGAAGGAAAACAAATATTGTAATATGATTGTTCAGTAGCCAGGAAAATGCAAACAGTAAATGCATACAAGCTACAAAAGACCCATTTAAATTGCAAATATTACAAACATTCCACACACACAAAATATCATGATGGAAAATGGCGTCTAGTTGTACTATAGCTGATTTTCTCCTTCAATGCTCTGAAAAGAATTGATATATGAAGGATCTGTGGCAAAACCAATTGGGCATAAAATAAGCAAAGTTCTGTATACTCAGCTGATTGATAATGGGTTATATCAAACCCTAATCATGTTTATACTTGTGCAAAATGCAGCTTAATATTCCATGCATTTTTAGCATAACCGTCTCTGTATTTACTTGTTCAATGAAATATGGATCTTAAGACCTTTTTCAACACTCCTTCAGAGGAAACTCCATGGAGTAAAAGATGAATGTACTTATACCATGTAATGGGATTTATGATTTCAATTAATTTTTATTATGTTTTTCACATTAGTGAAAAAGTCCATAGAGAAAAAAAACATAAAAAATAAAGGATACTTTTAGATATAAAGTGGTAGAGCTGAGGTAAAAAGACATTCTTCTCTCGTTATTATTGAATAACACTTGTTTCCCACTGTGCTTTTGTTGTGTGTATGTAAAAGTCATGGACTCTGTAAGAAATGTCTCTCCCTGTCCCCAGCTGAAACTGAGATACCGATCAATGCATGGATTTGTCACAGTTCGCTAAAGCTCCTAAGCCTTGGGAACAAGAGAGTTGTGTAGTCCTTGATCTTGTCTCACCAAACATGGATTGCCTCCTAGGCAACACCCTGAAGTCCATCTGTGTTCTCTCTGTAAGCCCTCCCCTCAGAGCATGTGTCTAGTAAGAGCTCAATATTATAGAATCATAGAGTTGGAAGGGGCCATACAGGCCATCTAGTCCAACCCCCTGCTCAACGCAGGATCAGCCCTAAGCATCCTAAAGCATCCAAGAAAAGTGTGTATCCAACCTTTGCTTGAAGACTGCCAATGATTTATCCAGATTTATCAATCAGCATAATTCCTCATTGTTCTGGTGCCTGCTCATAATGCAGTGGATCAAATTACACTTCCCAGGTAGCCGTGCAGGAAGGTGCAAATCCAGTTGATACCAACAAACACATCCAGCTTTGAGAATAAGGCAGGGAAACAATGTGGGTATGGCTAGGATAGGAGACACATAATTCCTGCTAACCCCCACCCACCAAGTGGACAATGTAGAAAAACATGTCTTTTGTAAATTGAGATTTTTCCTGTTGGGTTCACTGGGCACACTGATGGAAGAGATAATGGGAACAACTACGGCTCCAGTGAATTAACCAACATACATGCACAATGTGCAATTTGGATCCAATGAATATTTTATTAATTCAGATTAATGATTTCTTCTATCCCACTCTATCACAGACACTTGAGGTAACTTACATACAATTAAAACAACATGAACTGTAAACATTTGAGTCAACCATACAAAAATGGCCAGGGATTGAAGAGATAAACCATGCAGCTTCCCTCCCCCACAAGAGGGACTGAAACACCATTTAAAAAACCCTCTGAATATACAATAAAGATAATGAAAAAGGGTTGAGTATTGAGAGAACAATGTGAGAATGAGTATGTGCAGAACATTTTCAATCCCATTTTTAATGTGTGGGAGAGGGGAAGGGGAAAGCTGCCAACATACAGCTCTGTCTTTTTACTAGAGGTTTAAGGAGTAAAAATGGGCAGTGGTAACTTTTCATGGTATGAAGTTCAATAATATACACCTGATATTTGCATGCAGATGAACCTGGTATTAAAGGGTCAATTAGAGGGGTTCAGGTTTTTTTTAATGTATTGTTTAATTGGGTCTTTTGGGGGTTTTAGCATGGACAACTTGTAACTCACCATGAGCTGGTAAAGCTAGGAATTGAAGATCCTGTTTGCAAAGTGAAATATGCACAGAAATGTGCCCAATGCTTATCTAAGTGAAGACATCTATCACCTGTGTGCAGCCAGGTTTCCCCTAGACCGTTTCCACACTGGGAATTAGCCCTACCTTACTGGTCATCCGGTGATGGGGCAAATTCCTGGACTCTAGTTTACCTTATTTTGCCACCCCCCCCCCCCCCCGCCATGAAACCTACAATAAAGGTCAAATGACTTACATTTTCAGATTAATTAAAATGCTACATTTCAATATAAACAATTGTGTTGTATTAAACAATGCTCTTCACGCTTGTGGCAGAAATGATACTGAAGGACAATTAAGCTGCTGGCTACTGTAGTACCTTAATAATTACACAGTCATTAATACTGAGTGCTAACAAAAATGGGAAAATCTGCATAGCAATTATGCGTCCTAAATCAGCTTTTAAGGAATGGAATCTAACACTGAAATCCAGTCCCCAGATACCAGAGGAGGACATGATCACTGCTAATCCTTTTGTGCCAGTAAAGGAAAAAGATGTGCTGGCATAGCAGATTTAGGCCAATTGAGCTACACATGATATGCAAATTGTACGATGAATAATAAAGTAGGTGACACATGGCTACATCGTTTTGTGTTCATGTCTATGAAACTTAGAACATGCCAAGTAGAACTGCAAGTTAAAAGGGACTTTTGCACTAGCACAAACAGCCACAAGTATGAGTCAGTACAGGTAAGGCTGCCAACCTCCAAGTGAGGCCTAGACATCTCCCAGAATTATAACTGATCTCCAGATGAAAGAGATCAGCTCCTCAGGAGAACACGGCAGCCCTGGAGAGTGGACTTCATCAGGAGTGGTTGAGGATTCTCAAGGCCCATAGCACCAGGGTCATCAAGGAGGCCACACAGTAACTGGAGACAGCGATTCTGTGTAAATGAATACTCACATGCCATGATTATGTATTATTAAAATAGCTTTATGATCTGCCCTCAACAGGTGATTCTCCAAATGTGAGTGCCAGGACGACCAAGAGTGAGGAAACATGGCTGAGACATAATGACTGAAAGAGCACTTAGAAAGTGACATTCTCAATCAGTCACTCATCAACTGCTATTGATCACCTAGACGTAAGAATTACTTATTTCTATTCCTGTGACTTTTCACAGGCAACCAGCAGCTCTCCTGCGCAGAGCATACCACAGGCAAAGCCTACAGCAAAACTTGAACCCAAAGTGATGAGTGGGAAGCCAGCTGCTCCCCTATTAGAGATTGCCACCCTTTTGTCCTTTCAGGGCTCCTGTCTCTCAAGAGGACATAACAGACAGAAATCAACAGGAGCAGCTCTACCCGGCAAGGAAGTGTAATGATGGAGACAGCTGTACCAGTTGTTCCCCTGGCTGGCAGGCAATTTTCAAAGGCACAAGAGTCATGCATGGTTGGAAACTCTATTTCTTTGTGATGCTGTCACAGTTCACTCATCACTGATGTTATTCAGTAAAAGCTACGATTGTCTCAACAGTCTATTTGTTTTCATCATAGTTAGAGGATTGTTGCTTATTGCTCATCTCAGCTGCCTTCATGATGGGAGTGAGGGTCCTCAAACACCTGCTTAGAGTTTGCACATTTATGCCTTCAAGACAATGCTGCAAAAATAACTTTGCTATTTTATGTACTTTTGACTGGCTTGCAAAATGTGCTCCTGAATGTAGCTCAGAGAGGTTTGCATGGAAGCGGGTGGGCAGTCAAATACAGTCCAAAGCCATTCAGAGCTTCAAAAACAAACTGTTTTTTTCTCATGGCATTTTGAATTTTATTTATTTATTCATTTGTTTGTTTATTTGTTTGTTTATTTATTTATTGGACTTGTATACCGCCACTCCAAGCAAGCTGGCTTGTGGTGGTTCACAAAAAAAAGAAGAAAAAAGAACGTACAGCAAGTCACATCTAAAACATACCCTAAAACAATCCTCAATAATCTTAAAAACAATTCTCAACATCATAAAAGGCAGTATACTCTATATACGAATAAAACTTCTTAAGCTCCTAATTCTACTTCTGCAAGGGTTTGTGTAAGCCAAAGGACAGCTATATAATTTACCTATTTTAGCATTGCACAAACTCTTCTGCCAGAATGGCTTGCGTAGTCATTTGCAGAACACAGCCAACAACTGTTTTAGTTCTGTTCATGGATGCTGGGGCACTATTACAAGTCTTAAGGTTACAGATCTACAAGGCCAAGTTAACTGGGACATTACACTGTGCTCTAGATAAATGGGATAAATTTGTGGAAATTATTGCAAACAGGACCATGAATTATTAAAAATTAGGAATTAATTATACTAAATCCAGAATAAATGAGGTCAAACTGATCAGTAGATAGTTAGGAAATGAGGCTGTTTTGAAACACTGGCTGTCAAAATCCAGAAAACCAAGACATTTAAAATGATTGCCTCCTAACACACTTGCTTGCACAATCAAATTAAGCACTTGGGTTTAAATGCATGACCTGTTATGCTGATGCAGCACTCCACAGGATCAAGTGACAGAGGGGATCTCAATAAAATGCAAGGATATTTTTTTTCTCCTTTATATCTTAGCATTGATACAGATGGGAGGTGGCATGGTACAGACTGATCTTGTCAGAACCTGATAGCTAAGTAAGGGCAGAGTTGGTGCTTGGATGGGAGACCACCAAGGATGATTCTGCAGAATAAGACAATGACAACCCACTTCTGCTTTTCACTTGCTTTAGAAGCCCCTTGCTGGAGTCACTGTAAGCTTCTTGCAATTTGATGTCATACTGATGGAGACAATGGCAATCATAATTGATGCTAAATTAGTACATATTCCCTGTCCTCCTTGATGTGCAGTAAAACCCCATTTACCCCTCCATATGAAAATGCTTCCAGCTAAAACCCAATTAAAAGCCCTCACAAGTAAAACAGACTTACAGCAACACTGAAAATCTCTAAAACGAGCCTCTATCACCTCAGGGAGTCCATTCCACAAGGCAGGAGCCAATATAGAAAATGAATGGCCTTTATTAGATGCTAAGTCTGGGTTGTAAATTCCTGGAGATTTGGGGATGGGACATGGGTAAGAAAGGGGCCTCAGCAGGGCATAATGCCAATGAGACTGCCCCTGAAAGGAACTGATCTCTGAAGTCTGGAGACCTGTTAAAATTTTGACAGATGTTCAGGTCCCACCTGGAGGTTGGCAACCCTAGTTCCAGAGGATGAACTAGGCAATGATAACACCATAACTAGTGTACAGAGCCCTATAGAGAGTGAAAGTTCACACAACAAATGACCCGTATGTAATCTCAGTGCTGTGACATGAATGCATAACATTAATAAATGGCTACCAAGTCCTTTGAAAGATCTCTGCATACTTTTATTGTCTATTAAAATGTATACATTGTATTAATTGAGTCATTTCAGCTGTCTTCCAGATTTTAATTATCTGATTATCCAGCTCATAGGGAACCAAAAGTAAAAGGATTCAGATGTCTTTATACTAATGCCCAAAGCATGGGCAATAAAAAGGAAGAGCTGGAACTTCTCATGCTGATGGAAAGGTATGATCTAGTAGGCATCACAGAAACTTGGTGGAATGATTCTCATGACTGGAATGTAATGGTGGAGGGATATGAACTGTTCAAAAAAACAGAATAGATCGAAGAGGTGGAGGAGTGGCACTGTATGTGCGGAAAGGGCTTACCTGTCAGGAAATTCTAGTGAAGGAGAGTATATCTACAGTGGAAAGCATCTGGGTGAAAATAAGCGAGGGGAAAACAAACAGTGTGGTGGTTGGTGTCTGCTACCGACCGCCTGACCAACGAGAGGATGTGGATGCTGCACTTTGTGAGCAGCTTGAGAAAATATCCAAGCGGCAGGACCTTGTCATCATGGGTGACTTCAATTTCCCAGATGTGTGCTGGGAAACAAACTCTGCGAAGCGTCCTCAGTCATGCAACTTTCTCACCTGCCTGGCTGACAATTTCATTTATCAAATGGTAGATGAACCCACAAGAGGTTCAGCCATACTGGACTTAATACTGACCAACAGGCAAGAGTTGGTGGATGAGGTGAAGGAGGTGGGGACCCTAGGGGGAAGTGACCATGTCCTCATAGAATTCCTTTTGAGATGGGGAGCCAAGGAAGCTTGTAGCCAGACGCGGATGTTGGATTTTTGTAGGGCAAACTTTAATAAACTCAGAGACATGATGAGTGTCATACCATGGACGAGAATGCTGGAAGGGAAGGGAGCATGTGAAGGGTGGGCGCTACTCAAACAAAAGCTATTGCATGCTCAATCAATAACTATTCCAGAAATACGAAACAGAGAACTTCAAGAGGAACTAAGAAAAAAAAGGAAAATGTTCAGGAAATGGAGGGAAGGACAGAGCTCTAAAGAAGAGTACCTACAGGTTACTAGGCACTGTAGATCAATCATCAGAAAGGCCAAAGCTGAGAGTGAGCTAAGATTGGCCAGGGAAGCCCACTGTAACAAGAAAAGATTTTTCAGTTATGTGAGGAGCAAACGTAAAGTAAAGGAGGCAATAGGCCCACTGTTGGGTGCGGATGGACAAACTCTAACGAAAGATGCAGAGAAAGCAGAAAGGCTTAGTGCCTATTTTACATCAGTTTTTTCCCACAGGTCAAAGTGTTTAGGCACATCTAGAGATGGCTGTAGCCAAAGGATAGTGTCTGGGTGGCAGGTTAACATGGATAGAGAGGTTGTCGAGAGGCATTTAGCTGCACTGGATGAGTTCAAATCCCCTGGTCCGGATGAAATGCACCCGAGAGTACTCAAAGAACTTTCCAGAGAACTTGCACAGCCCTTGTCAAGAAATCAAGAAAAATACAGAGACATTTCACAGTAAAAGAAATTTGTCCTCAATTTGCTAAACTGTTCAAACCTAGTGATGGCAAAGCTCCCCCACATACAACCAGCTGGGTGGCCTTGGGCTCCCCACAGCAAAGATAAAACTGATCTAACCAAGCAGTTATATCAGGTCTCTCTCAGCCTCACCTACCTCACAGGGTGTCTGTTGTGGGGAGAAGAAAGGGAAGGCAAATGTAAGCCGCTTTGAGAAAAATGGCATATAAGAACCAACTCCTCCTCCTCCTTCTTCTAATATTCCAACTAGCCCTGGGTGCTAGCTCTCTTGATATCCATACTAAATACAATCAATTGTGAAATGGTGGAAAGACTCAGTGTTTAGTTTTGATAGAAAAGGACATTCATTTTTTTGATGTTATTAATCCAAATTCATGAGTTCTGCATATAAAAAAACAGAAAATCTCAGGCTTCTTATATCTTGCACCCCACCTATAAAAACAGGGCCTTTCAGGTTTCAGTCACACATAGAAAGATACCTGTTTCCCTTAGGATTTCTGACTTATTTTCTCTTTGAGGTATCCACTGAGCTGTTTTATCTGAGGTTTAGGTGACCTACCTAATGGCTTATTTTATTTTAATACTATCTGAGCTGATTTTTTTAATGGTTAGATTTGAGGAAAAGATCATTGCAGTGGCTGGTATTACCTTTTTGTGCTATTTTCATTATTGGTTGACCTTATGGTGACTCATTACTTATTTTATCTCTTTTATTGCATGTCACCTCAAGAACATGTTTGATTGAAGGGTAGGCTAAAATATTTTAAATAAGCAGCTGTCTTCCCTAGTGTATTAGTAGTAAAATTTCTCAGAAAATCTCACCCTACATCTTGATTGTAGTTCAAAGTTGAACTCTTATTCAGTTAGAGCAGAGCTGATATGTGTCTTGTCCTTGATGGAGGTAACCAAAGAGTCTACTCACATGTCCAACATTCAGGCTCAAGTTAGCCAGCTCATGGAGTATCAGTTGGGGAGCCAAGGAAGCTCCAAGGAAGCTCCAAGGAAGCTTTCGTAGGGCAAACCTTAATAAACTCAGAGACATGATGAGTGTCATACCATGGACGAGAATGCTGGAAGGGAAGGGAGCATGTGAAGGGTGGGCGCTACTCAAACAAGAGCTATTGCATGCTCAATCAATAACTATTCCAGAAATACGAAAACACTGCAGGAGCTCTAAGAAGCCTATTTGGATGAACAGAGAACTTCAAGAGGAACTAAGAAAGAAAAGGAAAATGTTCAGGAAATGGAAGGAAGGACAGAGCTCTAAAGAAGAGTACCTACAGGTTACTAGGCACTGTAGATCAATCATCAGAAAGGCCAAAGCTGAGAGTGAGCTAAGATTGGCCAGGGAAGCCCATTGTAACAAGAAAAGATTTTTCAGTTATGTGAGGAGCAAACGTAAAGTAAAGGAGGCAATAGGCCCACTGTTGGGTGCGGATGGACAAACTCTAACGAAAGATGCAGAGAAAGCAGAAAGGCTTAGTGCCTATTTTACATCAGTTTTTTCCCACAGGTCAAAGTGTTTAGGCACATCTAGAGATGGCTGTAGCCAAAGGATAGTGTCTGGGTGGCAGGTTAACATGGATAGAGAGGTTGTCGAGAGGCATTTAGCTGCACTGGATGAGTTCAAATCCCCTGGTCCGGATGAAATGCACCCGAGAGTACTCAAAGAACTTTCCAGAGAACTTGCACAGCCCTTGTCCATCATCTTCGGAACCTCTTTAAGGACTGGAGATGTCCCGGAGGACTGGAAGAGAGCAAACGTTATTCCGATCTTCAAAAAAGGGAGGAAGGATGACCCAGGAAACTACAGACCAGTGAGTCTGACCTCTGTTGTGGGGAAGATAATGGAGCAGATATTAAAGGGAGCGATCTGCAAACATCTGGAGGACAATTTGGTGATCCAAGGAAGTCAGCATGGATTTGTCTCCAACAGGTCCTGCCAGACCAACCTAGTTTCTTTTTTTGACCAAGTAACAGGTTTGCTGGATCGGGGAAATTCGGTTGATGTCATTTACTTGGATTTTAGTAAAGATTTTGACAAGGTTCCCCATGATGTTCTGATGGATAAGTTGAAGGACTGCAATCTGGATTTTCAGATAGTTAGGTGGATAGGGAATTGGTTAGAGAACTGCACTCAAAGAGATGTTGTCAATGGTGTTTCATCAGACTGGAGAGAGGTGAGTAGCGGGGTACCTCAGGGCTCGGTGCTCAGCCCGGTACTTTTTAACATATTTATTAATGATCTAGATGAGGGGGTGGAGGGACTACTCATCAAGTTTGCAGATGACACCAAATTGGGAGGACTGGCAAATACTCCGGAAGATAGAGACAGAGTTCAACGAGATCTGAACACAATGGAAAAATGGGCAAATGAGAACAAGATGCAATTTAATAAAGATAAGTGTAAAGTTCTGCGTCTGGGTCAGAAAAATGAAAAGCATGCCTACTGGATGGGGGATACGCTTCTAGGTAGCACTGTATGTGAACGAGACCTTGGGGTACTTGTGGATTGTAAACTAAACATGAGCAGGCAGTGTGATGCAGCGGTAATAAAGGCAAATGCCATTTTGGGCTGTATCAACAGAGGCATCACATCAAAATCACAAGATGTCATAGTCCCATTGTATACGGCACTGGTCAGACCACACCTGGAGTACTGTGTGCAGTTCTGGAGGCCTCACTTCAAGAAGGACGTAGATAAAATTGAAAGGGTACAGAGGAGAGCGACGAAGATGATCTGGGGCCAAGGGACCAAGCCCTATGAAGATAGGTTGAGGGACTTGGGAATGTTCAGCCTGGAGAAAAGGAGGTTGAGAGGGGACATGATAGCCCTCTTTAAGTATTTGAAAGGTTGTCACTTGGAGGAGGGCAGGATGCTGTTTCTGCTGGCTGCAGAGGAGAGGACACGCAGTAATGGGTTTAAACTTCAAGTACAACGATATAGGCTAGATATCAGGAAAAAGTTTTTCACAGTCAGAGTAGTTCAGCAGTGGAATAGGCTGCCTAAGGAGGTGGTGAGCTCCCCCTCACTGGAAGTCTTCAAGCAAAGGTTGGATACACACTTTTCTTCGATGCTTTAGGATGCTTAGGGCTAATCCTGCGTTGAGCAGGGGATTGGACTAGATGGCCTGTATGGCCCCTTCCAACTCTATGATTCTATGATTTTGTAATGCTGGGGGGTAGAGGGGTACCTCCCCTTGCTATCAAGATTTCAGCCAAATTTCCGCTACTGACTGTGAACCAAACTAGCTCATGAAGTATGTTGAGTCTGAGGACCCAGCTAAGTTTCCCAAAGGATTTTCTTTCTATGCCCTTGCTACAGAACTCCCAGGTTCATTTCTGGGCCTCCAAGGACTGAGGCAAGGATGGGCCAGATTAGAAAGTGGTACTTGAAGATATCCCTGATAGGTAAGGTGACCAGATTGTCCCACTTTTGGAGGGGCATTTGGGGGTACCTGGCAAATTGTACTTATGTTGAAATTAAAACAATATATATTACAATACTATTTTTGCATTCTATGTGTTTTATGAAACTTTTTGTTGCTCCATATAGACCAAATTTTTAATCAAGAACCCCCACAGTCAATTGTGTCCCGCTTTACCAGTGTTAAAATCTGGTCACCTTACTGATCGGCTAATCATATATTGGAAACTAAATAGGGCTGACCCTGATCAATATTTGGATAGATCACCAACAAAATCTGGCATCATGAAATAGAGGCAAGCAATGGCAAACCACCTCTGAATGACTTGTGCCTTGAAAACTTCATAGTATCACCATTATTTAATGGAGAAACAAAACAAAAGAAGCCCTAGAAGATGCAGTGCTTATTTAAAGAATGAGACCTCTTCATCCTACTTCGGTTGTCTGTCTCTTGCACATAAGTGCCAATATAACCAGGCATAGCAAAAGTCTGTGAAGCCACAAATGGCAGATAGAAAATCCATCAGTAGCAGCTGGGACATGGCGGGTTGAACATTTGTTTGGCCCAGCTCTTTGCTTTCCCTTTAGCTAGACAGACAGCCCCACATCCATCTTCAGTTTGGGAATGGTTTGGATAAGCTGAAGAGTACCCTAATCAATGTTGATCTGGAAACTTTTTGGACATATTTGAGCCAAATCACCCATTCCTGAACTTTAAATGGGCTGAATCAGTGGCCAAATCTTGATTTAATGATTTGGCTAGAATTCGGCCATTTAAAGGAAGGATCTGGGGGAGGGGGGAGAGCACATACATCAGCTGCTTATGCACTCTTTAAATGCTTCCCCACACCAAGAAGCTGATATGTCATGATCAGTTGCTTGGCAGGCCCTTTAAATGTGTCCACCCAGCCTTCTTTGGTAGTGTCTCAACTTCCCTTTAAATGCCTCCCCCCACTTTTTCAGGCAGTGGGAGGGGGGAGAGGTATGTGAAGAAGGGAAAATTCAGACCACTTCAGAGTTGGCCAAACCAATTTGGCTGAATCTGAACTGGTGAAGGGCAATTTCGGTGATTCAGATTCTGCCCAAATCAATTCTGGCAGAATCCAAAATGGTCCACATTTTTTTCAGTGTGCATACCTAACTTCTGTCTCTGGCCCTTCTGGTCCAGTCTCTGATTTCATTCATAAAACATTGTATCTGGACACATGAGAGTAGGACACTGAATTCACTGACATAGGACATCAGAGCAGTTAATTCAGACAGCTTTCACCAGGAAGGCTATTATTCTGCTCCACCTTCACTTAAATTACAGCCAAATGCTTAGTGAGGGACTCAGGTGATTTGCCCCACCACAATGTTACAGTATTCATACAACCACACACATGTTGCACCGTAAGCAAATAACTCCCATGTATGAAGGAAGCTGCTGTCATGCCGGGGAAAAATCATATATATTACACAGTAAAGGTAAGCATGTGATGAGTCTATTCTGGTAATGGCAAGACACATGACACCAAAGAATGAATCAGAGCAGGATGTGGAAGGTGAAACAGAACCTTTTAATTGCTTTCTGATAGCCTGGGTCAAATGTTGAGTGTGGTTTTCAAAAGCCAACAGAGAAGACAAGATTTTCTGTTTGATCTTCCCCCCTGCTGCTCTTTGAATGGATTCGGGGAAGCTTAGAATGTAATGTTTTGTTAAAAGGAGATTTGTTAAGGTTGCCTGCTCTCTTTTGTTTTAACTTATGCCTTTTGGCTACTGATTGCTACATCTGAAGTAAGCTTCAATGTTGTGAAAAGAGTAAGCAGTTCCTTAAACCATACAATTAGCAACCATCATCCAGTGACAAATTGCATTAAACCTCTTGGGTTGATTAACACAGAGTTATTTCCCCCCTAATCTTTCAAGAAAACAGGACCATAAAATTAACTGAGGGACAGATCCTGACCTAGTCCATCTGTCAGAAGCCTTTGTGGGCAAAAGCATTGAGATGCATGGGTTCTTACGTTTGTAGAGCTTCTAGTCAGATGCTTTGTATCTCTAAGACTGATTATTCATGGCGGCAGTCGTACCAGGCTGCCACCAATTCCTAGCAGTGAGGCAATATGCCCCACCATTTTCCACATACACTTGAGGAAGGAAATCCCCCAACGCACACGGTCCGCTCTAGGGCAGGAAGGTGCCACTATGCCTCACCACAGTGGCAGTGGGGGGGGGGCAGGGGGGCACTAGGGTCCCACCACAGGATGGTGGGATATTGGCATGCCACTATTCCACCATCCTGTGGGGGTGTAAAAATGCCTCATTCAGCTCCACAGCACCACAAAGTCGAACGGGGAATTCTGTGTCCCTACAGGGACACTATAGGTAGGAGGCAGAGCTGGGATTTCAATGCTTGGATCTTCCTGTATGCATGGGTATGGCCCCCACAGGCCTCTGATGGCCACTGTGGCAAGTAAGGGAACCTGGAAAAATCAGCATTCCCTTGCCACAGGCCATCAGAGGGGGCCCAGATGGCACTGGCATATTGCATAAATGGAGATTAGTCCCACTGTCACGCAGGTACTGGCCTGTGTTTCCCTGCCCTTCTCATGCATAATCTGTAAACAGCTCCACGGGAGCAGTAGTAATAATGCGGTAAGGGCAATGTGGGAGGAGAAAGGGCCGGGCGAGTCCGGGATAAAAACTCGAGGGGACACTCTCCGAGTGTCAGTCCAGGAGGTGAGGGGGGCGGGGAAAGGAGCATGGTCATTGTGAGGGATGTAGGGCTGTGAGAGGTCTGAGAGAACTGGGAATGGGTCACAGTGACCCAGCAGGCTTCAGGTGTCTCAAAGCAGTTTCCAATCGCCTTCCCTTCCTCTCCCCATAGCAGACTCTCCGTGAGGGTGGTGGGGTAGAGAGCCTCATTTTGAAGATAGCAACCCTAAGAGGAGGTCCCTAGGTAGTGTGGAATTCCAGAAGATGAATCTACACCAATCTGGCAACCTTACCTCCTCTCTACAATGTTTTCTTGACCTTAAATATGTCAGGGGGTGCTAGGTAGCTGTGGGGGCATTACACACTTTTGGGGCCCCACTTTCAGACTTCAAGGAATATGTTCAGATCAGGGACAGCCAACCTCCAGGTGGGGCCTGGAATTGATTCTCATCTCCAGACTATACAGACCAGCTCTGCAGGCAAAAATGGCTACTTTAGAGGGGTGACTGTGTAGCATTGTATTCCCTTGAGGTTTAGGGAAGCCAGCCTCCAGGTGGGGTCCGAGAATCTCCTGGAAGTACAGCTCCTCTCTAGGCAGTTAGGCTGAAGGGAAAGCTCTCCCCCCTCTCATGCACCCCTTCAAAAGGAATGCACATGGCCCCAGAATCCACTTGGTTGCTTGGGTGGTGATGTCTGCCCTTCTGAAGCCTGAGATCTACTGCTGGCAATTGCTGTCCCTGTTGTTGTCTGCAAGGCCAAGTCGTTGCCTAATAAAGGTGGATCACCTAGTTTCCCCCAAAGTCTCACTGTCTACTTTCCTGTAAAGCTAACCACACTTGAAATTCTGGGCCACTTATGTCTTTGAGTTCATAGGAGATTTTATTTACCAGGCCAAGCTTGAAAAAAGTCACTTTAGTTCCCATGTCTCTCCAGCCATTTTCTTGTTTATTATTTACAGTTTCAGGCTGTAAATATTATTTATTTAGATCTTCCTGAACTTTACAGACTCGCAGGATTGATATTGGTCTGTCTGTCTGTCTGTCTGTCTGTCTCTCTGCACCCAAAAATACAAACAGTTGCTGGTAATGGCTGGCCAAAGCCCAGGAGGGACACACCCACAGCCACTCCTCTATCATCCTCTCTAGATCGCTGCTCATCTCTAGATTATACTGATCAGCTCTGCAGGCAAAAATGGCTACTTTGGAGGCCGGACTCTGAGCCATTGTATGATTTTAAGGCCCTCCCCCAAACCTCCAGGAATATCTCCAACCCAGGAGTAGCCAACTCCAGGTGAGGCCTGGAGAGCTCCTGGAATTACAGCTCATCTGCAGAGTATAAAGATCAGCTGCCCAGGCAGAAAGGGCTCCTATGGAATTTGGACACGGTTGAGGAGAAGAAACATTTAAAGTCATCCACACTGGTTGTTATGGAGTTGAATCATTTGAGGCCTACTGCACAGGGTTGTTGTGCATATGAAAAAGGAGGCAAAATAACCCTGTGTGGTAGGTCTCATATCTGCAGAGAGTTGCTTGGCTGTTTCTTCCCTCCAGCAGCATGGCCGACCACAGCAGTATTTTAAGTGTGAAGGGGCTCTTCTGTGGCCTCCCTGTCAGCCAACTGTTTGGCAGAAGGGATTGGCCCGTTGGCCCCTGACTGATAATCGGAGGGGCCAATCGGAAGTTGCTTTGCGCCTTCCGATTGGCCCCTCCACTTGTCAGTCCGGGGCCAAGGGGCCAATTTTTGCCCCCCCATCCTGGACTGAGCCCACCCCCACACCCCTTAGCCTTTTACTTATACTGAGGAATGCAGTTTACAGATTGTATCAATTTGTCCTTTTAATGGGGGGTTTTAATGGGATTTTTAATGAGGACATTGTATGGGAGTGGCGGGCAATAAATCAAATCAATCAAATAAATAAATAAATAAAGGACAGCCTCAACACATGAGCAGTCATTTGCAGACCCCACTGTTTCAAATTGTGCTCTCATGACTGTTTCAGATTGCAAAGTTGGTACAGAGAAGGGAAAGGCTGAAGCCCTTTCTCCCCATGCATGGTGGTCCTGATTTAAACTGTGCACAGTACATACAGAACTTGAGGAACACTTGTATCTCATGAGTGACTGAAAGATCAAGTGAGAAGTCAGGTTGCAACCTTCTGTAAAGCACAGCATGTGAACTCTAAAGTGGAAAAAGCCAGCTTATTCTTTCAACATTCATGTTGCTCTGCTGCTGTGGCTGAAGAGTTTTAGTAAATGCTCTGCAGCCTCATGCACACACAAGCTTTTTCTTTCTATACATAGGTGCCTGAGTAAAGAATTGGCTATACATCTTCTTCTCTTCCCTGGATTGTGTCATCCAAATATCTACTCATTTTCAACATGCAACAGAATGTGGGTGGGGAGTATGCTAGGGGTTGACAAAAATGCAAAAAATCGGTTCCAAGTTCCCTCAAAATAAGCTCCTGGCAATTCCCAGAAAGGCTTGATATCAGTTCTGGATGTGATGCCATGCTGTTGTTGATGACTCCCCCCATGTCCCCCAAATATTTCCCAGGCCATTCTATATCATGATACCGCCAACCCCCTCACACTTTCTACCACATTCTTCAAAACTCATGCAGCTTCTCTCCGTTCAGAGAACTTTTTTTAAAAATTATGTTTGTAGTTCCCTTAGTAATCCCTCCTTCCTACCCTGTTTTGTTATTTTTATGTAAAAAAATGATGTTTTTTGCATTTTAGCTTGGTTTTAATAGTTCTATGATGTGGTTTGGTTTGGTTTTAACGATTTTTAATATGTATGTTTTAAATCAGCTAAGCACCTGAGAGCAGAAAGGTATGGTACAATCTTTAACCGCTCCGCGGTTAGAAATAAAAGAATAAGGCCTCCCTGGGAGGAGTCCGTCCGTGATGGGGAAGGCAGACGATTCACCTCCCCCCCCCCAACTGACCAGCGGAGGGCCCAATCTTTGTGCCAGCTTTGCGCCAGCCGATTGGGCCCTCCGCTGCTCAGCCTGCCTCCGAACCGCCCACCTCCCGATGTCACCTGCCTTCCCCTGCCACCCGCCAACCCACCTCGCCATACGCTCACCCTACCTTTCCTCCGCCGCCACTTCCCCGCCTCGACTGCTACCCTGCCCGCCGCTCTCCAACACCCACCCCATCTACCCTGACCTCTGACAACGACCCCCCACCATGCCTGGGCCCCCCTCTCCCAACTACGGCCCAGCCCCGCTGCCCTCTGCCACCCCGCTCTGCCTTCCCCACCCCCTATTCTCAGCCCCACCATCCTCACACCAGCTTCCCTCCGCTGCTTCCCTTCCTTCACGCCTCCTCCCATCCGCCCGAGCACGACGAGCCTCTGCGGCCCCGAGCTGCCCCGCACCCCTTCTGGCCTCCAGATAATCTGGCGACTGCACGCCATCCCCTGCCGCTGCCGCTGCCGCCACCAGTCCGCTGGGGAGACAGCGCGCCATGGCCCAACCAACAGCGCGCCATGGCCCACACCCCCCTCCACCCCTCCCAACCCCACCGACCCTGCCGCCGCCCACAACGCGCCCCAGCCACCCGCCCAACGCTGCACCTGGACCATGACCCCGCCACACACCGCGGTACATCCTCTGCACTCCATAGATGCCACGCCAACCGGCCGGGAGCCCGCACCTCCCCTATCCCCACCCACCATACCCACCCGCCTTCTCCAACCCCCCCAAACGCTGCCGCTTGCCTCCCCACAACCATCCACCCAGCCACCCATCGCTACTGCACCCTCCCCCTCCCCCTCCCCACCCATCCTTCCCTTCCTCCCACCATTCCCTTGCCTCTCCATTCCTTCCCACCTCGTTCGTCCCTTCCTTCATCTTCTTCTCTCACTCTTCCTTCCTCTCTTTCTCCCCTCATCCCTTGCTTCCTTTCTATCTTTCTCCATGACTCTCTTTCTCCCTTCCTTCTCCCCCTCCCCCCACCCACATTCCTAGCGCCCGCTGAATTCAACCTCAGCGGGCTTAATATCTAGTTTTTAAAATAAAATAAATAATTCTCTCTTGGTTTAATCTTCCATGTCAGTCCAGATTGAACAGTCACAAATAGTTGGTTTTCACACATGAGTTTAAAATCCCCTTTGAACTTCTCTCCCATAATTTATGTGACTAAGTAAGAATTTATTGGTAATAAAAATCCTTCTGATTATGTGTGAAAACACTTTAACTGCTTCTGGAATATTCTGATTTGAAATTGTAAATCCCAGAAGCTTCTAAACAAAAATGAACTGACCCTCATCATGATATCCTCAGGACATCTCTCATTTCCCCACAAGTGCCCTTGGAATAGAAGGAAGTCCTCTTCAGTGTTTATGCAAGGCAATGTTTTGAAGCTAGTCAGAACTGGCTATATTCGATGCATCTAATGCTTCACAAGAAGGTTGTTTACAGCACAAAGCTTTGTAATTTCATGCTAGAATAGCATAAAATGGAGGAAGAAGAACTCATCCAGAAGGAGATTATATAACAGGAACAAAGAAAAATCAGTATTGACAGTAAAGATCCTTTGGAACAATCTTCTTGCTAGTTTTGTAATACTATATACCCTAATGCTTCTTAAACAAGGAGATAAGAAGAAAATAACTCAGAATTAATTAGCCTCAGTTCCTAGGTTAATTCAGACAACAAGTATATTGCTGCAGAATAAAATTATGTCTTGTCCAAAATTATTCTGATTAGAAACTCACTTCCTTAATACTCCCTACTCCCTTCCTTCATCTTCTTCTCTCACTCTTCCTTCCTCTCTTTCTCCCCTCATCCCTTGTGCCACTTTTTCTTGTATAATTTAAGGCTTTGATTGCCATTTGTTTATATATAATGTGGCTTTTCATGGAGTAATTTTTTTAGTACCACTAAGAAGTGATTCAAACATTATATCCTAGGAGTGCATGGCCAGTGAGGAGAGATGGCTTAAATGGCAGTGTTAGTATGCAACACCAGGAAAGGTATTTTTGCCATTTGTTGGTGCTGCAAA
This sequence comes from Paroedura picta, assembly GCF_049243985.1. Lineage (NCBI taxonomy): Eukaryota > Metazoa > Chordata > Lepidosauria > Squamata > Gekkonidae > Paroedura > Paroedura picta. The sequence goes on along the minus strand of NC_135370.1, from coordinate 86,815,631 downwards.
ACAACTGATTGGCCACTGTGTAAATCAGGATGTGGGACCAGCTGGACCACTGGTCTGGTCCTATAGCGCTCTTATTTCCATATGGTCTTCCTATGGTCTAAACCAGCGGTCCCCAACCTGCCGCGCATGTGCGTTTTGGCCACCAGGTGGCGCTAACACGCATGTGCAGAGTTGCCGCGCATGTGCGTTTTGGCCACCAGGGGGCGCAAACGCGCATGCACGGCAGTTCCGCGCGTGCGTTAGCGTCACTGATGCGCCGGCTGCCGCGCCGGCTGCTGTGCCGGCCTTTTCCCCCCCCTCTCGCTGCAGGGGGGGAGGCAGGCGCGGCCGCTGGCGGCCCGGTACAATGGCCTTTGCTGCCCGGTACCGGGCTGTGGACCGGGGGTTGGGGACCCCTGGTCTAAACCTTTCCCCTCATGGTCAGAAGATGCTAGTGGCTCTGTCTGGGAAAAATGACAGCCATCAGCTTATGTATGTTTCTCTAGTGAGGCAACCGGTCATTTTCCAATCAAGATCAAGAAAGCAGCATAAAAGAGAGAGGATTAAGCCCATTCTCCCTGTTCACCATGATTATCTGCACTGAGCCCCTACATGCTTGAATTTCCAGCATGGAACTCCAGGCATACATCTGTTTAAAAGTCTTTGTGGCAGCCATTTGTCCATCATATGGACTTGGACATGTGACTTGGCCCTGAGGGTGAACAAAAACTAACAGGAAACATCTGTATGATAGACATGATTCCAACCCTTTAAAAGAGAGCTAGATTAATTAATGGGAGATAGATATATCAATAGCTGTTAGCCATAGTTACTGAGTACAGGCTCTGTGTCTGTGAGTGCTGGTTGCTGAGAGATAGCTATTTTCTTCCTGACCTGCTTGTGTGTTGCCCTTGGAAGCATCTGGTTGGTCAGAGAAATAATGCTGTACTGGGTGGACCCATCTGATCCCACAAGCCTCTCCTGATATTCTTCAATGTCCGCTTCCCATAAATATGCTTTACACTTTTAGGTGTGCACTTAAAATATAAAACAAAATCAGAGTCCAGTGGCATTCTTCCTCAGACTATGAACTGACCATCATGACAGTGGGAATATATAAGCCCACCTCCATCAAAACCTAGTTGGTTTCAGGAATATTTATTATGAGGCACCAGAATATCAGTCACAGCACAGTGTGGTAAGCTTTGTACGAAGGCAATGCCATGTCTTGCCTGATCATAAATGCTACTGATTGACGCTTATGTAGAGCAAAACAACCATATCTAACTGTCTGCCTGGTATAGTTTTCCTGTCCTATCACCCACCCATAAGTGGTGTTGTTCTCTCCTTTATATATGTTCCTTTTAGAATTAAAAGTAGATTTATTGCCAAAGTAGTGTCAGGAGCATAAATTGTTTATTGAAGCATAAACTGCCCCCCAAGCTTGCACACCATAAACAAAGCACATCTGTTTCTTTGGAGAATCATTCTGGAAACCTTCAAGGCTTCTTTGGCTGACTATACAACTTCTCAGATACAAACAGCTTAAGAAGTCTGAAGCATATCCCTTTGCAAGTATCTAGAAAGGCTACAGAAGGGAAACCGGATGTGTGTAAGGCTGGAACAGTAACCTACCAGGGATTGATTATGCTGATTATGAAAATCATTAGCATTTTGTCCTAAAGGACTAAACGTTATTCTCCTTCCATAATTGGGTCAAAATATTTTTGAACGTGTTCACTTTCTAATTCTCTGAACTGAACTTTATCTTTGTTCTGCTCAGTCAGATTTGTTGAAATGATCCTGAGTTTGTCATCTTTCTAAATGTGAACTATATAGTGTTAATTATGAAATCATTTAGCTATCCTGTATCATGGTCAGATCCATGCCAAAAATTAACCTCACAAAAACACTGATTCTATCACAAATAGAACAAAGGTTTTCATGATCATTTACCGATTGCAGATTGATGGAAAAAATATTTTTGAACATCATTTTTTGAAAATCATCTCATATTATTGCTGTTATGTTTTCTATATAGTTCCTTTGCTAGGTATTTAGCAACTTGCAAGTGTACTCTATTGGCTCCTCAAAGCATTATGCCATCAAAGTGATGTCACATTGTAAGACATGTAACATTCTAAAAGGATTCCTTAGTATCTGCCTCCAGTATATCCTCAATAATAACCTATGGTGAACCAAATGGGAGACTCTCTTCCTCAAAGACAGGATCCCAGTAGAACAACTGCAGAACAACATGCCTCAAATCAGATGATGGTGGGGGGAAAGGACTCTGCAAAAGACCCAAAAAGAAACCTGAAAGAGAAAACACAAGACATAAAGAAATATGTGGAAGAACTTGACAGAGTAGTAGATATTGTAGTGGATCTGGTGGAGAAGACAGAAGAAAAGATCCAACTGTTGGAAAACCATAACAGGAAACTGGCAAAAGCCAATGAGCAATTGAACATAGAACTCAAGAAGATGTCTTCCAAGATTTCTCAGTTTCAGGACAACAAAGCAAAAAAACCCTCTGTTGTCAAATTTCAAAATGAAGAAAAATATTATGGACCAGAAAAGGTCATAGCTTGCCATTTAAGAGATTCGCAGGAGAATCTAAAGAAAGGGGATCAGAGAAGTAGCAAGCAGCACAAAAACAAGCATGTTGTAATATCATTGACTGGAATTAACAATGTGCCCATAGATGAACTGGACGAGGATCAGACTTTCCCACCATTGCTAAAGGGCGATAATCTAGTGGAAGATTCAGTCATATTCTCTAAACTAACCCATTCATTGTATAATGTTTGGGACCTTGTAAAATGTTCACTTGCTATTGTGCTTGGCTTTGGATTTTGCACATATTTACTATTATTCTGTGCTTACTGCTTCAACCAAAACTTTATAGCTAACAGCATCATCCTGATGTTCCATGACCATGACATTGCTGGACTGACCGAACTGCTGTCTCCATATGTTACCTGGAGAAATAATGGCCTACTACCATTTTAAGAATTGTTAATCTCTTCAGAACACTTGGGCATGCTCTATGTCACTTTCAGATTTTTTTTTTACAATTGTAATTTTTCTTTAAAAATCACCCCAAAATGTTACCATATTTTGTCTCAAAGTTCCTTGGTATATGATTCTCAAAATCTTATATCGTAATAATGAACTGTGATGTCTTGAGGGAGCTCATGGGTTTTAAAAGTACCAGGCCAGCTACTGCTTTCTCGCACAGATTGGTTTCTTTCAAGCTGATCATTCCAAGTACCTGAAGATGTGGTTAACTTCATCCACCACAATGTTATAATACTTTACAATGGAGAAGAGCCACAACATTGTAACTTGCTCCAAGTTCTGCTCCTGTGTCTTCTCCCTCCAACCCTTTCCTCTTCCACTCCCAGCTCCACACATGATTCTTGTGTTAAGCTTTGTCCTCCTCTTCCCTGTTCCTTGCTCTTTAGCCAGTTCCTGTTCGCCACAGCCATACCCTGACATAAACCACCTGAGACCAGTAAGCTATTGCTTCCTTTCCCTGTCTTGCCTATCACTGTCTTGCCTTTTGAGCCTTAGAGAGCCATCATGGTGTAGTCGTTAAGAGCAGTGGCCTCTAATCTGGGGAACCAGGTTTGATGCCCCATTACTCCACATGCAGCCAGTTGGGTAACCACATGCAGCCAGTTGGGTCACAGTTCTCTCAGATCTCTCTCAGCCTCACCTACCTCACAGAATGTCTGTTGTCTGGAGAGAAAGGGTTAGGGTACTTGTAAGATAAGTTAAGACTCCTTTGGGTCATTAAAAGTAAGGTACAACCCCCCCCCCCCCCGTTTTTCTTCTTCTCGTAATTTATTGCCAAAACTGCTTTGTTGTTGAAGCTGCTCTGAATGTCTTCTGCCTCTGGTCCCACCCTGCTCTACCTAGGTGAGTCTTGCAGTTAGGCCTAGCAGTATCACCTACCCCAATAGTGGTAGGCTGCTATATGATATAGCTGAGGGGAGTGGGGAAATGAGAGGCTTAATTGTCCCAACATTCATTTACTCAGGATGGGCAGAGTGGCAAATCCAAACATCTTAAATGGCTTTTGTAGACTGGTTTGGTTTAAATCACAAAGGATAAATACTAATCATAGTCAGTAAAGGGTTCCTCCACATACAGGTGCAGTAAACCTCTGAAACCTAGTATGAGGAGACAACACCAGGGGAAGGACTTGACGCCCATGCTTTATTGTTGGCCTTCAAGAGGAACTGGCTGCCCATTGTGTAAAACATCTTGATGGACTAGATGGACCACTGTGATCCAACAGGGCTCTTCCTACACTGTTTTCTGCACTTGCATATAGAGTTGGCCATTCCTAATTAAGAAATTTGAGGATGGTGCTTAGAGAGAGCAGAATTTGGGGCAAAGAGTAAGTTCAGTAGGGATATAATGTCACTCTCACTTCCTATGATATCACATCAAGGTCAAAGACCAATTCTTCTATCATCCCTCTTCATGTGAGGTCACTTCTTCCTACCAAAATCGGCCTTTTAAATTTGAATTTTCTGCCTCACAGCACAACTTGCACAAAACATGATATACTAAAAATTAATAAAATATGTCTGCTACAAATGTTCATCATGTAGACTAGCACAGACAAGTGAGATTTTCTTAATACCTTTGAAAATTTGAAAGCAAAACTGGCCAGACTCTTCATTGTTTTGGATGAAAATATGCCTATTATTTCCTGGATAAATTTGACAAGATAAGCAACTTCCTGGTTTTCCTCTTTAATTTAGAGGAAATGACTATCCATCCTCATCTCAAAGACATCCAGTGAGGGAGAGTTACCAGCAGATAATAGGTTCCCCTGCCTAACTGTGGTTAGATTAGATTCAGGTGGGTAGCCATGTTGGTCTGCAGCAGAATCCAATGGTACCTTTAAGACGAACACAATTTTATTCAAGGTATAAGCTTTCATGTAAAAGTACATTTCTTCAGATACTACTCTCTAAGTGTGCTTGCACATGAAAGCTTATCTGTTCCAATTAATATTTCTGGTAAGGGCTTGGTGGAGGAGCTGGTCTCATAGCTTAAGTGCCACTCAGTGTTTAACACCAATTCAGGGTGGCTGTCCCACCCCTGATTGCTTCCTCCTCCAACCAGCTTGCCTGTCCAGCAGCCAGCCAATCACCTTCTGTCCCCCATCCCTGCAGCCTTTCCAGGTCCTGGGGGGAAGGAGAGTCCATCTGCAGATTTCTCCCACCCCCAATCTAGCATCCATTGTATTCCTGAATGCAACAGGCTTTGCCCCTAGTATCCTGAATAAAACTTGGTTGGTTTAAAGGTGCCACTGAGCTCAAACTTTGTTCTTTTTATTTAGGTCTTTCCAGGTCTCTACTATAGATCCAATGCCTTCATACTCCTACTCGTACAATGCTGGACCAACTGGCCATTTGTGACAGGGAAAGTACTCTTTAGATTAGGCTTCTTTCTTTTCTTTTGGCTGCAACCTGAAGGTGAACTGAATCTACTTGAACAATGGAAAACTGCATGCATTCAGGTTTTATTCCCAATGGCTGCCATTTTGAGTCATTTGTGCATGCCCCTTTTCTCATTGCCCTGCCTCCATCCCCAAAATAATAAAGTGGTGATTGCGTTACAACGCTGTTTCAAACTATTAAAATAGAGGCAGTCTTGCTTGTTACCATTGACACCTGAATAGAATACCAATGAAAAATATGGAATAAGGCTGTGGGCACTAAGTAATTTTAGATTTTGTTTTGTTTTCCAGTCCAGACAAGAGCATGCATTTTCTCCTGGTGCCTGAAATTGTATTTCAAATACTTTATTGTGTTAATTATTCATGATTATGATATGGCAAGGCTTGGCTAATAGGTACACAAAGACTGGCTTGTTAGAGCTCTCTTCTGCTTATACAGACTGCCCATGCTCCATTAAAACCAGTGCTTTTACTCTTTCTCCAGCTGAGCAAATGTGGCCGAGAAAAATATCCTTTACCTGCCTTATTTACATAAAATGTCACTTTAGGCATCACTTCAAGCTTCCTTCAGAAGTCTTTTCCCTATGCCTTGACAACCTGTCAGACCCAGGAAGAATAGCCTAGTGGTAAGCTGTAAAGAAGCAGGTGTGTATTTCAGATCGTTTACCTACTTGTATCATTTAAAAAGAAATCTTTCCCAGAGACTGGGGTCTTTAAGAAGACAAGGTTTTATGGCTGACAAATGTGCTAGTGTGTCAACATAGTAATGAAGTTAGTTCTGCACCAAGTATAGCATGAAAAACAGAAAATTTCCTTGCAAGGTTTGTGATTAAACATCTAACAGAAAATAATGATTTGCTTGAAGGCACTGAAGCACCAGAGAGAGAGAGAGAGAGAGAGAGAGAGAGAGAGAGAGAGAGAAAGATGGGGAACAGGCAGGCAGGAGAGGGAGAGAAAATATGGGGGGAGGGGGAAATCTGCCAAATATCACTACTGGGAGTCTCTATTATCTTAAAATCTCTTTAATATTCACTGTTAATTAAAAAAAAGCCTCTAATAGCTATAAAACTGAAGTACCCAATGGGGAGACGTATGACATTCAAGTGGCAGACTCTCAGCATCCCCTCCCCATTCCTGCTGCCTGCCCGTCCTCTTCACACATGAAATTGATGAGGGCTGATTTGCATGTCTATTCTATTACAGCAGGGAGAGGAAAGGATTAGCTAAATTATAGAGGATAAACACAGTTTCACTGCATAAAAGCAAAGACTTCTGGTAATGAACTGGAGTCAAAAGAATAATGATGTTGACTTTTCTTGGGAGAGAGAAATTTGCTTTTTTTCACAGCTTTAATGAGAACGAGGCTTCGGAATTACCCTCCATTTAAATGCCATAAAGTCACCGGGAAGATGGTTTCTAAAGAATTTATTTATTTATGTGGTTGCTACATGGATCTCTCCAAAGGCCCAAAGCAAGAAAGTACTGATAGATTTAAGAGGACAAGGACCAGTAAGTCAAATATCCAAATGCTGACACGTATGAGCCTTTTTCACTTTGATAGGCTCAAGCCCTACACAAGCTTTTTTTTTTAAATTTTTTAGAAAGCAGGTTTATCAGGTCTCCCTCACACACCCTTCTAGTTATAAAACTTTAAAACCGAGACCAATAATAAACTCAGTGGACATGATCCAAAATGGCAGGGACTTCCTTTTCCTCTGTGAATAGAAAGGATTTATGCATAGCCATACTGTTTTCCCATAGTTTTTGCATTTGGATATTCCACCCTGAAATTACGCTCAACATTTCCCATTTTATTTTCCATCAATAATATCCAAAATGAAACAAGCAATTCTCCATAAATTGAGGAAATTAATATTTGTCTCATGGAATATTGGGTTTGTTTTAGCTTCTGAAGGACTAAAACAACTTGCCAGTTGTCAGTCAATGGAGGTGAGACAGGTGGAGCCTCCTGGTGGAAGCCAGCCTGGCTGAGCTCTCCTGCCCTCCCTTGCATGCTGCAGACATAGCAAGAATGGTGATGGTATAAGAGGCAGGGAGAGACAGAGAGATAGAGACAGTATGCACCCGACTCAAGGCTGGGCTGGCAATGCTGACATAGCCTATTAAACAGTTGTCATGCTAGCCCAGCAGATGCTGCAGGGAGGGAAACCACTCTAGGCCATCCTCTTATTAGCACTGATGGGGTGACTCCTTTCACCATTAGATATAATGAGGATAGCCCTAACCTCCAGTCTGCACATTAAACCTGCTGCTTGTTGGACTCAGTGTTGGATGTAGCAGTGACCAGGTCTACACAGATAATAAATCCATACCTGTTGAGTGCAATGGGCTGTAGACCTGGCATCCAGAAGCCAAGGTCAAATCTTTTGTCATTTATTCCAGTGGCCATTGTCATGTCTATTGCTATTTATTTTATTTATTTATTTTTATTTATCATACTTCTATACCGCCCTCCCTGGAGGCCCAGGGCGGTTTACATTATAACAGAGAACAATACATAAAACAGTCTGTAAAACACTGATAACTAATAATTGTAACCAAATAACAACACAGTATAACAGTAAACAATATAGTAATACAAACAGGTCCAGGGCTTATTGGTGGGATTCTGAGGGGGGTGGCTTATTGATGGAATTCTGAGGGGGGGGGAGCAGGGGCCCTTGGTCGCTGTTGATTACGTCTGGTCTTGGCCAAATGCCTGGTGGAGGAGCTCCTTTTTGCAGGCCCTGCGGAACTGTTTAAGCTCCGTCAGGGCCCTGATCTCCTCTGGGAGCTCATTCCACCAGGTAGGGGCCAGAACAGAGAATGCTCTGGCCCTGGTCGAGACCAGACGGACTTCTTTAGGGCCAGGGATCCTTAGCTGATTGGAGGCTAATCTTAGGACATATATAACATATGGCCTGACACCAATCATGATATTATAGCAGAACAGCAGGGACTATATCCAGGCATTCACTCATTTAGTAATGAAATGTCAATCATCTAGCTCAGCAATGACGATACTGTTGTTCTTCAGTTGCTGGCAGGGACTTATAGTCATTGTAGTCCATAGATATCTGGAGATCCACAGTTTGACCATCCTGATTTAGCCCAGATCTTCTTAACGATTCATAATTTACTTTGTGTTGTAAATCTTTCCTATCATCATGATGCATCTATGTCTTTCTGCCCATACAAAATCATAGCCTAAAATGTCCCCTGTTATAGCTACAGCTGGATATGGTTTTATACCTGAACATCAGTCCTTTGACTCTAGAAGAGTCTAGGAATGAGCAATTTCCTTGTCATTTCAGTTCTTTGATTCCATTACTGCATGTGTTAGTTTTCAGTGGAAATGTTTTTCTATTTGTCAGTATAGTCTCTTTGATTTCCATCCTTTTTGAATGAAATTTCCATGGATTTTGCCCCCTACAAAAGGAAATGCTTGCTAGTTATCAGAGTCAGGAGGGAGGACTCTAATTTTATGGACAAATAAGATCAACAGACATTTCCAGCTGTTACATATTTGTTTTTCATTCCATTGGGATGAAACTCTCAGGAATCCATGCAGTAAATACAGAAGATGTTGATAGATAAGGCATAGGGAAAAAGTACTGAGGAACTCCAACAATAGAAAGATGTTGGCTGCTACTAGCAGCAGATGTTTTGGGAGCGGTGCTGCTGCACACCTTAGGGGAGTGGTCTCCCCATGGTGATAAACTAAACTGGTGATAAACTAAAGTGATAAACTAAACTGGTTTTTCTATGAAATTCCAAACATCCTCATTTTCGTTTTGTTATCTTTCTGTTTCCTCATCATTTCTCAATGCACGTAAGAACCAAGAGGAGTTCTATTGGTCAGACCATGGTCCATCTAGATATCCTGTGTCACCAGTTGCCCAAGAGGGCCAACAAACAAGGCATAGATGCCAAGGCCTTCCTTTGATATTGCTTCCCAGCCCTGATATTAAGAGATTTGCTGCATCTGTAGATGGAGTTGCCCTCCAATCCTAACTGTTGATAGGCTTATCCTACATGAATGTCTAACTCCATTTTAAAGCTGTCTGTGCTCATTGCCATTACAACCACCGCAAGCAGTGAATTCCATAATTTACTGATTTTGTAAATTGCCTTTTTCACTGCTGTCACAAGCTAAGTCAACATTGCCATTGAGCCATATGCACATCTCAGTTGGCCATCCTCTGGAGAGTAGGAGCAGCCTTGGAACATTGGCAGAGTTGGCAAGAGTGGCATTGGAAGAGGGGAACCGCAGCCAGCGGGGGGGGGGCAGGGGAGGGAAGAAGTATGTGCATGCATTTCTATGTGTGTCTGTGACAGAGAGGGAGGGGGCACTAGGTGACCTTTGGCCAGCTGCATTCTCTTGGTCTAACCTATCTAATGGGGTTGTTGTGTGGATGAAAGGGAGGAAAGGGGATTGATATATGTTGTGCTCCTGAGCTCCCTGGAGTAAGTGCAGGATAAAACTGCACTGAATTAACAAATGAACAAATGATTAAGGGAAGATTATGATGCCAGCAGCTTAGGAGCCATCTTCAGTCGCACCCACCAGTCTACCTCTTCAAAGCGCCCCAGGCTGTCATCCTTTCTTCTGATAATATCAGAGAGATGAAGAGCACCCTCTTAGCATTTCAGAAAAGCGCATCTGGATATGCTGTATGGAACATAAAATCTACATGTCAAAATAAAGAGCTATAAGGGGGCTCATATTGCAGCTTGACTATACCCTGTCAAGCCTCATGAAGGAAAATTAACTGCTACATCTTCAATCAATGTGTATTCAAGAATTGAGTATGGTCCTGTCTAAATCCTGAGAAAAGATCCAGATGCTTGTACATTTCCAAACCCATTCTGTAACTAAAGCCAATTTCTATGGGAAGATTAAGGGTCTGTCTGATGATTCCTTTTGCGGAGTAGAATTTTAAGGCTAGGACTCCTTCCTTCCTTTTTCCTTCCGTTCCCTTGGACTAGCTCCAGTGGCAGATTTTTTATTTGAGTGGCAGTAGAGGGGGGCATCTTCACTGATTCCTCATACCACTGAAGACCTTTGACTCATCCCTTAAGCTGTACCTACCCGTTTCCCAGAATTTGCAGGACTGATATGGTGTAGCTACACCTAGTCCTGCCCTAGCTCTGTTGCAGAATTGCTAGAGTACTGCTGCCATATGTGACATCACTTCCAGTTAAGTCTTCCCCCCCATTTTCCCCCCTGGTGCTGCACCAGGTAGCAGTGAGAAGCCAGGGGAATGAACCTTGGGTAATAGTGCCTGGTACCCCAGAAGGGACATGCTATACAGCAGCAGCCGATCAGCCAATATTGCTGCAGGTTATCTTTAGCCCTTAATGGCAGTTACTTTAATCAAAAATAGCCTCTGTTCTTGCTAAGCAACAGGGTATCTTACAAGCAGTAAAAAAAGGACATCCTAATGCTGTTCTCATTACTCAAACATGTCATAAACACACTGAAATGAAAACAAAGATCCCCTAATCTGGAAACAACTGCCACCTGAAATTACATATGAAAAGCTCTGCTCTCTCTCTCTCATTCTTCTGCCTTCCCAGGGAAGTCTTCTGAGATGCCAGCATGAACTTGATTCACATTGAAATAACTTTCATTTTCAGCCCAACCATGTGATAAAGCTGTAGCCATGAAATAAATAATGATTGTGCCCTAACGTTCAATTTTATCCTTATTGAGCTGCTCAACCAGGTGTTGAAACCAGTAGAATTTTCTTTCTCCCTTTGAAAAGCTATTCCAGAATGCAGCATGACTAAAGAATGGCCACTTATGAGTTGCTCGGCAATGCTCTCCACACCTGCTAAAGTCCCTGGCAATTGTCAGAACACCAGTTTTGCCAATACGAATGTAGTTCAATCAGTTATGATGACAGTGTGGTACCCAATTATGTAGCAGGTGGGAGGCAGGAACTCCTGCCGTCCCTGTTTTACAACTCTCTCTCTGCCCCACTCTGTTTTTTGTAAAGGCAAGCAGAGTGATTTTTTACCTTTGATTTGTATTTTCTATTCTTTGCATCGTGTATCCGGGTCTGACAATAGCTCAGTAGATGTGACAGCAGCTATTCTTTTTTTATAGAGAGGGTTTTTTTTATTTTAGAAAAAAAGACAACAAAAAAGATTATACATATCAAAGATTGCTATCTGTAAATAAAGTAAGTAATAAAGGAGTAAGAGGTAAGTGGGTGGAGAAAGGGGCGGGGCAAGTCCGGGATAAAAACTTGAAGGGGCCAATCGGGAGCCACAGGCTCCCGATTGGCCCCTCCAAGTGTCAATCCCGGGGCGAAAGACCAACTGAGAGCTGCCTTGGCCCGTCCCAGACTCAGCGGGGAGGGGGGGTGCCTGGCCCACGTGCTGGGGCTGTTCCAAGGCCCCTGCTGAAGCCCGCAGTTGGGGGGGCCGGCCTGGCTTCCGCGCAGCCCTTGGAGCCCTGTGCAGAAGCCGGGAGCGCGGGGGGTGGGGCTGGCTTTAGCGAGGGCCTCGGAGCCCTGGCCAGAAGCCGGAGGTTCGGGGGGGCGGGGCTGTCTTCAGCGAGGGCCTTGGACTCCTGCGCAGAAGCCGGGAGTTCTGGGGCGGGGCTGGCTTTAGCGAGGGCCTCGGAGCCCTGGCCAGAAGCCGGGGGTTCGGGGGCGGGGCTGTCTTCAGCGAGGGCTTTGGAGCCCTGCGCAGAAGCCGGGAGCGCGGGGTGGGGGGGCAGCTCACGACTGGGATGGAACTAGGAGGCAAGGCAGGCTTGACTCTGCCACGGGACATCTTTACTTCCCTGAGCTGCAGTTGCTGCTGTGAACTCAGGGCAGACCCTTCAGAGGCAGCTGCTGAGCATGCTCAGTTCTCTTCAGCATGCTCAGTATGAGACACAAGCTGCAGCTGCTGACTTCCCTGGAATGCTGGCTGCTGCTGCAGGAGGAGGAGAACGAGCGCACCGGACGACCTGCCTGCCAGATCCTCCGACAAGGTTTTTTTTCCCTTCAGCAGCCGGAGGAAGCAGGAGCCTGAGGGGTGGGAATGTGTCTTGCTGGAGTTCAGTGAGGCTTCTGCACGGCCATGGGTGTGAATGGTTGCCGTGGTCACAGGCTGATGCCTGGAACTGCTAGCCTGGACAATGCAGTCCTGTTTCTTTGGAGGTTTTGCATGTCTTTCATGTCTTCATTTACATGACTTATATTTAACCTTTCTTCTACCACTGGGTAACAGTTTAAACAGTACCTGATAAAATACCATTTTAAGTCCATTGCAATTACCCATCACATCATTGAAACAATTAAAGTGAGAGTTAGAATATATACAAAAACATACAAGCCACCATTAATACACTGCTTAGGAGGCTGAGATGAGGGTATGCCAAATAAAAACAAAACCCCAGCTTCCTCACATTGCCAGAAGCTCCCAACAGCAGCTACTGCCCATTACGGTGCAGACTATAGGTGATGTCCAGTTACCAAGCTTGGAAATACAGCAATGTCCCCTTTTAATCTTTCCCCTACTGAGAGGAACAGTTCACACATCCTTAACAGAATATAACTGCTGTAAAATGAGCGCTGCACTGCACATGCCCCTGCACCATTCCATATTACTGCTGAGCCAGCCTTCCCGCATTGATGAATGGGCACTCATGTACACAGCTTCTAGGGAACAGTGAGGCACAGCACTGCTATCTCTGATCCTTCTAATCTATTTGAAACACTTATGATCCACATTTACCTTGAACTCACAGGTTGTTATTCTGAATGAGCCAGCCAATGCCTTGAGAACCATCCCATGCATTGGCTTTATATAATTTCATTTGGCTACTCTATTAATTTGCATTATTTTGTACAGTTCTTTGCATCTCCACTGGACAGAAAACCAGAGCGTCAATACCAGCTCAAGTGACAGTATGAAGATTGTCCTCTAAAAGTGTTTGTTAAGCATTAGAAAACAGAGACTGGTATAGACATACAGGTTTATCAACTCATTACATTTCTTGAGTGACTTAACCAGATGCTTCTTTACATGGAAATTTTGACAATTTATTCCTGTGCAGAGGAGAGGCTGGTAGGGGCCCTTTCAAGGCCCATTCTTAGGAAAGGGCTTTGAAGCTAGTACATTGTATAATATAGTAAAAAAAAAACAAACCACAATGTTTTAAAAAGCTGAAACCAACAAAATTGGGTCCCATGGATTCACTTCAGTGCTGAAATAAACTTATGGATTGTGTATGATTTTAAAATATCATACGGCAGCCATGGAAAACTAGGGATGCATTTCTGTTAACAACAGTCATAAACAGACACATTGCTGTGTCTGGAAATATGAATGATGCTCACAAAGTTAAAATGATGTATTAAGTTACACGGGAGGAGGAAACAATGGATGAACAATGGAGGATTCAGATGTAAGGGGTGGGAGAACTTGGCACCTACATTTTAATTATAAAATAAATTTAATTTATAGTCATTTTAGACATCTTCATTGCTTTTGCAACCTGTTTTTAAAATTACATCCATATGTTGCCAATAGCAGTGCTTTAGTGTTCCTGTTCTCTCACCTTTCCCATGGCTTCAATTTTCACCTTAATTACCAGAAGCTCTATGAATTTGTCAGATGCCTTTGTGCACCACTAGTTTTTGCCCCTAGTGAGACTCCTCTTGGGAACATAGGAACACCTGTCTCTTCCCACTTATAGACTACTTGCAGTTCCCTGAACTGCTCACCAGGTGGCAATAGTAATTATTCCTCTCTGCCTCCTCCCTTTCTATCAGGTTCAGGGAGGATATAATCACTGTCCCTTTTTGTTTTTCAGGATGATAAACCTCCAAATTTAATAGGAGCAAGAACCATTTCTACAGTGAAGATAATTACAGTGTGGCAGACCAGGTCTCCACAAAAGATCAGCTGTTCCCAGCAAAGATCAAAGCTCTGCAGCAATTGGCTTACATTACATTTTGTTTCAGCTTGAGTTACATGCATTACACGCAGGAAAGGTAGGGAGAGTAAGGAAAAATTGCAAGAGCTTTCTTTAAAACCTAGACACTCTGGCACTAGGAAGTCTTACACGCACCGTATCTCTCCAGGCACTGAAAGGTTCCAGGGGTAGTGTTACCCGCATAAGCTACCAGCACAGCAGACAAACTGTGAATCTATAAAGTTGTTGTGAAGATCTCAGATCAGATCTCTGGAGACGCCTGCACTTAGACATCTTTTTCTTCTCTCACACACCCATCTTCATTCTACCTCAACTGGCAGGAGTGAGATTTTCCAAGTTCTTATGTGTAAGATTACCACATAATTCACACCCTTTGAGGAAACGTTAACTGACCACTCTGAGCAATGCAGTATTACACATCCCAGCAATAGCAAAGGTGGCATCCTTACCTTCTTCACCCTATCGTTTTATCCCTAGCACTCCAATGAGATTCAGACAGAGGGCAGCAAGTATGCTAGCTGACTGTGAGAGGGCTCAGAACCTTGTAAGATCTTCAAAGCTGACATTTGATCTTTTGCTTTTACCAGCAGCTAGCCAAAAGAATATTTAGACCAAAGGATTACGGCAAAAGCTTTATTTGCTTAATGCTTCTGTGTAGCTGTTGTTAAAGGGTATAGGGCAGGATAAGCAAGACAAAGTAGCAAGCCTTAGTGTGTTAAAATGTAATGAACTTAGAACATGGCAGTCTGTCACAGACAACATTCTCTCTCAACACATGAAAGCCCATGTCCTAATCGTTAAGGTACATCCTGCACTTATGGACCATTGGTACTGCTGTTCAGAATTTTTCTTTCATAACCACCTATGCATATATCTGTCAAGTAAGGAACCACTTTATGTATCTGATATGAACTCTGATCCATTAAAAGAGAGCCAGCTTGGTGTAGTTGTTCGGAGCGCAGACTTATCTTGCAAGCTGGGTTTGATTTCCCATTCCCCCATATGCAGTCAGCTGGGTGATCTTGGGCTTACGACAGAACTGATAAAGCTGTTCTGACCGAGCAGTGATATCAGGGCTCTCTCTGTCTCACCCACCTCACAAGGTGTCTGTTGTGGGGAGAAGAAAGGGAAAGTGATTGAAAGCTGCTTTGAGACTCCTTCTGGTAGAGAAAAGCTAAGAACCAACTCTTCTTATGGTTACCAGAACTCCTGGTAGAGGTAGGGATCCCCTGCTGCCAGACACTGCGCCCCAGGTACCCATCAGCTGGTTGGCAGCGGGCTTACCAGTAGAAAAAAGGCTAAGCCAATTTGCCAACTTTGCACAGGAAGTGACTTCTGAGCAATGCTCCAGTAATTTGGAAAAATATCTATGGTAGAAACTAATTTTACCATAGAGGTTTTGCCCAAATACCAAAGTGTTACCCAGAAGCCACTGGCATTATGTCACTTCCTATGCAATGCCAGAGAGGTGGACTGGGCCTTACTCTTCTCCTGGTCAGTCTCTCCCCATCCCCTGCTGGTCAGGAGGGACTCAGAAACCCTTATACTAGAATGCTGATGTGATGTCATGAGCTAGCCGGCCTAGGAGTGGCAGCATAAAAGTTTATTCAATCAATGAAGAATAAAACTTCATTTTTAAAGTGTTATTGGATCCCTATTTTTTTGTGACAATCTACTAACATTGCTATCTTGTTCTTGATTCTCAGTGTAATTAATATGGATTTAACTAGGATATATAGAACTGCCAAATCTCTATAATCTTTTTTTTCTCTCTGCAAAATTTCATGAAAAGACAGGGCGATATAATTAGTAGTTCCATAGACACCATTGCCATTACGGCTGCCAACAACTTAAATATAACAAATAACTCTAGACCGGATGTAAGTATGGCAGTGACTCTTGTACTCTACATCTTGCTTTTTAAAAATGAATGTGTACCCCAGGGGGTGATATTTTCTACTTACCATTTTTACTGATTTAATGAGCTGAATATTTGCATTGTTTAGGTTGAAATGTGTCAAATAAGCACACGTTTTCTTTTTCTCCACAGGACAGAACATGCTCTGCAATAAAAAAAATAACATGTTTAAGGAATCAGAAACTTTGCTCAACTTTAAAAATGGATAACTTTGTTCCAGAGTAAACCTAGAAATCCAGGCACATGTAAATAATGTTTTAAATTGATTTTATTTCTCATTTCACTTTGTCAAAGTAGATTTACATACAAATTATGCATGTTCAGCTACAGAAATCACCAATTCTTTGAAATGTACTAATCATGTTAGGTGGCTACTTACTTTTGTGAAACCATTTATTTATAGAAGGAAAAAAGGATTATTCTTGATTATTCTTCTGAAGAAATATAAGTGAAACATTGAAAGAGCTTTCAGTTTTACCTTGGTTCAGTAATTTGGTTCATGCAGTTAGGACTGCATTCAAAAAGTAGATCATAGAAACATAAACAGAATTGTGACTTTTCATTGCAGTGTGATATGATATTGCTTTGTTCATCCCAGGAAATGCGATGTCCAGAGGATCTTGGGAGTTACTTTTGTTGACATATATTTTATTGTTGTGTAGCAACCTTCCATCTGAAAAACCGTTTAAGAAAAAAATGAGAATTAAAATAGAGCTATTTTTCCACTGCATTAGTTATAATCATTGCATACAACTGACTGTTCTCTTCTATTTATCACTCTCTAACATGCTCTCTCAGACTGGTGTTGCCAAGTCCAAACTGGGAAAGACGTAGAGATTTTGTGGGTGGAGACCGCAGGAGTTGACGTTTGGGGAGGAGAGGGGAGGGACTTCAGTGGGGTATAATGCCATTCAGTTAATCTTCTAATCAACCATTTTCTCCAGGGGAACTGATCTCTGTTGCCTAGAGATGAGTGATAATTCCAGGGTATCCCCAGGTCTCACCTGGAGGCTGACATCCCTATCACAGACTCATAATCTCTTGGTGAAGGCAAACATTTGGATAGGCTGCAGTGCTAAAGGAACCTTTCTGGTTTCTCTGGCTCTAAACTGGTGTTCGTGAAGGGCCAAATGGAATCATTCATGGGATCCACTATATTGTCATCCCACCCTATGCCCAAAACATGTTTAAACATCAGAACTGAGCTACCAGTTCCATCCCTTTGAATGACTTTCAAATGAGTTTCATAACAGGATTCAAAGCTCTGATGGAAAAAAAAATAGAACAGCTTTCTTTCTCATTAAATTCAGGGCAATTCTATTTCCATGGTATTTGGTGAAGCATTAAACTTTTGGTGGCAGATTTGGCTGTGTTCTTAATTTATGCATTTCCTTATTCTGTGGATGGGTTCTATATTTTGTGTCCTGGCAACTTGTTGCTGTTATTAGCTGCCACTAATCTAAGGAAATTAAGCAGAATGTTTAAAATAAATGTTTGAAATAAATATCTTTGAGAGGAATCACTGACCTCTTCAATGTTTGCTTTTCATCTTTTAAAAGCACAAAAGACCTTTCAGAGAGAGAGATAACTCCAGGTACCAAAATCACAACAGACCTAGCTAAGTTGCTTGCCACTTTTAGTATTTTATCTAGTGTCCTATTACTGTCACTTGTTCTAGTAAGTATAATGAACGACTGCATTTACTTACTAGTTGGGTGAAGATGCCTTGAAGAGGGAAGCCTTGATCAAGCCCCTTTCACAGCCCTGTGCCTCCCTTCAGTCTTCCTCATTGAGGCAGTGAATCTGCTGGCATACATATAAAAAAGTAACAGGTACAAACAGTGATCAGACCCATAAGCCACCTCTGTTATGACACTTCCAGGTAAGGTAGCTTTGATATGTTTTAGCTTTCTTGAGCATTCCTAAGCAAGTGGCAGCAATTAAGATAAACTCTCCACAAATACTGTTAGATCATCCAGCAGGTATGTGAACTCTATTGGGGGAAAAATGAACTGGAAAGTTTTCCAGTGCCTTGAGATTGTGACCTGATTTAGTGCATTATGTGCTTGTATAATTAGTGTATTATGAGCCTCAGGCGAGGGCGGTATATAAATAAATATATTTCATTTGTTTAAAAGATGTGTGTGCACGTGCATGCATGTGCATACATGTGCATACTTTAAATTTAAATGTTTTAATATTCTCTGCTTTGAGGAACTGAACTGGGTGAAAAGGAGACAGAAATATTTTACATTTATTTTGACTTTTATTTAGCAAACAAAATCCAAAAAGGATCTCCTGTTAATCTTATGTTCCTTTAAATACCAATAATTGAACTGAAATGTTTTATTTGAAATAAAATAGTAATCAAGCATGGTTTAAATGTTATATTGAGAACTGTAACATTTTATTGGAATAATACAAGTATTTAATAGACAATGGCTTAGATCCCACCCCGAATCTCCACTGGGGAGCATGACTTATCTTCTTCCCCCTCCTCCAATACCCCCCACAAATGCTGCTTCTGGGGGACATAGGAAAAGACAAATAAACATGAGAATTTTAACTTTATGCAGATCAAATCAAAACTAATCAGGTGATTTCATAATTTTGGATTATGTACGTTTGGATTATGTACACGAGTCTGCCTTATAGTGAATCAGACCACTATTGTCTAAGACGGGCAGGGGATGCTCAGGCTCTTGGGCAGAGCTCTTTCACATCACTGGCTGCCTGGATTTTACGAGATGCCAGGGATTGGACCAGGGACCCTAAACAAACAAAGCAGGTGTTCTACCACTGAGCCCCAGCTCCTACTATTATGTTTATATAGTTGTGAATCTAATCTCCTTCAAAAATGCAATCTTATCCCATTTTCCTTAAAACAAAAGCAGCTGGTAGGACTGATTTCAGTGGAGCAGTGATGGTGGAGGAGTATTTAACTTTTTCCCCATGCCATTTTCCAAATATAAAATGCTTATCTCTACAGCTATTTCTCTTGAAGAAAAAAGTGCAAGCACCTGTATCCCCCTCCCTGATGCTAACAGCAGCTGGTGTGGGGGGGAGTGAGGTTAAATCATGGCTCACAAGAAAATAGCAGTCCTAAAACAGCATAGTATGTCCCTAGGAAACCCAATTATCATGCTCCATTGAAGCCTTCTTCCTTCTTCCACCCCAGTGATATCAGTTTGTTGCTAAATTTCATACCCAATCAATTGGGGAGGGTGTGTGTGTTTGTGTGTGCAAAGTGCTGTCAAGTCACAGCCAACTTAGGGGGACCCCAGAAAAGAGCTTTCACGGCAAGTAAGACGCAGAGGTGGTTTGCCAGTGCCTTCCTCTGCATTGTCTTCCTTGGTGCTGTCCCTTCCCTCCCACCCAGCTAACTATACTGCATCAAAATCAATGCGTTTATTGGAGCCAGTAAAAGAGTAGCAATGAGACTCCTTTTCCTCAGACACATAATAAAGTTGTGCATAAAAATATCCATTTTAAAATTAGAATGCTCTTAATTGCACTATTCTATTTCAAGCTGTTGGGATCTGCAGCATGAATTTTAATTAATGACTAAATTAATGCTGCAGATCTTAGCAGCAGGAAACAGCTACATTATTTAAATAGGCTTTGAAATGATCAGATTTTATCTCCCAGAACAGCACTTGGATTAATATAAAAGTTGCCTTTGTTCTGTAGAAGAGGCTGGAATTACACAGGAGGTTGGAAGAGGTCAGATGCTAAACATTCAAAAGATGACATAAATTGAGGCAACTGCTATTCGATCCAGGCACAACTGGAGTGATGGCAGAAGTGGCTGTTCCTTCACAAGGAGCAACTGGCTTCCTCCTACAGAAAACCAAAGGCAAGGATGTTCTATAAAACATGAGGGGCTGTTGTTACATGCATGTCTATCATTTGAGCCCACATCACTCTGTCTCAACATACAGGCTAAATAACTGTGGTGTATGAAAATAACACACAGGATCATACGCCTGTCGAACAGCTTTGTGAAATGAGCCAAATGAGATGTGTGAATTAGAAAATTGTTTGTTCTATGGTACGACTTAAGACTGTGGATATGAAGTCCCATTTTTGAAGACTTCCACCATTAAAACTAATCACATCAGGAGAAAGGGTCTTGGCCAGCTCAGATGTAAAATTTCCAAAGAGACTATTTTTTTTCTTGGTAATTTTGGGATAAAGATGGGGATTTTGGGAAAGTCTCAGGCAAAACAGACATATTGAATAAAGAATAAATTTTATTTAAAAAGAAATCCTAAAGTAGTTAAATTAGCAATTCTTAAAAATAACACACACAAACTAACATTTGGAGAGAAATAAAGATTATAGTATTCAAGATTGAGGAATCAATTGTGAGGTAATATATACAACCTATCCAGCAGAGAATGGATCCTTGAAAAGCATGAGGGATGGGGAGATGACAGAAGATCAGCTTGTAACAGGGTGGTCTGTCAAGTACCAAGATGAATACACACTGAGGCCTCTTTGCTTAAACCGCCAAAATCATAGCCTGCAATCTACCTGGCATGACTCAGCTTGAGACAATGCAGAGGCATGGGCTTAATGTGAGCGGTGAAAAGATTTCAACATGAGCGATTTCCTGGGCTGGTGTGAGAGAAAGACCAGAGGTATGTGATGTGGGGCAAATTGGAGTTTCATCATGGTAAGCAGATTGGGGAGACCAAATGGTCACCGAATATATGATTAAAAATGACAATAACCTTGACAGCCATGATTGATATCAAGATATAAAATGAAAGTGGGATAAAATTCCTGAAAAGGGGAAGATTGCCCACTGCCTCAGGTGGAGATCTGTAACAACAAGAATCTTGACAGGATTCAGGGAGTGTCTGAATTCCACTGTCTTGTTAATACAATCTCCCACTGGCAAAGTGTGTGTGTGTGGGGGGGGGGGAATGACCAATCCAGTGTTTTATATTCCAATATTTCCCAACCTGCTCTTGCTACAGTCTCCTGGCTTCCCCTGGATGGGGTGGCATCAGGCCATGAGAAGTACAATTGCGGGGTCTGGCTGTGCGTAGCCATACTTAGACCAATATCTTGGGATAAACTGACATACGGTGTACTTCCCTAGTCTTGATGCAATTGCAGAAGGGAGCCGCAAGACATATGCTGGCTGGGAACTCAGAGAAGAAGGGCATCCCCAACATGGAAGGGTCTTCTTGGCCTTAAGTCTTTCAAGTGTAAATTCTCTAAGTAACAAGAAAGCAATTGAGGTAAAACGTGTTAATCCTGTCAAAAAATCTTCCAAGGGTGAATTCTCTATACAACTGGCTAGAAAAGAATTAGCAGTTAGCAGAACTGAAGAGCACTGATTTTAAGACAGAAAGAGAGATTAAGGAATGGATAAAAAATGGTGGTGTAAAACAGTGGCCCCCAACCTTTTTATCACCGGGGGCGGGTCAATGCTTGACAATTTTACTGAGGCCCGGGGCTGGGGGGTAGTCTTTTGCAGAGAGATGTCGCCTCCTCCTCCTGAGTCCCTGCTCCACTTGCTTTCCCGCTGCAATAAGATCACAACATATTGAAACAGAGCAAAAGTTACACATGGTATGTCAAGCAATTCAGGAAATGGTATTACAAAGGTAGGAAACAATGCAGGAAGATAATACAGACAGCAAACAAATACATAATGTACCATGATATAGCCCGCAGACCTGTTCCTTGTACAAAAGCACTTTCCTGAACCATTCTATTATCACACATCTCTTTATAAAAATGTCCTCTTGATAGTTTGCAGAATGATAAAAATGTGGGAGCTTTCCTGATTTCTTTGGAAAAGCAATTTCACAAAATGGAAGTCATTTTTTTTAAATTTCAGTAACTGGAAGAAAGGCTCCTATACGTCTTTAATTCTGCAAACTATGAAAAAGAGTTGCTTGGGAAGGAATCCTTTATAAAGCTACTACAGAACAGACCTGTAGTCTATGTCAGAGTGTATGCTATACATACAGTATTGCTTTGTTGTATGTTCTATCGTATGCTTACAGTACTGTTTACATGTTTTGGTAATTCCAATTTCTGCATTGCTTTAGCATGTCTACTTTTTGCACTTTTCTAATTTTTGTAACCCTAGTTCTATTGCATTGCTTATTATTTTCTCATGCTATACAATTGGTAAATAATTAATAAAACATAAAGTAAATAAGTAATGATGAGCTGACCACCACTGTAGTCATTTGCCCTCCTGCCAACAAAAATGTTTTGTCTCCAGACTTGGACTCTGCAGTTTCTGCTACTAAGTCCACCTTGGTGCATACAGCACTAAGAGAAACATGCACTTTCCTAAATCAAATGAAAAACTGGGTACCACTTTGTCTGCTTCTTCTCCCAAGCTGCACTGCACCTGGGCCAGCAGCAAGGTGAAGACAGACACCACCATGTTTAACCTCATTCCCTGCACCCAGGCTGCACTGCAAGCCAGGGGCTCCTGTGGCTATGCCTCTCTTTCCACCACAACCATATCTGAGTCAGAGTACAATGCAGATGGGCACTGCTGTGTTCCTAGTGGGGCAAAACCACTATGGCCATGTTCCTGCTCCCTGGCTGCACCATGTCCACCTGGCAGGGTGAAGTGGAGGCTGCAGTGTTCATGCTTTTCCTTGCTGGATGCCCTGCACCCAGATCAGGGTAAGGCCAGGTAGCTCCATACTCCTTCTCACCAGTCATAATGCATCCATGTTGGCTGAGTTTAGCCCTGTGTGTACTCTTAGAATCATAGAGCTGGAAGGGAACTCAAGTCATCTAGTCCAACCTCCTGCACAATGCAGAAACTCACAACTACCTGCCCACTCACGGTGATTCCTATACAGAACCACACTCAGATCACCACAGGGTAAAGCCAGAATGATGTCCTAAAACAAGTTACAAGATTGCCCCCTGGCAACAATGAAAGATGTCTAAAGACCCACTGGATATAGTGGGGAAACAGGATTGCCAAGGGTCTTGCATAGACTCCATTGAAATACATTATAGCAAACAAAAGTTGTAACAAAAATGTGGAAGAGTTTTAAAGAAGCTTGCCCTGGCCTAGGAATGACAGCTCCCCAGAGGGGAATACAAATCCCTAGGAGTAGCATAAGTGTTCTGGAACTGGAATGTCAGCCCCCAAAACAGAATGACAGTCCCTGTGTTGAAATTACTATTTGTGGAACTGAAAGGATGGTTCCTAGTGGAATGGCAGAATTGTTCTGCCATCCCAATTGCAGAACATGTTTGCTAGGGAGCGCTGTTCCAGTCCCGGACTACTGATTCCAGTGGGTAGCCAGGTTGGTCTGGAGCAGCAGAGCTAAGTGCGAGTCCTACCCCCGAGGGGAATGTCATTCCAGCCCGAGTAGTTTTCCTGGTCCCAGGGCAGCCATTCCACTTTCAGGAACCCCGGGCTCTCCCGGTTCCCCCAGTGGACATCCCAGCCCCTCATTTTAGCTCGTCCTGAAGGCAGAGGCCTCTGCGATCCAGGCTGCCACCGGGGAAAGCTGGGCGCTGCCATTTCCTTGTTCCTCTGCCACCCTCGCCGTGCTTGGTCGAGTGAAGCAGGCGGCAGGCGGTCCCCACCAGGGTTTTGCCTAGGAAAATATATGGCCACTGTAGCCCAGGCGACTCTTGCTTTGCCAGCCAGCCTCCCAAACCAGAGAGGCACTGCACGACACGGCGTGGGGCTGCTCATTCCTCCTGCTGCTGCTGGCGCGAGGGCGATGCACTTGCTCGCCACCCAGCGTCTCGCGGCAATCAAGCCTGGCGCCGGAGACGGGGTTGTACTAGCGGCTTGGCGGCGGCGGCTCGCCCGTCGCCAGCTAACCCGCCGACCCTCGGCAAGGAAATGACGCAGCCTCTTGGCGTCATAATAGCGTCAGCAAACAAGGCGAGGTCGTTTGAAAACCTCAACCCGGGAGCGCATTTTTCTTTCTTTCCTCGCCTTATTGCCGTTAGCCGTACTGTCCCCGCCACAGGCACGCGCACGTGGGATGGCGCGCGAGGCCGGCGGCCGCGACAGACGCATCGTCCTCTCCCCAGCCTCGAGGAAGCGGGCGGTGGCGACGGATTTCCCGGCGCTCGCGCTCCCCCAGATGGCACATGCGCAGTACTGCACAAGGCTTGGGCCAGGGTTCACGGAGGGCTTCGACGCACGCGCCGTGCGGGCTAGCGGCGGCCTGGAGGCGTGGCGAGCGGTCACGGAGGACGAATCAGCTGACTTAGCGCCGGGGGAGCCAGGGACGGTCATCGGCGCCGGAGGGAGTAAGCGGACCGCGGCCGGAGGGAGGTGCCATGGCGACCACTGTGAGCACCCAGAGGGGGCCGGTAAGTAGCACCCGCCGCCCCTGTTGTGACGGAAGGGGGGTCGGTGGGGGCGGTAGTGTCACCGGCACCCTCTCGCGGGCGTGGTGAGGAGCGGGCCTCGGTTCCCCCCTTCTGACCCCACCCCTCCGGCTTCGGCCCATGGCTCCTGCCGGCGTGTGAGTGGCGAGCGCCCCCTTCTCCCTTGGGGAGGGAGAGGAGGAAGGACAGACGGAGGAACCATGTGTCTGCCTCTGCCCTTCTTGCCCGCCTACCCCTTCTTTCCCCGCCCGCCGTCCCATCTGGCCCATCGGGGGCCATCCAGTTCGCATTGCTCAGATTCTCAGGCGCATCAGGTAAGGCTGCGGGTGGGCTAGGGCATTAAGGCGGCTTCAGCCCGAATCTCAGCACTTCTCGCTTGGGGGGGGGCGGGGAGGCAGCACTACATCTAACCGTATGGGAGCAGCCCAACCTTAGTGGCATGCGTTTCCCAAGAAACCTCTGTCTGCAGCTGCAAATCTGTCTTCGGTAAATAGGGAGGTCTCACTTGCCCCATTGTGGTCTTTTGCTTGAAGGCCTAAGTTGTGTGTAGGGATTTATGTGGACTTTGTTCCCAAGTGAAATCTGTATTAACATAATGCACACATGTGCATGCACACTGTTCCTAATCACAAAAGTGTAAAGGGGTCTACACACATTTCCAGCGATAGTCAGCCTTGCACAATCATGCATGGTTGGAAGCTTTCCATCTGCTTGGTCATTCTGCTAACAAGAAATTTGACAATTTGAATATGAAGTGTTTATCCCCCCCCCCCCGCTTCTGCATTATGGATCTGCATAGATGTAGTGGAGGAATCCGGCTTTGGGATTTGAGAGGTTGTACATGCACATTGTGAGTCTGTGACAAGATACAGAAGACTAGTAGATAGTCTTCCATTTTGAAGCGCTCATGTGCTACATTACTGCTGGTCATGGGGAAGGAAAGCTAAATAGAAAGTTATGTATTTCTTTGTTAGAACACTTGATGTTTTTGATGATATAGCATGTGCACATATCCATTCATCTGTATGCTTACACACAGAACAAATTCATGAATTCAAGAAGGGAGCACAGTGTGGCAATTTTATGCAAGTTACAGAATTTTTTGACATCTTTTTATAAACATGCCACATCTGTTAGACTCTACAGTAGTTTTTCCAGCATGTTCTTATTGTTCCTGGCACTAAGATAACCTGATAGAAAGGGGACCCGGCTGCTCCACATCCGATTTAGTCTCCTTGAATTAGACGTATGCTACTGTTAGCCAAGAGTGTTAGTCAGTTTCTTGTATGGATCATATGTTTATGTCTTAATGTCATGATTGATTTTGGTGCAGTGGGAGCCCTGGGATGCTGATGCATATTCTGCTCTGTCACTTACTCATCACTAGCTAAACAAATATGACAAATACTTAAAATGCTGTTAATTCTGCCACCTAATTTTCAATGGGAAATCTCCCAGCATTCTAAAATATATACAGTTAGTGAAACTTTAAACTATGCATATCTTTTCCACAGCTGTCATACATGATATATATTATAGATAAATTGTCATTTGGATGTATCTTAAGTAACACATTTGCTGTAAGAATTATAGCAATAGTTTAGCAGCCTTAAGAAACACTTAAACATTTTTCTGCATATATATGATAGATGAATTAGAATTGTTACAAAGCTAACTTTTATCAGTGTAGGTTTCACATACATTTTTGCCCCCAGAAGAATTTCAAGGGTGACATTTCAAAATTAGAACATGTGCTCAGATGACCTGTGCTCCTGTTGTCAATTGTGAAAGTTGGAAGGTAATTGCCAGTTCTGCTTCATGCTTTGGAGACCGGTTTCTAGAAGTGTAATGCAGTCAAATAACCACTAAAGGACGCTGATGAGTTAAGAGTAAAGTTTCTGACTTATGAAGCTGCAGTGATTCTGTTCCAAGCATACTTGTCTTACAGTTTGCTCTTGGTGTTATTGTAATCATCTTGTCAAATTTGTATCTTCATATTATGTTTTCAAGTGTAGAAATGGCTACTGTGTATGTGTTCAAGGTAACTTTTACTACAAGAATGTATGTTGTCTTGTTTATTTATTAATTTATTCAATTTATATACCACCCCTCACTGTGATATCTTGGTGTTAAAGTCAAGAAGCTGAAGATTATATGTCTGAACTGAAGTCTTTTTCTATTTTTGTCAGTGTGGTTCATGCAAAAATCTGCACGTGTTCATTTTTGTCTTGCTCACCTCCCTTATTATATGGGCTACTTCTATCCTAGCTATTCTCTTAAAAAATAATTTTATTGCATGGAAAGGGTGGGGGTGGTGGGTTTGCTGTACAGTATACAGTGCAGGGAAGTTAAGACTGTGATGTCTCATCACCCAGTTAATTTCTATAGGGAAAGTCTTGGTGCAAGAACATTTGATGCTTTATAATATGCATCTCTGGTGAGAAGAATATTTGGATTTACCAAAAGATTTAGGCTTGGATCCACTGGAAGTTTGTGTTTTTGGAAGGAAGGTGACACCCCTTTCCCACTACAGCCCACAATGTCCCTCTGAAATGCATAACAGAGGAGTTGGATGCTTCCAGTGAAGGGAAAGGGGCTCATCAGAAATCTCCTCTTTTACCTACTGAAACCCCCAGTTTAATTTACTGCACAGAATTTGCACTGATTGCATCTAAAACTCAAAAGTTGATGGATAAAACAAAACAAGCTAATCAGGGAGTTCATGAATGTCCAGGGTAGCCAGTTACGTATTAACTATATATTAAACAAGAGCCTAACTTTGTATCCCTAACAAGAGCCTCTTGTGGCACAGAGTGGTAAGGCAGCCGACATGCTGCCTGAAGCTCTGACCATGAGGCTGGGAGTTTGATCCCAGCAGCCGGCTCAAGGTTGACTCAGCCTTCCATCCTTACGAGGTTGGTAAAATGAGTATCCAGCTTGCTGGGGGGTAAAATAGTAATGATTGGGGAAGGGAATGGCAAACCACCCCGTATTGAGTCTGCCAAGAAAACGCTAGAGGGCGTCACCCCAAGGGTCAGACTCAGTGCTTGCAAAGGGGATACCTTTACCTTTATGTATTAAACTATTGATAAAGATAAAAGGTAGGTATTGGATAGTATATTTTTGGCAGCAGTCTTTTAGCCAATACTTTTCTCAGTAGAACAGGTGAAAACATTGCAAAAGAACTTTCAAATTTTACCTTGATATTTTTCAGGTTTGTTTAGGATTAGGACAATCCTAATTCTCAGAAATATGGCTGGGAGAATAAAACAAATTTCATTTTTAAATATTTTGTTTACCATAGTTCTTGTAACAATAGACCTGCATAATGAGAAGACTGAAATGTTCTGTGAAAAATTTAAAATGTACTGCTGCATGCAGGCGTCTGCAGCATTGATTTCCTTCCCATACTCTTGTCTCATAAGGAGAGGAGGGAAGACATACCAAGATTCCCTGTTAGTCTCTGAACTACAGTCTTGGGGTGTAGAGCAGTGGTCCCGAACCCCCGGCCAGAGACCGGTACTGGTCCTTTGATCAGTCGGTACCGGATCAGTCGGTACTCCTCCTCGTCCTCCTCCCTGGCTGCTGCTTCGGGGGCTGCCCTGCCACTCTGCCACCGGCTCACCTTTGGTGCCCTTCAGTGGCCACCATGGCTGGTGCTCCCCCTCGGCATGGCACTGTGCAGCTGCTGCTGGCAGCGCCCCACCCAGCAGGCGGCGGGAAGTCAGGGGCACTGGGAGGAAAGCAAACGGAGCAGGGGCTCAGGCGGCGGCGACGTCCCTCAGCAAAAGACTACCCCCCCCCCGGCCTCAGTAAAATTGTCAAGCGTAAACCGGACCCCAGAGATAAAAAGGTTGGGGACCACTGGTGTAGAAGGCCCTGGCACCGGGCTGTGGCTCCCTGCCTCCGCAGGGCCGCGCTGGGCCGTGCATGCACGTTTGCGCCATGCGCGACCGCAAACACGCTTCGCGACACCTTATGCCTCCTTAAAGCTGCACATGTGTGGATGGTTTGGGTTACTTGAGGTGAAGGTCAAGCCCCTTGTATATTGTTTGTAAATGTTCATATTACCTAGGGTTCATACACCATAGCCTGGCTTGAGCTGCCCTCACCACACTGGCTGTAACAATAGAGGGTCCACTCAGTTTTTTTTATCCAAGAAAAAGTGATCTGTATTGTTTCATAAGTTCAGAAGGTTTCCAGTATTGCTTCCAATATTGTTTTCATCTTTCATCTATCTATTGTTTTGGATTTTCATTTAAGTAAAAAAAAAGTAGTTAGATTCAAGTCTAGTAGCACCTCAGAGACCAACAAGATTATTAGGGTATAAGGCAGGGTTTTGTGAAACCCTGGGGTTTTCTGACAGCCCTGGAAGGGTTTTTCCAATTGGATGGGAGTTAATTAAATCTTTATAGTTTTTAATTTAAAAAATTATCAGGTGATTCGACCGGGCACATATAGTCCTTTCGACCTGCCCTCCCACCCCAACTGACTGAGGCTAATCACGTGGTAGTGACGAGTGCAGAGAGGGAAGTACTCTCATTTTATCTTAACTGCAGTGGAGGGTGATGGAGTGGCATAGGCCGGCCTCAGCCCTTTTCCTGGTCCAGTGGAGTAGACTGGTGGGCCGTTTCTGGCAGGAAGAGCTTGGAGCAGTATAGGCCTGCCCCAGCCCTGTGTCTGGTGTTAGGAGGGGTGGCGGCAATGGAGTGTCATAGACCTGATTCAGCCCATTTCTGCAAGTTCTCTTTGGTGAAGAAAAGCAAACTGGTAACCAGTCCGAAATGCAGGTGTGGCTCTGTTCACAAATCATCTGGAAATATTTCTGTGCTGTTACTTCCTGTGCTGTGGGAGTGGCCTGGTGATGTCACATCCAATGAGAGTGTCTGGGTGATGTCACTTCTGGTGACATGTGATTTCCAGGGGCGCGGCAGGAAGTTGTAGCCTGCTAACATCAGTTCCGGGTTTCTTTCAGGGGTTTCTCAATGGTAAAAAGGTTGAGAAAGGTTGGTATAAGGTTTAGACACAGCTATCTTCTGAAACTAACTTTGTAGATGGGAGAAGATTGTTCCACAATGAGGCTTATTTTAAGAGAAGAGACCCCCTTCCAGGGAACAATAATTACAGTGAGCCAATTGACGCGCACAAGTTGTGATTTGGTAGACAGACATTATTTATGCTTACTTCCTATCTTCCTTGAGTACTCTGTGTGTGTGCAGAGGGTGTGTTCAGATCTGGATGTCTGTAATTCGTGAAGAGCTCTAGTGCAATTTGTAAGTGGTTGTCGAGTTCCAATTTGGAACCTGTGGGTTCCTAGGGCAAATATATGCAAGAAACATACTTTTGTAAAAATATATATAGTTTATTGGAACAAGTTTTGGAACATCAATTTATCAAACAGACAAAACAAGCCTCTAAAAGCCTTATTCAGTGAGGCACTGATCTTAATCTGGTGAGAGCAGGAGCTGTCTGATGGAACTTGGGAACCAGTTGGAAAACCATCCAGGACTCTGCCCCGGTTTCAACCATGCGCCTGGCGGAAGAGCTCCGTCTTGCAGGCCCTGTGGAAAGCTGGTAAATCCGACAGGGCCCTTAGCTCTTCCGGGACCTCTTTCCACCAGGTCGGGGCCAGGACCGAAAAGGCCCTGCCTTGGTCAAGGCCAGGCATATGTCCTGGGGCCCCGGGACAACCAGTAAATTCATACCCGTGGAGCGGAGAGCCCTGCGAGGGGCATAAACAACCACGCAGTCCCGCAGGTAGGCAGGACCCAGGCCGCGTATGGCCTTAAAGGTTACTACCAATACCTTGAACTTGACCCAGAAACAGACTGGTAACCAGTGCAGATGGCGGAGCACCAGCTGAATATGGGCTCTCCAAGATGTCCCGGTGAGGACCTTAGCAGCTGCATTCTGTACCAGCTGTAACTTCCGGATCAAAAATAAGGGTAGGCCGGCGTAAAGTGAATTACAGTAGTCTAGTCTGGAAGTGACCGTTACATGGATCACAGTGGCCAGGTGTTCTGAGGATAGGTAGGGCGCTAGTAGCTGGGCTTGGCGAAGATGGTAAAAAGCCATCCTGGCTACTTTCGCGATCTGAACCTCCATAGAAAGGGAGGTATCAAAAATCACGACCAAATTCCTGGTGACCAGTACAGGTGTTAATTGCACCCCAACCAGGCATGGGAGGGGTGCTTCCTGATCCTGCTCTCTTCTCCCCAGCCACAGGATCTCCGTCTTGGAGGGGTTGAGTTATTGAACCAAGCAGAGTACTTTCTGGCTAGAATCCGGAATATAACCTCACCACTCTTGACACTCCCCCTCCCGTTGTGGCTCACAAGTTCTCATGTAGAACCAATTAGCCCATTTCATACTTTGGTCTTGAAGATGATGCAGGACCTATAATTTGCATAGTCCAGACATTAACACCTGCAAGACAAAACCAGTTAATTACTACATGCATAGGTCCTTGAGGGGAAGAATGAGGGGTGCTTTACCTCATGGTGGCTAACTGTCCTGGATTGCCAGAGGCAAGTGTCCATGGTGAGCAGATTGCAGGCCTGTTCAGATTAGGCCTTGACAAAAGTCATTTGTAGTTTTGTCACTCTTTATTGCTTGGATGCTTCTCTAATGTGAGAAGTCTTTCTGTAAATGGACAACTGGCCATCTGCTAATAAACAAGTGCAGTTGGCATGCAGGCAGGTTTGTGTCATGGCAGTTAAAGCTATGTAGCATTCAATGAGAGTGTGGCTGCAAGAGCCAGTGAACTTACTGCCTATTATACAGGCACTAGGGATGTAGCACTAGGCACTTTGTAGTGCTGTTACTTCACAGCAAAACTAGGTTGTGCACTTTAAAGGCTTTTACACTTGATTTAAGAAAGCAAGCTTTAATGTAGTGCTCTTGCAAAACCCCTCTAAAGAGGGGTTTCTGGAAGAAAGATAGGTTCACTGCTTTTGGTTTTTTAAAAAAATGGGTTGGAGAGGGTTGCATTTCTCCGCTTAGAAAGGAAGCAAAAGGCTGAAGGATCTTTTTAAAAATTGTAGTTATCATATGGTGAGTTACCATATGCTGTCACCACAGTTGGTTACATTAGTGCCCTTAACTCAGCTAGACCAGCTGGAAAGCATTCTCCCTTTTAAAAAAAATGAACAATATAAGGAAATTACGGAGGCATCGGTGAAGAGAATGATTTCTGATCTTACAAGTACAATTAATGTGGAAGGTATAGCTTTACGTCTAGTGTGAAATATGAATGAAATTACAGCTCAATGTGGAAATTGTGAGTTCTTCAACAGTTGAGGCATCCTGTAGTTGATTTTCTGCAAGGGTTGGTTGTGACTTGTAATAGGCACCCCACTGTTATCCCCCCCCCCAAAAAAAACAATTCCTGATTTATAGGTCTCATGCCTAATCTGACATATTCCAGGCCTGAATTGAGAGTTGATTTTTCTGCCAGAGGACATCCATCCATCCAGTAACAGGATATAAAAATTAGACATAATTATAACATTAAGATTTTAAAACATTTTTTAATTAAAAAGTTAAAGGTGTTTGGTTTCTTTCTGGTGGGCTTGAATCACACAGACACAAAATGTTGCTGTCTGCAGAGACACTTGAGGCTTGTCATACACGAGAAAGTCTTTGATCTAATCCAGTGGTCCGCAACCTTTTACAGGTTGCGGACCGGCGGCAGTAGGGAGGGCAATTGGCCACGCATGCGCCATGTGCGGCCCAAACCGTGCATGCACAGCACTTCCGCGCATGCACGGAAGTGCCGTGCATGCGCATTTTTGGCCGCGCATGGCACATGTGCTCATGCATGGTCCTGCTTCCCTCTCCCCCCTCCCACAGTAAGAAGCTTGCCAGGCCGCAAGCTTGCAGCCTGGGAAGTTTCTTACTGTGGGGGGGGGGGCGGGGAGAGGGAGCCGCGGCCTGGTGCCAGGGCCTTCGCGGCCCAGCACTGGGCCACAGCCCAGTGGTTGGGGACCACCTATCTAATCAGTTTCTGTTTGGTGTGACCTCCCTTCCAAAGGGGGCAGATAAGCTTGTTATGAGCTGTGGTATACAAGGGGCAATGAAAGAAGATGTGTTCTATAGATTCCACCTCCGTTAGTGGACAGGTGCATAATTTCTCTGAGACTGGTATTCTTTTATATCTGCCCTCCAGAAGTGCTGTGGGTATGGCCAAACACCTTTCTAATGTTAGTGCTCTCCTGTATATGTTGATGTCAATTGATGAGGGGTAGGCAGTTGGTTCCAAAATGTATATCGTGGATGGCGATGAGAGAAAGGTTGGAGCATTTGCCATGTCCATTTGTCTTTCAGTATCTTGTATTTTTTTGTCTGAGAACTCACTTTGCCTGAACTTCCTCCATTCTGTGTAGAGCTAGAGGAAATGAAGACTATGAGAAACTGGTGGTATGTTGGCATGAGTACATCTTATCTCTCTGTATATATATTTGTATTTGTATATGTATTTCTCTTGCAAGGCAGTGGAAGATGCAAACATAGTGTTCCAGATGGTGGGGATTACCTTAAATGGGTGAAATGGCAGTAGGTAGCATGGGAAAATTCTTGCATTGCCAACAAATCTCTGAAAGATGACAAAAATGCTTGGTTTCATGGGGAAGTGAAGCAGTGGGAAGGAAATTATCTTGTGCAGTTTCTCAGTTGAGAAAACTTTGCTGTGCAGAATCTACTGTGCAGAGTTTCATAGGCATACTTGAGGTTTTCTGTGATTAGCTGAGCTTTTAAAACAAGCTCTCTGCTAGTTTTTGATCTGGCAGCATATTGGCCATCAATAGTGTACCTTCTACTTACGTCTCAGCTCTTGCTTGTTACCTTTAAACTTGCTGAGGTCCTGAGGTTGTTACTCAGGACTTTCTGCTAATTAAATCTTGTGTTAACACCTACACTTGAAAGCTATGGTCTTGAAAAACTTGGCTAAATGCTTTGCCATCTTCAAAACCTGTAGCCTAGGGCCTTTATGTTTCCTGAAAAAGAATGCTGTTTATGAAGACGTGTATTTGCAAGACTGGTGAAGTTGAACACTCTGAGGTTTCTGTCATCTTTTGTTAGTATCGCTAACCTTGTTTCCTCACTTTATATGGGGCAAAGTTCATGAAATGTTAAAAGTGCAGTTTTTGTTGTTTAACAGTCTCCATCATGGGATTTCCTTCACCCATTTCTATCAGAACTATTCCACTAGTATTCACTGATGTTGATAGAATGTTGAAATGTGGGGTTTGCCCTCTGTGAGCATGAACTTAACAAACTAAAAAAATTCATTTGCCCCCGGTAGAGTTTAAAGAAGTGTTGTTAATAAAGGGAGACTTCCATAGAAGCTTGACCATTCTAAGTACCAGTGTGCCGTTGTGCTGAGCCCAGAGCACTGGTGGCCCTTAGCCTGTACAATCTGTCACAAGGTTTAAGAAAAAGAGGACGTAGGAAAGGGAAGGTCTGTCCTCCATAGGAATGCTGTGTAAAACGTCTACCACAGAGCTGATTTGTTGCTAGGTTATAAGTTGTGCTACAAATGGTTTCTGAGCAGAACAGCACTGCAGAAAAGAAGGACAACTTTCACTTTGTTGCATCCTGCCACAGCTGAGGAAAGGATTTGAAGGGGAACAGAGGGAACCTGGCAGGATTGGAGGGAGCAACATGTTTTTTCGTCTTCATACCAACTTTCAATGCTATTGGAACCATTTGCAGCCCAAATAATAAATTGTAAGGGGTGTATTAATTGCAGAAGTACTCACCCACTGGAAATAAATTGGTTTTTTTTTGGGGGGGGGGTAACACCATTTAATTTTCACAACATTTGAAGGTGTAAAAAATTTTTATTGTGACACAACAGTACTCAAGATAAGAAAAATGGGAATAATGACTCTGTATAAGTATTTGTCTCTTTTACTATGTCACCCCTAAATGAAATCTGGTCCATGGTGTCTCAGGTCCAATAGAGCAGGGCTAGTCAACCTGTGGCCCTCCAAATGTTCATGGGCTACAATTCCCATGAGCCTCTGACAGCATTTGCTGGCAGGGGCTCATGGGAATTGTAGTCCATGAACATCTGGAGGACCAAAGGTTGACTACCTCTGCAATAGAAACTCTTCTTCATTGAAATGTTCCAGAGGCTGTTGTAACTAACTACTCATAATTTCCCCTCCCATCTGATTGTACAACTGAGCACAGGTTCCCATGATTAACCGATTACCAAATTCTAGAGTCTGGCTTTGAAAGAGAGAAGGATGGCAGCTGCAGGGGTTTTGAGATCATGAATACCTATGAGCCAGACTAGGCTTTCTAATATTCATGTTAACCCAGGAGGGGAGATTAGAGTGCTGGACCTCACGATCTCCTGCAATAGGTTTATATTCCGTAATAGAATCCTCATATTCCTCATAAATTAAATTGAGGGACAGCAGGAAAGTATTTTGGGGAGTACATGGAAATGCTGGATTGAAAGTTGCAAGGAAGTTCAAGCAATGTGGTTTGTTATGAGAGGTGGTTGATGATAAACAGATGAAGAATGAAATCAAAGTATGAAATGTTAAAGGAAATGGGTTGGGAGAAGGCGAAGCAAAACAAATGGGGTGGATTTTAATCAAATTTATCTGTATGCTTTGTCTGCAGGTATATATTGGTGAACTTCCTCAGGATTTCCTCCGCATCACCCCAACACAGCAACAACAGCAGATACAACTGGATGCTCAAGCAGCTCAACAATTGCAGTATGGAGGAGCAATGGGCACTGTTGGGAGACTAAGCATTACTGTAGTACAGGTATTTAAAATAAGCATTTTACTGTTATAAATTTTGTTTCTTGCTAATATCGTGAATAGTATTTAAAAGCTTTGTTATCAAGATCATTCTGCATAGAACTTGCCACTAGAGTGCCTCTGGTTTCTTACTTAATTGTGTGTGGTAGGTGCTGCTTAAGTACATGATTGTATAATTTTAAAGCATAATAGTACCATCTCCCCTGTATGATGAAAGGAACAGGATTAACATGGTCAATATTAGTGAATTTTAAATGACCTAACATTTATTTATAGACTAAATATATATAAGGGTTAAAAAAAAAGCCTAGTTATCTAAACATAGTATTTATTTGAATGTCGGCATAAGCCTCTCAGCTTGAAAAGCTCAGTTGATCCGTGATCATGTTTACATTATTGTTAAATATATAGTTGCTAATTGAAAATTGTTAAATGAAAGGACTTCAGAAACTTTGGAGACATGCCGTCTAAGGCTTTGCTTTTTTGGTATTCTTATAATCGGGAGGTAATTACAGAATCTTTGTCAGTCTTTGCCAAATTTATTGCCAGATTTTTGTAAGTAGTCCTGATATATTATCCATTACTAGTGGGGGGAAATTCTGGGCTCCTATTGTTGTGAATTATACATAAATGAATGATTTTTATGGGAAAATACTGTGCTCCAACACTTTGCACATAATAGTTAAGGTACTGCTTTATGAATGTACTGTTATGAAAGGTACTGTCTCTTTAACAAAGGTGTTTAAGTTATTGTTAACTAACAGTAAAAGCAGTCTATCACTAAAATTTCCATATGTACATTGCTCCCTCCATTGGCTGCTTTCCTAATGCTTGTCTAGGCACCCTGAAGATGGCCCTCTGGAGAATCAAGAGGCAGAGTAATATTTCTGTAGATGTCCTGTTGACTGGGCATAATTACCATATATACTATATGGTTAGTATTGTGGTTGTCAAGAGGATATTGCGTGGGTCTGTGGAGGCTCCCAGGGAATTTTGCCCTCTCAGCATTTGGAGTAAGGATTTGCTGAAGCTCAACTGCTAGAGCCGTTGTTGAGGGGTCAGGCTATGAGCCCTTCTCTTCCCTCTTGCTAGGAAAGATACATGGGTTGGGGTTATTGCTCTGAATAACTGGTTTCACTGGTTCACTGGTTGAAAGATGGAGAAACTATAGACTCCATGTTCAGCAACCCAGACTATGTGAGCAATCCTCCTAGAGATGTTGCTGGTTAGAGGACAAAGACATCTGTACGTAATACTAAAAATCTCACCATTTGTGATTATTTGCCCTATTATTGACCATAGGCATTTGTCTGATCTAGTACAGTTGAATATTGGCATGTTGTTTTCTTTTCAAAATGCTCTACTGTGGGTACTTCTACCAAGGCCCTTTCATCCCTAACTAACTATATTTTTGACACCTTCATGCTGCCAAGTTCTAGTTCATTCCCATTTCTCTTGTCTTGTCCAGTTAACCCAGGCTTTCTCAACCAGGGTTTTGTGAAACTCTGGGGTTTCTTGACAGCCCTGAAAGGGTTTCCTGAATGGGTTGGAGTTAATTAATTTTGTATATGTTTTTAAAATTTGTTAAACATTTACCAGGTGATATGACTATATATGGTCATCAACTTGCCCCCCCTCAAAAAATGATGGGCCTAGAAGGGGTGGGAAGGGTAGGGGTCCTGGGTGGGCATGTACACAGCTATGCTTCCCAATTATATTCTGTACAATCACACCACTTCTGGGGGTTTCTCAATGGTAAAAATATTGAGAAAGGCTGAGTTAACCCATCATTCATTCAGATAAAGTAATTTCAAACTGGATACTACCTAGTTCATGTCAGCTTCCCATGGCATTAGTTTAAAGGTCTGC
This sequence comes from Paroedura picta, assembly GCF_049243985.1. Taxonomy (NCBI): domain Eukaryota; kingdom Metazoa; phylum Chordata; class Lepidosauria; order Squamata; family Gekkonidae; genus Paroedura; species Paroedura picta. The sequence continues at coordinate 86,778,312 of NC_135370.1, read as the reverse complement.
AACCTTATAATATTAAATATTAGTGGTCTGGTTCCATGTGGATCCCTTATCTTTTGTGCAGGCTCAGCCTGTCCCAAACTGTTTCCCTATACCTAATGCATCTTTCTCCCTGCACCACTGCTATCTAATCCATGCACTGAAATAACCTAATCTCTACCTCACTCACCCTACAAATGGAAAAAATCAACATTTCTGAGCATGTTGCTACAGAAGTCTGGAATTTTAGCTTCCAGCCTAGCAACCTAATTTTTTTCTATTAGGATTGTATGTCTATACTGTAGGTGCCAATGGACCATGACCACTGACTGCTCCTGCACATAACCTGCCAACCTGTCTTCTGGACAGGACATAAGGTCTCCAACATTTTTTTCAGGCAGACAAGTTGCAATGAAGTTAAAATATCTATTGCAGATTTGTCTTTCTGCATTCTGACATCAAATCCCACTATCAAGAGCTTCCATTCCTCAACCATAGATATGTCTGGATTCACGAGCTGAAGAACAGGTTTATCAATGGGGTGGCAGATCTTGCAGCCAGATCACCCTCACATCCAGCTGAATAGGTCCCTTCTAAGGAGTCATCCCCCCACTTAATGTGATGCTTTCTTGCCCAGAGACCTTCACTCTCCTCAACAGCAGAAGAGCTGCCACCGTGGGAGAAGATGCCTCTACCACATGCCTGAAAGTCTCCTCTACATGCTTTCTTATGACCGTGGAGATCCCTTCCAGCTCTATGATTCTATGATCTCCAAGTCAGTAATGAGCTATTCCCCCCTGGGGGCCTGGAGCACACACAGGCAACTAATCAGTTTCCATCTGAAACACTGTTCAATACAACGGTTAGCCTCTACCTGCCTGCTAGCTTTCTTCACCTTAGAGTCTGACTTTATATTTTACTGCATCTTAACTTAAGCTAAGGTGTTTATATGGAATGATGAAGTTATCCAATAACGATAAGGAAGTCCAATGTCTTGACTTCCTTGCTGAACTTCCTCACTCCTTACTCTTTCAAACATCTTGTTTCTGTAGCTCTCTTTCTTGCAGCAGAAGGCCTTTTTCAGGCTAGCCAAAAGTATATAGCTATGGCAAACCTCTACCCTCCTGTTGCAACTAATCCCAATAATGGGGACCCAATCAATGTAACTGTGTGTGAGTCAGCTATTGTGGTTCAGTTGGGGTAGTAAGGGACATTTCAGGAGCAGTGATTTACTCAATTTTGACTTTTCAGAATTAAATGATTTATGATTAGTGAAAATTGAACGGGCACTCTTTATATTAAAACCTCTAAATTCAGTTTTTATCTAGGTCGGAGTGTACCTGATGCTGTAAGAGCTCAGTGGATGCAAATTGCTACAGTATTACCTGTTTTTAGTATGCTATGTCCTTAATAGGTAGTTTTATGTTAATATTACTTGACAAGTTTTCTTTTCACTGTTGCTGGGGCTCAGCCAGAAGCTAGCCCCAAACATACAGCTGTGGCATAAATTCCATACGTCTGGTGTAGCTAACCACAATAATTTGGACCCAGCTTGCATTTTTAGAGGTGTTCTTTCTCTGCTTGTCATATTCCATTGCAGAAAATTCCATTGCTGAATGGAGACTGATAACCCCTTCAAGCACCCTTAGTACATCTGTGTTTAGAATTTGCTTTGATGCTGTCCCAGACTGCCCTGTCAGCATGTCTTAGTCTAGCTGTTCTGGGAAAGAGAAGCGAATATTAGGATGATATTGGTATTTCAGGGCTGTTCACCTTCAAAATCCTTGTCGGAAAGATGCCTTGACTTGTGAACCCTTTAAAACCTGGGAGCATAGTTTCCACTGGTTTCTCTCGGAAAATATCTTATCTCCTGCTCCATCCCACTAACAGGTGTAAGTTTGATCTCTGATTGCCTAGAACTTTATGGCTGAAGTCTTGCAAATGCAAATATATGTGTATTCCTCAATAAAGTTGAAGAAACAATTAAGCCATGCAACTGTAGATGTGACTGTACATGTATTCCTTGGTGAGGCTGAAAAAACTGAATGCAATCCAAAAGTCTGCAGAAATTGATTGCATTAAATTCATGCTGATATAAATTATTGGGCAGAAAAATTTGATTTTTTATTCGGATCAATTAAGTCTATAAAATTATTCCTTCTCACTTGTTGATATAACCTTTAAAATGTAGTTAATCTAGGAGGTGGTATCAAAATGTCTCATTTCTTTTTGTATGTTTATTTTCTTAGGCAAAATTGGCAAAGAACTATGGCATGACACGCATGGACCCATACTGTAGGATACGACTTGGCTATGCTGTTTATGAAACGCCTACCGCTCACAATGGCGCCAAAAATCCCCGCTGGAACAAAGTTATTCAATGTACTGTTCCCCCTGGAGTGGATTCTTTCTATCTTGAAATATTTGATGAGGTTAGATCAGTATTCATTTAAAAGTAGTTTTATACTTCATTATTCTTATGTTGATCTGTGGTTTGCCAAGAATTTTTAGTAATGGAGAATGTCTTTTGGACATAATTATGAGGTTCAGTTCATCCTAGAGGCTCATAATCTTTTGGGCCGAGGATTACTTGTGCAGTATTTTTCTTTTTTCTTAGTTAAAAGACTAAGCGTGCTGGATCAGACCAGTGGTCTAGCATTCTGGTTTGTGCATCAGTCAGGACAAAGCAGTTGTAACAATGAAAAATGATAGCTATGGTTTTTACCATTGAGGAAGGCCTTGTGCTGAAATGTGTATGGTGGGTAGTCAAGCTGCGGCCCTCCAGATGTCCATGGACTACAATTCCCATGAATCCCTGCCAGCAACCATCTGGATGGCTGCCATTTAACTACCCCTGATTTATGGTATCGGTTCTTGCATATAGACACTATGTGCTTTTAAACCTTTATTTCTGTAAACTAGCAAGAAAGCCCATTGCAAGCAGGAATGCAATGGGTGCTAGGACCCAAGAGACACCAGGAGGTACAGATCTTTCTCTGTGTGTCTCTCTCTCCCTCTCACTGAGTATCTCATTGTGCCTTGCAGCAGGAGGCATTGCAGGTAATCAGTGGTGGTTTGTAGGAGGGAAGGAGGGTGGGTGTGCAGTTTGGGGCTGCTCTCTGTCTGTCTCTCTCTCTCCCTCAGTCACAGCAGGGGAGGCTCTCTCTGTGTTTCTGTCAGCAGCTTGGGGCAGATCTCTCTCTGTCTCTCTCTGCCTCCCTCGCAGCAGGAGCAATAGGAGGGAATGAGGGCTCGTGTTCAGTCTGGCAGGGCTCTGTATGTCTCTCTCTCTCTGTCTCTGGCATGTCTGAGAGAAACGTGGCTAGCATCCCGGGAGGGAGGGCGGGAGCTGTAGGGGCAGGGCCTTGGCCCTATTCCAACTTGGACAGCCGGACACATTCCACCCCCCAAGCTGTTTAAAAAATATATAGAGGAAGCATGGATAAGGATTGGTATTTATTGTGATACTGTGATTTGGTACTTACATACTGAAGTATATGATTGATGTTTTTCAGTATTTCTATATGTATCAAATACCTGTGTTTGTACATTTGTGCTACATTCATAGTATATTTTAATTTTTTTCATTGTATATTTTAATCTCTTTTTTACTCTTTGGTTACCTTTCTTGTGCAGTCTTGTGTTTTTCTCCCCCTTTTTTGGTTGTACATCAGTCAGCCAGTTGCCCTAGAGCAGTGGTCCCCAACCTGCGGGCGCGGCCCGATGCGCTGGCATGGTCCGATGCCCTGCCGGTCCCCAGCCTCAGAAAGGTTGGGGACCACTGCTCTAGAGGGTAAATAGGGCATAGAGGCAATGATATTAAGAGGTTTGCTGCCTCTGAACATGGAGACTCCCTTCTGTCACCATGGCTGGTAGCCATTGATGGAAGTCCCCTCCATGAATCTGTCTAACCCTATTCAAAGCTCTCTATGCTCAAGACCATCACTATCTCCCTGACAGTGAATTCCACAAATTGAATTACTCATTGAGTAAAATAACTAATTTGTTTTGTCTCTTATGAATCTATATTCCAGTAATTTAATTGAAAGCCCCTGTATTCTAGTATTGCATGTGAGTGGGAAAAGGTTCCCACTATTTCATGTCCAATGATGCCCCTCCCCAAACCCCAGAAACACAGAAAAAAAAAATAAACCATATCACGATATTAATCAAAAGTGAGTCATAAAGTAGAAGCAGACCATTAAAAAGTTGGTGCAATTTACTTAGGGTACCCCCTAATTAAACTTTTGGATAAAAATATATGTTTTGGCTTGGCACCTAAAAGAAGATACTAAGCACTAGGCAAGCCTTGGGGAGAAGGCATTTCAGAGTCAGTGTACCAACACAGGAAATGCCCTATTTCTAGTCACTGCCTGCCTCAACATTTGTGCCCTGTTGTTGGCCCTTCCAGAGGAACTGGCTGGCTGCCATGTGAGAAAGGATGCTGGACTAGGTGGGCCACTGGTCTGTTCCAATAAGGAGGTTCTTCTTAAATTATTACTTTCCCATTTATTACAGTCTACTATAAATCTTGATATTCTGTAACATTTCATGTTATTAATGGAAATAGCTTCCTTGAAAGAAAACTGGAATGCATCAGAGGATAAATGTTGAATAGTGTCCTTGTACAAGAGTTTAGGATGGGTAATACTTTGTAGCATTCTGCTGAGCCTTGCGCTGTTGAAATGTGCAGCTTTTTACTAAATGAGTAGGAAACCATGTTACGGTATGAATGTTACTTGATTGACAGTGCAGTTTTGTGTGTTGTTATCTGCTGTCTAAGCACATTTATTTTGATGGGCATAATGCTGAAGGCATGACAGTGATGCTTACATGTTAGGTCCTTTTAAAGACTTTCCCTTTTTTCTGTTTTTGAAAAACCGTGACTCTCTGCATTTAATTTTTTTAATACACTGTTACCTTTCAGCGAGCTTTTTCAATGGATGACCGCATTGCTTGGACACACATTACTATTCCTGAATTATTGAAACAAGGAAAAGTAGAGGACGAATGGTATAGCCTAAGTGGAAGACAGGGAGATGACAAAGAAGGAATGATTAATCTGGTCATGTCTTATACAGTAAGTTAAGCATACTAGTTAAAAATGGAGGTTATGAATTCTGTGCGGAGGAGACAAGCCCCCCTCCCTTTTGCTGGCACAACAATGATTTGGACCCAGGTCATTAATTGTGCTTGTTTGCTTGAAATTAATGAATGTTACATCTGTATTATTATTGAATCCCACCCACCCCAAAATTTTTCCATCAAGTCATGGCTGGCTTATGGCAGCCCTCTGAGGGCTTGAAGGCAACAGACATTCAGAGGTGGTTTTCCATGGCTAACCTCTGCACAGTGGCTCTGGACTTCCTGGGTGATCTCCCATCCATGTACTAATTGGGGCCTGTTCTGCTTAGCTTTTAAGACCTGATGAGATCAGGCTAGCCTGGGCTATTCATATCAGGGCAAAAATTACACTTCTTAAAATAGATCCCATACATATGAATGTATCAGAGTTGTTGATATTTTTTTCTCTGGAGCCCATATGATTACAACAGCAATAATATTGAACAAGATGAATGTGAAGAGTCAAAAGAATTAGAATTTTAATCTGAAATGCTCAAGGTAGAAGTATTGAAATGAAGGAGCACATCTACAATGTTTATAGATCCTTAGGAACATGAATTATGTGATAAATTGATCACTTTCATCTGAAAAAAGACTGCTGATTAATAATGAAAATTGAGGATTTGTAATGGAAGGGGGGGGGAATTGATGATCACACCTTTTATTTGATTCAGCCTGTAACATTTGTGAATGGAGCTTATTTTTTTCTAAGAGATAAGAGATGTAACTTAATACACAGAAGTTATGTTGGCAGCTCTGTATTGTTCCCATTTTATGCTTCCTGATGATGCGAATTAGTACTTAAATTGCTAGAATTTGTCACAAAAGCCTAGTTTGATTTGGGGGATGTGGGCCAGTCTATCCATAGATTGTTTTAGTGCCTTTCAAATGTCAGTTTTATTAGCATTCATGTTGCTTTTCTTGGGAAGTGGTATTTTATATTGACTGCTGCCAGAATTCTGCTTGCTTTACTTAGTAGTACACATTAACTGCTCGAAGTTGGAAGGTTTTGGGTTTTTTGTGTTGCAAATAACTTGCTGCTTGGTTTGTGTTCCTGGAATAGTTTCCTAAATATACATTGTCTGTTATCCTTTGATATCCAGTCCTTACCAGCTGCCATGATGATGCAGCCACAGCCTGTGGTCCTGATGCCCACAGTGTATCAGCAAGGAGTTGGATATGTACCAATAACAGGTATGTTCCCCAACTTTCTTTCTATTGTGAGCTTTGAAAAACACAAATTTGGAGAATAGCTACTTATAAGTTGAGCCATCCTAGGTTTTCTGGAGTATCTGGGGGGGGGGGGGGGGGTTAAGCTTCTAATATGGAACTTTGTATTTTGAAAATGGTTTGGAATGCTCAGCCTGTGTACAGGTAACTCTAACACTGCCTCTGTAAAAATCTATCATTCTATGTGGTATATACATAATTTTTATAGCATTTGACTAAGGCAGGAGATGCTTGTAATATGGTCTGATCTCATTGATGTCTATCAGACTAGGGAATTACAAGTAAGAAAAGATAATTATAAATAGCCCTTGTGCAGCCAAACGTCTTCCATTCTGTTTGCATAGTCGCCAAGCTACCCATACTACTGCCACAACAGATGTATGCTCCTTCCAATGATGTTCCAAAATGACCTTACATGATTATCATCATTTTAATTTCCATACTGCCCCTCCAAATATGTTTAGTTCATAACAATAAAACATTTAAGAAAAACTTACAATAATAAAACTACAATTAAATACAATTAAAAACCCTATCCTCACTCCCTTTGCCAGCTGCTGGAGATGATATTGAAATAGGAGGAGCAAAGAAGGAGGAGGCAGAGGGAAGTAGATAAAACTTTGGGCTGCACCAGTATCAACCATAAGCCTGGTGGAAGAGTGCCATCTTGCAGGCCCTGCAGAAGTTTGATGGCTCTGTCAGGGCCCGCATCTCGACAGGCAACTAATTCCACCTGGTTGGAGCCAGGCCAGAAAGTCACTGACTCTGGTCAAGACCAGGCGCACCAGTAAATTGGTGTTTGCTGACTGTAGTGCTCTCCGGGGACATATTTGGAGATCTAATCCTTTAGATATGCAGGGCCCAGACCACATAGGGCCTTAAAGGTGAGTACCAGAACCTTGAACCTGATTCTGTACCAGCAACCAGTACAGCTGTTGGAGGGCACATATGTGCCCTCCATGGGGGTCTCCATGAGAACACGTGCCACTACATTTTGTACCAGCTCTAATTCCTGGATCAGGGCCAAGCATAGCCCCACATAGAGTTACAGAAATCTAGCCTAGAGCTGACCAGTACATGGATCACTGTGGCTAGGTCTTCTGGAGGCAGATAGTGCTCTAGTTGCTTTGCCTGGGGCCTACCCCTCCATTGATAAGGAGGTATCAAGAATCATCCCCAAGTTCTTGACAGTGAGCTTCCAATGAATCTCTTCCACAAATCTCTTTCAACCATTCCATTCCAAAACTCTTCTAATACTACAGGAAAATAATCGGTTGCAAGAATAAATAGGTTAGTGAAGTTTTCTGTATGAACCTACAGTACGCAAGATTCTGATTTTTTTCAGAGTCTAAAACGTTGGTGTATTTGATTGATTGATTAAACTGATTACCTGCCACTCCCAACAAGCTGGCTTGTGGTTGGTTACAACTAGATCCAGTACATAAAATCCCAATAAAAACCCATTAAAACTCTTTTAGACAACATTACATCAACATGGTGGTAAAATAACCCCATCCTATAATGGTACGCCTGTTGGAAGGCATCATTGATGTGTTGACTGGCCGCCACCGATGTTGGTACAGAGTGGTGGTGTGTGTTTTCCGTGGGGGCCCATCTGATCTATGCCCTGCACTGGCCTCGCCCATGAACCTGGCAGAAGAGCTCCATCTTACAGGCCCTGTGGAATGCCAAAAGCTCCCACAGGGTCCACAGTTCTTTTCTCATAAATTATGTGTTATAGTAAAATTTGTATTAAATATTTTTGTTTTGTTTTTTAAATCACTGAAATGCATATTGCGTATGTCAGGGTTGCATTTTCACTTTTGAGATATGTACAATGAGCCCCTGTACATTACTGTCTTTTCCAAACATCCAGTAGCTGAGCCTCATTGTAAAATACATAAAAAATTAGAGGGACACTTGTATACTGACATCTAGTTGTTTACTTTTTAGATTTGTGTAGAAGACAATGATTTCCATTTTTTTTTGTCTGCTCACTACTAACATCACAATTTTAACTGCATTTATTAAGTTGGCAGCCTCTTTTGTGTATGGGCAGTTCTGCCTCAGTTGCAGTTGCCTGGAAGGAGCCAACACTAGTCCAACTAATCACCTGGTGGTAGAGAAGGCAACCTTCCCTATGAGTTAAGAATCATGGATTCATGGAAACCTTGAATTATAGTGATGTGCTGCACAGTATAGAAATCACTGGTCTATAACCAGGCAGCTCCTGCTCTTTTCCCACCTTGCTGCTTCATTTGTAGTATATCAGTCCAAAAGAGGGATTTTGCCCAGGTGCTTCCTAAAGGAACTGTAGTACAAGCTTTAAGTCTCAGTCTCTATAAGAGTAACTCACTCTATAAGAGTAACTCAGTTAAGGCATTGCAGTTAACATGGATTCTTGCAGCACCTTTAAAGGCTAATATTTCTGGTGGCATTAGCTTTTTAAATATCTCTGTTGGATGTGCTTACAATTCTCCAGTAGCTAGACAGTTTTTGTGTAAATGTGCATGTAAAAAATGACATTGCCATCATAGATGCCAGAAGTGTTTCACTGAAACAGCAGATGTACAGAGATACAAATCGTACACGGTGGGGTTGAGAGGTTATGAAATGTAACAGTAGTTGCTTTGAAAAGCCCAGTTATATACAAGCATAAGGAACACAGCCATTTTATTAGTGATAATAATAGGATTCTGGCAATGCACTGGTACCTTACTTCCCGTAGTATGGGAAAAAGCCTATGGGTCTGTTTTAAACTCGAAGTGAACAGAATCATATTGCCTGATAAACTCTCATTCAGCAATTTACTAGACTTTTATACTTGAAGCTTAATGTTGATTTTGCTTGTTATTTCTGTGTACAGAAATACAGCTTTGTGTGTTTTGACATCAGCAGACTTGCATCTCCTGTTTATAGTTCCATTCATCACTGCTGTTTCTATCATTTCTATTCCATTTTTATTGTTTTGTTTAGCAAAGAGCCATATTAATTCTGTCTTTAAACCAGGAATACCCAGTGTGGTTCAGGAGCTGAATCTCCCCTCCCCTTCCCCTCATACGCAGACTGTTTTTTTCCCCTTGTGGTTTCTTCTACAGATCCCCAAGCTCCAGTTTACCTACAAAATGCCATTTCTCATCTGGCCAAGTAGGAGAAACTCTTACAAGTATTAACCACTAGACTAGATGAGAATTTCCCACTAGATGAGGGGACCTGACCTGCTTTCTATGTGAAGTGGTGCTGGCTGGTCCAAAAAGGCATGAGCTGCATTCTTCCCATTGGGAATAAGAACATTATTCTAGCGGTCATGCAGTATCACAGAGGCCTCTAGAGGATGCTGCTTTTTAGACCATTTGCTCTGGTTCCTCAGCCAAACGTAAAAATGGTAACTCCTCAAAGCATATGAAATGCTGCTATTAATTTATGTCTACCTAGGTAAAAATTTACAGATAAAGAAAAAATGGGCTGCACCCTGCAATATGTCAACACAACACAGAGGAAAAAAATGCCAGGTGATGGATGATTAGTTTATTATACAAACTCCCCATGTGTTTTGCCATGGAGGCTTTATCAGGGGGAATCTATAGAAACACAACTTATATTTAATACAGGTAATAGAAAAACTCCTTAATAACAGATTATTCTAAAACTATAAAATATATTTAGAAGACAAGATGAAAATTAATTTCAAGTATAGATACATTTTGGTCCATAAAAATAAATCAATTCTACATTGAACACGAAGCAAGACAATGAAAGAATATCACATATGTAGTATAGTCCTGGAACTGTCCACTGTAATTAAATTCTTTAAAAGTGGAGAATGACACAATGTTTTGTTATACATGCAGAGGTCCAAGGTCAGAGGGACCCAAACCCATGAAGAGCGAAAGTCTACAACCTTAAAATCCTCTCTAGTTCCTTTTTAGCAGGACTTTTTGTTATAATTGTAAGATTTAAATAAAACTCCCAAAATTGGAATCACTTGGTCAATATACTTTTTTCTATATAAGTCTGTACCAAAGGTGCGCCAAATATTCTGAGAAGTATACTGCACCTATGTTCTGTTATACATGTCTTAATTTTCTAGAGGTCTACCCTATATATACCATATTGCAAGAATATCTGATGGCATATACAACGATTTCTGAATTGCATGTTGTGAAGTTACTGAGAACATAGTCTTTATTGTCAAAGGGATGATAAAACATTTCATATTTTGAGTTAGGTAACAACACTTGCCATCTAAAATGGCCTTTGGGCAAACTTGCTCTTGGAATGTTTTTTTGTCGGTTCATGGAACAAAGGTGTTTACCTGCTGCTGGCTCCAGGCACTGAGGCGTCTGAGAGCAAAGAGGCTAGAGTCCAGGGACGGAGGGCGGGAGCTGCAGGGGCAGGGCCAATCAGGGTGCAGCCGGCTGCACCCTGATTGGCCCTATTCCAACTTGGACAGCTGGACACGTCCCACCTCCTAGGCTGTTTCATAAATATATAGAGAAACAACAATGGATAAGGATTCTGCAACTTGCTTTTGTTGTTATACAATAAATCTCCCCTTTTGCAAGCTGGACTCTCATGGGTTAAACTCTGACCTGGGACTTCTGACCTTGTTCAGTTAATTGCTGCATGTATAGCAAACACTGTCATTCTCACTTTTAAAGAATTTAATTGCTGTGGATATTTCCAGCACTAGGTGAATGTTCTAGTCAATATTATACAATGATCCATCACCTGGCATTTTTTCCTTCTTGTTTTAACATCCATAAACATAGGTTCTTAGTATATAGATGTGATGATCTGCCCTTTGGCAAACTTTAGTTTCGCCATGGAAATGTATTTTGGAGTACTGTATGATAATATTGTCATCTCACAAACCAGAAACTAGTGTGCCTTGATGGTCTTCCACATGTGTTTGGAGTGCTGCTTCATTGAACAAATAAGTCTTACATCATTAGCAGCAGGTATTTAGTGTATGTTCAGAAAGAGTCAACTTAAGCCTCAAGTAATGCAGGTGATACCTGAGGAGAACACTTCATTCATTTCTAGTTCTCAGTAATAACTCCCTTGCATGGCTTAATACTACATCTTTTGTTTGTGGCAGGTTCAAGACTTTGAGTCTCCTGCTCTGTGCAGCGGCTACGACAACGTGCACCAGAACAGTTTTTACTTAGTGATAGGAGTGTATTATGAAAGGGAGGGAGTTTCCATGGACTTTGAGAAAAAGTTGCATCTACCCTCTATATTCATCTTGCAAACTGGTGAGCAGAATTTAGGTGCAAGGTTTGATAGTGTTTTGTTGATAGATAGAAAGATCTGTAAGCATAGAAGCTAAGTAGTTGGGGTTTAATCTGGGCATGAGGAATGGGAAGAGGAACTGTCTTGTGCTATGGTGCAGAAAGGCAGGAGAAGGTGTACTAAGAAACAGGAAAGCTGCATGAGATATGACGTGGTAGGTCTCAAAACGATTTAGAGCAATATCTGTGCATATGTTAGCATGTGAGGCTAGAAACCTGACTGTGAAGGTCAGATTGTCCAGACTACCAAATTGTTTGCTAGTGGGAAGCAGTCTTGTGGCAATCTTCCACAAAGGCGTTCACAGTTCCTTCAAATTGGTGAAGTGATCTCGGAAGTAGAATCAGAACCTGAAGTATGCTAAGACAGCAGATACCAAGCTGAAGATAAAGGCACTAAAGGGATGGGATTAGTATTGTGGTAGGGAAAAGGTGAGCAAAGGAAGGCTCAAGAAAAAGCAATTCATAGCACTCTGTGATGGAACAGAGAACACAAAGACACGAATAACATGTTTACAGTTATGCTGCGGCTACTCTCAAACATTGCCTCAGAAAACCAAAGAAGAAAGATTCTGTATGTCAGACACCAATATCTGCCCGTATTTTGTTTATTTTGTTTGTACCATGCTTTTCCAAAGGGGCTTACATTGTTCTTTTCTCCTCCATTTTATCCTCACTACACCCCTGTAGGCTAGGTTAGACTGCGACTATGTGATTGACCACTCAGCAAGCTCCCATGCAGAGTGAGGAATCGATTCTGGTCTCCCAGACTCTACTCCAGCACTGCCACCACTACACCACACTGGCTCTCACACTTGCAAGGCAGGCAGTGGTGGATAAAGGGCAGACATGGAGCCTACTCAGTCTAATTAAACACATGAGTCTCAGAGATTCCTAGTGATTTAGTCATATAATTCCTATTGGTAGGAGCTTGAAAAAGCACAGTCTTTGTCAGTCTCCTAAAATTTTCCAATACATCTGCATTAAAGAGACTGATCACTAGGTGTCATCATGATCTTGCAGTTCTAGCCTGTAAATATGGGCTAGATGATTCTGATTGAAATGAGTTCCAGGTTTTTAAAAAATAGAAATTAAGTATTAGATGTGAATTTGAGTAGTTTTTAGATAACTGCTTCAATGATAAAGGTAAATATAAAGGTATCCCCTGTGCAAGCACCGGTCATGTCTGACCCTTGGGGTGATGCCCTCTAGCGTTTTCATGGCAGACTCAATACGGGGTGGTTTGTCAGTGCCTTCCCCAGTTGTTACCGTTTACCCCCCAGCAAACTGGGTACTCATTTTACCAACCTCGGAAGGATGGAAGGCTGAGTCAACCTTGAGCCGGCTGCTGGGATTGAACTCACAGTCTCATGGGCAGAGCTTTCAGACTGCATGTCTGCTGCCTTACCACTCTACGCGACAAGAGGCTCTTAATGATATTTTCCCTTAAACAATTTTGAAGTGTTTATGGTCTCTTCTTCAGCGTCCTTGGGATTTGACAAATATATGCCCTTAAGGTATATCATAGAATCATAGAGTTGGAAGAGGCCATACAGGCTATCTAGTCCAACCCACTGCTCAACGCAGGATCATCCCAAAGCATCCTAAAGCATCCAAGAAAAGTGTGTATCCAACCTTTGCTTGAAGACTGCCAGTGAAGGGGAGCTCACCACCTCCTTAGGCAGCCTATTCCACTGCTGAATTACTCTGACTGTGAAATTTTTTTTCCTGATATCTAGCCCATATCATTGTAGTAGTTTAAACCCATTACTACATGTCCTTTCCTCTGCAACCAACGGAAACAGCATCCTGCCCTCCTCCAAGTGACAACCTTTCAAATACTTAAACAGGGCTATCATATCCCCTCTCAACCTCCTTTTCTCCAGGCTGAACATTCCCAAGTCCCTCAACCTATCCTCATAGGGCTTGGTCCCTTGGCCCCAGATCATCTTCGTCGCTCTCCTCCGTACCCTTTCAATTTTATCTACGTTCTCGAAGTGAGGCTTCCAGAACTGCACACAGTACTCCAGGTGTGGTCTGACCAGTGCCGTATACAATGGGACTATGGCATCTTGTGATTTTGATGTGATGCCCCTGTTGATACAGCCCAAAATGGCATTCACCTTTTTTACCGCTGCATCACACTGCCTGCTCATGTTTAGTTTACAATCCACAAGTACCCCAAGGTCTCGTTCACACACAGTGTTACCTAGAAGTGTATCCCCCATCCAGTAGGCATGCTTTTCATTTTTCTGACCCAGATGCAGAACTTTACACTTATCTTTATTAAATTGCATCTTGTTCTCATTTGCCCATTTTTCCATTGTGTTCAGATCTCGTTGAACTCTGTCTCTATCTTCCGGAGTATTTGCCGTATATCATCATAACCTTGCTTCTTTAACATGAAGAATATAAATAATAGTTCTCCGTTACTGAAGATTTTTTGCTAAGCAATATTCTCAGGAAGGCTGTAGAAGAGTTTTTCCTTGCTCGGCTATTGGCTGAAGACAAGCAAGATTAAGAAAGGACAAATAGGAGCAAGAATTAACAAATGGAGGCTAGGGATTGGAGATAAGTGTGTAGAATGAAGGTAAATGGACATCTGGATCTGAGAAAGTTTATCCATAAGTTTCCCTGTGCACCAGCTACAGTCACCATGCTGTTACTTGCTTGCTGCTCCCCCATTAGGGTGGCCAGCCTGGTATTGACCAGAGCCCAGGCCTTTACCATCATAACTCCCACTCTGTGGAAAGCACTCCTTGAAGGCATGAGAAGAGCTCCCTTGTTGGAGATTTTTAGGAAGCACTGCAAGTTTTGTTTGTCAGGGGATTTATGGGATATGAACAACAGCCATATTTTGAACTGCAATATTTTAATTATCACTTGTAAGCTGCCTTGAGTCAATGGGAAATGAGTATAAGTCAGGCTTTCTCAACCAGGGTTTTGAGAAATTCTCGGGTTTCTTGAAGGCCCTGGAAGGGTCTCCCAAATGGGTGGTTAATTATTTTTTTTATTAATTTTTAAAATTTGTAGGGTGAAATGACCATATATGGTCATGTTGACTAGCCCCCCCTCCCAAAATGGCCAATGATGGGCCTAGAGTGGGTGGGGACTGGAGGGGCCCCAGGTGAGCATGTACACAGCTATACTTCCTAACCATATTTTGTATGATCATGTCACTTCTGGGGTTTCTTGAAACTTGGAGACTATTTCAGGGGTTTCTCAACGGTAAAAAAAACTGAGAAAGCCTGGTATAAGTATTTTAATAACTGAAGGCCCGAAGCAAGGTTAGAAGTAATTGTTTAGCAGTATGCAGTGATCACTATCAGAAGAATCTTTGAACAGGATGGTACGAAATAATTGTAGGCCACTGAGATATGAGTGACAATATTCTTAGTATTGCATGTAGCTTCTTAAAATATTGCACAGTATCATGCAATCTGAGCTCTGAAGTATAATACCATCAGAATTTTGTTCAACTTTATTTCTTGAGACTACTTCCTGGCAAAAAGTAGGATAATGTTTTCCATGTCTTGTTCCTTTCCCCATACTTGCATTTGTCCTCAGGGCTTGAGTACTTTGCTCTGGGTAAGTCGTCTTAACTCTTTTGCATTCCATCCAATTGGGAAAAGAATTCTGCATGCAAAATCATGCAAAATGTTTTTTTAATTGTATGCAGTGTGTTGCATTTCAGGACATTACAGGTGGATGTCACAATACACAAGATTTCACATTATGTATTTTTAACATACGGCATTTGAGAAGTGAATAAAGTTGTGCTGGATAACATAGGGCATTTAATTCTAAAGTATCTGACAGCAACAAACAATAGGTAATCTGAAGGATGAACTTAAAATATTTGCAGTCTTCTCTCTCTCTCTCTCTCTCTCTCTCTCTCTCTCTCTCTCTCTCTCTCCCCCTCCCTCCCTCCCTCCCTCCCTCCCTGGTTGTGTTGTCACAATAATATAGCTAGTTGTCATAAGGGGCAGTGTTTGATTTCCTTAGTGCTCATGTACATTCAATTAGAGAGAGTTGTTTCTGAATACTTATATGATTAAAATGTTTGCTACATTGCCATAAGGCATTATTGCTGGTATCTTCTGTATACATAAAATCGTGATTGTACCCCCTGACAAAATGCCGATGGTTCCAAAGCCTCCTATTGGTTGACTCCCCCTCCCCCGGGCCAATTGCTGCTCTTGCTCAGGATTCCACACACCCCCTTCCCTTCAGGCCTGCTGTGAAGGGAGCGTCTAACAGCCCCTGATCAAGGCAAGTGATGCATTTCTGCGAACAACGCAGGGAAGTCTGTGGGCATGGTTGTGCATTCCTTTTGAGGGGGGAAAGTTTTCTCCTTACAGGGAGGCTGCAGAAAAGCCCCTTCTCACTTACTATACTGATGTGGCTGGCCTCGTTGCTGGAGACAAGCCATGTGTGTCTCTTTTCCATTCTCTGAACGTTTGAGGTCTACCGCGCAGGGTTGTTGTACAGATGAAACTGGATGCTGTTGCAGGGCTTCTTATGCCTCCTGTTTCATCTGCACAAAAACCCTGTGCAGTAGGCCCCAAGTGTTTCATCTCCACAACAACATATGTGGGAGGCCTCAAATGTTTATTTTGCATAACAGCCCTGTCCACCCTCCATTTCTGCCTGGAGAGCTGATCTTTATAGTTGTGAGATGAGCTGCAATTCCAGGAGATCTTCAGGCCCCACCTGGAGGTTGCCTACCCCTGAGTTGGAAATATTTCTGGAGGTTTGGAGGTGGGGCCTCAAAATGGTCCAATGCCTCAGAGTCCATCCTCCAAAGCAGCAATTTTTTTTCTGCAGAGATGATCTTTGTAGAGATGAACAGTGATAGTAGAGACAGTGGTAGAGACGTTCCTTACCAGCAACAGTTTGTATCTCTTGACGCAAAAAGACAGACCAACTGAATAGTAGAGATGATGGTAGAGGCTTGCAGGCTGAGATTGGAGTGAAGTGGCCCAGTTGTGCCCCCCCTAGGCTGTGGGTTCTTGCTGGCCTTACCACCAACAGTTGTAATTTTTGGCACAGACAGACCAGTTGAGGAGGTCAGTTTAAGCTTTTGTGAATCAGAGCCCACATTATCAGATGCAGGAAGTTTGTTATCATTTGGCACTGATACACTGGCATGGCAAGAAAGTTAAGAGCAGTGGGGTCACAGAGCACTGACACTCAAGAGCGTTCAATTTGTGTATCCCTCAGTTGTCTCTGTATGTATATACATCTGAGACACGTATATATATATAGATAGTATATATCTGCTTACACATAAACACATGGTAGCATATACTTTTTTGTGATCTAGGGCCTATTGTGTGCATCTGATGAATACTGCCAAGGTTTTGCTTCTTGTGTCTGCTGCCCCTCTGGAATTTATGTTAATGGATTCACAGTGCAAGTAATGCTTGCAGGGAGTTATGGTCAACATTTCTTTCACGATCATCCACTGAATGGGTTGCTCGTGAACAAACATTTTTATATATTCTCCTTTTCACAGATGTTGTGTACTCATAATTAATCTGAAAATCCTTTCCCAGGTTCTCTTGAATATAACCCCAAAATACCAGCAAACTGAGAGCCAGTTTGGTGTAGTGGTTAGGAGTGCGGACTTCTAATCTGGCATACCGGGTTTGATTCTGCTCTCACCCACATGCAGCCAGCTGGGTGACCTTGGGCTCGCCACAGCTCTGATAAAACTGTTCTGACCTGGCAGTAATATCAGGGCTCTCTCAGCCTCACCCACCTCACAGGGTGTCTGTTGTGGGGAGAGGAAAGGCAAGGCAACTGTAAGCTGCTTTGAGCCTCCTTCGGGTAGAGAAAAGCGACATATAAGAACCAACTCTTTTTCTTCCTCTTCCTCTTCTTCTTCAGCAACATTACCTGTTCCACAAGTTTGTGGTATCTCTCATGGGTTTTAATCCCCATTAGATTACATGACCTCCCTATATTTCTTCCCTCAGTAATGTATGTTTGTGTTTCAGGAAGTCTTTTCATGAGCAAGCATGGTTTTGATGCAGGGTTGTAGAGCAGTGTGTACAGTCCTGACCTCGCATTCCTCCCATGATGAAATGTTGGTATGGCCTTTGTCCTGATAACTAGATTACCTCAGGGATTCTGTGGTGGAGAGTGTAGAGACTGTGCTATAAAACAGAGCATTCTTTTTTTAAAAAATAGAGGAAGTTAGGAATGACAACTATTTATTATGTTCTTCAGTGATGTTTTTTAAAAATTCTATGTCTATATTTTGCTTGCCTGTTGACTTTCATTCCATTTGCTTACATTTTTTTTTTTTGGAGGGGGGATGTCTGATCTTTCAAGATTGGGCTCCTTTGATGAATGTTGTAGACATGGCTTTTTCAGGTGATTTACAGAAGGTTACCATTCTGAAGGTTACCTATATGCCATCAAATTTGGAAAACTCAACAATGGCCACAGGATTGGAAAAGGTCAATTTACATTCCAATCCCAAAGAAGGGCAGTGCCAAAGAATGTTCAAACTACCACACCATTGCACTCATTTCTCATGCTAGCAAAGTTATGCTCAAAATCCTACAAGCTAGGCTCCAGCAATATGTGGACCGAGAACTTCCAGAAGTACAGGCAGGATTTCGAAGAGGCAGAGGACCTAGAGATCAAATAGCCAACATACTCTGGATCATGGAGAAAGCTAGGGAGTTCCGGAAGAACATCTACTTCTGCTTCATTGTGGAGCACAACAAATTGTGGCAAGTTCTTAAAGAGATGGGAATACCAGAGCATCTTATTTGTCTCTTGAGAAACTTATATGCAGGTCAAGAAGCAACAGTGAGAACTGAACATGGAATCACTGATTGGTTCAAAATTGAGAAAGGAGCTTGGCAAGGCTGTATACTGTCACCGTGCCTATTTAACTTGTATGCGGAGCACATCATGAGAAAGGCGGGATTAGAGGAGTCACAAATTGGGATCAAGATTGCAGGGAGAAATATCAACAACCTCAGATATGCAGATGATACCACTCTAATGGCAGAAAGTGAAGAGGAACTAAAGAGCCTGTTGATGCAGGTGAAGGAGGAGAGTGCAAAAGTTAGCTTGAAACTCAACATCAAGAAAACAAAGATCATGGCATCCAGCCCTCTCAATTCCTGGCAAAAAGATGGGGAAGAAATGGAGGTAGTGACAGATTTTATTTTCCTGGGCTCCAAGATCACTGCAGATGGGGACTGCAACAAAGAAATTAAAAGACGCTTGCTCCTGGGGAGGAAAGCTATGGCAAATCTAGACAACATCCTAAAAAGCAGAGATATCACCCTGCCAACAAAAGTGCGTTTAGTCAAGGCTATGGTATTCCCAGTTGCAATGTATGGCTGCGAAAGTTGGACCATAAGGAAGGCCGAGCATCAAAGAATAGAGGCTTTTGAACTCTGGTGCTGGAGAAGACTCTTACGAGTCCCTTGGACTGCAAGGCGAACAAACCGGTCAGTCCTAGAGGAGATGAGCCCTGACTGCTCCTTAGAAGGCCAGATCCTGAAGATGAAACTCAAATACTTTGGCCACCTCATGAGAAGGAAGGACTCCCTGGAGAAAAGCCTAATGCTGGGAGCTATTGAGGGCAAAAGAAGAAGGGGACAACAGAGAATGAGGTGGCTGGATGGAGTCACTGAAGCAGTAGGTGCAAACTTAAATGGACTCTGGGGAATGGTGGAGGACAGGAAGGCCCGGAGGATCATTGTTCATGGGGTTGCGATGGGTCGGACATGGCTTCACACCTAACAACAACAACCTATATGAAAATGCTATTAGGCATTTGACCATTTAAAAGAAAGATAGTTGAAGTGCATACAACGGATGAGTATGTTAATTGAAATCTGCAAGGATATAGATTCCAGCTTGCTGATCTGCCTCTTTTTCTCCCTCCTTTTATGAATGCAGTTTCCTCACGGTCACTCCTAGTGTTCGATTGCTTAATTTCTAGTCTGCCTTTTTCAGTGTAATTTGGGACTGGTGGATTGTCCCTGCAGTCAGTTCAGTAAAGTCCAGTAACTTGTTTCCTCTGAGCTCGCTGTGGGAGCAATCCATAATCTCTACTCCCGTATTATGAAGTTTTATAAACAGTCCCAGCCACAAGGCCATAAAATAGATAAAAATTACAAGTACATATTTAGCTTTAAACGTTACAAAAATATTTAGACTTTTGCTGGCTTGGAGAAGGCAATATATACTTTATGAATCCATCCAAATACATATAATTAAAAAAGTAATTCCCAGCATTAAAGCTGATTAGCTACTTTTTGCTGGACTTCTGTGTTGATGTTGTGTCTCAGTCACTCCTACGCTGAATCTGCTATCCTGCACTATTAGAATCTGAGTATTGTGACATCCTCACTGTTAAATGCAGAATAAAATGTTCAGTCAAGTGTCTTACAGAAATACCTTTTATGGTCTCCTACTAGAATGTTCCTAGTATCTAGGTTGAAGGTAGTTGAAGAGATTGTAAATAAAACTCAAGACCTTTGCCTGGGGAATTCACAAGAAACAATTTTAAGTGAGCAGTAGATATGGTAATTAAAGTTGGGTTTTCTCCTCCTGTTGGTGGCATTTACAAATATTTTGTCTATAGTACATATTTTGTCTATAGAAGAAATACCTGTGTTTGTGTAGATTTTTTTTCTTCATAAGACTGCGAAGGTACTTGACTGCATTAGAACATTTTTTAAAAAAATGAGTAATGCTTTCTGCAAAATTTGGAATGAATTTATTTTTCATACTGTGTTTGCATTGCTTGTTGACAAACAACCAGTATGCACTATCAAGATGCCATGGCACTTTACATGCACATTTCATTTTAAATGTCATTGTTTACCCTTGAATGCTTTTGACTGCAGCAATATTGGTGCCCTTGAGACAAAATCTGTTTTATAAAACTTGCAATCAGTCCTCCTGTAAGCCTGAAATAAAAGGGCAGAAACAGTATTGGTGTAATGCTTCTTAACTCAGTTGAGCTATCTGGTAAATAACTGAAGAGTTTCCTTTTGCTCTGCAAAAAATAGACTTCTATGTAACATGCCTCTAATGTTGATATTCAGGTTATTAGTTGAGCTGTTGCTTCCACGGAATGAGAAATAGAACAGTTGAGATCATACCTCTTCATTGGCCTAACACATCAGTAAAATACTGGAAACAAGCTAATGAGTGACAGTTGTTCAAGTAAAAATAAGTGTGATTGTAAGTGCCATGTTGGTGTAGTGGTTAAGAGCATGGACTTCTAATCTGGCAAGCTGGGCTTGATGCCCCACTCCCCCACATGCAGCCAGCTGGGTAAGCTTGGGCTTGCCACAGCACTGATAAAGCTGTTCTGACTGAACAGTATTACCACAGGGCTGTCTCCGCCTCACCTCCCTCACAGGGTGTCTGATGTGAGGTCAGGAAAGGGAAGGCAATTGTAAGCCACTTTGAGACCTGGTAGAGAAAAGCAGCATATAAAAACCGACTCTTCTCCTATGTTAACTGTAAACTCTCACTGCAGACATTTTCTAAGAGAAATTTACTTGTCTCTTAAGACTATGAGTACTATAACCTTTTAAACAAAAAAGTAGAACATGCAATTAAGCATCGTTACATGCTCAACTGCAGTATATTCCATTATAGTCTGCCTTGATATATTTGGATAAGTGAGCCTTCATCCCTTCTAACTATAGCCTGAAATCAGCATTTACCATTACACAGAAGTAAAACTGAAGTGCACATGACTCTTTACATGTGCATAGACTGTCTTCCCTGATGTGTTTAAATTGCCTTCATAAAGCTAGATCATGATCCTGTTGTTCATTTGATGAGCTTACCTGAGAGAGTGTATGGCTGCAGTCTAGCTAAGAACATTCAACTCCATAGAGACTTTGTACCCCTCTGGCTGAGGTCACCAACAAGCCAGTGAACGGGCTTTGTTGCTGCCTCAATTGCCATTTACACCGTAAGTATAGAATATTGCTCTTGGGTGCTTGATGTATTCACAGCTATTTATTATAACCATCATCTTTGTGTGATTTTAGACTAGCCTTTCTTAACTGTTTTACTCTCGAGAAACTGCTGAAACATTCTTCTGGCTTCAAGAAACCCTAAAAGTGGTGTGATCATACAAAATATGGTTGGAAAGCATAGCTGTGTACAAGCCCTCCTGGGGTTCCTCCTTGTCCCACCCCCTCCAGGCCCATCATTAGCCATTTTTGGGGGGTTGACAAGACCATATATGGTCATATCACCTAATAAATGTTTCACAAGTTTTAAAAAAATATATTAAAATTAATTAACTCCCATCCATTCAGGAAACCCTTCCAGGGCCACCAAGAAACCCCAGGGTTTCATGAGAGAGCCTGTATTAGACAATGTGTACCAAATAAATTAAAATGGAAATCACGTACCTTGCAATAAAACCTTAATACCGTTCATCAGAAGTCAATATTTACTGAAATGATTCTTGTGGCCTTATTGATGGTATAATGCAGTGGTCCGCAACCCCCGGGCTGCGGCCTGCGAGAGCTTCGGCAGCAGGCCGCAGCTACCTCTCCCCGCCCCTCCCGCAGTGAGAAGCTCGCCTGGCCACAAGCAAATCGGCCGCCGAAGCATCCAATTAGCTTGTGGCCCAGCAAGCTTTTTGCTGCAGGACGTGGGGGGGGGGGAGAGGAAAGCGCGTCCGCCAGCATGCTGCGGCGCAAACGCGCATGCACGTAAACGGCTGCACATGCACGTTTGCGCCTGATGGGCGCAAACATGCATGTGTGACAGATTCACGCATGCGCGCATGCACAGAGCTGTTGTGCATGCACGTTTGCGCTCCCACTGGGCACGCAAACACGCATGCGTCCCCGGGCGGAAACACATATGCGGCAGGTCCGCGTATGTGCATTTGCATGGGGCCCTGGGTCACTCTCTCCCCCCACCCCTTGGCAGTGGGCCGCCACCTGAAAAAGGTTGCAGACCGTTGGTATAATGGTAACAACTCTCATGCTGTAAGTAGTAATCGTGCATTTACCTGATGGCAAAATTCCATTTGACAGCTAAATCTCCCAGAATGTTGAAAGGATTTCTTCTACTCATTACAGCTACTGAGAGATGCATTCTTTGTTTTTACTCTTCTCTTTTAGTATCACCCTGCCTTTCTCCTTTTCTGCCACTATCACTGTGACCTAAGAGAAGTGTCAGTGACACTTTGTCCTTCTACCATTACCAAATGGAAATCAGATCTTAAGACCAAGTTCCCCTGCTCATGCTTTTATTTATATATGCTTATGCTTTTACACACAGAGAAGGTTTATACCTACTGCATACTTGGGATTAATGTTTACTGTTGGTGTAAGAATCCTCGGAACTGTGGTCTAAGTAGCTCTGCAGATACCATGGCAGTTTGAAGCTGTACATCATCTTCACATGCATCAGTTTTCCGTGTCTTCCTATGTCTCTTTTAGGAATGCCTGCTGTTTGTAACCCAGGGATGGTACCTGTGGCCGTGCCCCCTCCTGCAGTCAATCCTCAACATGTGTGTAATGAAGAGGATCTAAAATCGATCCAGGACATGTTCCCCAACATGGACAGAGAAGTTATCCGTTCCGTTCTAGAAGCCCAGCGGGGGAACAAGGATGCAGCTATCAATTCTTTGCTTCAGATTGCTGAGGAATCCTAAATGCTTCTCTGCATTCCCTACTTTCATTGTTATCCCTACTTTGATTTGCCAAGCCAGGGATTTAGCTAGAGGAAGAATTTCCTGAGAAAGCCTTCAGTCTGAAAGATTGTGGTCCCTTTATTTTTCTTGTTGGACATTTGCACCTTTGTTTTTACATGTTATCTTTAGAAACCTGACCCATTTCTGGTAATATCGGTTCAGCCATTTATGGCTGCATTTCTGTGTGAGAAGTAGAGTTGGGGTATCCCTGCTGCTTCCTTCTCTCTCTTTCCCTGTTTTGGAGAGAACACACACATGTTTGTGCACAGACAAGCACATCTGCCCGTTTAACACTATGCATTGTATTGGCGGGGGAGAGGGTTGATAATGATAGATGAGAGAAGACTGCCATTCCAGAAAGTACTTTTATCAAAAGTTTTCCATTTACAGCCCCTTTCTGTCAGGTGCACAGAGTGCTTACATAGTTCCCTGGGGGGCGTTTTGTGAAAGCTGAACACTGCAGCCATTTGTAACAATTCTCAGTGTAGGCATACTGGTATTCTAGTAGTCCTCACAGTCTTTCTGATAAGATCCCCTTGCTAAATATATTAATTGGGTACTAATGCAATATATTTGATGTTCTGCCTTTAGGGGCAACTGCTATCATTTGCTGTGTCGCTGTGCTTCTGACACCTGTGGCTATTAGGTTGTCAGGACACAAGAGCAACATATATTAGAGAGAAAGGGAGGGTTGTTTCCTCAACTGTTAGTGTGTTTACTTGCACTGTTCTTGCTTCTGCTTTTATGTACCTTTGAACGAATGAAAGAGAAATTTTCCAGTTGGGAACGTTTGATATTAATTCTTAATAAACATTCTTGTGATTAACCGAACGCTATGGAAAGAAACAAGTCGCTTGAGGCAGGTATGAATGGGATAGGGTAATTTTTTTTTTTATCAGACTACAATTTATTTTCAAGGCGTAGTTTTTCAGGAGAACCTAGATTGCAATGACTCTGTGGGCGTTAATTTGTCAGAGGCGAGACCTGTGGTTCTCATTTGTGACAATGGGAGGAGCCAGAATTAAAATATTAATCCCCATACTTGAGAGGAGGGGAATTGTACAAGTTCACCGCATATGTTTTACAGCATGGAAGGTGTCATGGTATCTCCATTTAATCAGTGAGTTTGTTTGTTTGAGAAAGCAATGTGATGCACTTTAATATGCACATTTTTTGTTACAATGTGCAGGTTGGCTTTTTGCTGGTTTCTAAAAATTAAATACTTTCGATAATTTAGCCATACTTCGTTACTACTCAAGGATATGAACACAGCAAACAGGCATTCAAATGGACTGTGGATTTTATTGCTTTAGAAGAGCTCACAGTTTTTCTCTTCTGTTTATTTTGCTCCTCTTTATCAAGCTTTCTGTTCTTAAGAAAACACCTCATGTCCACTTGATTATCTTAGCATATCACCTTGAATGCTTCTGGCACAGCCAGCTATAGTTCAGATATTTATTTTTTTATGATTAAAGTATATGTGGAAAAATAACTTTTAAAGATAGTACCAAAAATATGTGGTTTTTTCCTACTGTTTGATGTTTAACAACTGTCCTCCTATTTGACTAGACTTGCATTTGTAAGTGTTCTCTCCCTTCCCTCCACTTTCTGTTCCTTTTTAGATTCATGGATACATTCAATTGTGAGGTGGGTTATTCTGCAACCTGCTCTAGAAGAAGTGTATATTCATCATACAATTAGTTTTGTCCCTTTTATTTTCCACAGAACTTCCAGATTAATATTATGATTTAATGATGCGCCTTTGTCTAATTAGCATCATAGCAGGGTAGATCTTGTTGCGTTTAGGTATTTAAAAGAAACATCATTCAAAAGTTGTCAGAAAAACCTGGAATAAATGATTTGTCCATAAAATCTTTTGTTTTAGAGTGATACAAATGGAATGAGTAAGGACCACAAAATGCAAGGAAACTGTACATTTCTAGATGTTAATGATTACTTTGGAATGCTTGAAGAATTGCTTTTAGTTTAGGGATGACCTCAGATGATCTATCCGATCCTTTATAGAGCTGAATGTTTGACATATTCAAAGCAGTTCTGAGAATGAACTTTCACAATCAGGACATTGACATAATAATGCTCAACTAAATCTATTTTGTGGAAGGTTCCAAGATAGAAGACCTATGTAAAACCTGGAAAAGTCAAGTGATCATTAAGTTGCATTTTTGTATTATAAAGCAGAGAACTTCCATGGATTGTGAGTAATAAATGAATAGTTAATTCCATGTGTATTCTATTATAATGAAGAGAATGTCAGTACACAGTCTTTTGTGAATCTAATAGCTGGCATCACTGATTACTATATTTTCTTTATCCTTAAAAGTAAAAGGGGTAAACTCAAGTATGGCCACACTCATAAGCATATCTTTGTTGGGTTGCTGCCTGGAATAATACCCTATCTAAAGCACGCAAAGGGAAAACATATATTTGGAAAGTTTTCATGGATTATAGTTAGAATTGCCTGTCAAATATTTGTAATGATTGAGGTACCCTTGCTGATGTACAGAACTGAAGTACATTAGTCTGTTGTATGAATTAAATGCTGTGTCGCACACAATCCTTCATATCTGTTTTATATACACTTTTCAACAGAATAGCTTATTTGGCTTTGTTCGTCTCTCTAGCCCAGAAGCTGCTATCAGATTCTGGTATTTTGCTGAAAGTTGTTGGCACTAGATTCAATCCTGCCAAGGTTCTGTAGTTGGTTAAATTCAGGAATATTTTTGTCTAGCTAGATGCTTTCCAACTTTTTCTCTATTGCTGTTTGATGCGTGCTGATGGTACCAAGTGTTTCTTTTTGCAGACGTAACTGCTTGTATTGGCTGACCTATAATACTGTATAGGGGCTGTTTTGCTCTAATTCTCAAGACATTGTTTTTTTACTTTGTTGAAATTTGGATGTTTTGTCTCCTGCATTGTAAATTCTTCTTTTTCCCATTGTATTTAATTGAATAAATGTGTACTATATACCAGGTTGTGAAAAAAAAATGTGGTCCTTTTCAGAAGACTCGGCAAAGGAAATTCAAGCATTTGGAAATCTGTTATGGAAAATGTTAATAATACCAGCATAGCATTTGTACATCATTTAAGACACTGCTCCCCAACCTTTTTATTACTGTGGACCGGTCAACACTTGACAATTTTACTGAGGCCTGGGGGGGGGTAGTCTTTTGCCAAGGGACGTCACTGCCGCCCGAGCCCCTGCTCCACTTGCTTTCCTATTGGCGCCCCTGACTTCCCACAGCCTGCTGGGAGTCCCAGCCATGGTGGCCGCTGGAGAGCACCAAAGGTGAGCCGGCAGCAGAGTGGCGGGCAGCCCCCGAGGCAGCAGCCAGGGAGGAGGATGAGGAGGAGCTGCGGCCCGGTATCGACCGATCCGCAGACCGATCCCGGTCCCCGGACCAGGGGTTGAGGACCACTGATTTAAGAAATATCCCACATTATGGTAAAAAATGGCTTTGACTCTTCCATTTGGTAAGGTTTTAATGGGATACCCAGTTTTATTCAAGGATAACTCAAACCATTGAATGTGTCTAGTGACATATAGGTTTCATTTAGAGATGGAGAATCTAAGTTCAAATCCCTCTCAGCCAAATCATATTGTTTTGGGAAAAGTCATATTTGTGCCCTCAGTTTCCCAATTTGTGCAACAAGAATACATAACCTTGTAAGGTAATTTTGAAGAAAGCATATTGGATATTACACAGTGAGTAATTAAAATGTAGAATTTGGTGCCAGAAGATTTAGTGATGGCTACAGGCACAGATAGTTTAAAGAAACCAATATGAAGAATATAGATCATTTGGGATGCTTAACCAAGTCAAGGAAGCTATTAAAAGACTTCTTTTAAAAGTAGAAGGTCTGCCCCAGTGAACTGAACAGCAGGGTCCATAGACCCTGGCAAAAGAAATGCAAGTGACTAAACATGCAAAAAGAAAATTTGAGAAGCAGGTTGCTGAAAACATCAAGGCAAACAGTAAACATTTCTTTAAAAATATCCAGCAAGGACCCAGCCAGAGAAGCAGTTGGGCCTTTGGATGACCAAGGGATAAAAGGATTGCTAAAGGAAGATATGGAGATGGCAGAGAAACACAATTATTTTTTTTTGTTTGTTTCTGTGTTCGCTGTTGAAAGTGTGGGCCCATGCACTCATGCCACAGCCACTGTTTTTAGAAAGGGACTAAGTCTAATTGGGGGTTAGATGATATTCTATCCCTATTGTGAACTTAAAAAGCAGGAAATCTCCAGATCTTGATGGCATTTACCTGGGAGTTCTTAGGAACTCAAATGTGAGATCGACTAACCCATCTATGTAAAGTATGACTAATTTCAGTGGCTGTACCAAAAGATGTTCCTGTGATATTTTTAAAGGAAACCAGGAAATTACAGACCAAGTAGCCTAATGTCTATACCAGGCAGATTAGTAGAAACTATAAGAAAAGATGGAATTGTTAGGAACTTAGAGGAACAAAGCCTTCTGAGGGAAAATCAGCATGGCTTCTGCAAAGGGAAATCCTGCCTTACTAACCTTTTGGAGTTCTTTAAGAAAGTGAACAAACATGTAGACAACAGTGACCCAGTAGACATTATATATGTCTCCCTTTATATATCTCTCCCGGAGCTCCCCTCCGGGAAATAATCAACCTCTCCCTTTCAACGGGAGAATTCCCGGAGGGATTAAAAGAGGCAGTGGTACGCCCGTTGCTCAAAAAACCATCCTTGGCTCCGCAGGAGCCTGACAACTACCGCCCCGTCTCGCATCTGGCGTTTCTGGGGAAGTTGGTTGAAAGGGCTGCTGCAGGCCAAATATCAGCATTCCTGGAAGAAACTTCAGCCCTTGATCCATTTCAGTCGGGCTTCCGGCCTGGCCATGGGGTGGAGACAGCGCTAGTCGCCCTGACGGATGACCTCTGCCGCCAACTGGACCGAGGCGGGTCAGCGCTGCTGATACTATTAGACCTGTCGGCAGCGTTTGACACAGTCGATCATGAGCTCCTAGCTCACCGCCTTGCCGACGCTGGGATACGGGGGACAGCCCTAAAATGGCTGATCTGCTTCCTCCAGGGTCGCGGACAGAGGGTAGCAATAGGAGAGAGAGTTTCTAGCCGTCACCAGCTCACATGTGGAGTCCCACAAGGAGCAGTGCTCTCTGCAATCCTATTTAATATCATGCGCCCCCTTGCTCAGCTGGTGCGGAGGTTTGGGCTGGGTTGCCACCAATACGCAGATGACACCCAGCTCTTCCTCCTGATGGATGACTGCCCTGACTCCCCCCCAGAATCTTTAGCCAGATGCCTGGAAGCAGTGACAAAATGGATCAAGCAGAGTCGTCTGAAGCTCAATCCTGCAAAGACGGAGGTCCTGTGTTTGGGTAGGAAGGGACCATGGGAGGAAGCGCGCCTGCCCCATCCTGGATGGTGTGCAGCTCCTAGCGACTCACTCCGCCAGGAACCTGGGCGTGATCCTGGATGCTGGATACAATGGAAGCCCAGGTCACGAAGGTAGCACGGCTGTCATTCTACCACCTCCGCCAAGCCAAACTACTAGCGCCCTACCTGGAACCAGAGCACCTAGCCACAGTGATCCATGCGATGGTCACCTCCAGACTGGACTTCTGCAACTCGCTCTATGCAGGCCTGCTCTTATCCTTGATCCGGAAACTACAACTGGTGCAGAATGCCGCGGCCAGGATTCTCACTAAGACATCATGGAGATCACATATCCGGCTGGTACTTCAAGAACTTGGTTGGCTCCCAGTTGAATTCCGGATTAAGCTTAAGGTTTTGGTAATCACCTTTAAGGCCATACGCGGTCTGGGCCCAGTGTATCTGAGAGACCGCCTCCCTGCCTATACCCCCAGAAGAGCTCTACGCTCCGCCACCTCCAACTGGCTACGGATCCCTGGCCCTAAAGAGGCACGTCTGGCCTCAACAAGGGCCAGAGCCTTCTCGGTCCTGGCCCCCACCTGGTGGAATGAGCTCCCTGAAGAGATCAGGGCCCTGCCGGAACTTCCACAGTTCCGCAGGGCCTGCAAAAAGGAGCTCTTCCACCAGGCATTTGGTGGGGCCGACTGAGCCATAACACCTACAGGTGCCCCCCAGACTGAGGGAACGAACCAACTGAGGGATTGTCAAGTTATTGTTGAAGTGCCGTTCTAATTGTTCCAGTTGATATGTTGTTGTTATTGTTATATTGATTTTGATATTGATTTTGATAGTGTTCTATGTGAATGTTGAAAAATGTTTTATGTAAACCGCCCAGAGCCGTAGGGAAGGGCGGTATAAAAATATAAATATAAATAAATAAATAAATAAATAAAATATATTTGGACTTTCAAAAGAAATTCTTTTGAAAGCACAAGTATATGTTGTTTCCTGGGTCACCATTGTCTACATGTTTGTTCACTTTCATGGGATAAGAGGATGGGTTGTGTTATGGATTAAAATTGGTTAAATTACAGAAAGCATGCTGGCTCAGGGTAGCTTCCAACAATATTTCATAAAAACATATAAAGTAAATCATGTACAGTATTATATTAAACTTTTAAAATATCATCCTTAAAAACCATCATGCTAGCTGTATTGGCAATTTATGTGAGGGCTGTGGGGCTGTGAGAGGTCTGAGAGAACTGGGAATTGGCCGCAGTGACCCAGCAGACCTCAGGTGTCTCAAAGCAGTTTCCAATTGTCTTCCCTTTCTCTCCCCATAACAGACACCATGTGAGCGAGATGGAGCTGAGAGAGCTCTGTGAGAACTGGGAATGGTCCACAGTCACCCAGCAGGCCTCAGGTATTTCTAAGCAGTTTAAAATCACTTTCCCTTCCTCTCCCCATAATAAGCACCCTGTGAGGGAGGCTGCTAGGGAGGTCAGTGAGCATAGGGGCCGGCCCAATCAGGGTGCAGCCAGCCGTACCCTGATTGGCCCATATTCAAGCTTGAACACCCTGGATACGCTCCTGCCACATGGGAGTTTCACAAATATATAGAGGAACGATGGATAAGGATGTACTAATTGTTTTTATTTTATTGCTATGCTGGAAGGAGTGGTGAATAAATTTTAAATATAAATATATAAATGTATTAATCCTAATTACATGTTCTCCCTGTCCTTCCCTGTTTTTCCTGTATGGCTCAGAGGAAGCAGTTGTATCATGGACATGGGGGTGGGGGTGGAGAGAAGCTGATTTGTTCTGTTGCTGGCAAACTAGAATTTTAAACTACAGTTAATGCTAGTTCCAGTCAGTGCTGACTTCTAGATAAGAAAACAAACAGCAATATATAACTTTACCCAATTAAGGAGTGAACAGAAAACTGATGTTTGTTTTTCTTCAGTCTTTGTCGCATGGGATGTGAAGAGGTAAAATATACACATGCTTGAGGAATCCTGGCTTTTTCTTCATGGTCTCTATGCAGGCACATAATGGTGGTGCTAATCTATCGATCTACCTATCGATTGATCGATCTCTGAATTATATCCTGCCACTCCCATACAATGGCTTGTGGTGGGTCACAAAATCCTACTTGAAAACCCATTAACCCCTCCCCCCCCAGAAAATCACAGCAAACAAGGCGATAAGATAACTCGATCCCTGCACCCAAAAAGACTGATACATCCACTGTCGGGGAGGGAGAGGGGGCCTAGCTGGCAACAACCCAGGTGCTAGCACCAGCCTTAAGAATTTACATGCCAGCTTCACCCAAGCTGAGCAGAGGATGCTGGCATTCTTAACAGGGTAGAGTGTTATTCAGTTTAGTTCTCTTTTGTCCACCACAGAAATGGCATTTATTCATTGAAAAATTTATTCCACTTTTCTCCCACACTTAGAACTCTTAATTGGCATAAAATATAAAATGCATAGTTTAAAAAAAATACAGATTAGATAACACAAAGATGCAACCGAACAATCCCCAGGTCAAATTTAACACTGATGAGGCATGAAAACAACTGGACAGGTGCTGGTTTTGAATCACAAAGGACCACGGGCTCAAGAGCCAACATTACCAGTTAAAAGCTTGCATCTCTGTCCAAGCCCAAACTTTGAATTACCTTCCAAACTGGAGAGGAGCAACTCTGGTCTTAATTAGCTTGCTTGGATGGGAACTTGCTTTTTCAGACAATTTGAGCTAGTAATTTTATTCATATGGCCAGAAATGCTCCAAACAACATGGATCACACTTAAACACATCTAGAAGCTCTATCTGTTGCTTGCTCTGAGAGTCTTAAGTCAGGCAACATAAGGAATTGATCTAGAAGCCGTTATGGTTGTTCCTTCTGATATATAAAAAATGTAAAAAAAATTGTATTGACTAAATATATTACAAACATATTGCCTTAGAAAGGTTCCCTTTCTCCTCTGCACATTGTAGCAAGCGTGTCTTTGACAGTAATAAGTACATGAAACACATTGGTATTCGCATGGCAGAAGCACCTGCTGTGTTTGGTTGTACAGATACTTTTAGACAAAATTTCCTGTTGTAAGATATCTTTCTGAAACTGCTCACACCTCATTAGAGAGCTGCTTTGGTTATTAGAAGCTCGCTGTACAGGCAGAAGATGCTTATCCCCCTAAGTTAATAGTTTTTTTCTCTAATTGAGCTTGAAGTGGTTCCAGTAGGCCACACACTATTGTCAGGATTGATTAATAGCAGCCCAGTGCAGATGGCATGGTTTCCAGCTGTTGTACATAATTGCACATTTTACAGTACAACTTTTGAGAAGCCAGAAATGAACTCTAAGCAAGAACAGCAGTGACTGGGCGGGGGGGGGGGGGGGGTGGAGGTGGTAATTCAAGTTACATTTCTAAGTTCCTATTTACAGGTAGGTAAAACTGCCCCCTCCCCATATCAAGGATCCAAGGAAATCATTGGAACTGATAGGTACAAACCCAAGTTATCCCAAACAAAATGGATATATTGTGTTGGACTTGGGGGCTAGTGTCCTGTGCATCATTACACACTGTTTTCTTCCAGGAGCTGAAATTCAGTGGGTGAGAAAAGGAGTCTGTTGTATTAGAGCTCTTTAACCAATGTATAGGTTGGACCTCTCCATGAAAACTATGTTCCATGAAGCTTTTGTGTTGGTACAGATGAGGTTGATTTCCCGTTATCTCAGAATGTAGTTTCCAACCACACTGTGTGAGTCAGAGCTCCTTTGGGACCTCCTCCTGCTGATTTCACCCCTGCTCTTATGGCATCATCACGTGACAGAGAAAGGAATGCCATCAAATATTCTACTGCATTTATTAACAAGCTAACACAGCTCCGCGCAGGGGAAATATTAAAAGAAGTCTTCAGATGTGTTATTGTGAGGAGGTCAGTAGGGTTCAGTAGGAATCTGCTTATACTTGGAAGCATGTTGGGAATCTTTTGACCCTCTTCATCATTGTTAGAGATGGGTCTCTGTGAAACCACAAAATGGGGTAGTTTGTGGGTCGTGAACTGGGCTCATATGGCCATGCCCCCAATGACTGTGCACAACCACATACAGGTCTTACCCCTCTGTATGTGTTCATAGGCATTTTGGGGGAGAAGTTTCCTCCCTTGACGCATGCACAGTGCTTGAAAATCTCTCTTCTGGCAAAGACAGGGCTTGGGAGGGTTGTTTTTTGGTTTCCGTGGTGACTCCTGTTTAGCTTGATTGACATACTTGTAAGCCAAGAGTAGTGCTCCCTTTGGTTTCCATGAGAATGCCTTGCCCGTAAGAGCTCATTGTGTCATTTTGCTCTTAGTGGAAGAGGGTGAAAGGGAGACACACAGCTATTTGGAGGGAGAGAATTTTATGGGCTAGGTGGGGGGGGGTTAGAGTAAAGGAGCACCTTCAGCGTTACCTGTGGATCTTCAGCTACTCATTCCTTTTGACATTCTGTAGTTTGACAGTGAGTCCAGTCATAGGTAATTTGGGAGGCGTTTCAGAGAGGATCTGGTTTGCCACTTTCCAATCCCCTCCAGGATCATTTACTGGAGTAATCTCACCTTTTGGTTTTCCTTTTCCTTGGGGCTTTTCCATGTTTTACATTCAAACAACACTTGAGGCATCCCTTTGTTGCTTTCCCGCTAGAGGTGGTTTGTCACTTATAAGGTTTACAGATCTCAAGTCAACATGCACTTATCTGCCATGTCTGATTTTAGAATTGTTGAGTGACTGGTCTCTCTCCCATTGGCCTAAGTCCTTCTGTGTTCCCCCGCCCAACAAGATGGGTGGTAGGGCGCAAATGTGAGGTCCAGCTCGAATGAGGGGTAGAGGGCACATGAGGGGCACGTGTTGTGAAGTGGAGAGGCCCACCCCTTCTATTATGACACAGGGAACTATCCAAGTGAAAGCCAGCTTGCCACCAGAAGAGGAGGCAACCTCCATTGTTGAGTGTTCCTTACCCCCCAAAAGTCCTGCAAATTCCAGTTTGGGTTATATGGCAGGTGAGGATGTAGAGAGGCGTTCCTCATTGCAAACTTTCTTCCTGGAAGTGGGGTACAAGATCAATAAATCCTGGGTTCTGTTTCCCATCATTCTGAATCTGAGGTGTGGTTTACCTCAAGATTCATCTTCACTTGGGTGTGTGTATGGTGGGGGACTGTGGCTCCAAACCCACTGTGTAGCTTCCTTGTATCTAGGGTGGCTGTGATTGGATAGCCATATGTATATTGGCT
Source organism: Paroedura picta (assembly GCF_049243985.1). Classification (NCBI taxonomy): domain Eukaryota; kingdom Metazoa; phylum Chordata; class Lepidosauria; order Squamata; family Gekkonidae; genus Paroedura; species Paroedura picta. Next base: position 86,744,313 of record NC_135370.1, on the reverse strand, counting down.
TCCACATTTTATTTCCTCCCTTCTTTCCCCCAGATCAGTGGTCCCCAACCTCCGGTTCGGAGACCAGTATCAGTCCGTAGATCAGTCGGTGCCAGGCTGCAGCTCCTCCTCGTCCCCAGCTACTGCCTTGGGGGCTGCCCTGCCACTGCTGCCGGCTCACCTTTGGTACTCTCCAGAGGCCTCCATGGCTGGGTCTCTCCCTCGGTGTCTCTCCCTCGGTGCAGCACCCCCCAGTGGGTGGCGGGAAGTCAGGGGCGCCGGTGGGAAAGTAAGTGGAGCAGGGGCTCAGGCAGCGGCGGTGGCGACGTCCCTCGGCAAATGACTACCCCCCTGGGCCTCAGTGAAATTGTCAAACGTTAACTGGTCCCTAGTGATAAAAAGGTTGGGGGCCACTGCCCCAGATCACACATGGTACTACCTTAAAGTGTCACATTTATCAGTCAAGTTTTCATTTTCTGCGCTTTTCTCTTTTCCACCCTCTTCCCTCTGCTCATGCCCTATTGAAACACTTTGAAACCAGTCATACATCACTGCCTTTGCTGGTTCAGGATGTGGCCAGTTTTAGTTATTTTAAGGAAAGTTGCAATGGTTAAAAATATTCAGCTTTTGCTAAGTACTCCTGAGTTAAAGAATGGTTGTGCTTGTGGTATGTTTCCTACATTTAATATATTAATTCATTGTTTGGATTACTGTAAGCAAACTTGGCTGCCCTGCAGTTTATGAACATGAATAAAAAAACTATACAATAATACTTTACTATATACTAATAAAAACATAGCAAAGCAGCTTAATAAAAGATTAAAATGGCAGCAGTCAATACATATACAGCACAATATGTAGCCTACAGCATGATTTAAAACATAAACCAGTGACTCAAACTTTTTAAAAAATTACAAAAATATAGCAATGTGCAACAAATCTCTTAAAAATTAATGGAGATACATTTACACACATGGGCCATTTTCTAAAAACCAGTAGAGAAATACTTAGAACAAGCTCCCAGAGAAAAAGCTCCCACCAGCACCTTTCTAGAAACCCACCAAATCTTGGGGGGGAGGGGGTTGTATGCTTGTTTTGTTTAGAAAATGGGTAGGTTCAGTTGGGACTTCTGTCCAGCAAGACCTGGTTGACCAATGGAGATCTGATTGTGCAGATTAAAAGAAATATTGAAAAATTACCTGCTCCCAGACAATTTGTGGTTAGCCCCACTTCCTGTGAAAGCTGTTTTGTGTTTGGACCTGTCAAGTTGTTTTAGAATTCCACAGGTGCCCACAGGCTGAGAAAGGTTGAGGATTTTACCTCTAAACCTCTTTCTTCTTTGTTCTCTTTTATATTTCTCATCTTAGTAATTCGTATTTTTTTCTTATCTGTGTTTATTTTAAACTTTAATGTATTATATATTAAAAAATTGAGAAGCCCCCCTGTAGAATGTCTGTAAGAATCCATATCACCTACCAGTGAGAACTTATACTTGAAGCTAGACAGATGAAGGAAAGGCAACCAAGAAGGCCCTAGCTCTTGTCACTGTCGCTCACTTCTGACAGTGAAGACAGAGCAGAGCTCATTTTTCTTTTATTTTTTACCTTTCATTTTTATGGCACTTCCATCTGCAGTTTCCAGTATCCAGTTTGGATTATATTATCAGGGACTGTATCCTGCTTCATCAAGGGAACATCCCTATCGAATTTCAGGTAAGGAAATGGAAGCCTACCCATTTTTACAAAGGTAATTAGAATTCTTGCTTGCAGCACAGGAAATGCTTTTGCATTCCCCCAAACCAGGGAGATTTGCATTTTGTATTTTATATTTTCCCATTACCTAGGTAGCCCAGGCTGGCATGATCTTGTCAAATCTCAGAAATTAAGTAGGGCTAGTAGAGACCAGAAACGTCCAAGGACACTGTAGGCAAGTAATAACTCTTAAAAGTCAATGTGTTCCCATGGCAGGAAGGGAAGGGGGGTTGAGCTCAAGTGGGGAAGTCAGCTGGGTGTGGAGATAGGAAGAGGCGTTGGCCCTCTCAGAACAAGCCTGGCCTGTAACAGCTGTGCTGGCAGCGTCCTGCCTCCTTTTCTCCCCTTAGTATTGCATGCAACCTGGCCTATGGCTGACAAAGTTGCAGCCTTTGTTAGGTAGCAATGCCACAGAGCTGGAGCTGGAACACTCCCTTCCCAGAGGGAGCTGGAACTCTGACTTAGTTGAGGTAGTGCTGTTGGGAGACTCCACCCCCCTTTCCCTACCTCCCTCAGCTTTCCTGACTCTAGCTGCTGCCACAGCTGCTTCCATCCAGAGGGCTCAGTCAGTAGGCCATGGGTGTAATAAAAGGAGGGAGTCACTTATGGCATGAAAGACAGGGTCCAGGCTGTCTTCTCTGCTCCCGCTCTTCTTTCTGGCCTACATGAGGCAGAGCTGCCCTCATTCCCCACCGGTAGCCGAGGGAGACGTGCGAACCATAGCTGTACCGCAAGTTTTTTGTGTGACCTTTATTCTATCACAGTCTCTCAGCCTAACCTACCTAGCAAGGTACTTCTTTTGAGTATAGAGTCAAAGAAGGGAAAGTGACATGAATAATTGCTTTGTGCCCCCTGAGAAAAGCATATAATTTTTTTTTAAATCATAAAAGTAAGAATGATGGAGTAGGGTTGCCAATATCCAGATGTGTCCCAGAATTCCTGGTGGTCCAACAAAGTGAGAAATAATAATTTCTCCAAGCTGCTGAGGTCCCTTCCTTCTCCAGGCTCTACCCCTAAATCTGCAGGAATTTTCCAAGGCACAGTTGGAACCCTAAATCTCCAGGACTGTCCCAGGCTAGAGTTGATAACCGTATGGTGGAACCATCAGTTTTTCCTTCATCTTAGCTCATTGATCCCCGGCTGTTGCTCATTTTTCAAATAGAGTGTAAGGAAGCCAACACTGGAGAAATAGTTTTCAATGGGAATCACTGCTCTGAGTGAAACTTGCAGAGCACAATTAAGCAGCAGTCCCTATGTATGTGTTTATGAACAACACAAAGATGGAGTATTTGTGCTGCAAATAACAATTGTATACTACTGTGTAAGACTACTATGCATATAAGAAGAGCCCTGAATTAATGGACAGACTTACACTTGAGCTAATTCTGAGAAAGCTACATTCATGCAGTTGCTATGCAATTGGTGAAAGCCCAGAATCTAAAACACACTTGAGTATCATTAGCAGGATCTGTATCCATCAGTATTTTCCTTTGAACCCTCAGATGTCTACTGTCATGTTTGTGGTTTGTGAAATTACACTCTAATTAGAAATAGGCACAAACAGGAGCCCTGTTTTCTGCTGTACTTTAGGATATGCTCTTCATGTCAGATGAAGTGTCTTTGTACAAAAGAGGTTTTGTACAAAAAGCAGAAGCTGATGTAGGTGAATTGGTATAAATGTAGTGAACCATGACATGTCACACCAATGGCCTTTGAGATGTTCATTTCTAGTGATCTATCGTGTGCAATTTATAAATTTAAATTGATCCCAGAACTCCCTTAAGAAAAGAAAAGGGCTGTGAGTGCCAGCAGGCCATGGATTTATATATTTGTGCTATTTATATTCTGACTTTCTTACTGAGACTTAAGGTGGATTTCAAAATGTAAATCAAGGAGATCAATAGGGTGATACATCTAATAATGTAAGTAATAGTATGAGGAGTAACTTGCATCTGAAATGGAGCTGTCATCTGAACAAAGCAAAGGTATTGCACACAACTTGTTCAAAAACAACACAGAACATGGCTGGTGAGAGGAATTTCCTTTGCTGCTTAAAGCAGAAAAGGTATCACTTCATTAAAACCTGACTAGGATGAAGTGACAAATCTAAATGAAGCACAAAGCAGAATGAGGAGCTCCAAGATGGCCCTTATCCCATTCCAGTTTCTCAGAATCATAATGTATCCCAATGTGAAATGTGAAAGATCAAAGAATAAATCAAAAACTTCACTTGTCAAAGTTGAAACATGCATGCGTTTTTATTACTCTAAGAAGCAACAGAGGTACACAAGGAATTAGTTTTACTTTATCTCAGTTACAAACGTGTAGACACTATACATTAAGTCCATAGAAAAAGATGCTTGATAATATGAAGATCTGCAGGCATAACTGACCAGCAAAGTACAAAGAAGTGTAAGCATCAGGGTTCATTTTATAAATAAAAAATAGTTATTTGTATATATCATTATTGTCTTTTTTAAGGATCCTTGGAACATTTTTTGCTAACACCAAGATGGGGTGACTATTAAATTTTCATGCAATAAAGAGGATATTTGGTTAGACAAAGCTGTTTTGGTTGTTCCAAGGACAAAGTGGCAGATGTTAAATAACATTACATGATTCTGAGCAAATTCATTTTTAAAAACTGTCCCCAAAAATTGAGAAAAAGGAAACAGAGGATTTTATTTGACTTCTGTCAAGAACTTCACACCAATGAATGAGGGTGGTGAACTTCTGTATTTTCTCAATTGTGAAATACTATTGTTTTGAAATATTTTTAAATGCAAATTTAATTTATTTGTGGATCACCCGGAAATATGGGAATTAGTTGAAAGCTAAAGAAACACAGACAAGTGTAAACAGATGTACAAATCATATCCTCTCTGTAGTGGTTGGTGGATTCTTTATTGCAGGATAGTCTTCATCTCTTTCCCTGGCTCTTACGGGGCTGTGGCTTCTGGGATGCACGCAGTCATGCACTGACACTCATCCACATAGATATAGTCATAATTGATGGTTCTCCCATCCTGGCATGTCAAAGACACCGCTTTCTTGTGGCTCCTGAGTTCCTGGCAACAGGTACATTTGTGCTGCATTGCCCTTGCCTCAGTGGAATACCTGTCCAATTGAAAAATACAGAGTTAGACACCTACCAACAAAAGCAATTATTCTACAAATGTTCACTGCTGCATCCTACTATCTCCAGCTTAGATTTACTGCATCTCAGGGCCAAATCAGGTGTTACTTTTTATATGTCTTCTTACCACAGGGATGTACAGCCATACTGCAAATGCGAGTCCCAGGGGTAAATCTGTATAAAAAGTACAGATGGGTTTGATTCTGATGGGGACCAAAGCATGGGGGGAGCCATGTGGCTGAATGGGAGACCATAGTGGTGTTTGCACATAAACCGTGTAGCTTGTAGGTCTCGATGTATGAAATTAGCACCATTAAATACAGACGTGTCTAAACAAGAAGAGTTTTCTGATATGCATACATTCTTGCATTAGATTAATGACTGAAGTATTGATATATTCTCAGTATTAGCTAGTGTGAAAGACTAGAATTGGAGTCATATTACCACCTGACTATCACATTAGGAAATGTATAGATGAATAGCAGGTCAGTATTAATGGACAGTGTAGATTATGAAAATGTATGATTGTTTTTAAAATAAATAGGTATGCCACAACATCTGATTGTTTTGATGTGCAAGGCTGTACTCTGGACAAGAGGCTACTATTAGGACAGAATATGGACAAACAGAATGATTTCCAATTGGTAAAGAGATCAGACAAGGATGTATTCTGTCTCCATGTCTTTTCAATCTATATGTAGAAAATATAAAGAAAGCTGGATTAGATTCAGATAAAAGTAGAGTGAAAACTGGGATATGCAGATGACACCACATTACTGGCAGAAAACAGTGAAGACTTGAAATGACTCTTGATGAAGGTTGAAGCAGAAAGTACCAAAGCAGGATTACAGCTGAACATCAAGTCAAAAATAATGACTACAGGGGAATTACACAACTTCCAGGTTGACAATGAAGAAACTGAAATTGTTCAAGAATTTCTACTCCTTTGATCCATTATTAATCAAAAGGGAGACTGCAACCAAGAAATCAGAAGGAGATTAAGACTGGGAAAACCAGACATGAAGAAGCTAAAAAAAGTTTCTTAAATGAGTATTGTTAGCAAGCAAAATCGATAATTCGTGCTGTAATATTCCCTATGTATGGGTGTGAAAACTGGACAATGAAGGAAGTGGAGAGGAAAAAGTTGATTCATTTGAAATGTGGTGCTGGAGGAGAGTTTTATAGATCCAACAAAGACAAATAAGTGGGCCCTAGATCAAACCAAGGCCAAACTCTCCCTAGAAGCTAAAATGACTAAACTGAGGCTATTGTACTGTGGTCACACGTATGAGAAGATGGGAGTCACTGGAAAAGACACCGATGCTGGGAAAAGCTGAAGGCAGCAGGAAAAGAAGAAGACCCAACATCAGGTGGGTTGACTCAACAGAGGAAGCCACGCCCCTGTTGGCAGGACCTCAGCAAGGCTGTAAGTGATTGGATGTTTGGGAGGTCATTAATTCACAGGGTTGCCCAAGTCTGAAGTGACCTGACAGCACTTAACACACACACACATACACAGAGAACACTTACATGGAAGAACTTGGGCAGGCCCCTTCACAGTAGGTGAGTTCCACCATCTCAGAAGACTCGCAATCATTTTGATGGATAAGAATTTGATTTGTTCGAACTTTACAGTTAGCTAAAAAAAAAACATAAAAAGAAGAAAGTTGTGAGGGAACCAGTTAATATGCTTCCTATCTTGACTTCATATTCATATCCACACATAAGCCTCATGTGAGAAGATATACAAGCGCTTGAAAATGCACTGCAGCCTTGATCCTCACATCTTCAGTATTAGAAAGTACGATACCTCAATTAATTTTGTGAAAAGGGTTTTTTGAACAATCATGCTGTACTACCCCATTTGAAGTCCATGCAACATAAAGGGTTCAGTCAAGGGTAGGTTGTGGAACTCTCCAAAGGTGCTTTTCTCCACACCAAAATGCACTTCTATTCATTAACAGCAAAGTACTTTTATGAGTAGATATACTGAATTCTACTATTTTCAAGGGACAGGTGAAAAGTTCTCAGTCTTAATAGAGTGGAGTAGGGTTGAAACTCAAGTTGAGAATCTTTTGGTTACTTCTTGTAAAAAAAATAACACAAGGACTGCTCTCTGTAGGAGATACATAACACTTTTCTTACTTTGTGGTTTGCATATTTCACAGCAGCCATCCGGAGTCAGTTCAGTTTCGTTCTTTGAAGCAGAAACAAATAAAACAAGATCACTATGAGTTCAAGAAGACAAGGAAACTTTCTAGTGTTGTGTTTACATTGTATTCTCAGCTTCAAATCTGCTTTATGATGGATGAGACATGAAAGCATGGACTGCAGATGCTGCTTAACATGATCTGGCATTTGCTGAAGTCTTTCTTCAATGGTAAGATATGTATTGGAAGTGAACTGCAATCCTCTACTTCAAAACATGAATGCACCAGAAACTTGTCCTGTAAAAGCACCTCTGTCAATGGCATGTCTGGGGGTGATCTTTCTGACCAGGAGGTATCAGCATGTCTCTTTCTGGACAATTACTCCCCCACCCATGTTATGAAATCTCACTGATCAGGCTAGAAGTAGACTGCTTAGCTTCTGGCTTCAAAATGGCACTGCTGCCACTAGCTGTATTTCCACTGTAGCATCAATTATAAGCCACAAATGGCAGTTGAATTTTTTCAATGGCAACACACAATACAGGTAGCAAACCTTCAAAAAGTATGCTCCTGATAAGGTGAAGGCATTGTCTTTGAATAATAGTGCTAGTGATTAAATAATCTCTCTTTGTAAATTTATTGAGACAACATTCATTTTTCAGCTTCAACAGAGTAAGTCCAGATATGATTATGAATAAAGAATTAAACTTACAGGACCACACTCCTCAGGGTCGAAGATGGGGCATGTCCTTCTAGTGTTGACTAAAATTAGTTTATCTTCCTCTTTCTCACATTCATAGTGGCTGCAATTATTGCCTTCTGGTTGCCAAATATCACCGGGCTGTTGATATGAATAAAAGAGAGCATATTTTGCATATTTGTAAGCTCTAGCACAACAAACTGTAAATTTTAAAAACTTATTGTGTATTTTTAGTGCAATGAGTTTGGAGAATTTCCCACCCAGGTTTCAGTTATGATTTGGACATGGACGATTCTTGTAGGTCTTATTCAAACTGGTTAGTTGTACAATACATAATTACCTTGAGAACCTCAATGGTGCCATTAATGTTGATGGTACAAGTCACCTGGACACAAGTTCCACAGCACTCTCCGGCTTTTACCTGGTACTCATAGCCCTGTTGGTAGAGAGTAATAGTTAGCAGTACCCTGAAACTGTAAGAGAGGCAGCCATATATCATGACTGAATAAGAAAACCACATTATAGACACCTTCAGGCTTCGACTTACCACGGAGCATGCTGTATCACATGGAATTGGCTCACATTTCACCAAATTTGTCTTGGAGCCTGGGTCCGTTTCATGGCCGCAGACACATGTTTTACAAGAGTCACTTGGAATGGACGCTCCAGGCTGGGGGAAGTGAAGGAATTATAAACAAATCAAGCATTGTAAGGTTCTGCTCTTGAAAAGTGTTCAGAAACTTCAATTAGTGCAGAAGGTTGCAATCAGGATGTTGCATGGGTTGTAGGCACCATATCACTCCAGTCTTGGCCTACCTACAATGACTCCCAATTCGTTTCTGCACACAGTTTCAATTACTGGTTCTTACCTCTAAAGACCTGTATGGCTTAGGGCCAGCATACCTGTCTTACTATGTCAACATCCAAGGCCATGCTTTGGGTGTCCCATCTTCTGAGATTAGGTGGCTGGCAACCCAGGAAAGGGAATTCTTAGTTATGGCACCAGAATTGTAGAATTCTCTCCCCAGAGAAATTTAAAAGGAAAATCTAGACTGCCCCCACAACACACACTGATAAAATAACTGTATTACTAGCATTCAAGATTTTGTTTCTGTCAGTAAAAGGCAGAGGGAAGGGGCATGGCCTTTTGAGGACTGTTTTGGCTTTGAGAGAAGACTCACTGGGGCCATGTCCTGCAAGGGGCTTGCTACTTTGCAACTTAATGAGTCACCCAGGCTAGATTGCTTTCTATTTAACAGCAGCTACTTTACAAAAGCCAGACAGGCATAGTGGTTAGAGTTTGGGACTACCATCTCGGAGACCCAGGTTTGAATTGCCAGTGTGCCAGGGAAACTTGCTGGGGAACCTTGGACACTTTACACCTCACTTACCTCATAGGGTTGTAATGGAGCTAAAATGGAGGAGAGGAGAATTATGAAAGTTGTTTTGGGCCCCCATTAAGAGAAAGGTGTGGTATAGATTAAGTAAATAAACTTTAAATATATCTGGAAAATGAGGGCAATTAAAAGATAGGTTGGTAAGTAAGAGAGAAGGGGAAAAGAAGACATGGAAAGGTGAGGATATGGGGCTTGCCAGAAGAAGGGAGCGGGAAAAAAAGCTTGGGGAGGGGAGTATGGTGTGTTTTCCCGCCCCCCCCCCCCCAAGGTTTTTGCAGATTCCCTACCACGCAACTGGACCAGGCCTGACAGTCACACATCAGAACCATAGTTTTCCTGGGTGTAGGTTACTGGGATGGGATGGAGGAGCGTGAACTGAGCGTGGGAGGGTCAGATAAAGGTAGGCTGGTTGGTGGGTGCAAAGGACAGAAGGAAGCGGAAAATAGGAAGAGGCTATGGAGGCTGCCAGGAAAGGTGCAAAGGAAATAATGGAGAAAGGGAAAATGGAGGACCCCCCTGCAAGTCCTTGCAGGCCCCCCAACTTGTATTTCTATTTTAAAAGTAAGTCATATTTAACCCTGTGGGATATATACTAAAGTTAACATGTTGAGACTCCAAGGTATCTAGGCCATTAATTCTGTACATCATGAGAAATATCTATAAAAGATGCAGTACTTAGTCAATAGTCCACAATCCATAAAATGCCCCTACCCCAAATTGTCAATATGGAAATGTAGCAAGAAAGACTAAAATATCAATACTGAGAAAAAGGAAAACAAGGAACTAAATTGCCTTAATGTTTTACAAAAAAAACCCTGTGTGTAGCAATAGAAAATATCTATAATTAATCATTTTCCAAAATTAATGAAGCGACCATCCCTTTTAAATGGTTATTTAATCATCTGTCCATTTGGCCACTTAAATGAAGGTGGTTTACAGATGTTATTTTGATTTCTACTCATGATTGCCTACGCTGAAAGATTTTTCCACCATAGTATTCAAAAGGTGAAACAAGAGACTTGTGAACTGAAATTTCAACTGGCAATACAAGTAGGCCAAAGCCCATTTCTGGTACACATGTGGCGTATAAATTCATCAATTCCTTTGAATGCACCAATGTATTTTATATAATTTCTGGAGCAAAAGTAACCTCATACAGGTTTTTCAACAATAAAATATCTGAAATCTCATTCATGTATTTTTTAAAAGCACTGAAAATAAGATTTTTTAAATGTAAATAGTAATGCTTGTATTCTTACTGTATAAACTGTTCCATTGACCACACAGATATCTGGTATTGGTTCTGAAAAAAAACAAGTATTAACAATATTGGTGGATAAACATTATAGAAACACTTTTAAATTTTCTAACTACTGCTTTAATTTTTAAATAAACCTTTCATATTTAAGTGAAAGGAGGTAGTGAACGCTTTATGCTGATAATGCAGCATGATGACGCAGAATGTATGGATGCAAGCTCTCATGTGGGAAATTCCTGGAGTTGCAAGGGTGAAGTTTGGGAAGAGAGGGAGGTCAATTAGTATAATGTCACAAGAGTCCACCCTTCAAAGTAGCCTCTTTCTCAGGGGAACTGATCTGTGTAGTTTGGAGACCACTTGATTCCAGGAGATCTCCAAGCACTCTTGGAAACTGGCAACTGTAAGATGAACATTATGTTTTAAGTGTGTAAAAGTGGTCTGGGCAGATATTCTGCAACCTGCTTGTAGCAACCTGCTTGTAGCAACCTGCTTCCTAGCCTGCACTTCACTTCTACCACTCATGCAACATAACCCATCTATAAAGGTAAAGGTAAAGGTATTCCCTGTGCAAGCACCGAGTCATGTCTGACCCTTGGGGTGACGCCCTCCAGCGTTTTCATGGCAGACTCAATACGGGGTGGTTTGCCAGTGCCTTCCCCAGTCATTACCGTTTACCCCCCAGCAAGCTGGGTACTCATTTTACCGACCTCGGAAGGATGGAAGGCTGAGTCAACCTTGAGCCGGCTGCTGGGATTGAACTCCCAGCCTCATGTGCAAAGCTTTCAGACGGCTGCCTTACCACTCTGCGCCACAAGAGGCTCTAACCCATCTATATTTGCTCCAAAATAAGTCCTTCAATGGGACATACTCGAAAGTCACAGAAAACAGGATGGTAGTATTAGATAGTTACATCTACCTTCACCATAAATTTATTCTCACTTCTCATATGCTAGCCCCTATTTAATTCTGTATCATTTTTGGTACTCTTACATATATTTTCTATACAAATATAAATCCGTAGTGTTGGAACTTACCACACAGGAAGGAGACACAGCAGTCTCCTTCAAAAAGGATTGAGACTAACTGGTATCCAGGTTCACATGACTTCTTCTGGTTGGAACAGGCACTAGTATTGCATACTGTGGAATAATTGAGAAGAAAGATGTATAAAAAAGACTTGCACCCCAATTGGGACAAGACCTGTTAGGCAGTACACAAACAATATAAACAGGTTATTTAAATGCTCCTTTAAAATATAGCTGATTTGGTTCTCTAATTCTGTCTGGCATCAGCAAGTAAAGTAAAGGGTATTGAAAAAATTGACAGCCCCTCGCCCCCCCAAAAAAATATAAGAAAGAAAGAAAGAAAAGAAAAGAAAGAAAGAAACTCTGCAAAAGCCCTCAGGTTGCTAAAGAACTAGTGTAAGGAAACAAGGTATTTAGACAGCAAAATATGAATTACTAATGTTAAGATTAGTTTTTTTTCAAGAAAATGTTTAGTTACCCTCCCCACCCTGATTCTCTGTTCAGTTTTTTTCACAGACAGCCCCCATATTAGTATTTGAGGGTATAGTCAAGGGTAAACGATAGCTGCACTCCCCTGCTAGAACCTCCAAACAAGCTCAAGATTTCGACCTATTAGTATATAGGTTTGAAAGTTTATGGTTACCATCAACCAAAAACTTTGGGGAGAACTTTTGTTTGTGGAACCTCTCTGCTTCCAGGAACATGACCATGTATCCTACCAATCTGCTCAGCAAAATCTGAAGTCTTTCTCCAGCCTAAGGTATCTTCCTCCCACAAATGTGACTGTTTCAAAGCAGAAATGCCCTCTTACGTTGGAGAAGAGAGGTAGGATACATGTAAGCTATTACAGAGGGACAAAAGGAGATGGTGACTATAACTTCACAAATTATTTCATTTTAGATTGATGAAGTGAGCTCTGATTCACAGCAGCATATGCTGAAGTAAATTTTGTCGTTGGACTTCTGTTTTATTTTCTTGCAAGAGACAGCGAGGATTATTTTAGCTGGAAGTATTTTTGTAGTATGCTGACATATTTTCTCCATGACTGTATCTATTACTGTGTCATGTTTTGCTTAAGTGACTGTGGTATGGGCAAAAGTAATGGAATACAACATTTGACCATTAAGATCTATTGATGCTGGCTATAAATGTGAATACTTACTGCACTGCATTTCTGGGCAGCATGGATCTTCTGGTGTCAACACTGAGACAGGCATGAATCCTTCTTTCTTACAAGCAAGTGTTGCCGGTGTTGGACAGGGCTGGGCTTTACACTGTACAGTCACAGATAATTGGTCGCAGGTACATTCTTGACAGTTGCTCCTCCATGTTGTACCAGGCTGTGAAGGAAAGTATGACTCAGTAACCTCTTTATTACAGCAATTTTCCCCCTACATTTTCTAATACTGAAGTCAGCCAGTCTTTGGATACTTAAATCCAGTGTCTGGAGCAGTGAAGGGGTGAGACAGATATCTCTACAAGCTTGAAAAGGGCCCCAGGCATGCAGAAGAATGTAAAATAAAAAATACATGGGTGGGAGTGGTTTAAAAAAGCTGAAAATGATAAAAGGAGCACCTAGAGCTTTAGAAGAAGAAGAGATGGTTCTTATATGCCGTTTTTCTCTCCCAAAGGAGGCTCGAAGCGGCTTACAGTCGCCTTCCCTTTCCTCTCCCCACAACAGACACCCTGGGAGGTGGGTGAGGCTGAGAGAGCCCTGATATCACTGCTCAGTCAGAACAGTTTTATCAGTGCTGTGTCGAGCCCAAGGTCAGCCAGCTGGCTATTGCTAGGCCAACATAGTACTCCAGGTTGGGTTTGTGTGAGAAAAAAGGCAGCAGGAGGGGGGACAAGTCCTTTTGCAGATCTCTTTTGTCCTTTGAGGGAGGACTTCTCAGGGCTAGGGTTGCTAACCCCAAGTTGGGAAATTCCTGGAGATGTTATGGTGTCTGAGAAGAAGCCTCAAGTGGATATTATGCCATAAAGTCCATGTTCCCCCACAACAACACCTTCTCTAAAAGTACCCAATATGCCCAACACCAACCCACAGCACTGCTCCAGGTTGGGGAGGTTCTGCTGCGCTATGGGGTGGCCTGGAACATTAAAAAATGCACCAGGCTACCTCCCAGCGTGGCAGAGCCTCCCCAACACTATTTAACTGTCAGGGCTGCTATATGTATTACCCCTACTCTTGAGACGCCTTGTTGACTTGCCTATTCTTAACCCATTCTTTTTTTTCTCTGCTTCTCTTCATATCACTTATGATTGTTTCTGTTCTAAGTTCATGTATTCATTTTATAAAATAGTACTTCTTTACTGAGGATTTCAGGACACATGTTGTTTCTCACTTTTTTCTAAAAATATTATGTAATTTTATGCATATTTGATTTTTGTTCTTGAATTGTCTTCTGTTTGTATAAATTAATTAGACTCAATGACCGGCCTGTAGAGGATGCTGGAACCTCCCTCTCCTCCATTGGAGGCAATGCATTTAGGGAATATATGGGACTCAGTTTCATCAGACCATTTTTGTTTATTCCTTACTAACTTTTAGTCTGCGCATGCTATTCATATGAGTGGATCCATGTGCCGGTTTAGTAACAGGTATTGTCAGTTATAAAAAGAAAATAATTCAAAGAGATACCGAAAATGCACTGAGCTTTTGACTGATGCTTTGTCCCTTACCTCTCACTAAAGTAGCTTTGTCCAGCTTCCTAATAAAATCCTGTGCCAATGAAAGCTGCGGCTGTTGGTCTGAATGTAGGCACAGGAGCAAAAGGGTAGGCCCATATTAGGATCAATAAGTGGTCTTTTCTGTATGGCCACATGATTGTGTTGGCCACATACTTCAGTGTCTAGGTGTAGGAATAACAGTGAAATACTCACCATTTTGGGAAATCCATCTGGTCCAATGCAGACTGGAAAAAAAAATAAAGGGATAAGAAGTCACACTGGTTCCAGCTGCCCATACAGGTGTTCAAAGTTGATTAAACTTTATAACATTGACTTCAAAATATTTAGTGTAGCTATTTCTTTTAGCCCCTAGTGCTCACAATCACCTTTTTTCACTGCTGATACAAATATTTTATGTACAACAGGGGGTAAAAGTAATATATGTTATCAGTAGTTATTTGTAATCTTGCTCTACTTCAGTGAAGGATGTGTGCAGAGATTTATTTGAGACCAGATTTACAGTTTCAAAACAGTAATTTAAAAAGGGAAAGTTACCACAAAGTGAATTTAAAGGGTTTGGATCCTAAAAACTCAAAGAAGTTGATCTTTCCCCGCCTTGTTCTGCCTCCAGCCACCTTCCTTGAGAAAGCCTGACAGGCTTTCTCTTAGGGGCCCTCATAGACAAAGGGCCACAGAGCAACTAGAGCTGCTATGAAGAGGGTGAATTGTCTCTCCTATCTCTTCCCTGGAGAAGTCTCAGCATGCACAACAGGCAGGGGGAGAGAGCTGGTGCTTGATTCTCCCTCCTCCCTAGAGCCCACTGTGCCACGTGGCTTCTTTTCCTCAGCAAGCCAATTCCAGACAATCCCTTTTTCAGTCATAGGGCTGCTGAAGCAAAGGGAAGGTGAAGAAGATCCAACTCAAAATGATTTACATTATTCTCTCTATATGTGTCCTCATATGGTGAAATCAAGAAACAAATACTCAAATGCATTGTTAGATTGCAATGTATAAATTTACCATAATGGTAACATTTGATTTGATTAGAAGTGTGTTTATAAGTAACAGCAAATAAGCAAACAACGAAATGGATTCTTAGGGAGGTACAATTTCATCTTTTCACGTAATGTTGTAAGCCGGTTTGTCTAAATCATAAAACTAGCAGTCTGGGAAATGCTAAATTGGAGATATAATTACAATTGCAATCTGGAACACAGGTGTCGGTGTATGAATTGACCAGAATTTGGTCCGCAGGGCAGAAGCATCCTTCAGCAACATGCTCAGTAATTTCATTAGTTTTTCTATAAGAAAAGGAGGTTTAGATGTTTCCATATGTATAATCAAATTTTTGGAGCAATACTGTAAGTGAAATATAAATATCAAGAAAATAACATTTTTTAACACATTCTGAATACACAAAGGAAAACAAGCTTTTTCAGAACTGGTTCCCCTCCCCCCAATTCTTAAATTAACAGTAGCCTTACGGCACCTTGAAGTCTAACAGCATTTTGTTCCAGCATAAGGTTTCATAGACCAAAGCTGACTTTTGAAATCCAAGAAAGCTTATCCAGTAATATTTTTTAAAGATTTTAAGGAGCCATAAGATTTCAGTTATAGCAGGCTAACCCAGCTACCCTTCAGGAAACTGTTATAGAATTACTCCTATAAATACACAGAGTGGCTTATTTCCCCTTACTAAGGAAACGAAAGAGGAGCCAACCAGTTTAAATAGCAAGGGCTCATGTTATAGCCAATACTTGGGGAGGGGGGGGGCTTTAAAATGTTAGGGATTGTTGCTCCATTGTTGCTCCTCTATATATTTCTGAAACGGCCTAGGGGGTAGGACGTGTCCGGCTGTCCAAGTTGGAATAGGGCCAATCAGGGTACAGCCAGCTTTGTCCTGATTGGCCCTGCCCCTGCAGCTCCTGCCCTCCATCCCTGGACTCAAGCCTCTTTGCTCTCAGATGCCAGTGCCTGGAGCCAGCGGCAGGTGAGAAGGCCCTGGGCAAAGGCCTTGCTAACGAGGGCCTCCTGGCCTGCTAGGCTGGGCCTGCTCATGAGGGCCTCCTAGCCTGCTGACTGCCTGCTAAGGAACTCTGTCTCGGCCCTGCTAACGAGCTGCCCAGCCCCCACTTGCCCCACTTGATTTGGCTGTGAGCTGCGGCCCAAAGCCACCTAAAGCTACCTGGTCAGGGGCCAGGGGAGGGGACCCTTTCAGGACCCATTCTTAGGAACAGGCTTTGAAGCTAGTACTTGACATAAATGGTTTAGATGTAATGCCAGGATGACTGAATAACACCAAATCTATGTCACTGGTGTCCTTGTAGAGAAAATACAGAATTTCCTAGACAAGTCCTTTCAACAAATAGCCTGTCAGACCACTCAGGTGAAGCTGGGAATCATAAGTTTGTGTAGAATAAGCAAGACAGTTGAAAGAGTAATCTTCACTTGTTTTACAGTTATCCAATGAGAACAACAAAGCCCCACAAAGCCCGAAAGAGAAAGGCCCCAGCAGTGGTGGGCAGTGGGGTTAAAAGCTGCTAGACCAATGCTTTATGCAAGTCTATGGCAGCTCCTGGGAGTCTCTGGAAGGGAACTGCAGAACTACACTGAACTACATCCTCCAAATAGGCTCTGTAACCAATATTTTAGGATACAGCAATATAATAATAATATAAGGTAGGTCAGAAAGATCCTCCAAGAAATAATTTAATTAGCAAAAATTTAAAGCAGCTAGAGACCTGGCTTTCTTGGTTACTTGAAAATTACAGGTAATCTACTGGGTTTTCCACACAAAGAAACAAAACCTTTTAGAACACATGCAAAACAACGCAGTTCACTGCTGTCATAATTGGGATCAAACTCAGGACCCCAAAGAATAAGCACATCCACAATATTCTGGTAATTGTAAGGAACATTCAGCACAATTTAAATGTAGTTGGTCTTACCTTTTGTAAACGCTATTAATTTAACGTTCTGCAGGATTTCGTAAACAAACCGCAAAACTCCCACCAAACCGCAAACCACAAACTGCAAACTCCAGCAACAATCGGAATTTTGTAGTGCTTAGGGGGAAATCCAAAAAAGTGGATTCCCCCTGAAAAAAACGCTACACTTCTGAGCACAAGCCGCAACAAATCAGCAAAAGATATGTGCGTTCTCAAAATAGCGGTAGAAAAAATGTCCCTCTCTAGCTCTCGCCCCTGAGCTTCTGGAGACACGATCGCTATTTTCCCCCCCTTAAACCGGCGAAAGCAGTGAATAAATGAGGCTTCTTCGGCTGAAGTCCTTCCACGAGCAAATCAGAAGTGCTTAACAGTAAAACAAAGCTTCCTTCTGCAATTGTCTTTAATGTTTCCGAGCACAATACAGCCCTCTGTTTGACACTGTCCATAATTTTGGCCAGAAATGCAAGTCTAGACTTACACCCATCGAGGGGGGGATTTTTTTTTTAACTTGAAGAGCATGTAAATGATTAAGTGACAGTTCCTATGCCAGCAAAAAAGGTATTTCTGAGACATTAAATGAACAAATATTCGTTGCTGGTGTTTTCGAGTTTTTTTAAAAAAAACAGGTTTTAAAGGGAAAGGGGCTTTTCGGGAGCACAAATACAACAGTTCATTGACTGTTCTGTTTGATTGACGACCAGGGGCGGGAAGAATTGCGGAAAAATATCGCCTCCTTTGTTGCGATTCCGGCGAGACCGGAAACCTGTGGGGAATGAATAGATAACTACTGGGACTTCAATATTCCGCTAGAATTGAAGATGTGCGGAATGACAAAATTCCACTATTAAATATAGTGTTTCTGCATACTGCAAACATTTAGCAACATTGAGGATAGATTCAAATGAGTAGCTGTGTTGGTCTGAAGTAGCACAATAAAATCAGAGTCCAGTAAAATCAGAGTCCAGTAGCACCTTTAAGACCAACAAAGATTTAATCAAGGCGTCAGCTTTCGAGTGCAAGCACTGACGAAGGGTGCTTGCACTCGAAAGCTCACGCCTTGATTAAATCTTTGTTGGTCTTAAAGGTGCTACTGGACTCTGATTTTATTTAGCAACATTGGTCATTGTGCGGAATGGCCCTCAATATCTTCCTTACTGGTTTCACATTCAGAGGAAGATAATGTGAACCTATGCATATGTATCCCTACAGAACTACTTATTTTGCTTATTCATACCCATTATCACAGGTAGCAGGGTGAACCGGACCACATGCTTCATATACCTTGCCTTCTGGGCAGTGGTAGGCTGTAGAGAAGAAAATAAAACATATCATAAAACTGAAAGAAAAGGACACCGGTATGACTCTTCTGACTGTTCACATTTGGGTTCTGATGACTGAGTCTTAAATATGCAAGCCTTCTTATGCTGCAAATTTCTTGGAAGATGGAAATATTCTCTTGCATAAAAATGCAAATGTTAAAATATTGATTTTAACTGTAAATGGAGAAGAAAAGTTTTTCTCAACCCAAAGGAGTCTCAAAGCGGCTTACAGTTTCATCTCCCCACAACAGATACCCTGTGAGGTGGGTTAGCCTGAGAGAGCCCTGATATTACTGCTTGGTCAGAACAGCTTCATCAGCGCCATGGTGAGCCCAAGGTGGCTGCATGTAGAAGAGTGGGGAATCAAACCCAGCTCTCCAGATTAGAAACTGCTGCTCTTAACCACGACACCAAGCTGGTTCTAGTGATTCAATAAGTACTTTCTTATTTAATTAATTAATTACAGTTGTATATTGCCCTCCCATAAGGCTCACGGCGGTTCACATAGAATGTAACAGAATACTACATTAAACTGACTGAATATAATAAATAAAGGTAACAATAGTAATAACGATAAACAGAAAATAACATTCTAACAGTGAACAATCTAACAGGCCCATGGCTGGTCAGATTTGTCACATAGCTTCAAGGGAGGGGGGTTTGGGGGCCAGTAGATGTTGTATAATTCTTGTCAACCTCAACCAAATGCTTGGTGGAGGAGCTCCCTTTTGCAGGGCCTGAGGAACTGACTTTAATACTCCATTTGTTTTTAAATTATTTGGAAGTGTGGCTCTTTTTTCAGTGGAAGAGAGCCTTCTGTCTCCAACTTCCAGTCCGGGGACCAGTACCGGTCCATGGGTCAATTGGTACCAGGCCACGGCTCTTCCTCATCCTCCTCCCCCGGCTGTTGCCTCGGGGGCTGCCCTGCCACTCTGCCGCCGGCTCACCTTTGGTGCTCTCCAGTGGCTGCCCTGGCTGGAGCTCCCCCTCAACATGGCACTGCGCAGCTGCTGCTGGCAGAGCGCCCCAGTGGGCGGCAGGAAGTCCGAGGTGCCAGCGGGAAAGCAAGTGGAGCAGGGGCTCAGGCAGCGGCGACATCCCTCAGCAAAAGACTACCCCTCCCCCCCCGGGCCTCAGTAAAATTGTCAAGTGTTCACCGGTCCCTGGTGATAAAAAGGTTGGGAACCACGTTCTAAACAGTCCTATGATTTGCATGCTGAAGGGAGTTTGATAGGAGATTAATAGCTTGTCGAATGGATTGCATATGACTATCAAGCTTGGTTGCTGCACTACACACGGGGAAGCTTTTGATGAAACAGGAAAACAAACCCAGGAACCTGTCCTGCATCTGCTGGGATAAATTTATATTCCACAGCTTAATCAAGGTCATTAGTTATGTCTACATGAGGACTTTTATTCACCCAAGAAACCTGTAAAATGGTAAAATGTGTGACAGTTATTATTGTATACAGATAAAAGAAAACTTCTGACCAAGACTGCAAGGTCCAAAAAAAGTATGATATATATAAATATCTTCCAAACAAAAAGTAGTGGAAAAGGCTAATTATCATTGTATGTTTCATGAGAAATGGTTCATTTTGAGATGCTTCAATATTTTATCTGATAAATATAACTTACATTTACAGTTTAAAGAATAGTTCAGACAGCTCATTGTAATAATTTGTAGATATCACTTGTTAGCCTAGTACTTAGCATCCATACCAAACTTTACAAGGGTTGTTTACTACATATCAGGGTAAAAGGTAAAGGTATCCCCTGTGCAAGCACCGGGTCATGTCTGACCCTTGGGGTGATGCCCTCTAGCGTTTTCATGGCAGACTCAATACAGGGTGGTTTGCCATTCCCTTCCCCAGTCATTACCGTTTACCCCCCAGCAAGCTGGGTACTCATTTTACCGACCTCAGAAGGATGGAAGGCTGAGTCAACCTTGAGCCGGCTGCTGTGATTGAACTCCCAGCCTCATGGCAAGACAGCTTCAGACAGCATGTCACTGCCTTACCACTCTGTGCCACAAGAGGCTCTACATATATATATCAGGGTAACATATGTTAAATTCATGTTCGGTGCAATTTAGCATTCAAAAACAACAAAAAAGGGCATAAAAAGAGTGAAATATATGCAATTTCATTTAATCAGGATGTGTACACAAGAAAGTTATGAAATTTATCAAATTCTCTCCAGATTAATGCATCTAAATTTGAGGTCTCCATTGAGCTTGTGACCCAATCCAAACAAACCTCCTCTGATCTGCCCTAGAATTGAAAAATGTAACTCTGTTTAGGATTACATATAAACTGTAGAAACAGAGATCAAGAGAATCTTTGCCATTATTTTTGAAATAAGATTCCAGCCTTCATAAATTGCAGAGAAAAAAAGATTCAAAGTGGCTGAGGAAAGGTTCCCAAAAGCCGAAACATCTTTGGGAGTTTGTGTCCCTCTTATGGAATTTTGCACTCAGTTACCATTATCTTCCACTATCTTCTTAATGCAAAAAAGTGACAAGTCTAAAGATAAATCAGAATAAAACATGTGCAGAATATGGATCTAAGGTTTGAATTGCTAAACACCTTTTCATGGTTCTCTTAGCACAGCTTCTACCATGATAAATGGGTACTTATTTCAAGATAATTAAAAAGAGGCTGTGTAATTCTACTTACGACATTTTCCCTTTGTGTTGCTCCTCCAGTCACTGCAGAAACCTTTATCTATGCAAAGGGAGGCATACATCTCTACGGTGTAGCAAGTGAGAGTATCGCTGGCATTCTGACATACTTCAGAGAGGCAGTGGTCATAGAATGCTTGAGGAGGCAGAACTTTATGGCAATCTGCAAAGATACTTTGAAAACAGAGATAGACATGGTTGAGCTACATTTCATTCTGATTTTACAAGACTGCTCCTGCTGCACTGCAAGCTCAAATAGCATTTTTAAATCTCCCATGTCAGATTCTTAAATGGTAACAAACGTTAGATATAGAGCAGCCCCAATTAGACGTAACCACATGAAGCATTTAGTACACAACTTGAGGTGCTGTGAGTTTGGCTGTACCTTAGAGCAGTGGTCCCCAACCCCCGGTCTGGAGACCGGTACTGGTCCGTGGATTAGTTGGTCCCGGTCTACGGCTCCCCCTCGTCCTCTTCCTGCTGCTCCCTTGGGGGCTGCCCTGCCACTCTGCCGCCGGCTCACCTTTGGTGCTATCCAGCGGCTGCCATGGCAGGGGCTCCCCCTTGGTGTGGCACTGCACAGCTGCTGCTGGCAGCGCCTCCCAGCAGGCGGCAGGAAGTCAAGGGTGCCAGAGGGAAAGCAAGCGGAGCAGGGGTAGTGGTGGGAGCGACGTCCCTCAGCAAAAGACTACCCCCCCCCCGGCCTCAGTAAAATTGTCAAGCATTGACCGGTCCCCGGTGATAAAAAGGTTGAGGACCCCTGCCTTAGAGCATGTAGGCATGAAAAAAAGCTAAGGGTCTGGCAAAACAGGAATGGACCAAAGTCCTGTCTGCCTGGCCTCTGAAAATTACAGGTAATCAACTTTCTTTGCAAAAACATATAAGAATTGGTCCTTTCCAGTTTTCTACTCTTCTCCAAGATTCATTAAGGAAGTCTACAGGGAGAAATAAATGAATAGATTCATCTGTACTTTTGTGACAAGGTTTTTAAAATCCCGTTCCAGAACTATTGTGACTCCATGAGCACTTTATACTGTGTGGGATTATGCATTTGCATCTTACTAGGAATTGAAATAATTATTCATTATTGTATTTAACAAAATTGAGGGATCACATGTGTATCCATTACCCATTTTTCCTGTTAAGGTAATATGCACATTATGAGGATGTGGGATTCATTTCTTAGTGCCTGAATGAAGTGTAGTTATGTCTGATTGGGCTGCTCTATATCTAGTTTTTGTCATTATTTGTTTCAGCTCTGTGCTGTGTGTTTTTCATTCTATAATGGTGATGGCATCCCCAGGTTGGACTTGGGAAAGCTGTCATCTACTTTGTCCCTGAGTGACAACCCCGATTGTCTCTTTGGCCCTATAATGTTTCATTGTATCCGCTGTTTTTAGTTGTTAGTTAAATTTATACCAGGATAGGTAATTTTCTATAGGAACAGTTTAATGTAATGTATCTTAACTGTATTTCAGTTTAGTGTGCAAATATGTCATATGTAGGGAAATTATTTATTGTTACTTGTATCTGTGTTTATTTTTATTTGCAATAGCCTTCAGATCAATGCAATAAATTTATCTCCTTTCTCACAGAAGCAGCATTTCAGGGAGTATTATGGGTTGCAGTTAGTGAGGAGTATTTTCCTTACTTTCTGCCTCTTAACAATATAACTTTCATCAGAGGAAATGATCCGTGGGATTCAAGCCTATGTCTACAGTGTGTACATTAATTATCCTTATTTAATTTTAGATAGTCCTACTACACAATTCACAGAAAGCACTTTGAGGGAGTGAAGACTAATTTTAAAAAGCTTTTCAATCTTTTCAAAAGAGTGAACATGTTTATTAAAGGTTTTTAATTTTCCATTATATCCGTATAATTTCCTAAAAGATCTAACGGGAAAAAGACTTTTCCTTTAGTGTTTCTGTGAGGGGGTTGCTTTCACATCTCTAGCCATGCTTAATATCCAGTTTGTGATAGTTCACAAGGACAAGAAATGAAAGAGATGCTGTAGCCTGTATCTTAAACACAAAACAACATTTACTTAGCATGATAATAATAACTGGTATGATGTGTTTTGCTGGTGGCCATGGCGTATTAATTTGTCTTTTCTATGAATTCAAGTTCTGTATTAAATCTGCCAAGTTGCTCACAAAAACGTAATAGATGAAATGCTTGCAAAACATATGTTGAACTTACTCGCTCACAATCAGCTCACACAGGGGAGATGGAGTAGTGCAGGGTATTTCTGGAGTAGGTGTTACCCCAGTGGGCTGTGGTGTTGGAATTACTTCTTCACAATTATCATCAACATTCCAGTGGGAAGCCATTTCTGAACAAGACGAAGCTTTGTGACCACTGGGCAGGCGACAATCATCTGACCGGTCATTTGAGCAAGTACCTAGTTGGGGGGGGGGGGGCGGGGGAGAAAGTCACATCATCGCTCTGCTGCATATTCTATTAAACATGTTCACTTGGAATGGTATCAAAATCATGACAGTTGTTTCATAAATGAAAAATGGTATGATTATTATTTGTCTAAATGTGGAATTCATTTTCAAGAATGAATTTGCAGGCCGTTGGCCTGTCTAATTGAGTACTGTTGACTATGACTTGCAGTAGGTCTCCAGTATCTTCTCCAGCCCTGAAATCTTTTGATTGGAGATATTAAAAGTTGAACCCAAAACTATATGCAAAGCAGGGTTTTTTTTGGCAGACCACATAATTTCTCTGCCCCTTCCCTCACGATTAATCCTTAGTATTGTTTCTATAAAGGTGTGCATTTTGTTCTGTAGAGATATCTCTAAGTAATGCCCTTGAGGATCAAAGGTATGAAGCACTGTTATGCTTAGCCCCTTTACTTACCACATTGGCCTTCTGTATTGAATGCAAAGAGATCAAATGGGACTTGTATTGAGAAAGTGAATCCATTGAAGTTAATGAAAGCATGGATGTCAAGGATTTCAACACTCATGCTAGTTCCACTGTGAGCAACTATGATGCCATCCTTGGAGAAACCTGTACGAACTATCTCTTTGTTGAAGATGACCTTAAAAAATAGCAATATATCAAAGTTTAATGTTTATTCTTACACTGGATTGATATGTAGATATATATACTAGTAATTAAGCCCGCTGTAGCTGCAATACAGTGGGCGCTAGCTGTTTGTTCTGGGCCCCCCCCCGTGGCGCGGCCTACCCGGGCGATCAAAGTCCGTGGTGGGGGCTGCGCTGGCGGTGGCGGTGGATCCTCCGTCGTCGGCAGGTCTGCCTCCGCTCGCGGCTCCTACACCGCCGCCATTCTGTTCGCCGGTACCGCGACCAGCTCTGTGGCGGGCGGCCTGGGACGCTAGGCAAGGGAGCCCCCGGCAGCCGCGCTGCATGCAGCTGGCAAGGGCTCCGTGGCCGGCGGCCTGACACGACGAGAGGCACTTCGCGCCTGCCAACGCATCAGGCCGCCGGCAAGGGAGCAACTGCAAGCCGCGCCTTGTTGGCTGAACGGGAATCGGAGAGGCCAATGGTCTGTCCGGGGGAAGGGGCCAATCGGCACCCTTCCTCATCCCAGACAGAGCCCGCCCTAACTCCTCTCCCTAAGACCTTACGGCTTTATTTAGTCCACAGTGCCTGCGGCGCCACGGGTGGGGTTAGGATATAAGCATCAGTGTTTTCCAGGTTCAAATGACTTAACCTATAATATGCTGTCTATAACAAATAGCATGGGTCTACATGGCATCAGCAGATCTATGCTGCATAAACTGTAACTTTCCCACCTTCGCTCTCCCACTGTGATCTTCTCTAACCACTGAATCTGCAGGAACATTGTATGGGGGATGTCTGTGGGACACAGTGAAAGGTGGAACTGGCAGAAATTACCTTCCTCCTCTTCTATGAGATGAAATAAATAGTGCAACTAGAAAGTCATAGGGATTAGAGTAGGAGATAAAAAGCAAGCATTCTGTCAAAGATATATCCCCAAATAAGGTAAAGGTAAAGGTATCCCCTGTGCAAGCACCGAGTCATGTCTGACCCTTGGGGTGACGCCCTCCAGTGTTTTCATGGCAGACTCAATACGGAGTGGTTTGCCAGTGCCTTCCCCAGTCATTACCATTTACCCCCCAGCAAGCTGGGTACTCATTTTACCGACCTCGGAAGGATGGAAGGCTGAGTCAACCTTGAGCCGGCTGCTGGGATTGAACTCCCAGCCTCGTGGGCAGAGCTTTCAGACGACTGCCTTACCACTCTGCGCCACAAGAGGCTCTAAATAGATACATCCCCAAATAGATGTATATAAACAGCATAACCTTTAATTGATTTATTTGGTCTTAGTGTGATAAAGCAGAGCATAAGATGAGACCTAGTAACATCCTGGTTCGAGTCCTCACTCTTAGCTAAAGTTCATTGAGTAATCTTCAACAAGGCATTCTCTTTCAACATAATCTAGCTCACAGGTGGTTGTGAAGATACATGGGAAGAAAGGGACCATGTAGATTTCCTTTATCTCCTTGGAAGAAGAACAGTACTATACTCTAACAGCATAATTATAATGTTTGCTGATAGTCTCATATTGTAGCAAGGTCCAGCAACATCTTACCTTATTAGTTCTCATGCCATTGTGGATCTGGCTGCTTAGTATGACTTCCATATGGTTGTAGTTTACAATGATGGATCTAGAGCATGACTCATTATTAACTGGATCACAGAAATAATTATCCACCAACACACTGAAGTTTCCATGTTTCTTCAAGATCTCTTGCACCAGGATATAAGTGCAGTTATCATAGAAAGTATAATTAGTGCCATCAAAAGTCTCATAGTGAGAATTGTCCCAACCACTGCATATACCTATAACAGAGAAACCAAAAGATCAAAAATGTGTATCCACCAAGCTGTAGGTTCAGTTATGTTTGCAGAAATTGTTTCCCTCCTTGTATAAGCAGCCCTTCTCACTTTTGAAAGAGCAGATTTGGATCCAAGGCCTGGAGTGCTATTCTGACCCTACTTAAGGCAATGGAAATTTATTCAGTAGAACTATTATGTCACAAAATTGCTCTGTCTATTAATATTCAAGGACTACATGCCAATGTGGTGCATCTGTAAGAAAGCCTGATTATGTACTGAGAAAAAATGTGTTGGCTTTATTTTCAAAGGAAACTAAGCTTGTGTAGTGGTTAAAGTGCTGATCTAGGATCTGGGAAACCCAGGTTCAAATTCCCACTCTGCCATGGAAGCATGGTGGGTGACTTTGGACCTGTCACACACTTTCATCCTAACATCCGTTATAAGGTTGTCATGAATCAGGTTGCCAGGTCTGCCCTGACCATAGGGTTGTCAGATCCAGGTTGAGAAACTCCTGGAGATTTGGGATGGAGCTTGCAAAGCATCCATTTTCAAAGGGGAACTGGTCTGGAGATGAGCTGTAATTCCAGGGGGAAACTCTGGAGGCTGGCATCCCTACTCATCATGGTAAAATGGAGGAGACAAGAATGGTATAAGCCACTTTGGGCCCCCTGGGAAGAAAAGCAGCATATCAATAATGTAAATAAATAGCCTAACTTCTCTTTCTCATTTGTTACTACTAAGGCAGATTAACATCCTATTATTTTTGTATTATGCATATAAAGGGTAGATAGAGGGGAAGTATGCTTTTACTACTTTGTTAGATTATGGGGAAATATTAACTCTCCCTGATCTGTTCATTATATTAACAAAGGTTTGCTGTTATCCTACTATTAAATACATTCTCGGTTGCCAAGCAAGACAGATAAAGAGCTGAGACGGAAAAGTAAGATGAGGGGGAGAGAAAAATTATATGTGGGAATAGATAAATGGCAGCTCATGAAAGAAAGAAAGCAAAATGAAGGATGAGAAAAGTGTGGAAAGGAGTTAAGAAAATTATGAAAAGACAATCCAAAGTTTTATGGGGGGAAGGGTTTCTGCCACACTAAAAGGACTGCCCCTTTGCAAGATCTGGCTGTGCAAGGTTAAACTAAAGGAAGAGGCAATGACTTTGCTCCAATGCTGGCTTGGCTGATGGGTTTAACAGAGAATCTGTTCCGCAAATGATTCCCCACGTAGTAAACACTGTATTCCCTGTGCCCCTAGTGGCTGCAGCCAGAACCACATTGTTTTTTTTTTAAAATAAAAAATGCATTCTGTGAATACAGAATAATGCTGGTTTCTGGGCCCCCGGAGTTGACTTGGGCCCCCATGGATCCCCCCCCCAGCCCTTCTCTTGGTGACCATGTTTGGAAGACTGGTTGCACAAGAGTGAGGTTGGAGCCTCTCAAAACCCTCTCCTTATTGCTGCCATCCATGCCAAATAGCATACTGCTCTGGAGGGTTCTTTGCCCCCCACATTGTCCTCTGAGGAGACACAAGGGCTGCTGTCAGAAGAGGAAGGTGTTAAATAACTGCTCTGGTGAACATGCTCCATCGACAGAAGCATTGGCTTGAATCCATTTGTGACCCCTGTGCAATCTTGTAAGTAAATTATTGGAACTTAATATTATAATATACATTGTTTCTTTTATTGCATTTTTATTTTACTTACATGTGCACTCATAGTGGTAGCTGCAACCATCGTCGTGGTTTATTTTTACTGGTGGGAGTCTATTTGCACATGTTATCTTGTCTACAGGTGGGGGAAGCACAACAACTATTCTATTGTTCCCTTCACAAGTTGCCATACTGCAATTGTTCAACATCCAAGTTTCATTGGTCTGGAAGAGAATCACAGGAAATTTATTCTAAATGATTATGCATACAGTAAAAAGTCTTTTTTTCTGCTTGAGAAAAGGAATATTGGGATATTGGGATTTCTCCATATGTACCTCTGTGGGAACCAGTATCAAAAATTACGATCTGTAAGGGAATTTCTGAGATGGAATATTCCATGGGAATTATTCATGCTATCAATGCAATGTGAGCACTATGCCTAGAAAAGCCAGATATCTTTACTACTGGAATATTCTTGCAATAAGACTGGAGTTGAAAGGGATAAAGAAATCACATCATGGCCCTTGTTGCATGCAAAATAGTGTCTTGTGTCTCTGTTGTCTTTGGTCAAACAGATTTTACAGGGTGTGAAACACTATAAAAACCTGCAAATCTGTAAGGCTGCAGTGAGATGGTACATACACCACAACAATATCTTCATATTTAGAAACTATTCTTTGCTTTGCAGCCCAGTCTCAAAAGACTCCTACACAGACTGCATAATATATACCAGAGAATGTGCTCTGATTTTAACCCTGCAGAGTAACTGATTGGCCACTGTGTGAGACAGAATTCTGGACTAGGTGGGCCACTAGTCTGATTTAGTAAGGCCTTTCTTATGACGGTTTCTCCATGCTTATCTTGTAAAGTCAAATGTGGTATTCTAATGCTTTGATAGGGTGAAGGAGATCCTGCATGTGTATCACTTGAGGATCATAAACTATGTATACGACATCCAATTGCGGACTGTGTGATCTCATTTGAATGTACATCTCATCCACATTTTGCTGCAGCTAAGTATATGTAAGTACTTTTCTAAAGTAAAGCAAGAACTGGATTAATATGCAACATATACCATTTTACCATTAAATGGATGGAGCTGCTTATTTACATGTATTTGATTCCTTCAAATGCTACAGCAAGTAAACAGGCATAGGTGCAATGTGGTATAAGTGAGCCATCATACAGTAAGATTACTCAAACTATTACAGGAGTGTTCCGGATTTACAAGCTCCACCCAGAGAATGCTTCTTTTCAAGTTATGAACCCTTCTTTGGATAAATTGTGTCAGCGATGGACATACAAAAAATAACAGCAGAACTGAATTACCTTTCTAGGTGGATCAGCATCAGGGCAGTCTTGTACAGGTGTTGTTGGAATTAACACCGGTGCAGTTGATGGAGCTGAAGAGGTGTGTTCTATAGTTGATGGTATTAAAATTGTGGGTGTGGGGGCTGAGGAAAGAGATGATGTTTGTACAGTTGTAATGGATGGAGTTGATGGGCGGGGAGGAGTTGTTGAAGGACATGGTCCTTGGGATCTCTTGACTTCACAGTTTTGATCACAAATGGCATAAAATATACATCCAGAACTATCAGTTTTGTTATATATTACTTCCCCTATTTGAAAGGGAAAAAAAAAGAAATGCTTAGTTAAACAATGTGCATGAGAACTGCAAACAAAACAATGCCACAACATATGGATAGTCAGATCCTCCATATAGTTCACTTATTTATGGTCATAACTATGCAGAGTAGAAGGGATCAGCACGGGGGGGGGGGCTTTTTTCTCCCTCTCCATCTGTCCCTCAGCCAGTTACTCATGCATGGCTTAGAAATGAAGTGGATAGCTGTATATTTATATGGGGCTGCATGTGGGCCTTCTAATGAAAGAAATGGTTGACATACAGCATTTGGTGTACATAGCTAAGTGACAACCATGTTAGGGAAGTCCCACACTTTCCTCCCACAACTGAAGATTTGCCTGTTGGACTGGATTATTTCTAACATTTTTACATCAGATTTCTATAAAATGCTGAAAGCAAACAGACTTTGGGGATGAGAAAGAAGGAAGGGTTGCCTCAAGCAATGCAGCTAGTGTTTTGGGTTTGCTGTGGAGCTTTCTACCCTTCCCACCCTGTGGTACTAATGTAGGATTAGCCAGTTACTTCAGGGCTGGGAAGGAATGTGGGGTCCCTACTTAGTTATTTAAAACACACCTTCCTACCTAGCTCAGAGTCCACAAGTGAATGTTAAAATGTTTAAAATGCAAAATGTATTGTAAATGTATAAAACATTTAGAACAATTAAATAATACAAATAAACAAGCAGCACTAATATAAATTACTGAGATAATGTCAAACAAAAGAAAAATGTCTTCACACACAAGTTGAAGGCAGTAATATCTGACTGGCTAAGATGAGGGATTGTTTTTGCTTCTCATTTGTTGCTATAGGATTTGGTTATATATATTGGCCTGATTCTGAGGGGTTGTGAGGTCTTAACTGGGGTTGCCAGAATTTGTGCAAATGATGTGCTTGTGGTTTAGTTAGCTTGACAAACACCATGGCCTTCAAGGATGGGGAAAGGCACTCAAACCAGCTGCTGATGGACACATAGTACCAAAATGCTGGTGGAGATAAATCCCTCAGTGCTGTTCAATAGAGCTTGAAGCTTTACGCTGCATGATGTGTGAGGGATGACGTTGATGGGTAGCTCCCTGCTTAAGGATCCCTGTGAGGGACCAACTCTTTGAATACTTTCCCCAAAGTGCACTTTGTTCTAGTAATATCAACCTGCTAAGGATTTATGGCCATAAAGAAGTATGCCTGGCCTCAACCAGAGGCAGGGCCTTTTTGGTCCTGATTCTGCCTGGTGAAATGAGCTCCCTGGGGAGGTCTGGGCCCTGACAGAACTTACCACATTCCTTAGGGCCTGCAAAATGGAGAACTTCTGCCAGGCTTATGGTTAAGGCCAGTTAGACAATCATCTTCCAACAAACTGGGCCTTCCATCCCTTCCCTGCCCCTCAACTCTTACCTCCTATTGACATCTGTTCTATCGTAAGTTAGTAAGCAAGTTACTGGTGCTGATAACTTTTTAATTTATTGCTTTTAACATTTTATTGACACTATTTATTGTTAATGTAATTTTACTGTTTTACTGTGATGTAGGTTTGATTTGTTGTTCACTGTCCCCTAGACAGTGAGTCTAAAGGTGGCAGTATATAAATCAATGTATAAAATAAATACATCTCTATGCACAAAGGTGAAGAAAATGAGTGTGTTGTGTGTGGAGCAAAGCTCATACAATGAGGGGAGCGAGTGTAATATTTAATACACCTTGGTTTAACTCACTGCTCCCCCCTTCTATCTTATTTTGGGATATAAGAGCAAAACAAATATTAAAATGGTAGTCCCACATGGCCAGAAGTCAAATAAAAAGGATAAATACAATCATCCCTACCAGCCACTTCAAATAATATAGCCAGTCACCATGGCAGGTTTCTTTGAGTGGAGCAGTTACTGAGATGAACCTGCTCTGAACATGAGCACACAATCAAAGGAATTTGCTAAGCAAAAAGTGGCATTTAACAAACACATAGAAACTCACCAGGAGAAAATAAAGCACTGGTGTTCCCAGACACATGGCAGAAACATGGAGTTATTCCGCTTGAAGTGACAGATATATAACCTGTAGAACTAGTAGTTGCAGTTTTCATTGTTGAAGCTGTAGATCAGATAGCAGAGTACATATAAAATAAAGACAGGAGTGATAATGGGAACTGTGCCAATTGAGGCTCTAGTACTAGATATTGTGTTGAATATTCTAAACATTTGTGTGTGTTAATTGCCATGAAGTCACATTTGAGTCATGGACCATTTATGTACTGGAGGTTTCATGTTGGGCTGCAGGCTGGAGTTTTAGTCATGGCAGGTTGCCCACCTCTTCCTGCACTCACATGAGGGAGCATTTGGCCCTGTGCACCTCATCTACCCCCGATTTGTGCTCCTGCACGGGAGCTGGGGCAGTGAAGTTCCCACTGCATAAAAGGTCATGGTGACCTCACAGGGTTTTCAAGGCAAGAGCCCGTGAGAGGTGGTTTGCCATTGCCTACCCATGCATACCAACCCTGGACTTCGTTGGAGGTTTCCAATCCAAATACTAATCATAGTCAGCCCGACTTAGCTTCTGAGATTTGACAAGATCAGCTAGTCTGAACCATCCAGGTCAAGGTATTCTAGGTATTTTAGACCACATTACTATTTATTTATGTATTTTAAAGAATTTATACCCCACTTTTATATCCTCATAAGTAGAACATTTCAAAGCACTATTGTAGCCCTATTGACTCAGAAGTCACACTCCATTTAATCATGGACCTTTAGCTAGTCCTTATTTATTTTCATTTATTGTTTATCTCTCTCACGGGGACTCAAGATAGTTTGCAAGGGTGATGCAACTATTCATCCAGTCAGTTAACTGATAACTAAATATGCTAACATTTGAATGATAATAATATTTGTTCCTAACAGCAAAGATTTCTAGTAAAACAAATTAAAGAAGCAAGGCTCTGATAAAAGAACTGAAAAAAGCATGTTATCCCTAAAAGAGATCACCACCTGAAATGACTCATTATGTCACGGGTCTACTCCATCTACAACAATACTCTCCTGAAGAATTCTGCATTGCACATTTTCCAAAATGACTGACGTGCAGGGGGAAATATGAATGGACAGTTACCTGTTTCCAAGCTGGCACTGTCAGAACCCCTTCCTCTAAGGAGCAAAGATCTCACAAAGGAACATGAGCCCTCTGATGGCAATGATTCATGCATAACTAACACACAATAATGAGTGTTTATCGCACTTTTAAGAAAATAACCAAAACAGGTTATCAAAAAATATCTTGGAGTGCAATGTTTTGGATGAATCTCCACTATTGTAACAATGGGAAATCTCACTATTGTAACAATGAGAAACTTCAACCTCCCATGCAGGATATTTCTAATAAAAAGTTAATTTCTTTAGGAATACAAAAGAACTTCACAGTAGCCCCGTAATTATTATACTATGTATGTTCAAAAAAAATTAAGGGGATGAATTCATAAGTCTTGAACTTCTTAAAGGAGGTAAGAGGGGTAAAACATACAGTATAACATGGATTAAACGGGGAACTGGAAAGCAAAGATGTATATGCACAACGTGTAGATGTATATGCAGAAAATAGAAAAGAAAGTTTCAGTCATAATTGGTGTGGTACAAAGCACAGGTAAAAAAAGAGATAAGAGATGCTTATTAAAAAAGTACCTTTAGATGGAGGGACAGCGGTAGTCGTGATGACAGAACTGGTGGAGACAAGAGGCTTGGTCCCATGAGTTGGAATCAAAGCTGTTGGTGTTGACTGCAGAGATGTAGCGGTAGTGCTGGATACAGTTGTGGGGGTAACTGAAGCTGTGCTGCCGGAGGCTGGTGTGGTGACTTTGACTGTGGAAGGTAGAGTAGAAAGGGTTGTAGCTGATTCCTTTCCCGCAGTCGTGGGCACAACGGTAGTTCCATGAGTGCTGGTTCCCAAGGTGGGAGGAAGGGTGGATCCCACAGAAGAGGACGGAGGAGTGCTTGTTACTCCGGGAAAGGGTCCCGGTGTGCTTTCTGGCTTTCTTGTTGTGACGGCAATCGTCGTTGCCCCTGGGGTTGTTCCGGTTTGGCAGTGCGTATTGTCGCAGCAGTAGAATCTAATCTGGTAATTCAAACACATTTGCAGCTTTCCCGTCTGAGCCGACCTATCGCACAGCAGGCCAACGTTGCGGTCGCACTGGATTTTCTGGCCAAGTAGGCTAGGGTTAACATCGTGATAGTCTTCTGCTCGACACTGAACATCTTGAGGCTTAGCACAGACCTTTCCCCCAGCAGCTTGGATGGCTGCTATGGTCTCGTTGTCTCCACCCTCGGGATGGGAGGATGGGTGGGAGACGTCAAACCAAATGGTCCAAGAACATTTCGGCTGGCAAACGGTGGTGGACGCTTCAATGCCGCCAGGTGAGGTGGAACCTGCTGGAGGGATAGTAGTGGCTGTGATGATGGAGGTGGTAGACCCTTGAGACGTGGTCCCGAGGGTCGGTATCAAAGCAGTTGGTTTGGATACCGGTGTTGACTGCAGAGATGTAGCGGTAGTGCTGGATACAGTTGTGGGGGTAACTGAAGCTGTGCTGCCGGAGGCTGGTGTGGTGACTTTGACTGTGGAAGGTAGAGTAGAAAGGGTTGTAGCTGATTCCTTTCCCGCAGTCGTGGGCACAACGGTAGTTCCATGAGTGCTGGTTCCCAAGGTGGGAGGAAGGGTGGATCCCACAGAAGAGGACGGAGGAGTGCTTGTTACTCCGGGAAAGGGTCCCGGTGTGCTTTCTGGCTTTCTTGTTGTGACGGCAATCGTCGTTGCCCCTGGGGTTGTTCCGGTTTGGCAGTGCGTATTGTCGCAGCAGTAGAATCTAATCTGGTAATTCAAACACATTTGCAGCTTTCCCGTCTGAGCCGACCTATCGCACAGCAGGCCAACGTTGCGGTCGCACTGGATTTTCTGGCCAAGTAGGCTAGGGTTAACATCGTGATAGTCTTCTGCTTGACACTGAACATCTTGAGGCTTAGCACAGACCTTTCCCCCAGCAGCTTGGATGGCTGCTATGGTCTCGTTGTCTCCACCCTCGGGATGGGAGGATGGGTGGGAGACGTCAAACCAAATGGTCCAAGAACATTTCGGCTGGCAAACGGTGGTGGACGCTTCAATGCCGCTAGGTGAGGTGGAACCTGCTGGAGGGATAGTAGTGGCTGTGATGATGGAGGTGGTAGACCCTTGAGACGTGGTCCCGAGGGTCGGTATCAAAGCAGTTGGTTTGGATACCGGTGTTGACTGCAGAGATGTAGCGGTAGTGCTGGATACAGTTGTGGGGGTAACTGAAGCTGTGCTGCCGGAGGCTGGTGTGGTGACTTTGACTGTGGAAGGTAGAGTAGAAAGGGTTGTAGCTGATTCCTTTCCCGCAGTCGTGGGCACAACGGTAGTTCCATGAGTGCTGGTTCCCAAGGTGGGAGGAAGGGTGGATCCCACAGAAGAGGACGGAGGAGTGCTTGTTACTCCGGGAAAGGGTCCCGGTGTGCTTTCTGGCTTTCTTGTTGTGACGGCAATCGTCGTTGCCCCTGGGGTTGTTCCGGTTTGGCAGTGCGTATTGTCGCAGCAGTAGAATCTAATCTGGTAATTCAAACACATTTGCAGCTTTCCCGTCTGAGCCGACCTATCGCACAGCAGGCCAACGTTGCGGTCGCACTGGATTTTCTGGCCAAGTAGGCTAGGGTTAACATCGTGATAGTCTTCTGCTCGACACTGAACATCTTGAGGCTTAGCACAGACCTTTCCCCCAGCAGCTTGGATGGCTGCTATGGTCTCGTTGTCTCCACCCTCGGGATGGGAGGATGGGTGGGAGACGTCAAACCAAATGGTCCAAGAACATTTCGGCTGGCAAACGGTGGTGGACGCTTCAATGCCGCCAGGTGAGGTGGAACCTGCTGGAGGGATAGTAGTGGCTGTGATGATGGAGGTGGTAGACCCTTGAGACGTGGTCCCGAGGGTCGGTATCAAAGCAGTTGGTTTGGATACCGGTGTTGACTGCAGAGATGTAGCGGTAGTGCTGGATACAGTTGTGGGGGTAACTGAAGCTGTGCTGCCGGAGGCTGGTGTGGTGACTTTGACTGTGGAAGGTAGAGTAGAAAGGGTTGTAGCTGATTCCTTTCCCGCAGTCGTGGGCACAACGGTAGTTCCATGAGTGCTGGTTCCCAAGGTGGGAGGAAGGGTGGATCCCACAGAAGAGGACGGAGGAGTGCTTGTTACTCCGGGAAAGGGTCCCGGTGTGCTTTCTGGCTTTCTTGTTGTGACGGCAATCGTCGTTGCCCCTGGGGTTGTTCCGGTTTGGCAGTGCGTATTGTCGCAGCAGTAGAATCTAATCTGGTAATTCAAACACATTTGCAGCTTTCCCGTCTGAGCCGACCTATCGCACAGCAGGCCAACGTTGCGGTCGCACTGGATTTTCTGGCCAAGTAGGCTAGGGTTAACATCGTGATAGTCTTCTGCTCGACACTGAACATCTTGAGGCTTAGCACAGACCTTTCCCCCAGCAGCTTGGATGGCTGCTATGGTCTCGTTGTCTCCACCCTCGGGATGGGAGGATGGGTGGGAGACGTCAAACCAAATGGTCCAAGAACATTTTGGCTGGCAAACGGTGGTGGACGCTTCAATGCCGCTAGGTGAGGTGGAACCTGCTGGAGGGATAGTAGTGGCTGTGATGATGGAGGTGGTAGACCCTTGAGACGTGGTCCCGAGGGTCGGTATCAAAGCAGTTGGTTTGGATACCGGTGTTGACTGCAGAGATGTAGCGGTAGTGCTGGATACAGTTGTGGGGGTAACTGAAGCTGTGCTGCCGGAGGCTGGTGTGGTGACTTTGACTGTGGAAGGTAGAGTAGAAAGGGTTGTAGCTGATTCCTTTCCCGCAGTCGTGGGCACAACGGTAGTTCCATGAGTGCTGGTTCCCAAGGTGGGAGGAAGGGTGGATCCCACAGAAGAGGACGGAGGAGTGCTTGTTACTCCGGGAAAGGGTCCCGGTGTGCTTTCTGGCTTTCTTGTTGTGACGGCAATCGTCGTTGCCCCTGGGGTTGTTCCGGTTTGGCAGTGCGTATTGTCGCAGCAGTAGAATCTAATCTGGTAATTCAAACACATTTGCAGCTTTCCCGTCTGAGCCGACCTATCGCACAGCAGGCCAACGTTGCGGTCGCACTGGATTTTCTGGCCAAGTAGGCTAGGGTTAACATCGTGATAGTCTTCTGCTCGACACTGAACATCTTGAGGCTTAGCACAGACCTTTCCC
Organism: Paroedura picta; assembly: GCF_049243985.1. Classification (NCBI taxonomy): domain Eukaryota; kingdom Metazoa; phylum Chordata; class Lepidosauria; order Squamata; family Gekkonidae; genus Paroedura; species Paroedura picta. Next base: position 86,707,897 of record NC_135370.1, on the reverse strand, counting down.
CCAGCAGCTTGGATGGCTGCTATGGTCTCGTTGTCTCCACCCTCGGGATGGGAGGATGGGTGGGAGACGTCAAACCAAATGGTCCAAGAACATTTCGGCTGGCAAACGGTGGTGGACGCTTCAATGCCGCTAGGTGAGGTGGAACCTGCTGGAGGGATAGTAGTGGCTGTGATGATGGAGGTGGTAGACCCTTGAGACGTGGTCCCCAGTGTCGGTATCAAAGCAGTTGGTTTGGATACCGGTGTTGACTGCAGAGATGTAGCGGTAGTGCTGGATACAGTTGTGGGAGTAACTGAAGCTGTGCTGCCGGAGGCTGGTGTGGTGACTTTGACTGTGGAAGGTAGAGTAGAAAGGGTTGTAGCTGATTCCTTTCCCGCAGTCGTGGGCACAACGGTAGTTCCATGAGTGCTGGTTCCCAAGGTGGGAGGAAGGGTGGATCCCACAGAAGAGGACGGAGGAGTGCTTGTTACTCCGGGAAAGGGTCCCGGTGTGCTTTCTGGCTTTCTTGTTGTGACGGCAATCGTCGTTGCCCCTGGGGTTGTTCCGGTTTGGCAGTGCGTATTGTCGCAGCAGTAGAATCTAGTCTGGTAATTCAAACACATTTGCAGCTTTCCCGTCTGAGCCGACCTATCGCACAGCAGGCCAACGTTGCGGTCGCACTGTATTTTCTGGCCAAGTAGGCTAGGGTTAACATCGTGATAGTCTTCTGCTCGACACTGAACATCTTGAGGCTTAGCACAGACCTTTCCCCCAGCAGCTTGGATGGCTGCTATGGTCTCGTTGTCTCCACCCTCGGGATGGGAGGATGGGTGGGAGACGTCAAACCAAATGGTCCAAGAACATTTTGGCTGGCAAACGGTGGTGGACGCTTCAATGCCGCTAGGTGAGGTGGAACCTGCTGGAGGGATAGTAGTGGCTGTGATGATGGAGGTGGTAGACCCTTGAGACGTGGTCCCCAGTGTCGGTATCAAAGCAGTTGGTTTGGATACCGGTGTTGACTGCAGAGATGTAGCGGTAGTGCTGGATACAGTTGTGGGGGTAACTGAAGCTGTGCTGCCGGAGGCTGGTGTGGTGACTTTGACTGTGGAAGGTAGAGTAGAAAGGGTTGTAGCTGATTCCTTTCCCGCAGTCGTGGGCACAACGGTAGTTCCATGAGTGCTGGTTCCCAAGGTGGGAGGAAGGGTGGATCCCACAGAAGAGGACGGAGGAGTGCTTGTTACTCCGGGAAAGGGTCCCGGTGTGCTTTCTGGCTTTCTTGTTGTAACGGCAATCGTCGTTGCCCCTGGGGTTGTTCCGGTTTGGCAGTGCGTATTGTCGCAGCAGTAGAATCTAATCTGGTAATTCAAACACATTTGCAGCTTTCCCGTCTGAGCCGACCTATCGCACAGCAGGCCAACGTTGCGGTCGCACTGGATTTTCTGGCCAAGTAGGCTAGGGTTAACATCGTGATAGTCTTCTGCTCGACACTGAACATCTTGAGGCTTAGCACAGACCTTTCCCCCAGCAGCTTGGATGGCTGTTATGGTCTCGTTGTCTCCACCCTCGGGATGGGAGGATGGGTGGGAGACGTCAAACCAAATGGTCCAAGAACATTTTGGCTGGCAAACGGTGGTGGACGCTTCAATGCCGCTAGGTGAGGTGGAACCTGCTGGAGGGATAGTAGTGGCTGTGATGATGGAGGTGGTAGACCCTTGAGACGTGGTCCCCAGTGTCGGTATCAAAGCAGTTGGTTTGGATACCGGTGTTGACTGCAGAGATGTAGCGGTAGTGCTGGATACAGTTGTGGGAGTAACTGAAGCTGTGCTGCCGGAGGCTGGTGTGGTGACTTTGACTGTGGAAGGTAGAGTAGAAAGGGTTGTAGCTGATTCCTTTCCCGCAGTCGTGGGCACAACGGTAGTTCCGTGAGTGCTGGTTCCCAAGGTGGGAGGAAGGGTGGATCCCACAGAAGAGGACGGAGGAGGGCTTGTTACTCCGGGAAAGGGTCCCGGGGTGCTTTCTGGCTTTCTTGTTGTGACGGCAATCGTCGTTGCCCCTGGGGTTGTTCCGGTTTGGCAGTGCGTATTGTCGCAGCAGTAGAATCTAATCTGGTAATTCAAACACATTTGCAGCTTTCCCGTCTGAGCCGACCTATCGCACAGCAGGCCAACGTTGCGGTCGCACTGGATTTTCTGGCCAAGTAGGCTAGGGTTAACATCGTGATAGTCTTCTGCTCGACACTGAACATCTTGAGGCTTAGCACAGACCTTTCCCCCAGCAGCTTGGATGGCTGTTATGGTCTCGTTGTCTCCACCCTCGGGATGGGAGGATGGGTGGGAGACGTCAAACCAAATGGTCCAAGAACATTTTGGCTGGCAAACGGTGGTGGACGCTTCAATGCCGCTAGGTGAGGTGGAACCTGCTGGAGGGATAGTAGTGGCTGTGATGATGGAGGTGGTAGACCCTTGAGACGTGGTCCCCAGTGTCGGTATCAAAGCAGTTGGTTTGGATACCGGTGTTGACTGCAGAGATGTAGCGGTAGTGCTGGATACAGTTGTGGGAGTAACTGAAGCTGTGCTTCCGGAGGCTGGTGTGGTGACTTTGACTGTGGAAGGTAGAGTAGAAAGGGTTGTAGCTGATTCCTTTCCCGCAGTCGTGGGCACAACGGTAGTTCCGTGAGTGCTGGTTCCCAAGGTGGGAGGAAGGGTGGATCCCACAGAAGAGGACGGAGGAGTGCTTGTTACTCCGGGAAAGGGTCCCGGGGTGCTTTCTGGCTTTCTTGTTGTGACGGCAATCGTCGTTGCCCCTGGGGTTGTTCCGGTTTGGCAGTGCGTATTGTCGCAGCAGTAGAATCTAATCTGGTAATTCAAACACATTTGCAGCTTTCCCGTCTGAGCCGACCTATCGCACAGCAGGCCAACGTTGCGGTCGCACTGGATTTTCTGGCCAAGTAGGCTAGGGTTAACATTGTGATAGTCTTCTGCTCGACACTGAACATCTTGAGGCTTAGCACAGACCTTTCCCCCAGCAGCTTGGATGGCTGCTATGGTCTCGTTGTCTCCACCCTTGGGATGGGAGGATGGGTGGGAGACGTCAAACCAAATGGTCCAAGAACATTTTGGCTGGCAAACGGTGGTGGACGCTTCAATGCCGCCAGGTGAGGTGGAACCTGCTGGAGGGATAGTAGTGGCTGTGATGATGGAGGTGGTAGACCCTTGAGACGTGGTCCCCAGGGTCGGTATCAAAGCAGTTGGTTTGGATACCGGTGTTGACTGCAGAGATGTAGCGGTAGTGCTGGATACAGTTGTGGGGGTAACTGAAGCTGTGCTGCCGGAGGCTGGTGTGGTGACTTTGACTGTGGAAGGTAGAGTAGAAAGGGTTGTAGCTGATTCCTTTCCCGCAGTCGTGGGCACAACGGTAGTTCCATGAGTGCTGGTTCCCAAGGTGGGAGGAAGGGTGGATCCCACAGAAGAGGACGGAGGAGTGCTTGTTACTCCGGGAAAGGGTCCCGGTGTGCTTTCTGGCTTTCTTGTTGTGACGGCAATCGTCGTTGCCCCTGGGGTTGTTCCGGTTTGGCAGTGCGTATTGTCGCAGCAGTAGAATCTAGTCTGGTAATTCAAACACATTTGCAGCTTTCCCGTCTGAGCCGACCTATCGCACAGCAGGCCAACATTGCGGTCGCACTGGATTTTCTGGCCAAGTAGGCTTGGGTTAACATCGTGATAGTCTTCTGCTCGACACTGAACATCTTGAGGCTTAGCACAGACCTTTCCCCCAGCAGCTTGGATGGCTGCTATGGTCTCGTTGTCTCCACCCTCGGGATGGGAGGATGGGTGGGAGACGTCAAACCAAATGGTCCAAGAACATTTCGGCTGGCAAACGGTGGTGGACGCTTCAATGCCGCCAGGTGAGGTGGAACCTGCTGGAGGGATAGTAGTGGCTGTGATGATGGAGGTGGTAGACCCTTGAGACGTGGTCCCCAGTGTCGGTATCAAAGCAGTTGGTTTGGATACCGGTGTTGACTGCAGAGATGTAGCGGTAGTGCTGGATACAGTTGTGGGAGTAACTGAAGCTGTGCTGCCGGAGGCTGGTGTGGTGACTTTGACTGTGGAAGGTAGAGTAGAAAGGGTTGTAGCTGATTCCTTTCCCGCAGTCGTGGGCACAACGGTAGTTCCATGAGTGCTGGTTCCCAAGGTGGGAGGAAGGGTGGATCCCACAGAAGAGGACGGAGGAGTGCTTGTTACTCCGGGAAAGGGTCCCGGTGTGCTTTCTGGCTTTCTTGTTGTGACGGCAATCGTCGTTGCCCCTGGGGTTGTTCCGGTTTGGCAGTGCGTATTGTCGCAGCAGTAGAATCTAATCTGGTAATTCAAACACATTTGCAGCTTTCCCGTCTGAGCCGACCTATCGCACAGCAGGCCAACGTTGCGGTCGCACTGGATTTTCTGGCCAAGTAGGCTAGGGTTAACATCGTGATAGTCTTCTGCTCGACACTGAACATCTTGAGGCTTAGCACAGACCTTTCCCCCAGCAGCTTGGATGGCTGCTATGGTCTCGTTGTCTCCACCCTCGGGATGGGAGGATGGGTGGGAGACGTCAAACCAAATGGTCCAAGAACATTTTGGCTGGCAAACGGTGGTGGACGCTTCAATGCCGCTAGGTGAGGTGGAACCTGCTGGAGGGATAGTAGTGGCTGTGATGATGGAGGTGGTAGACCCTTGAGACGTGGTCCCCAGTGTCGGTATCAAAGCAGTTGGTTTGGATACCGGTGTTGACTGCAGAGATGTAGCGGTAGTGCTGGATACAGTTGTGGGGGTAACTGAAGCTGTGCTGCCGGAGGCTGGTGTGGTGACTTTGACTGTGGAAGGTAGAGTAGAAAGGGTTGTAGCTGATTCCTTTCCCGCAGTCGTGGGCACAACGGTAGTTCCATGAGTGCTGGTTCCCAAGGTGGGAGGAAGGGTGGATCCCACAGAAGAGGACGGAGGAGTGCTTGTTACTCCGGGATAGGGTCCCGGGGTGCTTTCTGGCTTTCTTGTTGTAACGGCAATCGTCGTTGCCCCTGGGGTTGTTCCGGTTTGGCAGTGCGTATTGTCGCAGCAGTAGAATCTAATCTGGTAATTCAAACACATTTGCAGCTTTCCCGTCTGAGCCGACCTATCACACAGCAGGCCAACGTTGCGGTCGCACTGGATTTTCTGGCCAAGTAGGCTAGGGTTAACATCGTGATAGTCTTCTGCTCGACACTGAACATCTTGAGGCTTAGCACAGACCTTTCCCCCAGCAGCTTGGATGGCTGCTATGGTCTCGTTGTCTCCACCCTCGGGATGGGAGGATGGGTGGGAGACGTCAAACCAAATGGTCCAAGAACATTCTGGCTCGCAAGGAGTGGTTTCTGTGCCCAGCGATGTGGAAAGTGTGATAGTAGGTGTTGTTTCTTCCTGGAACGTGGTAATGCTTGTTGGTGATGTCATTTCACATGGAATATATTTGCAGCATAAGAACTTGATTTCGTAATTGTAGCATATTGGTGGTTTCTGATCTTTGTTATGGCATATTAATCCACTGTTCTTATTACACTTTATATTTTGATTAAGGTATTCTACTTTTATATTGGGGAATTTTTCAGCCCTGCATTCAACTTCATCTGGAAATTTACACAAATTGTGTCCCTCGGATCTAATACTATTTGGTGTTTCATAGTCTCCATTTGGTTCTCCAGGTTTTGGATAGCTGATATCATACCATTCTGACCATTCACATACTTTATGGACACATGCTGTTGTTCCTGGTGTTGTCGACTCTGTATTAAAGAGTAAGTTTGGGTTAATTTTTTTCAATTGTGGAATTTATATTTTTATGTAACGTGTTTTTTATCCCATTTTTTTAATATCGCTGTTTCTGATATTAATCATTGTTATTTATACAATCCTTATATGAAACTGTTCCAGCTTGCATCTTGTACATATGGCATGCTATTTTTTTTTGTTGATCAAGCTAACAACATCTTTATATTTTAGTAGGAAGAAAGCCCATTGCAACCAGGAATGCAATGGGCACTAGGACCCAGGGGACACTGGGAGGTGCAGATCTCTCTCTCTCTGTGTATCTCTCTCCTGCATGTCTCTCCGTGTGACTTGCAGCAGGAGGCATAAGAGGTAATTAGGGCTCGTTCTTAGGAGGGAAGCAGGGCTGGTCAGCAGCTTGGGGCAGCTCTCTCTATGTCTCTGTCTGCCTCCCTCGCAGGAGGAACAATAGGAGGGAATGAGGGCTCTTGTTCAGTCTGGCAGGGCTCTGTGTGTCTCTCTCTGTCTCTGGCGCATCTGAGAGGAACATGGCTAGGTCTATACAGATTAAATAACTGGTGAAGATTTGAAATTTTTTAAAGAGATGGCTGCATAGTTTTTTACAACCTGCTTTTATTTTGGGAGAAAAAAAGGCCCTGGACAATGGCTCTGATCCCTGACCTAACCTAGGAAGGAGGGAGAGAGAGGCAGCTGGGACCTCTTGTGGCTCTGCTGGGCCCAAGTGCATTTATCTGCATGCTCTATTCAGCTCTGTTTGAGTGACTCCATCTGCACACATCTCATCTGGTCCAGGAGTCACCTTCTCCAGACCACACATGGCTCACCCAGTCTGGGTGCCGCCTCACTTGGGCCATTATTAGAATTCTATGTTATTTGGCCATAATCAGCCACATCTACCTTACAGAGTGTCTGTTGTAGGAAGACGAAGGGAAAGGTGTTTGTATGGCACTTGGACTCCTTTGGATAGTGAAAAGTGGAGCATAAAAAGCCAGTTCTTCTTTGTCTAAAGAGCAGTCCAGAATGGACCCAGTCTAGGTAAGGGCTGCAAAACAGGAGAAGAGGGTGTTTTGTCTACTTTTAGCCTCAATATTTTCTACCAAGGCTTATAGCAGCGCTCTCTACAGCAAGGGGGGAAAGAGTTAATCTCTACTCATAACTGTTTTTAGTTCCAGTCACAGAACTCTAATGGCACAGGACAACATTCAGAATATTTCCTCCTGTTTATCTCAAAGCAGACATGAATGTGGCATGGTCAGTATTCTATAACATGAACAGTGTTTATTCGTACAAATACCTGCTCCACTTGTAGATGGAGTAGTCGTAAATGTAAATGGTGGTAGTGTGGTAAGTCCTGCGCATTTGTAGGCATCCCTATGGATTGTCCCATTAACATCACATGTTGCTGTCATGCACCAGCCCAGACCATCTGTGGTATTGTAAATGACTTCCTGGTAGACATATTCCCTTCCTTCATAATGGCAGTAGCATGCTGAAATTTAGAGGAGGTAGAATGGCTCATCAGGCATCATCCTATGATACAGTCCCCCAAGTTGCCGTTCACCGGGCTCTACCACTTACCTTGACTGTTGAAGTTGCACTCTATGCCTTCACTGTTGCACGTACTGTAAGAAAAATATAATAAGACCTGTGAGAATGAAGGTCCATAAAAGCATATTACTGCTTATATTTTTAATATTGGGAGCACTTCCGCACATTAAAAATAGTGTTATGCCAGCGAAATGGCATAATGATAAAAATAATGCGCTTTCAGCCATTCCTCACCTTGTAGAATCATAGAATCATAGAGTTGGAAGGGACCTCTTGGGTCATCTAGTCCAACCCCCTGCATTATGCAGGATACTCACAACCCTATCCACTGTAATCTGCCACCCCCTTGAATCTTCACAGGATCAGTCTGGCTGATGGCTATCCAGACTCTGTTTAAAAATTTCCAAAGATGGAAAACCTACCACTGCACGAGGAAGCCTATTCCACTGAGAAACCACTCTGTCAGGCTCTCTTGCTTTCCTCTGCTGCCTTCTCACGCTTCTTGGCCCCCTGCACTCCTGCTTGAAATGGTGGAAGAGAGCAATGCACTTTACGTGTGGCTCTCCTCCACCTGTCAATCAAGCCAGGCAGCCAGTCACCTTTCTTCATGTTTTAAAGGGGCCAGCGATGCCAGCTAATTTTTTTAAAGTAAAACTTCTAAGTTGAGATGCCTATGCATCTAATCATAGATGCGTAGTGCCTTTTTTAGTGCCACCCCCTTTTGGAATCATGAGTCGTGAATCTTTTAAAAATTAATCTTGAATCTGATTGGGGGGAAGGAATTTAGAGAGGCATATTTTGAGTTTTAAGTGGGGGGGAGTTTTTTTTTTTTTTTTTTTTGCTTTGCCTGAAAGATTACTGTTACAGTTTTTTTTTTTTTTGTATAGTTCTCTGTTCTTTGTAAACCGCCGTGAGCCTTCAGGAAGGGTGATATATAAATGTGTATAAATAAATAAACAAACAAACAAACAAACAAATAAATAATGATTATTCGTTGCTCCAGGCAATTTGCTTTTAAAAAAATCATCCCAGGAAAAAAGGAGAAAGAAGTGGGTGTGAGGGCGGGAACTAGAGGCGGAGATAGCGCTACTTCAGCTCTGCACATTTCCTTGGCATGTAGCTTGCTGGTTGCTCTCCTCTGGCCAGTGCTACATAGTTTGGGGAATCCACTTTATGTGATTCCCCAGCTAGCATTTTAAAATGGAGGATGTAGCTACTGGTTTGCTGCTTGGATGCTGGATGTTGGCGACATTGTGCAAAATGCCAAAAATATGATGTCTGATTAAGGTGAGCATTTCACTTTTTTATCGAGCGCGGAATGGCCCTAATATTCAATATTAATTGAATTTCTGGCAAATAGTTTACTATTTTGGGTTGATCCAATCAATTTTTCTGCTGCTGCGGGGGGAAGGCCACTAGTCAGGCAGGGATGGGGGGGGGGCTTACATGTTCTGCATGTAGAAAAGCCATGGAGAACGAGGACTGTAGTAAGGAGTGGAAAGGGTGAGACTGTGAAAAGGTAGGCTGGATCCAATTCTCAAGCTCTATAAAACAGTGTTTCTGTTATATTTTATACTTGATAATGTAAGAAAATATATGGTGCCCTTGAACCATTTGACCATTTATTCTATAATTCCTTGCACATGGTAATTCAGACAAAGGCAGTTTATCTACTTCAATAAAATTATTTGAATCTACAGATTCATCTGTTTAACAGAAGCACTCATTAAAGGTGATGCAAAAATTATCAGCACTGAATACACTGGAGCAACAAGCTGTAAAAGAAATTTATCTACAACAGATACAAAAATGTCAAAGAGCATAATTTTATATTAATACTAGTAATATAGCCCATTGTATAAAGGAGACAATGGGCGCTAGGAGACGGGGGCAGGCGAGGGGCGGAAGGTAACCTGTAAGAGGATGCTGCTCCTGATGGGTGCTCCTCGGCGGCTCGGCGCTTGCGGGTTTTTTTTTCTTTCGGCGGCTCCTCGGCTGTGTTTTTTGTTTCAGCGGCGATGAGGGCAGGGAGGAGACGGCAGCCGCCCTGTGCGCACGCGTCGGAGGACGGGTGCTCCTGTGCGGCTCCTGACGCGGCTCATCGGCGGTTTGGGTTTTTTTTTTTCCTGTGATCGGTGGCACCTCGGAGGTTTTGTTTTTCAGCGGCGATGAGGTCAGGGAGCCCCTGGCAGGCGCGCTGCGGCGGCAAAGAAGCAGTTGCTTGGGGCTGGGAATCGGAGGGATCAATCGGCAGGCGCAAAGCGCCTGCCAATTGATCCCTCCGATTGTCTGTCCAGAGGAAGGGTCCAATACGGACCCTTCCTCATCACGGACACATCCCGCCTCAGAACGCCTTACCGTTTTATTTAGTCCATGGCGCCCGTGGCGCCACGGGCGGTGTTAAGATTAGTCTTCAGGTTTTATTGCCTATGTAAAATCAACGTTAAAATTAACTTCTGGATTACCACCATTGTGTTTGTCAATATCTGATAACAGCAGGGTATTATGGAATAAACAGAATGTAAATTAGGAACATAGAAATAACCCCAAGCTCTGCTGTATTAGTTTATCTTGATATTATTAGATTATATGCACGTACCATGACTGGCATGTGTCTCTTAAGTCAAAATGTGTTCCTAATGGATAATAGTTATCCTCAGCATCATAGCAGCCACATTGGTCAACACATTTCATCTCATCCTCATTGAAATAAGGCTTATCTGCTGGACAGTATGGGTAGCAGCCTGCAAATTGAGAAAGACACACACACATACACAAAGATGTAAAATAGTTCTGTACCCCAAAAACTGTTCTTTTCATATCCTCCATACTTTTTTAAAAAGTAGTTGTCGTGATTTTTTTCTGTAAATGCTGAGGTTTCCTCCTATTTTGAATGCTTCCAAGTGAGATAGTTCCATGCAAAAAGGGCAATGTGATCATTAACTTAAAATAACATTGAGAACTTGCCTATAACATTTGAATGAGTTGCCAAATTATCAGGTTCATGACTAAGATTGACTAACAGCCAATTATTTCTTAGTAGGTGAGAATCAGAACAAGGCAGTAAAGGATGTTTTACCTTCCAAGCCATGTAACTGATGAAGGCATCTGCCGCTGGGGTTCCTACAGGTCTTCATGCATGGAGCTCCACAGGGTTTGTAGTGCCAATCACATTCTCCTTCAGCATTGTAATAGTCACAGAACATAGCTAAAAGGAACCGGGGAGGGGGGGGGAGAGAAAGTGGTTAGAACCAAATGCTCCAGTATGGATTCTTAGTACTTACTGGCAATGCCATTTTCAGTTTCAGTTATAGTGTAGGCTAATACTCACGGCAAATTGTTGGTGTTCTCCAGGATATGCACACACCAAACTCACTACATGCTTGAGCATATGCAGCCACTGCCGTGCAGAAACATTCGCAATCTCCCCCAGTATCACAGGCACAGGCATCAATCACACAAGCTTCATAGTATTTGGTTGGCTCAACCTATTAAGATATTTTGAACAAAATCAATAAAACTTGGAATTTCCTTATCATGCCTGCATAGATATAGATAGACCCAACTTAGGTATGTTTGAGCACAGAAAAAGGCTTCGCATCTGCTCGTATCCACAAGTACATTATTGCTGAATGGTAAGGCCCATTCAATCAGATATTTATTTAACTGAGTCCAGTGTCCACTCTTTCCCCAGTTGGCTGATCAGAACTGACAGAACTGATGATCTGTTCAGAAATACAAGCATAAACCTGGGACAATGTCTCTACTTTCCCTCTTCTCAGTGAATCCCCCTGGCATGCATGGTTTTTAGTTTAAGCAAGCCCCCAAAATCTAGGAGTCAACTTCCTGGGTTTAGAAAAGGCTGTTGGGAGAAGGTGAATGCAGCGAAAATCCACATCTACCAGCACCATCCATCGATGGATTGTTGGATTCAACATTATATATCAGAAATAGGATCTACTGGTGTAATCTAAATTCAAATATAAACGCCAAAGTCTAGAATGAAACCTGGGCTGAGTAGTGCAAAAGACTGTTCAGTAAGTATATACTCTGAAGAACCATCATGATGGATGCCATCCCATGCATGGATGCTATTTTGCTGAAATCAGTGGAGCCTCTTCATGTGTATCTGTACAGAACTGCAATTAATCTATGTGTGCTGGGTGTGGTGCCTCACTGTCCAGGGTCAGCACAGGTCTCTGAAAGCATCCTAGTCAGGAAAATGCTGCCTTGACAATTTGCTATACCTGAGAGTGGCAGGCAGCAAAGACTTTACTGGTGATGATACTGCACTGTTTCTGGGACCAGGATTTTCTGTAGGGGTTCTTAGAGCAAGGATCCTTTATGCATTGGGCATCAGGGCATGTGGGAGACACCTTCCAGCTGTTTCCAAACTCCAGAACATCACCTACTACAGATTGACTTCGGGTTCTAAAATCGTTAATTCCGTTGCCATCGTAGTTCCCACACAAGCCGCACACTTGACCCTGCAGAGAGGATCAGACAAAACAATTCTGAGTGAGTGATAATTGGCATGAGCTTTGTTTTATTTTCGACCTCTCCCATATTGTTCATCAGTAGAGTGCTAACTCTAAAAGATCTTTTACTATAGGACCCACTGAGTTCATTTTTTCTTCTTTTCAGCAGAGAGAACTGTAGCCTTGCCTGGCTAGCGCCGGATTTTTGTTTTTCTCTAATTGAAGATTGCTTTAAATCTAGAATGACAGCAAAAAGTGGAATTTGTGTATTGCACTTCACTTCTGGGAAGTTTAAAATAATCATTAACTTAATGGGTCACTGTTTATATACACTGTTCCTTTCCCATCTTGTATTGCATTGATAAACAGTGGACAGAAACGGTTTAAGCAGACTAATAAAGTTGTATTGGAAATACATTTCAAGCTAAACACATTTATATGCAAGTAAAATCAGGGCCACTAAAATCAGTGACCTTTACTTCCAAGTAATGGGCTTTTAAAATGAAGATGTGGAAGAGACATATGTGTACTTGTGACAATAGGCATCATATATCTAGTTTGTAAAAAAACTTCTCACCTTGAAATCAGGGCTGATTTTGATAAATATGCTTGTTTTCTTGTCCCATGAGAGGATCACCCCATTGATGGTCTCAATAACCAAATAGATGCCCATGTAGCGGATTCTGTATGGTAGTTTATCACTATCACCTCTGGTTACTACTTTAGATTGCTCCTCACTGAGTATCAGTTCATAGTTCTGGGGGAGCAACAAAAAGAATGAGGAATAATTACAGTTTTCCATAAAGAAATCTTGAGATTTTTAACCAAATTTAGCTAGCATAAGTTGACAAAAATCTTGATGCATTTTTATTTAAGGAACACCAAAGTATTCCTTTTGTGCTTTATATGAAGATCACTTAGCAACTAATGTGTACAAGTGCCAAAATACACCTATCTACAACTGTACATTTCCCCTTGCAATGGTTTCATAAAAGCTCCAGCAATGAGACTTACTTCTAAGAAGATTTTAATAGATTTTGAGCAAGTGGTTCCAGTTGAGCCACAAGGAATGTTTTCAGTGATGACTCGGAATGTCCCTTGGGTGGAGCTGTTCTGTCCACAGTGGTCCTAAGCAGAGAGGTAAAGGAATGAAATAAATTATTTCTCTGTATTGGTCTGTTTAGCCTAGAGAGGAGACGACTGAGAGGGGATCTGATAACCATCTTCAAGTATTTAAAAGGGTATGGAGGATGGAGCAGAATTGTTCTCTCTTGCCCCAGAGAGACAGACTAGAACCAATGGGATGAAATTAATTCAAAAGAAATTCCATCTAAACATCCAGAAGAAGTTCCTGACAGAGTGGTTTCTCAGTGGAACAGGCTTCCTTGGGAGGTGGTGAGTTCTCCATCTTTGGAAATTTTTAAACAGAGGCTAGATAGCCATTTGACGGAGAGGCTGATTCTGTGAAGGCAAAGGGGTGGCAGGTTACAGTAGATGAGCGATTGGGATGTGAGTGTCCTGCATAGTGCAGGGGGTTGGACTAGATGACCCATGAGGTCCCTTCTGACTATTATTCTATGATTCTATGAAGACACAGCCTATTCCTACATTAATCATGCAAAGACAATTACTTGATACCTGGACCAGAGTGTATTCACACTTCCCATTGAAATTGTAACGCTTGTCATCAAAGGTGATGTAATGCCCATCTCCATAAACAGCACAGGTACCTAGGCACTTGTTCTTGGTGCATTTCCACATCCTGTTCTGACATACACTAAAAATATGGGGAAAAAAGAAAAAAAGAAAATAGTGACTCTCTTGCTTGTGAGATAAAGGGGGAAGAGTGGTTTGTGCAGAGAAAAGAAGCACTAATGTACACAGGTTCCCACGTAAAGCTTTCAGTTGTGCTCTGTATGAGAGGAGCAGGGACAGAATACGCATGCGTGGCATCAAGCCAGGGCTGTGCCCATCAAAAGAAATCTTTGATTTCCTTGGGAAGTCTGCATGCACCCTAGGAAACAGCCAGGGAAACCACATTATTTCAAAAATGAGAAGTTTATGAAAAGTTGCAGAATCAGAGATATATAATTAACAAAATGGTTTCTAAAATATACATTTTTGGCCTCTAGAGCATGTTACAGATTCAGGGCATATATACTGCAGAAGATCCATATATCAAATATCTCTGAAAGTTTTCTGACAAACTCTCAAATGATACGGCCGTTTTACATATTGTACGGCAGAAAGTGGAATTTATGACAATATGTACTCTCACCCGAGAACTGCTGCCAATCATGGTTGTCTGATGAGGACACCTGTATTATATATACATGTTTGTCATATTTATTTATTTATTTATTTATTTATTTATTTATTTATTGTATTTCTATACCGCCCTCCCTGAAGGCTCAGGGCAGTTTACAGGAAACAACAAAATAGTACAGGTAACATCATTCAAGTAACAGTAAAGTGGTAACAACAACGATAACAACATTTACATAATAACTATAACAACAATAACATTAAAGGAAGGTGAAACTTCAACTGCAAGAGCCTTGCTCATTCACAATATATGAATAGGGGCCTACTGGGGGGAAATTAACTGTACACTTGCAGTATTCAAGTTCAAACTTTATTACAGTCGTTCAGACCAAGTTACATGAAGTTAATACATAAAAGACCAAAATAATATGATCATTTAATATAATACAATTTAAAACAGATCATAAAATAGAACTTAAAATTATGCTACTTTAGAGCATCGGATTTTTATGGCAGCAGCCTCTTTGATCGATCTACATCATGATGTTCTGGCAACTTTTTAAGGAGTGGTTCAGTCAAGTTGCTACGAATGTCTACATAAGCAGGGCAGTGGAACAATATATGCTCTCTTGTATCAATTTCACCACTCCCACAAAAACATTGTCTCAGTGTAAGGGGAATGTTTTTATAGCGACCCTCTACAAGAGCTGAAGGCAAGACAAGGGTAAATGCCCTTCTTTGTTTACTTATTACCAGCTGAGACAGATAAGTGGCAGGGGCCAGAACATATCTTGTTTTAACTGGAGCCAAAATAGTTGGAGCTTTACTCAGGTCCGGTTGATGACTATTGTCTTGTATCCGCTGTTTAACTAATGATGCAGCTTGATCATGAGCTAATTTGGATAATAAGTGTATGGAGAAGCCCAGGCTTTGGATTTTTCTGTGAACAGCCTTAGTCCAAGAAGATTGGAAGTTGTCATTCAGGGTTAAGGAAACTATACCCTGTGGGTTATGTATTAATTTCAGTCACATTCCTATTGCTGACAGGCAGATTTTGTCTTGGACCATTAACATTCCTGTTTCCAGTCGCACCATGGAGTTGGTTACACAGCATGGAAGTTGGAGGAGTGCCCGAAGGAATTTAGACTGGACCCTTTCAAGCTTGATAGTATCTGATATCAGAGCACCAAAAAATGCACCATAAGTGAGTTGGGCTAGAGATTTAGCAGAGTATAGTACACTTGCAGTGAAATATGTTAAGCAGTCTCAGCCTACATGCCAACCCATTGATCAACTAGATAATCTTTCTTCAGAGTGCTGGCCATCTTTGGAATGGGTAAGGTGAAAGAAACAAGAGGCAGGCCTACTCTTTATCAAATACTTACCATGTATTACAGTCAACTTTGATCTTTTCTCCTGGATTATAAGTGGCATCATTGTGAATACATGGACACGCTTCCATAGCAATGCAATTCCCGTTGCCATCTGACACTAGCCCAGCAGGACACATGCAGCCAGACATACACTGCGTGCTGTACTGTAAGAAGGAAACAGAAGAGAATGACACCAATAGTCCTGGAACCTGCTTCTTTCTCTAGTTCAGTTAAAGCAGGACTGTGTGTTGGGAGAATTCACCAGAATGAAAACTTTGCTTTTGTTAGTGAATTATCACTGGATGTAGCAGCTTCAGTGCACAGTCAGGAATTGCAACTCAGTGCACGCATGGAGTCCTAACAGGCAAAGACTGGTCCAGTGACAGCAGTGAAATTCTGCAGATCTTCTTCAATAATGAAGTGAATGGGACAACTGACTCAATAAATTGGCTGCTTATTCATGTAGTGCATTAAAAGAGCAATTGCAAGCAGTTCAGCACAAAAATAAACCCCTTTTTATTCAACAGGGCTTACTTCCAGGACCATGCACCTAGAATTGCACCCTTTAAGTACTATCCAATACATGTTTACTCTGAAGTAAATCCCACTGTATGTTATGTAGGATTACTGTAATTTAAGTGTGCACAGGATTGCACTACTAATCAATAATTGGAAAGCAATCCAAATAGTGCTAGCTGCTAGACCTCAAAACAAACAAACAAAAACATATTATAAAGTGCCCATCCTGTATAATGAAAAGAATGTGGTAATGTATTCGGTAACAGCAAACATCCTGATTCATGCAAACATGACAATCCGAAGAACCCTGTCATAGGGGCAAGCCCATCAAACACACCTTAGCAGGATCCATAGCAGGACTGTTCTTTTATTCATTTGTTTATATCCTCAACCTATTGCTAGGCAAATGGATAGGCAAGCTCCAAAGACCTCACTTAGACATATCAAAAAGCTTAGATATACCCAGTAGGATTTTTGACTTGATCTTTGAATAGTTCTCATATTAAACTCTGTTCTTTGAAATTCCAACCCACCCTCCATTTCAAAAAATAGTTTGCCAGGTTGGTGGCAAGAGCTGGGGCAGTGGCTGTTTGAAAAAACTCTTGCCATTCAAGTCTTTTGATTTATGTAGATACTAGGACTAAAGCCCATTGCATCCAGGAATGCAACAGGTGCTAGAGCTTGGTGGTGGGAAGATGAGGGGGAGGGTTGTCCTGCATGCAAGGGCATGGGGATGAAGGGATGTTTTTTTTTTTGGGGGGGGGGAGGGTCTTGTGGTAGTGTGGTGGCAAATCTAGGGGAACTGATCTATTTGATCTGGAACTGTAATTCTAGGGGATCCCCAGGTCCCACCTGGAGAATGGCATCCCAAATTACAGTACCAGATAATTCTCCCTTCAAAGCATCCATTTTCTCTAGGGGAACTGATCTCTTTATTCTGGAGCTGTAATTCTAGCGGGCCCTCCCCTTTCCCTGGCCCTCCCCTTTGTTTGTGATTCAGGCTGGGGCTTTTCTCGCCTGCAGGCATGCTTCAGAGTTGGCGGGAGGCGGCTGGGCATTTCCTTTATTCCTGTTTTGTTATTGGGCACTAAAGGGAACATATTTGCCAATTCAAAAAGAAGACAGATATAGTTAAATGCCAGAATGAAACTGACTTCCCCAATTTTCAATCAATCTGTGTTTTACAAATAATTAGGGCTTGTACTTCCCTTCAGATGAACATAGTACCTCTCATAAAGATAGATTCAAATGAGTAGCCGTGTTGGTCTGAAGTAGCACAATAAAATCAGAGTCCAGTAGCACCTTTAAGACCAACAAAGATTTATTCAAGGCTGAGCTTTCGAGTGCAAGCACTCTTCGTCAGACTAAGAACTGACAATCTCTTCATGGGGCAAACAGGTCAAACCCTCTGCCAAAGAATTAATGGACACAAATCTGACATCAAAAGCCACAAGACTGAAAAACCTGTAGGGGAACACTTCAATCTTCCAGGACATTCTATAAGGGACCCTAAAGTAGCTGTTTTATTACAAAGAAAAATCAAGAACAGGCTATAAATGGAAATTGCAGAAATGCAAGTTATTACAACACTCATTACTTTGACATACCCTGGACTCAACAAAGACAAAGGTTTTTTATCTCACTATGCATGCTAATCTTATGTAACTTGTGTATCCACTTTCCTCATAATTTATTTTACTTGTGACTGTTACTAATATATAATGTAATTTTGAATTCTACTTTCTGGTCCCAGGACAAGATAGCTACCAGCTTACCTTCTACTTGTAAGAAAGTTTCACACTGGTATGGAGACAGATGGGGCTGGCAGTAAATAATAGGGTGTGAGCCTTGGATCACTGGCTTTGACAGTTTTATTTCTGATATGTCTGATTGGCTGGTTTGGCAGAGAATTATCATGTGGCTGTGTGTGGATGCTGTGACACAGTTTACTAATGTAACAGGATTAACTTTTGCTTATATATTCCCACTGTCATGATTGTCAGTTCAAGAGTGCTTGCACTCAAAAGCTCATGCTTTGAATAAATCTTTGTTGGTTTTAAAGGTGCTACTGGACTCTGGTTTTATTATAGTACCTCTGTGAGTCAAAATCCTTCAACCCTGTAGTCTAGATTCCTCAAAAATTTCCCAAGGGTGGAAAGATTTGCACATATAGAGAGCAATTTTCTGCCTTTCCCGCAGCAGCCTAAACACCCCCCCCCCCCATCTTGTTCCTGAGATTCCCTAGGGACAGGATTTCAGGGGGGGGGGCATTTCAGGCAGTTGCAAGCAAGTTCCTAATCTCTTATGCAGTTCAGCTTCCCTTGAGCACAAGTACTATGCAAGAACACTGCATTGGTCAAAGCCTATATCTGCATGAACGTCAGTTAAATATTATTGTTAGTTAGAATTTACAAAGTTTTATAGTGCTCATTTCACACACAAAATAATCTTAGAATCCTTACATCAATCCTGTAAGAGCAGTATTACTATTATGTTACATGCAGAGGACAATGGGCTAAGCATGGCTTTCTAAATGAGTCAGTGACAGAGATGATTCACAACTTGTGTTGCCTCAGCTGCTGCGTACTTACGCAATGCATATCTAGAGTCTGACAGCTCTTCTGACACTCAGCTCCAGTGCTCCCTGTGGTGGCATTTTTGCAGTCAAAGTAGACCATGGGAGCAGTACACACTAGCACAGAGAAAGACAGAGGGTGGGAAAGAGTGATAAGTACAAGCAGGGATGCCAAGGAAGATAAGAATGAGGAGGAGTTTGAGCTATGACGTAGCTTCTTGAACCATTCTTGACAGGGTACTGTGAAGTCTGTGCCATTTGTAGCTATTCTTATACACAGTCTTATATACAACAATTTTGCTACTTCTGTGAGGAGAGTTGTCTAGCCCCTCTCCTGAGGATGGATATCTGAAGAAACAACAATTTTCAGCTAGATCATATGCTTCTTTACTCAAACTAAGTTCCACTTTCTTCAATGGCTTACAAATAACTGAGTATGAGTTTACAGCTTTAGAATTCAAACACCCTCTCCCATAGCTTCTACTGACATTCTTGCAGCCTTGAAGCTTGTTTTGTTGTAGCCATGACTGAACTTGTTTAAAACAAAACAGCTGGACAGTAAATACGAGATCCAACCCCTCTCACCTGATTTCATGTTCTCATCTCCAATGCAGTTCAGCTTCCCTTGAGCACAGGTACTATGTAAATAAAAAGACAATTATATGGAATTTGTATAGAATGACTATATTGACTTCCTATGTTTCGGGGCCTTTAAGTTGCAGCCCTATAATCTCATTCTGAAAATCAGCACAAAGGGCCCAGTAACCATTTTATGTCATTAGGCAAAAATGTGACATGTTAGGAATAATTAGACGTTGAAAATGAAACCGTGCTTGCCATTGGTTTTAGGACATTCCAAAATCATGTTATGCTACTTATTTAGACATTTTAATTTCTACAGTTAAGGAAATACAGTCACCTAGAAATATGTGAACCAAATGGAAACATGACAGACAAGAGATACATGTTATGATACTAATAAAATCTAGAATCTGAATCTTCATACCAGACAACACCAGCTTCATGGAGAACTTCACCAGGTAGTACAGGTGTTCCTCTGTAATAGCAGGGACAACTATTGGCAGGCACACATTTTCCGTCTTCTCTCAAGTAGGTTCCATTTTCACATACACATCCATCAACTGGGACAAATTTGATGTTGCAGGTAACATCTGGTTCACTTAGGGACCTACAGGTAGGTGAACAGGAACTGATGGTATAGCTGTAACTCAGGGATTTGGGGCATGTAGTCATGTATTTGGCTTGAAGGAGGAAAACAAAAGAAAATGGCATCAATGGTTTGTTAATTAGGAAAAAAATCCCA
This sequence comes from Paroedura picta, assembly GCF_049243985.1. NCBI lineage: Eukaryota > Metazoa > Chordata > Lepidosauria > Squamata > Gekkonidae > Paroedura > Paroedura picta. Next base: position 86,688,038 of record NC_135370.1, on the reverse strand, counting down.
TAAAGAGTTGGCTCCAAAATTTCCATTCTGATAGCAGGAGAGTTTTTCCCAATGCAGGTAGCCTTCTGTTGGCAGAATGCCTCAAATGCTGGTGGAAGACTCAAGACTCCACTCAACAAACAAAGTCTTGGATTCCAACCCATAGGGAATGTTAGTATGAAATTAATTAAGCAAAGAATAGTTCAATGTTTAATTTCCCCATTTTTGTGACACGGGTTTAGAAACGAATAAAGTTCATTGGCAGGAAAGTCCTTTCATTTAATTTCTGGAATGGTTGTTCAGATCACTTACAACAAACATTTGTCCTCCATCCAGAAAGTTCAATTCCTTTGGCAGCACAGGCTCTGACATAGGCAGAGAGAATAGCACACATGCAGTCCTCACTCCTCTCACAGTTGCAGGTATCAAACAGGCAGTTCTAAGGAAGGGCAAAGTACCATTAATAAAAAATTATTCCAATATGTATTCATAATCATTTCCTTTAAAGTCTTTTCTATCCTGTCTCAATTTCTTCACCAAGTGGGGTTTCATTTTCAGTCTACATTATTCACCAATCAGAGAGCTTGCACATGGATTCCAAGCAGCATATCATCCAAGACGATTAAAGGGCCAGGTCAGTCTGCTTGGCTTCAGCAGGAAAATTGCATCATGTGTCTTCAGGCCATTTCTGTGATGCAACCATTGTGCTTTCCCTACTGACATATCATCTTGCACTTAGGTTCACCACTGAAAAGGAAATTGCATTTCCCCCCTTAGAATGTTTAATGTTACAAGCAGGGAAAACTTAGAAACATTAAGATGAAAGGCAAAATAAATTACTGTATTTACCCAAATTCAAGACTAGTTTTTCTCCCTCCATATGCCATTAAAAATAAAAAGGAAGAGGCAATTTTACATTTCCATATAAGTTATAGTTAAGTGCAATGATCTGTCTATAACATTTTTGGGGGGGTCACCTTGCATTCAGGGTTGTCTGCCATTCAAGTTACTACAACTGGTACCAACTGCAGTATATTCATTAGCTGAAAAAAGCAGATTTATATTCCGGTCTAGAAGCAAAGCGTTCAGACATTAAGATGGCTGAGACACATGGTGCAAAGGCAAGTTCTGGAATTCTGTGCCTCCCAGGTGCATGTGGACCTGATCTGGTTTGGGATGGCAATGAACGGGGAGAGAGTGCCAAAGCGTTTCCCCCTCTACACAACTCCCCTTCCTTGAAAGGAGTGCAGGAGCAACTATTTGGTACTATTTGATCCCAGGCTGCAAGGTTTCCCTTAGGGGAAGCTCTAACTTCTCTTGGCGGAGATTTGCCTCTTAGATTTATTCCCCCTCCTCTGCTGTCGCCAATCCTCTCCCCCCTTCAAGAAAAGAAAGAAGCTCCTGCTGTGCTTGGCTGCCCCCCTTCTGAGCTTCCATAACCACATGCAGAACACCTTTCTGTTTCAATGGGGAGGGGGGATAGAGGAAGACCCAAGTTCAAATCAATCTGAATTCAGCAGGATCCACAACGGAATAAACAAATTAAGTGCAGAATAAGCCCTGGCCTCAGCTTTTATAGACTCCATCAACCCAAAATGGAAAAGCAGCCTGACAACCATTTGAGCTAAATAGTCTTAAGAATCTCTTTCCCTATAGGTGCTTTGAAGGCTTTTTATTTTTTAAAGGAGAGAAAATAGTTACCAAAATACCTCATAATAACTAGCTGGATTCAATGATGGATGACATTTGGCAAAAGGTCCTTCAGAGTCAGTCAGCAATCCACACCAATGATGGGCATATTTTTCTACAAAGAGAAGAAATTGATGCATATTAGTTTGAGCATTGCTTTTGGTAGAAGTGCCTGCTTTTAGCACAGCTTGTATCTCCTGTCACTTCCTGGAAATTATGGGTTGGACTCTGACTGGAGTAGAAAGACAGTTGTATCTTCCTTACCTTCCCCTAGCAGCCCCTCCATCCATGATCACTTACTCATTAAATTCTTTGCCTGTGGCCTAGTGGTCATAGTAAGAAAAATGCACCATAGCATAGGAGACAGTAATGAGGAAGCACAATTGAGTGAAATCTCCCTTTTGCCTTCAATCAAGCTTGTGCTAAAAGCAAGGGAGGGCAATTTCACTCAGTTACCCCTTGCCTTTGAAAGTCCCAGTGCCACAGTACATTCTGTTTATGAGGCTTCCCTTGATTCTCAGGACAGGCTTTTTAAGGCACACATGAACTATTGTGGGGAGGGGAAAGAGGGAAATATCTCCTTACAATGACTGGGGAAGCACTTTGTTATTACAAAAATGCTCGTTTGACTCAGTGAAATATTTGCTAAAGCTGCCAAAGCATCAAGAATCATTTAAGGTCTTGGATATATACATGCTACACATATACAAATATGTGTGTATGCAATCACACAGTTCCACACAAAGTAGACAGTTCCTAAACTTAGTACCCACAATCCAAAGTCTACCACCCCCTGGGCCTCGGTAAAATAGTCAAGCGTTGACCGGTCCCTGGTGATAAAAAAGTTGGGGACCACTGATCTAATCCAACCTCCTGCACTATGCAGGACACTCACAACCCTATCGCTCATCCACTGTAACCTGCCACCCCCTTGAGCCTTCACAGAATCAGCCTCTCGGTCAGATGGCTATCCTGCCTCTGTTTAAAATGGGGAACCCATCACCTCCGGAGGAAGCCTGTTCCACTGAGAAACTGCTCTAACTGTCAGGAACTTTTTCTTGATGTTTAGATGGAATTTCTTTTGAATTAATTTCATCCCATTGGTTCTGGTCCATCCCTCTGGGGCAAGAGAGAATAACTCTGCTCCATCCTTTACATGGCAGCCTTTTAAATACTTGAAGATGATTATTAGTTCCCATCTCAGTCAACTCCTTTCCAGGCTAAACAGACGAGGCTCCCCCAACCTTTTCTCATACGTGTTGGTCTCCAAAACCCTTCACTATCTTTGTTGCCCTCCTCTGGACACTCTCCAGTTTGTCTGCATCCCTCTTCAACTGTGGTACCCAAAAGTGAACACAGTACTCCAAGTGAGGCCGAGCCAGAGCAGAGTAAAGCGGTACCATCACCTCCCGTGATATGGATGCAATACTTGTTTGATACAGCTCAAAAATTCCATTTGCCTTTTTAGCCGCTGAGTCACACTGCTGACTTGTGTTCAATGTACGACTCTAAGACTCTTAGATCCTTTTTGCACATACTACTGGCAAGACAAGTCTCCCCAATCCTATATTGGTGTATATGGTTTTTCCCACCTGAATGCAGAACTTTACATTTGTCCCTATTGAATTTCATTTTATTCAGTTAAGCCCAGTTCTCATCAAGCCCAGTTCTTTAAGTGTCTTACCATTCTCTATGCTGAGTGAGCAAGGATTCTCAAAACTCTGTTTGATGTTGGGACATATAGCCTGAGTTTTCCAGGTGTTAGCAAATGCAGGTGCTGTTCCTTCCACCACACCACTTATGGCTTTGAAGTCATCTATCTGACGGCCATCAAAGTTTCCACAGAGACCTTATTGGAGAAAACACACACACACCAAAGTGTTTGAATTGCTCAAGTAATTGCTAATGGCACTCTGTACTCAGACATGTCACCATTGCTATTATTAAAATATTCTTACCACAAGTCTTCCCTTTAAAAGAGGGATCCAAACGAGCAAAGACTTGCATGATGGGTGTAAGCTGGATCTCCATCTGGAGGCCAAAGTTTGTTTCCATCATGATGAAGAAAGATGAAGGTCTGAAGATGGTTACATTAGCTGTGGATAAAGAATGCATTGGAACATTTCCTATGAAATAAATGGCTATATTCATCATTAATTCTTCAGAATTGGAGGAATAAAGTCACTGAGAACACCAATTAACAAAACTGATGTGTTAAGAATGTTGTGTAAGGATGTGTGTAAATTGAATGGATATTTCCAAAGTCTGATACATGCTGGAATAGGTGATAGCTTACATCTAGCATGTTTCCAATTCCTGATCAACTTCCAGTTGTTTGAGTAAGGTGATATCCTCTCAGTAAATAAGAGATTTGGGAAAGTCTCTCTCTGACTTTTCCTTCTCATATTGTGCCCTTTCTCCCCCCTCCCCGGCTTTGTAAGGAGCAAGATGAACATACAGGTCTCACCTGTAGAAGCATTACAGTCTTACTTATACACATCTGAAGCCAACATAGTTGGCCACTTGTAATAGGGAACAGTATTCTTTAGACTAGGCTTCTCTCTCTCTCCTTTTGACTGCAATATAGATGTAAACTGAATCAACTTCAATAAATATAAATTCTACCTTTTGGCAATATATTTCTCTGGAGTTTATTTACTGAACACAGTACCACAATTTCATGACTGTGCAACTTTGCTATATTAACTAATATGTATCCCCAGTCCCAATAACATGCAGCACACTCAAGATTGCAAGAATAATCTATAATATGCTGTTAATTTTATGTGAATTGGCTCTGAAATGAACACCAAACACTGTACTGCCAGTCACAAGTTTCTGATGTGCAACCTACCGGTTGAGATAGGCAGCTGAGTGTAGATCCAGTTGACAAATACAGCACCACCAGGTTTTACCACAATGGTCTAGTGAAAAAGAGAAAACGGTGTTATAATTAGTACGACAATACACCATGTAATCAAGTCGTATACTGGTCAAAGTAGAAAGTTGATATCCTCACCCAGTTCTGAAAGATCCTTTGTGAAATGTTTGCTTTTATGATTTAAAATGTTAGCCCTTTTGTCCTTGTTTGCATGTCAAGTGGACATGGCCAGAGGCCTAAAGGAGGATGCCACACAAATCCTTTTGCAATAAATAGGTTATAGCTCTATTGCAAAACACATAACAAGGAATGTTGGCATAGCATGGGTGGATCTCACCATCATGTGTCTGGCTGACCATGAAGTAGCCCCTGTCCAGCAGCTCAAGATGGAGCAATCAAACTTTTCCATCATCACTTGAAACCCTGCTCCTTCCTACCTACTGGCATCTCAGAGAATGACAAATTAAGGGGGGAACACCGTGGGCATTGGCCTGTGCTTACTCCCCTGCCCTGCCTGGGAGCACCAGTGCAGCCCACCATCCACACAGCCTCTCATTGAGGCCCTCAGACTGGGGGAGACTGACCCACAGGTCTAGGATTCCCCACAAAAGTATCTGCCCCCATGAGCAACAATTGGCAGCTGTGACAATATTACAAAAAGACATGCACAAGAAGACAAAAACATGAGTAACAACTGCAATATAGAATCAAAATATGACATGACATGATAATGAAATAACAATGAAATGAAATTTGCTCAGCCTAAAATATAGTGGGAGAGGATGAGAAGTTCCATAGCTGATCCTGGGTGGAAGTGCAGGGAGCTGGCATGCAGCCCAATTAATAGGACTTGCTGGGCTGAGGTTTCATGAAGCCCTGCCCACCCCTGTGCATGATTTGTGCACTGATCACCTAGTCTCCCTGCCTTTCTCCTGCCTCCCTTCCGCTTCAGCTGAGGCTACTCTTACTCCTCCCGGCCTACTAGTCTATTGAGACTGCAATTTATGGCCTCATTTTAAGTTTGCAGCCATGTTTCTTCTTACTAAGAATTATTTTGTTTACTCATTTTCCCAACTATTATAATAATTAGACTTATATCCTGCCACTTTCTGAAGACCTGCAGTGGCTTACACATAACTCCCCCATAAAATCTCAAGGCTATGGTCTTCCCAGTTGTAATGTATGGCTGTGAAAATTGGACCATAAGGAAGGCCAAATGTCAAAGAACTGAGGCTTTTGAACTCTGGTCCTGGAGAAGACTCTTGCGAGTCCCTTGGACTGCAAGGCGAACAAACCGGTCAGTCCTAGAGGAGATCAGCCCTGACTGCTCCTTAGAAGGCCAGATCCTGAAGATGAAACTCCAGTACTTTGGCCACCTCATGAGAAGGAAGGACTCCCTGGAGAAGAGCCTAATGCTGGGAGCGGTTGAGGGCAAAAGAAGAAGGGGACGACAGAGAATGAGGTGGCTGGATGGAGTCACTGAAGCAGTCGGTGCAAACTTAAATGGACTCCGGGGAATGGTAGAGGACAGGAAGTTCTGGAGGATCATTGTCCATGGGGTCGCGATGGGTCAGACATGACTTTGCACCTAACAACAACAACGTAGCCTAACACATTAAAAAAATATTGGTAGTGATAGTTTCTAATTAAAGCAAACATTTTAAAAACTTAAATGTCAAGCATCTACTGAATACAGTTGAACTAAGTTTAACCTGGAACAAATCAAAGCATAAAACAACTCTACCCAGCACATTTTGGATACTTACTGATTGGCCACCATTGATGCTGAGGGCTACCATCTTTAAACATGTTTCTGTTTCTGTTAGGCCACACTTTCGGAGTTCACCCAAAACAGTAAAAGTTTCTTCATCACAGACCTGGGGAGAAAAGAAACCAAATTACCTTGTGTTTAAGTTTATAACAGGTGAGTCTAGAATTGAATATTGTGCTCAGAAACTATTGCTGAGTTAACAATCTATCTTTATGCATGGAGGCAATTTATACCAAGGACTTAGCATATTGTATAGGTACTGTAGTTTATCTGTTGAAATGGATTTTTAAAATGGAAATACTTGGATCATCAACTATATGGAAAGCTCCATTTTTTCCTTTAATCCCCATCATTTGCTTTCTAAAATAATTTTGTATACTTAAATGCCTAAATGCTGAATGTGATAAGCTTCTTATAAAATAAACCAGGGAATCCTGGTTTCTACAAACTAATTTTGATTGTTTTTCCCTCTTATAACTTGGTTATCAGAGCAGTGTCATTATAAATGTTTTACATGTGGGATCCTGTGATTCTTTTAAAATACTGTGCTGTGCCTGACATCACTTTCCAGCAGTGTGCTTTATGGTGGCTTTGCAGCAATTTTGTAGCACCACTGCTAAGCAAACTATGCTGCTGCAGGAGTTGCTATTGCTATTGCTATGATCCTCTCAAGGTTCATATGATCCTCTTGTTGTGAACAAGGTAGGTTCCAAGGCAAAGCTGAGATAGAACAGATGTCTGTGCTAGTTTGGGTTTTCCAAGTCGTCTACATTGATTCTGTAAATAAATAGTTCCCAGCGAAGGTCAGAAACATCAGAAACTGTGCCTCTGTCACAACATATCTGTGGGAAATTTTATTAAATTAGAGCAAAATTGCTAATATTCCTGGACACAAGAATTTGTGTGTTCTCCCCCTCAAGTATTTCTTCTGTACAAATTTATCAGACCACTGGTGCATCAAAATAAATGGTACAATGGTGCCAAAGAATCAGGAACAGAACAAAATTCGGTGATGTGATATGCAAAGTGATGTGATATCCAAAGCACAGGATTTGCTTCAAGAACAATTGCTGTGGTTTTATAATCCCAGTAAGAGAAGCTTAGTGTGGAGAAAACAAATATTTTACTAATTTCTATTAAGATTACTTACCTTAGAGAGAACATAAGTACAGTCTCCGTGCACGTCATAACGCTTTTCATCGTAAGTGGAGATGTGTGATCCTCCTTCTACAGAGCAAATGCCTGGGCATGGCATCTCTGTGCAGCTCCACTGGCCTCCACTACAAGAACTGGGAGGAGAGGGAAGAAAGGGAATCAACATGAAGACGTATCTGCTTTTAGGAAAGTTGATCCCACTGTCATTAGGTTCTATGGGTTTTCTACCTTTTGTTATCTTATGCAGAAATAAACATTTTTAAAGCAATTTAGGAAGAATTCTAGCAATAATACCACAATGTTTTACTGTTGAAATAATGGATTTTAGGCTGTACTAAATACATGTTCATTCAATTAAAGGATGTGAATTACCAAGACCGGCAGTGGTCTGAATAAGTTGTCCCTGGAGCATAGGTTTTGCCATTGTAAATGCAGGAACACTCCTGAATGGGGATGCAACCAGAGTTGTTGATGTCATCATGTACTGTTCCTAAAGGAATAAATAATATATAAAGCATAACAAATATTTAACATGTCTGGAGAAAAGATAAGTGATAAGATTTGTGGCAAATGTAAAATATGCTCTACTTCCCTAAGGCCCATTATGCACGGGGGGAATAACGCACATTCGGGGTGGAATGGCAGCAACTAAAATCACCGATAACGCACGGTGCCGGCTGCAACTGGCCGCAGATTCGGTGCATGCCGCCGAAAAAGCCGAGTTCGCGAAACGCGGAAAAAAGCGCAGCTTGACCGGGGCGCAACCAGAAGTGGTGCTGGGATCGCCGCGTGCATAATCGGTTACTCTGGGTTTTGCCGCCGTCGCGCCCCACCCCGTGCATAACCGGTGTGCGTCGCGTCTTCCCCCTCCGCGTTTTCCATGGGACCCGAAATTGCCGTTTCGGCGGCTGTGCATAATGGGCCTAAGAGATGAGCAGTTTGCACTAATACTTTAATTGAATCTCTCAAGCACAGTCTTTGAATTTCAGATCTTCCTGCATGCATGGTGAAAGCCATAAATGGACTATGCCTCATTAAGATCAATTTTTTAAAGGGGGGAGAAAAAGGTGTACACAGTAACAATTATACACAAGTTTTATCTATCATCTATCTATCTATCTATCTATCTATCTATCTATCTATCTATCATCATCATCATCATCATCATCATCATCATCATCGCACTTATAGTCCACCTTCCTCCTTGGTGGGACTCAAGGCAGATTTCGTGGATTTTTTCCTCCATTAAGATCTATGACACGTCACAAGAGTGAGCATGTGGGATGTTTTTGGCACTGCAATCTTTTAAAGAACCAGAATGATCCCTTGGGGATAGAGTGAAGATGAAAGCTTACCTGCAGGACAGACGCAGCCATCCAAACAGTGGTCTTCACAGAGTTGTGAACTTTCAGAGTTGGTGCAAGTGTCAGCACAGGGGGATCCACATTCTTGATATTGCATGTTGGAAGGACATGTCTTTGCTAGGTAGGTAGATATAGATGCAAATTTAATTCTTTGGTATAGGCTACATAGTCTTCTTAAAGAAATAAAACCTGATCATGTGTTAATGTTAGTAGAATGGAACTATTATCTTCTCCCTGTTGGACAGAAGACTCCAGTAAATGCAACTCTCAACTGGTGATGTAATTTCCAGCAATTCTTAGAAAGCCATGATGGAATGACACGGTTCTCCCCTAAAGTGACATAATACTGTTGTGACAATGACATATCCTTCGCCCCCCAGACTCACACTGTCGAGTCCCTAATGATTAATATTTTATTGGGGATTTAAAAATAATTTCCTGGGACTTTTCGCTTTGGTAAAAGAGGCCTTAACAACCTGCGAGTCACTACATCCTTAATGTGGCTGCCATATGCTTAACATTCTATGTGTCCTTTCAGTTCCTGGCAAGCAGCAGAAATAGATTTATTAAGATGGCAGTCATAGCCCTGGGCTACATCTTGCCTAGTAAGTCAGAAGTGGTCAAGCACTGGCAGGGGCCCAGCCAGTATTACCTATCATATCCCTCTCAGTCTGTAGTCCTTTAGATTTGAGCACCTCAGTTTAATCTCTTCCCCTTATACTTTGATGTTAGTGGAAATGTGAACTAAGATTATTGCCAAATTTTAAACACCAAAAAACCTGAGGGTTTTGTGTTCTCATAGAATCAGTGTTCTCATAGAATCATAGAGTTGGAAGGGACCTCCAGGGTCATCTAGTCCAACCCTATGCACAATGCAGATACTCCCAACTACTTGCCCGCCCACAGTGACCCCGGTTTTATGCCCAAGTGATGTCCCCCCCAATCAAAAATCCCCCGAATCCAGCCTGAGGATAATTTTGAGTAATTATTGAAGACAATTAATGTGACCAGACCCAGGACAAGACATCTGTGGAATAGAGTCTCTTCCTTCTAGTTTGACATTGATCCAGTAGTTTACATCTTTCCAGTTTTACAGCTCTATACTCCACTGTCTGTACTCTCCTTTTCAGGGTACTTTTTGATTCATATTCTTCTGGTTAATTACTAAAATGGAACTGTTTCAGATGTCCCCTTTTAGTAAACAAAGATTAAACCTCACCAGGTACCCCTTTTTTGTTACTATGTATGGATTATACTAGATAAATACTTACGGCATAAATCAGGGGTTCTCCAGTTCTGAGGGTGCCCACCAGCATGAGCACATTGTCGGGAATATTCAGCAAAAGTGTCACAGAGACAGGAGAACATTGTGTTTTGGTCACAGAAACACAAGTCCTGTTCACAAGTTTCAATGTATTTATTCACCTCCACCATGTTATTACACCCAGAGAATGCAGGGCCCATCAGAATTTCCTGGCAAATATTCTAGATGGACAGGAAAAACAAAAAGACTTTATTAAGGACTAGAACTAATGGGATGAAATTAATTTAAATGAATTTTAGGCTAAACACCCAGAAGTTCCTGACAGAGTGGTTCCTCAGTAGAACAGGCTTCCTCAGGAGGTGGTAGGTTCTCATTCTTTGGAAGATTTTAAGCATAGGCTAGATAGCCATCTGACAGAAATGCTAATTCTGCGAACTTAGGCAGATTGTAAGTGGGTGGACAGAAGGGATTGTGTAGGTGCTTGGCTCTTGTGGCCATTTCCTGCATTCTGCAGGGGGTTAGACTAGATGACCCTGGAGGTACCTTCCAACTCTATTCTGCAGTTTCGAGAAAGTGTATGTCATCAGCAATCATGTCATTTGACAAAGCTTAGTAAGTTGTGTTCCTGCCCAAAGGCACTAACAATCAGACATCCCTCTGTGCATACAGTTGCCAACCTCCAGGTGGTTCATGGAGATTGTCTACTATTACAGCTGATCTATAGACAGCAGAGATCAGTTCACTTAGAGAAAATGGTAGCTTTGGAAGTTGGATTCTATGGCATTGTACCCCACTGAAGTCCTTCCCCTCCCCAAACCCCAACCTCCTGGGCTCCTCCCCTAAAATCTCTAGGTATTTCATAACACTATCTGTGACAGTCACGGATTTTAATTTTACTTCTTGAAATTCTTTCTTAAGATTCTACTGAGGGCTTTTTTGTGAAGGTACTTCTCAGCACTCAATATCAGCACATTTCCTCAAGGTTCTTCCAAGCCTGAGGTGGGGAAATTGGTGGAAATATCTACCCACCCACCCACCCACCCATCCATCCATCCATCCATCTTTCTTACTTGCAAAGAAGTGCTAAGTATTCTGTTGGAAATGATGCTAATCCAAATAATTTAAAAAATACTCACAGAAACATTAGCACAGCTTATCAGAGATGATGACGTAGGATCCTCACAGTCTTCTGTTGGCCCATTCATCTTTTGCATATTTCCAAACTGCAGTGGAGTTATCTGGGCATCTGTAATGAATAAAACCTTATAGCATAATTGACGAATAGAGAATAGAGTTCAGGCATTCTCTTAGCTGGTGCTCCTAGAATGTCTACAAAGCTGCTTCCCTGTTCTCAGTAAGGTGCTGCAACTAAGTAGAAAGCCCAAATGAAGGGACATGAGAAATTTTAAACCATATAGTGAGAAATAAGAGTGTGAGAGAGTAAAACTAACACTGTGATGGCAGCATCTGTTAAAACTGTGTTATTTTAATCTCCACAGACAATTAGATCTCTGGTGGCCAATCAGAAGCCCTCCTGGAGAGGCTCTCCAGTTGCCGGGGGCCAGTAGGAAAGATGTTGGTCTAAGCCATGGTGCTCATGGGTACCATGTTGGGGATACCAGGTGTAGCAGTCCCCCCCCCCCCCACAGACACACAGGATATATTTGCAAATTTGCTTAAATATTAACCAGGGCATTTTTATTTTAAATTGCATCAACCTACTAAGTAGTACAGTTTTACATGCTAACTGGATTACCAGTGATTGATCATATATTGCCAAAGAGGTAAAACAAGATTTTTGGGGAGGGGGAAGGAAGTATTTTATATATTTTAATTCTCCTCCTCGATTTTCTTAATTACCCATGGTTTCAAAATTTCCAGAAATATTACATCTTCAGGTGAGATAAATAGGAAGGAAGGCAGAACATATAATGGTTCCCAGCTTTGGCAGCGAGGCCTTTCCCTGAGGATTCAAAAAGCTGCTGCCAGCCATAGCAGACAGTTCCTGCAATTTATTTACTTCATTCATAGGCCACCTTTCTCTCCAAAGCGGCTTACATGGTTCTTCTCTCCTCTATTTTATCCTCACAGCAGGCCTGTGTGGTGTTAGGCTGAGACTCTGTGGCTGGCCTGAAAAGCTTCCATGGCAGAGTAGGGATTTGAACCTGAGTCTTTGGAATCCTCATTTGACACTGTAACCTTTATTCCACACTGACAAAATAGACCTTAAAGTATAGGGACACTCAATATCATTTCATCTCAGAAACAATACATGAAATATTGTTTGGTGAACCATATAATCAACTTGGAGACTGGAATTCATCTCACATTTGAATGTTTAATGTGAAAGAAAAAGTGAAGAATAACATGCTTGAGGCAAAACCAGCATTTTAATGCTAATGTTTAAAACATGTTACTTCTTTTATTTCAGAAAGAATGAAAAGCAAAAGTGTTGGGAGAAACTGTAGCTCCAGGGCACACTGAATGGTCGTGTGTAAACCCAATTCTAATAAACAGGTATTTTTTAATACTTACTGTTTGAATAGAATTCATTGTAAGTTTGAATGCCATTAAAGTCTCCGCAAAGCCCACAGGTCTGATTGGCATATTTTGGGTCCACTACTACCTGAAATTATATTGGAGAAAGTAGATAAAAGTTAATAGATTCTGCACCAGGTATAAATTGAAATTGATTGAGAGAAACAGCACTGAATGCACCAAAATGTTTCAACAAGCTAGTTCATATTTAGAGGATAGAAAATTGAAGTTTTGCTTATGATTCAGAATTTCTGCATTATTCATGAAAATGTAGCTTTCATTGCATTATCTGTAACAGAAGAAGTTCTCTTCCCATTACAGACTCTCTTCATTTGGAGTCTCCAGTTCCCCAATAACTGCCCAGAGCTGCAAAGAAATGGGCAGTACAGAAATCTAAACAAACAAACAAACAAATAAATAAAGGTCAAGTTATTGCCCATCAAAGTAAAATTTTATTGAGAAAGGAAAATTAAGGTAACTGTTATAACCAGCAAATGAAAGTGTATGTTAAATTTGGAAATCAAATGTCTTGTTTTATTTTTAAAAATGGAGATTAAATCTGAAGTGGGAAACCATCTTGGAGACTGTCTTGAAGTATGCAGTGATTAGAAAGATTTCTAGGAAAAGTGAGAACTCATTGGAAACTGAGTAAAAGAGTGGGCATACTATGCACATACATCCAGGCTTCAACAGAAAGATACCACCGAAGGCATTAGCCTGACCTTGAAAATCTGCCAATTAGCCTTAGTTAAGGTCTCCACTGTTGATCCAGAGCCCTTCATTTTACTTAGTACTCAATTGGAGGCCTTTAAATTAGACAATGCTATTTAGATATTTTCTGTACTATGCATGTCCAGGATGAATGTGTATACAACATGTGAGTCCATGAGAAATATATTGCAAACATTTTACTCTGGCAAGTGTTAGATTGAAATAAGACTTTGTATGCCATTGTGTCTGAATGGAATCAGTCCTACTGCTAGCATTTATACTTACCATCAGGCTGTCTTCATTCAACATGAGCTGTAGACACTGTTTTACAGACACTACCATATAGTTTTTAACTTTCTCAATGCTGCATCCAGGTGCACTGTAAGGTGTCTGAATCCTGATGAAAAAAGCACCAGATATATTGAGGTAAATTCACAGACAAAAGGGAAGTACAAAGAGTGCAAAATGATTGTGCTCCTGAGTCCAGAGCTGCCAGATGCTTTGTCAGTGCCTCTCCTCTCATGATTCTTTTGAACTTTTCCAGTCACCAGGAAAATTAATAAAATAACCGGCCCATGTGGATGATGAAAGTAGCACAGCAGGGCATGGGGAACTCTTTGGGTATGCAGATTAATATGTACACAAGCCAAAGAGGATTAATGGAAAGAATAATCTAGAATAAGCAAAATGATAAATTAAGAACAACGAACTGTAAAAACCTGCATTGTGAGAATGCACGGCAAGGAATCAACAGAGCCTCTGGCTAACTTTGGGGAGGGCAGGCTAGAGGCAGATGCAACCGCCCCAGTGGCCCATGTGGGGTGCACGCTGCTCTTATGCAGCACACGTGTTGTAAAAGGAGGCAGGCAGGAGCTGCAGCAACTATAAAGGTGCAACGCACATCCTGGCCTTTTTGCCCAGCACGCCACAGAGCAGATTCCTACCTTCCCACCCTATGCAATGTGTACACAACTTTGTGGCTGTGTTTGAGGTGGATGTTTCACAGTTAATATTTCATCTCAGCTGTGGGTTTTACATGTTGGCAGGGCGTCTGGTGGGTGACTGGACTCCCTGGGGTTCAGGGCCTCCATAAGAGGTGGCACGTAAACAAGTGTGGCTGGCAGGCCAGGGGCTCAATGCCAGGTGGCCTGGGGGCAGCCAAATGAAGTGGGCACCCCTTGGCCCCCCATACAGGTTGTTTTCCATAGGGCAGACTTCAGTAGGCAAGGGGATCTGCTCTCCCGGCTGGGAATGGTGCAGATCCCCAGGGTGCATCTGGACTCCGTGGGGTTGTGGTGCAGTTCACTGACTGCTAGGTCAGGCTCCCTCTCCCATGCTGTGCTAACCCTCCTGTGGGAAGGGAATAAAAAGCTGTAGCCTTGTTTATACCCCACAAATGTGTGTTGTGTCTTATTCCATCCCAAAATGCTCTCCTGCAACTAAAATTGCTGCAAAGAAGGGGGATATTGAGAAAAGCAGAATGGTGATTTTAAAAGGGAGAGGGATTTCATTAACATGAATACTGAATTGTAAGATCTTACGCTATCTTTACAATAACAAAGCAAAATTTCCATGTCTTTGAAGAATGGCCGTTTTCAAGCAGCAGTTGGACAGATACTTATTCTGGATGTTCCAGGGGTAGTCAAACTCCGACCCTCCAGATGTCCATGGACTACAATTCCCATGAGCCCCTGACAGCATTCGCTGGCAGGGACTTATGGGAATTGTAGTCCACGGACATCTGGAGGGCCGCAGTTTGACTACCCCTGCGACTGATACTGCATTGGGCTGGGGGTTGGACTAGATGGCTTGTCTGGCCACTTCCAACTCTAGGATTCTAGGATTCTGTATAGTAGGTCCTGATCCTTTATTTCAGGACCCTCTGTTCTTACAAAAGCATTAAAATTTCAGATACAAAAAGTTAAAGAGTCTGCTTAATCCTTTTAGGAATCTGAAGGAAGAGATTTGGGGAGAGAGATTTCTGTTCCTGTGAATTCTAGTGGATACTCATCTAGTCACTATATCTAATAGTAAAATCCATCTGTGAGTAATAGACACAGAAAAGCTGGGCCACCCATAGTTAGAATCATATATGGAATCATATATGCTGGATTGACCTAAATCATGAGTTAAGGCAGGGGCTTCCTACCAACAGCCCAGATACTCAGAAACATAGGACTAGGTATTCTAGCCAAAATAATTTAAAAAAAAATCCTATATACTCCGGAAAGGATAGAATGTTGAAAGTACCAAAGTGTCAGTAAAAGGGGAATGAAAGAGAGGGAAAGAAAAATCACCCTATTCAAGCTGTTGAATGCTCTAACAATCCTAGTGGGGAAGATTTTAAGGGCAAAGTATTTCCAAACTCCACCACCACCTTTATGATTCCTCGTGAGTCTTCAGTCTGCAGATTAGAGTATGTTTTATATTATTTGCTTTGTTGTGGGCCTTACACCATGACACTATTGGTGGAAAAAAGGGCAAATCAGATAATCTCCTAAGAAATGCAAGGTTGCTTTACATGTTACATACCCTTATTCAGGTTTTAGAATAGGCAATTATACACATTTGGAGCTGGTTTCAGATGGAAAGGTGACAGATGCAGGAATTTGGGAATATATGAAAATGTGTTCACCAAAATTATGCTTCAACTTTATAGTAACTTCAAACAGGAAGCTGACCAATATGGGCTTTGCAAGTGGTTATCATAGCCAGGGGGTGGGGGTGGACACTAATGTAGATTAAACCTCAGATAAAAATGTTGTGGTCCAACCGTCTGATAACTAATCTACCTTTCGCCGTCCACTGAAATGGCATCCTTGTTCATTTCAATGTTTATCCCAACAACTTGCATGGTGACTGTTTCAATCTCGTGGTTAGCATTTTCCCCACTAGTGCGCCTGATCTGGATGTTGAAGTCCTCATAAGGAGCATTGCAGTGTGAGGCAAAGACATAATTGCAGCCTCCAGGGAAATGATAGATGTCGCCATCAAACGTCTTGTAGTAGAAGTTGCCCCATGTGCTACATACACGTTCGTTGTGCGTTGGATTGAAGGCTGTGAATTCACAAGAAGTTGTAAAGGAATGCGGTATATTTCCTGTGTCAGTGAAGATCATTATATACATTTTTATCCATGTTTTGATTTCTTAAGGTCATTCCATTCATTTGGTTATATGAAATAGTAAGGGTAACTTCTCCCTTACACAGCCTGAACCAGATTAGGTCTGGAAGGAATGTCAGTCAACCTCATTTCCATACTGAGTATGGGGTACAAAGTAAGAGGATGGGTAAAGTACCATAGGGGAGTACCGTGTTCCTTCCTTCCATTTGGCATAAATGGAGATAGGCTGATGTTGCTGCCAATATAGCTTCTCTCTAGTCAGAGAATATGAAAGAGTTGGGCGAAAGATTGTGTGGATAGCCAAAGTACAGAAAAATGGGAGAAGACCCTAAACCATCTAGTCAAGGAACTGCAAAGTGGGACTGTCAGCTCTAGCTTGGGGAATTCTCAGAGATTCGGGAGTGATAGTTGGGGCAGAGGCTCAGCAGTGATGGGATGCCATAGAGCAGTGGTCCCCAACCTTTTTATCACCGGGGATCAGTCAACGCTTGAAAATTTTACTGATGCCTGGGGGGGGGGTAGTCTTTTGATGAGGGACGTTGCCGCCACCTGAGCCTCTGCTCCACTTGCTTTCCCACTGGTGCCTCTGACTTCCCGCCGCCCACTGGGAGGCACAGCCAGCAGCAGCTGTGCAATGCCACACCAAGGGGGAACCCCAGCCATATGGTAGCCGCTGGAGAGCACCAAAGGTGAACCGGCGGCAGAGTGGCAGGGTAGCCCCCAAGGCAGCAGCCAGGGAGGAGGACGAGGAGGAGCCGCGGCCCAGTTCCGGTCTCCCGACCGGGGGTTGGGGACCACTGCCATAGAGTCTTTCTTCCTGTGCCAAAGTTGTCTTCTAAGGAATTGAGCTCTGGAGATCAATTTTAGGAAAACTCCAGGCCTTGCCTGGAGGTTAGTACTCCAGGGTACTCATGAACACCATATGCTTGGGAGCAAGTTTTCATCCCACTGCACTATCCTGCAGCTCTATTATTACTATTATTTATTATTATTATTTTATTTATTAAAAATCTAGCTCGCCTTCCTCCTTGGACTCAAGATGGGTTACATATAAAAAATCCCTATATAAACCCCATCCTAAAAACAGCACGAATCCAAAATTTACTAAGATGTCAAAATCCCTCCTACCTCCTGAAGTCAGCTAACAAGGGTGTGCTAGATATTACAGCGAGACTTGACAGGGGCCCATTGATCTTGCTAATCCAGCCTCAGTCAAAGACCTGGTGGAAGAGCTCCGTTTTACAGGTCCTGTGGAACTTTGCCAGCTCCACCAGGGCCCTCAGTTCTCCCGGGAGCTCATTCCACCAGGTTGGGGCCAGGACCGAAAAGGCCCTGGCCTGGTTTGAGGCCAGGCATGTCTCTCTGGAGCCACTAACTCATTAGTACCCGCAATGTGAAACGCCCTGCAGGGAGCATAAGCAGACAAGTGGTCCCTCAGATAAGCTGGGCCCAAGAACTGGTAACCAATGCCGCTGTCTCAGCACTCACTGGATGTGGGTCCTTCAAGATGAACCAGTGAGGACACTAGCAGCTGCATTCTGCACCAGCTGGAGTTTCCAGGTCAAGAACAAGGCCAGGCCAGCGTAGAGCAAGTTGCAGAAGTCCAGTCTAGGTGTGACTGTCTCACTAACAGAAACTCAGCAGGCTGACATTCCTGCTGTTACCTCTCTCCATGGTAGCCATTGGAAGTATCATCCCTACAGTTTAGTATTCTAGCATTCAGTATGTCCCAGCCTCATCCATCACATCTATGTACTATTTCATTTCATTTCTACCTCCAAATATAAATTACTGGTTTTCCTTTCATTTACTACATGTCTGCCAATCTTCCCATAATATCCTCTACCCCTCTGCTTATCAACAAATTATTGCATTCCAAGTTTATCCTATTATCCTATTATTATTATCCTATTATCCTAATTTGTTTTGTTACACATTTTGTCTTTCTTATAAACATTTTTGCTATACAAGAAACTTCATTTACTAACTTACAAGTCATAATTGGTGTGGTTGCCAATGGTGGGATGATGGTGACTGTTTCGGGATTTCGTGCGGCAGAAGCTACAAAAGAAGAAAGACAGGGTAGCTTATATATATATATATATATATTAGTTAGAAGATATTTTCCCTGTGGGTTGTGAATCCAGCCTCCCACAAACCGAAAAGCAAAGTATGTGCATGTCTGGGAGGTTTTTAAAAGAAGTAGCAGCCCAAGGCGACTGGTGCGCCTCTAAGTTCCTACAGGAGCATGCCACCCCTTTCTCAGAATGTAGGAGGCTGGAACACTGAGAGAATAGTGACTGGTCCAAGATCACAGAGCTGGCTGCATGTGGAGGAGGAGCAGGGAATCAAACTCAGTTGTCTTGATTAAAGGCCTCCACTCTTAACCACTACATCATACTGCCTCTCCAAGGTCATGCCATGCCCATCATGAAAGTACTTAAGTAGCTACCCATTTCCTTCCAGGACTAATTCAAGTTTCTAGGTCCTACATTTCCTTGGATGAGGATACTTAAAGATCGATTGGATTGTTGGTTAGGAACATATGACAGAGGATCTTTTAGATAGGCTTATAGATTTCTAGTTTTGTCAATGACATCATCCCTAAGTATTACTACTCAAGTATCTCCACACATGGCAATGCATAATTTGTTCAAACTCATGCAACCTTGCTTTGAAATCAGTATTCCCTCTAAGCTGTGTGTATAAGGCAGGGTCTTGCACTGCCCATTGCCGATTTTAAGATTACAGTAGTTATATTTTGTTCTGGATGAGAACTGCTGTGCTCAGCAGGGGAAAAAATTAGAAGGAACATTGCCTGAAATCCTAAGATATAGAGTATTCTTTCAAATTTCAGCATCCCCCTCGGCCTCAGATCTGGGCAGACTGAGAGCACAAACAGATGTGAAAAAGATAATTGATATCTGTTCACCTTTAAGGAAAGGTAACAGGTGAAGATGGCAAGAATTTTGATGATAGTTTCACTGGGAGCAGAGATGTGTTAACATTTCAAGCCCTGCATGTTTCCATTAAATGAGCCAACTATAACTCTTGCACTTGTATTAATCATTTCTGTATGTGGGGATGGGGGGGGGAGGTAGATTTGAAGGACCCATTTTCTTTCTTTGAAAGTCCACAGTGAAAAAAGTTCCAATGAGAAAAGCTAGGCAATAGGCTGAATGTTAAACCTCTTTCCCCTCTCTGCCCATCCTCAATCTTAATCAGAATCATGTTTTGACCTTGAGATCCAGTGAATGATCACCAAGAAGAAGACTAATGGAATTTCCTCCCAGTGGAGATTTATCCACACTTGGCCTTGCTAGTCCAAGGCACCAGTCTACATGTGCCTTTTCTCCAAAGCTTTAACCTGAGGCTTTTGTGTTTGTTTTCTTCTTTATGTTTCCTCATGGTCCCGGGATGGAGTTTTATATCAGAATAAACAGAGAAAACATAATCTAGTTGATTAGAATTCCTACCAACTTCTAAATAGGAGATACGTATTTTCATACTGTGAAATATAATGGAATTAAAATGTTTTAAGACATTTATATTGTTAGCAAAATAGAAACTTTTCAAGGAAAGGGGCAATTATACTTTTAAAATTTAATCCCCACATCTAATTTCATCAGGATATCATGAAATGTTTTAGCTTCAGGCAATATGGAATTAAATGCCCTGCTAACACACAAGCAGTACATATTTAATTGGAATAATATTAAAAGAAGAATATCCCAATTTCAATTCAAACTTCTTGTTTGTTTTACAAAATAGACTATTAACAATAGTGCTATCTATCACAGTTGTACTTTAAATATGAAATGAAAAGCAAAAGAGTGTTTACCTTCTTGTTCGATACGGCAGATCATGAACATTAGGGCCCATAATGGGAGCCCCCTACCAAACCCCATCTTGACTGGAGTTTGGCGCAAAGGTACCCAGCCAGCCTCTGGTCAGGACTACCTCACCTGTATTCTTCAAGCCTTATATAGAAGCCAGTTTTGGGAACAGTCCATGTTTGTTTGACAGGGTCTAACAAGGTGGGGCTGCGAGGATCTCAGTAGATGCAGAGGTAAACAGAGGATACTTTTCCAGTTCCTTGGTGACTGATCAAGCATGTTTATCTTTTGGGAGGCGTATTATTTTTTGTCAAGGTTCCATCTAATAAAGGAAGCTAGAAATGCATAGTGAAAAGATAAGATTTCTTCCCCATCAAAAGCAACTGAAGATCCTGGAACAACAACAAAAAAAGAGTCTTTGTAGTCAGTATGACCATTTATGCACTGGAGGTTTCATGCCAGGCTGCAGGCTGGAGTTTTAGTCGTGGCAGGTTGCCCCATCTCTTCCTGCACCCACACGGGGGAGCATTTGGCCCAGTGCACCTCAGCCGCCCCCAATTTGTTCTCCTGCACAAGAACTAGGGCAGTGAAGTTCCCAGTGCGTAAACAGTCAATGTGATTTTTTGAATGACAGACAGGCCACTATTTTAGGAATCTGATTACTAGTAAGTGATACCCATTTTATCGGGCTACAACCTGTCTTTCCTTGTTAACACACAGAAAGAGTGAAAGCTTTTCATGTATGGGAAATCACTATGATTGGAGAACTATTGTTGTGATACTGAAAAGATCTGCAAGAGAGGCTGATAGTGAGAAGACCTTGTGTCAGAATGGTATCAAGTAGCAAATTATCACAAACATAGACATGAAATGCTTTTTAAAAAATATGTCATAAAATATAGCCTGTCTGTGGGCTGGGACCTTTCATTAGCTATAAAGTTGCTAGCTCTAAAAAATTCTGCTACTGATTCTAGGAATTTTATAGCATACATACACATTCTGGGGCCTGAGTTGTAGCCACTGAGACATCTGATCTGGGGTGTACAGGGTCTAGTGGTGAAACGAGGAGCTGGATGTTTTGGCAGTTCTGGGAGTATAACTTACGGACCATTTCTGCATGGAGGCAGACAATGCATGCCACCTCCTGCTTGTAAACACGCAATGGGAAACACGCGTTTGGCCACTTCCTGATGTGGGACTCCTCCCTCCTTATCCCATCATATTGTTGTGGCTTTCTGGTTCCCAATGAAGTGGCAGAGAAGCCGGAAACATGGACAACCTTCTGGTTTCCCCTCTCTTCTTGGGTTGTTAATTAATGTAAGCTAACAGTCCCCTCACATCCCCCCCCCAAGTCCCAAAATCAATTTTTAAAAAATCTACATTCCTACAAGGACATGCCACAAGAATAAAACATTTTTCTTGATTTCTTTTTGGGATTCTTTTAATGATGATCTTGATTCATGTTCAGGTAGGTTTCTGATAGGCTTGAGACGTATGCTGGCCCCAGTGATTGGGCCCTGAGGATTGTGTGTTCACAATACAGAATAAAAACACAGAACATGGAAGCCATGCTAATAGGGAGAGGTCTGCTTCACAACACGACCCCCTCCCTTTCTTTGTTCATGCGCTACCAACATGAATGTCTTTTAGATAGGGTTGCTGGCCACTCCCAATATGACTGTGCACACTGAAGAAAACATGACAGTACATTTTATTTCCACTGATATATGGGCACATCAGTTTGCATTCCCGTAGCAACGCAGAATACACCTTTTTTAAAAAAATTGGTGTTCCAGAAATGGAGAGGATAGGGCAGATGCAAGGGTGGGGAAACTGCTAGTAACTGTAGTGCATTTCTTCATCCAGACAAGTTTGTCATGGTTTTCGCCTTGTTGTGTATCACAACAAGAAAGGGGAAGCAGATTCTCCCACTTTCCCTTATCACGGGACAATGGGGACTGGAACCCTGGTTGTGGCCAACATTGAAAGACTGCCTCCCTGCCTATACTCCCAAAAGAGCCTTATGCTCCGCCACCTCCAACCGGTTGCAGATCCCTGGCCCCAAAGAAGCCCATTGGGCCTCAACAAGGGCCAGAGCCTTCTCGATCCTGGCCCCCAGCTGGTGGAACAAGCTCCCTGAAGAGATCAGGGCCCTACCTGAACTTTCATAGTTCCACAGGGCCTGCAAAAGGGAGCTCCTCCACCAGGCATTTGCATAAGGCCAACTGACTCAAACATCTGCTGGTCCCCCCCCTCAGACGCCCTTCTATGAGTGACCAACCTGACCTGCCCAGGGATTGTCATTGTTGTGCTGTTAATAATACTGTTGAGGCTGTCATGTTATACCATCTTATGTTATGACTGTTATTGCATTGTTATAATATTCCATGTAAGCATTCTACAACGTTCAATGTAAACCACCCAGATCCATAGGGAAGGGCGGTATAGAAATACAAACAAACAAAAAAAGCTATAAATTCTCAGGAAGCAGCATTAAAACCCATTAACAATGAGAGGCTGTGCAGGGTCAAATTCCTCATGTGGAAACGCTGTTTTCCTTGCTTTTTTGGCACCTACCCTCAGGACACTGCCTTCCCAGCATGCAATTTTTTTTCTTGACAGTTCACACAGTCCTATTGTATTTCTGAATATCCATGATTTTTCATGATTATTCAGCAACACAGTATTTTAAAAACAGTGCTGCTACTACAGACAAAGCAAAGAGTCAACTTGTATAGGAAATATACATCTCATAGAATATAACAAGAGGAGTTGCTTAAAATAGGGGTACTAGCATCTGTTCTGATGATGCTCATGAGGTCATGAAATTTTGGACACTATTTTTGGGGAGCAAAGTGGAGGAACTGCCTGCCAACTGCTACATGAGTAACAACTGGGGAAAGCGCTGGCCCTCTCAGGGAGGAGTGGGTGCCTGCTGTTGGCATCTCTGTGTGAGCTGGTCAGATGGAGACAGTGGAACTGCAAGCAGGCTGGTGTTCAAGAAGAGTCACTCACTGCCACTGCTGAGGGGCCAGTGCTGCAGGTGAGCTTTTTACTGTTTTTTCTGCTTCACTATGCCTTTTGGGTGTTTACTCTAACACTATCATTTAATCTATGCTATAATTATTTAAATTATTCTTACTTTTATTTGTATCAATTTAAACATTCTAAAAGAATTATGGGGAAGTATAAAGCTGCCTCACCACCCACAAGATTTGTGGGGGATTGCTTTCAAAATAAAGTAAAATAAATAAAAATGGAAAGAGCCTACCCTGGGCACATGAGAACTAATCCCCTAAGTAATCACACATGTGCACACCAACCAGTGGGTACACTTATAAAAGGCAGGAGGGAGAAACTGGGAAGCCTCTAGGGAAGGGATGTATGACCAGAAATCCTGTGTTTGAGGTCTGGTCCAAGGAGCAGACTGAGGAGCCAGCTAATCAAGGAGAAAAAGCCTGTGACACGGTTCAGATAATGGGAAACCTGGCACACTTTGCACTGACCTGAGATGGCATTTTTATGGGGAAGTCTCATAACTGAACATGGGAATCCACTTTCCCAGGAACGAGACTGGTCCAAGGTATTCAAATCTCACTGGCTGGTTTCAAGTTGACAGCTGTCAAACTTTGGTGGGAGAAAGTGAGGTAAATACTTCGATTGTGTTATTGTGACCAAATCTGCATGGGCACACAGAGGCTAAGTGAACCAAGATGAATATTTAGTCCAGTGGCACCTAAAAGACTAACAAAGTTTTATTCAAGTTATAAGCTTTTGTGCGCAAGAACACTTCCTCATTTTGTTCTGCTGCTTCAAGCCAACATGACTACCCATTTGGATCTATACTTTAATTAGGTTGAAGTGAGCCAGATCTGCATTGACACAAGAGTTTGGGTGAGCCATGGTAGCTGCTGAAACATGATGGAGCATAAATTAATGGCCTGAGTGTCCTTTTTGATAAAGTAAAAAAAAATGAAAAAGAGGAAATGGGTACTGACTAGTATAATAGCACCTCCCGTGGGTTGGGCAGACACTCCTGGGATATGCCAGGATAGTCCATTCTTGAAAAGTCTTTTGTTAGTGAGAATGAAGTGTTATTGTTATTGAGAACCCTGTTCTGGGAGAGATGGCACAACCTGGGTGTAATGCCAGTACACCTTAGCTCTTTCCTGGACCTTCATGGTTGTACCTGGGTTCCTTTATGCTCTCTCCAGGTTTCAGGTCCTGTGGCATGTAGGCTCTAATAGATAGTGCCTCTTAAAACAACCAAAATAAGATGGAAACCCTATAACCAATGGGGTCTCAGCTGGAAAAGGTAGGTGGGGTCCTTGCAAGGCAGATAAATCTCCATGTGAGGGAATTCTGTATGGTTTTATTATTTTATTTTGTTTTGCAGCAACTGAAAAGACTCTTTCTTGGGTTACCACTTTTATTGCAATCAGGGGTTTCCCCATGCCCAGTAGTTTGGGCACACACTTTTTCTTGTCACCATCCTCCATACCTTCTCTCTTCCTCCTCCCCTGAGGGAATGGTGCCTTAGCACTCCATTTTTCCATCAGCTGTGTGTGCCCAAGATCACCCCACCCATTCCCCCATGGTGATTTTTTAAAAAAACAAGGTTATTGTGTTACAACGCTGCTGCATTGTAATGCAAATAATGTTTCTAAAAAATATTAGGAACAGTGAAAGCCGTGGGGACCATCCAGGTGATGGCTGCTGCTGTGGACAATGAAAGCGTGCTCCTGAGAAGCCAAGGGAAAACAGACAATTTTATCCCATAGGCAATATCTCACTGGAGTGCCATCAATATGCTGATGTCACCTGATGGACAGCCACCGATATTCATCTCTGGAGTCATTTCCCAGATGCCTGGAAGCAGGATTAAGCTGAGTCACCTGAATCTCAACCCTTCAAAGACAGAGGTCCTGTGCCTGGGTAGGAAAGGAACATACAAGGAAACATGATTACCCAGCCTGGATGGGGTGCAGCTTACACCTGCACATTCAGCCAGGAATCTGGGCATAATCTTCAATACCTCCCTTACCATGGAGGCACAAATCACGAGAGTAGCACAGCTAGAGTTCTTCGATCTTTCCAAGCCAAACTACTAGCACCCTATTTGGCCCCGGAACACCTAGCCCTGATAGGCATTTTATTTCTCCTATGTTTTTGTGAACTACAACTGAATTTGAGAGGACTCATTGGCTGTTTTAGCAAAGAATTATCATATGGCTGCATTTGGATGTTGTGACAAAGTTTACTAATTTAACAGGATTAACTTTTGCTTTATAATCCCACTGTCATGATGGTAGTTCATAGTCTGAGGAAGAGTGCTTACACTCGAAAGCTCATGCTCTGAATAAATCTTTGTTGGTCTTAAAGGTGCCACTGGACTCTGATTTTGTTGTGCTACTTCAGACCTTTCTCTCTTTCACACACACACACACACACACACACACACACACACACACACACACACACACACACGCAAACAGCACAAGCATGCTGGTTCCCTACCAGCCCTAGTTCCTAACCCTCTTTACGGCATATTTTGCCTGGACACCAAGGCACCAATCTTAAGCAGGTGTGTCCAATGGTGCTTATCCCTAGGGAAGACTATTTGGCTTTCAGCCTGAAATGCTAGCCCCGTGCCTGGGGAGGAAGGGTGTGTGCTGCAGAAGCCATCCTGACCTTTGGAGATGGAGTCCCTTCTCCCAATTCCCCCCAAGCAAATCTGCCTGCTCTCTCTATGGGCTGCTTCCCCCCCCCCAGGTCCACAGGGGGGGGTCCTTCACTGGCTTCTCAGCAAGCTCTTTCTCCCCCGCCCCCCCTGCTATTGCCAGTGGATTGCTGCTAGAAAAGCATGCGAGAAGCCAAGCCTCTCCAGTCTGCCACCAAGGCTTGCATGCACAATGTGCATACCTTTTGCTGTCCCTAGGCAATGCTGAGCCCTCTGAGCAGAGATAGGCAGGTGCGTTATGCATGCAAACCTCGGCAGTAGACTGAAACAGGGTGATCAAGGCTGTTTCAGTCCCATATGTGGCTTTAAGAAAATCAAAGTTGATATTGTTAACTTAAATGGTCTAACTGTAGATCAAGGGCTACTAATATTTTCTTTAATGAGAACTATTTCTCAGTAAGAGAAAAACCCCACCCCAACATATAACAAAGTTTTGTTCTCTTGTATAAGACTATAGAGTAGGAAGAACCTTGGGAATGAAAGTCAATAGCAATACAAATAAAATTCCTATACCATTAAAAATATAAATGCCTAGAACAGATGATGATTTTATCCTTGGCATACTTGTGGAATACATGAACTACCCAGCAGGAGGGTTGCCATGTCCCTCCGGGCAGCTGGTAGTGCGTGGGGCGTGGGTTTACTGGGAGTTGGTAGCTTTATCACACATTTCAGCACCATGCCCTCATTACTTCCAACATGACATGACCTAGAATGGTAGAATTAGGTTCTACCATAGAGTTTGTGTCTCAAAATCAGAGTGTTGCCCTTTCATCCCCTATGTTCCTGTCAATTCTGGGTCACATTGAAGTCACATAAGCATGTTGCTGAAATGTTGGATCTTCCTCCCTTGTTTTGGGGGTAGTCCCCCCCTGCAGGTCAGCTGATTGACAGCAGAGAGGTGGGACCTGGCAGTAGGGAACCCCTACCCCCTATCATGGGGTCTGGAACCCCTATCTAGCAACCAGAGAGCTACTTGTAGCTCACAAATTAGCTGTTGAAGGCCCCTACAATAGAGGAACATGCAATAATGTATCTACAGTTCTAATTCCTTATGATTCTAATTCGTTCAGATGCTTTGATTGCATTAAAATACCATTTCCAGAATTGCTGTTTTCAGACAGTTAAGGGAGACCTACAGCTCTATATTATGTAGTGAATTAAAAACTAAATGCCATCTATCCATGTGTGAGACAAAAGCACTTTCACTTTTATATATATATTTATATATATATATATATATTTATATATATATTCACTTATATATATGATGATTCCCCCACCCCCTCCAAGCCTCAACATCTCTCTGCCCCACATCACATATGGCTTCTGTAACTTTTCCAGATTTGGCATGTGAAAGGCTGCAGTGAGAAAGTTGATGGGCATGTAAGTTACCTGAAAAGAAAGAAAACCTTCAGAACAGCCTGATGAGGACAAAGAATGCTTCAAACCTTAATGGAATGTTGAGATTGGTTGGCAGTCAGCTGAAAGAAATGAAGAGGAGGGAGTCAAGCTCCTGAAATCTTATAGAATTAAGGAGAGGGAGATGGGGGGGGGGGGAATGCTAGGTTGTGATTTCCAAATTGTTCTTAGTTCCAGCACCACCTTGCAGGTCCCCAGCTTGTATTTTAAATGACATTTTCCTGAAAAAGTAAATGATTCATATCCCAGATAACAATATATTTGGACAGTCAGTATTGTCTGGTAGGCAGAGTGTCAGGCTAGAATTCGGGAGACCCAGGTTTGCATCCCTACTCTGCCATGGAAGCTTGCTGGGTCTCCTTGGGCCAGTGACCCTCACTGGGCTGAACCTACCTCACAAGGTTGTTGTGAGGATAAAATGGAGGAGGGGAGAATGATTTATGCTGCCCTGAGCTTTTTGGAGTGAAAGTGGGATAAAAATGAACTAAATAAATATGAATTGTATCTATTTGTGAAAACAGCATCTTTATACAGAAAAATGCAGATGTTATGCTTATGACCAATTGTGTTTCTTTCTGGTCTTATTAAACCAGTAGGAGAGAGCTCTTGTACAGTTCTTTCTCTGGCAATGCACCTACTCTTCTTTTTTGTGTTGTCGGTTTCCTGAATGGAGTGCAGCTGGCAAGAAGAGTCAGAGAACTGCATTCCACGCAGGTTATCCCTCCAGTGACGTGTGTTCACCTAAGCAATTTGTTTGCTATGCAGAATACAATGCAGGTCCCCAGGAAGGCTCTGACGAATAATAGCGGGGAAAGTAAAGCCCCTTTCTGGGATGAGGAAAAAGCAAGTTTAGTATTTTAGCCTTATGATGCACAAGTTTCTCTGTAAAGCTGATGAAGAATCAAGAAAAAGAAAAAGAAACGGAGTGACACTTAGGCTCTCACAGGTATGTGGAACACTTACCTGCTACAGAGCTTTTTGATCCATCTCCCCTCCCCACCTCTCACAAACACACACACAAACACACTCATGCAGACCTCTTCCCTCTCCACTTCCCCCTCCTCTTTCACTTCCCTGACCTATTCCCTGATCCCTCCCACCCCTGACACACACACACACAAACATGCACACAAAGAGTCTTCCCCTCATCCCCTTACCTGTTCTCCCCAAAGGGCCCCAGCCTCCTCCAGCCTGGAGGGCAGCACCTGTGCCTGTGTCATCACCCCCAGTGGCCTGCAGCCTTGGGAACCCTGTGCAGTCCTTGGGAGCCTTGCAGCCTCTGCCCTGGCTTCCAGAAGCCTGCAGGGCAGTGCCACAGTTTTGGCCAGGTGTGTGGCCTCTGCTCTGGTCCCCAGAGGCCTGCAGGGTGGTGCTGCAGCTTTGGCTAGGAGCGTAGCCTCCATCCTGGTCCCCAGAGGCCTGCAGGATTGTGCCATGGTTTCAGCAGGTGTGTGGACTCTGCCCCAGCCCCCAGAGGCCTGAGGAGTGGTGGTGCAGCTTCAGCCAGGCATGCAGCCTCAGCCAGGTGTGTGGTCTCTGCCCATGCCCCCAGAGGTCTGTGGGGTGGCTTCGACCAGTCACTGCCCCAGGCTCCAAAGGCCTCCACCTTCACCTCCACTGGCCATCTCCCTCCCTCCCTCACAGCTGACACCTCAGCCTCCACCTCATCAGTTGCTTCCCTCGCAACCAGTGCCCTGGCCTCCACTTCCCTTAGCCACCTTCCTCCCTCCCTCCCTCTTCTGGTATTCTCCCTGGGGCAGAGTATGGACCTCATATCCATACCCATTTCTATCCCAGGAGGCACACCAGAAGATGTGTTCCACATCAAAAATTGCTTGGGAAGGGGAGTCTTTTACTCACTGTTTCTGCACGTGGGCAGAGTCATACCTTAGCCCAGCATAACTTTATTCAGCTTAAGTGAATTACAATTACAATGTTGTGGACTGTTCCTGAAGACTCTACAGACATATGTTGATGGTTCTTTCAACATATTACAGCACTTGCCTGGGCTTATTTATTTACCTAGTGTACATTCTGCTGTTCCCCAGGAAGGGAGTCTTAAGGCAGTACTGCCCTAAGATGGGGACCCACCTTATTCTCCTGGGATTGCCTGGTTCCTCTGCTAACGTGGAGGATATTGTGCTGGCAACTGCCATTACCCACTGCTTCTCTG
Organism: Paroedura picta; assembly: GCF_049243985.1. Lineage (NCBI taxonomy): Eukaryota > Metazoa > Chordata > Lepidosauria > Squamata > Gekkonidae > Paroedura > Paroedura picta. Next base: position 86,658,392 of record NC_135370.1, on the reverse strand, counting down.
TTAGGGGAAGAATAAAATTATATGTGCCAGAAATTCCTTGAGAGACATGGCATCTGGGTTTTCCCTTGAAGTAACGTAACACTGTTGTCCTAACAACACTTCCCCTGACCCAAACTCCTGCTAGTTACCGACTGCTGGCAGGCAACCTTTGGTGAAGAACCCACGTGGTATAGTGATTAAGAGCGATGGCTTCTAATCTGTAGAACCGGGTTTCATTCCCCATGCTTCCACATGCAGCCGGCTAGGTGACCCTGGGCCAGTCACCATTCTCTCTGACCTTTCTCAGCCTCATCTATGTCAAAGGGCATTGTGGGGAGATGGGTAGGAGGATCATTAGTTGCTTTGAGACTCCTTTGGGTAGTAAAAAGCAGGGTACAAAAAAAAGCTCTTCATCTCTTTTTTACTCAAACAACAACTCATGGAGTAAAGTTAGGTTGAGAGCTGTGAATGGCCCAAGGACATCCAGAAAACTTCCATAGAAGATGGGAATTTGAGCTTGCATCTTACTAAGGCCTGGCATGAAGAGGAAAAAAACTAGCCCTCCTCCCCAGCTGCTGCCTCGGGGCCTGCCCTGCCACTCTGCCACCAGCTCACCTTTGGTGCTCTCCAGTGGCTGCCATGGCTGGGGCTCACAGAAAGGTCACCCTACCAGGAAGTGACTGATTTTACAGGTGGTGGAACAAAACTTTGCTATAACAGCTGACAACTCAGGGTTCTGGTCTCTCAATAACTTTTTCACCAAAACAGAATCAGAACGGCCAGGAAATAACAGGAGTTATTAATTTAAAACGGATATATTGTAAAAAGAACATTACAATAAAACATGTTATATGGATTCAAGCTGTCTAGTTGCACATGGACAGAATCTCTCAGAGAGAGGGATATTTTGATAGCAGCCTTCAAGAATGGCCGATGGCAATGCAATTCTTCCAATGCTATTAGAGTCTAAGGTTAGGAGATATGCTGCTGATATCAGAATATATCTAAACTTGTCAGAGGACAGAAAGGTAGGGCACCTTTCTAAATCTGATTGGCATCCAATATCTTTGACTCTCGATTTAACCAGCTTTTGTATTTGGTCAAAACCGAGCTCGAGGAGAGATTATAGCAAGAGCCCCAACCTCATCAGCTTATTTATAGTGCCCACGTTCCATGATGACTGAAAGTCATCCCTTAAGATCAGGGGTGACAGATCATGCAATTTCTAACTCAGTCTATGCCATAGGTCGTAATCCTTTCCTCTGCCTTCAACAACCCAGTTTCAAGGCGCAGCAGGGAATTTGGCACACAGTGAGGGAGTTGCAGTAATGTCCTAAAGAATTTAGCTCACAAATTTTCTAAGAGATTAATACCAGAAGCTGGGAGTCCAAGAAAGGTCCCATATAAAAGCTGTGATAGATTTTTGGCAAGAAATAACTTCAGGGCTTCAGGTATGAAGAATCCACCCTTAGTATGAACATTTTTTATTATGCTAGTGGTAGATCTATGGCTTAGCTCAGCAGCATACTCACTATATGCAACTCTGGCTCCAGTAACTTGCATAGCCATCCCCAAGTACGTAATTTTGGTGATTATAATAATTTAATCTCCACTGTCACATTTTAGGGTGCTTACCAAATGCGATTTTTTTTTTCTGAGAGTTTATCTGGAGCACAATATGAAGCTAACCTCTTGAGTGCTCTATTTATCCCTATTGGAGTTCTTGACAGAATGATTATGTTATCCATATATAGAAGTAAAGGGATATGATGGTGGGCCAATTTGGGTGTGTGAAGATCAGAGTCCTGAAAGCATATTGCTAATATAAAATATGAACAATAAGGGAGCAAGGAGACATCCCTATTTAACTCCTTTGTAAGTTGGTATAGAGCTAAAAAAGTGTCCCTGTTTACTGCATCTCACCCTGAGGGCAGCTCCCTCATGCAAAGCTCAAATAAGGAAAAGAAGTCTACGATCAGAGTCGTGCATAGTTAGAGAGCCAGCTTGGTATAGTGGTTAGGATTCCCCACTCCTACACATGCAACCAGCTGGGTGACCCTGGACCAGTCATAGTTCTCTTACAGCTATTCTTACAGAGCAGTTCTCTTAGAGCTCTCTCAGCTCCATCTACCTTAGAGGGTGCCTATTGTGAGGAGAGGAAGGGAAGGTGATTGTAAACTTCTTTGAGACTCCTTTGGGTAGTGAAAAGTGGGGTACAAATACCATTTATTTTCTGTCAGGTGGTAGCAAGTCCTTTGGTGGTTGATGCCAGGCCTGGTCCTGATGAATCCTCTCTTAAAGGCCCAAACAGTCCTCATAAGGGCCTTGCCCCCTCCTCCTACAATTTACTGACAGAAACCAAGGTTGGAAAAACTCCCTAGCCAAGTGATGCAGCTAGAATACTGAAGAGCAGTATAAATGAAATAGAGAGGTGATTACGGTTGCCATCAGCTTTTTGAACCACTACATCATAATATAGTCTTACTGCCTTTATAAAAATACTCTGCTGAACAGTTATCTTACAGAGTTTGCAGACTTCCCGAAGTGGGAGAACCTTCATGCCCTCAGATAGTTTATTTCATAAGGAATGTAAGGGGGGGGGGCACACTATAGAGAATGCATGTGTACCAGCATTTTGGGAGTTTCCCGTTTTGCTAATACTGGTGGTTTAGCTCAAAAGGGTTAATCAGAAGGTCAACACAGTTGCCTTATTATACAATGTTATGTGATCCCTGTTGAGCAGTCCAGGATGTTTGGTGAAGCTACATCTTCTGAATCAGTTGTTAGCTGTTTACACAACCCAAGTTTACATCTTCATGGTTCATAAAATCTGGAAAATGGAATGAAGAAAAGAAAAAAGCCTGGCCTTCCTGCCTGTAGAACATTTTCTTTTGTACTAGTACTGGAAAATGGAATGCAAATACCTCTACCTATGAAACAGGCGACTGTGCCTCAGAGACAAGACTCTGAAGGCAGTGAAATGTTTTAAATAAATACATTCTATATTGTGAATTAGATATTTATTCAGCTTAGTTACAAGGTAGTGAATGATGTAGATAGCCATCTGCCATGGAAAATACATCAAAAACAGCTGTATGTAGTACTTTGTGAGATGAGATTTACACTGACGTCATTTTAGTTCTGTAACATGTAATTGCACAATTTGAGAATAAAAAGGCCACCTAGTCCCATCCCACACTTCCAAAAAGAGTCATCTGCGTAGCAGTTTTTTCTGATCTACTCACACAAATCAGAATACATTGTGCATTCATTGTATGGCCAATCCAGAAAAGTAAAAAATGTAGATTAGTGAAACAAACTTGCAAAACCTATTTTCTAACAAGACAACCAGCACATTTCCAGCACTCCTTCTCACCCTTACCAGAAAGAATTCATTTAATTCCTGCCACCAGATATTACTCTTGTTATTTGATGGTCTACTCATCAGCAATTCACAACATGAATAATCAAGTGTGGAAAAATAATCATCTTTCAGTTGTTGTTAGGTGTGAAGTCATGTCTGACCCATCGCGACCCCATGGACAATGATCCTCCAGGCCTTCCTGTCCTCTACCATTCCCCAGAGTCCATTTAAGTTTGCACCTACTGCTTCAGGGACTCCATCCAGTCACCTCATTCTCTGTCGTCCCCTTCTTCTTTTGCCCTCGATCGCTCCCAGCATTATTATTATTATTATTATTATTATTAGATTTATTTCCCGCCTCTCCCGATAGGCTCGAGGCGGGTCACAACAACTAATCCCATTAAAATTCCCATTAAAATATCAATCTACTAACTAACATGGCAGCTAAAAATCCCATTCCTCCCCCAATTATTAAGAGGTGAAGAGAAAAGGATAGGGGAGTAGCGTACACTCCAACTCCTAGGGGGGGAGCGATGTCCCTGATTTGCTGACCCCAGCCTCAACCATAGACCTGGTGGAAGAGCTCCGTTTTACAGGCCCTGTGGAAAGCTGACAAATCCCGCAGGGCCCGCAGATCACCCGGGAGCTCATTCCACCAGGTAGGGGCCAGGACTGAAAAAGCCCTGGCCCTGGTCGAGGCTAGGCGCGCTTCCTTCGGGCCGGGAATGACCAACAGGTTCTCACCCGCAGAGCGTAAGGCCCTGCGGGGGACATAGAGCGGTAGGCGGTCCCTCAGGTATGTGGGTCCCAACCCGCATATGGCCTTGAAGGTTAAAACCAAAACCTTGAACCGGATCCGGGCAGCAATTGGCAGCCAATGCAGCTGCCTCAGCACCGGCTGGATGTGGGCCCTCCAAGATGTTCCAGTGAGGACCCTGGCAGCTGCATTTTGTACCAGCTGTAGTTTCCGGATCAGGGACAAGGGTAGGCCTGCGTAGAGCGAGTTACAGAAATCTATTCTGGAGGTGACTGTCGCATGGATCACTGTGGCCAAGTGGTCAGAGGACAGGTAGGGTGCTAGTAGCCGGGCCTGGCGAAGGTAGAAAAATGCCTGGCCAGCTACTCTCTTGACCTGAGCCTCCATAGTCAGGGAGGCATCAATGGTCACACCCAAATTCCTAGCTTGGGGCACGATGGTAAGTTGCACCCCTGCTAGGGTGGGTAAACGCGTTACCTGTTCCCGCCCCCTTCCCCCCAGCCACAGGACCTCCGTCTTGGAGGGGTTGAGTTTCAGGCGACTCTGTTCGAACCATTCTGTCACCATTTCCAAACATCTGGCAATTGGTTCCGGGGGGAGTTCGGGTGACCGTCCATTAGGAGATAGAGCTGGGTGTCATCAGCATACAGGTGGCAACCCAGCCCAAAACTCTGTACCAGTTGGGCCAGAGGGCGCATAAAGATGTTAAACAATGTGGGGGAGAGGACCGCACCCTGAGGGACCCTGCAAGGGAGTCTATAGGGCCGCGAGAGCTCATCCCCCACAGCAACCCTCTGGGACCGGTTCTGGAGGAAGGAGCGTATCCAGCACAAGGCTGTGCCCCGTATCCCCGTACCGGCCAGGCGATGGACCAACAGTTCGTGGTCCATGATGTCAAAGGCCGCCGATAGATCTAAAAGGACCAACACGGCTGACCCGCCTCTATCCAGCTGGCGACGGAGGTCATCCAGCAGAGCGACCAAAACCGTCTCCAACCCGTGGCCAGGACGGAAGCCGGACTGATGTGGATCGAGTGCTGAAGTTTCCTCCAAGAATGCCAGGAGCTGGTCCGCTGCCGCCCTCTCCACCACCTTGCCCAGGAACGCTAAATGCGACACTGGGCGGTAGTTAACAGGGTCCAGCGGGTCCGGCGATGGTTTCTTCAGGAGAGGGCGGATCACCGCCTCCTTGAGCCGCTCAGGAAACTCTCCCGTACTCAGGGAGGAGTTGATGATGTCTCTGAGCTGGCCCCCTATCTTCTGGCCACCTCCCTTGAGGAGCCAAGAAGGACAGGGGTCGAGGGGGCAGGTGGTCGCCCTGACCGAACCTAGCAACTTGTCCACTTCAGAAGAAGAGAATTAGGCTCTTCTCTAGGGAGTCCGTCCTTCTCATGAGGTGGCCAAAGTATTTGAGTTTCATCTTCAGGATCTGGCCTTCTAAGGAGCAGTCCGGGCTGATCTCCTTTAGGACTGACTGGTTTGTTCGCCTTGCAGTCCAAGGGACTCGCAAGAGTCTTCTCCAGCACCAGAGTTCAAAAGCCTCAATTCTTTGACGCTCAGCCTTCCTTATGGTCCAACTTTCGCAGCCATACATTGCAACTGGGAAGACCATAGCCTTGACTAAATGCACTTTAGTTGGCAGGGTGATGTCTCTGCTTTTTAGGATGCTGTCTAGATTTGCCATAGCTTTCTTCCCCAGGAACAAGCATCTTTTAATTTCTTTGCTGCAGTCCCCATCTGCAGTGATCTTGGAGCCCAGGAAAATAAAATCTGTCACTACCTCCATTTCTTCCCCATCTATTTGCCAGGAATTGAGAGGGCCAGATGCCATGATCTTCGTTTTCTTAATGTTGAGTTTCAAGCAAACTTTTGCACTCTCCTCCTTCACCCGCATCAACAGGCTCTTTAGTACCTCTTCGCTTTCTGCCGTTAGAGTGGTAACATCTGCATATCTGAGGTTGTTGATATTTCTCCCAGCAATCTTGATCCCAATTTTCAGTAAATGCCCCAAATGTTAGCACCTATAATAAATGTAGCCTCAATTTTCAATGGGGGACTAGTTAAAGGTGACTCAGCCTACATATCCTGTGAGGAGGACTTACGGCATATGTAGTCTGAGCCAGCTTTAAGAACTTAAGAAATTCAGAGATTCAACTGTAAGGCGTATCATCAATATAAATACATTTTATGTCACTGAGGAAATTGACAAGCAAAAGTATTTCATAACCTGTACACATTCTGACACATTCTGTGAGATAAAGAATACTGGGTTGATCTACATTTTGTAGCCTGGCTGTGAGCATTTTCATCTTCTTTACTGCACGCCATCAACTGACAGGTCACTTTCTCCATTCCCACCAGGAGGCTAGCATTCCTACCTCAATATGATGGCATGATCTATATCAAAGGGTGCTAATAAATCCAGAAAGAGCAACAAAGAGGCATAGCCCATGTGTACATTCAAATAGTGGTCATCAGCTAAAGCCACTAGATCTGTCTATCCCAAAGCCCAACCTCAGTGGGATTTAGAACAAATGAGCCATCCAAGAAGATCTGGAGTTATTATGCAACACCCCACTGGCTCACTCATTGACTCTCTCTTTCCATTAGTGCTGTATAATGGTTAGAGAGTCAGACTATGATTTGGAAGATCCAGGTTCAAATCCCCAATCTGCCATGCAAACTCATTGGGTGACCTTGAGAGAGCTTGGTCTGTTTAGCCTGGTGAGAAGATGACTAAGAGATGATATGATAACCATCTTCTAATACTTGAAGGGCTGTCATAGAGAAGATGGAGCAGAGTTGTATTCTGTTGCCCCAGAGGGTCAGACCAGAACCAAAGGGTTCAAATTAATTCCAAAGAATTTTCAGAAGATATATCCAGAATATCCAGAAGATATTCCTGACAGAGCGGTTCTTCAGTGGAACAGGCATCCCTGGGAAGTGGTGAGTTCTACTTCTCTGGAAGTTTTTAAGCAGAAGCTAGATAGTCACCTGACAGAAATGCTGATTTTATGAGCTTAGGTGGATTGTGAGTGGGTGGGCAGGAAGGGATGAGCCTGTGTTGGTCTTCTGTGGCCTTTCTTTGCATATCAAGGGAATTGCTAATCAACACTGTGGGATGATTGGTGAATTTCCTTCAAGCCAGGCTGGATTCTGGAGAATTTTGGTGGAGGGATCACTTGGGCATGTGGGTGGGCAGGTAGTTGTGAGCTTCCACATTGTGCAGGGGGTTGGGCTAGATGACCCTGGAGGTCCCTTCCAACTGTGATTCTGTGACTCTCTTTACTTTTCCTTTCAGTTTCTTATTCACAAGCTCCTTCAATGGAGAGAAATGACCCCTTCTAAAGTTAAATGTAGTTGTGTTGGCAAATCCTTATTTATATAAATGCTAAACTTAATAACATCATGGCCACTGTTCCCGACTGATGCTATCATGTTTACATCTCCATTAGGTCTTGAGCATTATGTAAGACCATCCAGGACTGCCTCCACCTTGTTAAGTTCTCTGACCATCTGTTCCATGGCACAGTCACTGAGAGTATCTGGAAACCTAATCTCTTTCTCCTAATTCAAGCACGTATTGATCCAATCAATGTGCAGGCACTTAAAATCACCTATTATGACATAGTTATTTCATCTAGCTGCTTTCCTTAATTCGTTGTTGTTTTTAAATCAATTTGTGATCTGATGGGCAATAAATATACTGGTAGGACACAGGTGGGAGACAAAGAAGCGTAGGGCTGCTGATCTACTTTCCACATTAGATTCTGAGAGAGAGAGAGAGAAAGAGAGAGAGATTATGTGTGTTTCTTCCTGTTTGTGTCTTCCAGCTCTCCTTCTCTCCACTTTCCAAAGGAATATAAACTGCACATGCAGCTCTGAGCACTGATGTAGACATAAAGAGTAAAGCTTAGCATCAAAATGAACCCAAGGATACTATTTCATGAGGAAGTTAATTTTTTGCCATTTGAATTGCATTGAATCTTATGCAGAAAAACATGATAATTTATATTGAACAGTCAAGAGTTAATCATGATACTATTTTTTCTTCTTTAATGCTTCACATTAAACTTTAGACACATAGATCTCTGTGTCTATTAGATATAAGCAATATATGACAAGCTAAGATTCCTCTGGGAACTTTCTCCAAAAGTGCAAGCAATGACTCTCTTTCTAAGGCATGGACGTAGGTGCCCCTGGAATTTTGACATCACAGCTTGGCCTCTACAGTTATACCAGTCTTCATTAGCACGCTTAGTTCTTGATCTGTTGGGAACTTGTGTGCAGACAAACTACCAAATAATATTTTCCTGAATTTACATAACTTTTGTTAGGTATGTATGACATACATCAAATGGCAAAAATCTTTGCAATGATGAAAGAAACCATGAGAATCAGTTAAAGAGATCCTTTCCCTAAGATTTCCACAAGAGCTGCCCAATTTCCTGTGTGGTGTTATAGATCAGATATGAAGGAAATGCTTATAGAATAAATATATTTTTCCAATGGGAAAAATAGATATACAGGTCTTGCTATCTTTGTGTTTGGCCAAGACAACAGGCCAATAAACCCCCCTTTCTCCATTACATGTGAAGATACACAGAAAAAGTACATCTCATTCCTAGAACAAGCATTGTGAAGACACATCCAGATAACTTAAAGAACTTTTACCCAAGGTAAGTTGTTTATCTTCTGTAGCTTGATTTGTGCCAAATACAGCTTCTCAAATAAACATGGAGGGATAATTTTGGATCTGCCCATAAATACTTTGTAATAGTGAAAAGCTAAAAGCAAGCAATAAAACAAAATGACTGACAGAAATAAAGTGAAGAGATAATTCTGTTTGATGCTAACATATTCATTGTTAATTCTGTATAAAGCTCTTTAAATTATGCAATGCAAATAAACTAAAGAAGAATATTTCTGTTTTGTAATATAGTTCATTTTATCTACATTTTCCTTGTCTTTTTCTGGTTAATTTATTAAATGTTTTATCATAGTGCATGGATAACTTTGATGCCATGGCAAATATTGGAAAACATATAGAGTGTTCTGCAATGAGGGTAGTTAAAGGGTTGAGGGTACTTAAAGAAAGCAATAGGTTGACTCCTATTACATGCATGTAAATCAGAGGATATTCATGAGAAATATGATTTGCCTGTTATGCATTATATACTAGCAATAAAGCCCATTGTGTGAAAAATAGAATGGACTCTATAATTTTTTGTGTGTGAAACATTAAAATATGTATTTGCAGGATGATTATCTCACCATGGCAATGACATAGACCCTCTTCCACATGTTGGCCCACGGTGCTTATAGTCTTTTCAGTTGTTCTGGTTTTACATTTGTGGGGGGTTTTATGGTGGTAGATACTTTGAGTTTTCTGTTTCTTAATTTTTTGTGTTGTAATTGTCCATTATATAAGACCACACATTGTATTTGGGATTATGTTGATAAGGATGTATGCAAATAAATCAACAAAGAAGATGGAATGCTCTGTCTGTCCAGTGTTACTCATCTTCTTGTGTGACCACAGTGTGAGGGCTTCTGGCCTGCTGGTGGACTTCCTGATGGCCCTTGGGTTTTGACCACTGTGTGACACAGTGTTGGACTGGAGGGTCCGTTGGCCTGATCCAACATGGCTTCTCTTTATTCCACAGACCCTTCCCAGGCTGCAGAAAGCCTTGCCCTTTTTCAAATCTATAGAAGCGCCAGAAGAAGGCAGGCTTACAAGATTAGCTTTTGGATGCCATGGCCAAGTTCAGGGACAGTCAGTGAATGCATATAACTCTCATTCCTGTCAATGGAATACCCATGACAAATGGAAACTTCTAATACTAGCTAATTCAGTATCCGGCACACCCTTGTTTCCTTGCTTCCAGCAGCTATCCTGGATTGCTGTTGTATTTCCAATCATGCATTAACCTGAACCATACATTGTGGCAGGATAACCTTCCCTCTATGTGCACCTAAGCAAATTAGAAAGCTGATATAGCAATGCAAAAGGGGGTACAGAAGAACTCACAGGGGAGAGGGAGTTCCTACACTGGCATTTGGTTCCCCCCTGGTTCCAGCACTGCTTTGCTTTTCTCCTTTCCTATTTTTCTCCACACACTCCTTTTTCCCCACTCTGAATCCCTCTCCCTCTCACACACAGTTACCCAGCTGGTTCATCTATACCTTCCCACCTGCCTGAACTTTTCACTTCCTGCTGCCTTGTCAATCCATACTGCATGGGAAATGTTACATAACTACCTAGGATAGAGATACAAGTACTATGGCATGCCAGGAACCATCGTTAAGGGACCTAGGACAGAGTCTGCATTTACTTTCTTTATTCCATTGTCAATCTTGTTGAATTCAGATCACTTTGAACTCTGGTCTTCCTCTTCCCCCCCTCCCCATTGAAACAGGAAAGTCTTCTGCACGTGGTTAGGGTAGTTCAGAAGGGGGGGGAGCCAAGCCTCTTTCTTTCTTTTCTTGAAGGGAGGGGGGAGAGGAGCCAGGCAGGGGGCCTCTTTCTTTTCTTGGAGCGGGTGGGGGAGAAGATTGAAAAAGGCAGAGGAGGGAGGAAAAATCTAGGACCGACAGAAGTTGAGAGAAATTAGGGGCTTCTCCTTTAAGGCAAACATGTCACATGACCAGGTGTAGCCTATCAGAGGTTCTCTACCATGGAGCTTTCTTTCCCAATCTGGATATTGAGGATTAAAAGCACTCTATCTCACCATAAAGGTAGGGTCACTCCGGATCAATCCTTCTTGCTGCAGAAGGAAAATTTAAATAGCTCAAAACCCAAACGGAAATCGCATTCTGTGTAGAGGGCAGGGACTGAATCAATCAGGGGTTGGAATAAAAGCTGCGTGCAGTTTACACCTAGGTCACCAAAAGATGGCAATGTCCACTATTGTGTTTTTTTACTACCATACATAGGTGGGGAAGACAGAGGGAACTTCCAAGGATTAGGAAGGGACTTTTCCTCAAGTTTGTCTCTGGCCTATTGTAGGAAAACAAGAGTGGTCTTACCAGGAAATTACATATAATTGATTATTTGGGCATCACATTCTGAAAACGTACCATTTTACTCATTATAATATCTGTCTGATGTATCATCACAACAGTGAGCCAGGAAGGGCATAATTAAATGTTTCAGGTGCAACATTTTCTAAGTGTGATGTGTCAGCCACGTGGCCTAGCAGAGAACAACACAAGCTGAAGCATTCCCAGATTTAGTCTTCAGGGACTGAAAATACACTAATGCATTGTATGAATGAGTCTGGCATTTAGAAATTCCCTTCGTTTAATCTCTTGGTGTAACCAATGACTAGCTAGTGGGATCTGGGGAATCATGATCTAAGCCCTGTATTTACTATGAACTCGTTGCATTAGTGCAAATGACTAATGCTCAGCTTCAGAATCTTATTATTAATGGAATAATAGTGATCTAACATCATAAACAGACAAAATGAACATAATAAAGCACTATGCAAATTAAAACACTATATGAATTATTAGTAGAAGTAATTAGGCTGACCCTGCATTGTTGGACAAAATGGCCTGTATGGCCCCTTCCAACTCTACGATTCTATGAAATATTGTACTTTAAATATCTTGTTTTGAGATACAAGTGAATGAAAGAGGATCACATGTTGATGATTATCTAGTCCAGTACACCTTTTCTAGAAACAGTCAGCCAGATTTCCATGGAAAGCTCACACTCTTTTATCTCTGGTATCTGGTAAATTTATGTCCTTCTGTAAATGGAGGTCCCATTCTTAGGGATTAAGAGTAAAATCTTAAAACACTTTTTATTTATTTATTATTTGCTATTTAAATTTATAGACTACCCCTCTTGAGCCCAGCATTTTGGGACAGCATACAACATTTCCTAAGAATAGGGTTCTGAGTAGACCTGCTTAGAAAATTTAGGGTTGTGCACTCCAGCCACTGAAGCGGCTGTTCCAGCCTGAAGCAGCCACCTGGAAAGCAGCCAGCTGGAAAGGCCGCTTTGGTGGCCGAGGCAGACAGTCCTACTTAGAATAGTACTCTAAGACTAATATTTCTGAGAAACTTCTTCAAATAAGACCATTCTTAGGGATTTCAGATGGGACTGTTTGCACACTTTTAGCTGATTAGGCCCTTTGTTGTGTTTATGTGGAACGTTTAAAAAACCAAACTTTGCTAATTATGGAGCAGAGTTTTCATTGTCCATATTACAGTAGGAAGAAGGTACAGAACATCTATAACAGTTTCCACTGAATTAACATGCTGCTAATTTTATTGCCAAATTTGGTCAAAACCTAGTAGAATGTCAACAGGATCTCACACGAACAAGCTTTACTTTGGGGTGGAACTATAAGCTACCTTTTATTTTATCTAATATTTGTTCACCCTAACCTTTCTTTACGTGCGTGCGTATGAATGCTGTTGTATTAGTATAACTAGAAATGATTGTATTATAAACCACAAGAACAAATAAACCTTTATAGCTGAAGAACAGATTTTGTTCTTCACTTTCCTTTACAAATCCCTTGCAGCCAGCAAAACAAAAACTAATTAACATTGAAGGGAGGAATATCTCAGTGATATAACTCTAATTTTCTATAAACATAGGTAGATTATTGTTTTGGCTAAACTAAAAGCAATTCTCTGGTTTCTGGATTACAGGAAATTTTGCATGACTTTGGTTCTCAGAATGGTATCACAGTGTGGCGAGCAACCCCCTGATTTTGGAGTCTGTGGGAAAATAAAAACAACAATAACTAGGCAGCTGGAAAGTGCAATGAGCAGAACGAATCAAGTGAGATTACTTCCATGTTTCTCTTCTGCCATTGATGATCCCATTGGTGTAAGGGACTCTAATGCTGAGGGAAGAGGTGCTGGGAATGCACTTTCATAGAATTCAACTCTGTGGAAGAAGCTTCATAAGAATAATCAGTAGTCATGGATACTGGTGATGGATACAATATAAGGGCATTTCACCATAACCTCTGTCCCTTGCTTGGGTATGTGGATGCAATGCCTCTCACTCCACATCCTCCAGTTCAGCCTTGATATTATGTAATGCCAGGGCCATAAGGAATAAGATCTCCGTCTGTAGAAGCTACAGTTGTAAAAGGTACAATTGATCTGGCAAGTTTGGCTGGGATTTGGCTAGATTAAGATACTGTTACTCTGTCTCAACTCCAGCTGGGTGTATAGTCCTTAATCAACTCTGAATTGTTGGCTGGGTGGGACTGCCTTAGTTATTCATGAATCCTTCTGCTGAATCCATGTGCAAACTATTACTAGCCTTTAGTGTGTGTCTGTGTGTGTCACTGGATTTTTTTTTTTTGGCTTGCTGTCCACCAAACCCTGCCTGTGCTTGATTTTTTTTTTCTGACATAAGATTCAACATGCCAAGAATGATACTTCTGGAGGAACAGTAGCCAAGTGGAGGGAGCTTAGATGGACTATAGTCAGAATTTTGTTTGACCACTATGAATCATGGTGGTATTGAGCCTTGTATTGAATGATAATTACTCCTACTTCTCTTGAAGTCTGACATTGTCTACTGGACAGGAACTGTGTTCATATTATCCTCAAATGTCACTCCATCAAGACTGGAATTTAGCCAGTTAAAATAATATGTAATTCATGTAGCATTTAGAAATTGGAAATAACAGAGAAGCTTGCCCCTAAGCTACTATTCTTTTGGGTGTAACCATTGTTGGCATTATTTTGGCTAATATTTGCACATTAAGAGTGAATTAAATGGGTATGCATTTGTACATATTACTGTGTTTGCTTTACTTTGTAGGATTACATGACTATTCAATAACACACACATACATATATATAAATATATTGTTTGCAGAAACGTTGATGCTAATTATACAGCTATGTGACTGGATAATTTGGTACTAGGAAAGCAATTAAAACTGTCCTGCAAACTATTTCAAAAATCCTCAAACCAAAATCATTTCCCAAAACTTAACTGCTCAAACAAGTGGAGTAGCACTTGACCAATTGCATCACTTCTAGAGTTGCCCAAATGTCCTGGTTCCCCTCCACCATAGTGCCTGTGCCAGCTATTTGGATCTCCAACTAGTTAGAGAACCTGGCTTGTCCTTGTGCCCTTTACAGGTTTAATATGGAGAAATAAACAAATAGCATGGAGCTGAATATAAAGGATATAAAACTGCCTGTTTGTTATTTACACTTTCAGTTAATTTTAATTTTAATGTTTTTAGTCTTTGTATCATTAATCTTATCACATCTTAACTTTTTCATTTCAGTATTCAGTATTATTTATTCTGGCCTTCAATTGGGATGAAATTCTGAGGGTTGTACCACTCACCCAAGAGACTCTCTCTGCCCGCTTTCAGGCAGATAGGAAAGTGTTTCTTACCTGGAAAATGTATCTCTTGCAATTAACATTTGTTTATTTACAGAATTTGTATCCTGACATTTTCCCCCTACAAGGGCCATCAAGGTGGCTAGCATGAGAGTTTCTCCTTGTTTTCCAGGATCCCGAAGGGAACTGGGTCCATTTTCAAACTAAGTATGGTCATGAGGAGAGATACCCTCAACCCTTGCCTTACTTTGCTGTACTATAATGCCAGCATTTTTTTATTTGTCTGATTCGCTTTGGACTTTTCTGCACTGGGCTTCTAACTCTAGCTTGGCTTCTTATTTGTATGCATTTCTACCATCACATGGTATCTTTTGCCAGATCTTCCTCTCCAGTTTTTAACTCCTGAGTTTTCGCCATGTTTTTTGAACTACTTTAAAAGTGATAGATACAAACACTGGAAAAACTTAAAAGGAAAACAGGAGAACAATGACTGGCAAACCATAGTATGTGTAAAGAAGGGGTAAAATTTATGTAGTGGAAAAACCAAACCAGAGCTAAAAAGATCACTGGTAGTCTTTAAGCAGTAGCTGGACAGATAAGTATCCTGGATGCTTTAGACTGATCCTGCATTGAGGAAGAAGAAGAGCTGCTTATATGCTGCTTTACCCGAAGGAGTCTCAAAGCGGCTTGCAATCCCCTTCCCTTTCCTCTTCTCACAACAGACACCCTGTGAGGTGGGTGAATCTGAAAGAGCTCTGACAGGACTGCTCGGTCAGAACAGCTTTATCATTGCTGTGGCAACCCCAAGGTCACCCAGCTGGCTGCATGTGGGGGAGCGCAAAATCAAACACAACTCAATGCTCAAACAAATATACACAAAAGTTTTAATACACGATTTACGATTTTAACAGGAAGAGACCATTAAATCTTAAGATCGAGCAGAGTACATTGGCAACTTTGGATAGTATAGTATAATCCTTCTCACTAAGCATTGATAATTACCTTGTATGTTAAGAGCATTTGTTATGTTACTTTTTAATATCACACACAGAACTCAAGAGTTGTGCTTGTGGGGAATAATCCCATGTGGTCTGAAACACTGCATTTCCTCCCTTACCAGTGCCTCTGTAGGGAGGCTAGAAATGTGCTTGCTTTAAACAAGAACTAAGGCTGAAGCATTTCATTTCATTTCCTTGTTGTTCAAGGTAAGAGGAAGGCTAAATGGAAGCTTGAATTCTTGTTTCTGCCAAATATGAACTGGGGGTCTTTCAAACTGTCCATTGGCATGCTGTATAGATCAAAGCCACAGTCCATGTATTTATTCCTAGCTTCAGTAATTTTTTTTATCTTGTAAACTATCAGCACAACTTGAAAACCTCTACCAAGGTTTTGGTTAGAACTGAAGAAGCACAATTGAAGAATGCTTATGCCTCTGTTGTGACAGGAATATTGAGGCTCTAGAACAGGGGTAGTCAAACTGCGGCCCTCCAGATGTCCATGGACTACAATTCCCAGGAGCCCTGCTGGCAAGGGCTCCTGGGAATTGTGGTCCATGGACATCTGGAGGGCCGCAGTTTGACTACCCCTGCTCTATAACATGTCATCTATAAGCAGATTTTTGAGGATCTCATCATTCCTATAACTCAAGGCTCCCCTGGGAAACAGAGAATGCATCACCTCTCTAGGATGTTATTTATGTATTCATTCATTCATTCATTCATTCATCCATTCATTCATTCATTGCATTTGTATACTGCCCTCCCCTGAGGCTCAGGGCAGTTCACATAGACCACAAAGAACAATAAATCAAACTCGGTCTTGTGCAAAGTAAAATACAACAATAGTAATAACAACAAAAACAACAACAACAGAGAATAACAGAACAGTAATCAAACAGGTCCATGGTTCAGTTCAGGTCCATAGATTCCTGAGAGGGAGATTCAGAGGCCCAGCAGTACTGCTGGTTCCGGTCAACCTCAAGCTGCCAAGTTTTGATGGCTGGCATCTAGGCTCAGAAGCCTCTGGTCTAAATGAGGGAAGGAATAATTTTATTCCATAGTTTATGTATTTTATGCTGTTTTATGTTGTTTTATATATTATAAATTATAAGTATGCAACTTTTGATATTTCAGTACTGTGAAATATGTATTTTGAAATCCATTCTTGTTTTCTGGTCTTGGACCGTAATAACAAAGACTTGTGAAGACAAACAATGCCCTGAACAGCTCAGTGCTTTAGAAAGAAACAAAATGTCAATAAGAACAGGATTGGAGAGTAAAGCAGAAGGTTTGTGCCAGAGAACAGAGAGCATTACAATGAGTCTTGTAGATTTCTGAAGACCATTAAATGGAATTGAAGTGCATAAGTCCTGGAACTATGGTTTGTCCTTTGTAGAGTATTAATAGCACAGTAATGCCTGATGCAGGTTAACGTCCATGCAGGAATCTGCTTCTGTTGTTCTTGAATTCACTTTGCTTATGCAGAGATATACAACAATCCTCACTTCCACTTAAATGGATTAGAAGTAGTTTGCCTTTTTCTAGGTCTGTGGAAGAAGCTTCTATGATCCCAAGTGTAAACTCTCTGTTTTAAGAGCATGTGCATTAAACCGTCAAGGGAAATACACAATCCCCATTTGAGCATTTCAAATAACATTGCCAGTCAGATGGATAAATAGCATTGGCTGGTGGTGCAGTGCTATAACATAACAGTTGCTATAAAGGACCTCCTGGGGTCATCATTCCTCCATAGCTCACTGTTTCATGCAGATTCTCCCAAAGACAACTTGCACCCCCTTCACTGAAGAGTTATGATTTGCAGCTCTGGACAGGATGTGGCTATAAAATATCCTGCAGGTGGGTTTTATTTGTATTGGCTGTGGTGCATTGACATCCTTCAGACTTTCTGGAGTGACACTTCGGGGCATTTCCCACGGCTTAAAAATAGCACAATGGTTGCTGATTGAAAACGCTACTAATTTGCCATAACGCACGACGTCGTTAACGATCTGCAACAATCCTGAAACCGAACCGCCAAAAGCGCTTCGTTGTAGCGCTTTTAGGGGAATCCAGAAAACTGGATTCACCCTCCGGATAGCGATACACTCCTGCAACCAATCTGCAACAGTAGCGCTAAAGACCTGTGCGTTACCATTGTTGCGGGTTCTTCAAAGTCCCTCCTCCCGAGCCTGTCCTCCAAACTTCCGGCGAACTGTTCGCCATTTTTTTTTTCTCCGAGCGAGCGGGGATCTACGAGGCAACGGGACAGCGACTGGCTTTCAAGCACGATCACTTTCGGAAATTCTGCCCGGACACCACAAGAGTTTTTCACAAGCACAGTGGCACACACCGTCACGTTCCCAAAATTTGCCCAAAGCTTAAAACCCCGTCTACCATCGGCCAGTCCTAGCGGAGTCAACGTACAGGGAGCATTTTAAAAAATTTTCCTCTGAGCGTGCCAACGAACATTCGCCGCTCGCAGTCTCCTGCTTAGCTTAGAGGGGTTCAATAGACATGATTCGTGGTGATATCATGAGGGGCGGCTTATGTGTAGTGGGTCTTTGTGTGGTTCCCGGTGCGTGCTTGTGCTTGGGTGCGGACAACCCCTTCCATTGGCGGCTAGACCTCCGGCAAGCGGAGTTGCCGTCCCCCGTTCATTTTAAAAAATTTTCCTCTGAGCGTGCCAACGAACGGTCGCCGCTCGCAGTCTCCTGCTTAGCTTACAGGGGTTCAATAGACATGATTCGAGGTGATATCATGAGGGGCGGCTTATGTGTAGTGGGTCTTTGTGTGGTTCCCGGTGCGTGCTTGTGCTTGGGTGCGGACAACCCCTTCCATTGGCAGCTAGACCTCCGGCAAGCGGAGTCGCCGTCCCCCGTTCATTTTAAAAAACATTCCTCTGAGCGTGCCAACGAACGTACGCCAGTAACATGTCATGTTTGGTTGATTTATGCTGTGGCTGGTGAATATTATTGGGGAACTGCCGAGTACTGCCGCACTTGCTCTCGGTTGAACACCGGCATGCGTTTGTGTAATGGCGGACATTTTCCTAAAATGGCTCCCGCTGCATGTTCAAACTGCTCTTCTCGCGTGTAAACGAATAAGCGCATGCGTTAAGTCAAACAACAAGGGCGTCAATCTGGCCATTAGGAGCAGATCCTGTTCCCGCGCGAGGAGCTTTGAACGTGACATGTGACCTAATGTGGCCAATGCGCGTGTCCCCTACTGCCCTCTACCAATCAGGAGCCGGCTAGTCCCTTTGTCTTTGTGTGCGGGAAGGTATATGATCCGTTGCACCCTGCACCTCCCACCACCATTTTGCTCAGCTACTAGCGAAAGCAACATGGAATCGTCTTCTCAAGCCTCGTCCGTCCCTGCAACCGGCCGTGGCCCAACTTGGAGGGACGCGGAGATCAGGGACCTGATCGGGATTTTCTCGGAGGAGAAAATCCAGGACGCGTTCCAGTCCTCCCACAGGAATAGGGAGGTCTTCGAACAAGTGGCCATTAAGATGCGCGCCCTGGGCCACAACAGGACCGGCCTTGAATGCCGGTCGAAGACCAAGACAATGAGGGCAGAGTACATGCGTGCCGTGAACCATAATAAGGGTTCCGGCAACGAAAAGGTTACCTGCCCCTACTTCGAGGAGCAGCGCCAGCTGTACGGAGACGGGGAAGGATCCGGCAGGCCGAAGCGCGTCGGCCGGAGCCTTAAGGTGGTTCGGAAGCCGGCTGCCCCGGTCGAGGAACCACCCGCTGAGGAGGATCCCGGCGAGGGCACCTCGTCCAGCTTTCGCCCTCCACCCCCCGTCCAGCAACGAGCCGCGGAATCGGTAACGCTGGACCTGATCGCCATCGTTCCTGGGGAGCCAGAGGAGGCTCCTGAGCAAACGCCCCTTGCCTCCGGTAAGTGATTTTCTTTTTATTTTATATTTCCTTTTGAGCAAATGTGTGTTCTGACGTTTGGGCATCGTTTTCTCGTGTGTTCGTTGCAACGCATAAGATGGTAGGCTGTGGAGTGCTTGCTATGGTTACTATTTGAAACGGTTTTAATTTTATAATTTAATTTTAATTTTTAAAAGATTTTAAAAGATGGTAGGCTGTGGAGTGCTTGCTGTGGTTACTATTTGAAACGGTTTTAATTTTATAATTTAATTTTAATTTTTAAAAGATTTTAAAAGATGGTAGGCTGTGGAGTGCTTGCTGTGGTTACTATTTGAAACGGTTTTAATTTTATAATTTAATTTTAATTTTTAAAAGATTTTAAAAGATGGTTGGCTGTGGAGTGCTTGATGTGGTTAGTATTTGAAACGGTCATGTTTAACCAACAGCCCCAAAATATTTGCTGCATGCCTCGCCCATAGGCCTTCTGCAGTACTTTGGCTCACTACTTTGGGAGCTTGCTTTGTGGTTCATGGTGTATGCTTGCTCATTTTTCACTATTTTCTGCTCTTGTCCACAGAGACACAGTTGCCAGGGACGGGGCCCCTAGAGTCTCCAGCAGCACCTGACGTGGATAGTGATTCGGGGGCATCAACTAACATTGGTAAGTATTAGTAAAAATAGGGGGGGGGGCTGTTTTAACTGCTTTGTGCTTTTCTGTTTGTGCAGGGCAGCAGCACTGCTAAGAGAAAGAAGAGAGTCCCTCTGCGTTGCTGGTGTAGGCTTTGAAGCTGGCTTTGCCACCCTTTGGTCCTAGATCTGTTTTTTTTCCTTTTTTTGCAGATTTCATACCCGGAACACAGGAGGAGGAACAGCCTGGGGTGCTTGGACCTCCTGCCCGGCGCAGGCGGATACAGATTCAAGATGGTGAGCGTGCATGACCTGTTCCTTTCGAGCCATAGCTGCAGGACAATGTCGCTAGGCACTAACCATGTGCTCCCTTTTAATTGTTGAGAGTCCTGCTGTGAAAGTAGGCAAAAGTAAAAGCACACCATGGGCAAACAAACAATAGCCATGTGCTCGCCGGGGATTGTTTAAATTCTTGGCAGGAAAACACGGGGACAAAAAAGAACACCATGTCCACCATGGTGTGTTTTGACTTTATTGATGTTACTAACAGTTTTGTTTCTCATTTTTTGCCAACAGAGGTTCTTTCAGATGAGGAGGAGGAACCACCCCTGGCTCCAGGCAGCCCACCACCTAGAGGTGCGCTCCCAGCAGAGGAGAGGCTTACGAGGGAACGCGGCAGGCTGAGGCGCGTCTCCGTCTTGACAAGCGTGGGAGAGAGGCTCCTTGAGCACTGCTATGAGGAGTCACGGCGTGCCGCGGCCGCTGACCAAGCCATGCTCACACTCATTGCCCAGGAGGGGAGAAAATTGAGGGCAGTCCTTAGAGAGACAAACCAAATCCTACGCGAAGGCGTGGAGGAGGTGCGACTGATAAGGAGACTCATGGAGAGGGCTGTAGTGGTCATGGAAAGGGCCTACCCTCCACAAATCGCCCCCCCCACCACCACCCACACCAACACCACCACTTCCAGCACCCACCCCACCGACTCCCTCTCAGAATGCCTCCACCCAAACAAGAAGGAGGACTATTCTCGGAAAGAGAAAAATAAAACCAGCAGACAAGTACTCCCCCTCCTAGTTTTGCCCACTTTTTCTATTTCATGTTATCTGTGTTTTGTTGTTTGTTGAATAAAGTTTATATTTTTGACTCTGTCTCTGTGTACCCTACTGTAGAATCTGCAAGGCCGAAAGCGGCCTCTCTAGTGATTGTCTATATTGTGGTACTGCTGTGTGGGTTGGAGGTTGGAGGGGTGTTAGTTCAAGGAGTTTTAGGAGTGTGGTGTGGGGTTAAATATGTGCTAGTTTAAGAAGTCACACTGGAGTCTTGTTATAAAATTTGCAATAACATTTTATTTTAAAAAACATTTTAACAGGGGAAAAACATTAGGGAATGAAACTTGGAGCCCCACCAGCACCACCACCCCCCACCCCCCTGGAAAACCTATTTTTTTTAACAAAAGTATACATTTAACAGGGGAAAAACATTAGGGAATGAAACTTGGAGACCCCCCCCCAACCCCTACCCCAAAACACAAACAGGAAACAAAACTCAGGTCCCACTGCTCCCCTGCCCAGCCCCTTCCATCTCCCTCACTCTCCTGCTCAACCTTCCCACGGACCCCCGGACTTTGCGGTGGAAGAGGTCCTCATCCTCCTTCTTCTTAACTGTGTGGGGAGGGAGAAAAAGTACACATTAGTGCCACACATATTTTCAAATTTCTTTAGTTTACATGCATACACTTTTAAGTGGCCTTAGCCACAGTGTGAGAAGAGTTGGGCAGTGGGGAACATAACCTACGTTCTTCCGCCTCCCTCTGTTGCCTTTGCTGCTCAATCTCCCCTTTCAGCTCTGCCACTTGAGCCTCCAGGGAAGTAACTCTGGCCTCCATGGCACGCAGCCTTGCCTCCACAGTTTCAGCTATAGAAATCAAACAAAGAATTTGATCACACTCCAAAAGGAAGCATCACATCAGGCTCCCATATGGCTCCATGGGGGTACACACACATGGGTCTCCCTCACAGACATAAAACTCTCACCTGCAGCCTGTCCCGAGGTGGAAGGTCCCTCTTCCTCCCCCTCCTCACGCTCAGGTGCTGTTGCCAGCTTGGATGGTGATTGTGTGGCTGGGCAAAGAAAAAGACAAATCATAATTAAAAGCACACAAAACAGAGATGAAACACAGCTGGTGGACACACCACAGTTAGAGTCTAAGCGCATAACCAAAGTGGTTCTACAGTACTGGCTGGCTAAGTCTGAGGGGGTTGACAGCATCTAAATACTTTCTCGAATTTCATTGGGGACAGTAGGGGAAAGAGGCAGCTAGTCATTCCATGCACGTTTAAGGGCAAAACACAACGAGGGCAGCACTCACCCATATGCCTCCTCATGTCCAGGGGGGGCTTCCCAGCCTTCTCCCATATTTTAACCATCTGGTCGTGGAAGACCGTCCTCCCACTTGGCTGCGGGATCCCCCCCCACTGTTCCAGACTGTTTAGGAAGTCCAGCTTAAGTCGCTTGAATTTTGTCCGGACCTGCTCCCAGGTCCGGACGTAGCCCCTCTCCCTCAGCTTTGAAGCCAACACCAGGTAAGCACCCTTGGTGTGGCAGTGGGTGCTGGCCATAAGGCGGCCAACACTTTTCGATTGGAGCACAAGCTCCAGAAGTGCCTCAGCCTCGGCGCGCTGCCAGAAGGAGCCCTTCCGTGGCTTCGGCATCTTCGGAATGACGGTTAGGGAACGAACGTGCGTTGCTCCGATCGACCACCCCGTTTTTTAAATGTATCAAAGCTGCCCACCAATAAAATTATTCATTGGAACATGAGTGGATTGATCCTCCGGTTTGACAGGGGTCGCCAATACTTCCTGGCTACACGCCTCCCCGAACTTTCCCCATTCAGCGCTTCCGTATTGTGTTTGTCAATTTCAGTTGGGAGTTAGCATTTAGGGCTGTCAAAGTGCTTTTGGACCAGAGAATCCCCGTTTTTTTGCTGGCAAAGTACACAAACCGCACAAGACAAGGTTAAACAAAGAACACAAAACTTTATTCAACAACAGAGTAGGAAAAACAATTAAACACGCCTCCTGTTTCTGTAGATGTGGGTGGCTATGGCGTCCCGAACCTTGCACCCCTCAGCATATATCCTTTTTCTCCTTGCTTCAGGGATGTCCTGTGTATCCTGAAGGACTACAGGTTCAGGTTCGTCCTCAGGGAAGGGGATGTTATGTCCCTTGTCCTCGCATATGTTGTGCAAAATCACACATGCGATTATCAGCGGAGTCACATTGTCAATATGTACATGGAGTCGTGACATTAAACAACGGAACCGTGACTTCAAACGTCCAAAGGCACGCTCCACTACATTCCTTGCCCGGGAGTGACTGAGGTTGTAGTGGCTCTGCACGTCCGTCCTTGGCCGCTTGTAGGGAGTCATGAGCCAGCGTCGTAATGGGTAGGCTCCGTCCCCGAGGACCAACGCCGGCACACGCACGCCCTCAATGGTGGCGGTGGGGTTTCCTGGAACAAAGACCCCTTCGTCCATGGCTTTCCTGAGGTTGGATTCCCTGAAAACAAGGGCATCATGCCTCCTGCCACTCCACCCCACCTCGGCATCGATAAACCGGCCGGAGAAGTCCACTGTTCCTTGCAGGAGAACAGAGCAAAAGTCCTTCCTGTTCCCGTACTCTTTTATGCTTCCCCCGGGGGCACGGATAGGGATGTGGCTTCCATCGACGGCCGCAAAACAATGCGGGAATCCAAGCCTGGCAAACCCGTCCATACTCTGGAATAAGGGAAAGAAAAGAATATAAGCCATTGCATGTCAGCGTGGGGTGTATCGCGTCTTCGTTGCTGACCTGTCAAACAAGAAAAAAAATTTAAAGGGCAAAGGGGATAGAATGACACTCACCGCTCCAAGCCGGTCTCCGAGGCACACGACTTTGCTGAACAATTCCGCCTCCATGGCGAGGCAGAACTCCTTAAGGATATCGCCAACCGTAGTGACTCCGAGTCCGAATTGCTGGGCTACTGTCCGGAAGTACTGAGGGGTGGCCAAGTACCACAATGCGGCAGCCACCCTTTTTTCAACTGGAACGGGGCGCCGCATGCCAGTGACTTGCCTCTCCATGCGTCCACGTAGAGCCTCCACGAGTTCAAAAAATGTCCCCCTCGACATCCTGAAGTTGGCAATCCAGTGGTCATCATCCCAGCGAGTCCACACAAAATTCTCCCACCAGTCAGAGGATCGTTCGTCCACCCAGAACTGTCTGGGGAACCGGACCTCTGCCAGAGCTTGCCAGCGTTTCTTGGCCGCCATGGTTACCCTTACAGAACGTCTTCTGCTGCTGGTCAGCGTTCCGGGCACCCGTTCTCGGTACTCCGCGATAGCAGACGTCCGACGCGACAAGGCGGTATTCATGCGCTGGACCACCGCGAGCATGTGAGCCAACAATTGAAAAATAAGCCTCTCCATTGCAACGTTGACCTGTGCTGCGGGCAGTAGGCTACGCAAACAAAAGAGTGAGGCCGACCGCGTGTCTGCCCAGGTGCATATAAGCAGGTAACCTGTGGGCGTGTACTGTGGGCGGGGATTAACCAATCAAACATGTCAATGCATCTGGTTCCTAGAAAACAATAGAAAACACGTTCCAAGGGCGCCAATGATTGGACGATAACGCGTTGCTACGGGGTTTCCTGGGTTTTTTTAAAAAAAAGGGAACCCCGACAAGTTCGGCTTTAGGGTCGAGGTCAAAGGTGTGCCTGCAGTTTGATTGACGGGCACGGGAGGCCAGAAGCGCTAAAAAGGGACCTCCTTTGTAGCGATAAGACGGAGAACCGGAAGCCTGTGGGTTACGAAAGTGGCGAGAAGTGAAAGTGCCAAATTCCGCAAAAACCGCAGCTGTGCGTTACGGGCACGGCTAGTTACATTTCGCTTGAAGTAGCGCTTTCACAAACGGCAACCAAATAGCAAATTTGAGCTCTGTGCGAAATGGCCCTTCTTATCATTGCTAGTGGCGGAAAGGCTGGTTCTGCTTAAATTCTTTTTTCTTGATTCTTCCAAGTCTATAGAAGCTGTCTTTCCTAGAATTTGTGGCCAGCAGAGGATCAAAAACAAGCTGCTTGACAGAGCTACTTAATTATGCAAAATACTTGAAATGGGGGAATTGTGGCTGCCTAAGTATTGGAAGGGCAGACAGGAAATAAAATTTCAAGCTTCCAGGTCTGCCTGGACTCAAATTCTGTTCTCACATCGGTTTGTTAATTCTTGTATTTGTACGCTAATATATTGCCATTCAGAGATCTTATCAACCAATTTATTCCAATCACAACTATACTTACCCAGTTACTTATGCACCTTGAGACTAACCAGCCCTTCCTGGCTAGTAACCCCTAATGTAACGGCTGAGGGAATTCTGTTTCATTTTTGTAGGCATCACCTTCTTTTAGTCATTACCTTTTAATCTACTTTTTGCAAAGTACATCTTGCTTTATATAGTCTGTGGTTACTTTGTTCTCTAATTCTACCCCTAATACATTGTTAAATGATTTTCTTATGTAGTCTGATTAAGAACATTGTCTGGCTATAAATAAATTAAATAAATAGAATAAATTAGGTATATATTGTAAGAAACTACTCAAATTCCTACTTCAGCCTATTCAATATGGTTTACTCCCAGGAAAGTGTTCTTATGACTGCATTGTAAGAAAACTAGATCCTTTTCACATGTACCAGGCCAACTCTCTTGCCTCTGATTATTCGTGCCTAAATATAGGTATAATTATCCCTTTTAATTTTGTTGGTCTTGGCCCAGCATTTCAGCCTGTCAAGATAATTTTCAATAATTGTTTCTGTCACTTGCCTGCAGTTCTTGTTGTGATGATCACTCTATTTCTTTTCTAAAATGTTATTTATTCATTTTAGACTGCCTTTCCACTGCATTTAAGGTCCTCAGAATGGCTAACACTAAAACACTAAAATATTAAAATGTATAGATGCATACTAAACAATTTAAATAAACATAGCCATATGAATGGAAAGGAAGATCAATGAAAAGCATTGAAGGACTGCCAAGCAAACAGAAAAGTCTTCACCTGCTAGCAGAGGGCAGTAATAAAAGGGAACAGCAGAATCTCACTGGGGAAGGAATTTCATAATTCCAGTGCCATGACTGAGAAGTTATTGCCTTGGAGTTTTGTAAACAGTTTTAGCAGTCTCAAAAATGTATCCATCCACAAGCCACAATGAACCACCTCAAAGAGCACCAAAATTTGTGAAAAGACTATGCCAGGCACTATTCTGCCAACATTGCTTCACAAACAATGAACCAGCCAAAATGTTGATGAACTTTATTTAATGGGTTAATTTGTGCACATCTCTGATTTTAAGCCCAAATCTCCCTAGTACCAGGAAGACATTCTAATCACTCACTGGCTCTCCATTGTAAGAGAAACATAATCCAAGAATGGATTAATTATCTATTTCCATTTAATATTCAGTTTTTGGATTTCATTTCATTGACATAGCTAACATGTATGCCTCCCGTAACTATAAATATTATTTGGTGTTCCCTTTGGTGGGACATTGCTCGCATCTTGTGATTCTGAACATGACTAGATTGTGTGGGAGTGAAGCCTGTGGGTGGTCCTCATCAGCTCCATTCGTTGCTTGCTGACTGTACAGCATGTCTCCACAGCTCACTTCATAATCTTCTCATCTGACAGTGTCCTTTGAGAAGAACTTGCTGGGGATCCTGAATGACGCATTCAGCACTGGTAACATAGTGTGGCGAGCGTTCGTGTCATGGTGTACCGCAGCTGGTGCCACACCTCAAACACAAGACTGAAGGCTGCTCCTGCTTACTCCATAATAGCCGGGTCTGTCTGCTTCTTTTGTGTGAATTCTGTTTGTACAACGCCAGCCACATATACAAGCTGAGATTGATTGGAGCTTTTTAAAATAAGGGAAAATGGGTGTTGATCTTGGCTTCTGGAGCATGCAAGGACGCATAAAGCTATTAACATTACAGTCGGCTTTTCAAAAGACTTCTGGGATATTGGATAACCAGCTTCCGCACAATCTTCCATCTAAGTCATTTGTGCCTATAATTGCTCAGGATTTCTGTTGTTTCAAGGCTCAGGATGGATTTTGTTCAAGGAAGTAGACCAAATGAAAGCATTGTCCAGCATTATTGATGAAGATCCCTCAGTCGGCATTCTCAACAGTAGTATGTGGGCAGTATGCATCCATCACAGTATATTCTTGAAGCTAATATTGTATCTCTTCTTAAAAATTAAAAATTAGATGCAGTTGATACTATTGTTGTGCTGTGACAGGCAAAAGCTTAAAAACACAAGGTCAACAGCTCTCCTCAGGTGTATAAACTTTCCCATCTTCACTTGAACATAAATTGTGAGTTGTGTCATTATTGAGAGATCTTATACTATTTCCTTACTAATAATAAGCAATATGTTGTATCTTTTCAGCTGACTGAGTTTGTTGAGAACAAGCCATGGATCCAGACTAGAATACATATGTTTCAACAATTCCAGGAACCTCCATTTTGGCAGTATTGTTCCTTTTAATTTTGGGTGGGGAAGGCTCCTATGTCTAACGACTATGTCAGATGACTCACGCTGACCGAAGTGGACAGGATACTAGCAACAGCAAGGCCAACCACATGCCCACTAGACCCTTGCCCACCCTGGCTCTTAAAAGCAGCTAGCACAAGGATAAAGGGCCCCCTCTGGGAGATAATCAACCTATCTCTCACAATGGGAGAATTCCCGGAGGGATTGAAAGAGCCTGTGGTACACCCACTGCTGAGAAAAAAATCTCTAGATCCATGGGAGCCTAACAACTACAGACCCGTCTCGCATTTAGCATTTCTGGGGAAGATGATAGAAAGAGCAGTCGCAAACCAACTGACAGAATACCTGGAAGAAGCTTCGGTCCTAGACCCATCCCAGTCAGGTTTCCGGCCTGGCCATGGGGTAGAGACAGAGCTAGTCGCCCTGATGGACGACCTCCGTCGCCAGTTGGACTGAGGCGGGTCGGCACTTCTGATATTACTAGACCTCTCAGCAGCGTTCAACACAGTCTATCATGAGCTTCTATCTCGCCGCCTCATCGATGCCGGAATACAAGGGACAGCCCTTCAATGGCTGATCTCCTTCCTCCGGGATTGTGGACAGAGGGTTGCAATAGGAGAGAAAACATCAGACCGCCAGCAACTTACTTGTGGAGTCCCACAAGGAGTGGTCCTCTCTCCTATCCTTTTCAACACGGAAGTTTGGGCTGGGTTGCCATCAATATGCAGATGACACCCAGCTCTTCCTCCTGATGGATGGCCGCCCTGACTCTCCCCCAGAAGCATTAGCCAGCTGCCTGGAAGCAGTGACGAGATGGCCCAAGTAGAGTTGTCTGAAGCTCAATCCTTCAAAGACGGAGGTCCTGTGGCTGGGAAGGAAGGGCCCATGCGGGGAAGCGCGTCTGCCTGCCTTGGATGGTGTGCAGCTCTCTCCCCATTCCCTCACAATGGAAGCCCAGATCACAAAGGTAGCGTGGCTGGCATTCTACCATCTCTGCCAAGACAAACTACTAGCACCCTACCTGGCCCCGGAACACCTAGCCACAGTGATCCATGCAACGATCACCTCTAGACTGGACTTTTGTAACTCGCTCTACGCAGGCCTGCCCTTAGCCTTGACCCAGAAACTACAGCTGGTTCAAAATGTAGCGGCCAGGATCCTCACAGCAACACCGTGGAGGTCTCACATCCGGCCTATTCTCCACCAGCTGCAATGGCTGCCAGTTGAATTCTGGATCAGACTAAAGGTTCTGGTAATTACCTTCAAGGCCATATGCGGTCAGGGCCCAGTGTACCTGAGGGATCGCCCCCCCACCTATGCCCCCAAAAGAGCTCTGCGCTGCACTGCCAGCAACCAGCTAAGGATCCCTGGCCCTAAAGAAGTCCGCCTGGTCTCATCCAGGGCCAGAGCATTCTCTGTTCTGGCCCCCACCTGGTGGAACGAGCTCCTGGAGGAGATCAGGGCCCTGATGGAGCTTAAACAGTTCCTCAGTGCCTGCAAAAAGGAGCTCTTCCGCCAGGCATTTGGTTGAGACCAGATGCAATCAACAGCGACTGAAAGGCCCCTGCTCCCTCCCTGCCCCCCCCCCTCAGAATTCCACCAACATGCTCTGGACCTGTTTGTATTGTTGCATTGTTGTATTGTCTATATTATTTATACTGTTACATTGTTATACAGTTACAACCATTAGTTATTATTGTAAAGTTATTCACATGTTTATAGATTGTTTTATGTATTGTTGTTTGTTCTTATGTAAACCGCCCTGAGCCCCCGGGGAGGGCGGTATATAAATATAATAAATAAATAAATAAATAAATAATAAATAAAAAAATTGTGTGGTAAGCAGAAATGTAGATGGGCAAGTTTTTCCTTCCTTCCATGCTGCTGCAGTGAAGGAAACAGTTTCACATGCTGATGAATTTCAGTTTGTCGCAAAGGCACATGAGCCCCATTATAGCCCAGTTTAGAAATCAGTTCCCCTATAGAATTGATACTGTATCTAGCCAAGACAAAATTAATTTGTTAATTGATGCAAGGGGTTAATTTGTGCAGCAGTTGATTCATATTGGCTCCTGCTTCAAAGCACCAATACTTCTACTTGCTACATCAGGGGAAGACAAAGCCTTCGCTCTGCACCCCCTTGGGCCCATTCACTCCAAGCCTGACTCTTCCTCTCCCCACTCAGTCTGATCAGCCTGATGTCCCCTTTTCTGTTCTAGCTGCATTGCCTTGCCCGACTCCTCTTTCTCCTCTTTTCCTGTGCATAGTCGGTTCCTCTTGGACAACCTATGGGTGCCACATCTAGGTAAGAGGATCACTACTGGTAGCAGTTGTCTAAATGCTGTCCACATTCTAGATTTATGTAACTTTGATGATATCCTTACATTGCCTTTTGAAAATTGCTTCTCTCTATTGCTATATGCATCCAGTAACAATCTATCAAGTTGTTTCTGTTTTCTCCAATCTTCACTAAGTACACAGCTGGGAATGCACAAGACCTTGCAGAGGATGTAAAGTCCAGACATGTGTGGGCCATTGGAGTTTCAACACCCACCAAAATTGCTATGTAGACATTATCTTCCAAGAAGTGTAAGTGGTTCTGATTAATTGCTGATAGGTCTCTGTGTCACTGCATATTTTGCAAGAATCAGCATCCTAGTTCCTTGTTTAATAGAGAACACAAACAAGCTGCTCACACATATTGCCCACATTTAAACAATTCCAACATCTCAATGGCATTCTGCTGTTATCTGTATAGAAATTACTTTGTTGGGGAAGTAATATCTTTCCTGTTGTCTAGATTGATATGACTAAGAAGGCTTTACCACGCCATGATGAGCTATATGGCTAGACTGGGACTTATTA
The DNA here is from genome assembly GCF_049243985.1 of Paroedura picta. Lineage (NCBI taxonomy): Eukaryota > Metazoa > Chordata > Lepidosauria > Squamata > Gekkonidae > Paroedura > Paroedura picta. The sequence goes on along the minus strand of NC_135370.1, from coordinate 86,627,996 downwards.
TGTTAAAGAATTCTAAGGATATAATTTTTTTGGCAAAATCAGTATCCTATGCAATGATTTCCTATATTTTATGGATCTATTCCATGGATTATCTGTACTTTACATAGTTTGGGATTTTTGTGCATGTGTAAATAGGCCACTAATATATAATGTTCAACCCTGTGGATTATATACATGGTTACAGTTAATATGAATTATTTTTGTATGCTGTGTAGTATCTTAATTGCACTAAAGAGTGCACATTTAACATGCTACTTTGATATGATTATGGCAGTGATATTTAAGAGTCCAGAATACTTACCTAGAATAGGGGTATATATTGGGAAAATTATGATTTTCATTCTGTACGAAAGGAAAGGTGTCTCAGTTTTAAAATGTCTTGGTAATTTTGTGGTGGTATCATGAGGACTTGCCAGGTTCCAGTTTTGTTTTCATTAAGATCATATTGGATATCTGGGAGGGGCTGTGGCTCAGTGGATGAGCCTGTGCTTTGCATGAATACAGGATGGGAGGTACACTTCTGGGTAGCAGTGTATGTGAATATGATCTTGGGGTACTTGTGGAAAGTAAGCTAAATATGAGCGGACAGTGTAATGTGGCAGTAAAGAAGGCAAATGCAGTCTTGGGCTGTATCAGCAAAAGCATCACAAGATGTCATAGTCCCACTATATACTGCATTGGTCAGAGCCCACCTGGAGTACTGTGTGCAATTTTGGAGGCCTCACTTCTAAAAGGATGTGAACAAAATTGAGAGGTTGCAAAGGAGAGCAATGACAATGATCCAGGGCCTGCAGACCAAGCCCTGTGAGGAAAGGCTGAGGGATTTAGGAATGTTCAGCCTGGAGTAGAGGAGATTAGGGGCGGGGGGGGGGCATGATTGCTGTCTTTAAGTATTTGAAAGGTTGTTAAATTACAAGGGCAGAACAAATTTCCAGTTGGCACCAGAGAATAGGACCCGCAGTAATGGGTTTAAACTACATTGGTCATTAAACTACATTGGTCTGTTTAGCCTGGAGAGGAGGTGACTGACAGGGGATCTGATAACCATCTTCAAGTATAGAGGATGGAACAGAGTTGTTTTCTTTCTTGCCCTGGAGGGATGGACCAGAACCAATGGGATGAAATTAATTCAAAAGAAATTCTGTCTCAGCATCCGGAAGAAGTTCCGGACAGTTAGAGCAGTTTCTCAGTGGAATAGGATTCCTCAGGAGGTGGTGGGTTCTCCATCTTTGGAGATTTTTCAGCAGAGGCTAGATAGCTATCTGACGGAGAGGCTGATTCTGTGAAGGTTCAAGGGGGTGGCAGGTTACAGTGGATGAGCGATAGGGTTGTGAGTGTCCTGCATAGTGCAGGGGGTTGGACTAGATGACCCAGGAGGTACCTTCCAACTTTATGATTCTACTGGGACCAAGTCTGTTGCACTTGTAAATACAATGGGCACTAGGTGTGTTTTTGGGGCCGGGGGGAAGGCTTCCTTCCTCCCCCCTCCAGGCCCAGAAGTGCACCCTCGGCCTCCTCGAAGGCTGAACTCTGAAGCTTTATATGATTTTGAAGTCCCACCTCCAAAACTCGAGGAATATTTCCAACCCAGGGGTAGCTAACCTCCAGGTGGGGTCAGGAGAGCTCCTGGAATTACAGTTCATCTGCAGAGTATAAAGATCAGCTCCCCAAGCAGAAAGGGCTACTTTGGACAGGGTTGTGGTAGAGAAGAAAAATGTAAGGCCTCCCACACAAGTTGTTGTTGAATTGAAAGACTTGAGGCCTACTTCACAGGGTTGTTGTGCAGATGAAACAGGAGATAAAACAACCTCTGCAACAGCATCCAGTTTCGTCTGCAGAATAACGCTGTGCAGTGGCCTCAAATCTGCAGAGAGTTGCAAAAAAGAAATACACATGGCTTGGCTGTGTCTAACCCTCGGCCAGAGTAGTATTTTAAGTGAGAAGGGGCTTTTTTGTGGCCTCCCTGTCAGCCGTTTGGCAGGAGAAATCCCCCCCCCCAAATGAATGCCCACCCCCATGCCCTGAGGCTTCCCTGTGTTGCTCTCGGAATCACCTCAGTCAGGGCCTGTCAGAGGCTCCTTCCCAGCAGGTCTGAAGGGAGCGGGAGGGAGCTCACTCTCCAGCCTCCTGTCAGCTCTTGTCAGTCTGGGGCCAAGGGGCCAATCATTGGCCCCTGTTTCCTATCCTGGACTCAGCCCACCCCCCCTTAGCCTATCTTTTTTATTTATACCGCTCCTCGAGCAGTTTACAGATGATTCTACATGGAGAACAATGTTGGCTAGATATCAGGGGAAAGAAAATTCAGTCAGATTAGTTCAGCAATGGGACTGCCTTCGTAAGGAGATGGTGAGTTCCCCCTCACTGGCAGACTTTAAGCAGCAGCTGGACAGCTACTTCTCCTGGATGCTTTAGGCTGTTCCTACATTAAGCAGGGGGTTGGACTAGATGGCCTGTATGACCCCTTCCAACTCTATGACTCTATGATTTGATTCTATAAAAGGCAATTTTATGTTTGTTCATGTGTAATTTTCCATTATGGACATTTTTTCACCAAATGTAAGGTGACCAGATTGTCCCACTTTTGGAGGGACATCTGGGGGTACCTGGCAAATTGTACTTATGTTGAAATTAAATATATATATTACAATACTATTTTTGCGTTCTATGCGTTCTATGAAACTTTTTGTTGCTCCATATAGACCAAATTTTTAATCAACCCCCCCCCCCCCCCCGGTCAATGGTGTCCCGCTTTACCAATGTTAAAATCTGGTCACCAAATGGTATCAAAATATTAGAGAACCTAGTCTATTCTGCTCTGCAATACTCTCTCTTCTAAAGACTTATCGTGTTTCAAATGAATTAGAGAAAGTGGTCCAGTTTAACAGCCCTTGAATAGGGTTCCCCCAGCCATCTTCCCTGCATAGTGAAAAAGGAAGAATGAAAAATCACAGATTGTCTTGAATACAATATATTATGTACAATTAGGTATGTCCAGTGATGCTAGAAATGTCAGTTTCTAATCATAGAAAAAACTTTAGGGTTACAGTTCCATTATTAATTAATTTGGCTATAACAAACTTGATCTGAATGACTGCTGATATTACAAAGTTTGAATCCAGTGGCACCTTGAAGACCAACAAAGATTTATTCTAGGTATAAGCTTTTGTGTACATGCACACTTCCTCAGATACACAGGGATGTTTATACCTTGAATAAAATGTTGGTGGTGTTAAAGGTACCACTGAACTGAAACTTTGTTCTGCTGCTACAGGCTTACCACTCCTCCCCCCCCCCCCCGAATGTATGCTGAAATTACAGATATCCATCCATTCTATTATATATTCTGCATATTCAAATGTTGGATTCAAAATCTTGGTCCTCTTATCGCAGACTCCCTGCTTGCCAAATGATTGTTTAGTACCAAGGATCATCTTGGGTTCATCTTGTCTTGTATCAAAGTTTTAACATATTATAAATTTAATAAAATGTACATCATAAATGGTTTCCGGTTAGAGCAATTTTTTTTGTTTCTAGACTCAGCTTCAAGGAGACCTATCAACTGTGCACATATTGCCATCTAGTGTGGCCTGAGTACATTGCACAACTCCATGAGAAGGATGTTCTGCTCTCTGAAGGAAGTTGTATTTGTGTGCATGGTGCAGTATTGATACGGCAAAGAACAATCTCTACAGTTTAAAATATTTTAAATCAAAGTTGTATGTAATGCCATCCCTGCTTTACACCATGGTTGGTTTTACCCAGAGCCTTGGCTTGTGCCTTTAAGGATTCAAAGACAAAGAGTATGCAGGGTTTTGCTCGTTTGCTGTCAAATTGCTGCCAATATATGAATTTTCAAGGCAGAAGAGACTTGCTATTGCCTGCCTCTGCAGAGCAACCCTGGATTTCCTTGGTAGGCCTCCATTCAAATGCTGACTAGGTTTAGCTTCCGAGACCTAGGGAGATTGGCGCATGTACTACGTTTGGCGCATGTCCATCTGTTTAATTTATCTCCAGGGCTGTAGTTGTACGCCCGGTCAGTGTCCCTCCCTGCCTGATGTGCCTGGTTATCCTCTGGTTCTCTGAAGTGTAGAGTTTGTGTTTGTTGTGTTAATGCCTTATCAGCCTGTTCTCAGCTAGACTGTAAACAATGCTATACTGTAGCCTTCACACCTGGTTGTAACCCAGAGGAACTGTCTCCTACTTTCACACTCTTCTTGATCAAACTGGTGAACTGTGGGAACAGATATTCCCACTTGAATTATGATGATCTGGGGGCATGGGGACAAGCGTGTAATTATTCTGTTTTCCTGGGACAAGCTTGTCTATGACAATACTTTGCCTGCATATGATCTCTTTTCGTTGCTGCATATGATCTCTTTTCTTCAGTAAAGACTAACTTGAGTTTTATCCCCAGGCCTAGGACCCCTGTTTGTTGGTTGTGAAGAGAACTGTGGACTGCAGTTCTTGGGGTCATGACAGCTAGTTTGTGCTTTTCAGGTCAGGATAAGAATGTAGAATAACCCCTTAATTTTTAGGACACAAATCCAAGTCCTATTTGTTCACCCAGGCAGCTAGTTTGGGTGGAATGCTATGTTTTTATTTAATGGATCTTACTTGCTGTAGCTTGCTTCTCTTATGATGGTTTGAATGTATAGTTTGTTTTCTGTTATGGAAAGGTGCTTCAAATGTATACGAGACAGAAAAGGAAATTAAAGTAATAAAAAGTAGCAGTGTTTTATCACATTACTAGGAGCAAGGCCCGTTGCACCCAGGAATGCAAGGAGCGCTAGCACATGTATCTGCACTGTGACAGTCCTGGATTCTGGCTCTCCTCCCCCTGCTCCCCACTCAATCTTGAGATCCAGTGTGGTGAAGTGGTTAAAAAGTAGCAGACTCTAATCTCAAGAGCTGGGTTTGGTTCCTGACTCCTCCTTTATATGTAGCCAGCTAAGTTGCCAACTTCCAGGTGGGGGCCTGGAAAACTTCAGGAAGATGAAAGAAAAAGACAGGATGAAAGAGAGAGAAAGAGACAGAGAAAGAAAAAGACAAAGAAAGAGACAAAGAAATAGAGGGGAAGGAAGGAAGGAAGGAAGGAAGGAAGGAAGGAAGGAAGGAAGGAAGGAAGGAAGGAATCCGTTCTCCTGAAGAAAACAGCTGCTTTGGAGGGGCACTAGCCCTCCTACCCCCACCCACATACAACAGTGTCTATATAGGTCTTTACCATCCCTACCTTTCCATCCAACCTCACATCCTCCAAAGGCCAAGCAGGCCATGGAGGGGTGGGCTGCCATCTTCCCAACCCCCAACACCATCCAAAGGTCAGGCCATAAATCCCAGCAGGCAAAAGTCACTGGGGTGAACTGGTAGAAGGTGGAACGCTGATTGGATGTCACATTTTGCCATTAAGGCCCTTGGGCCACAGGACTGCACCATGGCAATGGCCTGGTTGAATGAGGTGTACTGTACAGAGCAGAGCTTGGGGGGGATCCTTCCATCAGAGTGGATGTGTTTGTACACCAAAATATAGCCACCATGTTTTTTACATTTTCACCCTTAGTCACTGAAATACTAAAAATACTCAAAGGAATGATCTGTATACATTGATTAACAATGATACATCAGTTCTGAGTTTCTGTGTTAAAAACATCAGTGCATATGTGCATGTTTAGCATTGAAATATAAGAGCATTTTTACTGGAAAAAAGATTCTTCTGCATTTCAATGAATTCTGGCCATAGCAGAATATCATAAATGTACAAAACAGCTTCACAATAGAGAAATTGGTCCCCAGTATACTGGGTGACACTCTGCAATGGCCCAATAATCAGAATGATGACTTCAAATTAAGATTTCTCCACTAGTAATCAAGCCCGCTGCACCTAAAATACAGCGGGCGCTAGGCATGGGAGCCCCCGGTAGTCGCGCAGAGCACGGCGAGAGGCGCTTCGCGGCTCGCAGTTGCTCCGGCGGGGAATCGGAGGGACCAATCGGCAGGCGCTTTGTGCCTGCCGATTGGTCCCTCCAATAGTCTGTCCAGAGGAAGGGGCCAATTGGCATCCTTCCTCATCCCAGACACATCCTGCCTCCCAAGGCCTTAGCGTTTTATTTAATCCGCAGCGCCCGTGGCGCCGCGGGCTGTGTTAAGATATTCAGGAATCAGGTTCTCAGTTTGAGAACAAGAATTTTGGGGATGAAGTGGGTTTTATCTAGTTCACAAAAGTTTATACTAGAAAAAAACCCTTGATCTAGTTTTGTTCTTAATTTTGCTGTAATATAGCTACTTCTCTGGAATTATTACCAATTTGGGGACACTACATAACAGGAAAGTTAACAGAGAAGGAGAGCATAGCATTTGGATGTATCAATGTTTGAACAGTGCACATTTCCAAAGAAAGCAGCTTTTCAAGAAGTCATTCACAAAAAAGAACAAATCATAAAGCACAACTATTGCAAAATGCTAAAATTTTATTAATTATCGTAACCTTTCTTCATAAGAATCAAATAAAAACAGAAAGATGAAGATAACCCTCAACCATGCATCAGCTGATGCTAGAAATATAGACTAATTCAAAAGAAAATAGCCCAAGAAATCTATTTTTCCAGGACAAATAAATAGTAATGGTACAATATTCAAAAATAATCCATCTTTTAAGAAAAGAATTATATTAATGTTAGTTATTACTTTGGCTTACAAACGTTTGACTCTTTGGCAAATGTATATATCTATGTTAATTTTGTAAACAGTTACCAAAAAAATTCAGCAGTCCAAATATAACTACACTGATGATGTCATGTAAACAAAGATTCTTCTTCAGCAGCAGCACATGTCGAGGGTTTTTTTTTCTTTTGCGAAAGAAAAATTCAGACAAAATCTCCAAGTATTATAGCTAAATCCCCTCCCTCCATATTTTGAAAGACTGAAGTCTGTAGAAGGAATTTGGAAAGAACATGAAGGATAGGGAGAACAGATTATAAAGGTGAGGATTACATTGAGTAGTAGTGCTGGGCTGGAATAGGCATTGTTTCCAAGTGAATTTGGAATGGAATTGATACTGTACTACAAGATCTTCAGCTCCAAAATGAGTGGACCCATGTCAATTAGTGATCAAAATTCTTGTGCTTATATTCGTTGCAGAGAATAATGAAGCCCACATCCTATTTCACCAACTACCACCCTAATTCGCCCCCCCCCCCCAATTTATCTATGGATGCATAATTCTACATCACTGAAGCTTAGTAACTCCAAGAATTTCTCAATGCTTGTCACAAAAGAAAAGACATTTTGTGCAAATGGAGCCAGCTGAAAGTGGATTTGTTATTAGGGGGAAAATCAGTATGTTCAGGATGCTTCTTTGAATTCTTTTCTGTTTAAAACAAGGGAAATGAACATCAATCTTTTGTTAATCCTTTTTCTTGGTCCGTTGTTTTATTTCTGAATCTGTCCTTCCTGTTGCTGCTCTTCCTGTTGTTGTTGCTGCTGCTCTTCCTGTTGTTGCTGCTGTGATTGTGTAGGGTTGGGCTGGGGAACACACTGGTTGCTCAGACAATCACACTCCTCCACTTGGATGTAAGTGTAATCCACAATGGAGCCATCAGGGCATCTCAGGTCTACATGCTGCTTGCTGGTCTTGACTTCTTGACAGCATTTGCATGTATGTTGCATTGAATTACTCTCTGCAGAATATCTGAATAGTTACAAAGAGAAAACCAAGAGAGGCTTAGCATAACTGCGGCATAATCAAGACACATGCATTGTTAAATGTCATGAAATGTCCGTTTCAGTCTCTACAACAGTCAGGACTGTCTGTATGCTACAGTTCCAGATGAGCACATAAGAATGCTGTGGTACTGGGCTCTCTAAGATTATCAGCATTCATTTTATTTTAGAGGAAGTTTCTAACCTTTATAATTTTGAGGATGCTTTTGAGCATGTATGGGCAGTGCCTGCTGACATCTTTAGAGGAGGCCCTCATGACACCTCCTGTTCTCCATGGCTAATGGAATCCTATACACTGATAGAATGCTTGACTATGAAATCTGTTTTATGAGTTTAAATTATAGAAAATGAGACAAAGGTTCTTGAAGGGACAAAGTATGATTTAGATTCAGCCAATGTTGTTTTAGAGCACAGAGTCAAACTAGAATGCTTCTTGGAGTACCTTGAAACTCCATGTTCTATGAACACAAATGTTCTAGTATCAGATCTTGAATAAAGAAGGAATTTAAATTGTTTATATTTCTTCTGGAAATAGCATACAACCATAGAGATGCAAAAAGATTCCCTAGTCATTTATTCCCTCCTCCCTTAACAAGGATCGGCTTTTCTCAATCACCATAATACTTGCAAAGTCTTACAGATGTTAATTAGTTTTCCTATCCTTCTGTAGCTTTCTACTTGGATGGGCTTTTCATGCATCTTCCTTGTTTTGTAACATTTTTGTTGTTTATAGCCTTGTGGCTCAGTGAGAAAGGCAGATTATGCACTTAATTAAACAAGTTCTGATTCTTGAAAATTTATGATAGTGTCATTGGACTGTTTGATTTGAGTGGTACTGGATATCTATTGAATCTAAAATGAACCATTGAACTTCCCCAACATGGATCATGCTAATATGGAATTCAAAAGTTGTTCCTGAACTATTTGTTTTAAGGTGACCGTTAGAAAGAAAAAGGACATAAGATAGTTCACAAGGGCAGTGAGCAGTCCCCTACTTACATGGAAGAAGTACTGCAGTTGCCTTCGCAGTATGTTAGCGGAATAGGTGAAGAAGCCACACAGCCGTTGTGTCTAATTATTTTCGGAGTGGTGTGAGGTAAACAATTATGTCCTGAGAGGGTAAAAAAACAACAGTGTGCTTATGTAGTCACAATGGTTTCCTGAGGAGGAGCTGAGACTGGTAAAATGGCACATGTGCATGCTAATGTGGCAAGTGAAGGGGACTGATTGGTCCATCTTTTTAGTTCATATCCATGTAACCCTCACTTACTTACTTACTTACTTATTTTTATTTACCGCCCTCCCCGAAGGCTCAGGGCGGTTCACATGAAACAGAAACAATACAAATAACTTAGATTAGCAATAATAAAGTGAAAATAACAAACAACAGAACAGTAGAAAAATATGGAAAACATTAAATTAACTCATACTGATAGCCCAGTGAGTTGGGCAGAATTGTTGTGAGTGGCATGGGAGGGAGGCTCAGGAAGAGGGCCCTTAGGAAGTGGTAGTACAGGTTGACCTCAACCAAATGCCTGGTGGAGGAGCTCCATTTTGCAGGCCCTGTGGAATTGTTCAAGTTTTGTCAGGGCCCTGATCTCCTCTGGGAGCTAGTTCTACCAGCTGGGGGCCAGGATGGAGAAAGCTCTGGTTGAGGTCAAGCGAGCTTTCCTGGGGCCAGGGATCGCTGGAAAGTTGGAAGTGCCAGATCGCAAGGCTCTTTTGGGGGGTGTAAGCTGAGAGGTGTTCCCTCAGGTACACTGGGCCCAGATCATGTATCACCTTAAAGATGATAACCAAAACCTTAAGTCTGATTTGGAATTCATCTGGAAGCCAGCGCAGCTACTGGAGGATGGGCTGAATGTGGGACCTCTGAGGTACTGCTGTGAGGACCCTGGCAGCTGTGTTCTGGACTAGTTGCAATTTCCGGATCAAAGTCAAGGGCAGACCTGTGTAGAGTGAGTTGTAGGAGCAAGCTCATGTCTGTTTTCTGTGCCTATCAATATAAAGTTCAGACACTGTGCTCCTGAGAACATCTACATTAATGGTATCGGTGAAAGGCAGCATGTTCAAGAACATGTGAGGATTGCGGGAGACCTGTTTGTATGCATACTGAGATCTCTTTTCACAGCATTTGCTTCAGCCCATGCACTTATGCTGCACAATATCACAGTGCTTCCTTCCTGCTCAGATATTTTATCAGCTAATGTTATACTCAAAGGTGGTGTAGCTCATGTTTTTATTTTAATTTGGGGAGGGAATCCTACCCTTCCACTGTGTCGCTTAATACTAAAACAATGCATTCTAATTATAATAAAAAAACTAAGTAAATACCACAAAGGTGATAATGGCAAATAAAAGAGAACCTGAAAAACAGCCACTAATGGCAAAACAATTCACCCATCCAATGACTGTACAAATAACTCTGTGTTTGGGTGAATGAAATTAACAATATATTTAGCATTACTTACTCGGATGAATACACACTTTGCAGCAGCCATCGTCAGACAATTGCATATCCTCCTTAAATAATTAAAAATGATTTGAGAATTGATTTACAGTTACTGAATCAATCACTTTCTTTGGCGAAAACATTTTCTTTACACAAGTGAGAAATATAATTTCTAGTCAGAGATTAACAAGGTTAGGATCATTCTGTTGAGAATGGATAAAATGCCACAGAGAGATAGTGCAGTGAAGTATGGACTGGAGATTTCAGAACAGAAAGTGAGGACTTTATAAAGGGACAGGGAGCTAAGGATTCCCTGGAATTACAGCTTTTCTCCAAACTACAGAGATTAGTTCCCCTGAAGAAAATGGGTACATTGGAAGGTGGGGTCTATGGCATTGTATCCTACTATGGTCCCTTTCCTCCCCAGACTTCATCCCCAAATCTCCAGGAGGTTCCCAACCAAGATTTGGCAACCCATGCCCACTCCCATTCCCAGCCAGTGACTGGGGGGACCTGGCAACCCTATGATATAAAGAAGATAAAGAGTAGTTGGGCTCTTAGACTCAAAGACTACTGCATATAAAATACATAACATGCCATCTATGAAGTTTGTGCCTTAGCAATAACTATACAACTATATCAAGCTAGACAAAGAGTTAAGTCAAACTTACAGGTGCACAGGTAGGATGTAAGGCAGGACAGGTTCTCTTGACAGTGATGGGAACAAACTTGTCATCAATTACTTCACATTCATAGGAGGTACAGTTGTTTCCAGGACGGTGCCAACTCTTTCCAGGCTAAAAACATTTTCAGTTTTAACTATATTGGTAGAAACTGACATACTATTTTAAATAATTTTAAGGCTTTTGATTAAATCTCTGACACAGTATCATAATGACAAAAAAGTGGTTCTTTTTATTTAACCCCACTTTGGGATCGGGAGGCAAATTACTTCTAGATCAGACTAGCTAGAGAGTCTGGATTTCTTTTTGGGAGGGGACTCATCTGGGCATGGGATTGGAGTCACTGTGGGCAGGCAGGTAGTTGTGAATTTCCTGCATTCTGCAGGAGGTTGGACTAGATGACCCTGTGGGTACCTTCCAACTCTATGGTTCTATAGAAACCTTTGTGGAAAACTTTTGCAGAAATAGCAATAGAGTTATTCCATTTGCTGTGTCTCTTTTATTAAACATTTTGTCTGCATTCTTTTGACTGCTGCAATGTACTTTCTTGTCCCACTCATCATGTCCAAATTATAATTATCCCACTGTAATAAAATATGGATCTCCTTTGTTTTCACCATCAGTTTTAATCAGTGTGCATATTATACAGCGGAAGGACAAAGCTAACAATGCTTTGTTGAAAATGGAGGTCCTTCTGTTTACCTTTTTTGGCTCATCCTTCTCCAGTTAAGGAGTCAAACTCACGCTCAACTATATCTTAAAAGAATTCTGCTCTAAATCACAACTTTGCATAAGAGTGGGGGTTTCCATATTAGCATGTCAGAAGGCAAAACTTGAAAACATGACACCTGCATCATGTTTTCAACCTTCATATCTGGAAAGGAGTGGATATTAGCTTAATGTAAGAGTACACACTGGTCATACTGAAAGTCTCAGGTTCAGTCCCCGGTATCTATAGTAAAAGAACCTGAAATAGCAGATCTGAGAAAGATCTTCACCTGCAACTGTGGACAACTGTTGCCAAGATAGACAATACTGAGTTAGATGGACTAAAGATACAGCAGTTCTATATGTTTATGTCTTCTTCAGCACCACAAGTGTGCTGGGCGCGTCAGTATTTCAAATAAAAATAGTCCCTTGTCCCCAGGAGCTTACACTCTTAAATCAACAACGAGGACAATGTCAGAGCATTTAGAAAACATCAGATATGAGTTACCTGGATAATGACTTTGGTAGATCCTTCTTCCAAAATACAAGCCACTGGGGTGCATTCACCACAGCATTGTCCAGCCTTTTCCTTGTAAGTGTATCCCTGCATTAGGAAGGATAGACATGGAAATGCATAAAATCAAGGATGTTTTTTACATTTTTGAGATGATAAGTTGGTAGGTGGATGGAAAGATGGATGGACGGACAGAAAGAAGGAAGAAAGAAAAAAAGAAAGGCAGACATCAGGGGGGTCATTAAAATCAGCATGAACTCACATCTGTACAACTTGTGTTGCATGCTTTTGATATACATTCCACTGTGTATAATTCACCATGTATTCCTTCTTCAAGAGAGCACTTGCATAGTTCACAGGGACCCCTTGGGACAACTGCTCCAGGCTGAAGGACAGAAACAGTAACAAATCATTATAACTCATTATTAAATAAATGTAGTTATACTTACTATTTATATAACTACATTTATTTCATCATTGGGGGCTTCAATGATAAGATATCTGAGATTAAAATCAGAATTGTTTCCAAAATCAGGTTGAAAGTATAATACAAAATGGGTTTTAGGCATCCTTCTTGGTTACAATGTCTGAGGAATTTTATGAAATTTTACAAAGTCAGATTTGGAGGTTCCTCCTCAAGCAGAGTAGCCAAAGAATTTCAAAGGCACCCAAAAGAGATGCAGTGATAGTGCAACCCTGAACACAATTACATCCTTCTAAGCCATCCTTCTAAGCCAACTATCATAATTTGTGGGGAGGATGGGGATGTGTTGTACAATTTTAGCCAAATATTTGTTTCCCCAAACTCTTTATTTAGAAGCAAAACAATATAAACACCATTTTATTTTGATGTTAAATCTGTGTTTAAATTGACCCATTCAATGGTTAGTCACATTGATCTGTTGATTAGTGCTTTTGCCACTCATTATGCCATGACATTATGAAAGGTACTCACTTGATAGAATACATTACTGTCCACACATCCTGGCAGTTTCACTGTGAGGCAAAAAGACATATTACTATGCACATCAGAATAGAATAAGGAGGTGTACAGCGATGAAGTAATAATACAAATTGCCAGTCATTTTTTTTTAAACATGCATGCAGTAACAATTATAGTTAGCTTCAGAGGACAGCCGTGCTGGGCTGCCATAGAGCAGCTATATCCAAATCCAGTAGCACTTTAGAGACTCATGAGACTAACAAGATATCTAAGCAATGGAATTTTAATTCTCAAAAACTTATTACCTCAAAAATCCTGTTGGTTTCTAAGGTGCTACTGGTCCTGGATTTGAATCAAGTGGATTTATGGCTATGAATCTATCCTGCAAACAACACTGCTAGGACCATAATAGTAAGCATTAAGGGCTTGAGTTTCTTGAGTTTGAATCTTCTAGCAAATGTCACATAAAGGAGATCTTACCACTCCGTCTGAAATTCTGCTATATATAACTCTTGCTATATATAACTTTTGGAGTCTGTGTTTGTTGAATGCAAATCTAGTGTCCTTACATGAAGAAACAATGACTATCATACAGTTGAAGAGGCTAATCCTACAATCCTAAAGATACTTCCCTGGGAGTAAGCCCCACTAATAATATCATCAAGCTTATTCCCAAATAGAGCTGTTTAGGATTGTTTCCCAAATAGCTACTGAAAAGGAAGATGCAGACACATGGCCACCTCCAGGGGATTCTATATGACTTCCTTACAAGGAGAACTATTTGTGGTGCCCAGAAACTGCATGACAAGCCAGGCAGCTTCTTCAAGAGCAGATCTACTCCCAAAGAAGCCATGTGTCCTGTCATGGACCCATTATGCATGGGGGGAATAACGCACATTCGGGGTGGAATGGCGGCGACTAAAATCACTGATAACGCACGGAGCCGGCTGCAACTGGCCGCAGATTCGGTGCATGCCGCAGAAAAAGCCGCGTCAGTGAAACGCGGAAGAAAGCGCAGCTTCCAGGTGACCGGGGCGCAACCAGAAGCGGCGCCGGGATTGCCGCGTGCATAATCGGTTACTCTGGGTTTTGCCGCCGTCACACCCCCTCCCGTGCATAACCGGTGTGCTTCGCGTCTTCCCCCTCCGTGTTTTCCATGTGACCCGAAATCGCCGTTTCGGCGGCCATGCATAATGGGCCATGTTGAGCAGAAAGTCAAGGAACTTTCCTCCTGCTAAGCCACCTGAGGGGACCATATCCGTGAGATATAATTGCTGTGCATATGTCAAAAGATTAACACCATTCTGAGTAATTCCATGGGTTTTCACCTATAGTTTCATACTTACCACAAGTGGTTTTCATGCAGCAGTCTCCTGGCAGTTTTTCTTGTTTTAATTCATATCCTAGTGGACATCTCTCGATGGATGTGGGGCAATAAGTAGTATTGCATACTATATAAAGTGAAGCAAAAAGGAGGGAGAGGAAACGTTCAATCCAGAACATTCTCACATTAAAAGAATCTGAAGGGAATTTCCCAGCATTAATGTATAACAAATGAAACATTTGTCCGAGATTGATATCTTTTAGAGAAAGGGAGAAATCACTGCTGAAGCCATAACCAGTAGCACTATGGCCATGTGGACAGATTAACCACTAAACAATGTACTCTACAGCTTTGGAGCATTTACTATGATGTAATTATCTGGCATTTCTCAGTAAGAAAAATGTTCCTATTTTGAAAAGTTTTACTGAAAACAATTGACAGTGCATCTTTTGCTTCAAGTATCTGAAATCCGGGATTGTACTTACTGCATTTTTTATGGGGACAGCATGGATCTTCTTGTGTTGTTACTGAGACCGGCACATAGCCTGCATCAACACACACCACTGGGGAAGGTGCTGTGCATATCTTTGGTTTACACTGTACAGTCAGAGAATATTCCTCACAAATGCACTCCTGGCAGTTGCTGTTCCAAGCTGTTCCGGGCTGTAGGGAAAAAGTGAAACAAACATGATTAGCTTGCACTTTCTTTTTTGTGTGCCTCTTTGGTAATCTTCAGAACAGGGGGCTTGATGAATCCCACTCTCACCTAGGTCCCATGTTGAGAAGCATGATCACCAAACAAGGGAACAGCTCACACGCTTATCTGCAGGGCATGACACTTGGTTTGGAAGGTCAAGTCGCCCATATTTCCTGGTCCTCTCTCTTAAGACATACCTAGCAAAGCCTCCTATTCATGAGGCCCACCACATGCTGACTATGTTCATGTTTACCAGGTAAAAATTGTCCAAGACATGGTTAAATTTTAAAGACCATCATACATGATGATGATGCACCTTGTACTGTTCTGTGTAAGTTGCAGCAGTAGACAGGTAGATTACCTACAGTGTAGTTCTGAAACAGTATAAATGGCTCTATAATACCTCTAGGTGCCTTTTACCATTGTCATGCCAATGTCATTCCATCTCTTCTGCTAGCTGTATAACAATATGACAGTGGCTCTGCTGCTGATGGTGATTGCTAGTGGCACAATGGCAGCAGCCCTTACAACTGCATCAGTGCAGGCTCTCCTGGATGGCCTTATATCTCTAGCAAAATACATCCGGTTCGGATTTGTCCTTCACTCATTATCCCCCAGGTTAAGTACTTCTTCACTGGTCAGTCCCTCAACTTGGTTGCAAGACAGGTGTTCTAGGATCACAACAAAGTACTTTTCTCAAATAAAAATTTACCCTTTGGTGATAAGGCTAAAATTTCGGATGATATGGCTAAAATTTTGTGATATAGTTAAAATTTTGAAAACCACGACAATCAGAAATATAAAGTTTGTAGCTGTGTGGATCCTTGGGATGCTGCTCCAGGCCTCTTCACTTTCAGATGGTGTCTGTGGTAGCCAAGAACCACTTCAGGATCCAACTCCTGGACACCTCAACCACTGCACCCAGACCTGGAGCAGCTCCTTGGATTCCACTTCTACCATAGCTTGACCCAGATCATCTCCCTGAACTCTGCAGTTAACATGGCTGGTGCCAGAGTGGCTCCCAGCTTTTCACTACAGCCCAGTTTGAAGTGGCTCCAGCACACCACAGCCAGGACTAGAGTGGCTCCCTGAATAACAATATGGGTAGGCCAAGCAGATCTCCTAGACTCCTCAAAGACACAGATGTTAAGTCCATATGTGAGCAAACAACGTTATTTGGGGGGGGGGCGGAGATTTAAGCTTCCCTGATGTATTTTTTGTTTTAGATTTTAGGATTTTAATCAGTGAAGTCTGATCTGCAAAATTAGATATCTACAGATTAGACAGAATATATTAAATTCCTCCAGTTATTTTTGACATTCTTGAAAAATAAATTTGCCATGCAATTAACTGTGAAACAAGTTTGTATCCTGTGGCCTCTTGTCTTTCAAATCTAAGCCTCTGTAGATGGATTCTTTAAGAATGGCAAATGACAGTTACAAAATCCTCTCCATGTTGCAAAAGACTTATTGAAAATCAATTTTAATGAAGCTCCAAACATGCTTTGAGTTTATTCATCTACATTTCTTAAATATAATCATATTGATACTTACTTCTTTGGGCATCCCATCTGGTCCCACACAAGCTGAAATAAATAAAAGGATTCACATTTTGTTTAATTGCCATGAAAGAATTGTGGAACTAACACAACTAACTTAAAAAGCAGGCCTATGGAAGCAGTATGAAATCTGACATTGTTATTGTTTCCTGATGAGTATATCGACAGAAGCTGGAAGCATTAGGAAGTGAGCTATAAAAGGAAGCTTTATAACCATGGAACTTAGTTTTGAAGGTTTCATGTTTTCATAATAATAGAGGTTTATCTGTCTTGAATGACCTCTGGACATTTGGGAAAGGCTGCCATATCCATGCAGCACTACAGCACGGGTCACTAGATGAGAGCACTCCTAGGATGAAATGCCTGCTCTTTGGATAGAATCCTCTCTGCAAGAACAAACTATATGTTTGGACACCTCCTGCGTGCCATTTGTATAAAAGTGCAAAAATATCCTTCTTGAAAACTTCACTGCATTCCTTAGTGCTTTCTTTTATGAGAGCAGAGAGCTGTGAAGCAGCTAAGTTTATTGACCTGCTTAGTAGGATAGCAACTGATGTGCAAATCCATTTTACCCTTCCTTTGGGGAAGAACTGCAGTCTAAGATAAACTTTGAGTGTTGTTAGAAATCCTTTCTCCTTTGGCTTCCAAAGGTGTATCTGCAAATGGCGGCAACCTAGATGACCAGGACAGCCCTCAGTTGCTAGCATCCTAAGCAAAGTTGCCCTCTTCCAAGTTCACTCATGTTCATGGCAATATGGAACTACAATCCTGGAGAGCCATTACCAGTCAGAATAGACAACACTGCCCTTAAAAGACCAATGGTCTGATTCAGTGTAAAATAGCTTCATGTATTCCCATACATTCAAGGCAATTAGAAGGATGCAACCCTGTCTAGAACTGCACTATAAATTGCTGACTATACAAGAGTCTTTCAAACCATGCAATACTGCTGAGTGGTTATAGCCACTTCTACCTCGTATGAGAATACTTACAGCATTCGCGGACGCAGACATTGCTGTAGGAATTAAAGAGCTTGGTTCCTGTAGGGCAGAAGCAGCCTTCAGCTATGCCATCGCCACTATGCTGAATAGCTCTAAAGAAAAGAAGTATACATTAGAATAGTTCTACATCCTTGTAACATGAATAACCCGTCTCTGTTTCAGTTCCCTCCATTGTTATAAAAATGCATAAAGGGAGAGGGAACAAGAGTGTTTCAAAAAGTGTGAGTAATTAACAAAGATGAGAACAATTCCAGCAATCTAATAACTTTTAATGCAGGGGCCATCTTAATAATATTATTAGATACTTCTTCCTTCCTTATTTCTAGCTCAGCCTTCTTTCAAGCAGTACAGGACACACTTCACACCCAGTGATCACAAAATAGTTGTGTGATGTAATTCAACTGAAAGGGTATAATTGGCCCAAGGTCACCAAATAGGCTTGATAGCTGAGTAGAAATTGGAACCAAAGCCTCCCCAGTGCATATCCATCACATTACAATGGTTATGTCCATCAGATTATTATTATTAATAATGATGATGATAGGGAAGATGAAGATTAATTCAACAGCTTTTATAATCTTCCTTACTTTGTGTCACAGGTTGGAGGGTTGAGAGGTCCACATGGTTCATATACTTTCCCTTTAGGACAGGTGAATGCTGTAAATTATAAGTGAAATAGATAAAGGTAAGCATAAAGATGTATTTCCCCAACATATTATATTTATAGTGAGCTTTAGCATGAGCAGTTCCCATTCCCTCCTCTTCCTGCTGTACTGAGTGGCTCCCTGCCACTCAGTTGTTTGGTTCAGAGCCATTTCATCCCCTGTTTTCTGTTCACTGCTGTTTTTGGAGCCTTTCGCCACTCAGCTGTTTATTATAAATGGCCCCTTGCTTTCTGCTCCCCATGGCTTTTCAGAAGGAGCAGAAAGCAGGGGTTTAAACTTTAAATGGTTCACAAACCAATACAAACTGGTTTGGTTTGTGAATTAGCATAGCGGGTAATGGTTCGGTTTGTGGTTCAACCGTGAACCAAACCATACTGCTGAAATGTGGTTCATGCCCATCTCTAACCATAGCTCTCTAAAAAGATATTACAGTACTGATCATTTTAGATTCAGTTCCTTTTCTTTCCTAATAATACCCAGCATGGAGTTCGCTCGCAACTGTTGTATACTGAATTGGTATTTCAATTTTTTCCCACTAAAACTTCAAGATCTCTTTCAATCTCAGTCCTAGCCAGTTCAGATCCTATTAGCATACATTTATAATTAAAACCCTTATACTTACTAGCAATGCAGAATGAACTGCATTTGTCACATGGTTGCTCACTCTCCCAGTTTAGAGAGATCCTCTGCACAATCATCTTTGATATTATCAGTAAACTGGGCTACTACACTGTTCACTTCCAATTCCAAATCATTTATGAGCAAATTAAATAGCATAATCCCAAGACTGATCCTTGAGGAACCCCTTTGCTCACTTTCCTTCTTGGGAGAACCGGTCTATTTTATTTTTACTCATTTCTTCTTGTCATTTAATCAATTTTAATCTATAAGAGGGCCTGTCCTCTTAGTCCATAACTGCAAAACTCACTCAGGAGTCTTGGTGAATTACCTCATCAAAAAGCCTTTTGAAGGTCCATGTTTATGACATTTAACAGGTGACTTGTTAACATGTTCAAAGAACTTCACAAGGTCACAGAGCCAAGACTTTCCTTTGCAGGAGTCATGTTAATGTTCCCTGAATTCTTTGAGGTTCCTAATAATTCTGTCTTTAACAACAATATTTATTGATTTACCTGGAACAGATGGTAGACTAATTGTCCTGTAATTCCCTGGATTTCCTCTGCCCCGCCCCCCATTTGCTACTTTCCAGTCATTCAGCATTTGAAATCCTTTAAAACCTTTGAGTTTATGCTATCTAAACCTTGAAGGCTTATTAGTTTTCAGTTTTCCTGGTAGTTCTAGAATTTCATCTCTGATCACATCAATTTGATTAAATTTTCAAGACATCTTTCCCTAGAACAGGAGCTCTGGCATGAGCATGTGACCCACATTTTCCACAGTGAATACAGGTGCAAATAATTCATCAAATCTCTCTGTAATTAAACTTCCTCCCATCTTACTTAAGCAATCATTTCATTCTTTTTTCTTCAAAAGACTCAATTGCCTCCATAGCCAGTTTTATGCTCCTGATATACTGAAGAAATACATATTGTCTGAAAGTTTTAAGAGTCCAACATTTTTATTTTTCTTATCTTATTGTTTATATATATATATAAATTATATATATATATATATATATATATTTGGTTTGCCAAACATAGAAACAGGTTATAATGGAAGCTCTCCTGTCTAATACTACCATGTTTTGTTAAATTGTTATCTACAAACACATGTTGGTTAGTTTGTTTTTAGCATGAAATTGATGTTAAATAGCTTATTTTATTATTAAGATTTCCATTACTGTATATATGTCCCTGGCCTGGATACCCCAGGCTGGCATGATCTTATCAGATCGTGGAAGCTAAGCAGGATTAGCCTTGATCACTAGAGAAAGAAGAACCAACCTTCTTCTTTGGATGGGAGACCACTGAAGAATACTCAGGTTGCAACACAGAGGCTGGCAATAGCAAATAATTGACTCTTGCCTTGAAAACCCTATGAGGTTGCCATAAGTCAGCTGCAACTTGATGGTTAAAAAAAAAAAAAGGTATGTGGCGAAGCCACGGTACAGGTTGAATGAGTACTTACGGCAGGCACCATGGGTTTTTGATCTCCAGTCAATACAAATGCCTTTAGAGGCACAAAGAGAAGCATATATCTCCAGGCTAGAACACTGCATTGTAGTATTGCTCATATAGCAAGCGTCAAAGTTACACCCTTGGTAGAAAGGTTGTGAAGGTATCACATCATGGCACTTAGAGAAGATACTGTGGAAATAGCAGAAATGTTGCATGTAAAAAATGTGCTTTCAAACAGATGTTCTTTCCCCCATATGACCGTTTACGCACTGGGAACTTCACTGCCTCAGCTCCTGTGCAGGAGCACAAATTGGGGGTGGATGAGGCACACCGGGCCAAATGCTCCCCCATGTGGGTGCAGGAAGAGGTGGGGCAACCTGCTACGACTAAAACTCCAGCCTGCAGCCCGGCATGAAACCTCCAGTGCGTAAACAATCTACCTCTATTAAACCACACTTCATTTAAACTTTCAGCTAAAAATGCAGAATATTTTCCTCTTCTATATGATACCCTTGTTATTATATTGTCTAAGCAAGAAAAAATAAGTCAATTTGCCAACTTACTCGCTATAAATTATCTCGCAAAGAGGGCTAGGTTTACAAGTTGTCGGTGGAGTTGGTGTAATTGCAGGTGTTGGTGGTGGTCCAAGGCAATACTGTTTCTTGTCATCAGGAACATTCCAATAAGGAGCCATGTGGGGACAAGTAGTAATCTGACCATTGGGTAAGCGGCATTCATCTTTTTTGTCATTTGTGCATGTACCTGGGGAAACAAAATGGAATCAGAATACGAAGTGGGAAGCATTACATCCATGATTAAATTTACAGAGGTAAACACTCAGTTTCAATGGACAGATGCAGTCAGTGAGCACCAGACAATTGTGTTTAGAGCTAATTGAAGAAATATCAGGTGGCAAGGTCATGAGCTGGCAACACCATAACTTCAGGCCATGTTAGACCAGAAGCTAAAGCTATGGCCCTGCAAACCTAACAGCTACCTGACAAGTCAGAGCAGGAAAAGGCTAGAGCAAATTTTCCCACAAAGGGGTACACACCATTTCTAAGCCTTTCCCAGACATAGGGAAGCCACACATGGGATTGTCTGGTTCCACATAAACCAGAGGAGTTACTTGCAAGGACTTTGAAGAGTTATTTAAACTCCTCCAGCCCAAAGAGCAGTACACAGCTATTCTTTCCATGAAGCTAACTCAAAGAGAAGGACATGAGATTGAAGGGAGAGTTCCGACAGGAGGTGGCAGATCATTCTTTCCCCATTCTGAGGCCTCTGCAGAAGTGGAGGATGAACTTGGAACTCTGTGGTGGCCTCATCTCCAAGGAGACAGACATGTGACATCTTCACTCAAAGAATCACCAGCCATGAATTGTTCGATAGCTTCCCCTTTTTGCTGCTAGTATTGGCCCTCCTCATCATGTAAGGATAATAACAATTTGGTTCTAAAGTATGAACAAAAGGAATTATAAAGCAATTTGAGTTTTGATGGGAAGCATTATTCTTACCACACTGTCCTTCAGTATTGTTGCCAAATTTGCTATATGGAAGTTTTATGGAGAAGATTAAACCACTGAAAGTGACTGTAGCTTCTATCTCTGGTATCTGTACCATCATATTGACACCCAGCTGGGAGATAAGGAAGCCATCTTTCTCAAAGCCTGGATTGACAATCTGGCCGTTGAAGTAGATCTGCAAATGGATTTAATTTTACAATCAGGAATTCTGTTTCATTTAATGTAGGTTTAAAAGTGTTGCTTCTTTATTTGGCTTTGTACACTTAAATTCTGAGTAACCACAAAGTGCTTTGGGACAAACACAATGGGAATGGATTGTTGATTTCCCCTTCCAGCAATAGCTTGTGGAACGTCTGTGGAATGCTTCAGGGAAGGGTCCCTTAATCTTCTGCTTTGGCTTTCAGAAGAACACAGGTGCTTGTTAGTAGGCCAGCTAACGTTCCTTTTGCATATTTAATGCAGGTATATAATCTTCATACCTGACACTTGGGTTCCTTACAGTATCTGCCAGTCCCCTTTTTATTTGCCTCTTCATGTGCCTTGAGGAGACCAATTGAGTGGCTAGTGCATAATGACTATCTTCATATAGCTAGCCATAATTAATCTGGGCAGCCAGTGCACAAGAATGTGCAATTTTAAGGATTTCTAACAAGAGCGATGATACATTTTCCTTATGTAGCTATATTTTAAAAATAATGATGATGTATTGACTTGAGAAAATATACATTTCCTATTTTACAGTCATCATGGAAGATTTCTCCAGAACAAGAGCTCCTACACAAACTGAACCACAAGAAAGTCATAGCAAGTAGTCCTTGCACTTAATCAACTTGACTGCATTCCATCTTGTGTTTCTGCTTGCACAAGGTGTAGTGGAATGTATAATAAAGCAACTCTTCCCTCCCAGAATGAATTTCTTCAATCAATTCATACTGAACCTTCATACTGGACTGCAATGACTTCTTCAAATAGTGTTTTGATTTTTGTACATAGCGACATTGATTGGAAATAAGAAAGTACTTGATCTTACAGTAGCTCTCGGGCAAATGGAACTGTATTAAGTAAAATTTGGCTTCTGCTATGGCATGTGCTATCTCAGATCATCAATGAATGATTAAATCTCATATGTGTTTGTCTATCCATGTCTCAGTCATCATGCAAAGAATGAAAGCTCATGGATATAGTTAATTTTTTCATTCAGTAGTGAACTTTGCTTTTCTCATTGCTTTGTTAAGTAAACTTGTGTCTTCCAGGGAGTTTTAAAGTTCTACAAGTATTTATTATATTTCCTTGAGTTCAGAACATTAAGGGAGTCAAGTCAAACATTTTGCACAATATTTTTACCTTGTTGGCTTCTACTCCATTAAAGAGTTCACGGGTTAGCACTATTTTTGATGTTTTGTATTCGATAATAATAGAGTGAGGACAGGAAAGTCCATCTTCCGCATCACAGAAGTAATTATCAATAAGAATCCTGAAATTGTCGTATTTTGGTATAATCTGTTGCACCAGCACATATGTGCAGTTGTCCAAGAAGGTGTAATAAATTCCATCAAATGTGAGATAGTGAGGGTCACCCCAGCCACTGCAAACACCTTACATTGAAGGGGAGAAAAATTATTAGAACTTTCAGAAGATTTTGGGAACCATTCTGTTGTGAATCAAAATAACAACAAAAACAACAGCAATTATCTTTGTAGTAATTCTAAAATCACTAAAATTGATCTGTATGTGATATTTTTTTGAATGCAATCAGCTTCATTTTCACTTACATTCACATTCATAGTGGTAACAGCAGCCATCATCACTGAAGACTTTCACTGGTGGGTACCCATTTTCACATTCAATACTCTTCACTGGGGGGCATGTCACATGGTTTATAATGATTTTGTTATTTCCTTCACAAGTCGATGTGGTACAATTTGATGTCCATGTATCACCCTTCTGCAAAGATAATGACATTGACACTGATGCTATATAAGTTTCAGATTGGTCGAACTAACCTGTGCAGTTTTAAATAAGAGGTTTTAAAATTATACTTGGGCCTATTATGCACAGGTGTTTTCTGCTGCTTTCACAATGAATGTCCATTGGCTACTGTTTGTCAATCTTCATGGATTTTCCTTCATTCAGCACAGTCGAGCTTTCCAGCCCTGGCGTTGTGCTCATACTCTGGGGGATTCCTCCCCCGTGAGTACACGGGCCAGCTACAACAGTCACCACCATGGGCGTGGCTGCTGCCATGCATAATGGGTCTGTGAGACTCAAGTCATCTTTACTGGCATAGCAAATCATATCAACCAAGAGAAACATGACTAAATACCAAAAGCTGAGTTATTCCATATATAGCTAAATTTGTTCCTTCTGAATTAACAAACAACAACTGTTGACTCTCAACATATTCCCAGGTACCTCACCAACTTTAACAAGCTTTTTGAGATCCCTTTTACATGGCATAGATTTTATAATAAATAACTCAGACAAACTTACTGCTTGTAAGTTCTCTCAAAAATAGTTTCAAATGTTAGAAATGCTCTTATAATTCTTTTTTACTTTTACTATGCCTTCATGCGCTGAAGAAAAAAGAAGTTTTAAGTTTTAAAACTTTAAAAAATATTTTAAAAATTCTTTTTCTTCACCATATGAAGAAAGTATTGTTATTTTAATCTGTTTTTATTATTTAGTGGTTTAAAATGTTTGCTTATTTTCCTCTGCACTTGAGCACCAATTTGTAGGTCTCCTGAGTGATTATCCCAAGTTCTTTTAAAATAGTGCCCTTGCTGTCTGTCATATTTTACCTTGCCCTTCTGGAAAGGAGGTCAGAGCAGCATACATGGTTTTCCCTTTTATCTTTACAAGAGCCTGGGGGCTTGACACCATATACTGACTTGAACCTAAACCTCCCTCTAGCCCTTGCCTGACAATCTAAGCACTGTACCCACCCCACCATCACCAAGTAAGGTCAGATACTGAATACTATGAAGTGTAAGCTATCAAATGTAGTCACATATTACCAAAATGAAAAGGGACAAATGTACTAAATATTAAAGCTAAATATCTTGGGAATAAGCAGCATAAAAATTGCTATACCATTGTTGGAATAATTTTCAGCTCTAGCATTGAACAACTGCCAAGTCATTTGTGTTGTGAATGGCAGTTCTCCATTGTGTTGCAGAAGACGGCATTGACTCAAAACAGACCTACCCATTACCTATTTATCTCCCCTAGTTATGTTGCTAATTATCAGTGAGATAAAGTTGGGAGATCCAAGCCCAACCAGCATGTTAGAAAGACTCAGCTTGTGATCCTTCCGCACTCCCAGCCTTCTCTTTACCCCTCATGTCACTTACATTTCAGGAACATGCATAAAGCTTTCCCCTAAAAAACAAAGCCTTTTAGTTGGGGGAGGAGAATGGAATGCAACAATAGAATAAGTCCTTTAGGAAAAAAGAACTATAAAGGTTCAAATATTAATGATCTATGCCAGGGGTAGTGAATGCTGGCAAGGGCTCCTGGGAATTGTAGTCCATGAACATCTGGAGGGCCACAGTTTGACTACCCCTGATCTATGCCTAAGAAGCAGAATAGTCATCTAAGAAAGAGAACCACTTTCATAATGAAGAATTATTAAGAACTGTTAAATGCCTGGGACGGGGGAGTTTACAGTTCACGGAAATCAGTGAAGACACTTAGTAGAATTTTTCTACATGCAGATTTCATCCTGAGCCATATCACTGAAAATACTACGTAAATACACTTCCTGCATAAATAATTGTTTAAAATATTTTAAAATATTACCTTTCTAGGTGGCATAGCATCAGGACAACCAGGTACATGAGTTGTTGGTATGCTGGTGGTAGCTTCTGCTGTGCTGGTGGTGGCTGGTGTGGTTCCAGCTGTTGTGGTTGGTTTGGGTGTTGTTGATTTGCATGGCCCTTTGAATCTTTCAACTGAACATGTTTTACTACAAATGGCGTAGAAGATGCAACCATCATTGTCTGTTTTATTGTAAATCATTTCACCTACAAGGGGGGCAAAACTCTGTTAGATCCTACACTTGGATGCACTGATTTTGTCTATAGCATGCCAATCCGTTAACCTGATTCAGCTAGTTCCCCAGCGGTGACTCTTGCTTGAGCAATGGGACCTAACCATGGTGGCCCATGCTCTGTTTACCACCAGGTTAGATTCTGCTGCTGTCTCTATGGGGATGCCATTGAAGGTGATTTAGAAACTTCTTTTAGTCCAGAATGTGGCATCATGATTGCTAGCTGGAGTGGAATATAGCTGGCATATTACACTGGTTCTTAAAAATCTGCATTGGTGTTCTGTTCATTTTTAATTTCAATTCAAAGTGTTAATTTTAACCTACAAAACCACATCTATCTTGAGACTGAGAGTACTTGTTTATTCCTATGCAATTTGGCAAAGGCTCTCTGCTCAACTTCACATCTTTGAGCCTCTCTGTCTTTGGATGTGAGGTGGGAGATCCAAGGGGGTGTCGTAAACAGTAGCTCCAATTCACTTAATGACAGCAATAGGCAATACTTTTTCTCATCACACTATTTACTACTCACAGACTATCCTTCAGAGTTGCTGGAGTAAACATTCAAACAACACTCAGGCATGAAGGCAATTGAGCAGTTTTGGTAGCAACTCAGGGGAATATCCTTGGGGACCTGGAAAATAGCACATTTCTATCTCCTGCCCCTGATCCAACTCATAGCTCCCGGGAAATGCTTTTTATGAAGGAAAGCAATCATTCGTATTCCAAGATTTCATGAGGGGTTTACGGAGATATTTCAGAAACTGAAATTATTATTATTTTATGTACAAATTTATGTACAAATAAGTAAATCATTCTGGATAAAAATAAGAATATACGGTAAAAGAAAATACATACCAGATAGAAAAACAGTGTCTCCAATTTTGCAGAAACATGGTGTCACTGATGTTGTAGGTAAAGAGGAAGTTTGGGGTACTATGGTGGTTGTTACTGGCACACTGGTAGTGGTGGTGGGGACTGTTGTAGTTGGCTTAGTAACTGTGGTAGTTGGTTCAGTAGTGGTGGTTGTTGGTACAGTTGTAGTTCCGCAGTTAAGATTTTCTTCACAGCATAGTACCCGGATCTCATAATTGAAACATTGCTTGTATTTCCCCACTTGATTCTCATTCTTGCATACTAGTCCTTTATTGACATCACAATCTACATTTTGACCAACCTGGTCAATGCTTAGATCAGGGTGATTTTCAGCCCTACATTGGATATTTGCTGGCTTTGCACAGATCTTGCCCCCAGCAGCCCGGATATTATTATATGTTTCTATGTCTCCTCCCTTTAGCCCAGAAGTGGGGAAGTCAACATCAAACCACTTGGACCACGTGCACACGGGGGGTCCACAAGTAGTTCCATGAGATGTGGTTGTCAGCTCAGTTGTGGTGGTGATCAATGGCAAGGGGGTAGTAATAGGTTCTGTTGTGGTAGTTGTACCTTTAGTGGTTGTGATCAAAGTGGTTTCTTTGGTTGTAGGACTTGTGGTAGTTGTGGTAGCTTCTTTGGTAGTAGTTTTCAGTGCTTTAGTGGTCGTTACTGGTGCGGCGGTAGTTGTGACTGTTGTAGTTGTCTCTGTAACCGTGGTAGTTGGTTCAGTAGTGGTGGTTGATGGCAAAGGGGTAGTAGTGGGTTCTGTTGTGGTAGTTGTTCCTTTAGTGGTTGTAAGCAGAGTGGTTTCTTTGGTTGTAGGACTTGTGATAGCTTCTTTGGTAGTAGTTTTCGGTGCTGTAGTGGTAGTTACTGGTGCGGTGGTAGTTGTGGTGGTGACTGTTGTAGTTGGCTTACTAATCGTGGTAGTTGGTTCAGTAGTGGTAGTTGTTGGTACAGTTGTAGTTTTGCAGTTAAGATTTTCCTCACAGCATAGTACCCGGATCTCATAATTGAAACATTGCTTGTACTTCCCCACTTGATTCTCATTCTTGCACACCAGTCCTTTATTGACATCACAATCTACATTTTGACCCAGTTGGTGGATGCTTACATCAGGGTGATTTTCAGCCCTACACTGGATGTTTGCTGGCTTTGCACAGATCTTGCCCCCAGCAGCCCGGATATTATTATATGTTTCTATGTCTCCTCCCTTTATCCCAGAAGTGGGGAAGTCAACATCAAACCACTTGGACCACGTGCACACGGGGGGTCCGCATGTGGTCCCATGAGATGTGGTAGTCAGCTCAGTTGTGGTGGTCAATGGCAAGGGGGTAGTAATAGGTTCTGTTGTGGTAGTTGTACCTTTAGTGGTTGTGATCAGAGTGGTTTCTTTGGTTGTAGGGCTTGTGGTAGTTGTGGTAGCTTCTTTGGTAGTAGTTTCTGGTGCTGTAGTGGTCGTTACTGGTATGGTGGTAGTTGTGGTGGTGACTGTTGTAGTTGGCTTAGTAACGGTGGTAGTTGGTTCAGTAGTGGTAGTTGTTGGTACAGTTGTAGTTTTGCAGTTAAGATTTTCCTCACAGCATAGTACCCGGATCTCATAATTGAAACATTGCTTGTACTTCCCCACTTGATTCTCATTCTTGCACACCAGTCCTTTATTGACATCACAATCTACATTTTGACCAAGTTGGTGGATGCTTACATCAGGGTGATTTTCAGCTCTACACTGGATGTTTGCTGGCTTTGCGCAGATCTTGCCCCCAGCAGCCCGGATATTATTATATGTTTCTATGTCTCCTCCCTTTATCCCAGAAGTGGGGAAGTCAACATCAAACCACTTCGACCACGTGCAGACAGGGGGTCCACAAGTGGTTCCATGAGATGTGGTTGTCAGCTCAGTTGTGATGGTGATCAATGGCAAGGGGGTAGTAATAGGTTCTGTTGTGGTAGTTGTACCTTTAGTGGTTGTGATCAAAGTGGTTTCTTTGGTGGTAGGACTTGTGGTAGTTGTGGTAGCTTCTTTGGTAGTAGTTTTCAGTGCTTTAGTGGTCGTTACTGGTGCGGCGGTAGTTGTGACTGTTGTAGTTGTCTCTGTAACTGTGGTAGTTGGTTCAGTAGTGGTGGTTGATGGCAAAGGGGTAGTAGTGGGTTCTGTTGTGGTAGTTGTTCCTTTAGTGGTTGTAAGCAGAGTGGTTTCTTTGGTTGTAGGACTTGTGATAGCTTCTTTGGTAGCAGTTTTCGGTGCTGTAGTGGTAGTTACTGGTGCGGTGGTAGTTGTGGTGGTGACTGTTGTAGTTGGCTTAGTAATTGTGTTAGTTGGTTCAGTAGTGGTAGTTGTTGGTACAGTTGTAGTTTTGCAGTTAAGATTTTCCTCACAGCATAGTACCCGGATCTCATAATTGAAACATTGCTTGTACTTCCCCACTTGATTATCATTCTTGCACACCAGTCCTTTATTGACATCACAATCTACATTTTGACCAAGCTGGTCGATGCTTAGGTCAGGGTGATTTTCAGCCCTACATTGGATATTTGCTGGCTTTGCACAGATCTTGCCCCCAGCAGCCCGGATATTATTATATGTTTCTATGTCTCCTCCCTTTATCCCAGAAGTGGGGAAGTCAACATCAAACCACTTGGACCACGTGCACACGGGGGGTCCGCATGTGATCCCATGAGATGTGGTAGTCAGCTCAGTTGTGGTGGTCAATGGCAAGGGGGTAGTAATAGGTTCTGTTGTGGTAGTTGTACCTTTAGTGGTTGTGATCAGAGTGGTTTCTTTGGTTGTAGGGCTTGTGGTAGTTGTGGTAGCTTCTTTGGTAGTAGTTTCTGGTGCTGTAGTGGTCGTTACTGGTATGGTGGTAGTTGTGGTGGTGACTGTTGTAGTTGGCTTAGTAACGGTGGTAGTTGGTTCAGTAGTGGTAGTTGTTGGTACAGTTGTAGTTTTGCAGTTAAGATTTTCCTCACAGCATAGTACCCGGATCTCATAATTGAAACATTGCTTGTACTTCCCCACTTGATTCTCATTCTTGCACACCAGTCCTTTATTGACATCACAATCTACATTTTGACCAAGTTGGTGGATGCTTACATCAGGGTGATTTTCAGCTCTACACTGGATGTTTGCTGGCTTTGCGCAGATCTTGCCCCCAGCAGCCCGGATATTATTATATGTTTCTATGTCTCCTCCCTTTATCCCAGAAGTGGGGAAGTCAACATCAAACCACTTCGACCACGTGCAGACAGGGGGTCCACAAGTGGTTCCATGAGATGCTGTTGTCAGCTCAGTTGTGGTGGTCAATGGCAAGGGGGTAGTAATAGGTTCTGTTGTGGTAGTTGTACCTTTAGTGGTTGTGATCAAAGTGGTTTCTTTGGTGGTAGGACTTGTGGTAGTTGTGGTAGCTTCTTTGGTAGTAGTTTTCAGTGCTTTAGTGGTCGTTACTGGTGCGGTGGTAGTTGTGGTGACTGTTGTAGTTGTCTCAGTGACCGTGGTAGTTGGTTCAGTAGTGGTGGTTGATGGCAAAGCGGTAGTAGTGGGTTCTGTTGTGGTGGTTGTCCCTTTAGTGGTTGTGATCAGAGTTCTTTCTTTGGTTGTAGGGCTTGTGGTAGTTGTGGTAGCTTCTTTGGTAGTAGTTTCTGGTGCTGTAGTGGTCGTTACTGGTATGGTGGTAGTTGTGGTGGTGACTGTAGTTGGCTTAGTAACGGTGGTAGTTGGTTCAGTAGTGGTAGTTGTTGGTACAGTTGTAGTTTTGCAGTTAAGATTTTCCTCACAGCATAGTACCCGGATCTCATAATTGAAACATTGCTTGTACTTCCCCACTTGATTCTCATTCTTGCACACCAGTCCTTTATTGACATCACAATCTACATTTTGACCAAGTTGGTGGATGCTTACATCAGGGTGATTTTCAGCCCTACACTGGATGTTTGCTGGCTTTGCGCAGATCTTGCCCCCAGCAGCCCGGATATTATTATATGTTTCTATGTCTCCTCCCTTTATCCCAGAAGTGGGGAAGTCAACATCAAACCACTTGGACCACGTGCACACGGGGGGTCCACAAGTGGTTCCATGAGTTGTGGTTGTCAGCTCAGTTGTGGTGGTGATCAATGGCAAGGGGGTAGTAATAGGTTCTGTTGTGGTAGTTGTACCTTTAGTGGTTGTGATCAAAGTGGTTTCTTTGGTTGTAGGACTTGTGGTAGTTGTGGTAGCTTCTTTGGTAGTAGTTTTCGGTGCTGTAGTGGTTGTTACCGGTGCGGTGGTAGTTGTGGTGGTGACTGTTGTAGTTGTCTCAGTGACCGTGGTAGTTGGTTCAGTAGTGGTGGTTGATGGCAAGGGTGTAGTAGTGGGTTCTGTTGTGGTAGTTGTACCTTTAGTAGTTGTGATCAGAGTGGTTTCTTTGGTTGTAGGGCTTGTGGTAGTTGTGGTAGCTTCTTTGGTAGTAGTTTTTGGTGCTGTAGTGGTCGTTACTGGTATGGTGGTAGTTGTGGTGGTGACTGTTGTAGTTGGCTCAGTAACTGTTGTAGTTGGTTCATTAGTGGTGGGTTTTGGTACGGTTGTAGTTCTGCAGTTAAGATTTTCCTCACAACATAGAACCCGGATCTCATAATTGTAACATTGCTTGTACTTCCCTTCTTGGTTCTCATTCTTGCACACTAGTCCTTTATTGACATCACAATCTATATTTTGACCAAGCTGGTCGATGCTTACGTCAGGGTGATTTTCAGCCCTACATTGGATATTTGCTGGCTTTGCACAGATCTTGCCACCAGCAGCCCGGATTTTATTATACGTTTCTATGTCTCCTCCCTTTAGCCCAGAAGTGGGGAAGTCAACATCAAACCACTTGGACCATGTGCACACGGGGGGTCCACAAGTGGTACCATGAGATGCTGTTGTCAGCTCAGTTGTGGTGGCTGTTGATGGCAAGGGGGTAGTAATGGGTTGTGTTGTGGAGGTTGTTGTTTGTTCCGTAACTGTTGTTAGTGCTGTTGTGTTGATTTTTGTTTGTGGTTGCGTTGATGGTTTTGGAGTGGATGTAGTTGTTCTCTTTTCTGTAATAATTTTTCCTTCTGTTCTGGTTGTTACTGGCACTGTCGTAGTTATAAGTGTTTTGGTGGTTTCTGGGACTTGAGTTGTTGTGCTTGTTTCTGTAACGGTAGTTGTTGGCATTTTGGTTGTAACTGTTGTGGTAGTTTCTGGTAATGTTGTGGTTGTTACTGTTGGGGTAGTTTCTGATACAGTAGTCATTGGTGTTGTCATTGTAACTGTTGTAGTTTCTGGAACTGTTGTTGTAGATATTGTTGTTTCAGTTACTGTTGTTGGAGATGTTGTTGTAGTTTCTGGGACTTTAGATGTTGTTGTTGGTGTGGTTGTAACTATCGTTGTAGTTTTGGGGACTTTTGTGGTAGTTTCTGGAGCAGTAGTCATTGGTGTTGTGGTTGAAACTGTTGTGGATGTTTCTTGTGTTGTCGTAAGTGTTGTGGTTGTTTCTGGAACTGTTGTTGGAGATGTTGTTGTAGTTTCTGCTACTGTTGTTGTTACTGTTGTGGTAGTTTCTGAAGCCGTAGTTTTTGGAGATGTTGTGGTAGTTTCTGAAGCCGTAGTTTTTGGAGATGTTGTGGTAGTTTCTGGTACTGTTGTGGTTATGACTGTTGTAGTAGTTTCTGGAATGGTTGTGACTGTTTTGGTAGTTTCTGGAACTGTACTTGTTGGTTTTGTTGTAGTAGTTTCTGGAACTGTAGTTGTTGGTCTTGTAGTAGTTTCTGGAACTGAAGTAGTTACTATAGTGGTAGTTTCTGGAGGTGTAGTTGTTGGTGGTGTTGTGGCAGGTGTAGTTACAGGTTTTGTTGTAAGTTGTGTGGTCGTTGGACATGGTATAATAACTTTTTTGCAACATTCAATTCTTATCTCATAGTTGTAGCAAATTGGCGGAAGCTGTTCGTTGTTACGACATATGAGTCCTTCTGTTTTACTGCATATAACTTTTTGCTCTAATTCCTTTAAGGGTGTATCAGGAAATCTTTCTGCTCTGCATTCAACAGCCTTTGGTGTCTTACAGACTTTATATCCTTTGGCTCTTATGTTTTTAAATGTGTCAAAATCACCATCATCAGGTGCAGATCCTGGATAACTGATATCATACCATTGTGACCATTCACAAACTTCCTCACTGCAGTGTTCAGTTGTTGAAGGAACTGTTGTTAAAAGACTTGTAGTTTCTGTACTTGTTGCTGGAATAGTTGTTACTCTTGTTGATGCGTGTGTTGTAGTTGTTTCTGGTGTAGTGGTCACACACTCATTTTCACAGCAATAGACCTTTATTTGATAGTTAAAACACATTTTCAGTGTACCTGATTGCTCTTCATTTTTGCAAACAAATCCAAATGATACATTGCACTGGACAATTTGACCAATTTCATCAATTGATTTCTCTGGGAATTTCTCTGCTCTGCATATTATACGTTCAGGTTTTCCACAGATGTCTTTTCCTGCAGACTTAATGAGGTCATATGTTTCAAAATCTCCTTTATTGTCCAAACTGGGGAAATGTATATCAAACCATTCTGTCCATCTGCATGTGGGTTTGCAGGTAGTTTGAGTTGTGACTTCTGTTGTAGGAGGTACAATTTCTGTAGTAGATCTAATGGTGGTCTCAGCAGATGTAGAAGTAGTTTCTGGTGTTGTCACAGAGATACTAGTTGTTTCCAGAACTGTCGTTGTGGAAATAAGTGTAGTAGATAATGTGGTAGTTGATTTTACTGTTGTAGGAGCTATGGTGCTTGTAGTAGTTTCAGGTGTGGATGCAGTAGTATAACCACATGGTACAAAACTACAACAAAGGATTTTGATTTGATAATTGTTGCAGCTCATTGGATGCTGGTCTGTATTGTAACAGATTAGTCCCACTGTCTTACTGCATTCTACTTTTTGGCCCAGTTCACTTAATGGAGTATTGGGAAATTTCTCCGCTCTGCACTCAACCGCCTTTGGAGCGCTGCAGACTTTATAGCCTTCTGCTTTTAAATTATCAAAAGTGTCAAAATCTCCATCGCCACTTCCAGATTCTGGGTTAGTTACATCATACCACTGTGACCAATGGCATATTTCCTGAACACAAACAGAAGTAGTCATAGGCACTGGGGGTGGGAGAGAGAGAGAAATAAAGAGAATAATTTAGTATCAAATTTTGTTTCCAACTAAGTGCAACATGTAAAATAGATGATTTCTGGAAGAGGAAAGTTCTTTAAGGACATTGAACTAGTTTTGATTAAATACTGTAAATTAGTTCATCAAAAAATCACACGGGTCCATTACTTTCTAATAGCAAACCCACTGATCCCTGTATGGATAATGGCAGCAGCATGGTGAAACCACACAGACAATACAGGGGACCTTTACCTAACTCCAGAAACTCACCAGGTAGGCAGAACAATATATATTTGTAAACTAACCAAAAGAGAAATAATCTTTTCAATCAGCCTAATGAGAACTGAAGAGCCTCTTGTGGCGCAGAGCGGTAAGGCAGCCGTCTGAAAGCTTTGCCCATGAGGCTGGGAGTTCATTCCCAGCAGCCGGCTCAAGGTTGACTCAGCCTTCCATCCTTCCGAGGTCGGTAAAATGAGTACCCAGCTTGCTGGGGGGTAAACGGTAATGACTGGGGAAGGCACTGGCAAACCACCCCGTATTGAGTCTGCCATGAAAACGCTGGAGGGCGTCACCCCAAGGGTCAGACATGACTCGGTGCTTGCACAGGGGATACCTTTACCTTTATCTTTAATGAGAACTGATTCCAGGAGTAAGATCAAGGCACAAGAGGACAGCATTCACATGCTGTGTGTCTGCACTGCTCATTCTCTCTGTATAATGGAACCGTGAGAATTGTAGTCCTGTGAGGGGGGCTTGAAATCTTGAACAAGGACTTCTCTGTACTCATCAAACTACAATTCCCAGGGTCCTTTGAGAGTGTGGGGGGAACCATATGAGTTAAACTGATAGCAAAACAATATCAGTTTTTAGCAAGGATATACATTTTGCTATTCCTATAAATATCTCATATCTTGCACACATATTAGAAACCTGCAACAACACAATGACAGTTTTAGAATTGCCATTTTGTACATTATAGTTAATAACAGGTTCTTGATTTAGAGATAAATTTAACATATTTGTCACAGTTTTGTACCTGGGGTAGTAGTTGCTGGTGAAGTGGTACTAAATTCAAATGTTGTGGAAACCGTTGTGGAAGCTGGACATGGGAAGATTTTCCTCTCTATTGTTCCATTGTGGCTGCAGACTGCAACGATGCACCCTCCAATGCCATCTGTCGTATTGTAGATGATCTCTCCAGGCTTGCTTTTCTGCCCTTCATAGGTGCACTGGCATTCTGTTGTTCAAAAGACAATAGTGTCACTCAGCATCTGAGCATGTCAATGATTGTTCCAAATGATTGCCATTCATACTGAAAAGCTGCGTTGTCAGCCTACCATTTTCATTGTAGACACACTTTTTTTGATCATTCATGATGCATTCACTGGAAGGAAACAAAAGGACATCATATTTGGGGGATAGTTAAAATGAGTAGAATGTAAAACAGCAGCAAAAGCTGGTGTATGAAATGTCGAGAAAAGGACAGATAGTACAGGTTTAGCTGGTTGGATGAAATACATGAAGATCTCATCACATTTTTCAGATTAAGAGGAATATTACCATGATTGACAATTTTGTTCTGAAGGCATTTTTGCTCCTGGCTTGTAGTATTTTCCTCTGTCATCAGTGCAACCACATTTCTCAACACACTCCATGTCATCTTCATCAAAATAAGGCTTGTTGTTTGGACACTGGGGATAGCAGCCTGCAATAAGAAAGATAATTGGTTCTACGTAATAATACTTGCATTTTTACACATATTAGAGTTTAAACTGATTCCTTGTGGATTTGGATTGGCTATTGCCCCATAATGAATTGCCCCACCTTTCTCTTCCTTCTAAGACATATTATAGTAGTTTCCAATTTTATCTATAACTGATTTGGAGATTCAATCCTCCAAACTCTGGTAACATGAATTAGGAATTAAATTCTACAGTTTAGACTTTAAATGCACTTGCTTGTTATAGATTATTGTAGCCTCATTCTGATTGCTGAATGACAATTTTATTGTTTTGTCCCTGAGAAAGAATGTGGCAAGGAAATGATGGAGAGTACAAGAACAACTGACTTCTGGGTACCCATGTATTTTCTGTGATATGTGAGACAGACTGCAATACTGATTACTAAGACCCTAAGCTGTAGATGGGAAAAGAAGTAAGAAGATTCTAAGGTTTGCTCTCCTGTTGTAAAACAAGGGTCATTTACCAATCCCAGATAAAACAAATGGCTTTGGAGGAGGAGTCAATGTAGAGTAGTTGTTGTTTGAGTGTTGCACTAACATCTGGGAGACCCATGGAAGCATGCTGGTCCATTCACATATTCTCAGTTTAACCTGCTGCATGGTTGGTCATTGGAAGGATAAAATAGAGTTGGGGAGACCAATACTGTAAGCTGTTTTGGGACCCCATTGGGGAGAAAAGTGGGACATCAGTGTGTAAATAAGTAGTATTGGATGTCATGTTGACTCAGTCTTGCTGGTCTCCACAGATTTTTAGCATAAGCATACACTTTCTATTCTAGTCACATATGCTAGTAATATGATATTTCAATCACATTTTTAGGAAAATTATAACATTATAAAATTTGCTTATATCCTAAAGTCTTGACTATATTTGGCTTAGTCTTTGCTCCCCTTTCCATCATTATATTTCTATACCCTGATACCTGCCTATATAATCTCAGCCAAATTTATGGTGTTGAAAAGGGAACAAGCAGAGTTACTTCCCTAATCTACTGATAACCTTAACATATTCCCTCCTGGTTTCCATACTTCCAGGGTATCAATCATTCTCCTTTTAGACATCATAGTGTACATTATGTCAATTAGTATCCAGAAATTATAAGTATATAAGGTATACAAGTATGCTCTTGTATACCAAGAGCAAAGTCAATAACCCTAGTACCTTCTAAACCCTGTAACTCATGTAGGCACTTTCCACTTGGATTTCTGCAGGTCTTCATACAAGGAGAACCACAGGGGCTGTAGTGCCACTCACACTCCCCTTGTGGATTGTAGTAATCACAGAATAGAGCTAAAGGAATGAGAAAATAGAGAAATGTCAATTTCAAGCAAAATACATTATTTTATGGGACAATACCTTTCCTTACACTGTGTGGACATCCCATATTATTCCTATATTGCAAAGTGGCAACTGCTAGCAGTGTTCCTGGTTTCCCTTTGACATCCTTATACAAACAGATTATTGTACATTGAACAAGGAGGTGAGATTACATATCAATGGGCTCTTATTCTAATTTTGCCCAAATGACTTTGCAACTTTTGTTGCTCTGTCAGCTGCCTTGAGTCTGCGGACATGTGGGCTATAAGGATTTTAAATACAATTCTAGAACAATTGAAAATAGACCAAAAATGAATGAGAATAAAAAGTACACAAGAAAGCTTTTAAAGGCTAACATCTATTTTATAGATAACCCCAGTTCTCATATTTAATCTGGGGTTCAGCAATGTCACCACAATATTGCCTTTACTTGTGATTATGATTAGGGGACATTTCTTTTGTATATGCCCATCTGGTATGGGTGAAGAGACGGTTCTTCTGAGGAAATCATGGTTGCCATTCTCCCATGACATCATCCTGTACTATACCATTAACACCATAGCATTGGACCTCCCTAGTGAAACTTGCAATCACATCAGAGGGCCAATACCAGGGTTACTTCTTATGTCAAACTATCCCAGTTCACAAGGGAAAATGGTATGGGCAATAAACATGTTACCAGTCCCTCTGATACAATCTTGAGGGTTCAATTTTTACCAGAGAAGTTAGGAATGGCAACCACTCGATTCTCAGAATTTGAGAACTGGTAATTGAGATTCAGTTCTTGCAATATTAGGGGGCATTCAGAAGAAACTTTTGTCCTGTTAAATCAACAAGTAAAAGTCACATTGTGGTGATCTCAGCGTAACCAATTGATGTGAAAAGTGGAATACAAAATCTATACATTATTTGCATTCCTTCATCCTCCATTTGCAGTCCCCAGAAGGATCAAGTTGCATAGTTAGACTTATTCCCATCCCTATTGATCAAATGTACTATTTCTTTAAAGAAGGATTCCTCAAACATTCTGGCCAGTACTCACGGCAGATAGATGGTGTTCTCCAAGCAATGCAAACACCAGCCTCATTGCAGGCCTGAGCATAGGCAGCTACAGCTGTACAGAAACATTCACAATCTCCCCCTGTGTCACAAGCACAGGCATCCGACACGCATGTGTCATAGTAGGTTGTTGGCTCAACCTGTTAAGAAAAATTAATAGATCTTATATAGTATTTATGTATGTACTTTCAAATTTAGCATGCTTTGGTCAAAGAAGGAAAGGGATATTTTAAAACATTTTCATTCCAGTTCAGCCAAAAATATATAATTTTCAGCTTTAGTTGATGTTTTTGATTTCAGGTAACATATTACTTCATAATTAACAGAGTTGCATGTAAAAGCAATTTGTTATAATAAGAAACATAATTTTTGAAAAAATACTAAATGGGTATGAGAGTGATGAATCATTGAGCATTACTAATTGCCATGGAAAATAGTTTAGAGTCAGGAAGGGATTACTAGGATGGCCAGAAGATGCAAAATAGAATTGTTCCAGAGGACTTTTTTACAAAGTTGACAGTTTTGTCGTTTTAAAGTCTATAAACTTTTAATTGTTGTTAGTTTTTATTGTAGCCCGGATGAGTTTACCATTCATGCAGACAATTTTTAATATATAGATTACAGCATTAATTACATTTTGCAACATAAGAATGGCCAGGCATATGGGAATCAATACTATTTAATGTTGATGTTTATGAAGACCAAGAAAGGACCTGGTTGACCAGGATAGCTGTCCATATCTTCAGCACAGCCCTTGAGCTCAAAGTCAGCCTCCAAGGCAGGATTATCCATTTCACTTATCCTCAAGGTTCATGCTAACTATTCTGCAATGTAAAAACTTCTTTGCTACAAAAAAAAATGTTTGTAATTTACCACTTTGCTGGATGTAACAACAATGGCCTGTTCCCGCTAAAGTGGAAAACAGCTTTTAAAAAAAGACTATTTAAGATCTTTTGTGAGAGAGTTACAAAACCCTGGCACTGCACCTGAGCTATGTACCTGCAATAGCATTGTAATGCCCCTGCAATATCAGGATGACATTTTATGCTGTGTATTGGTTCATGTTTCCCTTCATGTCCTATACACTTCCTTGCAGTCCTAAGATCAGGGCTGTTAAAGCGGCCTATATATTTACCTGGGGAAAAAAGCTGCCCATACCTGAGAGTGGCAAGAAGCAAACACTTGGCTGTTAATGATGCTGCATTGTTTCTGGGCCCACGAATTCCTGTATGGGTTTGCAGTACAAGGATCCTTGTTCTTTATGGCATCTGGGCAACCGGGAGATGCCTTCCAGCTGTTACCAAACTCGAGCACATCTCCTACAACAGATTGGCTTCTGGTGGTGAAATCATTAATGTCGTTTTCGTCATAGTTTCCACAAAGTCCACACACATGACTCTGTTATGGAGACAACAAAATAATAAGTAGAAGTTTTTGTTTGCTGTTATTAATCCAAAATATTTATTTCAAGTTTGAAGAATACTTATGTACAGGTATCCTTAGTTCTGCCCCTCATAATGACTTAATTAATTAACAAGGGAGCAAATAACTCCCTTTTATATATAACACATATAAAGGAATATATATGTGTAGACCTGCTTTTTCTTTTGAAATAAATAGAAAGTCTCATTAAAAAGCACATGTAGAGCTTTCTACCTGTGATTTACTTAAATGTGGATTCCTAAAACAAGTAATTAATTTTATTGGTTGGGCATATAGAAAATGAGTCAACATCTGTAGCAATGCAATGGGTGCTACTTTTTTTTCAAGGCATTATCATTTTTAAAAACTCTCTCCATTCCCTATGGGTCTTTTTTACATTGCTATACATTTTATTATGTGAACAATTTCTAAAAAATATAGTTCTTTCCCATAAAATAAGTCACTGTTTACTACAAACATTAAATGGCCTAGCACAAGAAATTGGGAATCCCCTATTGAGGACTAAACTAAGCTAGTGTTCTACTTAGTTGAATCTTTCAACAGGACTTCCTGAAGTGTTCTGAAGCAGAGTTTTCTGTGCCTCAGATAGAAAATCCTTTAATCTTTTATGTCCATCACACTATTTCTGTCTCCTGTCTAGAGCCTTGGCTACTACAGCAAAGAACATTCATGAACCAAGTGGCCAGAGGAGGGAGCTAGACAACATGGCAAAACTTTGTGTTGTCTGGGTATAATTCATACATTTGTTGATTTGGAGCTCAAATGTGTACCATGAAACCTGTAAGGGTACAGACGGACAACATTTACACATGAACATATTTTCAAAACAGTTTTGACATTCCTTTTCACAGCTGATTCCAAGAATATGTGCCAACATCCTAGAGTTGACACCTCACCTTAAATTCTGGAGTAAGTTTGATGAAGATGCTGGTTTGTTTGTCCCACATCAGGACCAGACCAACTGTTGTGTCAACCACCATGTAGATGCCCATGTATCGAATTGTGAATGGCATTTCACCACCTGGGGCTCGTTGAATCACATCAAATTTGCCATCTGTGAGTATTAGCTCATAATTCTGCAAAATGAAAACAGATGTCTCACTGGCATTGTCTATACTGGAAGTCTTAAAACAGTTGGTTTCCACTGTGGTAAACCTTGGCATGCTGAATGAAACTTTTGAAATGACAGTGTTGTATATTTACAGTAAAGTCTAACTTGTAGCTCTTACTGTATTATTTATTAAGTTCTACAGCTACTTGTTTCCTTGACATTTGTGGCTGAGGTCCAAAATACGACTTAGATTTGTGCTACAAAGTCTAAGTGTGTCAAAATGTAAAATTTCTGACAAACAGACCTCCATGCCAAAATCTTCCATTAGTTTAAAAACCAGTTGTCATGCAGTACAGTTGGGAGAAGAGGCTGGAGCTAATGAAAAATATAGCTAATCCCTCTTGGGTTTATAAAACTATGTAGCCTATCTGAGAGTCTGTTTTTAACCTTTTAAATCTAACTATTTAATGCTTTGCTTCAAGATTTTCTTCTGCTATAAGCTGATGCCACACATCCCAAGATAGTTCAGGTGTGCACGACCTATGGAACTGGTGCCCTTCCTGAGTCATCCTCAGTGAAGCTACTTACTCCCAAGAACACTTTGATGGTCTTTGAGCAGGTGGTCCCAGTAGTCCCACAGGGGATGTTTTCAGTGATGACCCTGAAAGTTCCTGCCTTTGTGCTGTTTTTACCACAATGATCCTGCAAAGAAGAATATTATTTAGTGTTCACAAACATAAACAAACTACTCTTAAGATTTTTTAGTGCCATGATAGTGTTTCTAGAGGAAAAAGCTGCATACCTGGACCAGTGTGTATTCACAGTCTCCACTGAAGCTGTAGCGTTTACCATCAAAGGAGATGTAATGGCCATCTCCATAAACTGAACATGTTGCCAGGCAAGGTTCATTGGTGCACTCCCACATTCTGTTCTTACATGTGCTATAGAAGCAGAAATAAACATGTAACTATGATGTTTCCTCCTACATGTGTGCAGTGCATCTGATCCATATCTGAGGCTTGATGATCAAAATGATGCTCATCTGCTTGTACATACCAGGTGTTGCATTTAACCTTGATGGTGTCCCCTGCTTTATATGTGGCTTCATTGTGAATACAAGGACAGTCTTCAACAGCTACACATCCACCTTTGCCATCTGAGATGAGGTCATTGGGGCACACGCAGCCAGAAACACACTCTGTGCTATACTACAATAACAGAGGGTGAAAGAGCTATTTAAATGCTGGATAGACAAATTCACACAGAGATACTAGCCAGTTCATTCTTTCTGCCTAACGCAGGTGAAATTGCTCCAAATGTACATTTTCAGAGGAGTTTTGTTGTCAAATACTTCTTGAGAACAATCCCATAAATATCTAGAATGTAATTTGGCACATTCTAGTACTCTGTCCATGTTATGACTCAGAGTATAACAAATTGCTATCTATCAAGTCAAACAGTGGTATGATATAACAGTGGTATAAACATCACCCTTAACTACCACATCATCACTTCCCAGCTTGGCTCCAGTTTGCCTTATCTGCCCGAGGTGACAGAAGGTCATGCTGTTTGGAGACTGATGCTGGCATGTCTGTACATTCAGATGATCAGGGGATAAGTGCAGCTACTAAGGGTATGTCTGGTGTATAAACAGGTTATTAAAGCAAGACAGGATTACAAAACATTTACCTTCACGCATTGCATGTCGAGTGTCTGACAGCTCTTCTGACACTCAGCTCCAATGGCACCTGCTGTGGCATTGAGGCAGTCGAAATAGACCATTGGAGCATTGCACACTAAAGGAAAGAAAGTGTAGATGAATTCTCAGTGTTTATCAGGTGTTAGTGAGTACAAAAACACACGCCGGTATCTCCATTTAACATACCAAAACACTGGATGTTATGCCAAACCTCAGGTTTTGAGGATTCCAATAACATGTACCCCTCCCTGTATTTGTCTCAGTTACAAGTACAAGTAGCCTCTTGTGGCACAGGGTGGTAAAGCAGCCGGCATGCTATCTGAAGCTGTGACCATGAGGCTGGGAGTTCGATCCCAGCAGCCGGCTCAAGGTTGTCTCAGCCTTCCATCCTTCCGAGGTCGGTAAAATGAGTACCCAGCTTGCTGGAGGGTAAAACGGTAATGACTGGGGAAGGCACTGGCAAACCACCCCGTATTGAGTCTGCCAAGAAAATGCTAGAGGGCGTGACTTGGTGCTTGCATAGGGGATACCTTTACCTCCCCTACTTGATTGGTACAGCTGCCTTCACTATTTTAGTACAATAAAGGTCACTTAAAAGCAGCAATAAAAACACATAATGAAATGGTGCCTTACCTGGTTGTGGTTTCAATGCTCCGATGCACTGAAGTTTCCCTTGTGTGCAAGAGCTGTAACAGAGAGGGAGGGATTTTTTTTAAGTTAAGGCAAGTGCCAGGCTAGCCTGATCAGATATCAGAAGCTAAGCAGGGTCATTCCTGGTTAATATTTGGATGGGAGACTATGAAGGAAGTTCAAGATCATGAGTGGGAGGCATGCACTGGCAAAGCACCTCTAACCCCATAGGGTCGCTGTAAGTTAGCTTTGACTTGGCAGCAAAATTTAAAAAGTTATATGGTAGAGGGTTTATTTCTTGCCTCTTGGCTGCCATTCTCCTGCCAAAATACTGAAGTGTCACTTTGTGGCCAAAGGCCACTTTTCTTTTAAAATGTTTTTAGTTGCTTTGTTTAAGATTCATTAAGATTAATTTAAGATATTGAGTTTGTTGGTTTTAGGACTCCATAACCAAACTGGCTGTATGGCAGAAATACAATGAATTTTGGCAGAGGCCAGATAGAAGTTCCAGAGAAACCCAAGTACACAGGAAAATGGTAGTAGGCATTCTCTTCCCTTGACATTGATTAATTTCCATAAATTCTTTTTAGGGATTTTCATTACTCTTGTCACCTCACACCAATGTTTCATTCAAATAATCTCTTACCACATGATGCCATTTTCATGAATTACATCTCCAGATGGCAGCGGAGACCCTTTATAGTAACAAGGGCAGCTAGCAGCAGGTACACATTTGCCGTTTTCATCCATGTATGTCCCTTCTTCACAGGTGCAGCCATCCACTGAGGTAAACTTAATATTGCAGGTGACATCAGGCTCACTCAAAGATCGGCAGGTGGGTTGGCACGAATCAATGTTATAGCGGTAAACCAGGGTTTTGGGACATACTTGGTATTTGGCTTGAAAGAAGAAAAATAAAATGTTTAATATGTTTTACCTAAGGAATTATGTGGATACAAAGTACTGGATGTGACCAGTATAACATATTCCAAAAACATTTGTTGGGTGGTTATAGATGCTTATTCTCTGTTAACATCAATGGTTGTTCGAACTGCATGAAACTCAGAAAAGAGATGTTCAATTCCATGTGTGCATTATCCAGTGAGGTCATTCCATGCATTTCATTTTATTTTTCAAACCAGTACCTTTTTTCCAGATGTATCTTTAAGTCTCATCTGTGAAAACTATTCATGTTGCCATGCATGTGTCTTAGTATCTTCTCTAAAAATGTGCCTGTTTCCCCTCATCTCTAATCCAGAGCTGACAAAGTTATTTTGTTATAACTAAAGGGAGAAATAAGCCTTTACTCATTCATTCATGTAACAGTACTGGGATTCTGTTGGCTTATGCTGCCTAGTGGTTGACCAAGAACCACAGTTTCCCCCTGCCCACCCTGCAGTTCATCTTCCTAGCCCATCCCCCCTCCAAGGCAAAACTTGGGGGAAACTGCTGGAACCATTAGAAAACAAAAGAGATCCACTGAATTACCAGCAAGTTCCACTACCTTAGAAAAAGGTCTGCAATTTCTTTTAACACGTTTATTTTCTGAGTTAGAAACTTCTATGCATATTTTTGATACTTACTGCAGATGTTGGTCCTCCATCCACTCAGAAGGACTCCTTTGG
This sequence comes from Paroedura picta, assembly GCF_049243985.1. NCBI lineage: Eukaryota > Metazoa > Chordata > Lepidosauria > Squamata > Gekkonidae > Paroedura > Paroedura picta. The sequence goes on along the minus strand of NC_135370.1, from coordinate 86,583,494 downwards.
CAGCACAGGCTCTGACGTAGCTGGAGAGGGCAGCACACATGCAGTCCTCGCTTCTCTCACAGTTGCAGGTGTCAAACAGGCAGTTCTAAGAGCACAAAGAAGACCGATCCATATTACTCTACCTTCAGCCTCAGTGGGAAAGGAGGACTGTACAAAATTAATGAAGGACTAAGACAGCTCCTTCGCTGACTTTTCCTTTTAAGCCCTCCTATGCACAATTCATAGAAGGTTTAGCTTTTATTTGATGAAACAGCCCGATTCCATTTTGATCTTTGTTTTTATGCTTCTCTGTGTGTTTTGTGTGTGTGCGTGTTTGTGTATGTGGGGGAGAAGAACTGGCTTTCATTGTATAAGTATATAGAAGCCAGTAATATTATGAGTAACATATGGCTGCCACTCATATACATCTCACCCATCTTTTTCCTTGTAATGCTTTGTAAAATAGAACCATGATGTGTCATTGTGAGAGCCATCATTTCCCCAGCCCTCTTCCTCCATTTAATAGGCCACTGCTTGGCAAGAGATACGGAAAGGCTGGTTGTGACAGCCTCTCACCATACATTCCTTTTATCCCAAGGGAGCTGTATGGGTGAATCCTGTAGCCATGCAGCCCCTGTCAAGTCCATGTAGCTCCCAACAGTCGTTATAAATCAATGATACTCCTTGGGGTTTTCCCCTCTGAGTGTGTTCCCATATCTATAAATAATCTCAAAGCAGGCATATTTACAAATGCACTGTACTGGTGATGTTAAAACACTGGGTTACACAGAAATGTATGTTTAAAACTACATAGGATCTTTCCAGGGAGATATGAAACATAGCACCCAAATGTTATTTTGGCAAACATGAAATGAGATGTTTGCATTTAGTAGCGGAAATGTATATGTTGGATTACATGATACGGGGATTAATAATGACACTTAGAAGCTTGACAGAAGGTAAATTGTGCACCTTATCCCAATTGGCAAGTTATTGAAAAACATTTATTAGCACTTCAAAGGAATAGGAGTTGTACTGTACCGTGTGGTAAAGAGCTGGGTTTACGATGGCATGGCACTTCTGAAAAGGTCCATTGCTCTCCGTCAGCAGTCCGCACCAGTGCTGAGCGTATTTTTCTGTGAGTACAAAACACAAAAGCAAGCTGGTTTAGAGTTCATTAGAAGAGCTATGAGGCAGAGAGGATGGCGGCAAAGAAATCCGACTGTTCTGTGACTATTGTGGCATCTCATTTGCATCCAGCTCAGCTGTTTAAAACAGCGAGCTAGTGGCTGATGCCAAAGTCTGTGCCTTTAAATGCCCATGATCTGACAGTTAGCTGCAACACTTTTGCAAAGTTCTTTGCTGAGGAAATCTCTCAAATATGGTCTGAATACAACACTGACTGTAATACAGCTGAGTCACTAGTAACCTTCAACATCCTTGCTTTGATCTTGTCACTTCAGTAGATGCCAACAGGAACCTGGGATTTGGGAAGGCCACCATTTGTGTCTTTGACCCTTGCCCTTCTCGGGTACTTAAATGCTTGCAAAGATCACATTGCACCAACTATTTTTGCAAAAACCCTTCCCTAGAGAAAAATTATGTTGTCAGTTATCGCCAAGTCCGTAATCCTCCCTTCCTGGGCAAAACTATAGAAAAAGTGGTTGCAGAGCAGCTCCAGGTGATCCTGGATAAATCACCTATCATAATTCATGCCTGGGACTGAGGTGGCACTGATGGTCCTAGCAGATGAAGTCAGCGTAAACGTTGACAAAGACTGTTCCTTTTTGCTGTTTTTACTAGACATATCAGCAGCCTATGAGATGGTGAAACATGCCATCCTGTTGAGATGCTTAGCAATTAAAGAATCAAGCTAGAACTTACAAAGCACTTAAGTGCACAGGACTCATGCACCTCCAGGACAAGCTTGGCTCAACTGAGGAAATCCTTCTGAAGGAGTCACTCTGCAAACAGGTAAGATCAGCAACCACCCATTCATCTGCATTCTCTGTGGTGGCTCCCACATGATGGAATGTACTGCCTGAGACTATTAGGGACTCCCCCCCATGCCTTTATCATTTTACCAAAAATGCAAAACACAGTTGCCCAGGAGGCCATTCTTGTATGGGGAACAGATCTGTGGTATAATGGATCAGCTGAGGAGTGACTTCCAGTAGGTATAAAGTTTCCCTACATTGATTGTCTTGTTGACTTAGCTTGTTGCCTATGGTAGTTTGTGCTCAATCCCAGCCCACAGTATCTTTGCTGTTTGATTCAAAGTTATCATATTTTGTGATCTACCAGCAATAAAGGCAGACTATAAATGAAAATAACAATAAAAATAGTATTGTCATTCCCTGATTTTCAAATCACAAGCTCCACATTTGCAAGATTGAATGTTTAATAGTTGATATAACAGCAACTGAAGTACAAAATAGGTCATAACATACATTTCCAATGTTCTAATTCAATCCTGATGAAAAATTCAGTTACTCCAAGCTGTTCCCAATGCAGAATCCAGCCATTTCCCCCATCATTAATCATACTTAGTTTAAAAGCATGGCTATAGAAGAAAACATTTCTATCACATTGACACTGTAGTCTGTATAAGTTATCTCAGTTTGTCTTTTCTTGTATATATCTTGCCACTATGCTGTAATAGAATGCATTTCCCTTCTATTTGTTTCTTGTCCTGTTTGTATGTGTACAAGCCTACCCGGACCCTTCCCTTTCCCAACCCTCGCAGGCCCATCATTGGGCATTTTTGGGAGAGGGGGGAACAGGTCGACATGACCATATATGGTCATATCACTCAATAAATATTTAACAAATTAAAAAAATTAATTAACTCCCACCCATTCAGGAAACCCTGGTTGAGAAAGCCTGGTCCGAAGATGTCTTATTAAAAATCTTGCCATCTTGCTGATAGATAATCTTGATCATCTTTATGACCTTACTCATTTGAGCAAATATACATAATACAAGAATCGATATTTGAAAGTTCTAGGTTTCTACTCTTTATTAAAAGCCAATGGTAAGTTTTTAAAAGTATTTCTTTTCAAGGATATGACAATTATTCTGATTCTTGTAGACAAGCTGCAGTATATGTTCTGCAATGCACGTACCGTTTTCTATGCTGAGGGTACATGGATTCTCAAATATGTTTTTGACATTCGGGCAATCAGCCTGTGTTTTCCAGGTATTGGCAAAAGCTGCTGAGGTTCCTTCTACCACCCCACTGATGGCTTTGAAGTCATCAGTTTGGATACTGTTGAAGTTTCCACAGAGACCTGAGAGAAAAATCAGGTGGGTTTTTAATCCTTCATGCACTATAAAAATAAGTAGACCATTCCCTTATGCATTATAACAAATTAACTCACCACATGTCTTCCCTTTGTGATGTGGGTCTACACGTGCAAAGAGTTGCATGATGGGTAGAAGTTGGATCTCTAATTGGATGCCAGAATTTGTGTTTGCAATGATGAAGAATGATGATGGCTTGAAGATGGTGATATTGGCTGGGGAAGTAGAACACAATTAACCATGCTTTAAATGGAATAAAACGTCTTATCCAGAATGAACTAATTATTGATTTTGATGTGACATTTATTACATAGGAATGAGCGGAGATGTATTCAGTAAATTTCACTTATACTTGGCATTCTTATAGAGGATAGTAACAGACATACATTATTAACCATATTCTATGGGTGAGCATCTACCAAAATGAGCTTTTCCCATAAGAGGAATGTACTGAAGTTGTATTTCAAATCCTACACAATGTTAATCTGCAGTATTGCTAGTCATAAAGAGTTGTATCCAGAGAATTGCAAATGGAGCTTTTATCATGGAACATATATTCCCCATTTTCTGTTTCCTCCTGCCGCCCAACAGCATGTGGTACAAAGCAGGGGTTTGCTGTGGAAGGTAGAATCAGCAAAACTCACCACTAGTGGGAAAGGATTTTAGATCCAACCCAACATTTACCATCAGTACATTGTAATGGAAATTACTACAAACACCTCCTTTAATAATGCTTAAATTGCTATCTGTACTATAAAAAAAGCTGGACAGGGGTGGTGGGAGGAATTGGGACTCATTGCATACCTGATCTGCCATCCATCCAATGAACAGCCAATCAGTTATGCTGTCCTTCCCCCGGCCACATCCCCCTCCACTGCCAGCCTGCTCCACTCAACTGCCTGTGAGAGGTAAGGCAGCCAGCAAGTGCAAGCTGTGAGGAGGGAGGGCCTGGGACTGCAGCCAGGACTTGGGCCTGGGAGGGAAGAGAGGTGATCCCTGGCCTTGCTGGTATGTGGGGGTGGCAGGGAAGGCCGTGACCTCTGCTAGCACTCTCCCCTGCTCCAAGAAGGCCCACCATGGCCTCGGCAGGTCTGATTGGTGCAGGGGGAGAGAAGGCTAACCACTGTTGTATTTTAAATTACAACGGGCTATTTTATTAGTGTAAATATAGTACCATGAGTACTGGGAATTTGGTTCTAAGTCAAAGAATTCTATGGAAGTCAAATTTGGATTGGACATTATCTTTCAAATAGTATAAAAGATGGGATTACAACATAAAACCTATTTCTGACCCAACAGTTGCTTACTTGTATAAGACTTTTAATATGTACATCTAATTTCTGCACATGTAAAATTTACCTGCACATGTCCAAGCAAACCTGATCTCTTCAGAAGCTAATCAGGGCCAATCCTGGCTAGTATTTGGATAGGAGACCTGCAAGGATAGTTCCTTCAAGGAACACTAGGGGACATGACACAGAGGCAATAAATGGCAAACCACTTCCAAACATCTCTTGCTTGGCTGCCAGACAATCCTCTGATCTCCTGGCTATATTACACCCATGCCATATGATAATAAATAAATAACCTTAGTACATTTCAATGCACAAAAGACCCTGAGCTTGGACTGAGTGCACCTCCTATAGGGATGCTTTCTTAAATATGCATCTTGGTGCACACTGAACAGAGTAATCATCTGTAATGAATATCATCCATCAGGTATTAAATAAAATGGACTTTGGCAAAGTACACGAGTCATGGTAAATATCAAACACCTCTGTAAATCAAATTTAGCCTTTGAATGCTACAATAAAAGCCTGCAAATTCAAAGAATTTGCCACAGGTTATCCCCAAAAGTGGAACTTACATGCTGAGAGGGGCAGCTGGGTAGGGATCATATTCTCGTAAACAACCCCAGTAGATTTGATCACAATTACCTAGCAGTGGGGAGAGAGAGAGAGAATATCATTTGATTGTAACCAGCCAGCCAGCCAGCCAGCCTTTTTTTTTTTTGCTGTAGGTTTTGAGTATTGTTGTTAAGAACGTAAACAGAAACCAGAAGATCAGGAAAAAACTGTGACTACGTTTTTAGAATATAGTTTGCAGGAAGAAACAATAGCTGTCTTGTCCATGTGCAATCTACATTCAAAACATACATTTGGATTCCTGTTTTTTCTACTTACGGTGTGACCTCCATCGATGCTGATTGCTACACCTTTCAAGCATGTCTCTGTGTCTGTGAGACCACACTTTCTGATTTCTACCAGAACAGTGAAGGCATTGCTATCACACAACTGAAAAGGAAGGAATAGGGCATTAGTAGCTTTCATTGCCTGAATCTTATACCAAAGCTTGCATTGCCTGGACCTTATCACATTGTTTTGGAGCTAGTCAGATTATTTATTTTGAAACAATTATATCCCACCTTTCTTCATGAAATCAGGATAGGTTCCAACAGTTAAGAAAAAGTCAAGTATGAGAAGGGGTTGGATCCAAAGAAGAGGAGAAGAAGAGCTGTTTTCTTATACCCTGTTTTTCACTACCTGAAGGAGCACCAAAACAGCTTACAATTTCCTTCCCTTCCCCTCCCCAAAACAGACACCCTATGAGGTGGGGGTGGGGGTTGAGAGAGCTCTAATAGAACTGATTTTTGAGAATAGCTGTAAGAGAACTGTGACCCAGCTGAAGGTCACCCATCTGGCTGGACATGGAGAAGTGGTGAATTTAACCCAATTCTCCAGATCAGAGTCCATCACTCTTAACCACTATACCAGAGGTAGTCAAACTACGGCCCTCCAGATGTCCATGGACTACAATTCCCAGAAGCCCCTGCCAGCGAATGCTGGCAGGGGCTTCTGGGAATTGTTGTCCATGGACATCTGGAGGACCGCAGTTTGACTACCCCTGCACTATACCATGCTGGCTCTCAAAGATTCCTTTCCACTAACTGTGGAGTCTTCCTTAGACCCCAGGAGTCTTCTGGTATGATGCAAAAAGCCTTGATCAGGTGGAAGAGGCACATTTCACCTTTGGAAGGCTCTGTGCTCCAGCAGAAAGGTCCTTGTGTCAGATAAATGCTGCAACATTTGCAGAACATTTTGATCTGACTCGGTATGAGGTACAGTTATTAACAAGAACAAAACATATTTAGATTCAGTGGCACCTTTAAGACCCACAAAGTTTTATTCAACATATGAGCTTTGTGGGTCTTAAAGGTGCCACTGGATTCTTCAGATCGAGACAACTACCCACTTGAATCTAAGAACAAAACATTGCAGCCTAACAAAAGGCCAGTTCCCATGAGAGATCAAAGTGACCAGATTGTCCCACTTTTGGAGGGACATCTGGGGGCACCTGGTAAATTGTACTTATGTTACAAGTAAAAATATATATATTACAATACTATTTTTGTGTTTTATGAAAAATTTTGTTGCTCCATATAGATCAAATTTTTAATCAAGAACCCCCCCCCCCCCGGTCAATGGTGTCCCACTTTACCAATGTTAAAATCTGGTCACCTTAAAAGCTTGTTTGTGCAAATGAGATTTAGGTTGTCTCCAAAGGACATGCTATGTTGAGTTTATCTTCGACAGAGTGGGAACCATCACTGCAAAGGCCCCATACTTTGCTTGCAATTCTAGCTAGTGGGAAGCTGGTGCTCAGAGCAGACCCTGCTTTCATAATTTCAGTGAATTGGATTGCTCGCTAGGAGTGAAATGCTCTAAAATTGAATCTAAAATTTAAGCTAAGTGTTGTCAATAGGGATTATAAAGGTTAAAAATGGCCCTCTGAATTATGCTTGAATTGTGCCTGTTCATAGTTAGCGCAATCAAGAAAAAACTGATATGATAGTTGTCCCAGTTATAAGACAAGCTGTTGAATTTTTTGTTAACTGCAGTTTCTGAATTCTTGCAAAAACTTAGAGATCTTGTATACTGGAGGCTGGCAACCTTAAATGGAGTCTTTTCCCCCTCCTCAACATTCTCTCTTCTTTTAAAGTGTCGCCATCACCTACAAAAAGTGATGGTGTTGCCATTATAGTACGTGCATATCCAAAGATGAACACTGCACTGATTCTAATTTGTCACCAAAATGCAGACAGAATAACAGAAGATTTTATTTATTTATTTTATTACATTTGTATACCGCCCTCCTCTGAGGCTCATACAGGTAGATTCATGAAGGAGAATGAATGATCTTTGTATTCAATCTATAGATACACTAAAAGCAGTGTGGTCTAGGGGGAAAGGAAAGTCCAAAAAGACTTGAGCCCACTAGTCACTATATCTCTCAATATACAATGTTATTTTTAATGGAAATAAAAATGGGTGGTGATGCATGAGCAGCCCTGTCATTCTTACACAAGAGTCAAACAGCAGAAATCCCTGAAGATTGTCAGTTGTATACTTTATTATGGAACTAATTTAACAGGCTACTGAATATTTTTTAAGTGAATCCGTTCTATTGCATTCCATTTACAATGTGTACAAAAATTGTTTTAATGTGGCCTTAATTAAACTACATTTGGCTTTGCAGTTCGAATCAACAATTTTGAAGTCCCTGGCATCTCTTTGAGTATATTGTATGCAGATCTTCCCCCTTCAAAACCTCCCTGGATTTGAGAGTCCAGTTTGCTTACCTTAGTAAAGACATAGCTACAGTCACCAAAGAAGGAATACTGTTTCTCATCAAATGTTGCAATGTGTGATCCTCCTTCAATAGAGCATACTCCAGGGCATGAAAGGTCCACACAGGTCCACTGGCCTCCAGTACATTTACTGAGGGGGAAAACAAACAAAAGAAGAGCTGATTTTGTGTATTCAAATGACACATGTGCACAGAGGAACATACAGTGGTCTTTCTTTTAGAGCTGAAATCTACTGGCTCTCCAGTTACTTTCCTTGATGAACTATTTATCTCTAGAGATTCTCTGAATGTTGGAATCTTCTCTGCATATTGGGTATCCATGTTTGTCAACCAACTATAATTGACTTCAACATTTGCTATCTATTTTTGCAGCAACTGAGTCTTGACTAGTTCTCGTTTTAGTATTCAATAGTGGCTGCCTATAAGCAATAATTCACCGCAGTGTTTCTCAAACTTTCTACCTTTAGGAAATACTTTCATATCAACAACTGCCAAGGATCCTCTACAGGTTTGCCATGGGAGCCCAGTATATGGCAGAGTATTTTGTGACATGTTCTGGAGTGCATACTCAATTCACATGGAGGTCTCTTCCCTGCCATAGGCCAAGGAAATGTTGGGACTTTCCAGTGGAAGGGCCACTGCCTCTTCATTTCCAATCTGCATTTTTGAATTTATGGCCATGATATCAATAAATCTAAATGTCATAAAGGGCACATCAGCTTAAATTAATGTGTTCAGAAAGTATACACAGGAGGCATGTGGTAAAAGAAGAAGAGCTGTTTTTTTATAACCTACTTTTCAATATCCAAAGCAGTCCCAAAGCGGCTTACCATCACCATTCCCTTCCTCTCCCCACAGCAGAATTCCTGTGAGGTAAGTGAGGATGAAAGAGCTCTAAGCGAACTGCTCTGTGAAAACTGTGACTGGTCCAAGGTTACCCAGCTGGCTGCATGTGAGCAGTGGGGAGTCAAACCCGGTTCACCAGATTAGCAGCCACCACTCTTTAAGACTACACCATGCTGGCTTTCCTTTTACATAGCTCTTCAGATGTGGCACCGGTTCATTTTTATTTCTCAAAATGGAACCATTCCATCATTATCGGGCTAAAGCAGTGAAGCTCTACAGAAGTGCCTTAATAAACTTGACCTCTTCCTCTTTAGCAGTTACATTCTTAGCCATTCATCCCATTAAATAAGACACACAAAATAAAACATTCCTTTTTCAACAGGCTAGTAGCGATGAGTGAAAAGAAGTGGTGCAAGATTGGAATTCATGGCGGTGGTTGAGCCATAGGATTGCCAAGAGTCGGACTCGACTGAACGGCTAACATCATCAGAGATGAGTGGTCTGCTTACCATGAAGTACACTGGGATGCAAAAGCAGCTCCAGGAGCATAAGTATCCCCATTGTAAGTGCAGTGACAGTTCTCAACAGGGATGCAACCTGAGTTGTTAATGTCATCGTATACAGTGCCTAAAAGAATGACAGGACAAAGTTTGAGTCTAGCAACACCTTTAAGACCAACAAAGTTTAATTCTGGGTATGAGCTTTTGTGTGCACACATATTTCTCCAATTCACATGTTAAGCTCCTCCATCACCCTTCACCTGCCCAGAGGACCTTCAATAGGATGCTAGAAGCAGGATGTTCAGTTAAACCTTCAGTCTACCCCAGAGCATTCTTATAAGTAAGGTAAGATGCTGACAGCCCTTCTCTAATGCCTACTTCAGACAGGAAACCTGTGCATATTTACCTGAGAATAATACTACCTGAACTCGGAGATGTATTTATGACTGACCATGGAATGGAATATATCTAGTAGACAGAAATGTATAGACTTTGAGTACAAGAGCTGTGTCGGGCTTCATGCACCAACTAGTGCATCCTTTATGAATCCATCAAATCCTTTCAAAAGCTACTTATCCTAAAGCCGTCATAGTGCTGCAATTAGTTTGGCTCCTTTGGTTGTCCTTTTCTGTGACTTCACTAGAGCCATTATTTCCTTGTAAGGCCAGGGCAAAGGCCTGACAGGTGACACAATCAGTGAGAACATAAGCTTTTTTAATCAGCAGAGGATGAACAGAAAGGCACATGATTCACTCTATTGAAGACTAAAGTTTGAGTCCAGATGAGTTCCTTTAAGACCAGAGGTTCCTTTAAGACCACCAAAAAGTTATTCAAGGTAAAAGCTTTTGTATGCATGCACACATGCTCAGACACTTGGTCTTAAAGGTGCCACTGGACAATTGTTATGCTGCTTCAGAGCAACACAGTAACCTGCCTGAATCTGTTTAAGACAGTAACAGAGGAAGCCATGGTGCAGATTTACGTATCTGCCACCTTTATGACCCAGGGCTTGGGGAGTAGAATGAAGGAGAAGACTCTGGCTGGTCACTGCTGGCCTAGTGGCTCTTTGGAGACTGGTAGCTCTAGAATGGGCTTCTGCCTGTCCAATCATTCTCATGTTCACTGTCTATGCAGAAGGGGAGAGCGGAGTAGGTGTTTGGCATCATAGGATGCAGGTCATCCCTTCCTTTCCTTATATAAGGCAGCACATGGGCTTTGACCCCTCTGGTTGCTGTGTTTTTTTTCTTCTTCCATATCACCTTTCCCTTTTCCTTGCTTTTGGTTGTAATGGGTTTATTTCATGGGTGTCTTGTAATTGCCACAGCTTTGGGCCAGTTGGTATTGGCATGGATCATTTTGGGAGGAGAAGGAGCCTGCCCCCTCCAGGTTGGGGACTCCCTTAAGGGGTTTTGAGGCAGAGCACTAAGCAGTATGTCCAGTTGGTGATGAGGAAACCATGTGGCTGGAATGCACATTCCACTCTGGGTTCACCACTCTGGGTTACCTCTTGGCAGGTGGATCGATTCATGGATCGATTCATCGGGTGCCAACTGTGCCAGTGCTCTTGCACTGCATCCTATAAAGCTGTGTCTTGTTTCATTCAAACACAGGTGTAATGGTATTTCTTCTCCCCTCCCACCTTGTTAGCCCTTGGGTCCACAAGCTGCTTGCTATTTTCTTAATACTATAGAGATGCTGTGATCTATTTAATAAATGCAAATACAACCAATGAATATGGCTGTTGACTAACCTGGGGGACAGAAGCAGCCATCGGTACAATGTTCTTCACAGAGCTGGGACCTTTCTGGATTTGTGCAAGTATCGGAGCAGGGTGATCCACATTCCCGGTGCTGCATGTTGAAAGGACATGGCTTTGCTGAAAGCAGAAATAATGGAAGAGGTGTAAGATCTTGATGTGGAGATGGCAAACAGAATTCTAACAGTGGTTGGTTTAGGTTTTGGCCCTTGACAGTTTTCCATACAACAGCGAGCTGAAAATCCACCTCAGTTCCTTACCACATAGATCCTGAGTTCTCCATTCAAGGGGCTGCCCACCAGAGTGGGCACACTGCCGGGAATATTCAGCAAAGTTGTTACAAACGCAGAAGTCAATCATAGATGAATCACAACTGCACAGATCTTGAATACAAGTGTCAATATAACTTTGGGCATCAATCAGTGCATTGCAACCTGTGAAGGCTTCACCAGTCAATATAGTCTGGCAGATGGTACTCTGAAAAGGGAGGGAAAATTCAGTGTTAAAACAATGAACTTTATAGAGCATTGGTTAACTACTCAGTTGTTTTTCAAATTTACTTTTGCCCTTATTTCTGAGATTCCATTCTCTTTATTTTCTTTTGCAATCCATGAATTAAATGTGAAGGAATGATAAGGTTAAACTTTAAATTAAGATGGAAAAACAGAAATCCTTACAAACTCATGAGTGCAATTCTGTGGGGCTGAAGGGACAGGATCTTGGCATTCTTCTGTGGGTCCATCCATCTTTTGCAAGTTTCCGAACTGCACAGGATTCAGCTTGATGCCTACAATAAATATGGCATAGTATATTTTCAGAAGAATTGCCCAAATATTGCTGCATAGAGCAGGATCAGATGAAAGAACAAAGATAAGAAGAAAGTGAACTTAGACTGAAGTTGAATAAGATCAGCTGCTACTTTTTTTTGCCATTCTTGGGAGGGGAGGAGGGATTGCTTCTATTCTCTAAAGAATAGTTTGGGTGCCATATGTTACTAATTCCTCTTAAAGACCACAGTGCCTCTGCCCTTCTACCTCCATGCTAATGTCTGTTTATTTACAAAAGTTCTTGCCTCAAGTCTATACAATAACACATTTCATATATTGACAAATGTAACTGATATAGCTGTTTCAGATTTACTGGAAATGCCCTATCAGGATAACAGAGAGGAAGGCCTGTCCTCAGTAATTATCATTAGTAATCCCAACAAAACTGTCTTCCTGGCTCAGTCAGTCAATGATCCTTTGAAACAGCTATCAAAGTTTTTCTTTAGTTGGGCAAGAACAGTAGACCAAAGATGACATGCTGAGGGACAGACACATCCTCATTAAACACTCATGAAGTATATCCGGAACTGTTGTTTACCATGGTCTATCCTGCCATAACACAAGGACCACAGGGTAATGGTGGCCTGTGAGAGAGAGTCTAGCTTAACTTGTCCTTTGTAGCCCCATGGAGATCCTCCATGTCTGGTTGCTTTGGAATATAAGCTTCTGCTCCCCTTGCCTGGCATAACCTTTGCTCAAAGGTATCAGGCTCCTACGCACTAAAAACACAAATTTTAAAAGTGCATAGATTTGCTACATGATTGATTTTTTTTAATGGAATACAGAAACATTCATAAAACATTTCAGTATATTAGCTCTCATCCTTTTAAAACGCTATACAGCAACTGTATGGCTGTCAATCAAAAATCTTGCATAATAATGATGTCAAAATAAACTGTACCATTCTACAATGATTACTATCCAACTTTTAAAAGCAATACAAAGAAGAAGTGTTTGTTATATAAGTTGCTTACCATTAGCAATGAATTCATTGTATATTGGGATACCATTGAAGTCTCCACAAAGGCCACAAGTCTGATTAGCATATTTCTCATTTAGTTCTATCTAAAATAGGATAGAGAAAGTAAGATGCAATTATAATGAACATTCAATGTATTATTATAAATGAAATTCCAGATTACTGCAAACTTTGGGTTTGGATATATATTTTCTTATATGACAGGAAACAAAAATTTACAGTCAATTCCATAGCTAGTAAATTGAGCGGCTTTCTAAATGTTGCTATTAGGATATTAATTCCTTTTGATCTTTAAATTATCACAGGATGACTCACTGACCAAATATAGTGATCAAACCAAGCTTGTGATCCAAATAACCAAGGAGACAACAGAAGGAATTTAATATTCAAACACTGATTGGTTCATACTGTCAGGTAATTGTGTCACACAATTGTATACTATAGTTTTCACAAAACAAGCAAATATAAGTACAATAAAACAAATCACTTTTCTCTATCATACTGTAAGTCCCTTACAAGATGCGTATTTTTTTTTCTTACCAGAAGGTTATCTTCTTGGTTCCACAATAACATCAGACCTAATTTGGCTTTGACTTGCAGATAGCTATTGCTTTTTTCAATCAGGATCCCTGAAAAGGTATAAGGCAGTGCAACTCTAGAAATAAAACAGATTGTAGTGTAAATTTGAGATGACAAATGAAAAGTTCATCATTCACAGATATCCAATACAGATTTTTAAGGACAGAATCTTTCATTGAATCACTCCAAAAATCACTCCCCTTCATAAGAAGAAGAAGAAGAAGAGCTGGTTCTTATATGCCGCTTTTCCCTACCCAAAGGAGGCTCAAAGCGGCTTACAGTCACCTTCCCATTCCTCTATACACTATATGCTAAATTTCATCCAATTGGATTTTTATTCTAGGGCAGTTAAATTCAATCATTTTAAAAGGATTTTGCTAGTCGTGCCATGGGTTTTATTGCAAAGTTGCTTGAACCTTATAGAGGATGGCAAGTTCCCTGAAAATATCCATAAACAGTATTCTCTTACATAAGTTATAACTATTTCATTTTCTTATGTCAATAAAGGTCTTTGATTATTTCATTTTCCATACAACTATCCTCCAAATCCCAGGACATCCAGAGCCAACCCTGCAAAATTTCAGAAAGACAGGTGCAAAAGTTCCCAAGGAAATCACTATGGGACAGGAATATAATAATATTTTGGGATACTGAGATTTAATTGAATCGGTCTAGGCACAGACATAAGAATTATCAACAATAGAATGGGAAAGCCCATAGGTTTGTGAATATGCCAAAAACCTACACATTTCCTCACTTTCATAACTCCCCAGAGTTTAGAACAGTTTAGAACAGGAATTTAATATCCTCATTAAATTAAAACAATTAAAAGTCTCATTAGAAACTTCCATACAGTTGCTGTGGGCTCACTGAGCTGTCAATCATGTGGCCCCACACCCAAACATCTCCTCTTTGAAAACCAATTTCTTCTTTATATGGAAGAAAATGGCCCAGACAATTCAGTCCAGAAACACAGAAAGGGGCTGGTAGCTAAAGGAAGCCGCAAGCTCAAACAGCACAAAGCAGAGTTCCAATTTGGAGGAAATTTTACTGATTGCCCCCTCTCCCCCGCCACTCCCCCACACTTGCAATTGAAATGTGTAGCGGTACAAAAAGAGAAATGAGGCTGATGATAAAGTTATTCAACCTACGGTTTTCCATTGACAATAACAGTGCTCTGTGTCAATTCTACGACTGCGCCATCAAGTTTCATGACAACACGGCTAATAAAGGTGGAATTCTGAGCCACAGTGCGCCTTATTTGGATGTTGAAGTCTTCATAGGAGGATTTGCAGTGGGAAGCAAAGACATAGTTGCAAACTCCAGGGAAATGATAGATGTCCCCATCAAAGGTCTTGAAGTGGAAGTTGCCCCAAGTGCTACACACTTGCCCATTGTGAGCAGGATTTCCAGCTGTGGATCCAAAAACACAGTTAGATTCTCTTAAAAGTCCTGTACCTATTCATATATGCATTGTATGCATATGCACCCATTCAAGAAGCACAGAAGTTTTAAAATGCAATGAAATATGCCTACAACATTTTAATTCCTCTTTAAATCACCCGTTTTTGTCTCTGCTTATTAATGGCTGTCTTGTTTTCCGATCTCCCCCTCATATTTCAGCTTTTGAGGTCACTGGCATTTTATTTTATAAAAAATAATAAAAAGATGACATGTGGTACACATAAAAGTAAGTCATGCAATTACAAATGACCCCTTTGAGCTTTGGGCTGAAGGCTGCCTGCCTCTGTTCAAAGAAGGACTTCATGGAAAGGATTGTTAGTGCATTTCCCTTATCCAGCAATCCCACACATTTAGGAGGAGGCTAGAGATCTACTGGAATCACAACTGATCTCCAAGTGATAGAGTTCAGTTCCTCTGGAGAAAATGGCTGCTCAGGCACCCCCCCCCCCCAAAAAAAATCTCCAGGTATTTCCCACCTGGAGCAGACAACCCAACCTGCATTACCTGCTGGGGAGTGAGCAATCTTTCCTAAAAACAACTCAAATGGGGCACTGGTCACAATCCCTCCCTCTCCTTCTTTACATGAGTCAAATAAACTACAAAGCTGAACTTGCTGCACTCCTGGAAGACCAAGGATTCTATTTAAACACCCCTTCTTTTTGCAATCCCTGAGTCCCAGGACATATTATTTTTTTAGTTGGATTTATAGGACCACCCCCTCTCGGCCAAGCCATCACAGGGCTGTGTACATCAGCCACGTGCATGATCGGTCTCTGTGGTATTAATTCCTGGATAGGAACGTATCAGAGAAAACAACCCATACAAAGTTTGGAAGCCACCCCATATACATCTTGGCATGAGCTCTTTGAGATCCTCAGGTGGCTGCTGGAAAAAGGGAAGTGGGGAAAATCAGCTTCCATGAACTCGTTCCAGTCACTGATAAAAGCATCAGATCTAACGTTTCAGCTTACAGCCTTCTGTCCTGTTCAATGAAACATTATTGGTGGTCCAGTTGATATTAACAAAATTGTACTTGTATCTTGATGTCTGTACAGCTTACCCTTGACAGCTAGAGTTGTCCTCACTGGTGGAATGAGGGTCACATCTGGGGGTTTGGTCAAAACTGAAAGAAAGAAATATCATTATAGCTATTAGTACAAATACGTATATTTATCTATTTATTTATCTATTTATTTAAAACATTTATATACCACCTTTCCTCATGGTTCAAGTTGGCTAATGGCAATAGTTAGAAACATTTTCAGTTTAAACCAAAAATAAAATAGCAACCTCAAATTTCCTGCTCCCTTTCCTCCCTTCAAAAGTGCCTGCCAATTCAGATTCCCTAAAAGCCCAGGCAAACAGGTAGGCCCTGCAGCACTCCCTGAAGACCACCAAGGAGAGGGCCCCTCTCACCTCTTGAGGGAGCCCATTCCATAGAGCCAGAGCCATGAGGAAAAAGGACCGGGTTTTGATCAGTGACAGAATATCCTAACATAGTGTTAAGTGTTGATGTTACATTACTTCAATCACAAATTCACTTGTATTCCTAAGGGCACCGTGAACACCAAACAAGGAAGGAATAAAATACACACAATTGATAATTGAAAAAAAAAAACCAACAAGCCACAGCTTGATTGATTACAGCATTCAGAGCATTTAGCACAGCATACGGGACGTTCCTGACATCAAGTGGCCTGCTTGTCAGCTGATGAACCACATGCTGGTCTGCATGCTGGGGAAGACAGGAGTGACATGAAGCTGGTCCCATGGAGACACACACCCTTGTGTGGAACACATGCCACCAGGGAGTAGAATAAAGTTACTGCCCTTGACCTGGACATGCTGCTAAAGGCATTGGCCCCCAAGACTCTATAAGGGAGCACACAGGCGCAGCCTCCCCAAAATAGTTTTGGCCCAATGGCAAAAACTGCCATAAGCTGCGACAAATAAACCACGTAACCAATATAAACATTCTGAAAAGGGGAGGGAGGGTGGGAATGTCCACATGGCGAATCAGGCAGTACCCAGGAGGCTTGGGCATTTAAATAAGCCCAGAAGTGGGTCCAGGCAGCAAGTGTGCTTTGCTAAGCCTGCCCCCAGCCAGCCCCACTGGAAGAATCCAAAATGTGGCCAACAACTGGCTGTTCACAAAGATGGAAGATCCTCTCTACCAGCAAAGCCTGGAAAAGAAAACTGCCACAAGCTTGTTGGAGCCTGTTGTGGCAGCCGTGTAGCCTCCCACCATGTCGGAACCCCCTGAGCCCTATGGATGCAAAGTGGCCCCCAGTAAGCCAGCAGCTGTAGATTTCCATATAAGTGAAATGTTGAACATGTTACATAAGAATAGGCATCCAATAAAGCTGTACACTGTGAAATCATCAAAATTACTAGAATGGTGTTAGCTTTCCTTATGTAATGCGGCTTTTCACCTGTACAGTGTAATTTGAATCTGATATTGGCCTCTCTGAGCTAAAAACAGCATCTTTGGCAATCAGTTTCATTCTTGACCTAATGCATGTACCTCATGTACATTACTGGAAATGAAAGAAGCAGAACATTATATTAGGGTTTCAGTTGTTGACCAGCTATTATACAGAATAACTGAAAGCATGCACAACGAATTTGGGTTTCAACATACTTCAGGGCTAAACTACATGATACGTTGATTATGAGTTGTCTCTGGTTTCACTGTTTGATCATTTGTATAATTTCGGATCTGGGAGTGCTTGACGACTCCCTGTGCAGTTACAATGACTAATTTACCAATGGGGGGTTCTCTAGGGTCAGCAAAATGGCTGGGGAGAGACAGCAGGAGACCCCTCCTCTACCATCATCAGAAAAATCAGTTTTTAAGTTTTTTTACAGCTACATTCTTGGAGCTGAGGTGTGACTCTGATCAAAGTGATGAATGAGAAAACAATGCATAAACAAGTGTATCGTGCAGTTAAGTCCTTAAACTAAGGCCCAGTAAGACTATAAATCCTGTGATATGTTGTTGTGTGTTTTTGCATTGAAGCAAGGGCCCAGACAATGCCAGTTCAAAGGATGGGGGAGAAGTTATCCTTATTGCAATGCTGAACCTGATTGCCTCTGAAGGCGGACTTATTTCAGCTCTCCTTGCATCAATATTTCTTTTCCCACTCCATCCCTCAACGGCCTGCAACACAAAGGCTTGGATCCGGTGCAGTGTTTCCACTAACAAAAGGATTTCCACCTCTGGAGCATAACTTTCTCCCCTCTTACTACAGCCTAAAATGCCTCCCAAAAATGCCAGGTCCAGCAGCACTTTGAGGGGCATCTGGGGCTGCAGCAGGAGGGGGAAGTGAGAATGTTATCTTCCACAAAAGTTAATTCTTCTGTTCACAGACACACTCCTCTGGCGCTAAACCAATGGACACTCAAAAGGAACATAACCCCCCCCCTTCTGTTTGCATAGCATTTCACAAGTCTAACTGGTACTTAGAGTCACCAAGGCTTGTAGTTTATCATAGAAGTGAATTAGCTATGACACATGCAGGTGGACTTTTTTAAACAGTTGTTTTATTTTATGAATTTTCAGTTTAAAAATACCACACAAATATGCATAATTTTCCACAGCTTTTTGGTTATGTAGTTAGCTCAAGAACCCGAAGCAATGTATTATAGCATTTGCTGTTTTGAGTATAATGCTAGTACACCCATGCTCACACAAAATATATTTGTACAACTGTGTAGTGCAAATATATTTCTAGATTAGATACCTTCATTGTGTGATTGCCTGTTTGCTTTCTCCTTAACTGATGAAAATAAATATAATCTCTACATACATTAATCTTATCCAGGGTACACAATCCAAGGACAGCCATATAGCCCTAGATGTTTTTCATGGGTTAGAAATTCAGGTACTTGCATTTTCAAACGGAACAGAACAGATATAATTTGTAAGTAGTTAAGTAACATTAGGAAATATAGCCGTAGGCTTGGATTTAGTGCAAGGCCAATGTGAGGTCTATGCAAGGATCCCCAATCTTCCCAGCATTTCCCACCCCCCAGAAGCCATTTCCAATCCTGGGAAAGTTTATTTCTGGGACTGTAGGATCTGTTGGAACAATAGCCATATGGATTGGGAGGATGTGCTGGATGACAGAGAAGGGGGCAAAGTTGCTCCTTTCATCCTCCTTCACACAAATGAGGGGAGAGTGCAATTTTATTGCCTTCCCCTTTCCCACTGCAGTTCCCCCACACCATCAGCATCACCCACAGTCCTAGAAATAAACTTGTCTATGATTGGAAGCAGCGGCTCAAAAGCAGGGGAAGAAGGGAAGACCGATGAGTGTTCAGTCTTCCTGATGTGGGATTGTGGGATCTAACCCATCATGAATATACATCCAAAGTAACCAGGGAGCAGCCTGGTGGCCATAATAGGGATTAACATAATGTCCTCAATAGAGGAAGAAGCGTTGGTACTTATATGCTTTTCTCTATCCAAAGGATTCTCAAAGCGGCTTACAGTCGCCTTCCCTTTCCTCTCCCCACAACAGACACCCTGTGAGGTAGGTGAGGCTCAGAGAGCCCTGATATTACTGCTTGGTCAGAACAGCTTTCTTAGTGCTGTGGTGAGCTGGTTGGAATTGACTGAATGGAGAGCGCTCTCCAAATACGTCCCCTGAAAGGCTCTCCATTCAGTCAATTCCAACCAGCTTGTGATCCCCAATCCCAGAGCAGTGTGCTTGGCCTCAACCAGAGCCAGGCCCTGTCTCCAACTTGGTGGAATGAGGTGCCATCGAAGTGCGAGCCCCTAAGTTCCATAGGGCTTGTAAGAAGGCCTGGGGAATACCATCATCACTCAATGTAGTCCCCAGCCTAATGCCCCATTAGCCTCCATTATATGCCTGGCCAGTAATTGGACATCTTAATGGTCAGATGTTCAGGGCACTGGAGTTAGGATGAGTTGGTTGTAATGTTTTTAAATGTTAATGCTATATGGTTTTATTCATTGATGTAAGCCCCCGAGGCCATTCGGAGAGGGGCAGCATATAAAATCAAATATAAATAAATAAGAACATGTAAAAACAGCCCTCAGATATTTATTTAAGTCATTGTGCATTGTTTAAACCTCTCTGGGTCTAGATGAGGCCTAACTGGTTTAAGACAGAGTTTAAATTAATGCTGTTCTCAAGTGACGTTGTTATAAATAAGATAAAGTCTTAGAATTCATGGTTATAAAATATAAACATACCAAAGTATAGCTCATCTGATCTTGGATCCTATGCAGGGTTGGTAACTTGGACAGGAGACCTCCAAGTAAGACTCCGTAGAGGAAGGCAATGGGCAAGCCACCCCTGCTTCTCACTTGCCTTGAAAACTCCTTGCTGGGGTCACTATAAGTCAATTGTGACTTTATGACTGTTTCCTCACTGGGGACTTTGCTGCCCTGGCTTCCATATGGGAGCACAAATTCAGGGTGGATGAAGTGCAGCGGGCCAAATGCTCCCCCATGTGGGAGCAGGAAGAGGTGGGTCAACCTGCCCCGGCTTAAACTCTAGCCTGTAGCTTGCAGTGAAACCTTTAGTGTGGAAACAGTTTTAACACTTCCCATCCTCATACATATAGTGTCTTTATAAACAAAATTACATCTTTTAAAGTCCATTGAAGTCAATGGGCTTGAGAGGGCACAGCTGATTAGGACTGCAATTATGTTATTAATAACTATTAATTATAAATAATTATATTGAGGAAGGGGGAGAAATGCTCAAGGTCATGTTTTTGATTCATTCAAAGGTATGCATGCTTAAAATCTATTCATGAAACTAGGGTTCACAGACATGAAATTAACCAGATGGCAATTCTTTTCATCTGCTAGTGCAGTGGGTTGAAGACAATTCTGCCAAGATGTAACCCTGCCCTTCACCTCCCCTACCTGACAAAATAAAATTCAAACACCTACCATCTTGTCCCTGCTGGACATATTGATAGTCATCATAATTTTGTTGTTGATCATAGTGAGATTGCTGGTCATAGTCTTCATACTGGGATTGCTGATCTGCAGCTTGGGCATGGGCTGTGGCAACAATACAAAAAACAAGAATTAGTGAGTTGCAGTGAGCTCTGTTAGGTCACACAGGAGTAACAATTCAATGAGCCATCAAGTGGTTAAAGTGTCATACAGACCAATGTGTTTACTTATTCAAAACATAGACAGTATGCAGGATATAGCAAAAAAAAGTTTCAAACAATTAAAAACACACAATGCCATAAGAATAACCCACAACAAAATATCAGTGAAAATATACAGACTATAAAGCAGAAAACACCTCTATAAAGACATCAGTTCCTCTCTTCTTTCAAATGTTAATGAAATGTTTTTGCCAGCTATAAAGAAAGGAGACATTGTTTCTGGGGTATGGTATGCCAAAGCCTCAGTGCCATTACAGAGGGGGGGGGGGAGCTTTTTTCACCAGCACTATCTATCTTATTTCGGATGTTGGGAGCACCTGCATTAGGACCTCCAACAATGACCTCAGCTCCCAAGTGGTTCACCTAGAAGCAGGCAGTCTTGTAATCTGGCAGCCATTGAAGTTGTGGATATGCCTCCTATATTTGAATTCATGCTAGTAGGATTGTCGGTGTTTTCCCAGTTTGAAATCCAGTGACAATCCAATCCAAACTAAAGCTATTGAAATCAGTGGGTTTAGACTGGTATAACCATTCGCAGGATTGCTACCAGAGTTAGGTAGTTTAAGGAGTTCATAACACTTACATGGAGATCTCCTGGAAAATAATTAGCTATTTCAAGGAATGCACTTGGGACCTCTTTCTTGTAATTCACATGCTATCCCAGGTTTCTTGACAGCCCTTGAAGGATTTCCTGAATGGGTGGGAGTTAATTACTTTTAAATATATTTTAAAGTTTGTTAGACATTTATTGGGTGATATAACCATATATGGTCATATTAACCTGCCACCTCCTTCCAAAATGGCCCTTGATAGACCTGGAGAGAGTGGGAAGGGGAGGAACCCTGGGTGGGCATGTACACAGCTATTCTTCCCAACCATATTTTGCAGGATTGCACCACTTCTGGTTTTTCTTGAAGCTTGAAGAATGTTTCAGGCTTTTCTCAATGGTAGAAAAGTTGAAAAAGACTGTGCTATACGAATGGTCTTGGAGTCTCCTCACTGATTATTGTGATCACATTGCTTTTTTGACTGTCTCAGAGAAAGTTCACATAATTTTCAAATGAAAAATAATCTAAATTCAAATAGACACATGTTCTTTATTTATGTAGCCCCTTCAATAGTTTTGAAGGTGGAAAGACCTTTGAAATTATCAAACATACACCAGCAATATTCTGTGACTTGCACATATTTATACTGTTTTGAGGGTTACAGGTTCTGGGCGAACTGAGAACAACGTCACAGTCATTCTCTGCTTCTCGAATGCTATAAATTTATTTTATTTTAGCTAACATTATCTTTGCTTAGTTTGGAACACTTAGCAGATAGCTAATTAGGGCATCAGCCTGAGCAAGCTGAGCTCAGAATAGCTCAGAACAGTTTACATGGCATTATTTTTCTTTCCTTGTTCTCTTGTTTAGGGTTCCTGATCAAACCCCACTTTTTAAACGGGTTTTAAAAAATACTTTTAACTTTAAGTTTTAATTACTTTAATTTGCTATATTGCTCCCTACCTCACCCCCTAAACTTGCAAACAAAAGGCTGCCCATACTCATGTATGCTGACAATCCGGTAATTCTCTCACAGATCAGAATAGGACTGAAAAGGGCCTTGGAAGTTTTGGATTTGCACTGCCAGGGGGAACACCTAGTTATTAATTATACCAAAACAAAAATTAAGTGCTTTAACAACAGGGCAAAATGTTTTGTTTGGCATATTGGCCAACATCATATTGAGCAAATTAAATGCTTCAAATATCTTGGCATAATTTTCCAGTGTCAGTGATAGGGTTGTGGGTGTCTTGCATGGTATAAGGGTTGGACTAGATGACCAGGAGGTACATTCCAACTCTATGATTCTATGCTAGGAAAGCAGACTGCTCATATACGCTCTGTAGCTGACTCTGCTCAGAAGAGTGCAGCGGCTATCTTAAGATTCTATCGCACTAAGGATGGTGGCTTCATTCTTGCCGCAATTAAACTGTTTTGGCTAAATCATCAGCTCAACTCACATATATTAGAAATGGGACTTAGGCAAGCAAAACCACTGGTTTATCAATGACTTATGGATACTGAGCTGCAAAATAATCATGGGCTATCAATTTTAATTTATGTTGATAACTCAGCATTATTATCCCACTTAACCAATAGGCCTGAAACGTATGCTGATGAGTTTTCATTCTTATTGTACAATTGAAGGCCTAACAATAAATGCTGAAAAATCAAAAATTGTCATCTTTGCACAAAGCTGTTGTCCAAAGAAAAATATTGGAAATTGGTAAATGCCAGCATTGAAGAAGTAACTGTCTTTAGATATTTGATATCCAAAATTTATCTTGGAAAGATCAATTCCAATCTCTTTTGAATAAAATAACCCTGTAACTTTCACACAGAAGGACGGAAATATTATCCATCAGCCATACAAACATTCTGGGAGAAAATAAGTGATACTTTATGGAGAAAAATGTATAGATAAAAGGCTTCTCAGAGATGATTTATTTCAAGATTTTTGAGAAAGATGATTACCAAAATCTACATCTGATACAGCCATCCATCAAGAATTTGCAATTCCTTTATTGGAATCAGCAGCTCGGCCACATTCTTTTATACTCATAAGATTCTCTTCAACAACAGATCTAAACTCCTACTCAGATTAAAAGATGATCCTTTGCAAAATAAATGGAAAAAGTTGGTTGACCAGAGATTTAAGGCTTAAAGCCAAAGACAATGATAAAGGGAAGGATAGTGTTTCTAGGATAGTGTGAACCCCCTCACATATAAATATGCCAGGCATAATGGTAGTAAAGGTAAAGGTAAAGGTATCCCCTGTGCAAGCACCGAGTCATGTCTGACCCTTGGGGTGACGCCCTCCAGCGTTTTCATGGCAGACTCAATATGGGGTGGTTTGCCAGTGCCTTCCCCAGTCATTACCATTTACCCCCCAGCAAGCTGGGTACTCATTTTACCGACCTCGGAAGGATGGAAGGCTGAGTCAACCTTGAGCCGGCTGCTGGGATCGAACTCCCAGCCTCAATGGGCAAAGCTTTCAGACGGCTGCCTTACCACTCTGCGCCACAAGAGGCTCATATAATGGTAGTATAGCCTTGCTAATTTGTGGGATAGAAAATCAAAGGTTTTTGGAAGGTGAAAGTATAATTCTATATATAAACCTAACCTGGATAGCCCAGGCAAGCCCAGTCCTGTCAGATCTCAGAAGCTAAGCAGAGTCAACCTTAGCAAGCACTTGGAAGGGTGATCTCCAAGGAATACCAGGGTTGTGACATGGGGACAGGCAATGGCAAACTTCTACTGAATATCTCTTGCCTGGCAGCCAATTTTATGATCTCCTAGCTATATTACACACATGCCATACGACAAATAAATCAATATATGAGTACAACTCGAAACATGAAGATCCTTGCTAGATAAAACAGTTCAACATCCATCCTGTTTCCAACAATGGTCAGGCAGATACTTCCTGGAAGCTTATGAGTAAGGCATGAAAATAACCATTTCTTTTATCTGCTCTGAATCTACTGATACATTTTCATAAGGTAACTCCACATCCTAGTGTTAAGAGGGAAAGGGAATTTCTCTCTGTTCACTTCCTCCATGCCAATAATTATTTTATAAACTCCAAGGGTTTTAAAAAATTGAAAACCTTCAAAGCCTTCAGTAGTTTATCCTTTATTTACAGCCTTTC
Organism: Paroedura picta; assembly: GCF_049243985.1. NCBI lineage: Eukaryota > Metazoa > Chordata > Lepidosauria > Squamata > Gekkonidae > Paroedura > Paroedura picta. The sequence goes on along the minus strand of NC_135370.1, from coordinate 86,558,756 downwards.
CTCATAGAAAATTTTTTCTAACTCTTGATTGTTTGGGTTATTCTATTTTCACCTTTTCTCTATGATATCTTTTTAGAGTTGGGGCAGCCAGTACTGTGCACAGTATTCCATATGCAGGAATAGCTCAGATTTAGATAAATTATTATATACTGCATGTTATTTCAATTCCATTCGTATATATGGAATTTGTCATGGAATTTGTCTTTGTTCCTATGCTGTTGTGATCTGAAATTGACATTCATGACCCTAAGCCAGTGGAAGAAGGCTATAATTGAGCTGGATCCTATCACTAAATCTTACTAAGTCAAAATTAGTTGCCAATGAATCAAAACCGAAAAATCTAAAACAAATTCACCATAGAGAATCTGGGCTTTTTAAAGAACAGGTTCATACTATTGTACTGAATCAATCTGTGGCAGCACACTAGGACCTGGCAAAGGTCATTATTGCTTCACAAATGGAAACTTAGTGTAAATTGCATATAACTCCCCCTGAAAAAGCTGCATGGAATTCTGTGGTATTTCTCCAGGCTGAATTGGTTAGAGATGGTATCTCAATTGAAACAGCTCTCAGTGATAGTAATACACTGCATTCCAAATGCCCTGCATCAGTTACATTAGTTCAGTGTCCATCATATTTATTGGTGTCCTCGTAAAAATAGCTTGCATTTAAGTCAAAAGCATCCAGTTTAATATGTATTTTCAATTGTTCAAAGTATGAAGGAAAAATAAAGATGACACAGATAAAACATTTGCACAATGACAGAATATGCTGCTGTGGAGATAATTGTCACCTAGTTTTTGCCTCTCACCAGCAACTATGTTTTGTCCAATTTCAAGGGCTGCAACAGCCATTCAGATTTTTTGGGAGTAGGATCAATCAGGTGAATATGAATGGATCTAGTGTTGGCAAGTCTCTTGCAAGAGATCTCCCTTGTATCACCTCTCATAAATAAAGACACAGATGATCACAAGGAGCGTTACAGATTCCATTGTTGTAATTCCCTTGTTATACCAGAATGCAGTGTTTGTCAATTCCTTTGAAATCAATTGGGGGGAAAAAAAACTTATGTTGACTTTCCAACTAAGGCTCAATAGCACCTGTAATCTTCAGTCATACACAGACTGGTGCCTGAACAGGAGCAGTTTGACACCTGGGCACCTGTTCTGTAGCCTTCCATAGGATGGAAATATTCTGAAACAAATAGCAGCCGTCACAATTTTTGGAGCAAAGATGTCCCTTAGACATCTGTTGGCAACCACACATAGAAATCCTTTGATTTCTATATTTATGAGAGGTGATACAAGGGAGATATATTTCTTTTAACTATCAGTTTTATGGTTTTCAAAAGCCACAATTTCTAAATTTCATTTCTGATAACAAAAGGACCTGAAGAAAACGGTGGAACTATTTCTTGATGTCTTTTACGATCCACTGTTACATCTAGACAATGGGATAATAAAACCTGAATGCACTGACAATGGAATGGAACAGTAATGATGGGGGGGGGGGAAAGGAAAATATTTTTTAAAGCTTTAATTAGTTTTAACAAAGCAAAGCAAACAAAATCACTGTAAAGATTTTTGGACCTCGGAGGAGCTGGGCAATAACTGTGTGTACAGGAAACAAAGGTCTGTTAAAGTCTCCTACCTTGGTGGTGTGTTAGGGCGATCACTAGCATTGGTATCCATAGTGGTATGCATGCCCTCCTGCCTGTATGCATCTTGGCTTGAGCTTGGCAGCATGTACCAAGCGACAGGCTCCTAAAGAGGCACCTGTCTTTTGATGACTCTTATATAGCAGAAGTGTAGACTTTGGCTCAGTTCCCAGATTGTTTCACAAGTTTCTCAAGAGGTGGGGCTTCAGAGATTTTAGCAGGTGCTCAGGTAAACAGATGATGCTCTTTTACTCTACAAGGGCTTGGCCAAATGTATTTGCATTTGGGGAGGAGTATTTTTTCCCCTACATTTTTTTTCTTCTAATGAAGAAACTCAAAGGAAATAGCAATGAAAGATATTGCTCCCTGGGGCTAATGCCCTTCAATCATTTCCATAGCCACGGAGCAGGACTTTTGAAACTTATTTTGAATTAATATTGTTTAATTCTCTTTTGATACAAGATGTGGAATATCTTTCAAATCTGAAAGTCACATCTTTACAAAAGAGACTTTATGCTGGTGATTCTGCTTTCGAGAAGATCATGCTAAAAGAAGGCTGTGGTGTTTCCAAACAGACAAGAGGGCTAGTATTACTTCCAAAATATTTCATTCTTTTTAAAAATTAATCAGGAGTACTCAAACAATATGATATAAAATAACATTTTAAACACAAAAAGAATAACACCAGACCGACTGACTATAAGTGGACATGAGAATATAAAAGAAAAAGGGTTTGGCTGCTGGCAGATGTCACATAGGGGAGAAAGCCAGTCTACGCTTCCTTGGAAGGGCGTTCCAGAGGGTGGGTACCCTAAATGAACAAATCTTGCTCCATGTCAGAATGGTGCTTGCTGTAATAAAAGGAAAAAGTAGGGACACACTTGCCTGTCTCATGTTATGGCATGTGGTAGTGTATGTTTGCGAAGCGGAGTTGGGATAGGGACGCCCCTCACTGATAGTCTGGTGGTAAAGAAAATGATTGCAAGCTTCCAATTGATCATACAGTTATTAGAAATTGACTATAGTTCTGCATATTGGTGACTGATTTTGGCCCTTGGTTCTTATCGGGAGGAGAGCAGGGTGTTCCTCTCCCGCATGCAGCGTCACCATGAGTCGGCAGAGGGAATGCTCTGAACAGGGTCAAGCTGGTCATATCACCAAGGCCAGAAGACATGAGTATGACATTAAAATGTGTAAACTTTGGTGGCTGGGATTGATCCCAGTCAAATACCCAGATCCCTGTCAGTAGTTTCTGGAAGGCTGGCATAACAGCTGTAGGCTGTTCCTGGGAGGTAGAGTGGGGATGGAGAGACCCCAGGTTATTGGCCCATCCTGTAAACAGCATCATCTTTCCCAGCCCCCAAGGAAAGGGTATTTAACACTATATAATTCTATTATTTGTCACACAGATTTGGGAACTCCCCTGTGTCTATTTCTTTGCAGTAGTAAATAAATTAATATTAAAAAGGTTTTCTGCCTGGTGTGATAATTGGAATGTTGCACCAGGTAAAAGAACCCTGGTAGGCCTCTGGGCTATCATCACTGGAATATAATGCCATCGAGTCCACCATCCAAACCAGACATTTTCTCCAGGGCAACTGGTCATTGTACTCTGGAAATCATTTGTAATACTGGGGGCATTTTTTCCCATTAGCTAAATTAGCATCACACTCACGGGATGGCAAAGCACAAAATTATATTGCACCTTCCAGGGCTTTCTAGTCTTTTTTCTTATCTCACCTTTGTCTGCCATCTCTTCACACATCTTACCCTCCTCATCTGCTGCTGGAAAAGGCAGAAGAGAGCAATGTACCTTATACGTGTTGCGCTTCCACCTGTCAATCAATCCAGGCAACCAATTCCCTTCCTCCATATTTTGAAGCAGTTTAAAGGTCTTATGATGCCTGCTAATTTTTTTAATTCAAACTTATCCGTTGCAATACCCATGCATGGAATCATAGATGCATAGTGCTTTTGAATGCCACTTCTGAGAGCCGTTCTTTGTGCCACAAACAAATTTGTATTTGTCTTTATTCACTGCTCAAGGGCCCCCTGCTGCCTTCTCTCCCCCCACCATGTCTGTCTCCATTCAAGGTCTTTTATTTCTATATGCATGCCTATTCATTGCTCCAAGCATGTCACCATTTTTAAAAAGAAATTTACATCCCTGAGAGAAGGAGGCAGGTTCAAGGGCAGGATGATACAGATGACTCTAGTGCGTTTGAGCCTCCATATCTTCCTTCTGCTGGTTGCTCCCCATAAGCTAGCATTTTTTAGGTTGGTGAATCCACTTTATGAAATTTCCAAAGAAGCGCTTTAAAATGAAGGAGGTAGCAAGCTGTCAGCTGGCCAGATGCTGGATGTGAAGGGGCTGGAATATAATGCCTACATTGGACTGGCATGTTGCTACATTTAATGGGTGCAGAAATCCCCTGGAAGATCTCCAGGCCATCCCTGAAGGCTGGCAATGGAGAAGGCACTTCCTTCTGTGAGACATAGGAACCAATAACAACTTCTTAGTCCTGAATGCTTAAATATTCACACGTTTTAAGGATTTTATTCAGCGCAATCTGTGCCGTGTTATTGCCCAACATGTGGAAGTACCTTCTCAGAATAACTTAAATTTAGATGTAGTATATGTTTGTACGGTACCTGTAGAAATAAGGTCTTATCCCAGCTCTTCTTTCCTCATGCAAATGTTTGAGCCCTTTCCTGCCACATCACACAGCAGACACATTTAAGCAGTTCTGTGCCTTTACAGAAAGTTATTTACAAAAGTTTCATTGTATTAAGAACAATGCAGCTTCTTTATTTTAAAAAAAGGCTCATGTTTTTTTTTTAAAAAGCAGTTGCCTTTACCAAGTTCACTCATTGAGATGTTGCATCCCTCAATGCATCCAAATGTATGCGACCAATGCATTGAAGCCTCATAAGGTGTGCTGCTGCTTAAGGGATTCTGTTTATGCTTGGTGAATTTGATTAGACTGGGAAAGGGTGGTGAGAAATAAACCTCACACATCCCTCTCTTTCCAAGGCAACAGAAAGTAATGTTTCCTTTGTACACCAGTCAACAGTATAATAAATATGCACTGTACATAAGAATAGGTCAGTGAAGACCATCAATCACATGCTGCTGCATGAATCACAACGCTGGGAAAACCTGTTGGCTGGATTAGAGATTTCCATAGGATATTGATTAGAAGAAATTTGTTCCAGACAAATTTGGCCCCTGTCACAAATGACTCTCCAAGAAGTGTTACACTTATACAAGTTAAGTTGTTAACAAGGTGGTAAATTACGCTGGTATAATGTTGATGCTTATTGAGCTGGGGCTGGCCAAATAGAGCAATTCTCCTGAACAGTGAGAAAATTCACATTACATTGATGAATCTCACACAGCTGTATATAGTCACAACTATATGTGGCCAGACAGGTATAATGTAATATACATAATTCACTAATGTGACTATGGGCCCATTTTGCTCAGAATCAAATGGTAGAACTTTTTCTGGCTATAACCTCTCAAAAATTGTAGCAGTGCTTTCTAGCACATCAACTCTGCAGTCTTATGGAAAGTTATTCCTCTATAAGCCCATTCATTTCAAATGACTAAGACAGAAGTTGCTCTGTATAGTATGGCCTTGCAAGAAAAAACTCTAAGACTGTACAGCTACACACATAAAGAAAAAGAAACGTCAAGAAGAAAGCTAGTAAGGAAACTTCTTTCTGATATGCCACTCACTGTATGAACTGGACCTATAGGTAGGATTGCATATAAGATTCCCCTTTATGCATAGAATAAATAATGCAAGGTGAATTATCGGCATATCTAAATAATTAGTATTATATGACAAGAATTATTATGTAGTTTGATGATTGATTTTAATAAGAGTTGACTAATAGCCTCTAGGAATATACAGAGCAGTTTTTAAACTCTGTGTAAGACTTTTTCCCCATGTAAGAAGATGGTATGTAAAAGGATGGTTTCCATAGGTAACCTGATTCTACACAAGAATTTGAGATACAATTTGATACAAAGTACAGCTGATGTGTGATTCTGTGCTTGGTGCATTTTTATATTTCCCATTATTATCAAATTAGCTGTGATTTTTGCACCTATTTCTTCCATGGCCATTTACAAGCCACAAGACTACACACACAATGTTGTGATCAGGTTGGATTCATTGGAAATTCCCTCTGGGAAGGGGAGAGGAACAACTTTTGCTGATTCTCTGACAGTTGTTGGGGGGTCCCCTGTTTCCAAGAACATCTTTTTGAGGAATATTTTGGGCTGGCTGGGGTAAGGGGGAGAATCCTTGTCTGCTGATTGATACACCTATCTATCTCTGGAGATTTTGCACATGAGCTAACCCCAGTGAGATAGGAGTGGGCAGTTCCCCCCCACAACAGCACCAAAACCCATGGAATAGCTGGGATCCCTACACCATCTCTTAAGGATGCAGCCTTTCAGCTTGACCCTATGGAGATGGTGTACTAAGCCTTACAAATATGGCTGTAAGGCTCTCAGTGGTTCCAGAAAGGAAAATCCCATCAGACATAGCACAGTTAGGCAGGTAGCCATGTGAATCCACTGCAGCCATTCAACAAGGCAATTTATATAGACATGAATATGTTTTCCATATATTAATATAGTTGAGCTTTTAGGCATTAAAAGACTTGCATTGTTAAAGTTATGTTAAAATAAAATTAACCCCCAATTTTTTAGATTAGCCACATGTAATCCACTGGAAGCAGAGGGAAGCAAAACTGGCAAAAAGTTTTCCACAGTGCTCGGGAGTGATTCACTTTTACTTCCTGCTTCCCCATAGTTTACAGTACAACTCAACACATCTGTGAGGTCAAACATTGCAAAGCTCATCATTTACTGAAATGTGTCCATTAAACCATGAAGACTGAGCACTGATTGAAGAATCCCTGAGGAAGGAAAGAGGTTAATAACAAGGCTGGTGTAGGAGAGGATATTGAAAGAAATGGAAGCACTGCTGTACAAGGTGACATTTTTGGCCACTAGTTATGCCTTATTGTGAGAAGCCAAAGCTTTTGACATTTCCAGTTGGTGCAAATCTAGATCCAAAGTAAAAGTGGGTCTTTGATTCAATTAGAACTTTATTCCTAGTTATTATTCTTATATGCGCTGGATACATATCAGTGGGCCACATATTGCAGCTTCTTTCAGAGCTTTCAGATGATTTGCTTTGTTTTTCTACATGAAATTGATATGTGAAAATCTTAATATTCTTACATCGCATGTGCTCAAAAGTGTAGGCTGGCCCTGTGTACAAAATAGAATATTAATTCTCCAAAATGTTTGATGTTTCCAAATTATTTTAAGTGATTATTTCATTATACATGATTGAATTTTAAGATATACATATGAGGCAAAACAATGCTAATTCATAAGGAATATTTATTTATTTATTTATTTATTTATTTATTTATTTATTTATTTATTTATTTATTTATTTATCCATTCATTCTTATATTTATATACCACTGCTCTCAATTTTCTTGCAGCGGTTCACAATAAGACAATAAAAACACAATGAAACTCCTAAAATACCCCTTAAACCATTAACAAGATGGCAATCAATAAAGATATAAGTCCCTCCCCCCACCATTCAGCACACGGGTCAAATAAGCTCTCTAACACACATTAAGAGATCCTCTGTTGGTAACACCGAGACCCTGCCCTATCCTCAACCAGATGCTTGGTGGAAGAGCTCAGTCTTGCAGGCCCTGTGGAAAGCTGACAACTTCAACAGGGCCCTTAGCTCTTCCAGAAGCTCATTCTACCAGGTTGGAGCCAGGGCCAAAAAAGTCCTGGCTCTGGTCAAAGCCAGGGGGATGTCCCGGGCCCCCAGGACAACCGGTAGATTCATATTTGTAGAGTGAAGAGCCCTGTGGGAGGCATAAACAGACAAGTGGTTCTGCAGATAAGAAAGACCCAGGCTGCATAGAGCCTTAAAGGTCAAAACCAGAACTTTAACTTGATCCAGAAGCAAACTGGTAACCAATGCAGATGTTGCAGCAACAGCTGAATATGGCCCCTCCAAGATATTCTAGTGAGGACCTTTGCAGCTGCAATGTCTTGTTCAAAGCCAAGGGAAGGCCCATGTAGAGTGAGTTACAGAAGTCTAATATGGAAATGACCATTGCATGGGTCACTGTAGCCAAATGTTCTGAAGACAGATAGGGCGCTAGAAGCCACACTTGGCAAAGATGGAAAAATGCCGTTCAGTCTACTTTTGTGACCTGAGGCATCAAAGATCACTCCCAAATTCCTGGCAACAGCTACAGGTGTTAATTGTACCCTGTCCAGGCATGGAAGGTATGCTTCCTGAGCCTGTCTCCTTCTACCCAGCCACAGGACCTTTGTCTTGGAGGTGTTGAGTTTCAGATGGCTCTGCCTAAGCCATCCAGCCACTGCTTCCAAACAGCTGGAAAATGTATCCAGGGGGAAGTTCAGCTGACCTCCATCAGGAGGCAGAGCTGGGTGGCATCCACATATTGGTGGCAACCCAGCCCATAGCACTGGACCAGCTGGGCTAGAGGGCACATGTAGATGTTAAAAAGTGTGGGAGAGAGTATTGCCCCCTGTGGCACTCCACATGGGAGCCCAAGGGGGGCTGATAACTCATCCCCCACAACAACCCTCTGTGTCTGGTTACGGAAAAAGGAAACCAGCTATTGTAGTGCAGTCCCCCTAATCATGGTCCTAGAGAGGTGGTGAGCCAGTAGCTTGTGGACAACCACATCAAATGCGGCCAACAGATCTAAAAGCACAAGAATGGCTGACCCACCTCGGTCCAGCTGGCATTGATATCATGGAGATTTGCCAAGGGCTGAGCAAATCAAGTTTATGATGATTTGTTAGCAGGAATATTAGCACAGACATTCATTCTTCCAGAACAGCAGGTATTGATGTGTGGAAGCAGGTTTCTACCTCTACATCTCTTTATGGATGAGGACTAGTGTGTACAAAAGGGCGGTGTAACAGCAGCTACCAGTATGGGGTCTCTACATCTGTCTCTCAGAACTGAACATGCAGTAATGAGGTTCTGTTAAAAGTGAATGTCCCTACATCCGCATAGATAGTTCAGACTCTGTTCCCAGATACACATATACAGGAGTGCGGGGGCAGCCCACAACCATATCCATGTGCCTTGGAACTGGGGCCAATACTTGCAGATCAGACTAGATTTATAATGTAAAGCTAACATTAGAAGAAACCCCATTAATATAACTAATCTTTTCTAGATTATGGCCCCCAAAGCTTTTATTATGTATGTTAGTGTACTTATTGCCTACTGTTATGTACACTGCCTTAAATCAACAGCAACAATCAGAAAACACTAATTGATATGTCATGCCTGCTCCAGTTCTCATGCCTTGGAACAAATATCTGCTAAAATTTAGCCTTACAGTATCTGAGGGTCAGATAAGTCTCGCAATCTGAATAGCTGCATAAGAGAACAGTGGTTTAGTTAAAACAAAGACTGCTATCCTTTGAAGAGACAATGTTAAGCAAGCAAAGACATTGTTTTACCGGTGGCCCCAATCCAGAGATTAATGGACACCATATTTTGTCTGCCCAGCTAAGAGGTGTTGCCCCTTTAATAGAGAGGGGAGCCTAGGATTTTATCCCCTCTTCTTCCAAAGTTAACAGTGCCAAACCCATGGAACATTTTGCATAGAACTCTCAATACAACAAATAGCATGAACATGCTAGTGACTGAATGGCTTAGTAAACATGTGTAATAATATCAAAACATGATGTACTTCACTAACTGTGCTTATTCAAGCCAGACTGAGACCATGTTAATTAACCACCATTATAATTAGCTATGGTTTCTTTTTTGTATAAATTGATAGCAAAGTTTAAATATGCAAAGGAGGAGAAATCAAATTCATTGTGGATGGGAGGGATTCATTCGAACTAGGACTGGGTTAAAAGCAACGGGCAGACACCCAGGAGTGACTCTTGAAGCCGAACACTGCTTTCATAAACTAACTATAGTTAAATTAAGGCTTGGCTTCATGTTACATCTACACTGGTACAATTCTTATTTTTATCCAGGCACTTTTGGCCAAATTGCTTGCTTGCTTGCTGCCTGTCTTTCTAAGGATTTTTTGTTTCATAGCTCCCCAAAACTGTTAGCAGAGCAGTGTGAGATCATTACAGATTCTCATTATATTGCTTTGTTCTTGTGTAAGTGCACTCCATTCTGGAATGAAATCTCCCCACTTTACCAAACCGTAGAATAGAATAGAATTTTATTTAAACTGTCTTAGACCAGAGCAATAATAAAAAAAAACAGTATAGAAACAAACAGAACAAAACAGGAGGAAACAATCATTTATCCATAAATAAAAGTAGAATAAAGTAGGACAATCCCAATATACATATTTCACAAAAGACCTCACTAAACTTTTCTTATTCTTGGCCTCTGCCATTTTAGTCCATTCTGCAAAATATTTCAGCTAGGGGTGGGTACAAACCAAACTAAACCAAAGATGCCTTGAACTGAACTATCCAGTTTAGATCCCCCTTTCTCCCCACTTGTTATAGCCAGGAGAAAGGAAGGCATTGTTTGGAAAGGGGAGTAGCCATTTAACTGTTTCCCTTCTCCCCACTTCTAAGCAGGGGGAGCACAAAATAGATGGTTTTAATGGTCCACAGCCATTTCAATCTAACAGCTGACAGGCAAACCCACCTCACTGTTAGGTTTAAATGGTTAACAGCCATTTCACCAGTCAGTTTTGCTTCCCCCTGCCGGAGGAAGTGAAACTGTTCCATTAAATGGCTCATAGTCATCTCAGCCTAACCAGCAGTGTGGGTACACTGTCATCTGTTAGGGTGAAATGGCTGCAAGTCAGTTCCCAGGTTGTTTTCACTTCCCTCCACTTGGAAATGGAAGGGGGTGGGGAGAACAAAACAGATATGTTTAATGGCTCACAGCCATTTCAGCTTAACAGTGCGGTGGTTGAACCCATCAGCAGTTAGACTGAAATAGCTGCCAGTTATTTTACCAGTCCATTTTGCTTCTCCACTTTCAAACAGTGAAATGGGTACTATCCATTTAAGCTTAACAGCAGGGTGGGTTTGCTCATCAGCTGTTAGGTTTTAATGTCTGCAAACATTTCTTAGAACACAAAATCAAAAAACCTACAGACTTTTTTTCTAAGTTATATTCAAATCTCACAGACAGTTGATAGAATTCTGTAGAGGAAAGGAGCAAAATGGATTTTGAAACTGAAAACTCTTTACCTTAATGGATTAAATGAGGATATCTCCTGGCAGACACATATGTAGATAAGAGCAAGGACAAACCTGGACAGCTCCCTCTGTTTGTGTATGTATGGGAATGAAAATAAAAAGAATCTAAAAGGCCAGTATGGTCCGTAAACAATTATTAAAACAATCTAAATAGAGATTCCTTTGAAATTAAGAAATATGTAATAAAGGTTCAGTCCCCTAGATATTAACTAATTATGAAATGTACTCTGTATATGCTCTGTGAAAATGTAGTATATGTTAATACTGATTCAAATCTCTAAATATTAACAACTAGTTAAGAATTGCACACTGTTCATGCTCTCTGAAATATATTTATGCTTTATATTTATATATCAGTAAATTTCCTCTGATGAATTATTATTATTATTATTATTATTATTATTATTATTATTATTATTATTATTATTATTATTATTAGGATTTATAGCCTGCCACTCCCCTTAGGCTCATGGCGGGTAACAGCATATAAACCCTCCCGATAAAAACCTCTAATACATAAAAACCATCCTAATTAGGCTTGTGTGATTTGGCCGCTTTGGCGGCCGTTCTCTCTATGCACAGCCAGCACCGCGCCACGGGGGGGGAGGGCGGTGCCGGCAGCAGCATGACAGCGGGCGCAACCACGCAGGCACGGAATTCCACGCCTGCATTGTTGCGCCCGTTGTCACGCGGCTACCGGCACCGCCCTCCCCCCCGCGGCACGGCGCTGGCTGCGCCCGGAGGTAACGGCCGCTTCGGCGGCTGAATCGCACAAGCCTAATCCTAGTACATAAATACATCAACCAACCCAACATGGCAACCCAAGGAGGAGACCAGGGATAGCCTGAGAGGACTGCAGAAGAGGGCGACCCAATCTCACTAGGCAATGCCGGCCTCAGCCATAAGCATAGTGGAAGAGCTCCGTTTTGCAGGCCCTGTGGAAAGCTAGTAAATCCCGTAGGGCCTGCAGCTCTTTCAGGAGCTCATTCCACCAGGTAGGGGCCAGGGCCAAAAAGGCCCTGGCCCTGGTCGAGGCCAGACGTGCCTCCCAGGGGCCGGGAACCACCAACAAGTTAGTCCCCGTGGACCGTAATGCCCTGCGGGGGGCATAGGGCGTCAGGCGGTCCCTCAAATATGTGGGTCCCAGACCGCAGAGGGCCTTAAAGATTAAAATCAAAACCTTAAACCTGATCCGGCTAGCAACTGGTAACTAATGGAGCTGCCTCAGCACCAGCTGGATGTTTTGCACCAGCTTCAATTTCTGGATCAGGCGCAAGGGTAGGCCCGCGTAGAGCGAGTTACAGAAATCTATTCTGGAGGTGACCGTCACATGGATCACTGTGGCCAGGTGGTCAGGACACAGGTAGGGCGCGAGTAGCCGGGCCTGGGAAGATAGAAGAAAGCCTGGCCCGCTACCTTCTTGGCCTGGGCCTTCAATGTTAGCAAGGCATCCAAGGTCACACCCAAATTCCTGGCTTGGGATGTGATAGTAAGTTGTGTCCCGGCCAAGGTGGGTAGTCGCACTTCCTGATCTGCTCCCTTCCCCCCAAACCACAGGACCTCCATCTTGGCAGGGTTGAGTTTCAGGCAGCTCTGCTCTGCCAAACATCTAGCAAATGGATCCGGGGGGAATCCGGGCGGCCGTCCATCAGGAGATATAGCTGGGTGTCATCAGTGTACTGATGGCAGCCCAAGCCATAGCCCCTGACCAGCTGAGCCAGAGGGCGCATAAAGATGTTAAAAAGCGTGGGTGAGAGCACCGAGCCCTGTGGAACTCCACAAGGGAGCCCAAACGGGCTCGATGAAGTGCATGCAAAACACATATGGGCTCTTCCCTGGCTTTGGGATAAGACAGTTACCGGCAATTACCTTGTAAGAATGTTTGGCACTGGTATAGGAACAGATGGGGCAAGCAACATATGGTGGCGTGATAGCCTTTCACAGACAGTTTTATTTCTCCCATGTTTGTGTGAATAAGAACTGAATTTCAAGGGAATTGATTGGCTGTTCTGGCAAAGAATTATCATTGGCTGTATTTGGATGTGTGACACAGTTTACTAATGTAAGAGAATTAATTTTTGCTATATATTCCCACAGTCATGTAAGGAGTTCTTAGTCTGACAAAGAGTGCTTGCACTCGAAAGCTCACACCCTGAATAAATCTTTGTTGGTCTTAAAGCTGCTACTGGACTCTGATTCTATATGGGCCCTTCAGTTATTAAAGATTATTAAAGATTATTTTCATTCTGCACCAACTGTTTATTCTTCACAGTCATTTCAGCCTAATAGTGGGGTAATTATGCCCATCATCTGTTAGGCTGAAATGGCTGTGAGCCATTTCAAAATGTCAGTCCATTTTGCTTCCCCCTGCTTTTAAGCAGATCTGCCCCACTGTTAGGCTGGCAGCCATATGGTTTTGCTCTCCTTCCCCCCCCCCACCCCCACTTCCAAGCAGGGGAAGTGAAATCAACCTGCGAAATGGCTCACATAATTTCAGTCTATCAGTAGGGTGGGTGCATACATCAGACTGAAATGGCTGTGAACTATTTTCTTGGTCTGTTTCATTTCTATGCTTGGAAGTGTGGGAGAAGCGAAACTGACCAGTGAAATGGCTTGCAGTCATTTCAGCCTAACAGACAGTTCAAGGGAGACATTTTGTGATCCTGATAGGCTTGTGAATCTCAAGGGGTGCCCTGGGGAGGGATGCCGGTGAAGGCTAAGAACACAGCCTCTTCATAGGACTCCGAATTCACAGAAGCAGCTAAACACTGATCCTCCTGTCCCCCTTGCCCACAAAAGGTCCCCTCACCCTATCTGTTTACTGGGGTGAAGTGAGTGGGAGGGGGAGGGGCTCATTTCCATGCCCTTTTGTGACATCACAGGGCCACTCCCACAAGGAGGCCTTGTCACCACGGGGACACTGACAACTTCAGAGGATGGCAAGCTCAGGGGCATGCAGGCCAGCCAGGGGAAGAGTGGGGAGGAGGGAGGCTGCGAGGAGGATGGGAGACTCAAGCGATTCACCCTGAGTGTCATGGAGGAAGGGTGGGATGCCATGGAGATTGATGGATCTGTGGTGAATAGTTTGCTGCAGTCCCTGAATGGCTGGTGGGGAGCCCTGTCTCTGAAGGAGCAGGGAAGGGAACATGGGAGGACTATCCTGCTGGCCCAAGTCCACCTGCCCCCGAGTTTTCAGACAGGCCTTGAAGTCTGGCATGCCTCTCTGTTTCTCCTTTAGACACAGGCAGGGACCCAGATCCAGGGGTTCAGCAAAGGAGTAGAAGGGATGCAGAGGAGAGAAGCACAGGAAGGCAAGTTGTCTTGCAAAAGCGGGGGAACTTGTAGTGTAAGCAGTGGTAACTGGCAACTCAAAGCTGGCAGAGTGCCATGGTCAGAAGCACCTGATGATGTTAGCTGACAGAAGCTGGCAGAACTTGGCTGGCGGAAGGGGACAGAAACTGGTGAATGGCAGCTGGGGAGGGTGTGTGAATGGGGGTGTAAGAATGGGGGTGTTCCATAACTGAGGGGCTTTCTGCTATCAGCATGGGGCACTGATATGAATGTGTGTGTGAATGAGTGAGTGAATGGGGGTGTTCCATTGCTGCATGGCTTTTCACCCTCAGTGTGGTGCACTGGTGTGAATGGAGGTGTGAATGTGTGTCTGAATGGGGGGGGTGTCCATTGCTGTGTGGCTATCCACCCTCAGTGCGGCACACTGCGTGAATGGATGATGAATGAATGTGAGCCAGCGGCCATTTGCAGGTGGAAGTCCGTGGAGGCCGGCTGACAGACACCAGTGGATGTTGGCCAACTGAAGGCGGTGGAAGTCCTTGGAGGATGCCAGCATTCCACAATCTCTGCTTTCCATCATGTGTTTGCTTTGCAGGAATATGTCTAGCTGGTCTTTTGGAGAAGCCAGGCCACAAAGAGGACCCAGAGGATGTGTGAGGAAATGGCCCTCTGCCCTACACCAGAACATGTCTCTCTGTGTCACCTCCAGATTTGCCCTGGCAGATGTCACCTGTGGGCTTCAATGATTTTGTTTTTCATTAAAACAAACCGTTCTAATTATGTCGCAGGCTTATTTATGATTAAAAGACAACTATTTGAAATAGCTTCGCTGTATAATAAAAAGCTAAGGCCTAGGTAGGCAGAGCCCGGTCTTTGGACCACTTCATGCCTTCCGATTGGCCCTGCTCCCCCCAGACTTGGGACCAATAGGGAGGCAACACAGCCTCCCCCCCCTGCCCAGCCAGGGGCAATCGTGAAAGAAGCATGTGGGCACCTAACATTTTATTAAAAGTGAAAAAAATTAAGACAGAAGTAGCAGGGTGGACACCTGTGTACTGTAAGTACCCCATGTGTATTAGGACAGGGGGACATTTTGGTGTCTGTAGCCTAATTCACACAAGAAAGGAAATGACGCAGAACTAGGAGGAATTGGTTGCCATGTAATCTCTGATTTTCCCTTCACATATCTGAAGACATGGCTCTGGAAAGCTCATCTGTAACCACTATGCCACAATTCCCAAAGGTCAGTCCTCTCCCACACTCAACGAACATTCCAGACCACAGTTTCTTGACACCCATCTCTCCACACCCATGCCCTCATTTGTCACCATGCCACCAGAACCTCCCACACACACACACAACCCACAATTCAACCTCATGCCCTTACAGACTGGATAAATCCTCCCCTTTCTCTTCCCCCCACCAAACTCTAGTGCTCGTATTCCTGGATTCAATGGGCTTTGCTCCTAGTAATATAAATAAGCATTCTATGTAGTCTTGAGATCAGTTGTAATTGTGGGAGATCTTCACCCCACACTTGGGGGATTGCAACTGTACTATAGGCCTTACTCAGCTCATATTTTTATGGTTAAAATGAATTCATTAATGGTGTTTCCAGTAAGCATATTTTTAAGCAGTTGCAATTTTAATGGCTGAATAATCAAAGGATGAAATCTATAGTGTGCTTTCATTAGTGCAAATTACTCAAACTACTACCTCAATTATAGGGCAAATTTAAAAAACAAGGAAAATTGACAGGAAACTACAGTGACTTTGTGGAAGTTAAATCTGTCTTATTAACCAATATATTTGCGTAATATGAGAACTCCATGTGCCAATGTTACTAAAGCTGAACTGAAAGTTCGTTGTATTTCTCTTATGTTTATTGACCATCAGATTAAAAATGGAATGATAGTAGTTAAAATATCCACCATTTTGCAAACGTTCTCATGAACAGAAAGAATTAAAAAATGGCCTAGGGATTCAATATATTGGCAACAGTTAACTAGATATGCTAAAATACAAATTATAGTTTGTGAATACATTGACATGCTAAAGCTACCTAAAACTGGTACTTTGTTTTTTCACAGCCTGGTATGGGGGGAGTGGATTGAAACATGCCTAAACAATAAAATCAATATGTCCATAAAGTCACATTGTTAGTTAAACCAACAGCCTAGCCCAGAAAAATCCCAGAATCAGTGAAAGTCGTCTGAAAGAGTTCTGTTCTATAAGATGAAGGAAGGTCAGGAAGATATTGCCTCACCACAGCAAATTCTGTGAAGGTAAAGTCACTAGGACAAAAGCCCTAGCATAAGCTGCAGCTGATCTAACCTCTCTTAAAGAAAGGGCCAAGTTACTAGGAAGACTAGAGCTGGAACATAGATTCCTATTGGGAGGCGCAATCTTTAATCAAGTTCTTGCCCCAAAATATTGAGCATCGCTAAAATTGTGGCTAACCTAACAAGGTTGTTCTGAAGACAAATGTGGTATTGACTATATTTTGTACATTTGTACTGTTCTGTAACAGTGCTGTTGTTTTGAAACAACCATGTAAAACAAGAAAGCAAATGAATGCACAAAGATTTGCTTCTGCAGGGGAATATAGTGTCGGAAGTAGGGATTCTGACATATACATTTTGTCAAAACATGGCCACAGCTTTAATAAACTTGAGCGTGGTGCCACAAGGGGAGGAAAACTGCCCATTTGCAGACCACAATTGCAGGGGCACAATTAAGTAGCAGGCTAAGCTCGAGAAGCCACACAAAGCCTGCCATCCCACGGGAGGTGGCCACTTGAGGAGCCTGATGGGCATCCACCTCTACTGAGGCTCCCTGGAAATGTGTACCACACCATATCCTCACTGCTTGGTGAAGTGCTTTCCGGCCCACATCCACATGGCCCAACCAGAGCCTCCATACCCTGAGGAGGCCAGTGCACAAGCTTGGGCCCTCCCCACATGAACCTCCCCATACTTAAACTCGCTTGCTGTGATAATAACATACAAGAGTCAACATACAACAGTAACATATACAATAATGACACTTACAAAACAAAACTTAATTCTGTGGGAGGGTGGTAGGATGCTGAAATGGCTGCAGAAGGCAAAGGAAGAGGCTGTTTCTTACTGGATGCTCCCTTATAAAGCCCACCTCCCCTGGAATTCATGTACGAGTGCATGCCAGCTAGCTGCAGCTAGGGGATGATACTGCCTGGTGGAGAAGCCCGCAAGACACGTCCTCTTCCTCTGCTCATCCCCATTGCAGCAAAGTCTCCTTGTGGGATAAGTCCCCGTCACTCTTATATAAATACTATTGTATGAATACTCTTCGTTGTTGTTGTTGTTGTTGTTGTTGTTGTTGTTGTTGTTAGGTGCGAAGTCGTGTCCGACCCATCGCGACCCCATGGACAATGATCCTCCAGGCCTTCCTGTCCTCTACCATTCCCCCGAGTCCATTTAAGTTTTCACCAACTGCTTCAGTGACTCCATCCAACCACCTCATTCTCTTTCGTCCCCTTCTTCTTTTGCCCTCGATCGCTCCCAGCATTAGGCTGTTCTCCAGGGAGTCCTTCCTTCTCATGAGGTGGCCAAAGTATTTGAGTTTCATCTTCAGGATCTAGCCTTCTAAAGAGCAGTCAGGGCTGATCTCCTCTAGGACTGACTGGTTTGTTCGCCTTGCAGTCCAAGGGACTCGCAAGAGTCTTCTCCAGCACCAGAGTTCAAAAGCCTCAATGTGCTCCACACAATCAAAGGCTTTAGCATAGTCAATGAAGCAGAAGTAGATGTTCTTCTGGAACTCCCTAGCTTTCTCCATGATCCAGCGTATGTTGGCAATTTGATCTCTAGTTCCTCTGCCTCTTCGAAATCCTGCCTGTACTTCTGGAAGTTCTCGGTCCACATATTGCAGGAGCCTAGCTTGTAGGATTTTGAGCATAACTTTGGTAGCATGGGAAATGAGTGCAATGGTGCGGTATTTTGAACATTTTTGGCATTGCCCGTCTTTGGGATTGGAATGTAAACTGACCTTTTCCAATCCTGTTGAGTTTTCCAAATTTGCTGGCATATTGAGTGTAGCACTTTTAGAATCATAGAATCATAGAATCATAGAGTTGGAAGGGGCCATACAGGCCATCTAGTCCAACCCCCTGCTCAACGCAGGATTAGCCCTAATCATCCTAAAGCATCCAAGAAAAATGTGTATCCAACCTTTGCTTGAAGACTGCCAGTGAGGGGGAGCTCACCACCTCCTTAGGCAGCCTATTCCACTGCTGAACTACTCTGACTGTGAAAAACTTTTTCCTGATATCTAGCCTATATCGTTGTACTTGAAGTTTAAACCCATTACTGCGTGTCCTTTCCTCTGCAGCCAACAGAAACAGCATCTTGCCCTCCTCCAAGTGACAACCTTTCAAATACTTAAAGAGGGCTATCATGTCCCCTCTCAACCTCCTTTTCTCCAGGCTGAACATTCCCAAGTCCCTCAACCTATCTTCATAGGGCTTGGTCCCTTGGCCCCAGATAATCTTCGTCGCTCTCCTCTGTACCCTTTCAATTTTATCTACGTCCTTCTTGAAGTGAGGCCTCCAGAACTGCACACAGTACTCCAAGTGTGGTCTGACCAGTGCCGTATACAATGGGACTATGACATCTTGTGATTTTGATGTGATGCCTCTGTTGATACAGCCCAAAATGGCATTTGCCTTTTTTACCGCTGCATCACACTGCCTGCTCATGTTTAGTTTACAATCCACAAGTACTCCAAGGTCTCGTTCACACACAGTGTTACCTAGAAGCGTATCCCCCATCCAGTAGGCATGCTTTTCATTTTTCTGACCCAGATGCAGAACTTTACACTTATCTTTATTAAATTGCATCTTGTTCTCATTTGCCCATTTTTCCATTGTGTTCAGATCTCGTTGAACTCTGTCTCTATCTTCCGGAGTATTTGCCAGTCCTCCCAATTTGGTGTCATCTACAAACTTGATGAGTAGTCCCTCCACCCCCTCATCTAGATCATTAATAAATATGTTAAAAAGTACCGGGCCAAGCACCGAGCCCTGAGGTACCCCGCTACTCACCTCTCTCCAGTCTGATGAAACACCATTGACAACAACTCTTTGAGTGCGGTTCTCTAACCAATTCCCTATCCACCTGACTATCTGAAATCCAGTTTGCAGTCCTTCAATTTATCCATCAGAACATCATGGGGAACCTTGTCAAAAGCTTTACTAAAATCCAAGTAAATGACATCAACCGAATTTCCCCGATCCAGCAAACCTGTTAATTGGTCAAAAAAGGAAACCAGGTTGGTCTGGCAGGACCTGTTGGAGACAAATCCATGCTGACTTCCTTGGATCACCAAATTGTCCTCCAGATGTTTGCAGATCGCTCCCTTTAATATCTGCTCTATTATCTTCCCCACAACAGAGGTCAGACTCACTGGTCTGTAGTTTCCCGGGTCATCCTTCCTCCCTTTTTTGAAGATCGGAATAACATTTGCTCTCTTCCAGTCCTCCGGGACATCTCCAGTCCTTAAAGAGGTTCTGAAGATGATGGACAAGGGCTGTGCAAGTTCTCTGGAAAGTTCTTTGAGTACTCTTGGGTGCATTTCATCCGGACCAGGGTATTTGAACTCATCCAGTGCAGCTAAATGCCTCTCGACAACCTCTCTATCCATGTTAACCTGCCACCCAGACACTGTCCTTTGGCTATGGCCATCTCTAGATGTGCCTAAACACTTTGACCTGTGGGAAAAAAACAGATGTAAAATAGGCACTAAGCCTTTCTGCTTTCTCTGCATCTTCCGTTAGAGTTTGTCCATCCGCACCCAACAGTGGGCCTATTGCCTCCTTTACTTTACGTTTGCTCCTCACATAACTGAAAAATCTTTTCTTGTTACAATGGGCTTCCCTGGCCAATCTTAGCTCACTCTCTGATGATTGATCTACAGTGCCTAGTAACCTATAGGTACTCTTCTTTAGAGCTCTGTCCTTCCCTCCATTTCCTGAACATTTTCCTTTTCTTTCTTAGTTCCTCTTGAAGTTCTCTGTTCATCCAAATAGGCTTCTTAGAGCTCCTGCAGTGTTTTCGTCTTTCTGGGATAGTCATTGATTGAGCATGCAATAGCTCCTGTTTGAGTAGCGCCCACCCTTCACATGCTCCCTTCCCTTCCAGCATTCTCGTCCATGGTATGACACTCATCATGTCTCTGAGTTTATTAAAGTTTGCCCTACGAAAATCCAACATCCGCGTCTGGCTACAAGCTTCCTTGGCTCCCCATCTCAAAAGGAATTCTATGAGGACATGGTCACTTCCCCCTAGGGTCCCCACCTCCTTCACCTCATCCACCAACTCTTGCCTGTTGGTCAGTATTAAGTCCAGTACGGCTGAACCTCTTGTGGGTTCATCTACCATTTGATAAATGAAATTGTCAGCCAGGCAGGTCAGAAAGTTGCATGACTGAGGACGCTTCGCAGAGTTTGTTTCCCAGCACACATCTGGGAAATTGAAGTCACCCATGATGACAAGGTCCTGCCACTTGGATATTGTCTCAAGCTGCTCACAAAGTGCAGCATCCACATCCTCTCGTTGGTCAGGCAGTCGGTAGCAGACACCAACCACCACACTGTTTGTTTTCCCCTTATTTTCACCCAGATGCTTTCCACTGTAGATATGCTCTCCTCCACTAGAATTTCCTGACAGGTATGCCCTTTCCTCACATACAGTGCCACTCCTCCACCTCTTCGATCTATTCTGTTTTTTCTGAACAGTTCATATCCATCCACCATTACATTCCAGTCATGAGAATCATTCCACCAAGTTTCTGTGATGCCTACTAGATCATACCTTTCCATCAGCATGAGAAGTTCCAGCTCTTCCTTTTTATTGCCCATGCTTCGGGCGTTAGTATAAAGACATCTGAATCCTTTTACTTTTGGTTCCCTATGAGCTGGCCTTGCCGGTTGGGCTGCCTCCGATCGTTTTCCTTCCATACACTCTCTATGTTGATCGTCTCCTTCCCCTAGTGGCTTTAGTTTAAAGCTCTCCTGATGAATCTCCCCAGGTTCCTGCCAAACACATTCTTCCCCAGTTTCGATAAGTGCAGTCCATCAGGTGCTAGTAGGCCTTCCTCAAGAAAGCCTATCCCATGGTCCCAGAAACCAAATCTCTCCTGCCGGCACCAACTACGCAGCCAGTGATTCACCTCCATTATCTTCCTCTCCAAGCTAGGCTCCAGCAATATGTGGACCAAGAACTTCCAGAAGTACAGGCAGGATTTCGAAGAGGCAGAGGAACTAGAGATCAAATTGCCAACGTACGCTGGATCATGGAGAAAGCTAGGGAGTACCAGAAGAATGTCTACTTCTGCTTCATTGACTATGCTAAAGCCTTTGATTGTGTGGAGCACAACAAATTGTGGCAAGTTCTTAAAGAGATGGGAATACCAGAGCATCTTATTTGTCTCTTGAGAAATTTATATGCAGGTCAAGAAGCAACAGTGAGAACTGAACATGGAATCACTGACTGGTTCAAAATTGAGAAAGGAGTTCGGCAAGGCTGTATACTGTCGCCTTGCCTATTTAACTTGTATGCAGAGTACATCATGAGAAATGCGGGATTAGAGGAGTCACAAATTGGGATCAAGATTGCAGGGAGAAATATCAACAACCTCAGATATGCAGATGATACCACTCTAATGGCAGAAAGTGAAGAGGAACTAAAGAGCCTGTTGATGCGGGTGAAGGAGGAGAGTGCCAAAGTTGGCTTGAAACTCAACATCAAGAAAACAAAGATCATGGCATCCGGCCCTCTCAATTCCTGGGAAATAGATGGGGAAGAAATGGAGATAGTGACAGATTTTATTTTCCTGGGCTCCAAGATCACTGCAGATGGGGACTGCAGCAAAGAAATTAAAAGACGCTTGCTCCTGGGGAGGAAAGCTATGGCAAATCTAGACAGCATCCTAAAAAGCAGAGACATCACCCTGCCAACAAAAGTGTGTTTAGTCAAGGCTATGGTATTCCCAGTTGCAATGTATGGCTGCGAGAGTTGGACCATAAGGAAGGCCGAGCGTCAAAGAATTGAGGCTTTTGAACTCTGGTGCTGGAGAAGACTCTTGCGAGTCCCTTGGACTGCAAGGCGAACAAACCGGTCAGTCCTAGAGGAGATCAACCCTGACTGCTCTTTAGAAGGCCAGATCCTGAAGATGAAACTCAAATACTTTGGCCACCTCATGAGAAGGAAGGACTCCCTGGAGAAGAGCCTAATGCTGGGAGCGATCGAGGGCAAAAGAAGAAGGGGACAACAGAGAATGAGGTGGCTGGATGGAGTCACTGAAGCAGTAGGTGCAAATTTAAATGGACTCCGGGGAATGGTAGAGGACAGGAAGGCCTGGAGGATCATTGTCCATGGGGTCGCGATGGGTCGGACACGACTTCGCACATAACAACAACAACAATCTTCCTCTCCCGACGCATTCCTCTTCCCTTGACAGGCAAGATTGAAGAGAATACCACTTGTGCCCCCTTTTGCTTGAGCTTCCTCCCCAGATCTTGATAGTCTTTTTTAATAGGAGCGATGGTATTCAGGGACATGTCATTCGTTCCCACATGGACCATCACAAATGGGTAGTGATCCGTAGATTTGAGGAGTTTGGGCAGCCGTTCTGAAACATCTTTAATTTTCGCCCCTGGCAAGCAACACACCTCTCGGGTTAGGGGGTCGGGCCCAGCCACATGGCGATCCATTCCTCTTAGCAGGGAGTCTCCAATTACCAGTACTCTCCTTTTTTTTTTCTTCTCAACTCCATTTCCTTCTGTCCCCGTGGCCTCTTCCCTTTGTCTTGGACTTTGTTTTGGGACGTCTTCCCTCGTTGACCCTTGCACCTCCTCTGCAAAGGCCTGAAATCTATTCTGGAGCTCCAAAGGCCCTGAGAACTGTCTCTCTCTTCGCCGTTGAGTCTTTTTCTGAACTGTCTGCAGAGGCTCCCTATTGTGGTCAATCTCCTTATCCTCTTCAGGACTAGGTGTATTGTCTTTATTCCGAGTTGCAGGGCTCTGGTCTATGAACTCCTCCCCTTCCTTACTTTGGGTCAGAGTAATAATTCTGTTTTCTTATCCTCTAATCTTTTCCTCCAAAAGTCTTACCAGCTTACACTTGGGGCAGCTGTAGTCCATCTTGTCTTCTGGGAGGAAGGCAATCATGTCACACTCATTGCAGATGATGGGATGTGTGTCCTGGAGTTCCATTGTAATGTCTAGGCAGTGCAAGTACTAGGGAAATATAATCTACTGATTCTAATTGCTCAGCCAAGAACCCCAGGCTAAGAGCCACAGGCCAAGAGCCCTTTGTCTCTCGCCCTTTGTCTCTCGCCCTTCGGCTCGCGCCTCTGGCGAGGAGCAGCCCTTTTTAAGCCTCCCAACAATTACCCAGCAATCACCTCGCCCAGGCAGCACAATAGCCTCACCTGGTCAGCAGCAACTCTCCCCAGTAGCTCTCTCCACGTGCTCTCAGTTGTCTGAGCTCTGTCTCTGGCGAGGAGCAGCCCTTTTTAATCCTCCCAACAATTACCCAGCAATCACCTCGCCCAGGCAGCACAATAGCCTCACCTGGTCAGCAGCAACTTTCCCCAGTAGCTCTCTCCACGTGCTCTCAGTTGTCTGAGCTCTTTACTGCATCTTCCTTTAAGATTTTGAATAGTTCAACTGGAATGCTGTCACCACCACTAGCTTTATTGTTACTCAGACTTCCTAAGGCCCATTTGACTTCAAATTCCAGGATGTCTGGCTCCAGGTCAGTAACTACACCATTGTGGTCATCAGGGATGTTAAGCTCGCTCTTGTATAATTTTGCCACCTTTTTTAAATCTCTTCTGCTTCTGTGAGGTCCCTACCATTTTGGTCCCTTATCATACCCATCTTTGCATGAAACATTCTCTTCATATCTCCAATTTTCTTGAAAAGATCTCTGATCCTCCCCATTCTATTGTTTTCTTCTATTTGTTTGCACTGTTCATTTAAGAAGGAATTCTTATCTCTTCTAGCTTTTCTCTGGAATTCTGCATTCAATTGGGTGTATCTTTCTCTTTCTCCCTTGCCTTTCACTTCCCTTCTCTCCTTAACTATTTGTAAAGCTTCCTCAGACAGCCATTTTGATTTCTTGCATTTCTTTTTCTTTGGGATGGTTTTAGTTGCTACCTCTTGTACAATGTTGCGAACCTCCGTCCATAGTTCTTCAGGCACTCTATCAGATCTAATTCCTTAAATCTATTTGTCACCTCTACTGTATATTAGTCGGGGATATTATTTAGTTCATACCTGAGTGGCCTAGTGCTTTTCCCTACTTTCTTCAATTTAAGCCTAAATTTTGCAACAAGAAGCTGATGATCTGAACTACAATCAGCTCCTGGTCTGGTTTTTATTGACTGTATAGAACTTCTCCATCTTTGGCTGCAGAGCACATAGTCAATCTGATTTCTGTGTTGACCGTCTGGTGATGTCCATGTGTAGAGTCGTCTCTTGGGTTGTTGGAAAAGAGTGTTTGCTATGACCATTGTATTCTCTTGACAAAATTCTACCAGCCTGTGCCCTGCTTCATTTTGTACTCCAAGGCCAAACTTGTCTGTTATCCCAGTTATCTTTTGGCTTCCTACTTTAGCATTCCAATCCCCCATGATGATAAGCACATCATTTTTTTGGTGTTGTTTCTAGAAGGTGTTGTAGGGTTTCATAGAACTGATCAACTTCATCCTCTTCAGCAGCAATGGTTGGGGCATAGACCTGGATCACTGTGATGTTGAATGATTTGCCTTGGATTCGAACTGAGATCATTCTGTCATTTTGGGGATTGTTTCCCAAGACTGCTTTTCCTATTCTCTTATTGATTATGAAAGCTACTCCATTTCTTCTGTGAGATTCTTGTCCACAGTAGTATACCTGATGGTCATCTGAATTAAATTCACCCATTCCTGTCCATTTTAGTTCACTGATTCCTAAAATGTCGATGTTCAGTCTTGTCATTTCTTGTTTAACCACGTCCAGCTTGCCTTGATTCATGGATCTGATGTTCCAGGTTCCTATGGAATAAAAATCTTTACAGCATCGGACTGTCTTTTCGACACCAGTTACTTCCACGAGCGTCCTTTCGGCTTTGGCCCAGTCGCTTCATTCATTCTGGCGCTACTCGTACTAGCCGTCTGCTCATCCCCAGTAGCATATTGGACACCTTCCGACCTGAGGGGCTCATCTTCCGGCGTCATATCATTTTGCCTTTTGGAACTGTCCATAGAGTTTTCATGGCAAAGATACTGGAGTAGTTTGCCATTTCCTTTTCCAGTGGATCACCTTTTGTCAGAGCTCTCAGCTATGACCTGTCCGTCTTGGCTGGCCCTGCATGGCATAGCTCATAGCTTCACTGAACTACGCAAGCCCCCTTGCCACGGCAAGGCAGCGATCCTTGAAGGGGGATGAATACTCTTTAAGCATAGGGAATTCCTGCAAAACTTCAACGGGATGCCCTACTCCGGTGCCTCTTTCATATTTGACTTGTATTTATCTAAGAAAAAGCATATTATCTGAGATCTACAGATGGACTCTTTATGCATGAAGATTGACATCTTCAAGGCTGAGAGAATTTGAGGAATGTAAAAAAGAAGACATTGCTCAACTATAGTACAGTTTTTAATGATGCAGTGAAAGTATATAGTCAAATGTACTTAAATACATTGGCAAAGGAAGGATATTTTCATTTTGAGAAGAGGAAATACCTAGATGTTAACTCACCACAAGTATTTAATACTCAGCTACTACTGTTTCGCATGCATACAGCACAAACAATATGCTAGGCACTGCACAGACCATAGGCAAGACACGGTCCTTGCCTACTAAGTGTTGGTCTTAACATACTTGTTGAAGACCAGAAAGGCTGGCTTTCCATCCTCCTCCATGTACTTAAGTGCAACTTGCCAGGAGAGTAATAGCTATGGGAATTTCTCTTCCTCTGAATAATGAATCAGAACTCCATTGATGAGGGCTGTGTATTTTAAAAGCTCACATGGTTGGATCCAGCAACGTGCAGTTGGAAAGGAAAATAGGTACAGGGTAAAAGCCAGAATAGCCCAGAATGGGCCAGAACAGGCATTAAGCAAACAAGAATACCATAAAAAACAGTGGGTTGCATTACAAACTCTGACCAATATTTTAGAAATGAAGAAGTGTAACTCTCATCCCTTTATTAACTCCTTCCAGACCAAAATGCCTCTTGAAGATCCCAGAATAGACATTAAACAAATAAGAGTACCACCAAAAACAAACAAACAAAAAACAGCAGGATGAATTACAGACATTCGAGAGCAGTATTTTAGAAATATTTTAGAAATGCCCCTTTATTAATCCTTTCCAGGCCAAAATGCCTCTAAAACATCCTGGAACAGGCTGGAAAGGAAATTAAACAAATAATAGTACCCCAAAAAGCAGTGAGATAAGGCATACCAAAATATTATTTTGGAACTTCAAAATCCAAAAATATTGTGCATATTGACCTGTTCAGGGCTAAAATACCTTTAGAACATCCCAGAACAGGCTGGAACGAGCATAACGAAAAAGGAAGAAAGGTTCAAAACATAAACAGAGAAAAGCAGAACCTTTCCAAGGCAATTGGTACAATAAATTTGATATATTGATAATTTTTTAAGGACCAACCAAAACGGTTTCTAGATATACTCCGTTTTCACATGTGTTTTTTGGCTGACATTCCCCACAATACTTTACAGAGCTGGTGGTCTATCTATATATATAAACATTGTTTGATAAGAGTATAAGGAATCAACCACTGAAGAAAAATTGTGAAATCTGCTTTTCTCTGGAATGAGCATTAAACAAACCATAGTACCTCAAAGAACAGTGGGAACCATTCAAGGCACTGCAGAACAATATTTTGGAAATCAAAACACAGCAATATTGTGCACAGATTAATCCTTTTCAGCCCAAAAAGCCTCCAGAATGGGGGAGGGGGAGGAAGGGGAGGAAGCATTCTACAGTTAAGTGTCTGCATTCCGAACTGAGCAGAGGTTTCCAGAAAGGTGCTGGGTAGTTGTGGTTCATAGGTTCAGGAGTGGACAGAAAAAACCCAGGCCCAACAAGAGGCTTCAAATTTGCAGTGCCTCTCCCAGGAAAGCAAAGATTCACAAAACTTGTTGGGCATGGAGGAAGGTATCCCGGGAAGAGGAGCTGCAAGTAAGCGTATGCCAACATTTAGAGTTGCAAAATATTGTTCTTGAGTGCCTTGAACATGTCCCACTGTTTTTCTGGAACTGTTTGAGCAGTAGATCACTTCAATGGTTGTGCAAATGAGAGTCATAGGACATACTCTGAATTAACATAGTAATTTTGTTTACATTTGATAGCACAGCTTCAGAGCTTTCTAACTCCTGAAAGAGTCTTTTCATTCCCAATATATGTTCATCAAAGGATTCACCTTCATGATAATGCATGTACAGTCTCCTAATCAGTCTGGAGGAGTAAGTCCATCCCTTTTTAACAAGGGCAGACTCCAAAAGCTTTAGTATCTCTTGGGCAGACTGTTGTCTTAGTAAATCAGTGTATTCAGCTGTACTCATGCATGAGATGATAAATACAGAAGCTTTTGCATCTTTGTCCAATTTTCATATTCCTACTTGAAATCCTGAGAGGTGCTTGCATCTGGAACTACAGGAGGTTCTTCTTCCACAATCTTGATTAATTTCTTTGCTCTCAGCATCAGTTTCAGGCATCCAACCCAGTCTGAAAAGTTGTTCTTCAAGTGGATGTGTCCTGCTCTCAGATCTGACCTGCCAGTTTCACTCATGGCTGAACATGAGGTCAATCTATGCTCTTCAAAGAGGAAGAAAGCAAGTTGATTTCTCTATCTAGTGACTTCTACCAAATAATCCTTTTGTTACTGGATTGCAATGAGATCACCATGTGCCAAAAACTTCAGCTGCAAGAAGCATGCATGACTTTTTGCAAAAAATAATAAATTCATTAAAAATATATTGTCTGGGCCCATAACCTGAAGGATATTGATTGGTAGACTTGTGGTAAAGTCTTAATATCCTGAAAGTAAGTGGAGTGCATGATTTGGCTGATAAGTGCAGCGTGCTGCTAAGTACGTGTGGTCAGAAAACAGCAAACAAAGACAAATATATTCTCCACGGCCATACTTAACTAATATAGAAACTATTTATTAGTAGACTTAATTCTACACATAAAAAGGTAAAGAAAATATTCCTATTCTAATATAAATAGCTGGCTGGGGAGGTGTCTCTAAACTAGAGGCATCTCTGCACTCACCATGTTGCAGGCTTAAAGGAAGGGAATGAAAAAAGTAAGAAACATGAACTTAACCCTCTAGGGACAGGTCAGTGCTCCCATCTATCTCACTAACTCTATGGTAGAGTTCTTGTTTGTAGGTAGAGGTAAGGAGGCATCACTTTGAAGAGAGTTATTTCTAACAGGAACTGCCCTTGGCCAATCAGAGAGGATAGGAAAGAAAGGGAGTTACCTGATTCTGTTACTTACCTGCTGATCTACTCTGATGGAGAGGAGACACGCTGAGTCTGACTCCCAGAGATTTTGCTGGTTGACTGACTGGATTCCTATCACTGGAGAAGACTGCACTGAAAAACTTTACTTTTCCTTCTTTTTATAGAACTTATTTTTCTTCTTTTTGTCTCACTCTTTGAGTTTCTATAGATGTGTAGGTGGCCATGGGGGTTGTGATTTTTTTTAATTCTCTTCCTCTTTGATAGAATCTTCCTCAATATCAAATGTAATAAACCGGGGGACTGAGTAAACGTGGCCATAGCCTGCTATTTTCATATGTCCACCAAATTAAAAACAGTGAAGCAGCACTTAAATACAGAAATTCCTGAAGTTGCTGAATCATTCTTAATGGAATATTTAAAAAGCAAGTCAGATCCATAGTGGATCAGACCCCCATAATTCATATCTTGAGTAAATCTGGTGGAAATACCTACATATAGAAACTGGCATTTACAAAGAATGCAATAAATGATATTCCATTCTTTTCAGACTAGGTAATTGTGGGAGAGAACCATTTAGCCTGATTCTTGGGAAAGAGAGAAGGTTGATGTGGGTGGAATCCAGTGTAGATGAGAGGATCCAACCTAATGGCTAGTCAGTAAAAGCCTGTTTGTACCTGAAAACATTAAAGAGAATTCAAATCACACTTGGAAGCCAAAACTAGTTTAAATTTATCTGCCTCAGTCAGGTTACTCCTTTGACTATCTGAAGATTTGTGCTGCAGATCTGCTCTTTGAAATCAATTTGTAATTAAATAAATCTTAAATAAATACAATTCCTGCTTCAGAGGCAGAAACTGAATGTGCCTTAATATTTTTATGAAACTGAATCTCAGTATAAATACTTTGCACCTTTGATATTGCTCCTCATTTTCCAAGCAATTTTAATCTGTGCTAATACCTCTTTATTTTGTGAAGGCCTTAAAATATCTTTTAAATTGGGATACAGTCTCCAGCTATCTACACTTCTTGAAAAGTGACCATCAATTGGCTAAATTTCTCATTATGGGAGACTTTACTGCCAGAATACAAATGAAAAATCACTTGTTAGGCATAACTGTTTCTGTCACTGAATGCATTATCAGTCATAAAGATTTGAAAAGCAAGTTCATATTTTTTCCTACTGTATAAAGATTTGAATTTAATTATTTTAAATGTTTTAGACAAATTTCCAAACTCAAACAATTTTACCCACTTCTCAGCCAAAAGAAACAGCATAATAGATTTTGCTTGTGCTTCCCCGACCCTACTTAAGCAAATTCCCTACTTTGCAGTTAGCTGTCGAACAGAAAGTGACCATATGCCCCTGCTCCTTTCTATTTTGGTGGAAAAGGCTAATTCTATTCAAGATGTGTCCTCACCCAAAATAAATAAGCACTTGCTTTTTAGGAAGCTCTCTTGGTCATTAACCTTAGTTCCTCAAACTGAGCAAGCTTTAAATTCTTCTTTCTTACATGCATTAAGGGAAGCACCACAGCTGATTCCATTATTCTTGTCCTAAAGGCTTATGATACTTTAACTGAATCTTTTAATCAACTGTCTAAACCTTCAAGGAAAACAAGTAAATCCCCTAGGTGGTTTGACAATGAATGTACTATATATACTCAAGTATAAGCTGCTCCTTAGTTGCAGAAATTGGGCAGCAGGGATTAGAAACTATAGCCTAGTTGATGACCTTTAAATACTGGCTAAAAATCCATTATCATACTCATCCAAACAAGTTATTATTCAGACTTCTGAGTTATTCTTACTTATCCCTTTATTTTTTGTTTGTTTTGTTTTTTTAACTCAGAAAATTCAGACCTTTGGCATAGGCATCTTAAAGCTTTTAGCCTACAAGGAGGGTAGTATTACAAAAACTAATAACCCAGCGACTGGAAGATATAGATGCCCAATTATTGGGCTTTTCAGTAAACAGTGTATGTTCTCCTAAGTTCTGGGAACTTCCATTATTATACAAAACCTTGCCAATGTTTCTCTATATTTGGGATGTAAGAATATTAAAAAGAGCTTATTAGTTAGCCCGTTTAAATATTTTCCCATCAAACTCATCTTGGAGCAGGTTCAAACAAATTCCTCCCTCTGAGATACTGTGCCTCCATGGATACAAAGTTCCACATACACTAATTCATATAATGTTAGAATGCCCCAAATTTGCTCATCATCAATCCTTGCTTGCCGACCATCTGAAGAAATCAAGTCTCCTTTGTGTAGACAAGAAACATTGGATAAAGATTACATTGAGTAAGACAGATCCTGCATCTATTATGACAATTGCCTCGATCCTGTTGGCCATTCTAAGAGGTAACCTTTTGGCTTTGAGTTCTGTAACAGCATAAAATGTTAATTTAAATGTAAATGTTATGGTTTTGTTGATTCTTTATGCCAGTAAAGAATTCTGATCAATTCCTGTCTCTTTCTGGCAAGAAGTGATCCTCAGGATCATCATGAGTGAGAACTGGGAGTCTGCAGCAAGAGGTGGAAATCAGTGAAAATCTTTATTCAAAGGATGAAAATGATAAGATCGAACCCATATTTTATTTCTGACTCATTTACACTATTTTTCAAGAGATGTGGGCTTGACAAGCAGCAGTGAATGTATTTTTTTTCATGTAATTAGTCTGACATTTAACTGTGCCTGATCACAACTTGCAGACAGCTTGTGGATGATTGAGTATCCCCTGGTCCAACCACATATTTTGTTCATTTGTTTTAAGTTTACTCCTTTTTTGCTAATTAATGGCAATGAAGAGTATATACCTCCTGACCTAGATGGTCCAGGCTAGCTCAATCTGGTGAGATCCTGGAAGTGAAACAGGGCTAGCCTTGGTTAGGATTCAGATGGGAGACCACCAAGGACATCCAGGGTTGTTACGCAGAGTCAGGCAATAGTAAACCACCCCAGTTCATTTCTTGCATTGAAAACCATCATCATATGTTGGCTGTGACATGCCAGCACTTTTCACCGAGGTGTATACATCAATGTTTTACAAAACAAATTATCTGACCCATGCAAAAGTTCCACCGATTTAACTGGAGAATATTAACTGTGTGCTTAATTCTCCATGGAGATCAACATGCTTAACTCTCACTGACTTGTATTTGTATAATGAGTTATCTTTTATCCCTAAAGAACTCCCAAGCTGCTGTATAGACCTAATGGTCTTTGCAATCCTAATCAGACAGTTCCAGATAAAGAATTGAAGAGGGCCGTGGGACAAAAAACACAATGTAATTTTAACACTATTTGACATTTAGATTATAGGTGTGGTTCTAAAAGTTAATGGAGACCCCCTTAGACCTCTTTATCAATTTCTTCAATGGTTAGCATTTATTACGATAGCCAAGGCACTGGACTGCTGTGGCATTTTCCTTGAAACGGAGCTAATATTCGAAGTATGCACAGTGAGTCATTCAACTGATACTGACCAATAGAGATAGAGAGATGGACTTTAGCACTCAGTGTAGGACTGTAGGATGTTGTTCATGTGTGTGTGTGTGAAATCTGTGTAACTGATTTATCGTATCTTTTAATCCAGCTTTTCAAGCAAAAATTCTTTAAAATATAATATAAAATACTGCAGGGTCTGAGTCCAGGCATAATGGAAAGATGACTGGCCAATGTTTCCTCTCCCTCTGATGAACTGACCAGTGGTAGTTGTCAGAAAGAGGTTTCTTAGCTGAATATAGGAACAGTGGCTACTGCCACCCTGCTGGCCAGAGACTAGTACTTGTTCAGCAGACATCAGATGACATATGGGGCCAATAAGATTTTACCTAGTTCTACAGCAGTGTGATGCAGAATTACACATTTCAAATCTCATTGATTTCAATGGATTTAGAAATGTGTGACTTTCTTTAGGAAGGCACTGCAAATCTTCCAGTACATCAGTCCAATTGTCTTGTTGTCTAGATGAAGAGTGGGCTATTCTCCAACTACCTTTCTTCACAACAGCTTGTTTACCATTGTATCTGCTTGGCTGCTTGTTTAGTCAATGTCTGTGTCACCTCTATACTGCCCGCTATACCATATACTTTCTGTAAGAACCAGCTCCAAATGTTTTCCTAAGAGGGAATTAAAATGAAAGACATTGAGCCTGATTTTAGAATATACAATTTAGAATATACATTGAAGCAAAGAGGAGATTCTAGGAATCTAACATCCTGCTTATGAAGTTTTCCTATAAAATGAAAGAAACTAGTAACCATAGTCATTGAGCAATTGTGTGTTCTATGGGGGAAGAAAAATGGGATATGGTCACTAGAACAGAATGAGTAATATTGAATAACCTTTCAGATCATATTTTCACATGCCCTTTAAAAACGTTGGCACCTAGATCTAAATCTTCGCCCTTCTTTATTTTGGGACATCCAAAAATAGTCAACATTCTAATTCAGAATGCTCAGCAGATGAGGGGAGTCACATGAGTACAATTCTATTAATCCCATAATTCCTTGGAGGAGTTCTGGATGGTATACTATACGTCTCCGCCATTAGATTGTCACAAACATTTATAGATTATGCTGAGAGATAATGACTGTTCAAATTCAAAGAGCCTGAGCATATATTTGAACCCAGGTCTTCCCAATTTAAAGGCCATGCTTTACCTATTTTACCGTACTCTTTTGTAGTTATACTGATGCTGATTTTAAACTATTTTCTCATATATTTTATATTAAGAAGCTAGAACTTGAACATGGGTGCTAGTGCCTATAAAGATATAACCAACTGTGAAAAACTTAATTGCTGATATGGATGTATTTACATCCATTTTCATCTACACAGAAATACATTTAGAGTAAAAAAAAAAAAGCAAAACTCAAATGAGCTGTATCGTGTCACTTGAATGTATCTATATTGCTTCATTTGGAATCTAGGCTGCATACTGAGGAATTCTTCAGTAATACATCTATTTAAGAATACTTTTCCTAGTGGAAAATAAAATCTGTTACTTTTGTGTGGCAGAGAGTACAAAATGGCCCTTGAATACTATTGCCTTTTCAAATTGCACACATACAATAAACAAGAAAGCCAAACAACAAGAAGCAAAAACTAAAGGTAAGATTTGAAAATTATATGAAAGTGGGATGTTACTGTTTTTAGGTTTCTCACATTTATTTCAAAATTTAATAAACAATTTTTAATTGTTTAGAAAATTTCTATTCCACTTCTATAGAGATCTGCTTCAGACAGCTCATATTTTTGCTGAAGATTCCTTGGGTTTATTCACGGTTTGCTCTCAGTTCCCTCTTCAGTTTCAAGAATGAATCAAAATATCTTTCAGCTTTTGAATCTTTAGATTTACAGTCAGCTTTATTAACAGCCGAGGCTGCCTTTGATGACGTGGGTGGCGGCCAGGAAGCCTGTGATGAGAGGGAGTTGTGAGGATGCATGCCACTTGGTGGCACACGTAGGAGGCGGGGGCATGGGTGCCTATAAAAGCACCACATGCATTTGCCTTGCCCTCTCTTGAACCTCTGCAATCGAACAGCTTCCCAACCTCCCACCCTTGCGTTTCGTGTTAGTTTAAAGGTTCATGTTTGGTGATAGTTTATCTGTCACAGCATCAGTTTAGGCATGGTAGGAGCCAATTGCCAGGGAGTCCAGTTTGCATACTGGACTCCCAGGGGCTTGGGGGTCTCCTTAACATGACCAGAAGACATATGAGCACAGTCAGGGGCTTGTAGCCAAAAGACCTATGAGGTAAATAAGTGAGGTGGATGCCTGCTAGGCCCCGATATGGTCACTTCCCTGGTGAGGTATTCCAGACACGGAGGACCTGTTCTCCCGACTGGGATGAAGCAGGTCTCAGGATGTCCAAGGACCCTTGGGTTAAGCAGCTGGATGGCCGAGGAGTCAGGCTTCTTATCATGCTGGGCCAGCCTTTTGGAGGGTGGCATAATAATAAACAGCTATGGCCATATGAATGCCAAAAGTGAGCTGCGTCTTCATTGGCAGAACTGCCGCTCTGCTAATCAATGGGCAGCAGCATCTCCTTTTACAGTGTTTCCTACATCTTTTATTTGCCTCTTTTTTCTTGATGAAAGATTCACTAAAGAGAGGAAATCAGATTAAATTACTTGTTTACTCTGTGATTAAAGAGCCTCTTGTGGCGCAGAGTGGTAAGGCAGCAGCCATGCCGTCTGAAGCTCTGCCCATGAGGCTGGGAGTTTGATCCCAGCAGCCGGCACAAGGTTGACTCAGCCTTCCATCCTTCCGAGGTCGGTAAAATGAGTACCCAACTTGCTGGGGGGTAAACTGTAATGACTGGTGAAGGCACTGGCAAACCACCCTGTATTGAGTCTGCCATGAAAACGCTAGAGGGCGTCACCCCAAGGGTCAGTCATGACCTGGTGCCTCGCACAGGGGATACCTTTACCTTTACCTTTACTCTGTGATTAATTCAGTTGTGGAATTCATTGCCAGTGGGGTAGAGATGGCTATGGTAGAGAAAGTTAATTCCTATCATAGAACACTTTGAGTTTTCTTGAGAAAGGCAGGCTATGAACACTATGACATAAATAAGCAATTTGCACTATAATTTTGAGCCAATCACTGGCCTCCCCAGTATAGACATTTCTGCTGATTTATCTTGACAAGCCAGGGCTGGGACACAGTACTTTGTCACCCAAATGAGGTAGGCCAGTGTCCTTCAGTGTTGCCACTGCACAGGTGGAAGCTGAGCCACAGTGACACTAACAGTACTGCAAGGGATGACTTGGGCCATATCTAGATGCCAGTGGTGCAAGTTGGGGAGATGTCATTCATAGAATCATAGTTGGAAGGGGTCATACAGGCTATCTAGTTCAACCCTCTGCTCATTGCAGGATTAGCCTAAAGCACCATTAATTACCATCTGCATCACTTTTGATCAGCAGCACACTGATTCCCTATGATGATTGATTGATTGATTGATTGTATGGGGTGTTTAGTGTAGCCATGAGATCTGACGAGTCAGGCAAAGGACATTTGGAGGTGGTTTGCCATTGCCCGTGTCTGAGTCATGAGCCCTAGTGTTCCTTGGAGGAACGCCATCCAAATCCTCGAACCCATCCTAATACTAGCCCTGCTTAACCTCCAAGATCTGATGGAACTGGGTTTGCGTGGGCTATCTAGCTCAGGGAATTCCCTATGGTGGATAACTTCTTGTGCTGTTGAGTGAAGAACCACCCTCCCCCTCCACTGATATGAACAAATATTGTATGGTTTATGATACTATACAGATACAGCTGTTGGTAACTGGTCTAAGCAGTATGTATTGGGGCAGCAGGCTGAATAGTTCTTCATGTGTCAGTTCTTGTCTTGAGTGATAGAAATTAGGGGACTTTTTTGTGTTGTACAGCTGCAATCTATTAATGTTTGGTGCTAAGCTATTGTGAATTCCCTATTAGCCATTAACTTCAGGCAGTCTTTATATAAACCCTCAGCCACACGGAAGCTGCTTTTCTGTGATGGAATCACATGTGGTTGGGGTCTGAATGGGACTCATGTTCTGCCCCACTGATTCACCCAGATGCAGCCCCCTGCTACGTAGGAGAGCATGATGAAAAATGCCTCCACTTCACTGCTCTTTGCTTGAGAGTATGGATGGAAGAGGTGTTTCTAAGCCTGATTTTTTTTGAGCTTCTGCAAGAAGCCAGCTTTCTTGGCAACTGCCAGCACACTACAGAATAGTGTTGTGTACAAGTAACCATTCATTAAAAATGTTATCTATTATTAATATTGACAGAATGGGCTGAGTTCAGTTGTTGGCATTATCAACACAATACTTAAAAAAAAATAAAGACCCAGAGATGGCTGTAAGCACGCTATTGTTTCTGACAACTCTGTAGAAAAACACACTGACATGATAATTTATTGTTTGCCAGAGTGCTACTCCAGAAACAAAATAAAGAAACTTGAAATAAAGATTGTAGGAGTTTGGCTAATGAGTCCTTTTTTGAAACCAATGTGGACCATGTTCTATCCATCTTCTGATCTCAACACCCAAGAGAGTTGGTGAAAAAAGTAAATTTGCTTTTATGGTGTGGGTCTAGATGGTTTGGAACACCTTTGTATACTCATTCATTTGCTCTGAATCATTCAAGCAAATGGGTGGGAAAGCTGTGCTGTTTGGATTTAATTCAGTGCCTCTGAGAAATGGATTCTCCTAGAATAAATGATTTACATTAAGATATTTCCATTGAAATCTGGGTTCTGTATAGATAGGTTCATCAGCTGGCTTTCTGGAGAACAAATGCCATATATTTGGATGCTCATCTCGAAGTTACAGTGTTTCTACATTCATGCAATTGGGCCCTAATTTATGATGTTCTAGATGCCTTGAAATGTATTTCAGAAAAGTTTGCTTGTGTAATTTATGGGAATCATGGTGATGACCTCTTCTAGAGAAGATGCCATATGCTTCTCTGTGTTAGTTTCAGTAACAGCTCCAGCATCTGAAACTAGATCATATTTCTTAGAGTTATGGCACGATCTTACTTCTATGATTTTTCATGATCCATGCCGAACAGTTGAATAATCAGAAATTCAATAATGTAAACAATTTTTTTTATTGTTTAACATCTAAGATGCTACTACATTTATACCTACCACGAGGCTGGAGCCAGGTCAATTGGATAGGATTGATGGGTTTAGTGGGATGGGGGGCGGGTTTGTAATTGTTGTTGTGATTTTATTATCATGTTGCACACTGCCGCAAGCTGGCTAGACTGGGAGCAGCAGTTGATAAGTCCAATAATAAAATAAAATAAATAAGACAGCACCATACCAGATGTTCTGTTATTTTGTATGGTACAAATGGTCGTGTTAAGGCAGAGAGATGAAATGGGTACAAACAGACTACATCAATGTGGTATAGCAAATGCGCGTCTCTCTTCTACAAGTTCTTTTCATGATTCTTTCCAAAAAGATCTGCTACAGCCATTCCCTCCCATCAAGGAGTCAGTTTCATTCTAAAAAAGATTGTGAAGAAGAGATTCCTATGAAAAATAGAGAGAAAGTTTGATGAGGATAAGATGAGTGATTCCTTGAAATACTTGTTTGTAGAGGGAGCGCTTTGAGAGCTCCATAAAATATGAAGGAAAAGATTTTTATATGCAGGTTGTTGGCAATGACATGATTTAAAATGCATTTGTACATTAAAATATGAAAAATAATGTTAAAATTTGGACCATATCAAAGGATTAAGGGAAGGAACACAGGCAAAATCTGAGACAGAAAGATTCTGATCTTTTATAAGGGTATTAAAGTGTGCTCAGTCAATAATAAAATCTCTGGTGTCTGGCTAGGGCTGTAAACTTTGAAATGAGCAGGACTCATTGCCAAATTCATCAATATGTTTAGGTCTGAGGTCAAGTTGTATGAAGTAAACAGCAGCCTAATGTCTTTGGGACAATCGACCTATATCTCAGCATCATATCCATCCTCTTTTTGAAAATGCTGATGCATATTACAGGCTCAGAACAGCCAAAATCTAGTATTAAGGAGATGGTATTTATGCTTGTCCCCACCTAGGTAAACACAGCTCAAAATGCTTCCGAAACCTTGTGAACACACAAAATGGGAAAGCATCAGTTTTAAGAAATGGAGCAAAAGGCATCCACTGCTCCAGCATAACCAACAACCACTGATTCATACTGAAGTATGAGCAGAAGAGATAACCCAGGACAAACCCTAGTAAAATCTTAAATACACAATCAGTTCTAGGCAATGTTAGGAACAGCATGCAAGAGATCTGCTCATTCTATCGTTTTGTAATAATGGTTGGGAGCTGAACTTCAATAGAGGGTGGGACCTTGATGCCTATTGTCACAGCCCACTTCAGTCACCATGGAGCGCAAGTTACTTTTCGTTCCTGCTGTATCATCAGAACAAGTTAACTCGCTGTGTTTCATGGTGTGAAAGCTGCCTGCAATGAAATATTGGCTATTAGAAACAATGCCTGTGCTGGCTGGCATGAGTCTGTACTTTTGTACCTGTTCCACCTGTGAACGAAACTTCTGCAAAGTGGGCCAAAACAGATCAAGATAAGAATCTCCTTAGGCTGCATTCCCCCACCCCCCACTCTGCATTTTCATTCCAATAACCATAAAGTATAAAAGTCTCCACTTCATGCAAGTGGTAATTGAAAGTGAACCTGCACAGGAATGCAGAAGAAACTTTCCTTAATGGGAATAAGTTGGGTAAGTCAAGGAGAGATTAGTTAGTTACTGTTTAAATATATACAGCCGGTTCACTCATACACTTCAGATGCATCATGTAATCCAGCAATGGCCAAAATGTATGTCATTTTTAAAAAATGGGTGACATGGTGCCACAAGTAGCATATGTAGCAGGCGTTTGTGTCCTGCCTTCATGGGAGCAGAAGGACCCTTGCACCTCTTTATGTGATATGATTAGACCTTGCACACCTACTTGCTTATCTCATTCTACAGTGCTGTCTGTTGAATGGCACAAAAGACTAGCATGTGTGTGTGTGTTTGTGTAGGGGGGAACCCAAAGGTATTATAATCAATGAACATCAGAGTGGCTTTCTCTTCATATTTTACTTGTTGCAAAATTCTAATGATTCTATGAGCTGGGAAGATTAATGTCTGATCCTCTGTAGCCTAATCACTCAACAATGTTTAGGTTTTACTTAGATCTATTCAACTGTGTATGTGTGTATGTTTCCTGGCACATGTAGCACACTGGTTGTATGATTAGCCCTCCTTAAGTAGAATGGCTAGCATGCCTAAACTGAGCTGAAATCTGTACATCTCAATGCAGGTATGCAAACAATTTGTGCATATATCAGCTTACCATACATTAGTTTGCTATAATATATGTTGAATCTTTGCTTGGAAAAATGTCTTGAGTAGCTTGAATAAGTCCAAGATATGAACTGGCCTGTGTTGTTCTTCCAGTTCAAGACACATTTGGTTAATATACGTTTGAGAATATTGATTGATATCTGCATGGTTATCTATTCATTAATCACATCCTGTAGTTCAGTCTGCTAATTTGGGCTGGTCCCATTTAGAGAGGCAGACATTCAAAGCAGGATAGCACATCTTATTTTACCACTTCATTTTTATTTTAAATACCAGAAAGTTCAAATAACATAATTAGTTTTACTAAGCTGTAATGTGTACTAGTAAAAAAGATGTGGTTTTGTACTATGTGTGTACACCTAGAATAGGGTGTAACTATTTAGAGTACAGAGTTATTTGAAATGGTTCAGTGGTAAGGTTTTGTTCATGACTCATTGTTAGGGGCTGGGAAAGAGTTGTCCCCATGATTAGATTAGGTACAGTCCATATATTTCCCCCATATCCTCATTGTGATGATTTGCCTGGGAAGTCTTCCTTTGCTACATTTTTCCTTCTACGTGTGATACACTGATATTCAGATGTAATACTGCTCTGTGGTATGGTGCAATGT